>NC_086249.1:79784471-81014722 GCF_021018805.1 Prinia subflava
TAGCTGGCAGCCAGGCTGGACCTGAGAGCCCAGCGGTGAAAGCAGCAATCCAGGAAGCAGGGCCGTGAGCCAGGGAAATCTGAACATCCTATCTGGGTTTTCTAGGCAGGCCCACACACGCAGGAATGTAGGATTGTCTTGGGTTACGTAATCAAAAAAAACGTGTATTCTGTTTCATCTGTAGAAAGCAGTTGGGAGATGGTTTCTTTTTTCTTTATCTCTTGTAACTCCAGGGGGAAGAAGGGTGGATGCCTTCTGATAACAGCCCATCTGTTCAAACCAGGTGGGGCAGTGTTTCTTATCTCTTTCATAGACTTTGTCTCCCCCTGTGGGGATATCTTCTGTTAAAGGGCCATTAAGGCTTACCAGTGACAGGACACATTTCATCATCCCATGGTGAGATGCTCCACCCAGTGGGGAGGAGCCAACCATTCCCTACCCAGATAAAATGGGGACACAGGGACGCCAGACATCCTCTTTTCCACTGGATTCTCAGAGGAAGACCGGACTCCTCAAACCACCACTGAACTTTTCTACAGGATCGTCTCTACCTCAACAGAACCACATCTGTCACTCCAGGAGGACTTATTTGGACTGCTTCCAACACCCTGACAACAGGGTGTCAGGTCGTATTCCTGACTCCATCAGGGTTTTCTAGGACTTTTGTTTGTTGGCTTGCTTGTTTTTTTTTCTCTTGTATTACTGCATTTGTATTTTTTAATATTCCCAGTAAAGAACTGTTACTCCTATTCCCATATTTTTGCCTGAAAGCTCCTACTTACAAAATTGTAATGATTTGGAGGGAGGGGGTTTTACATTCTCCAGTCCAAGTGAAACTCCAGTTTTTCCCTGACAGATACCTTTCTTTCCAAACCAAGAAAAGGATATCCTCAACAAAAGTATAGCTCACTTTTCATCTCATCAAAGCAGGGAAAAGGCAGTCTCAATTGCCATCAGAGGTACAGCAAGAACAATAGATCCTTGCTGTACAGCACCCAGCTGGGAAGGGAGAGATTTCTTATTCCTGAGACAAATTTCTGTTAGTCCATGATTGTCTAATCTGAAGTACAGAGATAGATCTGTAACACCTGATAGAGGCTTAATTTTCAAATATAAAATCTGGATTTTTGCCTTAGGTACCTACGTGAGCTAAATGTTTTTGATCGAGAGGAGCTCTTGAGTCAAGCAGATAAAAACGTGGAAAGCGGCAATGCTAAGAAAGCGAAGATAATTAAGTGTGGGCTGGGAGCATGAAGAGAGCAGTAGATTCTTTGCTCTTGAGACAAGGGCTTTCAAGAGCGGTGTTATGTAGGAAATCAGATTAGGTGAGGGATGATGAGAAAGTCTCTCCTGTCTCTAAAATAGCCTAGCCTTAAAGCAAGCTTATAAGTCAGATGAATTTAGTGGACCAATTACAGCTCTAAATTTATCTACTCTTTAGGACTGACTTCCCAATAATGCTCGGAAAATAATTTAGTAGACTTTTGTAACAAGAAAGACATTTTCTTCTTCAAAATTGCCTTCTCCTCACACCCTTTTGCTTTCTTTTCCCCTGAGAAATAAGGCAACCTATTGCAGCAAGCAGTGCTTGCATTTCTCAGGTCCTTTGCTGTACCCAGCTCTGCACAAAGTAACTGCTAATTGTTGTCAGGATGACAGAAATAGCTGTGCCTGCATACAGTTAACTCAGAAATAAGTCACTGAATTGTAAGGAAAAGTGGAGCAAAATACTGTGCCTGGGGAGAATATCCCACTGTGCCCTGTGTGAGTCTGTGTGTGGGTTTTTTGCCCAGGTAGAGGATAGAGTAATGCTATTCCCAAGGGAAGTCTCTGACTCACCCCTATTCCATGCCTGGGAAGGAGCTATAGGAGAAGCTGACAGTTAAATGGGGGAAATGGATTGCAGCTATGGATTTGCCTGAAGAACACTTTTTCTTTTAACCCATTTTCTGGGAGTAGGTACCACTCAAAATCAGAGAATTTTGGCAGGCTATATATCTCAGTGCTACTGTATAGTTGATCTTTGCTAATAGCAAAGATCAAGAAATACTCGTGGAAAGAGCTGACATTAATCTGTTTAGATTTTTTATCTTATAGGAGCAAAAGAAGGGAACGGGAAAACATAGGAAAATATGGTCTTAAAGCTCTTCGAACAAGTTCCTTCAATCATAAATCCTGGAAGTAGTATCCAGTGTTGTGCCACCAAGAATTGCAAGGAAGAGGCAAGGAGAAAAAAACCATGGGAAATAACAAAACCATTGAGTCGTGAATAATAACCTGTCGTGGAAAACCATAATGTTTTGTAGAGGGAGTTGGATCCCAAACCTTGAAAAAGAGAATAGAAATATCCTACTACCCAAATTTTAAAGCCTTCCTCTACAAGATATAATGGGTTTATGACACCTAGGGCTTAATATTAACCTAAATCACTTTTAAACCTGATTGTGTAATATGTACGTAAATAAAGTTGCAACTTGCCATATCCCAGTCATGATGTGGTTGTCTGTTTTTTCCATTTATGAGTGATCAGAACTGGAGGTTCAGATAGCTGATGAGGAGAGCAAAAGAAGCAAAAGCTTCTTTCACTTTGGGGCTCCCAGTCTTGAATATATGGGGTTTTTTTGGTTGGTTTTTTTTTTTGACCAGTAAAAGTCAATGCACTATTTGAAAATGCTCATGGATTTTAAAAATTGAGTAGTTCTTATCAAGAGAATCTTTCACCATTTTATTAGCTCAGATAGAAAATTGATTTCCCCTGAGTAATACAAAAAACAGATAAAGCTGAAAACCTGAATAGAAGATGAATATCTCTTAAGTATAAAAATCTTCCAATGTGAGATAAATCTGAGTTAAACAAAATTTGTCATGATGGACAGTGCAACCAGGACCAATGAGGATTAATGTATACAGAATAATGGAAATAGTTTTCACTGTTGCTTCAAATATGTAAGAACCAAAAAAATCATCTGCTTTCTTGGGATTTGGAATGGATGCATGCAAAGTAATGGAAGTAAGCATTTAAACTGCTTGGTTCATTGCAGGCGTGGTGTCCCTGGTCTCCCTGGCCGTGCTGTCCTACGAGCGCTACAGCACCCTCACCCTGTGCCACAAGCGCAGCGACGATTTCCGCAAGGCTCTGCTGGCGGTCGGGGGCTCCTGGATGTATTCCCTGCTCTGGACCGTGCCACCTCTGCTCGGCTGGAGCAGCTACGGGGTAGAAGGTGCAGGCACAAGCTGTTCAGTGCGCTGGTCCTCAGAGTCGGCTGAGTCCACGTCCTACATCGTCTGTCTCTTCATCTTCTGCTTGGTGGTGCCGGTGACGGTCATGGTGTACTGCTATGGGCGCCTCCTGTATGCGGTTAAACAGGTAAGCAGCTGCCTGCCCTCGCTGCAGACCGCTCTGAGGCATGCTCTGCATCCCTCTCTCATCACATTTGGAAGTACTGGTGCTAGAGAGAAAATCAGCAAGCCAAAATTAAATTGAAAAGACCGCAGAAATCCTCAAGGAAGGTCTTCACCAATCTTTTTAATTCTCCTGAAGCTCCAGTCAAAATATCATACAGATACTGATTTTGTATTTGTACTGATTTTGTAATACTGTGGAAAAAAAACAGTATATGGGAAAATCAGCATATCAGAGTGAAGTTTACATTTGTAATGAAGTAAAAATACATGTTTACCTGTTTATGAATTAGACATCCATGCAAATGCTTCTTCCTGGTTTTGGAGTATAACATTTAATAGTTTCTGCTTCTTAATCTCTGGAATCCTAACTCTACAGTAATGTAATTCTACTGTGATTTATTGAGTTATCCCAAGGATCAGCTTCTCCTTGTAATTCTAGATCACATTTAAATTTTTCTTCTAACTACAACCACCATTATCACTACTACTACTACTACTACTACTACTACTACTACTACTACTACTACTACTACTCCTGCTCCTACTACAATGATACTTCTCTCAGTGGTTTAAGGTGCACTGCTGATATTCCAAAATGAAACAAAAGACCCTGAAAAGGCTGTGGTATTGTGAAGTTTGAATACTCTTGGGACAGTAATTAAAGGGTTTAATGATGAATAATGAGAGAGGAATTAATGTATAGGTGTTCTTTAAAAAGCAATTTTCTATGTTCAGATGTTCAGATGAATTAACTAAGTGTGTTAAAAGGGGAAAAAAAGTAGTAAATCCCTGAACTGAGGCTCTCCTTCAGAATTAAAATGAATGTAGTTTGCTTTGATTAGTCATAAGGAATTAAGTTTGATCATTTTACACAATTTGTCAAAACTTTGAGAACACTTAAAGCCCAAATGGGAAATCTCTTTTTTGAATACTGAGTAGGCCAGTAAAATCCCTTTGATGAATCACACATTAGTACTCTTCTTAAAAGTTGTGCAATATTAATATGGAAAAAAAATCCTGTGATTGTAAACCATTCAAGTGAAGTATCAGTCCATTTCTGATCTCTGGACAGCAGGTTTTTTTGCCATCACCTCAAAGTAAGAAGCATGATTTTGGAATATATAGTACTAAAAACATGCAGAAGATACATGTTTCTTAAAATTTTGGCTTCTCTTTCAGCCCTCACTGCCCTTGCTGACAGTCATCACCCACAATATACAAATACCTGTATGGATGAAGCTTCTACAGCACATACTTTAGCCTATAGTGCTAAATGTAGACTCGTGTTATTCCATTCACCTTTTTTTTTTTTTTTTAATTCTGTTATATCAAAGGCATTCATAATCTCATTGATGTACCTGATAGGTCTCAAGAAGTTTTGGCAAACATACTGAGGGAACAAAATATTATAGAAATGATAAGTGCACTCTCTAGCCATTTTGTATTTGATCACAGAGACTGGGTAGACTGGGTGGAAGATCAGGTTGATGGATTAGTCAACTGTCCAGAGAAAAAAAAAAAAGAAGAAAGGAAGAGCATTTTCCACAATCCTCTCTCCTTCATTCTTCTTATGCCTTTCAGAGTGATCTGCAAGCCTGTGGGGTGCTGAGGTTAGAGGATCCTGTGAAATTTTGTGAATGGTAGAAATGAAAGAAAACTGAACCCAACCTTGCATAACCTGTTGGAGGGACAGGCCTTAGGGAACTAATACATCTTAAATGCAAAGGGACTTCAGTGGGGATTAGATTATGTCTTTAAAGTTGTTATAACTGGGGGTCCTAAGAGCTGCCTGATTATTTGTGAAGTCTTGAATAGCTAAACCCTAAATTTTCACACAAAATGTCTAATGCTTTCCTGGTGTTTGTAAAAGATTTTCTTGATGAGTTATATTCACCAAAGAGGATCTACATCAGAAAACTCAGCAGTCCTCAGCTTTCTGTGATGTACCAAGCACTATTTTCACCACCATAATCCTAAAACCTTGCATTTCATAACTTTTTTTGTGACATATATAAATTTCTAATGCACATATCACGACACAGTCACTAATGTACAGGCTTCTTTCCCTTAGGTCTGAAGTCCTTTAAGAAGTCCTGTAATAAACCTGACAGTTCATGAAATGCTGAAGTATGTCATGTTTCAAACCAGAGGAAGAGATGAGCCATATGCAATTAACATATAGTAGTTCCTATATAAAAGTACAAAGAGTAGGCAGGACAATTTAAAGAAGGTTAAGAGGTTAAGGTTAAGGTTATTACATTCATTGTAATGCTGTAACTTTCTGGTGTGGGCACAAAAAATAAGTTATCTTGCCATTTTCTGGCCTTGTAGATTTAAGTCCTTCTGTGACCCTCTGTGTTGTGTATTTGAAGCAATATGGGAGCATGTAACATAGTAACATAGTAAGTGCATTATCCCAAATTCAGCTCCTTGCTACATCTTCTGACTGCATTTCATAATTTTGCCAGATCTATAGAAATTTGTTATGCTAGAGCATTGTAGCAACAATGATATTGCACCCTGAAATCAAGAGTGCAGGAGTTATGCCATTATTAATAGTGCAGTGTACATTTATTGAGATGGAAGAAATATCTTAAGATATTTGGGATAGCTAATGCAAGAATTGGCATGGTGCCTTCCCTTTTTCTTTGTGCAGACAGTGATTATAGGTCTGCCTGTCTCTTTTTTTTCTCTAAATTTAGTCAGATGCTTTAGCATCCTGTCACTTGAAGCATTAATAGATCCCATGAAGTCATCTGCAATCTCTGTAGTGGTAAAAAGGATTTAGGTAATACAGGTTTTATGAAAGATCATATTTTCAAGGAATTAGAAGTCAATAACATCCTTGTAAAAATGATGCTAATAGCAAATACCATTAAACAGCATTAAAACACAACTCCACCACTATCTCAGAGACCTTGCCATTTATCATGCTTGAAGACCCTTAAGAATTACATTTTTTTGTATAATTTATGGGATTTTTTTCCAGTCTGGCTTCATCTGGATGGTTGAGTCTGATCAAAGCAGCAAAGTTTTCTCCCTCACAAAATTTTATTCATGCACATTCTACAGCACAAGGGAAGGAAAATGATTTATTTTTACTTGTACAATCGCTTCTTTTTTTTTTTTTTTCCAGTTTTTGGCTTATAGTGCTTCACTGTGACTCTACTCTTTCATTCCCTCTGGAAAAATGTTCTTTGTGAAGTCAGTGTCAGTTGTTTACACTTTGAAAAGTGGGCTCCCAAATGTGGAATTACAGAGATTAGCATTGTGATCACTGTAGCACAAAAGACACAACGTGATTAAAATCCTCCACAGAGGGACCGAGAGAACTCATGTGAACCAGCCTAATGAAAATTAGCAAAACTTTTAAAAAGAGATCCCTTCAGCCTGCATTATCTCCTACTTACATGCAAAAATTCTGCCCAAGGACAAGAGGAGTCCTAGAAGGATGTTTCAAGAAAAGTTTTCAGTTTGGTTTTATAAAAGACTCTCATCTCACTGTCAGCCTTCTTTCATTGAAAGCTGTGCTTGAACAAAGCTTAACAACTTTTTGTGAAACACAGCTAGGACATGGAAAACACTAAAAAGGGCTGTAAGCAGGGCACAAAGACTTAAACATGTAGTTTTGACTTGGAAGAAGTGGGCAAAGAAAGGGCCAATGCTTTATGAAGTTCTGGAGTAGGTGGACTTACAGTGTGACCTGATAGTCCTATAGTGAGATGGTTTTTGGTTTGTTTTGTTTTCCTGTAATTATTCCAGTTCTACTTTGAGTTTGTCTTTGAAAAACAAAAAAGAAAGGAAACAGCAAGAATATTTAAGGCAAATTTAAGGACTATACTAGGCAGAAGTTGGCCTTACCAGTATGCCTTGTTCTCTGTCTTGTGATGCAACTGTTATTGCTTAATTCCTCAAAAACTTCTAGTTTTAACTAGTGACCAAAATGTTGGTCCAGGTAGTGGAATTACACATTTATTTGCCTTTACAGCATTTTTTGTTTCCTTTGAAAAGTGCCAGATGATTTCTGACTGCCAGATATCATAGGAGAACCAGATAACCCTTTTTTATCCCATCTCCTGACTTTTACATGTTTTATCATCTTGTTCGGGAACTGGGAAAGTCAAAGTTACGCAGTCAAGAGCTGTCTGTTACTCTCTCTTACTCCTCTTCCAGATTTCAAAGTACCAGATTTAGTGGAGAAAAAGTGCTTCTGTCTCTTATGTAAGAAATAATGCACCAGAGTGAAATTACCACTTGGTTATAAACCCAAGGATACTAATTTTTAAATCTGTATGATGAGATTTTGACTCTAGGTTATTTTTTAAAGATTTGGGTATAAACAACAGTGGTGGTTTTGAAATCTGTGCCCACACAGGAAGTCTAAGAGAAAAAGGCAAGAAAAGAGGTAATTTTTTATAATTTCTGATTCCTTAATCTTGTTTTATATCTACTATTTGGAACAGTTCAACACAATCTGTAAATGCCTTTAACGTATCGTTATTCATTAAAGTGGCCAGGAAAGGACAACAAAGTAGAAGAACCACACCTATGAATGTTTTCAGTTTTCCATCTCTTTTGGAAATGATCATTTGGAGGAAGAGAGAACATTAGGGCAGAATGCTTAGTGATTTCAACTGAAAAAATGTTCACATAATACAAGGAGTAGGATGAGAATGTAATTATTGTTCCATCATTCCCACATGTGTTTCATATGCCTATTTACAGAGAAACTTGATTTTCTGAAATGTCATCTTTGATGGCACTGAAGTTATGATTTATGCTGAGTAAATTGATAAAGCAATTATGCACCATTAAATCTTAACTTCTTAGAACCCTAAATAAAACCAGGTTTGTAGTCATAGAACCAAAGTTCAAAATTTTTCTAGTTGTTTAATTAAAAAAAAGTAAATCCTAAGAAAAGTAATTCAGGTGAAGATGATGTAGACCTGGTTGTATGGTTCCTATAGATCATTCCTTTCAAATGTCATTAAGTACATTTGGGATTTGACTTAATTTCAAGTATGTCTGACCCTTGCTGCATCTAATCCTAAAGAGTCAGCTACACTCATTAGACAGCCATATTTTGTTATTTTTTTAATCATATACACATAAGTGTTATTTCTTTCCTTTGGATCTTCACATACCCTTTCCCTCCTAGTTTCTGGTGGCATAGAAGAAAAATGATAAATAGTTTTGCCTTTAATTTTTAAACCTTGCCATAAATATATAATAATTACATCCCATTCAAAACAAAAAGAGATTTAGTTTGCAAATTAATTAATAGATGTTTTCTGTCACATCATCATGAAGAAAAGGGAACTTATTAAAATAGAAGTCTCAGGTTGAGAGAACTGTAATAAACTTACAGAATGCAATGCAAGATGTCGGCTGGATTATCAACTGCTATAAAGTAATACAGCCTATCTTAAAAAAATAATAAAAATAAATGTTTCCAATTTTTCTGTACAGCATTCAACACCTAACAGTAAATATTCAATATCTGCTTACTGGGCAGTTGTTTGAACTTTGTCAAATTCTTCATGTGCAATCTACTCTACAGCCAGAACTCAAAGCTGGCAACAGACCATTTTTTGGATTCCATGATAACAGAAATAATTTGTGATAACAGACACTGTTTTTTTATTGTTTGATTCTATGATATTTTCCATAAGAATGGCCTTTAAGAGAGCAATTTACATTTCTGTGTTACACTGTGGTTTTTTCAGAATTTCTGGATCATATCTGCAGTGGAAAAGCTGACTGCTTTTTGTTGTTTCGAGAGGAGCACTGAAAGACATTAGACTGCATATACTATGTATCTGTGATCAGTGATCAGTTCTTTGAAATTCTGATTATTTTCAAGTCTTCTTGGCTTCTAAACATGATCAAACTTATTAGAATTCTGTAGGTGAGGTGATACCTGGAATACAAAAGCCATGGAATACTTAAAAAAAAAATGACAAAAAGTTGTATCTCGCTATTTCTTAGTAAGTTATTAAATTCTGTTGAATATATAATTTATTTAGACTCAGATTGCAATCTGTAGAGGTATTACATACATAAGAAATCCTTGCATATCAACTCTTTCTGTTTAAAATTTTTCTTATAATTTCTGTAACCACTCTCATCATCTCAGTCCTTGAGTGCAATTGCTTCTTTTCTCCTTTACCCTCACACCATTCTTTACACCGATGGATCTCCTCCTTTCTTCCTTCAGTGATTTCCATATATTTTTTCCTTTGATGGTTTGAAGATGCTGTGAATATACACTGATTTTCCAAGGCTTTGTAATGCTGATGCTACTATTCCTATTGTACTGAAAGAAAGCAGATAGTTTTGAGAAATTAATTACCTGTGAGAATTCAATGCATTTTAAGCATCCATCTAGCCTATTTTTTTTTCTCTATGTTTCCTCTATACTCAGTAGAGAAAGAAAATCACATCAAGGAGATTATTCTCAAAACCAGCAACTTTTTTTCAACTGCTGGTACATAAGATGAGTAGCATTAAAAGAAGCAAATTATATTATAACAAAACAAGGAAATAGTTTGACCTTGAAAATAGGATATGGTGTATCAATAATTATTATTTTTTAATGGTACCTGTTTTCAATTTTTTTCAAAAAATGCTATAATATTTAAATTATTATGCCATTATATCAGTATTATTTAATGCCAGGTCATAATATAAAGTACAAACATAGTATAACTTTTCAAGCAAAATCTGCAGCATTCTGACACTAACTTCTGACATTCATACTTCTATAAACAGCAATTTTCAGGTGTAAGTATTTCATGTTTCAGACAGTTCTATCCTTATATTTTTGTTCAAGAATATTTCAGTGACGTAAGTGCTGATTATTCCTGTTAGCTGATTTTTTTGATGTTGTTTTAATTGGGAACCCGCTTGAATAAAAAGTTGCTTTCATTAGCTAGAAGGAAGATTTACTAGCATGCTTTATTTTTGAAGAGGTTACTTAGTCTTGTACTCTTTCATAACTATTAGGGTTTTCCCAGAAGCTGAAGTGGTTATTAGGTAGCTATCATGAAAACACTGTAAATATAGTATTGATTTTTGGAGTTTTCTGCTTACAACAGCAAAAATATTTCAGTTTTGTGAACTACATTTATACCAGCTTTTATTAAAGGATTCTGTCTCAAGGGAATAAAGTTCGGTGCTTTCTGTAGCAGTGGAGAAAAATGTCAAATCCTGAGAAATAAAGGAGAAAGCTTTCATTTTTTTCTTTGTGTATAGCTGCAAGGTTTATAAGTTCACAGTCTCAGCTTTTAGGAGAGTAAAGGTATGGGGAATCAATCCTACATAAAATACCTTTCATAGTCTTTAAGGCTATCAACAGCTGTGTTTGCACAGACACATCTAGCTCATGACTGACAGGTATACTGTCTCAGGGTTGTTCTCTGTATTTCTGATTAAAAATGTTAAAGCATGTCATCAGATTCATCTTTGAAGTCTGATCGTACTGGAAGGGAAACAGACATGAGAAAAGATCATGATTTTCTTTCCCCTGTGCTTGCAGCCGTATAAATCATTAGTTAATTGTCTGTGTTTTGCAGAGAAGCAATGATAAAACTTTAGTGTAAATCAGGCACTGTACAAATTCATTGTAAATCAAATTAATGGCTGGTCAGAAAATAGGAATTCATTGAGTTTGCCACTTTTCATACTTTAGATAAACTAGGGAGAAAATAAGTCTGTCATAATCTCTAATAACAAGCTAATAGAAATTTAAGACCTGATCCATTTATCTCTGGAGGCATTATGTCCATAAAAAATAGCCTGTGGTTTCATGAGTCTTTCAGTTTACAGCAAATGGTGTACATCAATACCAAGCACTCATAACATCTCAGTTCAGGGTATGATTTAGTAAAGGTTTTTCCTGATAAGAAAAAGCAGGAGAGGTTTTTTTGGTTGGTTGTGTTTTTGTTTTTTTTTTTTCTCACCACTTATAAAACAGGAAAGGTTAAATGTACAGAAGGGTGTTTTGCACTCGAAAACACACAGTTTTGTACTTACATTTCAGCATGCAAAAACTTAGCTACACTTACTTACTCTTCTGTAGTTTAACTCCAGAGATTAGCTTGTGACCTCTGGCAAACTGCCTGACTGAAGACTCCGAGGAAAATTAGTTGTCCAGCATGTAGCAGCAATGTGGCATTGTCCCCTAGAGAAACACTTCTGAAGGTCTGTCTGCAAAGGGACATTGCTATACAATGAAAAGAAGAAATGTGCAATGCCCAAAGGCCTTCCCTGGTGATCACCATGCACTTGGTAACACATGAACTGTGCCCTTGTGTGAGAGGCCAGTCCCCAGCAGTGCTGTCCAGGAGGGAAGGCAAAGCAGAGGGCCTTGGTTCACAGCATGTAAACTACAAGTATATAGCAAAGCCTTCAGTCCCAGTCATAGAATCATGGAACAGTCTGGGCTGGAAGAGACATCACACATTGTCTAGTTCCAACATCCATGCCTTGGGCAGGAACATCTTCCACTAGAGCAGGCTGCTCAATGCCCCATCCAAGGTGTCCTTGAATAATTCCAGGACACAGCTTCTCTGGGCAACCTGTTCCAATGTCTCACCACTATCACAGTAAAGAATTTGTTCCTAATATCCAATCTAAACCTGCCCTTTCAGTTTGGAGTCATTCCCCTTGTTCTCTCACTACACGACCACGTAAAAAGTCCCTCTCCAGCTTTATTGTAGGTGGGTCACCTTTAGTTACTGGAAGGTGCTGTAAGAACTCCTGTGAGCCAAAACGTATTTCTGCTTTTTCCTAGTCAAGCAAAGTGAGTTAACAAGGATGTTTGCTTTGAATTTTTCATCCTTATTTGATCTTACCATTAGGCTTATGTTAGTTACAGCTCCAAGGTTTGGCCAGGGGCATTTGTAATAGCTATTATGTTCATTGGTTCTGTGATTCAGCCCCCTTTCCACTACTGAAAAATCCCAAAGGTGCCTGAGGCAGTATATGTTGGCAGTAACTGAAGGAAATAATTTTACCTGAGAACTTTATCATATAGGGGAGAACAATGATGTGAAATATCCACATGCTACAGAGATACGAAAGGCATGCAAATGACTATGTGCTTATGGAATAAATATCAAAAACATATAAAAGAAGAAAGTTAAATAGGTAAAATCTAGAACACACTTTATTTCAAAATTTCTAATCCAGTGACTCATTAGTTTGTAATGCTACCCACTGGGTTGGATTTTTTTATCATCTCTGTTGAATCTTGCACATCTGAATGAGTATCTCTGTATAAACACAGATTGAAGGCTTAGGGCCAGAGGAATGCAATTGAGTTGTCGTGCTTGTATTATCTTAATAATAGAAACGTATTAAACAGTGTAAATTAATTATAATGATCATACTTTTTCACCACAAATTAAATAACTCAAAACTTGGTTTCCCTGGATAGTTGGCACTAAAGTTAATTCTTTCAAAACTAAAGGTGAGAAAACCCAGTAAGATTTGTGTTACCATCTCCAGTGTTTTCTGATTCTGTATCTTGAGCTTAACCTGACTAAAGCTAAGGTGGCCTAACCTACCTGTAATGGACATTACTTTTGCTCAATGATACTCATAATATTTTTATCACTTACTATAGCCTATATTTTTTATGTTGAGTGTTATACTCTGCTAAGAGCTAGATTGAAACATGTATGCTTCCTTTATGAAACCAATGTTTATTTCCAGTAGAGCTAAACCCAGATGTGATATGAATAGAACAGATTAAATGAGAGTAAGTACAACATTTTGCAGGAGGTGCAAGCTTATATTGTCTTCAGCCTTGTACCATCTTGAAACAACATTTATCTGAGGTAGACAGGCCAGTGTTTTAAATCACACACAGTGTTTTAAATCACAATCTAGAAGCAGAACAATTTTTTTTTGCATGTGTTTGTGTGAACTCTGCATGCAGGAGCATGCATGCAGATAAGTCTTCATATGCAATGTTGACATGTTTCTACATGGCCAGGAACTTTCCTTGACCTTGAAACAAATAGTAGAAGCTGCCTTTGTTCATATTAGTCAGTGTTTGGCCTTGAGTATCCTCTGGACCTTCCATGTCCCTTAAGATGTTAGTTCCTATCTTCTTTACTCACCAAAACCAAGTGTCTAAAATAAGATAAGGGCTGACTTCCAGCTCAACAGAGTGGTGTGTTCCTCTAGTGTGGAGCTGAAAGTTGATATGCTACACCCTGATCTGCATAGCAGAGGTGTGTGTGAGTGCAAGCCTGTGGCACAAGTTGGAGGTCTATGTAGAAAGGATGGAGCCAAACCTGGTGTAGCCTTTCCATACCATCTACTGGAAGCTGCCAGTAGCTGATACTTTTGGGCACCTTCCTAGAAAGTTCTGAGGCAAAACCTCAGAGGATCCAGGCATGCTGACAGGTAAGCAGGATGGATGATCAGGGCAAGAGCTTTATCTCACTTTGTGAAGTAGTTTTATGCAGTAGGATGGACACAGTTATGCATGCTTTTAAAAATATGCACCTATTCCATGTCTTCCTTTTCCAAGGAGGTTTAGTTTTTATTTGTGTGACGAAAGCGGAAATTTTCTTTTTTTCTTCAAAGACAGCTTGTTGTGCAAAAAAGTGCTTTGTGTGCACATGGACGTCTAAGATTTTGGATTTCTTTGTTGACTTCAGACAAATGTGCATACTGCTTTAAATAGACCTGGTTGAGAAATAGAATATCTGGGTTTTTTCCAGTTAGAGATTTTTTATGAAGTTTTTTTTTCTTGAAAAAAGGGAACACACACAACACAAATCTTAACCTCACAATTTTTCACCAGTTTCATCAGCAATTTATCAGTATTTTATTTTTACATAATCCTCCTCTGGAACATTTAGATGTTGAAAATAAAACAATATCCTCTTGACCCTGAAAGCACTCAAGGCCCTGACACCCTTCTACAGCCGCGCTTAGCCAAAGTGAAATAGAACCAAAGATCCTGGAAATCCTTGAAGCTGATTGCCCAAAATGCCTGTGAGATCCAGTGTCCTGAATAAAATAGCTCTGTGAGGTAACAAGGTACTAAAAGACTGGGCATTTTTTGGTCTCTGTCAGGCATATTGTCAAGGAACAAGAGAGAAGCCCACACTTGGATACCACCAGAAATGTCTCAAATTTGCATGTTCCGACAAGATGTTTTCATTTTTTTTTGTGAATCAATTTCCCAGCACAAAAATGTCACGCTAGGAATTCTTTTGACTTTAGCCGATCTGTAAATTGCCAAGGAAACACTTCTGTTGTGATCAAGCTGTCTTATAGAACATTCAGAGGGTTTCTGTGTTTCTAGCTTTCCCCACCTTCTCCATCTTCTCTACCTTGCTCTGTATGCATATGTGGTATGATAATAAAAATGAAACAGTTCATTTCCCCTGGGGTTTAATAAGTGTAAAGGTGCAAATAATGGTGTTCAGCTCACTTTAGCTCATCATTGAATCAAAGAGGTGTTGAGAAGTCACCCTAATTTTGATGCTCTAAGAATGTGTTCTCTCATGTTCATGCAGTCAACCCAAATCTGTGTTATCACAAGTTTTGTTGTGGGGTTTATAGGTCTATAGGTTATTAAAATAAACAGGCAGGATATTGAATGGAATTCTTCCCCTTGATTAAATTGTTGCTGCTTTGCAGACTATTCATCTCTGTCTTGTGGTGAATCAGTGGAAATTAAGTTGCGTTGTCTGTAGTAGATTGAAATTGGGGTCGTACTTCAATTTACAAGTATCTTTTGTCTTACTATATGTACTGTACTTATTTCAGTGAGCCTGGTAGCAAAGAGACGGCCACTGTCACAAATGAAAAATTACAGCAGAAATAGGGCCAATAATATTTTAAACACTGATTTATATTTCAGACAGCTTTGGATTAATTTGAGTCAATAATAATTGATGACCAGTACTCTAAGTGCCTTTAGTAAGTAGCCTTGGTAGAATATAACGTTAGAGCACAGCAACTTGGGTAGTCAGCTGGGTGACTAATAATATTGTTTGGTTGTTTGGTTGTCTGTTTGTAATGCAAGGCAGGGGAATAAGTGGGAAAATGAGGCTGGAGCAGGAAGAAGGGAGCAGTCTGTGGTCAAGGCCACTGCCTTGGCCACAGCAGAGAATTGGTACAGAGTTTTTGGGGGCCAGGTGGCCGCTTCTGGGTGGGTCTGGGAAAACACGCTGTACCCTGATGGAGAGCAGCTTCCAGCAGAATGAAACCCATCCTTGTGAACTATGTAGAGTAGAGGCTTCTGAGGCTTTTTAAAATTAAGTAGTAATATATAGCTTTTCAAAGCTTCTGCTCCTGCTGGAAGAAAAGAGATACATTCCAGTTTGCCCCTGACACTTGCTTTATGGGGAGCTTCCTTTACTGAAGGAGTGCTTGTCCAAACCTTCCCAGGAGAGATGATATCCATCCATAACACCATGTAGACAGTTTTACATTTCTTCTTATTAGGCAGATGTTTCATTTGAATTTCACTTCATTAGTAATGCAGTTGTTAGAGGAACTCTTCAGCTGCTTAATTATAGAGATCTTCATATTAAAAAGCTCAAGAATCCTTATGCAGTAAATCAATATCCCTGTGCACAGGTAAAGGATAGGAAAGAAAAAGATAAGGTCTTAAATAGCTAATGTTTCCTTCAGAGAAATATGATAAGGTGTTTTACTCTACTTCTCAAGTTATTTTTAATCTGTTGACTCTCCAACTTTTCTATTTCATACAGTTTTCGTTGTAAGTTAACCACTGTCCCCTTTGTGGTCTTAACTAATTCTTCCCTTGTTATTTCAAGGTATAAAACTAAAAAGAGTGAACATTCATTCTTAATTTATAGTGTTTATAGTCCTGAGATTTCACTTCCCTCTTCATTAAGAATCTCTTTTTTTTCCATGGTTCTTCTTTTAAAATGTCTACACCATATGCATCTTAAAAAAGCAAACAATGGTCTCTGGCTTGAGGTGGAGTCACCTGGGCTTACAATGAGTGGGTGATTATTTGACTTTTAGTAGTACAACTGACATCTGCTAAGCAGCTAAATTAACCACAGATGAGTATGTGCTAGGATTGCCTTAGGGTATATTACAGACTTTCTCCTGTACTTGAGAGTGGTAATCTGAATTTAAATGGGAGACCTGTCAACTAAACAGCTTTAAAGGTAATAAAAAGCATGTAAGGTGTTTTCCAAGGGGATCTCAGCAATGTTTGTTTTGTTTCTGCTTACTTACTTGGCAGAACAGGCACAACATTGCAGTTTCAGAAGGCTGTAATATTAATTTGGTCTGGTAATATAACACTTCACTTGAAACTGTCCCAAACATGGCAAGATTGATTTCCATTTACCTGAGATCTTGCTACTTATATCTGGCCTACTAAAGATTAAATATAAACAAAATTTGAATAAAACCAACCTGCGCAGAAATCAGAAAGGAAGAAATTAATAAATATTCTGAGACTAAATTAAAAACAACCAGACACACAAAAATGGAGCAAACACTCCCATAAAGAATGGAACTTTCCCTACCTGGAGCACACTGAAGTATATACATTTTTTACTCCCGTTGGTAGTCCCATTAAACATACTTAAAAATTCGGTTATATGTCTGTGAAACATTGCATACAAGCTGCTGCCTTGCACAGAAAAGAGAACGCATATTGCCACTAGTTTCCAGCTGCCTCTATCCCTGGTTAAATACCAGTAGCACTCTGCTCTACTCCGATGCCCTCCTGGGCATTTAAAAACACCTGTCTCTGGGAAGGTTCATTTAACAAAATCACCTTGAATATTGCTTTCTACTTTCTCTATTGTTATGGCTTGCAAGAGCTCAATAAAAGTCCTTAAAGGCCTTACTTGATCCTTTTCTCTCTCTCAGTCCCTGAGCAACTTCAGGATATTAGTTCAGTTTAAATGTCAGGTTGAAAGAACTGACTTTCACACTGCTCCAACCTGGCCTTTCTGCATCAATGTTTAATCTTTCTGAAGAAAATTTGTAACTGTGGTTGGTAGTCTGGCCTTGGCCTTTTGTTAATTGCATGCTGCTCCTGGAAGAATTTTCTTTTTTTATGTTTTCTTTCACTATTCAGCAGTGTAAATGCTCTTCTGCCCTGCTTATGCTTCTGTGCTCCAGGATGGTCAAGGCTCAGTAGGTGCTTAGTCCCGTCAGCCTGGAACATTTTGGATTTTCTCAATATATAATTAAATGGATTTTCTTTGGTCTCCATTGCTTGCCAACTAAGTTCAGGATGTTAATTCAGTCTAAATGTCAAGTTAAAAGAAATACAATTACAGCCTGCTGAATCGTCTTGTTAACTCATTCTTCTTTTTACTTTGACCTTTCCTTAGGGAGGTACAGGTATTGCTCGATTAGTTTCAGCCTTTCCAGAAGAATGGTGGAATTTTATATGACTACACCATCTCTGAGGTCATTAAATTCACACCGGGCAGGTTTTATACTGCTCTAACTATGTCCATTCCCACTTACTCATTGCCCTGTGAAGAATTCTTCTGTCCCAAAACTCAGAAATGAAAGTGTTGCTCACAAGTGAGTTGAACTTGCAATATCTATATTTAATAAATATTCAAAGGGGGTTGGACTTGTTAGTGAACCATTGCTGGAATAATTTATATCTGGATGGAATTATCCCAGATGTATTGACCCTATTGAATTTAGAATTAGAAGGAATTCTAGAGAATTATTAAAAATATCTGTGTTGATTTTTCCTGGCTGTAATTTTCAAAAATAAAAACATATCCAGAACAAAAAAACGTTGTAAAAAAATACTGTTCTATTGCCAAATCTCTTCCAATTATAAAGGATATATTATACAAGTAGTATTAATTTGCAGATTGAGAGAGTGAAATACAGATCTGACTGCTTGCCACATGCAGAATGTCCATCCTTAGTGTGTGACACCCTCAGTAGTGACAGTCCCCTTTTAGTAGACTTATAGTAAATATCCATGGAGATCATCAACTGGGAAGTGAGTGCAGTCAATCAGGAAAGCAAGGGACAATGGCCAACAGCAATTGTCTGAAGCAGGAAAGCTGAGAACAAGGTGTGTGAGTAGCTTTGCCAGCAGTGCCATAGATCAGGGGTGAGGTGGGCAATACCAGGTGATAACAGCACCTGAGGTGCAGTTATTTGTGCAAAGTAACTCTATCATACATTACATGTATACACGCATGTGTGATAAAGGGCTCCTGGTTATCACCCTTCAAAGACGCGGCAGAGTTAATTTGAGTAATTTAATGAAAAGTTCAGTTCTCTAGTCAGGAAAATCAAAATAAATAAGAAGTTAAAAAATTGCTAGGAAAGGGATTGAAAGAAACATCCCCAGTGTTGTTTTACCATTGTATATACTTGAATATTGCAGGGATTACTGGTCATCCATTTGGAAAGAATATAAGAAAAACGGAAAAGGTGCAGAAAGGGTAACAAGTGCTATCAGAGCTACAGAAGTAGTGTTCAAGGAGAAATTAAAAGTGAGAGAAATAGCCTCAGAAACCAACATTCAAAATTAATGACTTTTAAGTATGGTACTACATTTCAGACACTCAAGGTGAAATCCCAGATTCCAAGATTAATATAATATGATTAATACAATATGATCCCAGCTGGAAAGCATTCTGGCCCATATAGAGTACCACTGAGAACCTTGTGTATATAGATAGTGTTTCAGAAACAGAACATGAGCTCTGAACGTCCAGGTACAACTCCATATGTGAGCAAGAGTTGATTGTATCACCAATTCCTTTGTTACCCTTCCCTTACCCTTTTCCTTTCCTTTGCTCCTCCTTTCCCCCACCATTTTCCCCTCCTCTTCCATACTCTCCTGTCCTTTTCTCTCCTTCTCATTCCTATTAGTCTCAGTCAACAAGAAGCTTGCTGATAACAATTATTTTCTTCTAAATTAAAGCACACACTAAGATATAGCTGATCATGTTTGCTGACTAAACCATTCTAGTGGAACCCCTATGTTAGATTACTCTTAGATTGCTCCTGAAAAAACCTGCAGCTGTATGAACTGATGCCTTCTTGGACACAGTCAGTGGTCTCACTGGAAGAAGACCAGTTTGCCATCTGTTTAACTACCACTTTACTGTTTCAGGTTTCTAATCACCACAAAAAAAAAAATAAATATATATATATATATATATATAAAGAATAGACATCATGTAGTTTTAATTTGTAACATTCTTCTACTGCACCTTTGTCTGTCCCCTTGGAGTATGTGAGAGTACACGGCAAGTAGCTCAAATGAACCATTACAGAGTGATAGTGATTCTTCTGCTTGGATGCAAAATTTGGAATCTGTATTGATTGTTTTCAGTTGTCATCAGTACTGTGTTATTCACTGTGTTCCCCTATAACCCAGAAATCTGTGCTACCTGAAGAAATCATTTACAAAAATACTACCTTTTGTACAGCAGCAGAGTAACAACAATATAGTTGTGTTTGCTGTACTATTTCCCTTCAACAGTTTCAGGGAAAAACAGTATTATTTAGAAGTAAAGTTTCAAATTCATGTATCTTGTATCCCAGTCATCTTCTAAGAGGTTATTTTGGTCTTTTTCTTACGGAAACGTTTCTTTGCTATAATAATAGTCAGGCTCAGGGTTGTCAGGATTCAAAAGAATTAGTAGTATCAAAGCTAATATAACCTGATGGGCTATTGGTGTTTTTCGCCATTTTCTTCCAAAGTAGGTATGCTTATGAGGAAGATGTGTTTTACTTCATGCATGATTACAGTTCATATATAAAAACTAAATCGAGCTTGCCAACTAACCACGTTTTGCAAAGTTGCACATTTTATTTTTAATGTGTAATCTATTTCTCTTCCCTATCAACAGTATAATTCAGCATCAGGATACTTTACAATTGTGTGTCAGCACTATCTGTACTGTGCTCTTTCTGCAGAGAAATGACAAGCATTTATCTAAGTCTGGTGAAGTTAACACAGCTCATCACTTTTACAAATGCCTGGCTTTCTCCTAGAAATGCCAGTAGGATGCCAGCTGGACTATTAGTGCTATAAAACTGCCACTTCATCCCTAAGTGATGGTGGTGACTCTATAAAAATCACTGTCCTGGCTTTAAGCAAGCTTGGTGAGTTTCATTTCAGTGAAGACCATTGGTAGCCTGTTGCAAAGTCAGCAGGAAATACTCAGTAGATCCCCACTTCCCAGATGAATGCTCTGTGCTATGGGCAATTTTAACATTTACTCAGCATCAGTAGGCTTAGTAGTGGCCTACTAATACTTAGTAGGATTCATAAGAGAAAAACACTATTTTCTATCTGTCAGTCCAGCCATTTACTGTAGAAACACCACCCAAGGAGATTTGTTTCCAGTTACCTCCTTTCAATGGACACCCCATTAAATCATAGTTTGGCAACAGCAAACAGGAGGTAGAAGGTGTTTTAAAAAGTTTTTTCTTTCTCTCAGTACTCTAAATAGAGTTTGAAATCTTTGTGGTTGAATATTCTAAATCGGAACTGCCAACATGAGTCGCCCAAAAGTTGGCCAGAATCAACAGTACTCACATTTTGACAGGTAATCTGGTCTAGAGGATAAAAGGGAAACTAGTTGTGATGCAACTCAAGTTCATTGCACATGACATGCCATTAGCAACTAGGAAAATACTGTCCTAGAGGACTCTCTTTAAGGTGCCCATTTCTTAGAGATCTGTCAAGTGCTTTCAGCACTCTCGTTGATGATATTGATCTATAATTAACACTCTGTGAACATCAGGATTGGGCAATGCAAGTGCAGGGTTTTGCCCAACAGGAAATCATACAAGATGAATAAGCACAGGCTGGGAATCAGGACAGTCTAAAGCATCTAACTTGAATAGTGGGTCCCACACAATGTGTGGGTTTGGGAACACAACACTTTTGCAAACAGAATAGATCTTATTGTGGGACAGGTGAGCAGAGGTGTGGAAAACCTGACCTTGATTGTGAGCTGTTCTGTCTGCTTGGTTTTGTTAAACCAAGATATGCACATTTTGAGAACAGATATGTGAGCAGTTTTCAAATGTAAAAACACTGCTACAGAAGAGAAGCTGTTGTGACTCATTGTGCTTGCTACCCTTACAGTAATGGAAAGACACAAAGAAACATTTTCTAGAAGTGAAGGTCTAGATCAGAGGTTACTAAAAGGTTTGTGAGGATGTAAGTATTGAAGTCGTGGAGAAGGTTGTTCAGGGGTATGAAATAGCTTTCTGTTAGACAGTAACTCTCAGGCTGATTAAGGAGTATTTGTCCTGCATTTAGTGCGTACGGGGGAAGGGGGAATGATGGACAACACCAAATCTCTGGAGAATCCTTCCAGCCCTCTGGCTGTAAATGCATTAAAATTCATGGAATCCCTAATATTTATTTGCAAAGATAGTAGAACCACTTCATCACAGTAACAAGAAATGTACAGTACTAGAATAGTTTATGATAACGTGAAAATGAAATGGTAAGAAAGAAGAGAAATTCAGTCCTTTGTCTCCGCCAGCTGCTATTTATTTTAATGTGCATCTGACAAAGTAATATAAACTTTCAGAATGCCAGGTTTGTGAATATGTAACAAAAGCTATAACCCCAAACTTTGCTGACTCTGTCACACTTGGCATTTGTTTTCACTTAGAGAATATTTTATGGCATGCTTATTATACTTTGGGATGCATATTTCAGTGTTTCTGTTGCATTAGAAGATACGTACTTCCTTTCCTTTTCAAATATTATGTCCAACTTGAGAAGATAGACAAAGGAAAAAAATGGTTTAATCTGGAGTATAACAACATGCTGGTAAAGATATAATTCAGAGACATTTCACTAAAAAAGTCCCATACATATATCTGGTTTTTTATACTCCTTTGCTCTGTTTTCTAATGATGCTGACTCTGCAGGGGAGACATCTACACGGTTCCACTTTAGGCCATAAAGCTTAGAGCTGAAATAAAGAGGAAATGGAATTTATATCCCTCCCTCAGCCATATGTGTCTAGAACTTACAAGTTTTCAAGCATCATTGCTTCCACAGATCAACAATCTTCCATCAGAGAGGATACAGGGGTAGAAATTTGAAGTCTCTCAACAAGCTCATCCATTTGAGTTGTAAGCATTTGGAAAATTACAATGTTTTGAGCTATACAAGAAAGCATCTTATTTTTGTTAGTTTTGTTCAAAATTCTAACAAGGAATAGTATTTAAGACACAATTGCCTATCTTTTCTGTATTATGTAGGAGTCATATTGTGTTTTACATGTCATACTGCATATCACAAAGCTATGGTCAGAACATATAAATGCTGGATCTTGCATGTCTCAGAGTTCTGGGCATGGATAAACTCTGGTCAATTCTTCTAGACTGGGCTTGTATCTCTAAGGCATTCCTTTCCATGCCATATTGCTGCCCACCAGCTGCCTTATGCTGTATCTGACACCTTCAAAGCCTTTTCCATTATTTACACCGTGTTTTCTTCTGTCAGTTTTGGGTATGGCATATCTTAAATATCCTTTAAAAGGTTCCTAAAAATGAAATTTATGGATCTCTGCAAATAGATCCAGTATCTAATTTCTGAAGGCATGATGATCCCAAGTGCTGCAGGCTTGGAGAAGTCACTCCCACGCCCAGTTTCCTACGTCTTGTTTCTATGTGAAGCAATGTCTGGCTGCCCACAGTGAACATGCTGCCCCCCTCTTTAAAGAACATTTCTGACAGAGTGTTCATTCTGACTGAGAGGTTGAACAAGCCCACTACCTTCCCTATCTTGGTGGGCCCTGATGTGAAGAGGAATGCTGCTTTGAGGTGATCCTTAAGGCAGCATTAGAGGGGTAGGCAGAGTAGATGTTCCCAGACTGAGGCTGTGATGGTTCTTCCAAAAGGCTGCAAGTTCCACTGGGAAGGGCAGCATCACAAAAGGCAGAGCCTGTAGCACTAGACTAGAAAAACCTCTGTGGACAAATCACTAGAAAGGGCCAAATATACACTAGAGAATGGAAGTTACTTATTCCATGTCTAATTCTCTATTCTTTCCTTCCCTGTTCCCTGATCTTTTTCTTAGAATCTTTTATGATGTCTTCACCTTGCAATGTCAAATTTTGGTCTAATACTATGAATACCCCAACTCCAATTGAACTTTTTTTAAAATTTTTTTTGTAGGGGCACGAATGAAAATTTTAACAAGAGAAAGGAATTTTGTTGTTGGGTTGTTTTTGGTTTGGTTTTCATTAACTGTACTTAGTCTAGGTAGATGTAAAAATCAGCCAAAGTACGTGGTGCTCCAGGTTATTTCCAGTAGCCACTGATTTGATATAATTTATAAAGGGCTGTCTGTAATCCACAAGCTACAGAAAAGGAGTTTATCTTCCTTTTCTGTGTGCAAAGATAAATAAATGTTTATGAACACCAGGCTATGTACAACTCACTAAGCCAACTTCCCCTACTTACCATCTTGCCTATCAGAGCGAGGGTTAGAGAGACCTAACTTCTTCAGGTGCAACACAATCCTGAGTACACCTCTCCGAAGGAAAAAAAGTGTGTACACCCAAGCTTCAGTCTTATTGGTTAAATTTAATTTCTCTAACTTAGCTGTTTACATTAATTTCTATGTCCAGTTTGTCATTCTGAGTTGAAAAAAGGATGATATGCTGTAGAGTGGGATTTAAAGTCAGGATGGTATCAAGGGTTCTGCTGAGAGAAGAACTGAAGACTTACAGACTTCTCAGGATGTATAAGAGGAAAAGAATCTGGAGGAGAACATTTTCAGGCTGTTTTGGCATAATTCATATATTTTTAAGGATGTCAATTAGATAAGAGCTTTGAAAACACTTTGTATTTATATTCTTTGTAAGGTCTATAGGATTGACAAGCAGATCCAAGCATATCTATTAGGCTTATTTAAATATAAATAGCTACATGTCAAGGGCATACCCATACGTCCTTAATGATTCCTTGCTTTATGTCAGTAGAAATTTTCAGGAAAGTGGGAGTGGATGCCTCAGTGAAGTGTGGGATAGTCCACCCTCTTCCCAAGAGAAAGGGTATTAGTGGTTAGGCACTGAAAGACTGATCATGCCTGAGAGGTTTTATCCTCAGATTTCACTGTAAGGAGGGCAGCCACCAATCCAGAGGAAAGCAAAGCTCGAGTTCTCACCCACATATGTCAGCCTGGTGAAAAGTAGTTTTAAATGTGAGTGGGAGCTTGCATACCTGCAAAAATGGACCTAGGGGAATAGCCAAGCTCCATTTTCAGGGAAAACATTACCCTAACACTTTTTTTTTTTTTAATTCACGCCCCAGATTCAGAGAAAATATTGATATTTAGAGCAGAAAAGGTTGTGGTTGATTTAACTCATGAGGTAAAGAGAGTGGTGAGTAATACTTACATCATAACTTGCTTTTTCTAACTTTCGTCTCCAAACTTGGATGAATCTGGTACACATAATTATGGAAATATATAATGTGTGTATATATATTTGTAAGATATGTAGTGTGTGGTGTGTATATGTTTTTGCATAAAAACAAATATATGTATAAACATATTTCAAAATGTTATTTTTTGTCATTGATTGAAAACATCTTTCCTTTAGGTGCAGGAAAGTGTGCAGTCAGTTTTCTATGTAGATGGTAGCATGTTGTTTAGCATAAAGTAGCCTAGAAAGAAACCTGGAAAGAAATTTTCCACCTGTCAGTTCATCTGTTGTTGAAGAATTCAACTTTATCAGTGATGTTGCATATACACATTCTACATTTTGCTCTGGAAGAAAGAACACAGAAACCAAGAAGGAATTAAGGTCTGACATTTTCCCTTCCTGCTTCAGAAATTCTTCAATGCAAAATACATCAAAGTCAGCTTTACTGGTTTTTTTCATTTTTCCTTTCTTTTATTGTCAGCTGGGCTGTTCAGTCAGTCAAAGCCATCACAAAAGTTTTTAAAACAACAACAAAAACCCTAAAATAAACCAGAAAATGGCTATTAAATTATTGGTTAAAAATATAATTTGTTGGCTAGCTTTTCAAGAAGAGGAATGTCAAACTAAATTACTGCCTTGATTTTCTGAAAGTATTCTCAGCACCTTCCACCTTTATAATAGCAAGCTGTGTTGCAGAGCAGCAACACATGTAGTAATATGATAATACAGGTTCACACCTTCCTTGTGTTAAGGACTCCAGGGCTGGATGCAGCGCTCCAGGTGGGCTCTCATGAGGGCAGGGTTGAGGAGGAAAATCACTTCCCTCAGCCTGCTGTGCATTCCTCTTTTGATGCAGCCCAGGATGGGCTTCTGGGCTGAGAGTGCACATTGCCGGCTCATGCCCAGCCTTTCATCTGTGAGAACCTGAGTTCCTTTTCTGCAGGGATGGTCCCAGTGAATTTTCCCAGTCTGCAGTAATTTTTGGGATTTCCCCAACCCATGTGCAGCACCTGGAACTTGGACTTGTTGAATTTCCAAAGCTTAGTGTTTGGACAATGCTGTCAGTCACATGGCGTGATTATCTGAGCTGCCCTGTGCAAGGGCAGGAGTTGGACTTTGATCATCCTTGTAAGTGAATCTAATGGACTTCTCTTTCTAAAACCAAACTGTTAATGCAACCCAAATGATAGTGGGCATAATCACCTTTAATCTTCTCATGCACACGGGTGCTAGAAAATACACAGAGAATAAAGAAGGTCAGGATAAAACACGAATTATCAATGACGAGAGTGACACCGTGGGCTCCTTGTTTAATATACGGAAAGGTGTTCAGTGTTAGTCAAATTGCTGCTAAAAGCCCTTTAGCAGTGAAAAAAAAAATCCTGCATCTAAGAGGATTATAATGTTCCTTAAGTCCATAATAAAACTTTTCTGATTTTAGCACCAATAGCAGTTACTCTTTAAGGGCAACGTACAAAGCCATGAATTTTGTATTTAAAGCATCACTTCACCTTGAGGCATTAAGGCAGCTAATTCACATTTCAATAACAAAAATTTACCATAAAACCAATATTTAGGTGATAAAATATCCTTCCTATGGACTTAAATTCCTACACTTAACAGTGACATAAAATAATTAGCTTTATGGCCCCTTGTGTGGTTTTATGGCATCTGCATTGTGTATTTGTTGCTATGAACTCATTATGTGGCCCCAGCTGAGCAAAATGCTCGTGTGCATGCTTAAATCTCAGTTTGCTCACTGAATATATAAGTGTAAATGCTTTGTAGAGTCAAGGCCCATTTAATTCTAAGATGACCCAAAACAGATGTTTCTGTTCACTCTCCATTTCCACAGGACAATACATCTCTTCACTGTTCACTCATTTTGAACTTAGCCACCTAACTGCTAACAAAGGAGACATTTTTTTTTTAAGCCAGTGAGCTCTCTTTTCCAGAACTGCCTATTTTAAACAACAAAGTATTTAATTCCCCTTATTATTAATCAGTACAGTACCGGTTCTGGGGTAGCTCACACTGAGAAATGGATTAATTGGAAAGTATGTTTCCTACAGCTATTTAGAGCTTTACATGCTTTGGAGGTGTGGGGGGTTTTTTCCCTCCTTTTTTTCCTTGTTCTGCCTTAGGACAGAATCCATAAAGATGGGAGAGGAGGAAGCTCTTCACAGATGACATTTCAGTCACTGCTTAATTTGCTTGCAAGGTTTAGTAGAGGTTTATTCATACCAATAAATGGAGGCTGTATCTGATTTTCTGTTTTTAGAAGTGCAACAGAGAGGACTGTCTTACTTGACTGGTTCATGATGGAAGAAGAATGATCTTTTTCTAGCTTTTTCCTCTACTGCAGCTTTTGCATAGAAAGTCTAAGATACCTTGTGTTCATTTCAAGAAGCCGTAGTAGACTAAATGTTGAAGGATTGGCAGACTTCCCTCAGATATTTATGAATATTTTACTTGTGTCTGGTTTTGGTAGTTACTGTCGAATACTTGATCATGTCAAAACAAGCACTTATAGCTGATACTGAAAGATGCTGGTGGCAACAGACACTGCTGCTCATAAATAGCCTTTTTTTCACTGTGCAGTTCTGAAGTAGTGAATTAAATGTGGTTATATGACTGTAAGATGTACAAATACAGATCCAGGAATGATGCATTAGCTGTGATGAAAAAAGCACTTTGTGTCCTGTTTCCATATTGCTTGTTCAGAGCAAGCTACATAAAGGATGTTTACAGCATCCACTATTTAGGTGCACAGGGTATAGCTAGTGATACAATTTTCCATCTTAATAAATGGCTGGAGAAAGAGAAAGTGACTTGAAGGACAAAACTTACAAACAGGACCCCTGATTTCTGAGATGTTATGATCTACATGTCCCTTGTTTGAAGTGGCTCTAGATGGTGCATAGCCTCTCTATCTAGTGGTTAGATGGATGGGATGCCATATATTCCTCATAACCTTTCAAGACGTTCACAGCTGAAAATGGGTCCAGCTAAAATATGAAGGAAATGCTTTATGAGAAAAGGTCATAGTTACATTAAGGAGGAGAGACTAGGGTAAATGTGAAAAAGAAAACACAGGGGAATTCAAAACTGTCAGGTTAGATCATCATTATTAAAGCTTCCCCTTCTTAATAGCTAATAGCTATTAATAGCTATGGCCTAGCTCCCTTGCCTTACGTATATAAAAAACCCAGCTTGTCCATGGATGAATATGATGGACTGACTGCATATGTGCCTCTGGCACTGTGGACCTCACTGTTACTTCACAACCACTATGCACAAAATCCTTTAGGTCTTTCCTGAGTAGATGAAGTGCCACCAGTATTCCCTTGGTCCCATAAGTCCCAGATAAATACCCAGATATATACCCAGATAAATCCAGAGAGAGCTGAGCAAGGGGCTGCAGTAGGTCAAACTTTTGGCTCTGGAGCACAGGAGGGGACAGGGCTGGCCCCCTGGGCAAGGTGCTGCTCTGGGCTCCTCTCCATATGCAGCTGTTTGATGGCTAAAAACATACTTAAAGCAGCAAATCCCTGCCCAGAGGCAGGTAGCTGCTCTCTTCTTTTGTCTGGGCTGGAAGGCTCCAGTGTTTGGCCTGACAAAAACCCATGGACTCAGCTGTGGTTGCCATCTGGCTGCTCCCTCTAGGAACAGGCTGACTTTTCCAGTTGACTTGGACAGCAATGAGGTCTGGACTGACACCCGCAATGCCTAAATTGGGTAGCCACAACCTGTTACCTTAAAATCCTTTCCTACAGTCCTATTATTATCTCCCATACCACTGTACAACAGTGTTTATATGTTTGGAATGTTTACTTGTTTTCTGCCAGGACAGACCCATTGTCTTTTCTTTTTAAGGAAAGGACAGACTTGTTCTCCTTAGAGAAAGTCAAGCTTCCTCTAGGTCATACCTTTTCTCTGGGTCCTTGTTGTGAAAGGCCCACACATTTGCCTGCATGCAGTTTAAAGGCTTTTCTCTCTCCTCTCAGAGTTCCTGTCACAGCAGATATTTTGAATCCTTTTCTTGAATCTCCAACCCAACGATCTCCACAGTTACAGCAAAAGCTGTTTGCATCTCTTTTTACTAATCCCCTCCATGTCCCCTTGTCTTTGGTTTACAACCTCTGTCAGTGCTGTTGAAATTTCCTATGCTCTCCTTAGAGCTCCCCAGTTTCATCTTTTCCAAAACATGGAATAGCAATGCAGCCCATCACTTGGTGAGAGATGTATCTGCTACATCTTGTCAGCTATGGGTGCAGCTTTTGAGGTTGATCAATCATTGAGTCCCTCGGGCTCCTTCTGAGGACACTTTTACCATGCCAGCCTCTTCACTGAACACCACCCTGGCTTCTCCCCCACTCTGTGGCCTGTCACACCCAGCGCACATGCTCAGCATGCTGCCCTAGTGATGTCAGTAGTGGTGTATTTGTGTCAGATTGACTTGAAAAAGCGTTGGGTACAGGTGAGATGCAGCACGGCTGCAGGGCCAACCCAGACCAGAGGGAATTGTGCCACTGTTAGGCTCAGTGCCGGAGATTAGCCAAGCTTGCCTGTCGCTGCCCCCAGCTGAGTTCTGAAAACCAAAACATTTCTGCTGCTTCCCAGGATGAACGTAGGGGAGAAACACAATTTCCTCATTAAAAACCACTCAACAAACCATCCCCTAACTTTCTTTGCTTTAAATAGAGTGGTTTCTCAAACTTTGTACTGCTAAATTTGGCAGATGATCTTTGTCCCAGAGAAAACAGCTGAGTTTACGGCTGAGAAGTTTTTTCCAGCCATCCTACGTAGGTACAATCGGATCCCAATGGGACAGTATTTCTTGTGCCATTTTAAAATGTGGTTTAGATCTTCTAAGTATTTTAAATTTAATTATATATACTCTGTATGTTCATATTTAGACAGAGATTTACAAGCTCAGCTGTTCTAGAATATTATTTCAGTCTATTTTTTCTCATCACTATCTGATGTTCTTCTACCAGCTGGATATCCAGGGAGGCATTTCCATTTGCCTACTAAAAATACAGTGTAGCAATTGTGTTAAATTGTCCAGTAGTTTTAAAATAACAAGTAGAATTATTTTAATGTTAAAATGTCTACTGCTTTTTCACCTCTAGAAGTGTAATCTTTCTGTAGGTTACATGAACCTGAGTTATATTTTGCTGGAGGCCTTCCAGTACCTATAAACAGACAATATTTAAACATAACACCTTCTAAAGGTAGGCTGCAAAACTGCAAAGGCAATGAAACCAAGACTGTGAGGACAAATACAGTACATGATTTCAAAACTTCCCTTCCTACAAAATGACCTAAAGGTGTGGAAGGATACATGCCAAAATCATATCCACAGCCACTCTATGTCTACAAGTCATTTTGACATCTTTCCTTCCTTTATTTACGGTCTCTATTTTGTCTGTGCAGATGGTAAATTCTTGTCTTTAAGAAACATATCTAAACACAGCATGAACATGTTGCCTGATCTTTCTGTGTTTATTGAAGATCTTCAGATGTGGATGCCATGGCTAACAGGGCTTTGCATTGCTTGGTTAATATTTAATTTGTAGCACAGCTGCAGCTCACATGGAATCCTGGATTCATCAGTCACAGAAATTTCCCATTAGCCATGAAAAATTTAGTTCAAATAAGCAATACAGGATTGGACCACTATCTATTATTAATCCTTTTCTCAAGCTAAAGTAATTATAAAATAAACAGGTTGCAGTCTTATAAAAAAAGTAGTCCCAAGTCTTCTCAGAAAAGATAGACTTTATTTTTTATTGCCTCTTTGCACAAAATCATTAAAAAGCAGTCAGAAAAATACTTATTAATTTTGGGCTGACAGACTTAGTGTGTGTTTTATTTACAGGAACATTTCCACTGAAATTCCAGATAGAAGCAAGCACTCTAGAAGCCTAGAGTCATAATGAACTAAAAAGGAACTGTAACCATATTACTTTGCCTTCACATATACCTTATACAGTCACTATATATGTGTTTAACTGACAATCTGATACATAAACACATACATTATGCAAAAAGTCCCACACTACAAAGAGGTAGAAAAAGCTCTGACTATTTCCTTGGCATGCATAAGGTATGTCTCAGGCAACAGCAAATGACATTTGACTGGGACGGTTGGTGACTTCCAACTTTAACTGTGCTCTATTCGTTTACCTGCATCAGTTTAAACCTATTGATTTAATTTTTTTAATTATTATTATTTGATTAAGTAAAGTTGGATGTGCTCTGTTACACAGAGCTGCTTTTTTGCTTATTTATGTTTGTAGTTTTACGTGGGCTTAATTCCCCTGGGTGCAGTGTACTCTCAAGTGCTGCATTCAAGACGCAGAAAGACCTTAAAGTGGACATAAATTAGATTTGGCTGAGTGTAAGGCTCAATCAATATCGTTTAAACATTTGAATAGTTCCTGAAGTCCGGCTGGCATATCTGGGTTTGCTAAACACATTCAGGGGTAAAGCTGAGGAATCAGCTATAACTTCAGGAGACTAGTGTGCTGAGTCTCTATCCAGAGTCAGAGGAGAGAGAGTCTCCAAAATTAACCTCCTTGCAGAGTTTGCTTTTGATTTTTAGGGAATGAGCTTGTTCCTCACTCTTACCACCAATGCACTCAGCTGCCCAAACACTGGAAGAGCATTCTGTGGTTGTCTGCAGAAAAATGTATTCACACTATGTCTTAAAAATTAAAGTTGGCTGTTATTTTAACGTAAAGCTTTATCTTAGAGTTCTAGACTCCCAAAGGGCATGATGCTTCAATCCAGAACAGGTTAAAGGAGAGTATATTTTGAAGCATAGATTATAAACACTTCCACAGCATATTTGCCCCCACACTGTAACTGGCAAATTCATGGTAACAAGAGAGACTCTTGTACCATCCCTTTGAAACTGCTCATTTACATCTGCTTTTCCTGATTAGCCAATTCTACTCCATTTCCCCAAAAACCCAACGAACCACAATGAAACATCATTCAGCACACTCTTTTAAGAGCACAAAAACCTGTTTCTGATCATTATCAGTAGTGAAACCCTTTTATCAAAATGGGTAAGTACCTGGAAGAAATCATCCATTGAGTGGCAGGAACAAATCCTGCCACTTAAAACTTCATCAAGGTATTCAGCAAGGCTTCTCTGGTGTCCCACTCCAAGTATGACCATGGCTAACACTAGCCAGGCCAGCTGAGGCTTTATCTAGTGTTGAAAAAAACCAAGGACAGAGATATTAAGCACAGTCCCAGTGTTGTTCTGCTTTTTCCACACCCTTAACAGAAAATACTTCTGGTGGTTCAGATGTGCTATATAAAGCTTCTTCATCTCAAGCAAGTTCTGTGTTCCGGCATAATTTGAATGAAAACCTGGTACATTTACAGAAGGTTCCATACCCTAAAAGCAACTGCAGATGACCTAATGTCTGTTAATTTGCTTTTTCACCTTTCTACGTTTGCTCCAACCTCCACCGGGGCTCTGGTTTATGCTGGCATGCAGCGCGGTCTCTGCAGAGCTTCCCCTTGTGCCTAACAGAGATGATGAAAGTCTTTTCCCTGCATTAAATCACTTTGGGGTTTGCATTTGTTTTGCTTCTGGAGCTACAGTGTTGATTGTTATTGCTGATCCAAGACCAATAGTCCCAGGTTGTTCATGTAGTCAATCCAACAGCTCTGCTTGTTAAATTTTCTCTCTTTTTAAACCTTTCCCTAGGTTGGGAAAATCCACAAGAGTGCTGCTCGCAAGAGGGAATTCCACGTCCTGTTCATGGTGATCACTACAGTTATCTGCTACCTGGTGTGCTGGATTCCATACGGGGTTATAGCACTACTTGTGACGTTTGGCAAGCCGGGTGTTGTGACTCCAGTTACAAGCGTCATACCTTCCATCCTAGCAAAAAGCAGCACTGTTTGCAATCCCATTATCTACATACTTATGAATAAGCAGGTAAGATGTACATTATTTTTAAACTGTATTTTCTTCAGGGTCCTTCAGACATTCTTGACCATTGTGACTGCCAGTCTTACAGATGTATCTTTAAGGACATTGAAAGCTTGTCTAAAAAATACTACTAGAGTCTTAGGGTGGAAGTGTTTGCAAACAACAGCATGTTGGTAGATAGGAAGAACAAAAAAATGCTTGCTTACTGAAATTTCTTGTGTTTTTCTGAGGGCAGACTGGGTATTAAATTGTATCCTTCAGAGTTAGTTGCCAAAAGTATTTACAAGAACATTTGGTGAGGTTGAGGAATGGGGGAGGAAATGGACAAGAAGACAAAGGGATTTCATGATCTTGAAAACAAAATAAATGAGACCATTTGTAAATACCATTTTCATGATAGATCCCCTTGAAACTAAATATCACTGTTACTGTTTTTGTGGACATCTACATACTTACTATTAAATTCACAGTTCAGCTACATGCCAAAATATATAATGAATTTTGTCTCATGAGCACCAAGGCATATTCTAAAATGCCTACATCCAGTTCAGGTCCATCATTCCTAGAAATGTAATTTTCAGTACTCAAAAGTGAACCTCCTAATGTTTCTGTGTTTACAATTCTGACTCTAGAGTTTGATAATGGCAGATCTGGAAGTTTTGAAAGTGTTTTGCAGTGGAAAATCTGAAAAATATGCATAGTTTATGAATTATTTTATTAGATTATGTGTTAGAGGTTGTTCTCAGTTTTCTTTCTTTATTATATGTCCATTACACTATTACAAAGCACAGAAACACCCTTTATCTCTTCTTGCTCAGTGTATGCTGGAGCCCACCCTTAGTATTTATCAACAGCAGCATTATATTATTATGGAGCTGAGACAAGGGAAGAGTTAAATGTATCAGCCAAATATATTCAACTTTTGTCACAGCCTGAGATCATTCCTGGCCTGCTTTATCTAACCAAAATTTCTTAAACAACAAAAGAATCTACTCTTGGAATCTGAGGGAAAAATCTCAAGCAAGCTGTGAAACCTCCCTGAAATCAGAAAGAAAAAGTTCTATTGCCTTTCCCAAGACCAGGGCTTCATTTGCAAAGTCTAGTTTGAGCTGACATTGGAGCAAATAGAACACTCCATTTGAAAAGTGTTAATGCTGAAGAAAACCAATAACTTTTCCCCCTCACCTTTTATGATTCTTATGAAAACTTCTCAACAACAGCATCTGTCTTGCTTCTTTATTCTCTGAACATTTTGGCTGAAGTCCTTGACTGAGAGATAATCTGATTGTGCTGTGATCACTGGAGTAGGTTATATAATATTGATAGCAGACACATTTTGTCATTGTCTTTACACATGGAGATGTGATGAGCCACCCTGAAGGGGAGGAGCTTGGTCAGATTTGGGATAGATACTTTTTACTTCTCAAATCAAAATGATAGTTATTGTGCGACATTAACCTGCAGCTCTTCTCTGCTGTGCCACTGTGGTTTAGCAGTGGAAATAATTGGCTTTAAGTGACACTGAGAAATGTGCCTCCTCCTTTCAGAAGAGGAACAATAGTAACACCCCCATTCAGTGCATCACTGGTGTTCTTGGCACCTCTGTAGTTGTTCTCACACTTGTAAATTTAACACCTCAGGAAAAGAAGTTGTTAATCTTCCTGGCACTCAGCTTTCCTGGTCTTCATGCTTAGCTGAGAATTGTCATGGAAGGCTGGTGCTTCCCAACACAGAAATTATCTGGCCTGAATTTTTCACAGTTCTCTGCAGATGTGAGGTACCACAGTAGGATATTTACTACTACAGCTTATAAATACACAGAATATAGTGCATAATTTTTAACTCTCTGTGTGTAAGTCTTTTTGCTCTGGGAAATGCCCTGAAGATTGGAAAACTGTGTTGGTTGACTGCAGCTGTGGTGTTAGCTTCCAGCTGTCATAAATCTGTGCAGAGTATTGTGTGTCATAAATCTGTGCAGAGAACCATCAACTCCTGAGTCAGCTTTAAAACTCATCCTACAGAGCACATCTTTAACTCTCAAGCAGTCCCTGAGTCACTTTCATGGTCTTGGAAATCCAGAGAAAGAGTTTTGTCTTTGCCATTGCCTACCACACTGACCTGAGGTGGTAAATCACTGAGGAAAACAGTGAATTTCTTTCCAGCTGCAGGAACTCCCTCAGATGTGATGGCATGAGGCGTGCTGCTGTCCTTCTTCCTGTGCTGTCCTCCAGGAGGAGAGAGATGCACTATTTAAGCTGGACTGTTACTGGACTCATGCCAGGCAGACATCAAGATTCACTGACAAAACTGAAGCACAGAGGCTGAGACCAAATCATGCTGAGGTGAAGCTGGAGGAGACAGTAGAGGAGATTCCATTTTCCCCTCTTCTCTCTTTATGGAAGGCTCTTTTGGCTCTTGGCAATATGACTGTGTGTGCCTTCCCCAAAGGTTAGGTCCCAAAAAGGCAGCACATAGCCAAGTAGCTGGGCAAGGTCAGTGTGTATCAGTCATTTATAGTTATATAGTTAATGTAGTTATGCAGATTTTGTTCCATCTTCTCCTACCTCTCCGTGTCTTTTATTCCCATCACACATCCCGGTCAAATTCCCATTGTTCAAACTTCTACCCATCCACCATCCCAAACAGATTTTTAGTGACAGCTCCAACTACCTGCCTTTCACATGTTACATGCGAGCAAGTATTAAGCATTCACCCAGGAGATGTGGAGTTTCCCTGTAGCTGTGGGTTTGCTGCAGAGGAGGTGATTGCTGGGAGAATCCTGCTGTTGTGTGTTCCACAGAACAGCACAGGAGCCCCAACATGGAAGTGCTTTCTGGCTGGTATTACTGTGCTTTAGGACATTCTGCACTAAGAAACAGGGATTATTAGGTGGACAGCCTGATGGTGCTGCAGCTTCATAGATTAACCTTGTTTTACACACCAGAAATTCATTTTTTATTAACATAGAAATCAAGATACTAATCATGACTGTTCAAGAAGGTGTGGTTATGGATGAGATCATAGTGAGATTGAGCGAACCTCCACTCGCTCGTTCACATAATTTGAAGATGGCACTAGGAGAAAATAGAGATTTGCTGCATTGCTATTGACAGCCAAATTTAAGTCAAGTTTAAACCTGTATCATTTATTGATCTAGAGAACCAAGTGTTTGAAAACTACTGATCAGATTACAAGTCTTTTACACAATCTTTGCTGAAGCAAAATAGCCTTGCTTACCAGAAGCTTTAAACTAATTTCTTTCACATTCTGTATTGCTCAAGTAGTACAACTACATCCCCCTGTATTACTGAAACTTAGGCTAGCACATCTAATACTCTGCTGCATATTTCAGTTGCAGAAAAAGCCCACCCAAACTATGTGATCAATAATGTGCTAATTCTGCTGTCAGAAAGTGCCTCTGAGCAAAATAAGGAGGGAGATTGTGTGGAAAGGGATGTATTAAATGTGAATATAAGGCCCTGATTAGTGATTTGATTTCTAGTGTCTGTCTTCTTATATTAAAATCATTGCACTTTTTAAAAGAATAGGTGACCCGGTCATTTTCCCCAAGGATCTTGAGAAGTGATGCTCAAAAGAATATGCACACTTACTTGAAAGTCATTACTACTGTGACCATTCCAGATTTATCATGTAATGGAGGATGATGGGTAAGGGAGAAATCAAGGAGAAAGAATGATAAAACTAAGCCAAGTCAAAGATTTTATTTTTTCCTGAAGAGATTTAAATAATAATGATAATGATGTATTTAGAAAGTACAATGGGACCTGAGCCCAGCATCACACATCAGAACCTCCCAGGTGCCTCTGCTGTGGCTGTCCCCAGGGAGTTATGCCACCTCCTCTTACAGAGTGAGGGGCTTGTTGCTCGGGCCAGCCCATCTTCCAGGGCCTTCATGGAATTTCCCAGCTGCCAGATGAATAACAAAGAGTCTTTCTGTCCATAGTAACAATAATAATAATTACTACTAATAATAACTTGTTCTTTGAATACACACTTTTCTAGCAACCCTTTTCAGTCCTTCTTGATCTTACCTTTTGCACTGAACAGGGAGAAATGTATATGAGCTTTGGGAAAGGGAGATACACACGATCGTGATTAAAAAAAAACAACCTTCACATTCCTCCACTGGCTGTTATAACAGCTATATTTTCAGTCGTGTTTCATGGGGTATTTTGAATTTTTCAGTATTTCAAACAAAATGTAATGGCTTATTTTTAAAGCTGGAGGAATGTGTGTGTAAGTTGCTCGTTTTCACATTTGGAAAGCTAAGATATTCTAGCTGTGTGAGAGCACAAAACTTCAGACCCAGAAGGACAGTATGCAGTTCAGGGACAATTGTGCCAAACCTCATTTTATACATAAATTGGGACACATCTATTAAGTCCTGAAAAGAATCCTTGTTTGCTAAGTTCAAACCTTTGAGAGGACTTACAATAAAATTTATTATCTTGTTATAATTTTTCATTAAAATTCACATAGATTTCAATACTCATGATCTGCTCTTTTTTTCCCCTCTCTTCACTGGTAGCTAAGCTGTCTTTGAGTAATTAATAGTCCAAATAGAATGGCACACCCGAGCTCTTCAGCTGAAAATAGGCCAAGTCACAATGATCTCTTACTGCAGAATACTCTACTGTAGAACAGCTCAGAAATGTTTTGACTTTATTTCTCTGCCAATATGTAGTGTTATGACTTTTTAAAACAGAGGGGCAAAGAGAAGAAAGGTCTCAAGGGCATCTTTGCTACTGTCATAAAGTATAATTGCATTTCACACAGTAAGTTTAAAATTACCTTAGGAATTTCTGTTGCAGCTCATGACAAAAAGATCAGTTCAAGTAAATAATGGACATTTAACTAGGGTCCCAAGCAACCCCAGCCAGACTTCATACTGTCCCAGGCTATATCCTTTGATACATCTTGTCTGTGTTGACATATTCTGCCTGTCCCGGACTGGCTTCAATATCACAGAAGGGTTTAGAACTTTCTTCTTTTAGACCCAGGGCAAAACTAAGAAGCAGGAAGCCAGACCACCTCTCATGCAAGCAACATACTGAATAAAGTTGAAAATTAATGCAGATGAATAATGAAGAGAAATATAGGACAAGCACATGTTTTAAATTATATAATGATTTTCAATTTATGGCTAGGGAATGCATTGATGGAAATGAAATCAATTTAAAGATCCTTCTTCTGGAAGACACAGAAAGTGAAGGGCAGCAATATCTCTTTAAATCTTATTTTAAGCAGCAGGTAATATGTTAATGTCTCTTCCTATATTGCTCTTTTCATAGCAACAGAGAAACATGAGGCTTCACAGAAGTGGGAAGAGACCACCACATTAGACAAGGGAAATAAATGGGTTGGAAACCAAGGGGAAAATGCAGTGAGCAGGGTTTGTAGCAAAGACAAGGGGATCCTTTTGTAGTCCCTGCAAAAACAACCAGGCATTCCTGAGAGGAGAAGAGAGGAGACTCCAAAGACAGTGAAGCTGAGGTGTTGAATTTAAAGTGACTAGTATGGTAAAAAGAGAGAAGGTGGGCCCAATATTGTTTGGCATCCTCATCAAGGACATAGGAGGATTGCATGCACCCTCAGATGACACCAAACCAAGTGATGCCCTTTTTGTGCTTAAGGGAAGAGATGCCATCCATAGGCATCTTTACAGGCTTGAGGAGTGAGCCTGAGCAAATGATATGAAGTTCAACGAGGTCCTGCACCTGGGTCAGGGCAACCACCAGTATCCATAGAGAATGGGGAATAAATGGACTGAGAGCAGCCCTGTGGAGAAGGTCTTGGCAGTACTGGTGAGTGAAAAGCTGGGCATGACCTGTCAATGTGAGCTTGCAGCCCAGAAAGCCAAGTGCATCTTGGGCTGCATCCAAAGCAGCATTTCCAGCAGGGCGCCTTACCCTGCTCTGCTGAGGCTCCGCCTTTGGTGCTGCATCCAGCTCTGGGCTCCCAGCACAGCAAAGACATGAACCTGCTGGAGCAAGCCCAGAAAAAGTCATGATAATGGTCAGAGGGCTGGAAGTCTTCTCCACTGAAGAAGGGCTGGGGAGAGCTTGTGTTGTTCAGCATGCAGTAGAGAATGCTTGGAGGAAGTCTTCTTGTGGTTTTTCAATACTTAGAGGGGGCTTATAAGGAAGACAGATTGAGACATTTCACCAGGGTCTCTAGTGACAGGAAAAGGGGCAATGCTTTTAAACTGAAAGATAGATTTATACTGAGTATGAAAAAGACAGGTTGTCCAGAGAAGTGTGGATACCCTGTGGATTCCCCAAATTGTTCAAGGCTGGGCAGGGCTTTGAGAAATACAATCCTGTGAAAGATGTCCCTGTCCATGTCAAGATGGTTGGAACTAAATGATCTTTGAAGGTCCCTTCCAACACAACTCGTGATAACATTCTATGACAGAAGAAGTAATCTTTTCATATGACATATATAATAGGTCTTTTCTTGTCTCTTCCCCTTATTCTCTAAACCTAGATGTACTAACCTAGTTCTTCAAAGGTTTAAGTGATCAGTGTAATTTAGAATAAGCCACCTAGGCATGATGCAGGTAAGAATTTTGTTATATTTGGACCAGCCAAATATCAAAACAAAAATATAGCTGTATCTCAGTTTAAGAGGTCATGTCTACTCTAGTGCATCTTCATTGTGATTAGCTTAGAGAAAAGGGAACATTGCCTCAGCTGCTTCCTGACAAACCTTGTAGGCCATGCTGGTCAACCGTCAAATAGTTTGTCCTTGCCCATAATGATCAGGCTACAGCTGTGCTGGCACTTTCAGAACTTAATTTACAATCAGCTGTTTTTCATACACTTCTACCTGTAACATTAAACCTGCAGGATAGATCACTCGATAAATGGAAATTTCCAGTATTCAGAGCTTACTGTAGAGCAAGAAATGTGGTATGTTCACAGCTAAAAAAAAAAAAGTGTTAGGATTTTTGTAAGCAAGGTCCCTTGGTAGCCTCATTGCTCTTGCAAATAGACATCATAGGAAGCTCAGCCAAAGTGGTGTTTCTCTGCTGGATTCACAGGTACATCTTTCCTCCAGGGAGAGTCTGGACAGTGAAGAGCTCAGCCAGTCCTAAGAGAAATACAGGGGGGAAAGAATGAAATATTAGCAATTGTGCTGTTTCTCACTTTCCATTACTTCAGAGTGATCTAGAAGTTGGGTGAAAGCACTTGGCAGTTAAGGGTTTGTTGGTTTTTGTTGTTTTTTTTTTTTCCTGAGCTGATTTCCAAGTTTGCTGTGGACTGTTAAAGTCTTACAAAGGCATGTGATCCACAGGTAGTCTAAATTTGAGCTACTCTTCAAAATGGCATTGTCAAGCCATACTGAATGGATGTCACAGGATCTTCTGTTGCAGTGGTCTAAACTGCAATGGCAGCTCAGGGATCAGACTCAATTTTAGCCCACACCTTGGTTTGGTTATTTCAATTGCCCATTTCAATTCTAATGTTTTTGTTTTTCTGTAATATGTCCAAGTTTTATAAGTGGGACTCCAGTTAAGCATTTGGAACTACTTACCATTTCAAAGATGAATACAAATATAGATCAGCTGAAGAAAACAAGAAAACAGAACAAAACAACATATTAGATAAACAAAGAATTTAGTTTCTTTATGAGGACAATCAAATTCAACAAATGAAAAAATATTGAAAAAGTAAGTGCAACCCTGGCAGTGACAGAGCCTCTAATTTTCCTCTTGTGTTCAATACCTGAGTAATACTTTGTCATATGGTAGTGGCATAATACTAAAATTTTATTCAGGGCAAGACATTTTTTCTACATATTGTGTCAGTTGAGATTACTTCTCAGAGTAGTTTTTACTGTAGCTTTACTGTGTGTACCAGGCATATCTTTGCAGTCATGTATCTTACTACAAATTGAAGCAACAATTGTTTCAGATTAGATGGATGGAGAAAAAACACAATGAGTTTTCCTAGACAAAGAATATTTTTCAGCATTTATGTAACCTCCACTAAATAAATATTTTTAATTGAGCTAATCCTTGGTATCCTTGTAAAGCATATGAATATCATCATCATAGTCTCATAGCAGGAGAAATTTGAGGATTAAAGGTTAGATTAGTGCTCACACCCTCACGGACTCACTTGGCAATTCTAATTCAAATCTGTCGGACTTTATGATTTTATCCTGATGTCCTGCTTCCTCCAGGGCAAAAAATCAGCTGTACTCAAAGAAATAATCATTGCCACAGTATGAAAAATACAATATAAAACTGTACTGGGCCTGTAATTCATTAGAATAATCCCCTTTTCATTATAAACTGCATCATTTAATGCAGTTCAGAAATCTGACTATGTCCAAATGAAAATAAAGTTGAGGTTCATTGTCTTTTGAAGTAGAAGCTATGACAGAGCTTTGTTCCCCTGATGTTTAGTATAATAACTGCTCTCAAACTAAATATATTTGTAGCCAGTTTATAAACCTTTATTCCTCAAAAAGCCCTTCTTTGGTAGTTATCTTTTCCTCATATTGAGACACCATAAACAGATCACTTTCTACTCCCACATTGCTCGTGTGAACCAGTTAATTATTTTCATAATCTCATGTTCAAAACAAATATTCAGAATATAATTTTAGTACTCATGCTTGGAACTGGGTATTTCATTTAGGAAACTTTTTAGGCATTCATTGGATGTCAGTAGAGAACCAAAACCTCAGTCTAGTTGGAATTATTTCTTGTTTCTGTCTTGTTTGCAGTGTTTAGTGCTCTTGATTGTCTTCAGAATCTGAACTAAAAACAAGAACATCAGCTCTACAGTGACTTCTTAAATCCCTTTATCTAAATTAGAACCAGATTTCAGAAATGGGTGTATATTTCAGAAATATGCAGGGATCTGCTACATAAGGTACAACTATTGTATGCTGAGTACTTTATGGGTGACCCTGCTTCAGATGTAATGTTCTAACCCTCCATGGAAAAAAAAACCAACCTTCTCAAGACCTTACAACTCACCCAAGGCTTTACAGGACTTTGCTAGCTTTAGGCCAATAGGAATTCACTACAAGTAGGATTCAAAGGTTAACCAAAAACTCATATCACGTGTCTTCCTTTTCACCTTCACCACCCTTCCCCTCTCCCACAGTGAGCACCATCTTCAAAATCAAGGAATTTCTATGTGAGTTAGAAAAAGAACCAAACAAAACCAGGCATTTTTGTCACTTGTTAGTCAATTCCCCAGTAAAGCATTTTCTCAGTGTGAAATGTGGCTTCTTCAATATTAGAGAAGCTGTTAATTTTGCCAATTTTATTTTCAGCAGGGAAAAAAAAAAGGACATTTCAGCCCAGGTCTCCATGCTTAAGCTTCTACACCCTGGTTCTTATCAAAAATATATTCATTGAAAAACACTGTCCTTCACTCAGCAGATCAAGCTCTCTTACCAGACTGCAGGAACAGTGCAGTGGCTCAGTAAGGGGGAGGAAATGCAGGGAAATGTAGCCCAGCACAGTGATCTAATTTATAGGGGAACGATCAGAATGAAGTTGAACTATAGATCCATAAAGACATCTACATGTAACTGGATATTTTGACACTCTGGGGTTTTGTCTGGAATTTTTTATGATTTGTTTTGTTTTTGTTCAATATGGGAAAGAAATTATAGAAGAAATAAAAACTCTGTCTGAACAGAAATTTTGATTTTTCAGCCCAATGGTTCTGTTATTGCATTACTTACATATAAAACCAAATGACTGCTACTAAAACACAGTTACAAATCAACCCCCTCTCAGTAATTTCTAATTCTGCCTTGGGTAAAATCAATACCTAATTGCCTGCAAACCAAGATAAAAGTAAAACCCAGGGAAGACTTAGTCCTCATCCTTTATACCCACAACTTACTATACCACAGCTCTCATTTCTTGGAAAACTAACAAGTGCTCTTGTCCAGCAGTAGAATACTTATCTGGCATTAAAGATTCTCCCAGCATTCCCACATCAGAGAACTTCCTGTATCTCAATCATAACAATTGATGGAAATAGAATTTTGGGCAACAGAAGCAACAGGGCAGGTGGTCAGGAAATCTGAGGGAGGAGAAGGCTTGTAAGAACTTATGTTTTAGCCAGAGGTAGCATTAATTAGTGCCAAGGAAGAAGAATCAGTATGTAAAATCCCCAAGAGCTGCTGAAGTTTCTGTGTGTGTGTGACCTGGCAGAAGACAAGTGGCCAACTCTCAAGCAAAAAGACCCTGAGAAATTCCCAAGGGAAGATAGCCATTGGTATTTTACTACAAAAATAACCTCATGGAAAGAACATTTTGGATTTCCTTGTGCAGTGTTCTGGGTCTCAGCCTTAATGAAACTCTGTAAGGAACATCTGGAAGATCTGTGTTAGCCAAAGACAGGCAGTCCATAACCTAGCCCCCCCAACCCACTCAATCACAAACAACCCCTCCTCCCCCCAAAAATAAAATCACATTTCTACAAATATTTAATTAATGAGCTATATTCATATCAAGATTGGGGCAGGAATATACCAGCATAAACCCATCACAGTCAGCTAGAGTCTTTATTTTAATCTGTCTGGGCTGATCTCAAGTCCATGGCTGAAGAACTGAAAACACAAGAAAAAAATGGGTCAGCAGAACACTATATTGACTGTAACTAAATAAACACATAGATTTTTCAAGTGTCAAAATACTTCTTGTAATGCTTGGAACTTCCAGCAAAATGTGAGTTATTTTAAAATGATCTGGAATCACTCATCCCATATTATGGTGGTAATAGAGCCTTCATTTCTCCTCATGAAGTAGAATGTTACTGTAGGGACTGGTAAATTTGCTGCTGCCTCTGTTAGTCAGGACCCATCAATCACACTGCAAAACCCTAAACAATTCTAACTTATGAAATGGGAGTAGGAGACACAGGGAGGATCCATTTTGTTGCTATTCACTGAAGTTCCTCATGTTGTTTTGGGAAATTCTTCTTAAGTTTCTTTTAGGTAGGAGGAATTAATTTCACATGCTACTTGTATTGTATACTTGTATGGGGTTTAGCTTGTTGAAGGCCAGGGAAGAGCATTTGTGAGATAAATATGACAACCGGTCTGTTTTTCCTGCAGTGATAAACACATTGAAAGCAACCATGTGCTGTCTTAAACCAGTGTACATTGAAGACACAGTAGCATTGTTAATATTTGCTTTCATGTGCATAATCAATCCCTTTGAAGTTCAGCAGCCATGCTGATTACAGTGAAGTATTGGCAAAGAAAAGTTTCTCCCTGTTTCCTCTGACAAAATAACTGTCCCTACTTTATGATCCCTTCAGCTTTGATCTCTCACTTTTTTAACTTTATATGAGAGTACATGCTTCATGGGGACTTATCTAAAAGGAGTGTTTTAAAATAATTATTTGAATGGCATGTTATAACCATGAAAATAAGGCAATAATTCTCAGGCATGATACCAATGTTTTGTTGTTTCTGCCTTCCTTGCTCTTCTACCATGGAACAACTTCGTTAATATTATTTTGGTAACAGCTTACACTTTTTCTTCTTATCTCTACTTCTTGGGATGCAAAACCGCACATTAAAATGCCTAATGTCCTGACAGCTATGTTCAGCCCCATGCATTTGTAAAGTCTAAATTAGGTCCATCAGATATCTTATAATTTCATTTGTATAGATAAGAACAAGCACTGGAAATAACTGAAGAACAACCCAACACTTCCAAATTTCTCCCCTATTGCTAGGGGAGAAAAGTAATGTTGTTTGATCCAGTTGGAAGCATCAGCTAAGACTCCTATCCCTTTTACTGAAAAAGCAGGCTCAGAAACAGGTCCAGAACCAAACCTTCCCCACTTTTCCTTTCTGGTCATCTATCTTCTCATGCTCAGGATACAGCACTTTATATAAAACTCCTGGTTTGTGTGTCTCATGGGCAGTAAGGCTGGGCCTATGGGTAGACCTCTGGCACTTTTAGCTTACCCAAGACACATGTTGCATGTTTCTTGCCTTAATTTGCCAAAAATTCTTCATGCTGTCCCTTAGTCCAAAGTGTGGATACTTTAGATAGAGAATGCTGCCTAGACATCAGACAACTCCCAAGTCATGAACTCCTAACTTCTTGAGGCACGTTCACGTTTATGTTTCCTACAACTGCTATCACTAAACAATGCTTAAAAGATAAAACAAAGCCTTCTAGATTTACACAAGCCAAAACAATCCAGAATGGCCCAAACCTCTTCCTTTAGCAACACTCCCACCCCCCACCCCGAGGGCCTCACCTGCCCAGGAGACATCCCTGCTGCACATGGCAGCAGCAGCGCAGGATGCAGCCAGTACAACCTGCCCATCAGTGCTCCGGGGAGGACAGCAGCTCCTGCTTAGAAGGTGGGGCAGTAAAACATTTTAATCAGGCAGCTCAGTTGCAGTCAGACAACTGTCTGGGAGCAAGGCAATTAACAGCAGCTGACACAGCCTGGAGTCAGCACTGGCAGTAGTTTTCCCCTCTAGCTGCTTCCATAAAATCAAGGCATCCTGCCCTCCGTAACCCTCAGGGTTTCTGGAGTCCTCTCACAAGCATGTAAGAAATTGTTGCTACAGTAATTATCCCCTACCTGTCAGCATCTTGGAACCAAGAGGAAATTTGATTTGTATTTGTCTATGCACAGAAACAGGCCACCAGAGGAAATCCGTTTTCTTATTTCAGTTATCATACAGATGACATTACAGATAAGCACAGGGAGGAGGTTGTTGAGAGTGTAGCAGTGTAACCCCGATAGTCTTTTCTCAGTTAAACTTGTGGGATTCATTTGTTTACAAAGAAGCATTGTCTGCTGAACTCCAGCATTAGTCTGTTCTTTACTATAGTTCTTCATTTTAAGATCACATCCCAGCACATTAAACCTGGCAGCAGCAATATGAGCACCAACAGATGAGATGAGTTTCTTTCCAAATGTGCAGAAAAAAATGTAAGAAAACAAAATGTCAAACCCAAGTAAGTGACTATTAGGAAAAAGCAGCCGTCCTGCCCATCTGTTATGGTACATCTTCTAGCTGTTTCTTTTGCTTTCTTGGTGTCTTTCATAATCTTTCATAATTCCTTGTCTCTCCCAATTTCTTTCACTGGATCTTGTTATTTTATAATTTCTAAGAATTCAGCAATCACACCAGCAATGTCTCCCCCTGTGATCTGTCACAACCTGCTTGTGCTGCCAGTCTTCTGGTGGCTATTCTGCCTCCAGTTAAAAAATTTCACTATATTACTGCATTATAGTTACTTCTCAGTTAGCTTAATATAATCAGTTAATATTTTTATCAAACTGAATAAGCATTTACTTAGCTTATTTTTAGGAAAAAGAAATAACAGGGCATGCACTTTTTACTTGTCCTGGTTATCGGGGCATGAAGCTTTGGGGTCAGACTACACTCCCATAACAATACTGCCATTTCTTTGAAGTGCATTCTCTGGAGTAACTTACTGTGTAAGAAAGAATCTAAAAGAACAAGGAAAGATACCAATATGGAGTAGACATTCATAAGTTTTGCGGTGCAGCAGATAAATCCATGTTATTCTGATGAAGCTGACTGAGCATTTAATAGATGGAACACAAGTGATCATATTTTCTTAGTTTTTTAAATAAAAAAGCAAAGTTGCCGGATTTTAAAAGTATCAATTAGTTGCTTCATTCACAGGTCCCAACAGTCAGTTTATCCCCTAGAGTACCTCACTGATGAGAGTTTTCTGAGAGGTGTTACTTGCATATCATGACAGTAACCAGCCCCTCAACACTGCCTGTCAGGAGGCAGTGGTATACACAGGGAGCTGTGTGATTACTGTCTGCCAGGAGTGCACATGATGGCAATCCAAATTTTATCTTTCCACTGATGTGTAACCAATTTTCTTGTTGGCATGGGCTCAAAATGAGTCCCTGAGATGAAAACACCGATTAGCACTGATGGGCCACCTCCACTGGCCCGATTCAGGCCCCTGTGTAGCTCAAGAACTGCCAAAAAGCAGCAGTGTGCCCCACATTTAATGGATGTGAGCACGCTTGTGGTGGTTGAGTTATACAGTACTTCATCACAGACTGGATGGCAAGTTACATTTTCTTTTTGGTAAGTTGTTTTTCATTGTAATTGATGATTTATTAAAAAGCCTGTTCCTCTCCCTTAAACATAACACTGGATTCCTTGAATGAGTAGCACAGCTGTTTAGCTGAAATCTATCAGCATTTCAAGTACATCACTAAGTCATCAGAGCACAACCTCCATAGAGGCCTTGACAATCACAAGAAATTTACTGCTCAGGAATTTACTGAGCAGTATGGTGAATATATTCTCCCAGGGAACCCTAGCACATCTGCTGGGGTATGCATGTTCACTTCAGAATAAAACTGGCTTTACAATATTTGCCTCTTTTCTATAGTTTACTGTGATACCTCCTTGTCAGATTAGCTGTCCATTTCCATTTGAGATTTCATCGAAATTTGGCCAGAACTGAGAGGCACCCTCCCTCCTTTGTTCCACCTGCAGTTCAGTATCATTCATTTAAGGCAATATGAAAAGACCAGCACTCCTGAACAAATGAAAACAAATGTTTTATTTACAGGAAAAAATCTGTACACTGTGTATACATAAAAATATACAAAATCATAATAGAAAATATAAAAAGTGTTAAAATGTATACAAACACTGCTTAAAAATGTGACTCCTGTAAAATCTTAAGGTTTGTTATTAGAGTACACATTCATTTAAAAAAATCGTCATACAAAATAATTCTCAAAGCTATTAAAAAAGTACACAGTCTATATTTGAATAGTTCAATGACTACATATTTTAAGAGTGATGAGATGATATGAAAAAAAGTAAGGCTTTTACACACAACTCTTATTTCAAGAACAAAATTTTGAATCTGATTGCTGAGCCAGAGAGAAGACATCTGCACTGTCAAAATTCATTAAGTGATTCACGTACTCCTGACATGGGCTACTTTAAATTTCAAACAGTTAAATTAGGTATCCTCCTCGCATGTGAGAGGACAGATGCTGGGAAAGATTCAAATCATTTTAACAGCAGGCTTCTGAATTACCTACTTCAAAGCAGGATTTTATTTAAATATGCATCAGCTTTAGAAAGCATGAAGGGAAAAATAATAACCATTTATTGTTGCAGTCAATGCATTTAATACTCCTTTCATAATGCATCTGTGTCACTGTCCAAATGGCATTTTCCATCCTTAAAAACTTCTGAAGAAAAAATAAATTAAAAACCCCACTAGGGATTGCTCCACATGGGTTTTGAACTCCTGTTTAATTCAGTCTTAAAAATGACTGTGCTCAGTCTGTGCAACCAGTGAGTGTAGACACTTATCTTCATTTTAAGAAAAAACAGCTCTTTTGGTTTTTCTGACATTGGCAAGAGATCTACACCAACAAGTTCACAATTCGGGTATCTTCAGCAAAGAAAGTGTCATGACCAAAGACAAGCAACAATTAAATTAAATTTGTACAGTGAGAGCATACATTACAGCGTTTATATCACCCCTCTCTCTTTTCAAAGGTACAGCATGGTAATTTCACTGAATTTACCAGAGTTTCTACAGCATAAAACTGCACAAGGTAAAAAAAGATGTAATAGCTTAATCCAAGGAAGGACTGAGCTATGAGTTTATGCTGAGGTGACCCTTCAGACTATAGAGGAATGGAACAAAAGAATGAGTTTTTTTCTCATAAAAAGATTTTGGCTCAAAATAAGGCAAAATATTTCATAATTTTTTCTCGATTAAACAAAATAATATCTTGATTTATCCAAAACTGAATGCATAAAATAATAGAGCACCACAAGTCAGAAAAGTTGCAGAATTCACAGTGGGGAGGGAAGAGCATAATTACAATTCAACATAAACTCAGTGCATTTCCTTAAGCTGCTGCTGTGTTTCTGGTTTGTTTCAGTAACTGTTGTCCACAGCACCAGGGCACAGAAATGAGGCTGGATAGTGTTTGAAGGCAATTTGTCAGTAAAACTCTGTAAATTTAAAGGCTACAAGTGCAAAGGATCTCAGAGGTCCAATAGCAGAGGCAATTGCTTGGCTGATGATACACCAGGTTTGTGCAAACCTCTCTTGTCTAGGTGCTGTCTCACCCTGTTAGTGTGTGACAGCCACATGGAAGAGCTACAAAGCCATGCCTGTATCTTTTCCCCCCAAAATCCCATTATCCTGGTGAAAAAATCCACTTCCTTTCCCTTTGCTGTATTTAACATGCATCTAAAACCAGAACTCTCATCCATTATTTTTAGAAGAGCTGTGGTTCAGTGTTATGACACATTGACTGTTTTAAATTTACTGAATGTGGTTCTTTCTAAATATTTCTCTGCCCTCACAAGGAATGGGGAAATGCCCATTAATTAAAACACTTGGGAGGGCTCTTAAAAAAGCCAGCAATGCCAATGCCAAAGGGAGTAAGAAGCAGTGAGAGGAGCATCTCTGCAGGTCCATTATGTTTCCCCTTTATTTCTGCCCGTTGCCCCCTTGCAGAAAGTGGCGGGCAGCCCTCAATTAGCAGATCAAACACACTTGCACTTGTGCCAGAAACTCAAGGAGGACAAGACCAGGTAGGAGAGAAAATGCTTTTTAAGCAACTACAATATGTTTGAGTGGGCAGAGCAGTACAACATCACAGTGGAAACCATTAGAAAGCCATTCCAGGCTCATTTTTTAAAGGTGGCATCACAGGTTGGTCTTCCTCCTCTGTGAGCAAACATTTGCAGCACAGCTCTGCAGCATCTTCTGAGGTGATGGTGCTACAACAACCACATTTGAACTTGTGGAAGGAGGACTGACTGCCATATAAAGAAGGATATGGAAAAAAAACCAACTTGTAGCTGCAAGGGCTTGAGTGTGCAGGCCAGTAAATTAAAAATATATAGTTCATGATATAACACCTCAGACCTGGTTCTGCATTGGTATATAAATGATGTACCTAGTAGGTATGCTTAGCACGTGCTACATGACATTTTATAATTTGCCTTGTTCTGTATAATCAACAGTTATGTTGATTATTCTGACAAATTATTGAGAGAATAAATAGTACTACATAATCCCGCTGTGGGTGGTTGGGCAATGCAGTTAGTATTTTTCATCCTTGTGAAAATCAAAGTTAAAAGTTAGTGGTTGCAGGCCAGCCAAAGTGATTTTTTTTTTCTTTTTGGAACTCTAGAAGTTCCTGCTTATTGAAAAGTAGCATATTCACTAGTCTTAGAAAGCTAAACTCTCTTCCTTTACAGTTATTTCATAGCTAACCCAGGGTACAGCAGAGAGAGACATATTTGATTGCACTGTTTAGTTGCTTCTGTTTTGCAAACAGGGTACCAAACATATGGAAAAATAGATTAGTTCTGTGTAGGCTGTCTATTATCCATGCATTTAAATAACAATGTTATTAGCTTCAAGAATAAAAGTTGCCACCATACATAACATTAAAAAGAAATTGATATGTACTACATCCAGCGTCCAAGGCTAGTATGAGTAAAACCTATTAATTTTGATATGTACCAAAATGCCTTATGGACATCCATACAACACAGAAGTACAGTTATTAGCTCATCTACACAATTTCTGTCAAAAAGAAGAATCTTAAGATCATCATAAAGCCCAAAAGGAAGGCTAAGTCCTATGTAAGACAGATAGTCTTCATTTTGAGAAAGGAAAATAATCCTTCCAAAAGATCCTTCCAATACTGCTTCCCAAAGAGCTGAGTGAGAGAAAAAGGATTTTGTGATTCTACTTACATTACAATTGAAGGTGAAATAGTCGTTAGCATTGTTTGGTTTGGGTTTTTTTTTTTTTTTTTTTTTTTTTTTTTTTTTTTTTTTTTTTTTTTGCCTTTCTGGCAAAAGGCTTTCTGCTTAAGTCAAAATACAAAAAATACTTTCCACCACAATCAGTCAGCTATTCTTTTCAATGCCCCTTTGAGCTGTCTGCTTTTTTTACTGGATGGACATGAGTAGGATATAGCTGTGCTTTTGTGTACACATATTCCTGCTGAACTTACTCTAAAAGAAAATGTACAGTCAGGTGTGAAAAAACCAAACCAAACCAAAAAACTGAGAAAAACACTCCAGACCATTAACTTTTAGAACTGCCTTGAAGAATATTGTCCTTACGTGTTAAAAATATCAAACCATCTCTATACGCAGTCTGTAGTCAGTTTTTTTTGCAGGCATCACAGCTTTTCTGTGTTACAGTCATTCAAACATTAAGTAAAAAATGCTGATATCTTTTGTCAGAAAACTTCTCCTTTCTGAACAGCAGGAACTCGTGAACCAGTGACTTTGATTCAGACATCAATGAAATACCTAACAAATAATGTCTGTATTCCTGAATGCTGTCTTTGTTGACAAGAGGTGAGCCCCCTCTACGCTTGCTTTCAGTGATCACACATTTCAGTGTGTGATCACTGAAATCTGAATGGGTGAATGCTGCGCAGCCTCCCTTGGCTTTCTCTGGATCTTTTGTACCTGTGCAGACTGGGGGAAGGCAGCATTTCCATCTCACACCTTCTGGATAGTCCTTTCGGGGAGTTTTTCTTCCTAATTGGGTTACAAATATGTTCTTTTTTTCTCTAAAGAAATGAGACATTTCTCTCTTCCCTTGTGAGTCAGGGTGAGCACGGGAGACTGACACCCTAAAATGCACCCCGTAGTTTACCTGGTTTAGCTGCGTACAGCCACCTCTGACCCCACGCATTTGAGGGCCACCCTGAGCCCTGTTCAGCTGGAGCTGGAACTGAGCCTGTGTAGGAACAGGCATTAAAGCCTGCTCTAGTGAATGACTGCACAGCTTGGAGTAGCAATTACTTCATTCTGGGAGAGTGTGAAAATCCCATGGAGCCACGGGAAATGCTGCCTTGTTCAACTGGCCTCTCTGTACATACATGAACAATAGAGGCTGTTTCACAATGCCAGGTTTGACAATTAAATAAATTCATTTAAAAAAAAACCTTACAGTCTAGCATATGTGGCATGAGACCACCGACAAATTCTGATAGTCACACCAAAAACAATACATAATATTTCTGCCTAAGCATGTCCTTTGCACCTTCATGAGCTAAGCCTTTGCTTTTTTTTCTGTAACTATTTGCAAAGCAGTAATAAATACTCAGGCTCAGAAAAGGAGTCTTTCTTATGCCTGCTACTTAATTACAATTTATAGACTCAAGACTAGATTGGTCTAAGATATATTTTTTCAAGTATTCTCTTCTTGTTTATAGTACGACAGTAGTACCTTATTGCACATTGTTTCTCAAAGACTTACTTCTACAACTGTGGGACATTATTTCGTTTGGGGCACTTGACAGCTTTGAACCCTGGCAAAATGACCTTCCCCTTCCGATAGAGATCATCCTGCAAACCTTTGTTCATCCTCTGCACCAGGAGCTTCTCGTAGAGCAGGGGATGGTAGGCCCCCAAGGTGCAGGCTGCATCGTAGTAGAGTTCGTGGTAGTGACACAGGTCAGTCTGTCGCACTGAAGGGATGTACTCGTACACGTGCACTTCGTTGCACATGGACATCATGATGAGGATGCCTGCAACAAGAAGTGGAAACAAAAGTGAACACCAGCTTTCACTTCTCTTGCAGAAATTTCCCTGTAGTCATCTGATCCATTTTTTCTTTCCTTATTTTCCTTGCTGTCACACACCTCAAGTATTTCGTAAAATCAGTAAGTGAAGCAATCGTTCCTTTTATTTGAGCAGCTCTCACCTATCCTTGATACATAAAGACTGTTATCCCTGTAGAGTTAACAGGTAGGATAACAGTCATGAAGAAAGAGTGAAAAGCCTTTCAGTAAAGAACTTGCATATCACCATCAACCTCCTGAGAGAGGAGACTGCTCTTTCCCACCTCCCCCCATTTCCTCTATGGACTGTCCATAGAGGACATCCCCCACAAGAATCCTTGAAACATCTCCACCTTATTGCAATGTTGGTCTTTCTTAGTCTGAAATTGAATCAATTCCACTTTTCCCATCTGCTTTCCACATCTTCCCATCTCTAAGCAGCAAGACTTGGCTAAACATATGCAGAAGGGCATATAAAGAAACATCACCTCTGTAGTGGTGGCACTACAGCTTCAGACAACTCTGTGAAGAGTCTCATGGAGAGACACCAGAGACAAATTCCTACTTAAAGCAGTGCTGTCATTAGGAAAAACCTCTCACCACTTCCTTGCTCAGCAAGGAGAAATCCACAAAATGCTAACCCATTTTTTCCTGCCATGTGCCAATGGCACACTATCATCAGCACCATCAACTGCGGTCTTTAGAGCCTTGAAACAAGAGAAATATTGCTGTTGCAGCTGCACACTTGCAGACAAACTAATACCAGATAATGTTCAACGACACTGGCAAAACTACAATGCTTTCACATCAATCACAGCTCCTGGAAGCTTTTTCTGTTTCACAAAGCCATGTAAAAGGAAAGTGACATGAAGTAAGTTTTGGATGCCATTTATTAGCTTTTTCAGTTTCACTTAAAAAATAAATTTGTGTAGAAAATGTATTGAGGCACTGGTGGTATCCCTTTCTGTTGAATAGGACTGTCAGCTCTCAGAGGAGGTAGCTGTGTAACTCTGCTCACTTGGCACTTACAGATGAGAACTGATGTAACTGTTGATGGGGTTTTTTTTCCCGTGCACAACAGCTTTAGCATCATTTGGGTGTTTTGGGGTTTTTTTACTTCAGAAGTAAAATGAATTAACATAAAAAATTATTTTGGTTTGTTAATTAAGCAAAGCCATTTTCTGAAGTTTAGTTTACAGTTTGGGAATGCAGGGATTTCTTGCTAATGAAAAGAACCCCACGTTCTCCCTGCTGTGTATCATTAGATTATCAAAATTACTTTCCTGGCTTATGTGTGAAGTAACTGAAAACCAATTACTTCTGTGATTAAATCTTTTATCATAAATTAAAGGTTCTGAAAATATTTTATAATTGTTCTACAGCTTTACACTCTATAGAAACTACAGTCTTAAAAAAGCTAGGCATATCAATTCTGAAGTTCATAAATTTTAGTGAACTTTAGTCTTAATCAACAAGAAACACAGATTCATGGTGAAAAAATATTTAATCCCTATTTGAACAAAAAGTACAATCTTAATAAACCAAGTTTCCTTGCCTTGAAGATGTTAGAGATGCTCTGAATTGTAATCTGCCAAGCAGCTATATCTAGAATCATTTGGTTTTTTGTTGTTTTAGTTTTACAAGTGCTTTCGTCAGCTTTTCCACTGCCAGCCTCCTTCCTCCACTGAAGGAGAGCCCACCTGCCATTCCAAGGTGACCGTCATCCAGCTGGATCAGAGGGCGGACGGTGGAAACGCGTGCAATAATGAACCACTCCCAGAAACAGACACTAAAAGGACTTCTCTGCTGCACCCAGAGCCAAGCCTAGAGCCAATTTCAAAAGCTGTACCACCAACACCTTAGGAAAACTGGCTCTGATGGAAAGTACAAGCCTTAAGCAAACTGTGTTTTATCTAACTGCCACACTACCAAGGTAACTCTAAAAGTAATAAAGGAAGTTGCCCTTTGTGGGATTGGAAAATTGTCAAGAACAAAAATTGTGACTCCTTAATAACAAAAAAATAGCCTTGTAACTCCAGGTATGGTTCAACCATGACAAAATTTTAAGCAGTGTCATTGACTTTCCTGTAAATTAGTTAGTGGAGGACTTAAAAGTTGTAGAGTTTTAGTTTTTAGTCATCAGTGGTTCAGTGTCCTCCAGAACCAATCTAAAAGGCACATTATTTTAGATGTCTCCTTTAGGATGTGTTGAATTGTTCACTTACAGAGAACTTTCCTTTTAGTGTTGTTTCTCTCCACTGACTAGACAGAAACCAAAAATAAGAGTCTGGCACTTGGCTATCAAGAACCTTCACCTCTACTCTCCTATGTAAGTAGCTTTTGGAGTTTCATGAAAAACAATATAAATGGCTTTTCCAGAAGCACAATGAGAAGAAATAAAAACAAGGCATGATCAAATATGCCCCTGGCACAGTTACCCACACCTGAGATAGGTATCACAAGTTCCTTTGCTGTCAGCACAAGAAAGTGGGCAATTTTAGGAAGCAGTGCACGAATACAAGCCATTCCTCAGAATTTCCTGGGTTTTTCTGTTGGCTGTAGGGGAAACCTGAGTGGCAGCATGGATAGCTGCATTCCCAGTATGGGAAGAAATTTTCACATGTTGAGGGCAATATGGGGCTCACAGTAATATTTAAGAGGTACCTATTTTTTACTGTAATAATTCTGAGGGTGACTAACACAAATACAGACCTGCACTGGAAACAGCTGAAATTAAGATACAAAAATCCTGCTCTCTGACTGACCCAGACATGGTCCATACAGATATGGCAAATTTACGTGCAAGGATTAAGCTGAAGGAAGATTTGGGTTTTTTTTTTTTCCAGCATTTATTAATACTAAAGTACAGGAATGGGGGTAAAAGCAGAGAATTACAAAGTATTTAGGGAAGGCCAGTACACATGCACAACTTGAGAAAACTTAAAACCTGAAAGGGCAAGTCTATAGGCTGTCTGTAGCATCTAAATATCACAAGGCTTTTCAGATCTTAAATATCCAATCCATATTTCACATTAAGGAAAAGGTCAGGGTATTCAGCCTGATTTTAGCTTTGACAAACATAACTGGTGCTACCATACACTCAAAATCAAAACTGAAGATAATTCTGCATAGGCCATTCTAATCTAATTTTAATATCCTTGATGGATTTTTGAAAGTCCCATTTGGATTACAACCATAAAAATAGAAAAATGCAAAATTATTTTGCCTGTATTGTGGTAGAACATTCAAAGATATGCCTTGTGAATGTTTTATAATTGAATGGCAATGTTCATGAACACCCAAGTGGACATTTACAAAAAAAAAGGAAAAAGAAGAATTATGAGCATAGAATACTCTTTTTTAAAAACTATGAAATGTATTATTCCAAAGAAATGATGTGGTTGTCAGAGTAACAGTCAAATGTGACTTTGTTATAACAGTACAACTGTAGACACTAAAACAGTATTACATATTTTGAAATATTTTATATTAGTATTTCAAAATCCTTAGAGTGTTATCTCTTCTTGGTCTTTTGGTTAAGATCAAGTGTAGTATAGTACTTTTAGTTTTTCCTATTTGGCAGATATCTATGATGTTAGGAAGTGTTGGGTATAGTTTAAACTCAGTCCAATTGGCACAAATAAACCTAGCTTTTACAATCTGCATTGAGAACATTTAAATCAGAATTATATGAAGATTAAATTCCCTGCATGGATGGTTTTTACAAATGAACATGTATTATGGATTCTAATCAAAAGGAGAAAATGATTTTTCAACTTGTTCTTGGCAATTTGAATCATTCCAAAGGTTTTGATTTTCCAACATGAATACTGTATGGTACGATTAAGCTTTGTGGTTACTACTCTAAATTAAAAAAGAATGTTTTCTAGTTTATAAATAAATATAGTTTAATATATCTGAATCAACAGATGCTGTATGAAAGCATGTAGAATTATAAGTGTAACTCAAATATTCATCAAAAAAAAAGAATAATTATAACATAATGTAAGAGATGCTGAAAACATTTAAATACCCATAATCTGATTTATACTCATAATGTCTCATTTCACACACATCGTAAATTCAGTTACAGAAAATAATTTAGCCAGATATATTAGTAAGTTTGTGTTTGATAATCTGTGTATTTGAGAGCATTACAAATAAGCATAAAGCATTTAGAATGTATAGTTTTCTATATGATAGTCTACTACTGTAGTCTCTCTTGACTGGATTGCAGATACCACAGGAAACTCCTTGAAACTGGGCCAATTGTGCCTCAGTTATTCATTGGTACATGCAGTAAAAGTAGCTCTGGCTTTTTAAGGCACTTTTTTTCTAAAAAAGGGTTCTTTTACCTCTGTTTAACTCATGAACTATGCGAAAAATATTAACCACAAGAAAACCAAATTATTTATCAAAGAATTGTCACCATATGGCCCTGTGCCTAAGCTTAATAGTTTGTGCAGGACTTGTCATCTTTGATGTATAATACTAGCATTACGTAGTAGACCTAGAAAATTACATATTCATAACTTGGTGAATGAAAAAAGCTCTACATTAATCACAATAATACATTCTGTAATATGAGCATAGACTGGAAAATACTGACCAGTAATATAATGTAATTCTAAATGTATTATTTAATTTTGGGTGATACAGTAGAATAATAATTTTTTTTTAACGTGATTTAGGAGGAGAGTTTGCTCTTTTATATCTCCATTTTGGGAAGTGGGAGATACTCAAATTTCAGTGTGCTTTTTATTAGAGTGAGAATAATTTGAAGCTTATGTATTAGAGGTATTCTTTATTTCTGTGTTAATACTTGAACAACACTGAGCTGGAAAGAATGCGCACTATTCTGTTCCTGCACCAACTGCTCTTAAAATAACTAAATAACAGCAACAAAGGCAACTCTTGTCCAAGTGTTTCTTCAGCTCATGATTTTTTTCTAAGCAGAGCTGGAGATCATCTGTATACTTCCATGCAACATGCTCTCTGAAGTCATTTTAAATTTAAGTTCTTAGTCATACAATGTCCTGCTAATGTTACAGTGTAATGATACCCTTGCTTGTACTTTTGTCTTGATGCATGCAAATGAAGATTAAAATAATGCCATCAACTATTAATGATGTATAAGTGTTAAAACTGTAATGTCAACTGTAAAGCCTCAAACAACATTCTCCTTCTCCCAACAATAAAGTAAATCTGGGCTTAGTTATTTTGTGTTCAGTGGATTGTATGTTATGCTAAAATTTCTGGCACACAGCAAAACTACCACCTACACAGACAACCTAAAATGTGAGAATCTACACAGGTCATGTTTTGATTGAAAACAAACCAAAATAGTGCAGGCACAGCTTTCAGCTAGCTTTTAAAAAGATAAAAGTCACTGCTGTGTAAGAGTATATAAATGTGAATTTCAATTAAAGTCACCTCTGAAGAGATAAATCAGCAAAGTGTACTGATGGACTATGGTAAGTAGGAATTTATAGAAAATCCACTAAGTAAACAGTGGACAGGAGCAAAATCTCCACAGAAAAGCCTTTATATAATCTTGACATTATTAAAAAGCCCTCAAACTTTCTGAATGCTAATGTACCATCCCACCCAATGAAATCAGAGTGCTGCTCTTGAGAAACTCTGCAGTTTTACTCTTGGTCTTTAGATAACAAAAATTTAAGGTCAGAATAGTCTGTTTACATTGGCTACCAAAGAGGGTACAGGAACAGTCAGTTCTTACAGAAGAGACTGACACTTCATATACTATCAGATTCAATTAAAAACTGAACTTTGATATGTACAGAAAGACAGGAGGAAGACTGAGTTCACGTTTCACAGTGAAAGACTTATTAACAGGAAGTGAGAGGTGATTTACTTCTGTTGCCAAAAGGAAGGGTAAATCCTTCCCTAGTAACAGTGCTAATTTAGGACTTGCCAGTGGAATACAAATCTGAAGTTTGGTGTTTGGATGCTTATATATCTTCCAAGTAAAATGGCATAGATCCAAGTCCAAGATGAGATGTAAACATATCAATAGTCATTTAGCAAACTTATTTGCAGCCAAATGTGAACCAACAACTTTAACTGTGAAAAGCCACCATGGCAATTGCCTAATGCTAATGCAAGATGATAATACTGTGCAGAAATTTGTTTAGAAGCATGAAGGCAGCAGCTGCAGAAGCAGCAAAAATATGAAGGAATGCTTCTCAAAGCTCTTATAAGGACTAGACTAGGAAGACAAAGTGGAAATAATTAATAACGAGGAGGGACATCAGCTAAGCTATGACATGCTACAGAAAGCAAAGCTACAAGCCAGCTAAAGTCCATGCTGGTGTCCCAGGAAACAAACCAAGAGAGACTCTCAGATTAAAATCAAAAGGTTGGTTTACCCTGTTGGATCTTTAACCACAAACTGTCCCCCCTCAACCAATCCTGCTCTTCCCATCCCCTCGCCTCCCCTCCACAGCTGGGACACTCACTGTGCCTGTCTCACCCCAGCCACCAGCTGTCAAATGCTACTGCCTCTCCTCAGCAACTCTGAGCTGGTGCAGAGCTGATGTAGCAGGGTTTGAAGGAGGCAGGGGTCCAGGCAGAATTTATGCAGATATTGGGCAGCCCATACCCCAAAGGAAGTGCAAAAACTTCCTAGCTCTCATGCAGTGAAAAAAACCAGGGGAGAAGTTCTACCTCTTCTCTCTCTCTCATTCTTCCAAAATCAAAGCATGTGAGAGACTACCACATCCCCAATGGCCTCCTTTTTGAGAGATTTAATAATATTGTGACTTAAGTACTGTAATACAGTTATTAACAACGTTAAAAGATTCCCCTGACATCAGTCACTGTGGAAGGATGCTGACTCATTGCTGCAGAAGAACACCTTGAGGACACATTTCACCAACATCCTCCCTTTGGCAAGATTCAGACTCTTATAAATAGTGCTAAGTGGCAGGAATGGATACAATTGCCAGGAGAAAAAAATGTAATTACTGAAGAAACAGTGTAAGATCATGCTAAAACATTCCTGACATACGTGAAAAGAAACATTCTGATGTTTCCATGCTTTAATTTGTACATTTGTCCAATTTTGTAAACTGGGTCTACTGGAGGCAAAAAGCTTGAAACCAAAGTGCCTCACTTGACTCAGAACCTTTTATTTTTATAACCTTTTCTATATGATTATAATCATCATGGTTCATGCTAGAAATTGCTTAGATTCAGGAATGTGTATCTCTGTAAAAATTCATACCCTCTATTTAACAACAGCCTATTTTCCTTCATATAGCTGTTTTAAGCACAGCGGTATTTAATAGTGTGGTCATTTAAGAAATGATTTTCTCCTCTTGAAATTAAGACACTTGTATTTCATGAAGGCCATCACTTACTCAGTCTTTCTACTAGTTCTATAGGAAATAGTTTTACAGATTTCATAAGAATCAGGTGGAAACTCAATATTCAGGATACCCCTTTCATACAGGTACACTAGTTGTGTCTGCCATCTTCAGTTCCAACAGGATTATTTGCTGCATGAGTGATTGAGAGATACCTGACCTGAAGACCAACATGGCTTTTCAGCTTTCTGACCAGCTGCATTATATTTTTTATGCTTTATCTTGCCCTTTATGTCCCTGACAATATGCATTTGCTGTTTCTGTGCTACCTCTGTATTTAGACTGTGTTACATGTGCAACACATAGACATTAATTCAATAATGTTACTGAAAAAGGAAGACTCTCCCTAATAAAATATTTTAAATACATATATCAGAACAGGAGCTAGTTATGAAATGGAGTGGATATGACTTCAATAATCTTGCTACCTTGTTTTTTTAAAGCTAGTAATGGCCTACCAAAAAGGACTGCTCCTTGGAAAACAACAATATAAATAAAATTCCCACTAGAGAGGAAGGCAAATTTGCATCTGTACGCAGAGTATATTTATCTGTACAGAGACAGATAACTTTTATTGTTAAAATTTTGCTTGTTTCATGGTTTATATTTTCAAAGCTTTCTCTGCTTGAAGGATATTTTTTGTCACTAACATTTAGATTTGGGATTGAAGACTGCTGTTCTATTCTCATAGTGAAATTAATTCCATTTCTTCAAAGAAAGCTTTTGAAGTGTTTTTTATGTATGGTGGAAGTACAGATTGACAGCACAATGATCCTCTTCACTATTCTTCCAATCAGCAGCTGTTAACCTATTTTTATCAACAACTTCATTGCTACAAGAAACACTTCTGCAAAATGTGAATGCAGCTGGTGAGATCATTCCACATGAGCTGTCTTCTCCCTGTGGATTTTTACAAGCAGGTTCAAAAAAACCTCACTTCAAGAAGCAGCCAGCTGCCAAGTCCCCCTACAACAACACACCAGGCCTCCTTTATTGTCCACTCGTGTTCCAGGTGTGCATAACCCCCTCAAGGTATAGATGGGCATCTCCCAGACACTCTTATGTCACCCCTCTGGGAGCTTCTGCAACCTCCCTAAGGCCTTTGGTGTGCTCCAAGGTATCCTAGGATGCCACTACTGCATACAGAAGCCAATGCTTAAATGCTTAAAATTGGTTTTCCCATATCAGATGCAATCTCAGGTGTCTTTGCTTTCAGATTCAGATACAAAGAAAGAAACCAAACTATTTTCTGAGAGCAGCAAATACCTAGATGAATATTACAATGTCAGTGAGGTAAGGATGGAGTTTCCAAAGCAGAAGATGGTATTTGAAGCTCTACTGCCCTCTGAGTCTAGAAGCATAAGCTAGGATGAGCCTGACTCAGCCTTGCCACTCTGACTACTTGCACCCTTTAGACCTGTCCACAGTCAGGACCTGCTGCACATCAGATAAGTTGTTCTGCTGCATGAAATGTGGGCACAGTGCCAAATTATCCCCACTGAAATACTAAGTAGAGACCAAAAAATACAGTGAAACACTATTGTTTCCAGTGAAGAAGTGCTCAGACTGAGGACCAGAAACCCTTGGCCTATGTAGGGAATACAGCTCAGCCTGCCATTGATTTCATCTTGTCTATATGATCTGCCATCTGCTTTCATTTGTTGTCTGAGGATTTTCTGCTCTATGATCCCAATAAGGAACTTCAGAATTGAGTAGATCCTCAACAGATAATATAGAATAATATGGATGTGAAGATGCAAGAAAGCAGAACATCAAATTCACTTAACTGTTCTCCAGTTCTCATACTGTGTTTTTTTGCTAGTCATTGTTTCTGTGTAGAGCACCAAGAACAAACAAGGACACATGTATGGACTTGATCCTCACACAATGTACAAATTTTAAATTTTTTTTTAATCTAACACATCTACTGGGACCATCTTAGATACACCTACCAATAAACCCTGAAGAAGGAGGGTTGGGCTGTATCTTCTCTTTAGTGTTCTCCTGAATGATGTCCCAGAGCTGCCATATAAACTTTGGATGAAGGATGTAGAAAGGCTGGGTTGGATTCTTCCTGCGATGCTGCATGTAGGGAGTGAACAGATTGTAGTCTGGCTTCTTATACCACTGGGAGGAAAAAAGTCAGATTTTTTAGAATAGTATTAAACATGTTTTGAACACTACAGTAGCATTAACTGGCTTCATTTGGGTTCTGCAGAACAGAAGCAAAGGTAGCAAAGCAGCCTGCACTGGTGGATGCTTCTGCTAGAAAGGCATTCCTCACTCTGGGCTCTTCTGTTTCCTTTCTTCATACACAGCTCCCCAATAAGTAACTGACTGCTGTGGGATGAGCAAGATCATTTTCCCCTCACAGATGCACATTAAAGAAGAGGTTCAAAGAGCTCTGACATGTTATATGGGCCTGGGGGTGAACCTTCCTCTGAAAGCATCCCTGTCCCTGCCGAGGCAGCAGCAGCGCGTGACGCGGGCTGATGGCAGCCTGCGTGGGAAGCAGGCAGCCTCTGGCATCTGTTGCTAAGGGACTCCAGCAAAAGAAAGCTCACTTTCTACTTTGCAGCCTGCTCAGCTCCCAGCTCCCTGTGCCAAAAGCCATCAGATCAACTTGTCTGCTGGAGCTGCAGCAACAGCCAAAGTAGAGACTCCCCCGGTGACAACCAGATGGACGTCTGCTGCTCTCAGTGAGGGGGTGGACAGCAGGGCACAGATGGCTGTGGGACAGTGCACTGAAGGGAAGGCTGGTGGGGAGGAAGCCTGAGAAATGGGGAAGGCACCCAGAGACATCTCCACTAGGATGTTGTATTTTGTTTGGGAAGGCAGAGAGGATGGTGGGAAAAAATGGATGCAGTTTTTCACCTTTCCTGATAAAACCTACTTCTGAAATCTGGCAATATTCCCTCCTTGGCAAGCACACAGAAAACTTGCTGTTATGTGAAAATAGCCATGTTTTATCAAACAAATGCCACCATTCATCTATCCTAGCATCTCAGAACGGTCCTTTCCAGTATAATTGCTGACTACTAAAAAGTTGTTGATTAATAAACCAATTTTTACCAATTCCTATAGACATAGCATTTTCCACTGAGATAAAGACAGAACCTGGAGTTCCTGGTGAAAAGAGAGAACCAGGAGACTAAAGCAGTAAATTAATCCTCTCTATTACTTTCAAATAATTGGGAAGAAAGGTATAAGTGGGTATCTTACCACATTCAGATTTGCAGAGTAGGGAGCAGGATCCCAGGCTACTAAGATAACATCTTTATACAAGGAGCTGTCGACAAAGTGATGGTTTGGATTGGTCAGAATCTGCAAACACAGATGCAAAGAATTGCACAGCATTAAAGGCAAGTGGTATCCAGAAAAAAGGCAAAATCCTTCTCTCAAGTGAACAGTCCTACCCACGCTGCTGTTTGTTATGCTTCAGTTCTGGCTGATTTTAAGCATCTTGTTTTGTTAAAAAATATACAAAAAAAGCTTAGCCATAAACAGCATTCATTACAGTTTGAAGCAGCATTATGCTGAATTACTCTCCGTCTGTGAGGGATGTGATGGGAACACTTGAGGTGCTGTGTAATTGTGTATCAACATTATCGAGTATTCTGGAATTCGGAAACAAAAGCTACAGTATTTCACATCATCTGCAGGATCCTCTTGGACACAGAGCAGCTTTCTTTGAAGGGCTACAGCCCCCAAGGGTAATGAATTCCCTGCCACCCATCCCCAACCACCTTTTTAATGGCTTTCTCATTTTAACAGCAAGTCAGTCTCATTTCAATCAAAAAACTGCAAATTAGGCCATGACTGTACAGATTGGAATACCTTGAAAAATAATTCCAACAGCAGTCATGTTACAGGACTATTTTTGAAGGAATTGTCATTTTGCCCTAATCTACTGCTCTCATATAACTCCCTCCTGCATCTCCCAGTACTTTGCCTGATCATCCCACCACACTGCAAATCTACTCTCCTGCTGGCTCACTCCTTCCAGGACCCCCCATGTCTAACTAGATCTCTTTGATTCCTGGTGCATCTAATGCCAGGCAGCTCAGCATTGGTCAAAACAGCATGAATTTTGTTCCAGCTGTTAAAATAATCAACATTCCAGACAAATAAATTCATAATAATTTTCATTTCCCTTTAGGATCCAATGAGCCATATTTAATTATGCATATTTTTCTTCAGAAAAATAATACTGTTGCCATAGCAATATTCTTCCTACCATAAACTTTGAGTTTAATGATTTCCATCAGCCTTCTACAGTAGGAACAGAATTAATCATGCTGCTATCAGCATGACCAACTTAATTTCTCAGGACAATTTTCACCTAAGAATGTAAACTCCTTTTTTGAGTATACAGAGCAAACTGACCAAAAGGCCAAGATTTTGAAAGCTTGGTTCCACCCCTGCCACACAGAGGAGCTCTTACTTGTCTTTCAGTAAGCAAGAGTCCTCTGGAGGTGTTGTTCACACAAATTTTGCTTTCAGTGAGTCTGCACTGATGAGTTTTTTTCTGCAATAACAGTATCTGTTGCCACTGCACAGGCTTCCTTCATGCTCTCTGGGCTTTTGTAGCAGAGAATATGAAGGGAGAAGGGGCCACAGCAGCCTTTTAATTAAGTGAATTCAGGAGTTTCCAACAGTGAGGTGGGGAGGAGGGTCAGTAAACCTGTACAGGTGACCCAGCAACAGTACAGGCAGGGAAAGCAACTTCCATCAAGTGACCTGTGCAGATTTCACTCTTGGAGAGGGCAAGGCTAATTTCTCAGCAAGTGGACAGACTGTCATGGATGGCTTTTGACCACTTTGAAGGAGCACAAAGCTTGTGGGAATACAAACACTTGTGAGGAAGCCACGTGAGCTGACTTGGCCAGAACTTCGTCATGCCCTCTGTTTTCTTGAGAAATCTTACGGGGAGCAAGCCTTACATAGTGCAGAAGAGAAGACCACAGGATCCTCCATTACCATCCCAGTGGGAATGTACTGCAGCAGCTCTGGGAGCCAGAAGACCCCTGTCTGCCCTGCATGGAGAACAGCTAATTTAGCCATTAAATCTCTCTGAATTTGCTGGGGAGCTAAAAAACCTCAGATTACTCCCTGAGAACATTTCCCTCTTCTGCAGGGAGCCTACTGAGTCTAGTAAACTATAAAGAGTTTCTAAACCTTTCTCCTTGCCCAGCTCAGGAGTTCAGGCATGGTCAATGTCAGGACATTCCAGCTAACAGTAAAATGGAGAATCATCAAAGAAAAGGAAAAAAGCCCAACAAAACCAAAAAAAGTAAAACAAAATATGTGAAAACCCATGTTCCCTGATATGTTGATTACAGCACTTAAGGCAGAATAAGATATTTCTGCTTTCTTCTCGTGAACAAAAGAAAGGGGGCATATTCAACCCAAATCCCTTCAAAGATCTAGTCTGTTCTGCAGCCTAACAAAGGCCTACAAAATGAGTGTGAAGGGAATGACAGTCCTCTTTTTGATGGCAAAGAACATGAGCTTATACACATAAAATACACACCCACCAAGAACAGACTAAGCATGCGCAGTCACTCAAAGCAGAAGAAAAAATGAGCTCATAAAAATTACAGCAACTGAAAATTTTGTTTTCCTTCAACAAGAATCAATATGTGCAGAACATGCTACATGGCAAATCATACCCCTGGTGTTGACTAAATAAACTCATTTCAGTATGTCATAAAATGTCACAGAAATTCTGTTGCTGATTTTTTGTCTGCATTTCATAAAGAGGAAAGAGGTTTGCTTTGCCCAAGACAGGAATTCAGGCAATAGCATTTTTGAAATTGAAAAACTAATCTCAACCATAAGGTGTCACTGTAGTTCAAGTCACAATTATTTATTTACACCCATACACAGAAAATCCCATTTTCTCTTGTTTCCATTCAGATGAACAAACTCACCTGATGTGTAATACCCAGTACACAATAAGGTTTTTTACTAGTGCTTTCCAAATTTTTAAACAATGATGACTTGCCTAGTGTTACACAACTCAGTTCCCATTTCTTTTGCCTTCCAGCAAGGAAATAATTGGGGAACTGGAAAATATGAGAAAATAACTTTGGAATCACCACAGCCTGAACTTTGTGAAAATCCTGGAGGCAATGGCTTCTCCAGGAGGTCAAGGTTTTCTGTACTGACAGCTCTGGCATCCTGCAGAGACTTTACAGATTAGTTCACATGAGAAACTTTATAAACCAGTTCTCTGAAACAAGGCTATCGAGTCACTCTATGCTGACAGCAGTAAAAACATCTCTGTAAGGGAAAACTTCCATCTTCTCTGCACCACAACTGTTGAATCACTACCCGCTTCCCATAATACCCAACACTTTTTCAGAGGTGATTAACTTGCTGTCATATTGCACACAAGAGACATTGACTTGAACTCTGAAAAGGAAGATCTTACCTGAGAATTAATGATCCGCATGGTTGTTTTATTTCCAACATCTTTCTCATAGCCACGTGTTGGTGCAGAATTAAATCTTAAAACGGCATCATGAGAATCTAGGAGCATAAATGAAGGGGTAACCCTTTTTTTTAGTATACAGAACAGTAAAATAAAACCAGTTATCTCAACTAATACAAAACTTACACATTTGTCCTAATCTGGATATTCTAAGGATGATAAATGTTCTGCTATGCACAAACAAAAATCCTCTTGCATCTGCCATATGTTATTAACATAAGAGCCCACTGGGAAAAAAGTTCAGAATCATCTATTAATTTAGCATGCAATACTTAAATGCTTCTCTTAATTGGATAGACTTAGTGTGGGAAGACTATTAGTACACTCAGTACACACAATTGCTCACTCTTCTATCACAAAATTTACAGAGAATTACTCCATGCAAAAGCATGTAAACTGCAGGGATATCTAATTGCACATTTGAATGAACAACAATGCTTAACTATAAGCTTGTGTTTTACATTATTTTATAATACCTGAAAATCTCAGACTACCCCAAATCTATTAATCATACTGTGTACTTATTCTCCAGCTCAGTACAAATCTTAAAGAGCCTCTGTATGGAAGCCAGCCCACACATCTGCTCACACAAAGAAACCTCAGGATCTCGTGGTAGCAAAGATCTAACAGAGCTGAATTGTCAAAGTTACTCCACAAGTAGTTGACCTTGGAGTCATGGAGATGAGAAAGCAGCTCTAGCTCAAGTATGGGTCAAGGACAGACACCATGTGCAAGCCTCCATTGGATAAGAGACAATCATCCTCCCAGTGCTTCTTTTAAGGGGATCTCAAAGCCCAAAAGCTGCGAAGGAGAGCAAGACATTTTATCCACTGTCCAGAAAAACACAGTCCCTGTTGGTAGCCTTGTATTTGGTCTTTTTTGTCCCTTCTCTTGATGAAAGCTGAGAATATGAAACACCTTAACACATAGGTAATTTGTACAGTTGTTTATCTCCAGTCACTTAAAATGTGCTGTCTATAGCTCAAAAACTGGAGGAGGCAAAAGTCTGCAAAGATAACTAACATGCCTCAATGGAGTCTTGGCTTGAGCCTATCAAACTGGGATCTTTCATTTTTCCCCTCCTTTACTCTGCACTTCTGTTACTCCATACAGGGAAACAGTGTGGCATGCAGCCAGCAGTCTGATCTCAGACACACATGCTAGCACTACTATGTCTGAAAAGAGGGATTTTGCCAAATGTCCACCAAATCCAACTCCTCAGAACCTAAGGAGTGGAAGTTTTTTCTGTGCCCCCATGCAGGGACAGCTCTAGCCTCAACACCTAGATTTCATCTACCAAGCATCTTGATGGTGCAGGAACTAGAGGAAATGAACAGAAGGTGCAGGTACTTCACATATTTGGAGAAGGAAAAGAAAAACACAAGTTTGTTGTAATGAATTTAAGAACATAAATTTGGACCTGTGATTGACAACTTTCAGGCACTCTGTTGACTGAGAACTGGATTATCAAATGGGAATTGTATGGTTTGCAGCTTAATTGAGAGACAGTCTATGCACTTCCAACATCATTCATGCTGGTTCTTTGTATACAGATGAAAAACTTCTCCTGTGCCAAAAACGTAGGAGCAGGACACAGCTTAACACTGATAATAGCCATTTTTAAATAAACTGATTTTAATTTTAGTACGTATTTGTAGACAAGCATTTTAAAGATCAAAAAAAAGTTTGGGGTTTGATCACAGATGCCTGTGATGCCAAAATAATTGGTTGTCTCAATTAATAGTATGATCACAGTGGGAGTGTTTGCTATACTTGCACAGTATTTCCATACCTACTTTCATTTAAAAACAGTCAGAGGGGTGGGGGAGAGGAGGGCAAAAACAGAACACAAATTAACATTTTTGCTTGTGTTTCTAATAGGAACACAGAAGAGGGAGCTAAAGGCCTATGAAGGGAAATGTCCTTCACAGCTTCTTTTATATAGACTTTTTATTTTCTCTTGGGAGAATAAACCATAGAATCACAGAATGGTTTGGGTGGGGAGGGACTTTAAAGAATGTCTAGTTCCAACCACCCTGCCATGGGCAGAGACATTTCACTAGATCACGTTGCTCAGAGCTCCATCCAACCTGGCCTTGATCATTTCCAGGGATGGGGCATCAACAGCTTATCAGGGAAACCTGTTTCAGTGCCTCATCACCTTCATCGTAAAGAATTTCTTCCTAGCATCTAATCTCAATCTCCTCTCTTTTAGCTTAAAATCTCTCTCCCTTGTCTACCACTGCTGTAAGCAGTCACTTGGCTTGCCACAGGCTGGGCCAAATCCTCTCCTTAGTCACAGGTATCTGCCCATGGCCTGTGAGACACTTAGAAAGAACCTTTGGTGATTCCTGGTACCCCAGCACTGCCTTGCACAACGTGTATGCAATCTGAAAATTCTATGTAGGTTTTTTCAAACCCCATCTTCCTTCCTTTAGGTGGCATCAGATGACAATTTCCCATTTAAATCCAAAGCTCTTCCAGAGGAAATGTCATAAGCTTCTGTGCCCAGAAGCTTCCTAAGAAAATGGGTACGCAAGCAGGCCCCAGGTACCATGCCAAGCACTCAAATCCATACCTGAGTGTGCAAATATGACTTGAAGCATGCTGTAATACATAATTATGTAAATACATCACAAGGTGCTACAGATTCTACAGTATAGCACTAATCCATACTGGTGTAAACTGGGTGTACTGGGGAACAGTGACAGAAGATTCTGTTTCAGTCAAAGACAACATGTTGGAGAAGGTAGGGACTGCTAAGCTTTTTCACCCCAAAGATTTCTAAATCAGTGAGGCTTTCTGTGAAATTGGGGGTTACCTTGGTGTGATTTTAGCTGCAGCTAGCTGGGCACATCTGCTGTGCTGGAAGCCTATTGCAGCAGTCTGATAATCCTAGCAGCTTCAACATCTCCCAGAGATTTAAAGAAAACCTATCTGTGTCAAACAGATGATACAGTGTGATGAAGAAAGTATTGGGATGTGAAGTCCTGGAAGATGGGGAGGATTAATGAGTGAAAATCAAAAGGTTTTTACAGAGAGCTGAAGGAGATAACTCTTCTTGTACCAGAATCAAGTTTGAGACATACCTTTCATCCTTCTTTCAAAACTCATAGCATACTGCACATGTACTACTAAAAGGAAGAACTACTGAGACATTAACACAAGTAGTAGCTCTCATTTTTGAAAAGAAAACTGACCTGGATTAGCTTTATGACCTCACCATCCTTTTCTGAATAGCTACTACAAAACTCCCACTTTGAGGTGGGGGATTCTGAGTGACACTGACATCTCAGCACACCTGCAACCTCACTGACTCAGTGTGGCAATGGGAAAACAATGGGTGAACACACTTGAACTCATTTAAATTCAGTCTCAGAAAAGAGGCTGGGGGACTTGATCTCAGTGCATGAAGCTACTCAAGGGTCTGAATTCTTTACGTCTGTGAACTCTAAATGGGCAAGAGATGAAGAGGACTCTCTATTGCTTCTTGACATGTAGACAAATGTCTGGGACAGCCATACAACAGCAGTTTCTCATGAGCTACTGCAAAATAAAGACCAGTATAATACAGCTTTGCAGAATAAAACCTGAACATGGCTCTAATCTACTGAAGAAATAAATGCATGTTGCACGCAAATGTTGAATATGGCAGATCTGATGAAACCAATGCTGCCTCCATACTACAAGCTGTAACATGATAAGAAGGCATCATTGTTTTCATTAAATTAGATTATGACTTCAGGCCTGATTTTCCTTTCAGTTATATTGTTCTGAAAGGGAACAGCCTCACTGAAGTCCATTAGTTTACATTCATGCAGTTCCAGTGAGAGAGAACAATCAGACTTTACAGATCTGTGCTTGAGAAGCATGAACCTTCTGAAATTCAAACACAAACACACACATATACACATATATACACACATTAATAGATGCATTTCACCCACCTATTTCATCCCCCAGAGAGGAGTTCAGTATTGCACCAGCAGACATAACTACTGCACAGCTCCCAAAGCCATGTGTATATAATTTGCCCAGTGGAATCTGGGGAACGTGCTTTTCCCATCCAAGAGTGGAGAAGGGAGCCTCCTTGCCATCTATTGTTTTCACATTCACTCTTTCTTTTAGCTCACAGAATAGCTGGTCTCCTGTCAACTTGGAGTTTCGTTTCCCCTTGAACCGCACCCCATGCTTATTGGTACTCAAATAATCTTTCATCGCCTTCTGCAGTCGAGGGTTTAGCATCTTGGAAGAGACATCCCCTTTCCAAAGCTTGTAAAGAAAGGATTTCGACATTGTGGAATACAGCTCATCCCAGTCATCAGATTCATCAAGCATCTGGCCTCTCCTATGCTTTGTGCTCCTTCTCCTCATTCTTCTCTGATGGCTCCAGTTGTTCTGTAAAATATTTCCTTTTGGATTATTCATGTCAGCCGAAATGAATTTTTCTATCTCTTGAAGGTGCTTGTGTGACTGAGGCTGACCAGCAGCAAATAAATAATCATCATTCACTTGGTAGAAAGCACTTTTTGATTTTCTTCCTAACTGGGATGGAAAAAACTCATCTTCATTTCTAAAGGCATCTTCCAATACAGTCCATTTCTTAGCATTTCCGGTCCCTGATTTAAAAGTTCCCAGGAGATCTTCATTAAGAAGTACCTCGTTCCCATCAATGGTTTCAGAGAACGATGGGTCATGAATGGCTCCCATGATGACTCTCTGCTTGCCCTGAAGGGGCAGAAGTCTCTTAGTTTCAATGTAAGAAAAGGAACTTGGAACTGGTTCAGCAGTGTTGCTATCTGTAAAATAGATGAATATCACCAAGAAAAGCAGGCCCCATGCAAAAATACCAAAGAGCATGAGTTGTTTCCATTGCTTCAAGTTAGGTTTCATGGCAATGCCTTTACCAGCTCCTCTGTGCCTTGAAGTATTGGTGAAGGAAAATGAAACCTGTAAAGAACATCAAATGCTATTAAAAATCATTCTAAAAAATAAATACAACTCAGAAATATCTTAACACACATTGATAGATGGCACAGAATTAATCTCCAAGCAGTAGCACAAAGGATTCAGTAGCAGAAACAGAACTCCAGAGCCCGCAGACACTGTAGGAGTGACAGGCTTTGGCTGTGCCCACACCGTGACAGCTGCTAGCTACAAAAGAAGCTGGTGGCCAGTTTCTACAGTAACACTGGATCCTGCCTTCAGGGAGATCGTGTGCCCGCCTGCTTCTGCTACACGGAGCACAGCATTAAGAGCAAAAGCAAAAGCCATGCCTGGCTGCACGCACAGTGGGTGCAATATAAGCCGTCCTCTCTTTTCCATTGAAAGTCCTTATGCAGGGGAACTGTGAGCATGCCTGTCTCCAAAGGGACCAGGCAGGGAGCACAAGCCCTAAGCTGCAGCCCTCCTCTGCCCACAGCCTGGAAAGGATGGTGCTCCGTGCTTATCATCAGGGGGTGAAGGGGAGAGCATCACACAGATGGGTCAGGGGGGGACCTCTTCCTCAGCTGGTATAAACTGGCACAGACCCAGTGGCTACATAATTTTTTGCCTAGTACCAGACCCAAGTAAGAACAGCTCCTGTACCTCTGCTACGGATGCTGCATGCACACTGAACTGGCTTGAAGGAGTTGTGCACATCAAGGTGCCAATGGTTTTGTATTTTCCAAAAAGGAGAACGGGTGGCACAACTATCTAAATACATTCCTTTCGGATAAGATCGAGATTTACATAAAGAGAGTGGGTAGAGAATGTCAGACCTAGTCCTGGAAATATGTGTCCTACTAATACCTGAGGGTTTTGGACAGCTTGTGCACTAGCAGAGGGACACATGGTCCAAATGAAACAAAGTTTGACTAAGGGGGCTGTGTTCCAAGGAAAATACATAACACATTGCTAGACCACTGAGCACACTATGCCCTTACACGAACTCACTTGCTCAGTCAAGTGGTGTGACTATCAGTTACAAGCCTGACTGAAGCAAATCCCCACCATAAGCCTTACCATTCACCTCCCTGCACCACAGTCATCATCAGCCTCAGACACCAGCAGTGTCACTCAGTGTACTAATTAGTGACTGATCACTCACCTGACCTGAATTAAAAATAAGCCAAGCGCCTTCTTCTGGAGTTTTCTTTCTAACCCTTTTGTTTCAATGGCCACTTAATGGTGGGACTTAAGAGCTACTTGTACCAGCCAGCTCTGATCAGCAAAGAGGAATTTCAGTGGCATGTACAAGTGAGGCATACAGTGGAATGGGAGAAGGGGCAAGTCTGGATTTCACTACCAGCCTGCACCTCAGGAGCCACCACCAGCTCATCACATCACACCCAAACAGCACACACAGCTTACATGCCTGTGATAACACACTGCCTGCTCACACTGGCCATCAGGAGGGACCAAAACCACAGCCACCACACACTATCACCTTTCTGCAAGCTGTTAAAGGACATCAAAGCTGAGTGCAAGGTTTAAACCGAAGCTGTGACTAAGACTGTGTTTTCACAGGAAAATGAACCCAGCAGTAACACCAGTGTAAGATGTTCTCTTCTCTGTCCTTCATTCCTGCACTGTGCCTCTGCTGCTGCCAACACCCCCGCGTATGGAATTGATACAGCAGGGGAAATACACCTTAGAGGAGCTTTTTGGTTTTGTTTGTTTTTTAAACTGGGTCAGCCCCTTTATCCGCTTCAGCGTGGTCACACATGCAGTTGTTTCAGCACAAATGTGGAAATCGCCTACCACAATGCAGAGGCGAGAACAAACCGCAGGTGGTGTTAGCAGAGACACTTCAGGCTGCGTTTCTGCTGACCTCCTGAGAATGAGAGACCACACTGGTACGTTCCCAAACACAGTCTATTTTAATGATCTAGACAAAACCTAGAACAGTAGACAAACACAGCTGACTTTGGGGCTCAAGGCAGTGCCCAAACAGGGAGGATTCAGGAAGTTACACTTGGATGACCAAATTTCATTGCAATTTAATGCACTGAAAAAAAAAAAAAAAAAAAAAAAAAAAAAAAAAAAAAAAAAAACCAAAAAAAAAAAACAAAACAAAAAACACCACGATTCTGATAACCCAGTGCTCCACATACATTTGGTTTGGCTCACACGAACCACATGGAAGAAAACTATTACTCCAACTGACCCATTTCCTATCCGCACTCCACTGCTGCAAGATTGCTCTCTGCAGTACCTCGACACTCCCACACCTTCCAATTTTAAATCACTGCAGGTGATGTCCTGTGGGAGCTGCCTTACAGTATATGGCTGTTGTGCAAGTTAGGTCTGCCCTGAAGTTATTGCAACCTGCCTACTCATCAGTGTTCAGATGGTTTGCATTTCAAAATCAGCATTCTTCACCCATCTGAACTGCTTTCATCTCTTTTTATCATTTTCCCTGATGTGTTTCCCCAGCACTTTTCAACATGTGGCTTCCAAACCACTGTGTAAGTTAGTCTTTGCTCAGTCAGATGTTTCTCCTGCTGAATATACATTTCTTACAGGATCTGCAATGGAAGCATCTTGCATGATCTTTTTAACAGATAAGCTTGCAGGAAGTCAAAGTCATAAAGGAAGAGGTCACTAATATTTTCCACTGAATCACGTAGCAAGTCCATACACAATTTAATCTATAAGACAAATCTACAATTTGCTCATTCCGCCCTCCCCCCCCACCAAGTTTTATTGTCTCTTATAACCAGAAGTTGCTAAGAAATAAAAAGGTTTAGCCTTAATTCAGGTGTGAGACTACAAATTTCTAATTCTCTGTGATCATATGTGTTTGGCACAGCAGACTGCCTCAGCATAAAAAGTCAGGACTCAGTATTCAGGTAACAATCTGAAAAAGGACTGAGATGCATTAATAATTATTTTTTAATTAAAGCAAACAAAAATCTGCCCCCTCAAGTCCTCCCAACACTTATATAACGAAAGCACACTCACCTTGGTCAGCATGCACATATAAGCATGCACATGATGAGCTTCTTTGTGCAGCAAAAAAATACCCATGTAAAACAAAAAACAGCATCGAACAGTATATTTCTCAACACTACAAGAAAAAGGAGATGCACCAGTGACAATAAATCCAAAAACTTCACACATTAACTACTGCAGAAGCTTATCTGCAATTCCTTGTTGAAAGTGGGGCCTCAGAAAGGATACCCAAATCTCTTGAAGACCAGAGCTATGCAGGCAAATCTCTGTGCTGCTTTAATGTTTTTTGCTCACAAGAAATGCCTTGTCCTCCAGCAGTACAGCTGAGCTGGAAGCAAATTCAAGGTCATTACTGTATTAGTTGCAAGAGGACCTCTACAACCTCACAGGATCTTGAAGGCTGTGTGTTGAAAGCTGCACTAAGTTCAGAGAAATATCAGTTTATCTTATCTCCCTCTACACTAAACATCCAGTCCTCTCCCCCTCAGCCCTTGCAGCGTCTCACACTTCACAGTCCCTGGCTTTGAAAATGGTTGGGAGGAGAGGGCAGACCTTCCACATGGTCCCCACCCCCCTCCTGCTGGCAGCAGACCCCTCTGCTGCTCAAGGGGCTATTTTCCTCAGCATCATCTGGGGATGCACTTGGATTCCTGCCCTGTGCTGCCTTCAGCAGTACATCTCAATTCCAAAGAGAAAAGCATTTGTGTAGGAAACCAGAAATGACAATTGCAACCAGTTACACTGGCTAAATAAATAAAACCAGGTGATTTCGTAGGTGCGGTTACTGAACTACACTGGATGCTTCAAGGATAACCTTCCATCTTTCTACCTATGCTCAACATACAGTTCTTAAAATGTTAAAGCAATTCTACACAAGTTCTTAAATTATCATTAGCATTTCTTATTGTCTCCAGCTTCACCCCCTGCTGTAATAATCCTCCCTACTTACAGACTGCTGGAGTCAAAGCTGCTGCAGAGGAGGAGCAGAGGAGTAAGTCTACCCTGGGGGAAACAACCGAGACTTAACCCAACACAGCTTCCTCTTCAGCAGAAGTGATAAGCCTGTTTTGCCCCAGAGGCTGCAGACCTCGTTTTCCTGTGTATCTCCTTTCTGATGGGCTCCTTCAGTCATTAACTGATTTAGGTTCCAACTTAACCATATGGAGAATGGCTCCTCTCCTTTCCCGGTCTGGTCATTCACACAAAAGCCCTGGAAAACATGAGGCAAGGTACAAGCCAGTGAAGTGGGCAGAAAGGGAAGACTTACTTATTTGCTTAATAGAAGTATTAGCAGCAGCTATGAAAAAGAAAGACAAACCCTAGGGGTATCTTTGAGGCATCCCAGTAAATAAAGACAATTCCCCAGTGGAAATTAAAGGCTGATTTTCCAGAAGCAGCACCCACTTGTGGGAAATTTCATCTTGCCACACTAAGATGCAAAAAACCAAACAGTTCCCTCTCCCTTTGTAAAGCCCTTTGTTTTGCAACAAGGAGCACTTTTCATTTTTCTAAAGTAGGCCTCCTGACTATTTCTTAAATGAGAAGAGATGGATAAGGGAGATTTTTTTAATTCCTTTGAAACATTCCTTCCTTTCAACAGTGCCTATTGTTAAAATTAATTTGTACAGACCCTGGCAGCTCAGAGGTCAGGATGGTTCAAGTTGATGTGCTAAGATGTGCACTGTTATGTTAAACAGGGTTTTTCTTGGCTGCAGCTTTGCAGCGAAGGTCACCACGGGGTTATTTGGGGTAGCAAATGTTAGCAGTGGGCAACCATTCCCAAAGGGCTGACAATCAGACCAAGGTTTATTTGATGGAAAGCTTAGGCGGCCTGAACAGATAGCAAATGCTCCCTTAGTTTGCTTCATCTCTTAGTCAGCTAATTCCAGAGTATTAAGAAAGCTCTGGCATAGGGCAAGACAGCTGGAGGCTGCATTTCCCGGGTGGGGAATACACTCGTCCTCTCATGTGGAAAGTGCCAAATTGGTTTTAGTGCTATCACATCATTTCTGTGGTGGAAGCCATACAGTCGGCAGCAACAGACAGGCAAGCCTGTGGGGAGTGGTGACTGCCAAAAGATGTGTCTTAGTCTGTGGATGGCCCATGCGTTTGTCTTACTGGTTCTGATTAGGCCTCCTAATTAATGAATCTCCTTTGGACAACTTCCTTGTCAGTCACGATAAATCTGGCTCTTTCCTTCAGAGGAGTCAAGCTGCATTCAGTACCTTTTGTGGCAACCTAAGAAACTGTCTTGTGAAATAAAGAAAAAACACCCAGAGAAATCTGAAGTAGGGGTTTTTTTCCAATATTGCCTTTTAAACCTACATTTAATCATCTACTTTGAGAAAATTCCTTGGGAGGTATTCAAATAACAGTATTGCTAACCTGAATAACCTACTAAATGTGAGCCAGGTATCCCAAATTGGAGCATTTGGAAAGAGCAGTCTCAGGTTATTGCTTCTAGGATGCAGGTAGGCAGTGTGCCTGTTCTTGGGTCCTCTGATAAAACCTAGGATTTCAAGTTAAAGGGGGTGGGAGTGAAGAGATTTTTTTATTATTATTTATTTTTACTAATGACCCACTTCCAGGAGCTTAGGCTGTAAGAAAATTGCCAAATATAGTGAAACTTGCAGTAAAACTCACTCAAGCTGGCAACCCAGCAGCTGGAGAAATGCTCAGTGGGGTTTCTGCCAAAGAACACGTCCTAGATTATTATGTAGGAGCATAGAGGCTTAGATGCATCAATCTCTGGGGCTTAGTGGAAGGTCAAAGTTATCTTCTATGCATCTGAGATCTAGTCTCCACGCTCCATTATCAAGTTCAAGCTTCCTGGCATTGAAGCCAGCTATCACTTTCCCACAGCCCACAGCCCACATACAGGTTGTCTGAGTGTGGGCTGACAGGAGGGAAGTAAAAATAGCCATACCAGCTCTGATCTTTCACATGCAGACTTTCCCACCACCAGTGGAAATGTTTAACACAGCAACAATGGTCAGGGAGAACCTGGTTTCCCAGTGACTGGACTGCACCTCGCAGGTCAACCTGCACCTACCCTACGTGCAGCAGCTTTTCTCAGGAGCCATGAGAGCACCTCTCACTCTGACATACCCTGAGATTCACCATGCTGGCCAGGATTTCCTCACAAATTTCAGGTCAGGGGAGACAACTGAACCTCTCCAGCTTTTCTAGACTGGTTATGAGCTGACCACAGTCTTGCTATTCTAACAGAAGGTTTCTCTAGAAATGTACAGATACACTACATGAGAAATTCAGTACAACTTCAGTGTAAACCACTTCCAGGCTTTTTAATCAAAACTACAAAGGGGCAGAAGTGTCACACAGTTGTGTGAAGACAAGCAGTTTTCACAACCTAAATCACTCTCCACAGCCTCTCACAGGGAGTGCCTCACAGAGCCACGTACTACCTGCACTCAGTCTTATCTACTTCTGACCCCTTTTTTAGCTGTTTGCTCTTGCCACACCTTTGCTGTGTCCTGGCCCTGTTCACAGTAAGATGCAAAGGTTCAAGGCTCTTTTAAGCTGCTCCAAAGGCCAGAGGACTTCGGCTCCACCACGGGACATGGGTGCAGAAACCACCACATTGGCCACAGTCCCTAGCATGCCCTCACACAGCGTAAAGAAGCAGATTAAATATGTATACTACCCTTACAGATCTACCAGCTGGATGTTTTGGATGGGTTTTTGGTCATATTTCAGCTGCCACAGCACTGCCTCTTGATCTAAACAGCAGGGAAAAAACATCCACTCGTATCTACGTTAATATAAAACCATTGCAAAGACAGTGCAAGTCACTTTTCCAAAGTGAAATTCAGTATGCCACTGCATAGTCTTGGAGGGATCTAGGTTTGCACAAACACCATCCCAGCAGGCTCCACTCTTACATGTCAGTAGTTCTCATGCAGATCAAACCACAGAGCTGCATGTGGGTTTTCCGTGCTACTTTTGTGCAGCTCTCCTCCCTCTCACAAACTGCAGGTTGCAGAGGAACTGTTCCCAGGGGATCTGCTCCCCATGAAGGTCCTAGGAAGCTGAATGCTGTGCAGACTGAAACATCAGGCTGGCTGCAGATAAAAGCCAGGTGTGGAAACAAGGTGACCAGAGTGATGGCCATCACTTACTTGTGCATCCTGCACTCGCACATAACCACTTTATTAAGGTATTTAGTTTTATTGCTGCAGTGAGGTCAGTGAGGAGGAAGTGAGCTGTATACCAACACAGGGAGGAAGAAGCAGGGACTGGGGGAGGCTGTGGCACTGGGCCAGGAGAGAAGGAAGCCTGGCTGCAGGGCAGCACGGAGGGCAGGAAGGCAGAGAGACTGAAAATAAACTACACCCCGGAGGAGCAAAACAACACCTGCCAGAGAGGCAGCGACACCTCAGCGCCACAGGGATGAGAACTGGAAGTGAAAACTTCCTCCCAGCAGAATGATCACATCCTTCCCTCTGGGGAAACACCATGAGAGGCTTGCTATTGCTGAGGGAAGGCTCTGGACTTGAGCATCCTCTCCTACTCCTCCCAAGATGGGAAAGAGGCTGCCATGTTCCTTCAGCAGATGGGAAGCCTGGGTGAGTGGCAGGACCCACGCTGTGTCTTTCCCCCTTACTCTGCACTGCCACTCCCAGGTCACTGTGTTGCTTCCTGCCACCCCTGTGACTGGGAAAGGGGACCCTGGAGCACTGACCCTGGTCCTTGCAGGTGGAGCACAGCCCTTGCACCAGGGCACTTTCAGACTGAGCTTTGCAATGGATCAGCACCCAAAAGAGTTGCACATATTTTCCCCTGTAAACATTACTTCACATCCCATGCAGGGATGCTCCAAACACAGGCATGGATGGTGCCTGAGGACACACAACACAAGCAGGAGTTTATGCCCATCTTCGGCACAGCCTGGCTTTCTTTGGGACTTATTCCCCACCCACAGAATAAGGTTTTAATCCCATTCTCCCCTTCAAAAGCAGAGTTCAGGAGCAGCCTGTGCTTATGTTCTGTTTTCATATGTAACTGAACAGGATGGCAGAAACCTCTTAATGCACCACAACAAGACAGAGAGGCACAGAAAAATGGATAATACTACTCAGTGTCTAATAAAAAAAAAACCCCAAAAAATCCAGTCAACATACATAACTGTATTGGGTTCCCCTCCCTCTTTTTAAGGGACAGCTTTTGATACCGTACTTACAAAAACACATAATTCAAAAAAGGAAGGAAGTGCTTTGAGGGTTTTTATTTAAAGCTTGACAGGATAAACGAATCACAGTCTCATTAAATCACACAAATCTCAGGCTGCACACAAGACTAAACCACGAGAAATAGGACGTTACAAATCCTCATGCAGTTCTACACTTCCAGCACAACAGCTCATTTTATTTCTGCTCTTGGCAAGGTTAGAATAAAAGGCTTCTTTTCTTTGCTCCATAAATGTTTTTAGATGCTATATTACTTGAACTTAACACAGCAGTAATTGCCCTGAAAAAGGGCAATCTGAATTGCTTCCTTAAAGAAGGAAACATTTATACTAACACACACACGAACAGAGAGCACAGTTACAAAAGACCTGCTTCAATCCCATCACAAAAAAACTTGACCAAATTCACTAACTCCTCCAGGCAGAAGTGACTGGAGAATTTTGATTTTTCACTCTAAAGCAACATTTCTGAGATATACTGATTATCCACATCTCTGTGTAGCAGCACATTTTACATCTGCCAAGTATGTTCTTACTGTATGTTTCTAACACTGTAGGTGCTGTTTTGCTTTCCTCTTAATTACTAACTTCTTTATTAGACTGTAGTATGTCTTTTTACATTTGTCCCAGAAAGCAAGCAACTCAGCCCTTGTTTAAAAACTCTAATATAGAAAAATGTTAAACAAATTGTTCTCTATTTCTCAGCTCTATCTCAGTGCCAGCTCCCATTTGTTTATGTTTGCATAGTAATTGTAGGAGAATATTTAGAAAATTATCATTGTTAAAATCTCATTTCTGTATACTCATACACATACATACAAACAACATGCCTTCTATGTGCTTATTTACCTTAGCCTAAAAGCCTGAATGAAAAATTTCACCCTGGAAGAAGGCTTGCCAAACTGAAGGATGAAGTCAGTTTAGCCCTTTGTTACATTACAATCTAAAATGAAATTTCCTGGACTGAAACAGTTTTCCCCTCTTTTTTGTATATTTTAATACTTAACATGACTATGCTGATAATGAGCCAACCTACACTAGCTGGGCTATTTTGATTGGCTTCCTAAAACAAAATGAAGTGGTATTAGTATTCCCCCCACCCTTTCTTTCTTTCTCTCTCTGTTCTGGCACTGTTTTATGCATGGCTGTGGGCAAAATTAGTTTAAACTATGACTAGATCAACAGAAACCTCTTCTGTGGGGGATACAGCTGTTTCTAACCTGACATGAACCACTGGGACCTGAATCCTATCTGTCTGGAAATTTTACTGAGAAACAGGATCTCTAACAACTACCAACATGAACCTAGCATGAGCAATAGTGACAGACAAAAGTTGTTGGCTGGGTGCTTCATCCCTTCCCCCTTTGTCAATCACTGATGCCCATGTGCAGCACACCAGAAGCCTTTTTCCCCAGCACTTGCCCTTCACTCCTTACAAATACAACTGACTTTTACAGGATAGAAGGTATCACAAAAACCATTAGGTTCTCTGAAAGCTCTGACACTATTAAAACAATGAGAAACTGAGGTAAGCGAGAATCAAGACAGAGCTGGCTAGCTCCCAAGATTATTTATATTAGTTCTTTTAGGTATAAAAGTTAGCAGAATGGGATAATATTGAGGCCATCCTCACCAGATATAACTGTGGAATTAGCGTTTGATGGTAATTTTCACCATCATAAGAGACAACAAAACCTAAAACCTTGTATTTTGAGATCTACAAGCTACTATAGATGAATCTGTGAAAGAGTACTTTCCAAGATACTTGGTAGAATTTTTTGTTGCCATACTGGCTTTAAAACCTGAAGCTAACCAGTATATATGTAATATATTCCCTTCCTTCAATTCTTCAACAGATGGGATAATCAAAATTTTCATTAAAATATTTCTTAGTATTTCAAATGCTGGCTATGCACTTCTTGGTTTTCAGACAACAGGAAGGCCTTTGAAATACTGATTTCATTAAAAAGCCCTCCTTCTAAGCCTCCCTTTAAGCAGCCAAGACATGCAAACCCCTGTCCCATCTTTTGCACACTCTGTTTAGAAGATGCAGATGCATCTGCTGAGAAGGTGCCAATGAAGCACATCCTCTTGCCCAGCACAGAGTCTAGCCATCCTCTCATCAAGATGTCTGAAACATCTGAAACTCTCCCTCTCCTGTCCTCTCTTACTGCACACTGCCAACTCAGCATCCCTGGGAACAGACCCCCTTGGCAAGGGGTGTGCCCACTCTGCCCCAGCAAACGCACCTGGCTTGCTTTCCCAGGGAGCCTCTTCTGGGACAGTGCTGCCTTCTCTTCTGGCTCGTGCCCTTCCCAGGAGCTTTCCCTCACCATGGCACCATTTGCCATTTAGGAAACCTACTGGTAACACTTCAACCAACCACTGGGAGAATTAGGAGAAAAGTTTCCAAGGGTGGAGATGAAACATTTACGTGATTTTGACCCGTGCCTAGGATAATACAACCCCAACCTTTGTCTGCAGCTTTTAAGTGCTAAAGGCATGAGACAAGTAACAAAGCGAAGTCAATTCATTGCCCTAAATCAATCAGAAGAAGGTTTTTTCTACCAACATAAAAAGAGACAGTTCTGACAAAGAAATCCTTGTTCTAGCACAGATTGATTCCTCAGCAACACCCAATCCTGTCAAACATATTCTGCTGAAGGGGTTTAGTCTTCCTTCCATCCCATTCAGACGGTAAATAAATGGGGGAAAATGTTAGGCTGATCTAAAAACAAATGTTTCACGTTTTTAAAATTTTCAGGATTTATGCTTTTATGTCCTGATTCACATCTATACTTGTAGTCAGCATGTTAATAGAGATGTTTTACTAACAGGTAAAACTTCTGTAGGAGATATAGACTATACTACACAGGATGACTGCAAGCAAAGCAAAATTTTCTTACTTTCATCAGGCTGAGTTGTCAGGTATTGTTTAATGTTGGAGAAAAAATGCACTGAAGTTCATGCTAAAGATGAGTATAAAAATGCAAATAGATATATTGGTAGCAATCATAAGTGATGTCAAGCAGTGACAAGACTCTTGTTCTGGTGTTCAGCTGTGTTCAATCTGCTCCAAACTTTTTCAGAATTTTCAGTATCTATGCAAAACAGTCTGTTGTGCTTCCTCTGCCCTAGGAAAAGAGTAAAATTCTTTATTTTTTACAAAAGAGTAAAATTCTTCTATGAAGAATTCTTAGCATTCCTGCGAATTCTACTTGCCACTAGTAGTAAACCTATCAATCACCAAACATGGTTTGGTGAACTGATTAAACCGAATTTACCATTCCAATAAAGAAGAAGGAAATCTATATGGGAACAGTATATATGTTTAAATCAATTTTAATGCATTGTATAATTTCATAGTACTTCCAGTAACTGTAGTGACTTTCATTATATAAACCCTACAAATGTTGAAAGCTGATATTAGATCTAACAGGCCCTGGAGGGTCATGAGAGACATCAGGTTATTCCCAAGAAGTAATGGCAGAACTTTGTGTGTTCCCATTACCCACCAGTGCATTGATGCAGAACTAAAGGAGAATTCTGTAGCACCTCACAATCCTGAAATGACATTTAAGTAGAAGGATATAAAGATTTTAAGATGAATTCATGAGCAGCTGTTGACTGGTCTACTTAAAAAACACATTTATTCAAACATATCTTGTCCCCCAAATTCTGCTTTTCCACTTAAAGCACCCAGAGCTGTGAACTGTAACAGCCACATAATGTGGGGGGTTTGACTTCAGCATAAGAAAATGAGCACCACACAGCTTTTCTTAAACAAGAAGGCAGACAATATGCTATGTGCTACAAGAACCAAGAGAAATATTGTTTGAAGTTAGATGGGGAGGAGTGAGTACTGACACTCACAGATCTGAGGATCAGCTCTGGACCCAGAACCCCACTGACAGCATTTGCACACAAACAAGATTTCACTGCAACTCAGAATCTGGACACTGTCATAATATAGTCTAAAGATGCTGTGTTATTACAGATCTTCTTCTATTTTAACTACTTTTTCAGATTCCTAAACCTCTTCAGATTGCTCCAAAAGCAGCAGAAACTATTAACAGAGAATTAATTTATGATAAAATGGACTTATCATACTAACTAGAGATAATTTTTTTTAAACCTTAATTGTTCAGATTTGATACAGCTCTTTAAGAATCCTATCCAATGTGCTTTCACAAATCTCAATGGATAGTATTTATCTGACTTATTTACTAATTACTTCCAAATTACAAGTGTCCCTCAGGTCTGAATCATTTTTGATGAAAGAATGAGCAGACTTTTATACCATGAGGGAAGAGAAATTAAAGGAGAAAAATTTGTATGGTTCAGATCAGGCTAATGGAAAGTTTGATTTCTTTAAAGTGTTTTCTAACTTTAGCACCACATGCAGTTAACAATTTGTATTTGCTAAGTGTTCTATGCAATTGCCTTGCCTAGATCTCCCAGGGTTTTTTTAGTAAAAGGAGATAATCATAAAAAGCCATGGCAAAAGCAGTATTCCAGACTGCAGATACTGTAAATGTCACAGTCCCCATAAACAAACTGAGCATGGACAAGCATGTGAGGAATAAGCACATATTTTCAAGACACTTAAACAGAACATGCCCAAGGGCACACTGTAGAGGAGCCCATGTTTCCATCAGTGGGTAACATATACAGTCTTCTTTCCAGGAGCTGAAGAATCCAAGTTTATGTGAATTCTAATACATCGCCTTTCTGCCAAGCACACTGTTGTAGGAAACAGGCACACTTCCGTTTAAAATCAATTCACTTGGTTTGGGCATCAGAGAATCAGGGAAAAATAGACTTTTAGTGTATGGCGTTAGCTCTCTAAAAGTATTGTCTTTCTTGAAAAAAATAATATTGTTAATATAATAAATACTTAATGTACTCTATGTACTTTCTCTACTGCTACTATTTCTTCAGCATTTCAGCCAGTGACTGATAACTCCATATTACAGTGCTGTGTCTCCTCTGGCATTACCATATCAATATAATCACCCTTTGATTTCCAAAATTCAGAAGTAGTGCCTCTATTCTGAACTCCAAGACCTTTGCCCCAGCTGCATTACTAGAAGTCTTAACCCAATTTCTCTTTCTCTTGATAGCACTTTTATTTTGCATGCCTGTTTCCAAGTCACTTGACATTTTCCCTAAGTACCTTGCATACATGGGACTTGCAACTGTCTTCTTTTGTAACCTCACTTCAGATAGGTAGAAATTAAATGAGGGGAATCTTTTGCTTAAAAAGATATTGCATTTCAAAGAACAAAAACCTAACTTTTTTGTTTAGGAACTCTGAATAAAAAATTCAATTTCCGTTTATATCCCTAAACCACAGTGGGACTGATGTGTCATTGAATTTTACTTTCTGAGAAACTTGGGCAGCAGGGTAATGAGGAACTCCCTTGTTGATCTACTGTTACTGACCACACTTCTGCCTTATAACCAGTTCCAAACAACTGAGGGGAAATATCACATATAAAGAGGCTGACTTTAATTCAGTGGTAAGGTAAGGAAAATCTCACACTCTCTAACACATACATACAGGGTAGATTCAGGACTCACAATGTAGTTTTGAGTCACAAACACCCAGTAGTGCCCATCTAACAGCTTTCTTGCCCTTGCATGGATGTATTATTGTCTGATTGTTAGCATGCCTGCCTCATTTACTTAAAATGTTAAAATCAGTAAATAAGGAACTAATATCAAGGACTTAAGGGGATATTTTAATTAGTCATACTTTAAAAGCTATTCTTTAGAAAATAAGAGTGAAAATTCATAAACAGAGTTAAAGCATCTCAGTCAAAAAGCAAAGTGCTGTGGGAAGATGCCTTTTTACTTTCTTGAGCTGGATCAGATGTGAATCTGAGCCATGCTGAATTTCTCAGCAGTCAAGGCTATGAGTTACTATTGGCTGCTTGACTGATTAACCGTGGTGCTGGTATGCTTGAGACCTTCCAAACACAGCAGGGTTATTGCAGCAGTAGACAATACTATAATATTGCAGTATTACAGGCTTTGCAGCTTTCTATTCCTTCTCTCAACTTGTGCAGCGGGTTTATGACACTCCTTGGAAACTTTCATCTGGGAGCACAGGATGGAGCAGCACCAGTAGTAACTCAAAACTTTGCAGCTCTGCAGCCTGAAGAGTGCAGACACACTATTTCTAGAAACACCGAGAAGACAAAAATTCTTTGAGGTGACCTCCTCCTTCGAGGCCCTGCTTTGTGAAGAAATCCTGCAGAGTCACTATGCAGGAACTCCAATGCCATGCAGTGATACATATCTGAGCTAACTCAGGAATCAGAAGATGCATCCTCATATCCACATGTTTTGCTTTGCATTTCCGCTTTGATGGCTCTGGTTTTGGTGCTATCATCACCTGAAGAGTTCTCAGGGCACTTTCAATTGCAACTAGTTCTTTTACAAACATAAAGAGGATAATAATGTCACACAGGACAGAAGCAAAGTTCCACATATACAGTGTGCTGCTCTCCCTAGTGCTGGTGTCCCTATTTATCTCATGATAACCTTGCAAGAGGAATATATATTTCAGAGACTGCAAGATTTAATTATTTTAATTCTATGTCCAGGAGTTTTCCATGGGGTTTCTCTCCTGCTTGAAGCTTTTGCAGACTGTAGTGTATACCTGATCACTGGTTTAAGTAGCTGTGATCACATTACCTACACCCTTCTCAGTGGCTGCCTATATAGAGGCACATTGATTTTTAGCTGACTCTGTTGGTCTTTTCACTGCTCCTAATAATAAAAGGCCTGAGCAGATAGAAAACCTACTGATCAGTGTTTTACACAGACACCGTCTTACAGGAATTAACCCAAGGTAAACTACTGTAACAATTGCATTTTTGGTGTGGGGACTGCTAGGCAAGAAGCAGGCATGCCCCTCTGCTACAGCTGCTAGCCAGTGGCAGTACAGATGGCAGACAGGACCGAGACTGGCCTTGCACAGACACACAGAGCACCTCCTGGCCTTGCACAGACACACAGAGCTCCTCCTGGCCTTGCACAGACACACAGAGCTCCTCCTGGCCTTGCACAGACACACGGAGCTCCTCCTGGCCTCGCACAGACACACAGAGCTCCTCCTGGCCTCGCACAGACACACAGAGCTCCTCCTGGCCTTGCACAGACACACGGAGCTCCTCCTGGCCTTGCACAGACACACGGAGCTCCTCCTGGCCTTGCACAGACACACAAAGCTCCTCCTGGCCTTGCACAGACACACGGAGCTCCTCCTGGCCTTGCACAGACACACGGAGCTCCTCCTGGCCTTGCACAGACACACAAAGCTCCTCCTGGCCTTGCACAGACACATGGAGCTCCTCCTGGCCTCGCACAGACACATGGAGCTCCTCCTGGCCTCATCAGCTGCAGGGTTGGGCAGGTGCTGAGTGATCCTGCCTCAAACACAGCCCAACCAAACCGAGCTGCACCATGTCCCTTCAGGAGCAGCATCTCTTGACTCCTGCCAAGGCTCTCCTGGAGCTTTATAACTTCAGCTCCAGAAAGAGAAACACAGACAAGCAGTGACTTTGAACACTCTCAGCCCTTGCCTCAGGGTGAGGGCTCATTCCAGCCTGACATCTGTTCCAGCCCTGCTTGCCCTGTCTATACAGTGGCTCAGTCAAACTAATTAAATGTCTTGAAATATAGCATATTTAGAGACCTTTGCTCATTTGGCTCCATCCAACAATAGCAAGTATCTGCAATAGATTGCTGTGGTCTTCACATCACTCAGAAAACAGCAGTGAGAGCAGAGGAAAGGGCTAGTACACACCTGGTCCCACCCCTGTGCAGAAGTCACTGCTAAGGTGCCTCTAACTTCAAAAGTAAAAAGCACTTCTAAGTCCACAAACATTTTCTTTCTTTTTTCTAATGCCTATCTGAAATCTTGCAATTTTGAAAGCTAGACATTCCAGCGTACAGATTTTTAGACACAACGAAGAGCAGCTCAAAAGCTCACGCAGAGAATACTGATCCCATCTTAGGCCATTGCCACCCTCACAGCTTTCCACTGCAGGAGGTGCCACTAGGGAAACCCTAAATGCCAAGCTGGCCATCAGTCAGAAACACATTTCGCCTCAAGGTAAGAGTGTAACTAGGCCAACAAGAGATACTCTCTTCTACTGAGCAGAGAGGAAAAGCTGTACTAAACAGTGATCTCTCAAACCAGATGCTCCAAAAAGCTCTCTTTTACAGTATGGTAAGAGTACAACTCCAAGAGCAAATCCTTCTCCAGCAGTTACAGGGCTAATGTTTCTGCCTTACCACATGTGCCTTTGCACACTTTGGCTCCAACCTACACTGCTCTAAATTTATCCTTAAAAAAAGTCTGCAATAAATAGCAAAAATACAATCAGTCTGAACAAGCAGTGAACAATGACAATGGAATGAATATTAACTATGCATAAATATTTCTAATGGAGAGATTAGCTTTCTATAACAAACTCTGGTTTTAACTTTCATAACTTCAACAAAGTAAAACCCAGTCACATGAAATTTCAGAGTTGTGGTCTCATGCCAAGGAAAGCTCCTCTGGAAAGTTTGAGGTAGATCGGCCAAGGCATCTTGAAGATATGAGAGTTCCTGAAAAGTGAGGTGTTCTCCATTTCTTGGACTGTTCCCTAATTTTTTTTGGCTCACCATAACTTAAAAATGGTTGGCTTAGACATTCCAAATTTGCTTGGCTACTACTGGTGCCTTTGACTAGTTGCAGGCTATTTTATTACTAAATGTGGGTTTGTGCAAGTTCTGAGCGCTGCAGTTGTTAACACCACATGTTGGCTTGTGCTGCCACAGGCAAGTCAGCCTGGCCCACTGCAGGCTCCTCCATCACCTCATCAGCTGTGCTCAGGAGGCAGTTCGGAAGCCTGGGACCCTTCCCTCAGGTCCAGCTGGGTGTAAGGACTTGGCTGGTCTTTACAGATTCCATGGGGAGACATTCTGTCAAGCTGGAGAGAAATGGTCACGAGATGCTTCCCATCCTTGCCAGTACCAAAGTGCCTCTCTTGGAAAGGTGAGCGAACACCACACAGATGGTTTCCTCCCCTGACTTAGTGTTGTCTTTTTCCTACTCCTTCAGTCCATACTTAGCCTTACTCTCTGAAGAAACCCAAAAATTTTTCTCAGTGAACATCCACATAGCTCCCAACCCTTCCCTCCATGGATTACTAGTCCAATCTATTTTCCATTTCCATGCTGATTGCAGAGTCTTTGCTGGGGTCTGGATGCTTCTACTGCAGCAGATTCCCCCTCTCTGCTCCACTCCAAGGTCCTCTTCTAGACTAGGAGCCTTGCACACACAGACACAACAGAGGGCATTAGGCTTCTGGACAGGAACACCCGGGGGAAGATTTCAGCCCTGAGGACACAAATTTGCTCCCCTGAGCAAACTTTTAATTTGTCTGATGAACCCTGGAGAGACTGTGGGTAAGGAATTCACTCCTGATGGGGACTGTTCTGTTCACGATCTCAATTTTGATAACAGATACTATGGCAACCACATGTATCACTTGACAGCTTTCAGCACGGTCACCTACTTTAAACAATTCTCCTTAGTCTTTGATATTTCCTTTGACAATAACTATCACCTGCTACCTCGCCAGGAAAACAAGCAGTGCACAGCTGACTAGTGGTGGGAAACATTAGGCTATTAAAACACTTCCCGGTGAAGTATGTTTCTACATGGAAACATTGTTACAAAGAGACCTATTCTTTTTGAGATGCACACATGCATGACTCCTATTCACAGGAACTACGAGAGTGAATCCAAAGTAAAATAGGCTTGAAAGTGTCGACATTTACCAAACATTGATCGCACACTGAAAGTGCCTTCTAAGAATGACATATCCTTTGACCTTCTGCATCTTACTTTTGCTCTTCAAAACCAAAACATTTTGCATTGACCATGACCCCTACATTAAAAACCAAAACTGGTACCATAATCACAAAAAAATCCCAAAAATAAAAATTATCTACCTAATAGGCATTAAGAACAGAAGGGGTTTTTTTCCACATTTCTTATCCAATTGGAGATCTATCAGAGCTCTTTCAAATATCAAGTTCAAATATCTGTTCTGTCACCTTTAAAATGCAGATAACTCAGAGGTGCGCTCTTCTCAGGAGAGACCACACAATGCTCATCCAGGTTTTACAAAATACATAGCCCTGTGCTGGGCCAGCACTAACCTGTGGAGCACAAAGGAAAAGTTACAGAACTTCTGGAAGCCTGTCGCAGAGCTCCAGCCTCCGCTGCCCTTTGGGAAGGGTGCTCCGCAGCTCCAGCCCGCCTGCCGCCCTGCGAGCTAATGAAAAGAGCATGAGCAGGATCCGCAGGCACTTTCCTCCCCCTCTCAATCCACAAAGGGCGAGTCACAGTCTGACCCTAACTTAACACTCGGGCTGTAAACTTACTTAACACTTGTAGAAGAATTTATTTTTTTCAAACATACTGATGGCAGCATATGGCCCATCGACAGGTTTATTATTATAAGACACTTTTTCCACCAGGTTATAGTCTTTTTTATAAACATATGTTTCAGCACATAATAAAACCCCTAAGAACTCTTTCTGAAATGTGCAGGCACAGAAACTACTTTTCAAGGTTTGTCAAGACAATGAAAGAAACGATGTCTAAAGAGACTCCCATTTTTCTAAAGGTCTTTTGCTAAATGTCTTTTAAATCCAAGGGTGCTTGGGAGTTACAATGTTTAAAAAAAAAACAAAAGGAAGAAAAAGAAAAATGGGTTCTCTTTGTTAATGCCACATTCCTCTCTATTACGTCAAAGCAATCATTTTTAGACTTAGTAAAACTTCTCCTTCCACTAGAGACCTTTTAACTGTGCTTTATATTAGAACATGTGGGTTATGGGTGAATGATGAGATTCCGAAAATTAGATGGCATATTATGAAGAAAATGTGAACACCACACTGCTAAAGTCATGCAAACTCATCAGTGCAAAGCCACCCTTGATACTCTGTGCCCTTCAGCTGCACTAATAAAGATCTGCCTGTGGAGTCAAGGTGGTTTGATCACAAACTTCCATCCATCTGCAAGACCGTATCCAAGTCAAATGTCAAAAACAAGCCACTGCTTGATCTTCCTATAGATCTCATTTGTGTTCTTAAGAAAGAAGGCTTGTTGTCTATACAGCTATAATGCCATTTCTGTGCTAGCACCACAATCTTTAGGGGGGGAAAAGGTCACATAGTATACACTGCTTTATTCAAATAAATCCTACACTCCTCTTATTCTCAATGCTTTCTCCCTGACATCTCACAATCTATTTAGGCCAAGCAGGCTTGATTTTAAAAGCAGCTTCCTCAATACATCAAAATATGACCCAAGTCAGGTATGCTTGCTAACAGCTTTGTTTCCTACCACCCAAGCTCAATCTCCTGTTAAAAGGTGCCAGCTAGAACACAAACTAGGATTCACTGAGGTCCAGACCCTGAGCCCACTTAAAGGTGGTACAAAATCTTTCACTAGTTTTATGGGACCTGATATTGAACCTGTGATTCTCTGAAGAGAATACTTCTTAGCACTAAAAAGGGATTTTGCAATTGCTTTGAATGTTTCATTGGTATTTTGGGAAAGAAAGAGCAATTCTTTACTATATACATTTGCCCCCTTCCCCCAGTGATACTCCCCACAAAAGGCAGATGTTTTAAAACACTGGGAAAAATAATCAGACACAAGCAGACTTCAAGCTTAAAGAATAAAAATCTCTATTTTTATCATAGGCATACTGTTACAATTGGCATGCATGAGCTTGCATTCAAAGAAAACTCATTTGTTAAAATTAATCAGTGACTTCTCAGCCAATTTGTCAGTTAACTACTACCACGTCTGGACATGATCAGTTAGCTTCACTGGGAGATACAGGGTGCCCTCTATAATGCTGCCACAGGATGAAATCCTAAACCCAGTGAAGCCTCTGAACATTTTGCAAGCAACTGATTCACATGGAGCCAGGACCTCATGGATGCTGCTGTAGCTCTCCTTTTTTCTCTTTCACAGATTAAGCCTTTCTATGAGAGAAAGGCCAACAGCTTCCACAATAAGCACGCTCTTTCTCCACCAGCAGGCAGAGCAATCACGGTCCCGGGCTGTGTTTGGAAACACTTAGCTGGCGGGATCGGTTTGAGGCTAAGATGAGGCATGATGTACGAGCCTTTTGACAAGGGGGCCGGCTCTGCTCATCTAATTGCAGTTGCTGCTCCTATGATGTGGAAACCTGTCTATTAGAAACCACATTTCACAGGTGACTGAACAGCCATCAGATGGTAACAGCTTTCATTTGTTACTGACCTCCCTTCCCTGACACAGCGTAAGGGTGAATGGCCCGATATTCCATTGTCAGTCCAGAGCCAAACACCTCCTGCTTTGCATAGTGAATTATAAAATATCTGCATTTTTCAGATTCTGTTGAAACAGCACTCCTAAGTAGCATTTTCTCATCTAGGCATGAACCTCCTAAGAGGACAGCAAATTCTTCACTACTCAGTTATGTAATGTTTGAGGGCATTTTGGACTATGATTGTAGAATACATCACTGCATTTTTATACACATAAGGTATTTACTCAGAACATCATGAGCAGATGTGACTTGGTACTTCACAGTGACAGGACCAGAGCCTTTGCTGAGAAACTGATATGACAGTGACTAGACTGAAAGTAGTCCTTCCAGTGATGGACAGAAAGACAACTCCACTACCAAAATTAAATACAGAACTCAGCACAGTCACTTTAAACTGAGGATCCTATAGAGACATCTCGTCAAATTTTGCATCCTCCAGACCTCTGGCTCCATCAATGACATAACGGATTCAGAAAGTGACAGAACAAATCTCCCCATCTTGCTAAGCCCGCCGTTGGGCCACAGTGGCTGGCCACATTTCTTCCAGCCAGAGAAATACACATCACACGTGAAGAAGAAACTTTCCAAAGTTAACAGCCCTTTGGTCATTACAAAGATTTTGTGTTCATACCTCAGAGCACTTACAGTCATTTCACAACCCCAGCTATGTAACACCCTACTCTGGGTGTTAAATTCATACAATTTAATACAATAAACAGTGGGCTGTACAAAACTGTGGCGAATCCTACTCTGATGACAACTGCAGAGCTATGCAATGAATAACATTTACTTTTAATTTACATTCTGATTTCTTAAGCACACCTTCCAGAAAGCACAGTGTGCTAACACACACACAACCAGCTGTACGGCTGCATCTCCAATGAAACCTCACAGCAATCCACTACACCTCACACCTAAGCTCTGTTCCACTCCTCAGCTCCTCCAAGCCTCTGGTCACCTTCAGCAGCATGGATGAACTGGCCTCTCAAAGTGACTGGTGTCAAAGAGGGCTCTGAAGGTCTGTAGACCAACAAGGTCTGCCAGAGCATCTGGTGCAAGCTCCCAAGGTCAAGGACCCTCATCAAGAACACTGGGAGTAGCTCCCTGATATTTAACTCTCCAAGTGCTTATCCTTCTGGAAAGAGACAATCTCTGAAAAATGCATACAGCAAACAGAATGCTTTTGGCATGCTTTGCCCTTAAGTACAAGTGTTGAAGCACTGATTCCAGTCTAAGTAAAATTTTCAGACCAGATAAAAAGAAATCTGAATTTCTTTACAAGATTATTTTTTTTTTTTTAGATCAAGAAAATCAGTTTTCTATGGTTGCACCTTAGAAAAAACTGGATCTAAAATACAAAATGTTCATAAACCCAGTAACAAGTATCAGGGGTTTTTATAGGCATAATACGGTAGCTGTACTCAGCTTTTCACATGATCTTGCATTCTAAATATGTCACCATGAGTTCTACTAGAGGAAGATGGCATTTATTGTGAAATTAATATAAGTAATTAAGCACATGAAGAAGGGTTTGCCGAATCTAAATGTTTTGCTGTAAATCCTTTGTGGTGTTGATTTCATCCCATGCCACTCCTTTCACACTTCTAACACAATTTTCAATACACACAATGTCACTGGAAGAAATACTCTTAACTTCAATAACCATTTAAAAATTTTAGAAAGAAAATAATTATTACAACTTTCCCATTTGTGTCATGGATTGATTGATACCTATATATGAATCAGAGAATTTTAAGGAAGCCCAAAACACATTAACATACAAATGGCATGCAGAACAATTGCTCTGAATTACTACCAGCAAAATCAAAACACAACTGCTTTTAGTTATGCAAATTGAAAATGTAGTGTCAGGACTGCAGAGAGCCTAAGAAGTGCAAAGTTCAGGGAAAAGCCATGTATGCAACTGCTCCAAAAATAACCAAAGTCAGATAAAAGTCTGAAAGCAATTATTTGGGGTGAACATTGTACACAGACCACTGCACTAAGCTTCTATAATTAAACAAGGCAAAAGTTCAGATGGCGCCTAATAAGCCATTTACTACATTAATTATATTCAAGTGTGGCAGTCTAATGCTTGGTAATAACTAACAACAGGGGAAATAATTTAAAGAAAGTATCTGATGTTGTAAATTTCTCTTTTTCATTCATCAGTACCAATGCTGCCAGCCAGCCTTTCAAACACATGAAAGGCATACTGCTTAGTGTCAGGAAGAGCTATTTAAGGGTTATAAACCTTTAGGCTGAGGAAGCCAACAGCCTTACTCAACAAAAATGATCCCTTCACTACAAAAGTAGCAGTAAAGTCAGATTTTTCCATTCCTTGAAGTAAGTCCCTACGTCTTTGTTCCAAAGTAACAATGCCACAGGAGCAACCAATTTTTTTTTGTAGCAATAACAGCATCTTAGCAAACCTTTGCAGATCAACAGATTTCCCACTGACCCTGTTCCCGGGATTTGCCTTCATACTGATCACACAGCCCTTGTACACATCTGTGATTTTAATAGTATTTTCAGCAAATTCTTAACAAGATAATTATTATTAGATAGGTATTTAATGTATTTTGGCTTATTTTAATGCCATTAGTAGCTAAATACTTGGAAAATGAGCCTATACCATATGCCCAAGTACTTCTATGCAGACTGCTAGCCAATTCTCTAGCAAGTACAGAGAAGTTTCCAAATCACAGTTTGAAAATTACTGCAGAGAGATTTGCATACTATTTCTGATGGACCAGTAGCATTCCAGCAACTCATGCAAAAGTCAGCATGCCCCGATAATTTATACAGTAAGCAGCACACACAGCATCAACTCACAATGCAATTGTTAGGATGCTACCACCAGGATGCTGTTCTACCTTATTTAACTAATCTGCAATAAAAAAAACCTCCAAACAAATTCTCTAATATTACAGTTATTTTTTAAAATTTGCTTTCTTGATTTTAAATCAGAAAACGAAATGGCCCAGTGTTAGTTATGCACAAGCCCACATTTAACCTAAGAGGGCATATGACAATCATTTTGCAGATTCCAAAGAACAGGAGATCAAATGAACATACAACTTCATCCATGACGTCTTTCCACTATGACATTTATATATGCAACTCTAGCATCTCTTTAAGATCCCTTTAAAAAGTTTTTGTAAGACTTTCCCTATTGTTTGGCCTTTCTTTTCATGTCCTTGATAGAAAACACATAACAAACCATAGATGTAAAACTCTGTAACCTTGCAACAAACCTGTAACATTTTGTATACATCCTCCAACTCTGAATGTGCAGTGTGGACAATGCTGGGAAATCCTGTCCTCTGCCCAGATGAAGTGTAGAACAGAAAAGAGTTCTCTGACTACCACACTAGGAGTTTCAGACATCCTAAACTCTGCCTACAAATAGTTTGAAGTCTTCAACTTACAAGATCTCAAATCCAGCACTTCCACAGCAAATGGAAAGAGGAACCTGCCTCCTACAGCAGAGGTGTCCACAAAGTTGTCAGCTGCAGAAATCAGTGTTGAGTATCCTTCGGGTTGACTATAAAGATAGGACCTCACTTCCAGACCCTTCATCACAGCTTCTCATTCAGCAAATATAGCACATTTTCTCAACAGTGCAGCAGTTGGTCTTAGCAAGATACACACAAAAATTAGTATGGATTCATGGCAGGATTTCCATTGAAGGAGTATTTTAATCAGAAACTGCCTGTGAAAGAATACCTCTAAACCATAGTTCAGATTTACATAAATAATAAAATCCCCTTGAAAAAAACAACAAAAAACCGCAAGAGCTCCGTCTTTAAATGGAAAAAATGTGGCAATTCTTTCCCCATACCGAACAGCTTCACACTGTCCAAACCAGATTATTTATTTTCACCTAAGCTTTCCAAACAAAAATTATATATATACATACATACATATGTATTAAAATTACCTGGATGCAGACACCACGCCTGGAAAGTTTCATTGCAAAAGGGCTAAAGTTCAGAAAGTTTGCAAGACTGAAAAAGGAAAATCAAATTAAATAATGTGCAAAAACCTAAACCTTGAGTTTCGCCACTGCCTCCTGCCTTTCTCTTAGCATTTCCCTCCACATCTGAAATGAGATGACTAAACGTTCTTCCAAGTTATCAATTAAATTACTTGAATGAGTAACCCGACCAAATTTTTCCTAGTACCAAAAGAAACACATTGGCATAACAAAATAAACTAGAAATGGTACTTGAGCATTAGAGACTATAACATTCCCGATAAATTATAAAACGACACCACAGAAGTGATCCACATCGCTTAGCAGAGGTAAATTCGCCGAGACTTTCTGTTTTTCCTTTGAGAACATCGATTTTTATATGCTACCACAGCTGCCTAACTATTGATAAGAGCAATCTGCAAAAGCAAATATAGAACTAACAGAACAGCCTTGAAAAGCAACCACAAAAAAGGGTCTCATTTAAATTCCTGGAAAGCGCTGCTTCTCTAAACGTATCTATTCAAGCTAGCCTGAGCAGTCGAGCCCTCCTAAAACACACCCTGCACATTCCCCGCCCGAAAACTGCTAAGCCAAGAAGCCACCAAGCCATGCCACTGAGAACCCATATGGCTTCACCTACAGGGTTTCCTTCCACCAAACGCCGCACAGTAGAAACCCTCCCCTTTACCATCACCACCCGCCCCCAGAAAATGACACAAAAGAGAGGCGCTCTGGGCGCGGGGTGGCCCCTACGTACCGCGGGCGCTCAGGGCTCTCCGGGGGCCCTGCCCCCCGAGGTGCGGCAGCCGGGGCGGCGCGGGCGCTCCGCCTCGCCGCGTCCCACGCGGAGCCGCTCCCCCCGCATGCTGCTGGCCGCACGCACAAAGCGCAGGGCAGCGGCCGGGGGCGGGCGGCTCCACGGCACCGCGGCTCGGCCGGATCGCGGCGGCACGGGCGGCTCGGCACGGCTCGGCACGGCCCGGCACCGCCCCCGGGAGCCGCCGCCCCCCGCACTGGGCCGAGCGCCCCCCGCGCCGCCGCCCGGCCCCTCCCGGGATGGGGGTGCCCCCGCCCCCGGTACCTCGCGGGCGGGCGGAGCCGGGCGCTACGGCGGCGGGGCGGGAGGCTGCGCTCGCCGGCGAGCGGAGGGGGCCGGGCGGACACGCCGGGGCTGCCCCGGGGCCGTGCCGCGCTGTCCCGGCTCATTGTTCGGGAAGGGCAGCGGCGGGAGGGGCGGCAGCTGCGGCGGGAGGGGGTCACCGCGGCGGCGGGGGCAGTGCCGCGCTTTCCTCGGCACGGGCAGGGGGCTGGGGACGGCGTCGCATCTTCTCCGCGCGGGGGGAGTGCGTGGGGCCGGCGGCAGCGGGACGCCTTCCCCCGCGCCCGCGGGGACCGGGGGATGCGCGGGGATGGGGTGCTGGCGCCGCGCCTTTGCCCGGCGTGGCGTGGCGGGGCCGCGCTGCACCTTCAGGGGTCTGTGCTGGAGAAGTTCAAGGCGGCAGGAAGGGTGGGAGGGGCACGGGCGGGGGCCGGCAGCCTCCTCGCCTTGTCTCCGTGCCCCCCGGCCGGCGAGCAGGGGAGCGCCGGAGCGTACCGGGACCCCGGGGCCGGCCCGGGGCGCGGGGACTCTCCGTGCGCGGTCCGGCAAGTTGAAGGCATGGTCCTCTCCTCAGCCCGCCCCCGTGAGCCGGGGCGGTGGGACTCCCGCACCCACGCGGTGTGGAAGCGCCGGCTTTGGCTCTTTAAGATCAGGCTCCGTTAATTAAAGAAATATTTTAAGCTTAAAGGTCCTCTGAGAAGAAACGTATTAACTCGCTAATGAAGCGGGTAGAACAACAATGCGATACGGGGCTGTTGGATCGGCGATCACAAAGGAAAGGCAATATCAGAGAGATGCTGCCGGAGTGCGGTGAATGCGCCCTCCCGCCTCCGGACCCACACGGCACCGATCGCTCCGGTGGGACTTCAGTGTCTGTCCAGCGGCACGGGAAAAGGGAAATGCTTTCCGTGTAGTCCTTGCTGTGCTTTCTCAGCTTGCTGAAAGGCTGCAAATACCTTAAAGCATATTTTACTTTTGGTTCAAATTTAATAGTCGTTTACTTTGCAAATAGTCTAAGAAACTCGTCACTTAGAAATAATTAGGATAATGGCAGATAACCTTTTTTTTGTGCTGAGTCTATGCTCGAAGATAAGCATCTATGTAAATGCATCTGAGACTGAAGCTTCTTTGTGCTCATATTTGTAAGGTGTAAGCTGATCGGAGCAGCATGCCTGCAAAAGGCACGCCTTCTAAACTGCGAAACAAGTGTCGAAATAAAAGCCATTAGAACTAAGGGAAAAAAGGTGCCATTTCCTAAATTAAGAGGTAGCCTCACAAGGATGTGAAAGACAAAGCACAATCAAGAATAGGTTAACAGGTTAAAAACTATGATTGTTTTAAATGGTAGCACTTAATTCCGAAAACAAGTAATGTTTCTAAATTCTGGATAAGTTCATGCACTTATTCCGTTTTGAGGAATTTGCAATGAAATTGCATTGAAGTGCAGAGCAATTAATGAATAAAAAAACCATATTTCCCGCCAGTCTACGACATTTTGAAAACAAATTTCAAACCCTGAGCTAATTTCTTCAACAATATAAAAATCCATGTTTATCAGTGTGATAGGAAAGGTTGTCTTACACACATAAAGACAACAAAAATTCCATTCAGGGGCACTGTCATGTAGATATATCCACAAACTCGGGTTTTTTTTGGGAACAGTGCTGCTTGAGGAATAGTCCTGTATCGCATTAACTCAAAAATCTAAATTTATATAGTTAGCAGTTAAGGGATGGATATTTTCCCAGTAATTTTTTCCCACACTTGCTGCATCTGTCTGCAAAATGATATTATATTGCATGCTGGCTCATAGAATAAACTATAAGCACGTGCTTCAAGAAATGAAGAGAAAGGTGGATACTGCTTACTCAATTCTTTAAAATGATATAATTAAATTAGGAATTTAAATCTGTACAACTCTACAGACAAATCCATCTGTTACTATTTTAAAATGCACTGTTCTTTAGTATGCTCATTTTAATATGCCAGTGAAATAGAACTTCAATTTGGAATAGAATATAAATGAATAGCATAAATTAGGTGAGTATTTCAGGGAAGCTGGTAAAGGTAAGAGATTCTACGTGCGAATTTGAGATAGTTTAAACACAGTATCAGCAATGCTTGTTGCCTGAAGACTCCCCTTTTTTTCAGCAAAGCACTTATAGAATGGGCAGTTGGATTGGTGACAAATAACGCTGGATGAGCATAATTTTTATTGACTGCAGTGGGACTCTTCCCTATGAATCGAAATGTAAAATTTATCTGCAGAAGGCAGGAGGAGTTATTCTGCAATCCAATAAGGTTTGCTTCAGCCTTTGACATTCTGTTTTTGGCTTAGACTCTGAACTCCAAAATGGAAGAACTCTGCATCCTGTGTATTTCCGATCACTGGCCCGATTCTGCCTTCAATTTCAGCAGCGTAATAAAGAACAGCTTCTCTGGAAGCCAGAAGGTGAATTGGGATAAGGTCTGTGAGAGTAACATCAGGTCTCCATGATGTGGGAACTGCCTGGGGAAGGATTTTAGATCAGAGGACAAAGCAATAGCGGGCAAGTCCAGAGTGGTAAAGAATCTACTTTCACATGTTTGCAGCTTGAAGAATTTGTCTTTTATATAAATTGATAGCAATAGGGTGAAGTTACACACAGTTGCTGTTGCTTTGTTATTGAGTTTGGCGACTGGTATAGATGCATCTATCACTTTGGTTTCTTACTGTGTTAGAGTAGTGCATATAAATAAAGGGGATAAATAACCTAATTTACTGTGAGCAAGAGTCACAGTATATTAAAAACAGTGGCACAGAGAAAGCTTTTGCCTCTCCTGGAAAAAGTTTTATAACTGATCTTTGTAGTCATCATTTAAACTGGCAGGTACAGTACACAAAGATCCTTAAAGCCCAGGCACAAGCTTATTAAACCTTTTCAGAATATATTCTTGCCTAATACGACTCCACTGATGGAAAAGGCAATTTTTCTATTGACTCTACCAAAACTGAGTTTCACCCGAGTAATTGTAATTTTATTTCAAAACTATTTTGGTTTTGAACAAATAACTGCTATTAAGGTTACATGAATGAGTAAGCTCTGGGTGTTCACAGATTGTGCATCTCCCACTTCTCATGGTTCCCTGAGGTGTCTTTCTGTTGTTATTTCCAAAGGGGACTTGTTAGGTGGGCTCCCACTGTCTTTCTGCAAACCCTGAAGCAGCTTGAGGAAGCGTGTGTTCCTTCCTGGAGGTGGGAAGGAAGGAAGATGCTTCAGACTGGTCCCTTTAGCACCTCATGAGGTGGTGAATCTCCAGCAGCACTGGGTAATGCTCTTTTGGCCTGGCATTCGTATCCTTCTGCACCCGTAGGGACCTGCAGTTATCACACACCATGATTTTTGTTAGTGCAGACCTGCATTTTGTTTCTAGTCATCAAGCAGACTTTTAATAAGCTGAGGATACTGTTGTTGGCTTCTGCACACATCAGATGCATTTCAGCATTGCAGTTGTTCAGTTGCCTATGTGGATTTAGGATTGGAACCTACAGAGCTCAATTAACAGCTCTCCCTTAGGAGAGAGAGTGGCCTGGTTTCTTTTTCTCATATCATCTCATGGCAGATGATTGGCAGAATTGCCTCCTCTCCCAAGCAAGCTGTTTCTCTGCCCTTCAGAAACATCGTGACAGAATTCTCCCTGACTCAGTGGCGAGGTGGTTTAGTTCCAGACGTGCATGTACATTTGGCTGTGCTCACAAGGCTTGTTACATCCTTGCTGATGGATGTCTGCACAAAGTTACATCCTTGCTCTGTGTGGGCAAAAAGTTTTTCCAAGGACTCTTTTTGCTTGCACTGGAACTGGCAGGGGAAAAAATAAGGGGAGAAAGAGTATTTGCCAGCATGGCATAGATCATGTCAGGAAGAATTCTGTGTGTATCCTGTTGAATGTGTGTCTGAAGAGCCAGCCCAGTTGCTGTCTAATATTCACTGTGTCTGGGCAAGGTGCAGGAAACAGCATGGATTACAAATCCAGAGTCTGGCCACCAAGTATGAGCTACGCTGTCTCTCTCTGAAGTAGCCCTGGGACTCAAAGATATACTGGACACAATTTCTTTCTAGTTATCCCTGGTCTTGAAGGAAAGTGCTAACTTACTGCTGACCTCACCTGTATTAATAAGTAATTCTTATCCTCCAGTGGATGGCTCAGATGTGGAAGCCAATAAGCAGAGTCAGAGCCTATTCTTTGCTTTGTTCTCCCTCATATTTGCCTTAGGAAGGAAACATGGGCTTCCAAGTCTATAGCATGAGCTTTTAACAACACCAGGGTCACCTGTTCATTTACTCGCTTCTACATGCAAGTCATCTCTCTGACTTCTCCTCATCAAGAATTCAGTTTCATAAGAAACACTAAAGAGCTGAAATGAAAAGACCAAGGAACCAGAGCTATCTTCAGATTGGGGTGTTTTTTGCTAGTTGTCACATGTTGCAGAAGTCATCCCCAAGCTGTGAAAAAGGGTGGACTTCAACTGCATTTGTAAAACAAGTAACAGGGTCAGGACTTCAAAGTGAACAGGGATGGGAGCTCCCTGCTGTTGTCTCTGGTGCTCTGTCCCACTGACCTCAGCAGTCATCCTCCAGCCGGTGTTTTCATGGTACTGCACCAGCATTATAGGCAGAATCATGCAGTTAAAATCACAAATGTCATAAATCTCAGTTTGTCATGTTAGCAACATCACAAATCCTTCACAAGCAAAAGCCTAGCAGCATCCTAAAGACATGGGCAGTAGAATGTTCCTAAACCCTGACTGCTTTGATGAACTTGAACAATGTTCTCATCCAATTTTCTGCTGAAGCACTGGAACTTTCTGTCCATTTCCCCCCATTTTTTCCTGTTATTTATTACTACTGGCAGCACTCATTGGGTACTGTGTGCCTTAACTCCTTGTCAACGTCTAGTGGAAGTTGAAGATGCTAAATAATTTGAGGTGTTTGGGGATTTTTTATTAGAAAGCAGTCAGTGCTGGAATTCAAACCCTGGATATTCTGTATAGTTAAATAAATATCTAGAGACAGATGAGTTTTAGAGAAAATTTTATATGCAAAATTACATTGAATTAATTTCTGCCTGCACTCTGAGTGGTTATGATATATGGAGGCATTACTGATGAGCGGCAGTGAGCTGGCTCTTTGGGTGAAAAGGTTAACTGAAATAAACATGGGTTTATGTAGCAGGTTTTTGAAGAAAAAATAATGTTCCTTATCTGCTGAATCATCAAGATGTCAGAATGGAGGAAAAAAAAAAAGTGTTTGGAATCAGAATTTTCTTGATGTACAGTGCAATACTTCCTTCCAAAGAAGAAATACATATTTGCCTGGATGGTGTTATCAGTAGGGAGACAGATTCATTTCCTGAAACCTTTGCAGGCAGAGAAAACCTTTGCAGGCAGAGAAGCTGTGGTGCCCAGCCTGCCCAGGGCAGCACACTCTGGCTCAGAGGCAGCCCAGCCTGTGCAGAGCCAGGCAGGGCAGCACGAAAGGCCAGGAGTAATCCCTGCAGTCCAGGCAGCACAGGAGGCACAGCAAAGTGTGCACCTGCATGGAGGAGAAGGCCTCTCCTGCTCTGCCATCTCTTACCCTTCCCTGACCTCCTGCTGACCATGGAGGTCTGATTTAGGGCATTTGTACCTGAAGGGATCGAGAAGATTCTTGCCTCTGTCCTGATCACCACGACCAGCCTTCATCTCCTTAAATTAAGGGTTTATCAGACATAACCAAAGTCAAAAAAGAGCACCCTGATACCACTTGATCGGAAAGCAGTCAAGAATTCATCCTTCATGCCTGCTCCCACTGCAAGTGTCCCTCCTAGGGTTGTCTGGCCAACAGCATTTGCAGTTCCAGGGCAATGTGCACTGTTCCTGTGGATGGGATTCATAGACTCAAGTGAGATTGCAGCTTTGCACAAGTCCCACACACTGGTTTTGCCTGGTTAGGAACAGCTGAAGAAAGTTAGTTTTCTTACAGGAATGACTTTATGCTTTGAAAATGGGTCATCATTTTCTTCTTGATTTAAAATGCAAGGGCGCTTTCCCAAGAGTGACTTGGTTGCTGGTTATTCATTGCTCCGGAGCTGGTTATTGCTACTACACTGTTTCATGTAACTTTGCATCTGGTCTGGGAAATGCTGCCTTGCTTTCTGCTGTACACAGCCTGAAACCCCCCCTGGCATCATCTCTGCTGCAAGGGAGTGCAGAGAGATCAGTAGCAAAGCTGCTCCCATCGTGCATACTTTCCAAATGCTTTAAGACAAGTAAAGAAATGTGAAGAGTGATGTTGTTTAATGGTGGTTTGCAAACATACAGGCTATGTATCATACTTTAAACATGCGGATACATTTTTTAAGATGGTTAAAACCACAATTAAAATATGGGGAGGTTTAGCCAATTACACAAAGTCACAAAGTGAGTCAGCAAGTTTTAGCCTCCACTGTCAATAGGAAGACTTGGCAAAACCTGTTCCTACCTTGCTTTGGTATTTTCAGTTCAGAACTTTACGGTGCAAACATTTTCTGGTTTGTTTAAATAACAAAGGCAGGAGTTGTGATGTCAATATGGGAAACAACTCTTAGGCTGATTGATCTTGTGTTCCCCACCTTTGAGGATACATAAAATGTACCACAGAATATTATCCTATTTTACAGGGCTCTTAAATGTGTTGCAGTTACTCTTGCAAAGATGTTAAATATGTTGCTGAAATTGGTTAAATAGAAGCTATTGTATGAAAAATGAGAAAGCAAGTAGAGACATATGAGAAAAGCTGTGTTTTGAAATGGTGTCACTTTTTTTTGCAAGGAATAGGCATTGAAAGACAACTTTAATTAAAGTCTTTATTTTCTAGCGTATTTCACAGTTTAAAGATAGTAAACAGTAAGCAGTGTTTCTCATTTGGTGATAAAACTTAATCTTTCCCTGAAAAAAAAATATTGTGGCCATTTAGGGCAGGGAACCTTCTCCTCCTGTGGATAGCACTGGGTATAAACAGGAGGAGGATTGTCCTGTTGTCAGAAGCTAGGTGGCATTTGGGCACCTGTCACCGTGGCTGTAAGATCATGTTGCTTTTCCAGATTCTCTTGCCCATCTGACTTTGCTTCAGTCCTTGTCTCACCCAGGTCTTTCTGCACAGAATTGAACTTTACTGTTTCTGTTTTCTATGCTCTTTTTGAAGTAAATGGAAGCCTTTCTCTCTCTTGATTTTCCCCTCCAAACCTATTCCTTTTATGTTCTAAAATTTTCTGCAGCTTTCATGCTGGGCTGATACTCTTCTCAAACTTGCAGTTTGCTCTGAGACAGAAATATCTCTGTTCCAAAACCAACACAGTTTATAGCAAGAGGTGGGTCAAGGTGCTAAAATCTTACTGAAAATGTTGGAGATCAATGTTTGAGAAGCATTGTTTTATTTTTCCAGTTGTTTATAAAGAAACGGCTCAGATAGAGGCACTTATGGTGTCAGTCTATGGGCCCTCTTCCATCTTCCAAACATTTATTTTAGCCACAGAGAAAAGGTGGCAGAGAGTTGGAAAAGGAAAATAAATGTTACCCTTTGCTGAAAATAGACTTTTGGTTTGAAAAAACAGAAGAAAATAAAATGAAAATGACAAGACTTTGTTCTTAATTGAAGTGAAACAGAAGCATTTTGAATAGGTTCAAGGGAACACACGCTTCCAGAAGAGCCTGTCATCACTGTACTTTTCTGAGCTGTGGAAGATTTCAGGTGTGTATTCTTACTCTTCCTCACAAGGAGCAGACACTTGAAACTCTTGAACCCTTCCATTTGAACCCTTCCATTTGGACAACCTGTAGCTTCTGGCTTGCCCCCAGTTAATGCTTCTCTTTCCCTCTGGATTTTGAACAAGAGTCTTGAACTGCAAATGGAAATTTCATTGAAACTGATGTGTTTCTATTTTCATTAAATTGTAATTTCCTGGGAAAAATAAGAGTTTGGAAAATTCTGGCGAAATTGACTGACATAGCACATATAGCTCTCAAAACAGAGGGGATGCTGAAGACAATTATTTTAGGTCCAAACTCTGTTCTTGGCTTCAGAGGCAAAATATGGGTGCAGCTGAGGGCACACACCCTTTGATTTGCCAGGGAAGTAAAGCATTTCTCCAAACAAGTGAATTGAATATTGTGTCCCTTTTAGTGCAGTAATGATTACACAACTCTGTTTACTCTCTGGGGTTTTTTTCAGCTCATCCATCATCCACAGCTCAGATTTCTACAGTGATTTCACCAAGCTGGTTTGCTGTATGATGCAAAATGGAAGTCAAGTTAATTTCGCGCTCTACCCACCTCAGTCTGATTAACTCAAATTAAATTTTGTGCTAATAAGTCTGAGTGTGTGACCATAATTGGAAAGCCTTGAGCTCCTCTGACTGCAGGGAAAGTGGTTTTTTTTTCCCCTCACGTCATGAAAACATTTGAATTATAACATCTGGGAAATTTGCAACAAACAATGGTATCGGTTTGAGGCCTCCATACAAAGTTTTTCTGTTTCTCATCAGGATTGCAGCCCTTGGAACATTTGGTCCGTCTGCCCACCAGGGGAAAACTAAAGAAGCAGGGACATTCACCTATTAAGGGGAAGCTGCAGAACATCTGTGCTTCTCCATGAAGTGGAAATTCTCCTAGACTAATAAGTGGCTGCTATTTCTTAAATAACTGGACAATTACCTAAATCTGTTACAAAAATCTGAACCGGTCAAGTCGGTGGGAAGTCTGGCTAAGGTTGAAGTCATTCACTAGCAACTTGGAGAAAAAGGAAAAAAACACAGATTAGAGCTGAAAGATGGAAGGCAAGGCAAGACTCTGATCTAAGGATAAAGAAAGCTTCAGCATGGTAGGGAAATAGTTTGGTGAATGTGAGTTTGAGCTTATAGTCCTATAAGGCCTATATACTTCTTGTATTTGCTAAGGCAAAGAGCTACTATTTTGCTTAATTCCAGAGAGACCTCTTGCTCCAGTTATCACCTGGTCCCAGAAGAATAAAATCATAAACCCTAAGTAAAACTACAGCAGGTGGAGTTTGGGAAAAGGTAACTCTGTGTTCTGAGAAATCCTGGTATCTGTGAAGAAGACCAAGGAAATGTGCCCAAGTACCTGGTGCCAGAGATGATGCAGGAGCACACTGAGATTTCAATAATGTAGAAGCATGTAAATCTGGTTGGATTACAAACAGAGAAGCCTAGTGAATGTCAAACAGGATGGAAGTAGTTGTAAATATACCTGCATTATAATGGAACATCTACACCTCCTGATGGGAATTCATGGGGGTGTATATCATCCGTGGGCTATCTCCCGTAGCAGCAGGAACATCATGATTGCATAGCAAGTTTATTTAGTATGGAACAAGCCAGCAAACCCTAATGAAGGGTTTGAGAGTCAGAAATGTCAGCACTCACCAGAGTGCTGTTCAGCAGAGGTTTTGAAGTCAAGCCCTGCTCTCTAACCTTGGGATCAATGGGGATTTGCTTTTATTTTCCACAGAGGTGGGATCAAAAGCAGAGGCACGATGAAATACCTAACTGGAAGGACTGTGGCACCACTTCTGTGTCTCTATACCTGAATTTAGTTTTAGCAATATGGAACGGGCCTCTCCTCCTTGTCCTTTGTCTCTCTGACAAATAGCCTTATAAACAAAGCATTCTCAAAGCAGAAAGAGCAGACTGTGCATGGCTCTAACAACAACATGTTTTTGGTCTGAATGCCCCATAATATAGGAAAATCAGAGTACAAAATAACTGAAAATAAGACAAGCTAGCCTACTTGTACATTATTTCTATTGCAAAATGAAGCAGTGGGATCTGGACTTGTGTAGCAAATAACCCTAAATTTCTTCCCTCCCTCCTGCCATGGGAGTTTAAATTAGCCAGGGAGTATTGTCTGTATGTGACATCATCTTGAAACAACAGCTTTAAAAGTGGGGACAGGTAATATTATCCATTAATTATATTCCACATCTGTAAAGCATATACAGTGCAGTGTGGATAAATAGCACAACCTTTGGCAGGGAATTTCCTGAATATCTGTAGCCAGATTTCTCATTTACAGTTTTCTCATGGTTTTGTGCAATGGGAGAAGATTGGTCTCTAGCAGTGGATGGGGAAGGGTAGGATTTTAATGAGATATGATAATGAAGCAAATGAAGGGGGCTTCATTTCCCATTTCCTTCATTGTGCCACCTTCCTTAGTGGAAGTCAGCTGTAAACCCTGGTGCTTGAAAACATAACATATGCCCAGTGGGCCAACATTTGTGATGGTATCTTTTTATTTATTTCTTTTTACACTAGGTGTGGGGAGTATTATTATTTTAGCAAATAAAAGGCATGAACTGAGGTCCCAAGAATGGAGTTGCTACACCAGTACTTGTGGATTGACATGTATATGGTCAGTCATGGTTTGATTTAGGCTCTGCTGAGGCCTTGATTTAAGTCTTATGTTTGGCTGCAACAGGACAAAGTCACAGAGAAATCTGTTCAAGAGCTAAAGATCCTACCTGAACCGTTGGAGACCCTCAAAGCACAGATTTCCTTCTGACACACAGGAGAAAATAGGAGCCCAAGCACGGTGCAAATGTTCTCCTGTTGGTCTGAGCAGCTGCTGTTACTCAGGAGGCTGCTTCAAGCTGGGGGTGCTGTCTCTGAGCCTGCCACTCTGTGCCAAGTGTGAGCTCTCCCACACCCAGAGTGGCTAGAGAGGAGGCTCCAAGTCACGCTGCTGTGCTCTTTTCCGAGCGCTCCCACTCTCTTACTCCTCACACTTCTCCGTGCCAGAGGATGAGGCAAGGATAGACTTCAACCCACTTATTCCGTGGTATGTTTTTGAGTGGTTTGTTTGGCCTCAATAGATAAGTCACAAATTTTCTTGTCATTGTGACTGGCTCTTGCTATATTATCAGCTTGAATGTTGCTGAGGGGTTTTTGAACTGGGGATGTGACTGGGCTTTTAATAGTCTGTGGCATATGGGAATATACATTAAGCCATTGAGAATATTTCATCACAAAGGATCTTTGGAAAGATCACGTCATATACACCTGCCAAGAAGCATCTCAAATAATTGAGTTGATGATAGTGGAACGAGTAAACTGTTTATGAGAGAGTGACACTTCATCCAGCACACAGAGGACTAGCATTATAATTAATTAATTCTCATAGGTGTTTCCTTAGTACAGATGCTATGGTTTTCTGTACTTCATCTTTGACAGGGGAATGCAAGGAGGAGTGAAAAGGCTCTGTCTTTTTTGTCATTTTTGTCATTTTTGTCTTCCCTCTTGTTAATGCCTCACACAATTGGTAGTTTCAAGGTCACTTTATTTACTGATGATTCTCTGTCACCAGCAATACCATTGCTGTGCTGAAATGAATCAAAATATGTTTGTTGTAACATCATCCTAGATCCCTTATTTTATCTCCCTTCCCAACAGTGGTAAAATAGCTATAAGGTAAGTTCAATTAATATAAAAATAAAATTTGCTTAGAGCATATGTTTTAGAGCCCTGGTATTTAATGACAAACCACATTATTCAAACAGGAATAAAAATATTTATAGATTGTGTTTTTTAGATGGGTTTGCAATAGAGCCAGCATGGGTAACGTATGATGGAATTCCACAATCACATTCCTCCCACACATATTGATGGAAACCCTCCCATCCAAACACAATTGCATACATCTTTTTTTTCAATCTGTGCATACATTATTACTGTAGAGGTGGAAGAGCTGCATACATAAACTGCTCACTGCCCTACCTGCAGTAACAGAGCCACAAGTCAGCTCTTGGATGCACCCATCTGAATTTTTATTATTTACATCATTTGATGAATGTGGATTCCTGCCAGCATCCCATTGAAATGCAATTGTTAACAAATCTGAGTGTTACCAAGACCTCTGAAAAATAAGGTAAAAACTTGGCAAGATAACTTGCAACCTCTAATATCTTTTTAAGTCAAATACACAACAACAGTAGCACATCTTTCTACCAATTTTTTAGAGCTATACTAAGCTGAAAGAACAGGATGAAAATATTTTGCTTTGATGCTGCATTATTCCTTTCTTAGGTGCCTGGAATATGATGCAGATTTGTGTCATTTTGTATCCTGGCAGTTCTCAGGATTTTAAGGAATGTCAGTTTAACACAAACGGAATGTTGGATCCACGTGTGATCAAGTATGCAGTGTGCTTGTAGACACACTTAACATGATGATTAGCAGTTCTGTCCTTTATAAAAAACCTCTGGCTGACAATTTTGCGAGGTTTGAGAGCTGTGACTGCTTATGGACTTTTACAAGCGTTGCTTTGACTGGTGCACTGGAATTTTGCTTCGGTTTTGCAGTGGCATTCATCTTAGGAATAATCTCTATCAGTAACACCTGATCTCTTACTGACAAGGTGACATTAGTTCTGTGAGTGGTCTTTCCTTAACTTTCTTCTTCATTAAGACAGCATCTTTGGTTTATTTGCTACCTATGTCTTCATTGCTCTGATTTTGAAGAGTGATTTTTCTTTTACTCTGGCAGCATAATTTCTTGTGACAGCCACCCACTGTGTTTGTGGGTTCTCATTCATTTGCCACAGACTTTTCCTTCATTTGCAGGTGTATAACCTCCACATAAGATGCACACACTCACAGCTATGTTTTGATTGGAAATGGATTTTATCAGCACTTTCATTATCCCAATACTTTTAGCAGTACTTTTTGCTTAGTTTCAGTCAACCTGAGTTCTTACTGAATTTTTCTCATATATTACCTAGTATTGGATCTATTTCATCCCCATAAATAAACACAGAATCCTTCATTAGCAAACCTGTCATAAACCACTCTGTGGGTTCACTTTGGATCTTGTTCCAAGTCATTAAATTCATAGCTTGCCAATACTGGATTAGCTTTTTTGGAGAGAACAGTTTAGATATTCAGCTAAAATCTAGCCAAGCTCTATCCATGTTGCTGCCTCTTCTTCCTACTCAGGTTAAACAGAAAATGTGTAGTTCCTTCTTTATTGTGACCTGCAGTGAAATGCAAGCCAAGTTTGTCTGTTGCTTGGAGTCCCACTGCTTGTCAGAAGAGCTGCCTTTCTCTCCTTCAGCTACACTAGGCATGGACTCCAGAATATTCTGTCCTCTCAGGGAGTGTCCTGTCCTTTGCCCTGTGTTAAGCCCTACCATATGTTGCACTGTACTGAGATTTGGAAATTAGGACTCTGTACCATGGGAATTATGGCAGTACAAAGTTCTCCAAAATGTGTTAGAAAAGTGTGTGTATGTGAGACTGGTGTTAGAATTATTTTCCTATTTGCTTTACCATATGTAGGTATAGTAAATAAGGGCAGTGAAGTAAAAACAGGGCAGTAAAAATTATAGTTTAACAAGAGAATATACTAAAACCTTCTTTACCATTCTTGTGACAAAGTACAGTCTCAGCATCATTAATGAATTTTGCTTCCTGTAGGCATCAGCTGTGCCTTTTAAAAAAAAAGATCCAGTGAGAAGAGCACCTTTTCCTGCTGATCTGGTCAGCTTCCAAGCATATCAAATGGAAATAAGCATATTAGAAAGAACTGAGCAGACCTCATGAAATGATTTACAATAGTGTCTCAGGGTCACTCCCAATAAATTGTATGGTAATTGTTCACATCTGACTGTAAGCTTTCAGATGTAAACTAAAAAGAAAGAAACAAACAAAAGTATGGTATTTTCCTGGCCAATAATTATAAGTTCAGCAGCGTTTGGCAGAACATTAGCATATTAATTATATGGTAATCTTGCAAAAACAACCCAATCATAATGTGTTGCTAGCTGCTATCTTTGGATAGCATTTTGACAGCAGCCTTCATGCTTTAGGAGCCAATGCCAAAATAATATGGGTGTCTACTTCTCACCAAAGGTTACCTAAAAATTTTTGAGAATGCTGCTGAGAATGCTACCCTTGCCTTCAAAGCACCCTTGATCCTGATGTCATATTTCTATTTGCTGTTACTAATCTTGTAGCTTTAAGTAAGTTTGTGAGTTGTTTTCTCATGAGCTTTTAAATGATTCTGGGAGTCTCCCACAGATTTCAAAGCCCTACAGAAGTTCCCAGGAGTGGCACTGTCCTGTGGCACGGCCCTTCCTGCTCCATGTCTCCTGGGAGGCTCAGGCTGATGTCCGAGCCCTGAGCCACTGGGTACAGCTTCACCACTAGATGGGAGCATCGGTTATTTAGCCTTTACTTTGAGATGGTGCTCTCCCAGCCTTGGAAAACCATATTCCCTCTTGGCTCTTGCTTCAAACGTGCAGGAGGCCTGGACCTCCTCCCATTGCTGTGCAGCACATCCCAGAAACACTGGCTAGCACTGATCCCTAGAGAACATCCCTTTCAGCTGATGCCTTACACGACCAGCGTTCAAAGTGGTCCCCACTGTTTAGCATGGAAGCACTCAGTTACTGCCCAAGTCTTGAGGGACATGCTGAGAATTGCAAGAATGGTCTAGTAAAGTTGTTTTATGGCTTATTGTTTCACTGAGAAATGGAGCATCAGTAGTTTGCCAATTGTCTTAAAATCACCCTGATCACCAGAGAAAATGAAGAAAAAGAGAAGACAGACTTGACCTCCATGGTTCAGCAAACAGTGGTGGACTTGCTGCATTTCTAGAATGATGCACAGAAAGAAAAGGAAACTTTATGGTCTAACTCAGCTACAGGACATCCTCTCCAACTCCTGCAGCTGCTGGGATGCTTCCACAACTCTTTAAGGTGAGCTCCAACGTTTAAACAGGGCCATGGTCCAGTGAATATCCCTCACCAAAAGGATCTCCATCTCAGGGTGTCTCTGATTCTTAGGGGTTCTGTTCACTTAAAATATCCCCTTCCTCACCCAAGCCATATTTGTAATGCTTGAACTTGACACAGATACTCTTTAGCACCTTTTCCACATAACCATTGCCTGTCCTTGTCTTTCTGCTGCTTGAATAGGAAGAAACACAGAAAACCAAACTAAGGGATGTTTCTGGGCTTAGGCCCTGGGCTCAGATGAATTATAATCAAGCAGTTCATCCATTATGAGGGAAATGCTGCCTACAGAAGTAGGGTGGAGTACAGACCTCAATGAAGAACCTCTTTTTTGAGTTAAGAACTGCATTGTCTTCACATGTGCATGACTGACAGCCACACTTAAGAAACAAACAAGAGAAATAATGCATGTGGGCCCTTACTAACTCGGGACTGAGACTTGGCATGCGTGCAGCCCAAAAGCTACTGGGTGGTGAAGGGTTCACTGTGTGCCTCCTGCCCTGGGATGTGAGTTTTATGAGAAACAGGGTCTGCAGCTGTCAGTCTGACAGCTTTCTCCCAAGCAGCCATTCTTTTCTGAGAAAAGAATCTGAGAAAGGGCATGTGACCAAGATCTTTCTAGGAAAGGTGAGGAATCAATTCCATACTTATATGAGAGATAACATAGAGATTTCAGGAAATGGAAGGTGATCACAAACCAAGAAGGCACAGGGATGAAGAATCAGGCTCTGTCTGCCAGCCAAGTGAGAATGAGCAGTGGAGGAGATGCAACAAGTGGCTGTGGTGCGGGCATGGACAACTGAAATTTGCAAATCGGAGGGGAGAGTGGGTTGCTGCAGGTAGCAGTACACAGGGATAATGAAGTGTTCCAGGGCAGCCACCAACTGTCAGCATTGGGCTTTGGCAGGATAGCTGGTGGCATTGGGCTGCTGGAACATGAGGCATGGGCTGCACTTAGGAGCCATGACATGTGGCTGTATCAAGGGAGTTTTACTTTTCTCCAAGCACCCCCTGTGGGAGTTGGCCAAGCTGAAGCAACTCTAAACCTAAGGCCGTGGGAAACCCCTTTGTAGTTGTGGCAAGTAGTAAAGGTTCATGGGAGTTTGCATGTTAATGAAGTTGTTCCACATAAGGCTATGTTTTTATGATTGGTCAGTTATGTTGTACAAATATGGTTATGTCACCAGCTTGAGTTTCTGATTGGACCCTTACCCTCAGACCTACCCTGTATATTGTCATGTTTTCCTCAGTTCTGGGTCTTTGCTTGGTTACCCCCTAGAGTTCCCCTGGATACTGTGCAGGGTTTGGGGGCACCGTCCATATTTTCTTTTATCCGTTAGTAAACTGTTCTTTCTCTAGTGCCAACCCTCATTCTCACTCCTAATTATTTTCTTGCCACCCTCTGCTCTGAAGTCAGGGGATCTAAAGGTTTGTCAGGGTTACCCTCACTGTGACAATCCCCCCCATCCAGCTTCACAAAAATAAGACTTTGCCTCTGCATCTAGGAAGAACCTCTTGAAAAAAGGGAGGCCGCTGTGCCTTCAAGAGCCTGAAAACTGAAGGCAGATGGAAAACATAAAACTTGGGGGAAATGTACTTTTAACATTATGATTTTTTCTGAGCATGACATTTTGGACAGTGGATGAGAAGCTGGACATGAGCTGCTGGTGCATGCTCACAGCTCAGAAAAGCAATCAGATCCTGGGCTGCATCCAAAGCAGCATGGCCACCAGGGTGAGGGAGGTGATTCTGTCCCTCTGCTCTGCTCCAGTGAGACCCCACAGGAACACTACATGCAACTCTGTGATGCCAGCATAGGAAGGACATCAACCTGTTGGACCAAGTCCAGAGAAGGGCCATGAAGATGATTAGAGGGATAGAGCACCTCTCTATGAGGCCAGGGGAAGAAAACTGGTATTGTTCCATCTGGGAAGGAGGTGACTTTGGGATGACCTAACTGCAGCCTTTCAATACCTGAAGTGAGCCTAAAAGATAGATGGAGAGAGATTATTTGCAAGGACATGTAGTAACAGGACAAGGAGGAATGACTAAATTGAAGGGTTTAGATCAGATACTGGGAAGAAATTCTTGGCTCTGAGGATGGTGAGGCACTGGAACAGGTTGCCCAGAGCACTTGTGGTTGCCCCATCCCTGAAAGCATTCAAGGCCAGTTTGGAATGGGGCCCTACTCTACTGGGCCCAGTACCTCCTCTAGTGCAAAGTATCCCTGCTCAGGGCAGGGGGCTGAAACTAGATGATCTTTAAGGTCTCGCCCAACCCAAGCCAAAACAGTCTATAATTTTTTGATGTCTAGAGTTGATGTTACCATAAGCACCCTTCTGTTGTGCCGGGGGTTCTAGCTTGAAGTGTCTCATTATCTTTGACTGTAATGACTTGAGCCTCCTCGCTGTGTCCTGACAGCCTGCTTTCCCAAGGTGTGATGCAGAACCGTGCTCCTCACTGCCAGCAGCAGAGATGAAGACTCACTCTGAAGTCTGGGATGTGTGAGGAGTTGTATTTCCTCCTCATTAGCACTCACGGAGCTTCGGTGTGCACACAGCACAGACTTGCCAGTCCTGCAGGAGCACACAGCCCTGTTGGGAGCACAGGAGTACACACCACACAAACAGTAAAGTGGCATCACTGTTTATGGCTGGACAGAGCCTACCTGATTAAAGTATGACAAACTGTGGAGCCTCAAAGCACACAGATTTTCTGTAAAAATACAAACACTCTGTTGCAACCAACTGCTTTTTCACAGAATAATTCAATTTATCTGTAACCTCAAAAGGGTTTATTGACCAAGTGAGTAGTGAAGTGGCTGAGTATCACATTCCATCAAAATTATGTAGGTTCAGCTAGGAGTAAAACCTGTCTTCAGCTTAGTTTTATGCAAAACTGTAATGTGACTAACACTGAGATCAGATTTCATTGGCAAATCAAGTAAGAAGTAAAGTGAGGTGCAGAGAACTCATTTAAAATCACAGCTGAAATAATACTAAACATGCAAGTGAAAAAATTACTGACAAAATTAATTGCTTTTCTTCCATATTAAAATAGTTTCAAGTTTGTTCCAGTGTGAAAGTCACTTGCAAAGACTCTAGGACATTAAAATTAAGCTTTCTACTTTTGATTTAATCAAGGAATTAGCTACATTAGAAACTCAGGCAGAGACACCAGCTAGAAGAAAATCACTATCATCAAAGATATGAGATCTGGCAAAGCTCTCAAAGGCAATACATTGACAATTAAGTTTCTCATTAATCCCCATGATACATGTGCTTCTAAGCCTATGGAAATTGTGTTCGACTTTTTTTTTTCCTAAATTAGTAGGTTATTTCTCCAGTTTTTCATTAGACTTCCTCTCCTCTCCTCTCCTCTCCTCTCCTCTCCTCTCCTCTCCTCTCCTCTCCTCTCCTCTCCTCTCCTCTCCTCTCCTCTCCTCTCCTCTCCTCTCCTCTCCTCTCCTCTCCTCTCCTCTCCTCTCCTCTCCTCTCCTCTCCTCTCCTCTCCTCTCCTCTCCTCTCCTCTCCTCTCCTCTCCTCTCCTCTCCTCTCCTCTCCTCTCCTCTCCTCTCCTCTCCTCTCCTCTCCTCTCCTCTCCTCTCCTCTCCTCTCCTCTCCTCTCCTCTCCTCTCCTCTCTTTTCCATTTAAATAGTTAACTTGCTCTGTTTAAATATGGTTTCTCTGCAAGGTGAGCAGTAGCTGAAGCTGCTGTTTAGGATTCTGAAAATATTGGGGCATGCACAATTTGGTACTGCAAATTTTTTGTGCCTGGATTTGCTCTCAGCATCTAGATTGATCTTTATGACCGTGACAAGATCAGAATTAAAAAAGTTGGACAAAATTTCATCTTATTTATATGTATGTAAGTCCACTTCAATTAATAAGGTTGCATAGTTAATATAGCTACTTCTTTATAAGTAAGGCCCATTCTGGATCCCATTTATTCAGTCACTCACTAAAATACATTGGTTTGTTTTAAAACTTTCTAATCTCTAACTACTTAAAATGCAGCTCATGAGATTGATAAATATGCTAGGCTGAGGAGGAAAAATGTCACATTTACAAAGATGCATATCAGCATTAAGTATGGAATTTAAAAGCCCACAGAAATGTTGGCTTGACAGAGGAAGATGGAGCATCCACTCTCTTCCTCTGAGGCTGGGTAACTTCATTAGTGTTCAGCTTAGAGAGGGTACATTGCCTCTTTCACCACTCACTCTCCCATTCTTTCAATTGCACAGTCTTCCTTCATAAGCAAAGGCTCACATCTTGGATGCAGTGCTCCTGGCCAGAAAGGGCTCCACAGCAGCATTTAAAGACATAACTCCTATACTTTGCTAACATATACTGAACTTCTGTGGATTACTCTGCTCAGTATCCAAAGTTCAGTGCCTTGGAAATATTCCAGAAAAGCAGCTTCATCCAAAATTGAAAAATAGTATTGTTTGATGTTTGAAAAGTTCACAGAAGAGGGTCAGCTTTGCCAGATCTTCTGATTCACACCAAAGCAGCTGAAGTCACTTATAGGAATTAGTTGCTTCAAAATAAAATTTTTCTATCTTATGAAGAAAGGTGAGGACATGCTTGAAAAAGATGTAATAAAGGCAAAATGTGAAAACTGAAACCAAAGATTACAAATAACTATTAGCTGAAAGCTTTTTGGACCATTTTCTTGGGCTATTGTTAAAAAAAATGGTTGAAGTAACATTTTTGAAGTAACTGATTTGAGATAGAAATGTGCTCTTTATATTAAAATCTCTTTTAGGGAAAAATGCATATAGAGATGTGTCTCCATGTCTGATCAAATAAACTGGCCACAGTGAACTGAAAGGAATGTGGCTTGATATGTTGGAGAGCTATTCCTTTGGATTTTAGAAAGAAAAATTCCCCTGTCATGTGGAAAGGAACAGATGAACTAAGTTCTTTTCTCAGGTAACCTTAAGAAGAAAGCTAATTAAGGAACTGCACAGAAAGAAGTGCAGGGATGTGCTTGTCTTTTCCAATGGAAGTGAGTAAGAATCATCTCTATATGACAGAAGTCTTCTGTGTTTGTCATGTAACCTGAGTGAGCTTGGTAAGTCTCATCTGGAAGAGTTCTCTGTGTTGAATGTTCACCGTGAGGGAGATTCTACCATTCCAGGACAGCCTCAGACAGTATTTTAATTGTTTCGCAGTTAATTTTTTTCTTATATCCAGACAGAAATTCTCTTGATGAAACCCTGTGCATCATTGTCAGGATATCCATGGACTCTGTAGCTGCATTTCAGGTATTGAAAGATGGTGAATACATGCCCCTGAAGCCTTTCATTCTCTAGAACAAGCAAACCAAATTTCTTCAAGATTTCTTCATGCCATATTCTGCAATCGTCTCCTCATCTTCATGACCCTCTCTGGGTCCTCTCCAGTTTTTCAGTACTTCTCTCAAACTGGGGCACAGTGTTCTATGTGTGGCCTAAAAAGTGCCAAGTACTATGAGATAATCACTTTCCTTGATCTGCTGACTGTACTCTTGCTGATACAGGCTAGGATATGGCTTGTTGCAAGGACAGACTCCTGGCTCATGTTTGGTCTGCTTCTCACTAGAACCCCCAGCTCTCCCCCAGCAGAGCTGAACCTCCCCAACCTGTATCCTTAAATGATGACTCAAGTTCTATTTATTGCAGCTTGGACTCCTTCACCACAACAAAGGGCACTTTTCATTTTTGCATCCTTCTACACCAGATCTGTTCAGTACAGTCCTACTGATCAGGGTTACTTCAGTACCACATGAGGAAAAAAAAGAAAGGGTCCGAGTGGGTGGTAGACAGAATATGATTTCATCCTCCTACAAAGTTTCTGTCTGAAATGTGAACCACTGGGACTGGCATTAAGTCCAGCACCAGAAATCTGCTTGGCTAAAGGAGCTTATTGATATATGACCAACAGGTCTGAAAGGTCCTGGTGCCATACACTGAGTGCCATTGACGTTTCCTTTGCACCTCTGCTACACAGGGGTACTTTCTTTTTAGTGGTATTTCCCTTCCTTTTTTTAAAAAAAGTACATATTTTTCCATATGACGTCATCTTGTTCATTCCCAATTAGCATTGGCAACTTTGTCCAGTCTGTTTTTCAAATTACCAAAGCAAGAGTTGGTTTCTCTTTCTATTTCCATTGGTTTGTAGAATTCAGTGAGCCATCTCTTGGTTACAACATTACAAAAAGCTTCCAGGAGTTTTGTCTACATTTCCTTTAATCAGTGCCACTCTTTTGTTACTATCTGTTCCTTAAATCATTTTAAACAAGGTTTCTCTATTTCTTTGCACCTGCAGAGACTTTTATGGAGTTACCCTATTCCCCCTCAGTCAGTTAGTGATACTGAGCTAAACTTTTATTTCTTTAATCTTCTCTGGAAATGAATCCCTCAAGTCCTTAGAACATTTTTTGTTGCCCTTTTCTGAATTTCCTGCAGTTTTTTGGAGCCTGTCTGGCAGAGATGTGCTTAGACTGGGGAGCAATATTCTACCTGCAGCTTCCTTGTTTGCTCCTCTCTGCACCTTGTCTCTGGGTTCTCAACTCTCCAGCTGGGAAATCAGTGGTACAGCCCTCAGCAGCCCTTGAAAAAGGTAGCAGTAGCCAGAAATCAGCTCCAGCAGAACTAATGGTGTTGGAACTGAGTCCTCTGTATGGTGCTTGGCAGAGGCAGAGGAATACAGATGTTGCCAGTCCTGAGAAAGCTGCAACCCTCCTGAGATGTGTTCCCGAAGCTTTGCATTTTTACATAAGATATAAATCAGAGCGCTTTGTAACTGAAAGCACATGCATGTGTAGTAGGCAGATGGAGGCAGTGATCATATGCCAAAATGTAGTTTGGGGGGAAAAAAAAGAAAAAATAATTAAAGAAAACCGCATGGTGTAGTACATATTCTCAGCCAAAGTGGAATCCCTCTTAATAGAGGAGCACAGCCTGGGAGTTAGGGGACATAAAGATTGCTTTGCAGTTTTTACTTCCTGTGGAAGAGTATATAGAAATTCAAATCCCAGCACGAGTTTTAAGACACAGCTTCCAACAGCTGTTGGGCATCACATAAGGAATTGGCAAGTCTATGGCAGCAGCTGCGACTTGCCACATCCCTGGCAGTACCACAGAGCTGTGAGAAATGGAGGTGATGCAGGTACTTTTGCATGGCATTTTCCACTTGGGTTATATTGAAACAGAGCAGCTGTGGTGACAGAAGACATTCAAGACCTCCCATGTTACTTTCTCCAATATAGTCAAAAGGTCTTTTTTTTTTTTGTCTATAAAACATGTTTACCAATTTATGGTACTATATACACCAAGTCCAAATACAAAGGTTTGATCTTCATAAGACAAAATATGTTTTAAAATCAGAAGCATCCTATTTTATGCATGGTCCCATGATTTTAGAGGCAGAGTTATGAATTACACTTGCAGTGTAATCATTTCAGGTGCTTTATTTGCATTTGTTCCCAAAAGAAGATGAACACATTAATCTGAAGAAAGGATGCCCATTCTGACATCTCTGAAACACGTGTTTTTTCCATCCCTGTTGGTGGGGAAAAAATGCAGCCACAATGCAGCAGTCCTCCAGGTGGGTCTTTATTCAAAGCTGGATCAAAGACAAGGAGTTAACTATAGCTGTTCCATGAGCTTCATTTCTGTCATACTTCATGGCATTTGAGCATGACTACTCCCTTGTAATGGACAAGCAGCACACAGTAGACAGGGAAATAATATCTAGGCAGAAAATCAGCACTGTCCTTATACAAGAGAATTTAATCCCTTGCAAACATTTTACCCTATCCCCTAGAATAGCTGGTGGGGTTTTTCCTGTCTCTGCCCAAAGGAACAACAAAGAGACAGTCTGTGTGTATGTTGTATTTTTCACAATAAAAGCCAACCTTGCTTTTACAAATAGTGAAATGTCTGAAGGGGTTAAGCCTGGATGTGGGCCATGTACAGGTTTCAGTGCTTAAGGGTCAGGTCGAAGAAGGGAATGAATTTTTTCCCTGCATTCAGAGCACAAACTACTGAATGTGCAGTATTAAATATCAGATAGGTGTTTCTATGGAACTAGTCTGTACTTGCAGCAAATTCAGTGGCACCACATATATTCCATAGGGAACACATACATATTCCATATGGAATAGGATTTCAGGGAGTGTTGTGTGCAGTCCTTTGGGAGTGGGTTCTCTCTACTCACTTCATCTACTATTTCTGATTACTTTCAGAGTAAGTAATCACATACATACATATTCCATACATACATATTCCATATGGAATAGGATTTCAGGGAGTGTTGTGTGCAGTCCTTTGGGAGTGGGTTCTCTCTACTCACTTCATCTACTATTTCTGATTACTTTCAGAGTCCTTAGAGATATAATCCCCCTCCATATAATGACTCTGGATACAATTCCTAATGTATTCAAAAGAGCTGGACCAGAAAATGAGTATGAATGTACAAATATATTTTCGTACAGGAGCTAGTCTCCATTATAATGGAACAAAACTTGTAGTAACGAATGAAATTAAGAAGCAAGACAAATCAGCTGCTTTCACTCTGGAGAGTCTATCCTGAGACTTCCAGGACATCATGCACAGTATTTCAGATTTGGACGTGATCTCCAAATATTCCAGTCACAGCCCTTTCTCCCCTTCCCCCAAATTCTCAAACTTTACTATTTGTTTAAGCACTGGAGGACCCACAAATCAGTTGATCATTGATTATTTAGCAATGATTTAGATAAAGTTATTTAGATTAGACATAAAGGAGAAGTTTTTTTTCAGTGAGGGTGGTAAAACACTGAAGTAGATTTCCCAGAGATATGGTAGATGCCCCACACCTGGAAACACTGAAGATCAGTTTGGATGGGGATCTGAGCAACCTGATCACACTGAAGATGTCATTGCTCATTGCCAGGTGATGGGATTAGATGAGCTTTAAAGGTTCTTTCCAGCTGAAGCTCTTCTTCTATGATACTATGATTCTATGATTCTTCTACTAGGAACAGGTCTCTGACACTTTTGGGAAAAAAAATCTGTGATATTATATGCCTGAAAATCTTTAGAAACAATGTCCATGTCTATATAACTGAGCTTCTCAGTCCTAAAGCTTATCTTTTCTCAGGTACCTTAAATATGTGCCCACATTGGATGTCAGTTTCTTTACTTTTGCAGCAATTTTGAATCTCTGGCATCCACAAAATTATGGTAATCCTAGCTAATTAATGCTGTCTCTGATGAGAGTCAATAAAAATGTCTATAGCTGTTGTATTCAGTTTGATTTGACTGTGTACTTATCTCCTTCTCTAGCTCTGCATACTCAGTGGAGTCTGGAAGGGATTCAGCAGACCAGCTAATGGGCATTTATTTCAGGATGAGATAAATCTCTCCCTGTGTTTTATCACTGTATTGACCAGCTCCCTGCTGAGGAGGGAGGCTCCCAGAACCCAAACCCTCAAACTCAAGCTCTGAGAAAGTGAAGGGTGTGTCAGAATGTGGCTTAGGCTGGCCACATACATGTAGCACTGGCCTATCCCAAGCCAAACCCTCAGGCACCATCCTCACATTCAAAAAATTAAAAATAAATCAAGCAAAAAGAATATTGAAAGCAGAAAAAGCCAGGAGAAAGGCATCGTTCTCCCCAAGAAAAGTTCTTCTTTTGTAATGAAGTTTGCTTCATTTAAAGCAGATCCTCTCCTTCTGTTCCCTTTATGCAGAGGCACTGTGCACTTGGCAAGGCTCTAGCTGAAACAGTGTCCTTCTGAACCTAGGTAGACAATTTTCCAGTGGTTATAAGACAGCAAGTGAGTGTGTACAGTGATCTGGGGGAGTTTGGAGGGAGATGTGTGCAGAAAGAGGGCTGGAAAGCTGAGGCCATGCTTGCAGGACAAGCTTATTTCCAGGGAGAACCCAAAGGCCTCATTCACACATGCAGATTAATCAGGGTTTATCACTGTAGTCAAACTGGTTAAAAATAAACCATTGTTGCATACCATGCCCACTCCACTAGTTTGGTGCTCAGAAAAAAGCAGATGTGGATTTCAATTCCATCTGCCTCTCTGCACTCCATGTTGCAGTGAAGGGCCTGAGAACTCTGGGAATGTTACGGATGAAAAGAGCTACAGTGGGAAAAGTGCATCTAAAGACTTGTTTAGGCTAGCAAGCCTTGCAGCTTTAGCTGCACTGGTACAGCAGCCATTCTTACTTCCCTGAGACTTGATGTAATCATACCAGCTAAAGGTGCTTCTAGTGGCAGAGCTTATTATTCTTCGAGCTGCAAAATGAGTTTCTCTAGTACAAATGGTACTTCCAAACTGATATAACTACACATAAACTGCAGCTTCCAGAAACAGATGTAAAACACACCCAAAAAAGGGCCTGTGTCATTGTGTGTTAGTGAAAATAGCAGGATAAAGCCTCTCTAACTCGGGGCAGCCCTAAATGGCAGGCAAAAACACGGTATTCTGAGTGGTATTCTCTCTGACACAGAGAGACTTGTGTAAACTGAAGGCTCTAGTCAACGTGCACAAAATATCTCTGCCCCACATTCCTTCTATATTTAGCCATGCAAAGTCTCCATCCGTATCATGTGCATCAGCAGGAGAAGGAATTGACTGGATAATTTATGCTGAAATTCATTCACTGCATTCATTGAGAGAGCTGTGTTAAACCTCTCTGTAGATTTTTCCTAACACATAATGCAGTGCTATTGATTTATTCCCCCTGGATTCTTTCTGTCTGCCTCAGTACTGCTGCTGAGCATCCGAGCCTTTGACTCCTGTGCAGCACAGGCTACCCACTTCTTCATTCCACATACATAAAAAATGCCCTGCAGTGGTACTCAAGGGTTTTTGTTGTTATGGGTTCGAGTGTTTCCTTGCATGGGGCTGCCCAAGGCTCCTCAGAGCCTGCTGTTCACTTAACCTGTTCACCAGGGAAGAACTGACACTGCCAACCACTATTGGAGCTGTCAGAGCTGCCCCTGTGCAGGGCAGTCTTCCAGCTTCCTTCCTCTTCCCCAAGCTGCAGCAAAATTGGACCAGTGATAACCTGACACACCAGGATCTGAGCCAGCAAAGACAAATAGAGATATTTTCCCTGCTTCCACTAGGCACAGTGTAGGCTGTTTGGGCATGAGGCTCCATGAACCCAGCCTTAAGGAGTATGGCCTGTCTTGTTTGCATGATGCAGGTAACTCTTCAGTATCTAGAATTTGTTTCACTCTAAGCCTTAAACCCTTCTTGACTCCCTCTGCTCCCCCAAAGTGGTGTGGATTGTACATAAACAGTGACAGACTGGGGTTCAGGTGATGCAAGACAGGGTGCTAACACTGTCACCTCTGAGCAGGTCCAAGTCTTACAGGCAGCAAGTTTGCTTAGCTTTTAATATATATTGAGCTAAAAAAGATTTTTACTAAAGACTCCTTTTCTTCCACTCCTCAAAACAGGCTTGGAAAGCACATACTGGGTCTGCAGGTTCATGGCTTACCCCAATTACAGTGTAGAAAGGAGGAAAGACATGGGGATAGGGCCACAAACCCTGGGACAGAGATGCTTGAGGGTATGACAACTGCAGTACAGAAATCTCTCTGACACAATAGGTCAAAGTGAACAAGCAGAAGATTTGTATTCATTTGCACATGGAGTCTCTGCAGTCACTAAAGTTGTATCTACTCTTGTTCAAAAGCCCTGGTACTGGCCTCCCAGAAGAAGACAGGCCTTTCAGTATGGCCTGTAGAGATGTTTCATGGCAACCAGGAATTCTAATTCTAAATATATGTCCTTCAACAGGTCTATACTACAGCTGAAGCCTACACTTAAGGCAGATCAAAGTTTCACTGTGTGGCATAGTAGCTGGCATCTGATTTTAAAAGCACAAGCATACTCTTTAAAAAAGCAATGAAGTGAAACCAACTATAATTTAAATAGAAATGGTGTTTAGTTGCCTTTTCCTGTATCACTTCTAAAAATAGATGCTGCATACGCTCTCAGTATTTGCATACATTATGCATACATATAGTGGCTGTCAATCACTTGGTAAAAAGTGCACAGTTTGAAATGGAGGTGTTTGGAACTTAGGAAATGAAGAAATAATATAACTCAAGCAATATGAAGATGAGTCTGTCTCAAAGATCGTATGACCCTTAACTTTATAAGCAGGCATTTCATTTACCTCCCAGAATATCTGTCCCTTTCAGGGCACTGAGCAGCCCTGAGTGGTGATGATCAGGACTGTGCAGTGGGAGAATCAGATAGCTGTAGGACACATCTCATACATCAACTTCAACCCCAAGTGAAAAATTGTAGCTCAGATAGTTCTGATTTCTGCTAATGACCAGATACTCTTAAGTCTTACAATGGAGATTATTAAGAATTGTTTTGTAAGCCATGGAGCTGCTGACCTTTCTGATAAAAAAATAAAGCCTATTCTTTCAGGATTTGTGGTTCTCACACTGCCTTCCCCTGCTGGGGGAAGAGCTGAGTAGATATTAGCTGTTGTTTAGCTCTTCTTTCTGTTCTGTCACAAGTCTCATTTCAGACTTCTTCAAGTCTTTCAAGTCAAGTCACCTTACAATCAGAGCTAATGCTCACAGGCAGAAGCCACGACAAAGAGCAGTTAAGGATTCCAATATCTAATAACAAAAAGAAGAAAAGAAAATACATTTGAGAACCATTCAAGATGCTTTACCATTCTTCCTTAGAGCTTCCGTTCTGCCACATCTGTTGCCTAATTTTTCCCACAAGAAATAAACTGGAGCGCAACCAGTAAATTTTAAAGGAAGACATTTATAGCTCTGTCATATCTCCAATAGTCATTTTGAAGTCTGACATAAGAAGAGCAGCTGCAAAGGATATGTTTACAAACATGAATTTTTTGAATGATTGATGACCACATGCCAAACCATAAATGCTGAGTAATTAATTATCCAGAGTGCCTTGTGAATCATAAAGGCAATTCATCTTTATGTTTAGTTAAACCCTCTTGCACAACATTATCAAAGTTGCATAAATCAAGTAAGCAAGAAAAAACAAAAAGTTCCAAAGCAATCTTAAGAAATAAAACAACTGAAACCCCTACACCCAAAACAACAAAGCAAATGCATATAACTATTTAATCAAACTCCGAGCTATTCTTTCATGCATTAATCCATTCTTAAATTACATATCTGTTATCATATCTAGGCATGCATGTGATGTACTGCTTCTGACACTCTTCAGCACATGTAATTCCTCTTACAATCAATGGGATTTTGTCATACAGGTGTATGAAAGCTTTAGCCTTTATTATCTAGAAATGTCTGATAGCAGGACTGTGTACCTTAGATCTAAGCCCTGAAATGAGGAAAACTGGGTTTCCAGTTCAAGGCTTCTCATTTAACATTTTGTGCAAAGGTCTCCAAGTTAACAGCTACCTTTACATCAAAGCTGCTATTAAAACTTTCCTATGTCCCACATCTCTTGTGAGGATAAAGGCACTAGTAATAGCTAGGTTACAAGTCCAAGGGTAGTGAGGGTAATCTAAGTACACACCATATTTCATACACACAAACAGGTCAAAACCTCTGTCTTGGACATTTCAATGGGGATGAAATTGCCTTTACAAAAATCAGGCCAATTTCAGAGAAAGATTTCACCAGTATAATTGGCAGCAGCTTTCTAGGGAGAGGAACAGCTGGAGGGATTGGGTACTGGGGGCAAAGGGATATTAAACATACTCTGTCAGCTGCAGACTGCAAACTGTGCAGTAGCACTCCCACTGAGAACTAATGGATGATGAAGAGACACAGCCAAAATGTCTCTGCAATGCTCATGAGCCCCGGCTGTGCTCAGGGAGAGATTTCTTCCTGGAAACCCAAAATCCTGAACCCTCCTCCCTTGGAGCAGAGCAAGAAGGAAGCGCAGGGGAGGAAACTGCTTTGAATGAAAACCACATGCAGTGTGTGTGAGGGGGACATGACCAAGGGCAGTATGTTTTACACTTTATGGAAGTGGCCCCTGGGAAACTTCTCTTTGGATGGTTTATGAATGTAATATTTGTTCCACCCTGAGCTCAGCCATTTTATCTCTAAAGTGTCTGTGCTGCAAAATATAGCCCTGAACAGAGTGGTGTGCTCTTCCAAGGCTTCACTGACTCAGTGGGATTCTCACCAGTGCACAGGCTGCATTCACCCTAAAATAAAACTCCAAAGGAGTTAGTGGCTTGTGCACGCAAGACTTTGCATGCTGTGTGTTAAATCTATCTGTAGGTGGTGTTAAACTTAGAGTGTGGTCTGTCATTTGGAATGCCAGTGCACTAAATAGAGATTGTCAGGAAGATATTGTCTAGAATTATAAATGCCATGTGTTAAGTGCAGTTTTTATTTAAAAGCTAGGAGGAAGAAATTGTTTGGTTATTGTGCTGGTTTTCATTTGCTTGTGCTATTTCAAAAATATGGCATTTCATGTATTGCATTCCAGCAAGTTTGGAGCAATTTAGTAGGAATCCTGGAAGCTCTCTTATCACAGTAGACCACTGCACATTCAGAAAATCTGTCTATCATTTGTGTGTTACTATAGCAACAACCTAGTTCTATCTGGAAAATACTGGTCCACTTCTGCCTGCATACTCTGCTCCACAGGCTAGCTTTCTCCCATGGAGCAGCAGCAAAACATCTTTTAGCATCTGAGGCATAAAATAACACATGGGAAAGGAAACTCCATGGGAAGGAAACAGCCCTACTGTCCTGGCATGCACTAGTAGGCAACTTATCTACTTCCAGATGAATAAAGTAGTGTATCTAAAACAGATTCCTGATCATTCTTCCCAATTTTGTTGCTGAACTCATCTACATTAAGAAAAGCAGTTTCACAGCTTTTTAATCAATTAAACACTTCTCTTAGTATTGCTATAAATCAAACACACTTTTCTTGGTAGTTATCATCAGTTCTTCTCCAGCTATTGGAAGGAGCATACACTAACCCACTAGATATAGTGATTACAAATGGTCTCCAGATGGTGCCATGGCAGGCCAAACTGATGGTGAATTTAAATCCAAATGTTTGTCTTCCCAGTCACCAGCAAGGAATTGTTTAAAAATGTATCTGAGGTTTCCCAGGAGGGAAAAGGTGGGATTCCTGTTTGGACTCAGGAAGGAGCTCTCCTGTGCTGCTCCCAAAGTCGGGTCACCGCTGGTGTTGGTGACACAGAGTGCTTCAGCAGCATGGGACATTTCTTTAGGAGAATACGTTTTGCATACTCCAGCTGTCACAGTTGTCCAGGCATGAGGACAGTGTGCTGGTAACATACCTGCTTTCTAGCACAAAGTAGAGGGGTTTAGCTTAGTCCATCATTCTTTTCCAACACCAAAGTTTCTGCAGGCAAATGGTTCCCTGATGGACACACCACAGCTTGTAGGTTCTGTCAACACTGGCCCCAGGACAGCCCACTGTGTCCTTAGTGCAGTTGTTGAAGTTCATAATGAGGTTTACAAAGGAAAATAATGAGACTTTTTTTTACCTTTTTCTTTCCTTGCCTTCCAATAAAACAGTTTCTAATTCCTTTCCTGTAGATCAAGCTCATAGGAAGCAGCAGGGTTTGTGTCCACCTTGCTGAGGAGAAGGAAAAAAGAAAGTACTTTAAAGGCAACAGGTTGCTCAGTTGATCAGCCCGTTGATGTGTGACCTGGACTTCAACAAACACCTATATCAATGCAAAAATGCAAAAGCACCAAGAAGGAAGAGAAATCTCACAAGTCGATGAAGTTAGATGCCAAACTGTTTGTGCGTCTTGGAGTTTCTTAGCCCATTTTGTTCTGATGCCCTCAAAGGATGATTTCAGTAGGATTCACTCTGAGTGAATTCCAATAGGATTTACTGTAAGTGTTCTTTCAATACCTTTGGCTCCCTTCCCCAAATTCTCTGGCATACTTACGTGTATAAGTGGGAAGAATGTAAGGAAATGCCTTTATTTTTGAGAATTTGGTAGGTAGAATCTTTTTGAGGATCATTTCTGAATATCTCATAGATCATTGATATTATGCACACCAAGGCAGAGAAATTATGCTCAACTCTTCTGTTACATATATTCTTTTAATCTTGTACCCTGAACCCAACAGAGACACAACTTTTCTGTGATGTCTATGCCTCTGCCAGCTTCTTAAAAGTTTTAATCTTTTTTTATCCCAGCAGTGAACAGCACAATTGCAATTTTAACAGTGAAGTTTTTATTCTGCGTCCCTCGGTTCAGGCTGGTAGAGTGTTGAGGCTCTAACTGTTGAACTTCCTCATCATGACAATGATGCAGAAATAGTCACTTAACAAATTTCATCTTCAAATGATGCACTCAGGAAGGAATAGAGGGAATATTAATGCAATTGGTTTTGCAGCCTCCATTAGAATGGAGGAAGTTTCACTTCTTCCTTTGTGCCTTAATCCTCTTTGGAGTTATTTCTCCTGCACACAGCTCAGTGCAGCTTTGTTGGAGCAGGAGCATTGTGAGGGCAGCCGAAACAAAAGGCTACAATACGATGACCTTGCGTGGAAGAGTTTGCTCAGGGAAACTGAAACTGATAAAAACATCAGAAACAAAAACTGTGCGTGTGGAATCCTGTTCTCTTCACTTCAAGCTCCTAATATTTAGGATGGAAAAAACCCGAAGTCCCAATGTTTTTCTCAGAACATCATTCTGCTTCATGTTCAGGTGGTGCATCTATTTTGTGCTTGGAATCCTTGAACTGTTATAAACTACAACATCTTTTATCTCTCCCAGTTCTCTCATGGCCTTCACGCATGGCAAAATTATTAGGGTAATTTATGAAGTTAATATAATGTATAACAGGCTTAACTTCTTAGTATTTTTTCCTCTTTCCTATGTTATTTATCCACCTATGCATGTGGCCTTTAGAGATGGGGAAGCTTCCTTGATAGGGAAGGCTGGGAAATGCACCTTCTAGTAGTAATGGAACTATTAAGGTACTATTTCATTTGGTTTTAAATGTGATTTTCAAGGCGGCATGGCCAAGAACTTATCTTTCTGGTTGAAAGAAACTGTCACTCTTTAACACCTGTTAGGAGCTTTTCTACATTTGAGCAGTCACATTGTTATGAACATCTCCTATCAAAGGCTTGTTGTCCCACTGTGGGTGTGGGGTTTATTCTTCCAACATGCTGTTTTGCCATCCACTCATCCCTTTCTGAGCCTGGCTGGCCTGAGAATCCAACCTGTCTCTTGCACATTAAATTGTGAAGCTCTAACCATAGCCCAAGGGAACAGTGCTGAACAACATGATTTTTTAATGAGCACACTCAGTGTGGGTTGCTCTTGTTTAACATAAAAGAAAAACATAATCCCTGCTCTAAGCCATTTGCAGTCTAAGGGCTGGGTTGTGGCTCTAAGCAACATCCAGCAGTGGGGGGAAGGTACAGAGGGAGCTACTCCTGGAGGCATTTTTACCAAGTCTGTGGAAGCTCAAAGAGTAGCAACTGCTGCTACTCTCATGTATAAACATGGGGAACATGACTGACACAAATTGGGAGCTCAGCTCTCACTCAGGGGGAGGCATGAAGCTTCTCTCTGTATCTGAATGCCAGCAATGATGCAGAGAGAAGGGTCCTTGTCTCCACCCCATTTTTTCACTTGTGCAGAATTACAGCAGAAGAACATGCAGGGATGTTACAGGAAGTTGCAGCAGAGCAGACAATTGCTCTCCACAGCGTTTTGTCCCAAACACTGATAAGGCTACCAATGCAATTTTCTTCCTGGGCAAACAGGTTTCAGTTGTCTAAACAGGAAGTGCAAATAGACTTGAGTTCAGCCAAAAAACTGAAGGTAGGCCAAGAAAGGTACTTTTGAGCCATGTCTGGTTATGCAGATTGAGCAGAGATGGCATCATGAACCGTGTCATGTGTTTGCCCAGCATATGATTCAGAGATGGCTGCCTCTTCATCACCTGCTTTTGGAGATAGTAACTCACAAAGGACTTTGATCTGAAACATTTCACAGAAATGGACCTCTTGAATCAGTACTGTTTCAGTCCTTCAGAGGAAAAAGGATTTGCCCAGCCAAGGAAGGAAAGCTCTTATTGCTACACACAAAGAGCATCTGTTCCTAAACAACCAGCTGTCTCTTAACAATTTTTTTTCTGCAGGATATAAAACCAGGAAAAAATAGTTTGAGTCCTCAGACTGGCAAACAAACCTTCCAGGTAAGAACTGATACTATAGATTCAGAGATTTTATTTTCTTCTTGACATCAGAGAGGCATTTTGCCAAGAGAGAGGCAATCAGAAGTAGGGTGTTAAGAAATTAGTTGTGGAAGGCATCTCAAAACATGGAAATCTGCCAGGTATCAAATGAATAGCTATCTAGGGAGTGAAAACAGGAAGAAAGAAATAGAGAATGGGAAAAAGAGAAATCAGGATTATCCAGGACACCTCCTGAGCTTCTACATCTGTGTAGAAAAGAGAAAATGGTAGAAAGAAGATTCATGGAGAAAATAGTATATGAAATGAAGCTGCTTAAAAATTCAAACATTTTTATACCAAAGGAAGAAACCAGTGGAAAACAGATGCCAACTAATGTCAAGTTAGCAAACTTGACCTTTTGCAAGCATGTATGACTTCAGAGTGCTATTCTAGCAACAGAAATGTGTACTTGTCCTTAAAAATGCAACACCCTGCTATGCTGGTTAGCAACCCACTACACCTGCACATCAGAGAGACAGACACAAAACCTGAGCAGTGGCAACTCAGAAGTCTATAAAAGATGTTAGGAATGAATTATTTAGATAAGTCTGATATAAAGAGGTACGGTATCTCAGTATGAACAAAATTGCCAGTGCCCCTTCCTTTGCAAATAAAATGTATACAAATATTAAGAACTTTTTAGCCTGACATAACATGTACACAGTAAGAATTATACCATCATTACTATCATAAAAAAGAAAATAAGTAATATAACTGATTTAAGCCAGTGAAAAACCTGTGTTCGAATTAGGTTTAATCAGGACGACAGAGAGCTCAATGTCCCTACTTTTTCAGAGTACCTGTACTTTGGGTAAGGAAAACTTTCCAATGTTCCCTACTTTGGCAAAAGAATCAAAGAACCTGCAATGGCACCTCAACTAAGACCTCATATGGCAGCACTGAAAACCACCCACAGCCCAGAAGTCCCCAGCCTGGGATGAGCTTGGAAAAACCCAGCAAAATCTAGCAGATGCCTAAATACAAATGTTGGACAAAAGACTGGTGAGCTGGATATATGGTCCCTACCTAAAGGTAGAGCCTTCCCTTTGGACCTCTGGTCAGATATGGCCAGCAGTCATGTTATAGAATAATAGGATGGTTTATGTTGGAAGCGTCCTTAAATATAACATAGTTCCTATGGGCAGGGACACCTTCCACTAGACCAAGGTGCTCAAAGCCCCATCCAAACTGGCCTTGCACACTTCCAGGAAGGCAGCATTTTCAGCATGTAAATAATGTGCAGGAGCAGCAGTAGGTCCAGGCTCATTTTAAAACACCTTTGAGAAAGTCAGGGACTTCCTTTCTAGTATGGTGTCTAAAGCCTGCACATGAGATAAGAGGAAGTTGCTTCCATCACCTCATCAATCCCCAAAATGTGCAGACCCACATGTCTCTCTCCATAAGTGCTGCACAAAATAGATAGAGGATGAGTTTGAAAGTTGTGCTGTCCCTCGCTGCTTTTGGAGAGACAGTGTAACCTGTCATAGGCACACAAGCAGAATAGGGCAAGGGGCGCCTGATCTGATGTGCTAGGGGAGAATTTCCTTTTCAGCTGGGTTTTTTCAGCATTAAATGCAACCACTCTGAAGCCTGTATGGACAGCACAAGAATGTAACCTCTTGATGACAAGCATATGCACCATGGATAACCTTATCAGACCTCAGCACAGGCACACACAGGTTGAAAAACATTTGGGATGACAACACAGATTATTCTCACAGTCTTGCCAAGCTTATCTGAGCCAATTAAATCAAACACTACAATGTATTGTTAAGTAATGAGTTTCCTAAAAAGGGCCAAACTCTGTGTTATGCCTCATAGGAACAACTGTGTGAGTGGTCCTTTTGTGCACAAGGCTCTACAAGTTAATATGATTTGAAACCAACAGCACTTTCATCTGGCTGTAGTTTGTTTCCAAAAGAAAGCTGGTTGTGGTTTTGCAACAGCAAATGGAGAACTGTGCAGACTTTTGAGCTTGGTTATTTTTAATTACTGGTGCAGACATACAGACACATGAAATATCTGATGAGAGGTGGGAATCACACTTCCATAAAACTGGTTCCAGCTCCCTGTTAAGGCAGTCACATCTCACACAATTTTTTAAATTATGTTTTTCCAAACACAATTATGCCTATGTTAATAATTATGGTGGCATTACTTTGTATTAAAAAAAAAAAAATCTTTGACCTACTTAAATAAATGAAGCTCAGTCTAACATTCTCCCTGCTGGAGTACTGAGGTTTTCCTTGTCAGTCTGGCAGAGATACCATCAGTGAATCTGCACACTGGACCATATACAGATGCCATGTAAGGAACATTCTGCTATTTGCTTTCATGCATTGTCCTGCCAAGAAAGCAAAATGTTCTCAACACCTCAGAGCTGTCACTGCACCCTTCTGCATGACAAAGTTTGTCATTTGTCCATACTATCTCACCTGTAATTCTGCTATGGGACTTAGCTGTAGTTTAAACAGTAATTGGAAGTTTTGTTCTTGTCTCTGCCCTGCCTTTGATCACCATGGAGTTGACCTCAGAGACATCTCCTGCTGCAAGTCTTCCTGCCATTCTCAGCTGTTCTATCCTCCAAAGACCATCACACCTTCCCTGTTTGCTCTGAGCAATGAGCTCAAGGCATAGTTATCACATAAATAAATTAGTAATTTCAAAACTCAGAGTAATTTCAAAACGGTGGCTGCTACTATGCAAGGTTTAAATACAAACCATAGGCCAGATGACATCTGCACAAATATGCCATTTTACACTGCTGGGGAAACCAGTCCCATCATTCATTATTTTATTTAGAAGTGGTTGCCATATTGTCCTTTGTCTCCCCATCTAGTAGGTTTTTTCCTTGCAGGAATATGGTCACAGGAGAACAAAGAATGTAGGAGAATGGGTAGAAGTGATAGACAGAAACACTTCACAAGGTTTGCACAGTGGTTGCAACCAGTGTCATGATGCACACACAGGTCAGGGATGTGCAAGAAGTTAGAGCCCACCAATGCTTGTGAACAAGGTCAGGTGAGATAAGCAGTTCACAGCATCACAGAATCACAGCATGGGTCAGGTCAGGTCAGGGACCATGGGGGATCATCTGGTCCAGCCTCCCTGCACAAGCAGGGTCATCCCAGAGCATATTGCCCAGAACTGCATCCAGATGCTCCTTAAGTATCTCCTGTGAGGGAGACTCTCCAGTCTCTCTGGGAAGTCTCTCTCTTCCAGTGCATAGGTACCTGCACACCAAAGTTCTTCATGTTCAGATGGAACTTCCTGTGCATCAGTTTCTACCTGTTGCCTCTTGTCCCATTCCTTGTCACCACTGAGAAGAGCTTGGCTGCATCCTCTGACACCCTCCCTTCAGATAATTATATATGTTGTTAAGGTCTCCTCCAAGTCACCTCTTCTTGAGTCTGAATGGGTGCAGTTGCCTCAACCTATTCTCATAAGAGAGATGCTCCAGTCCTCTGATCATCTTTGTCACCTACCACTGGACCTGCTCTGGATGCTCCATGCCTGTCTTGCAGTGAAGAGCCCAGACCTGGACACAGCACTCCAGAAGTGCCTCACAGAGCTGAGTGGAGGGACAGGATCACCTCCCTCTACCTGCTGGCAGCAGTCTTTATCCTGGTAGTTGTTTCATCATAGAGGGCAACCCCATTGGTCAAGCATGATTTGCCTTTAATGAATCCATGCTAGCTACTCTGCATCACCTCCCTGTAGATAGAAATGGCCTCCAGAATGAGGCATTTCATCACCTTTTTAGGGACTGAGGTAGGGCTGATTGGCTAGTAATTCCCTGGTTCCTCCTCCTTTCTCTCTTCAAAGACTGGGGTGATATTTGATTTCTTCCAGTCCTCAGACACCTTTCCATGCCATGGCCTTTGAAAGATGATTGTGAGCTGCCTCATTATGGTGTCCTCAGCACTCATGGATCATCCCAGCAGGATCCATCAACTTGTGGATTTTGAATTTGCCTATGTGTTCTCTAACACAATCCTCCATGACTAGGGAAGGTCTTTCTCTCAGTGGCCCATCCTGCCTTTGGAGTCTTCTCCAAGAGAGAATGGAGCCTCAGAAACTGTTTTGCCCATCATTCTTGAGGCTTCTGGACATGTCAGTAACAGTTCATGGGCAATGACATCAATCAGTAGCTACAAGGACTGAGTGAAGACTCTTGAAACCCATCTGAAGAGAAGGAAACGAGAGACAACCCCTACTTCTGCAGTGTCTGAAACTTACTCAAGTATGGCCTAGAAAGCTGCAGGTCAGGACATGGTAATCAGTGACATCACAGCTAACCTCACATTATGCCAAAGTTTTCTGTTAAAAATGGGTTTTTTATTGTTATTATTAATTACTTGCTCATGTCATTATAAAGTAAAAAAACCAAAAACAAAAACAAAAAAAAAAACCAGAAGAAAAAGTGAACAGAAGTCATATAATCACAGTATAATCACAGTTACCCACCATGTCAATTGCACCCCCTTCAACACAGTTGAGTAAAATCTGGTTCATAATGCTGTTGGATTCTGACACATATGTAATAGCCATAATCCTAGCCTCTTCCCTGCCTAAACCTGCCCCAAAACTTTTAATTTCTAGTTCAATAATAGAGGAGTTGGTTTATGTGCAGCTGGGGGCTCAAAATCGGTATTTTTTACTGCAAGTAAATTCCCTAAATTAGAATATTATACTTAATAAAGAGGTATTTGCCTGACACATGGCTGTTAGGACTCTAAGACACCTCACCTTTCATGCCAGGCCATCCATACAGAAAGTATTGTGACACAGTTTCCTAGTGCTACCAGCTTTCTTTCACTTGGAAACACTGAGAACTCCATTTCATATTTCAGGCACTGAGTGTGTGGGAGTCCACAAGCCACAGGAGCTGTGACAAGCTAAAGCCGCCACATGTAAGTGCTGGTTACTCTTTTTGTTTTTAAAAAATTCTAAACCAAACCCAGACTGGTCCAGCTATAATCCTCTGCTGCATGCTGGCTATCTAGTCCATCTGTAGAGACAAATATTTCTGATTTGTCCAGGAGGTCTGTGACCAAGTTATTAAGAACATTCCTCCCATTTAATTCTTTAAAGATTAGACGTCTGGTAGCCGTGGACAGTAGTACATGGGAACCACTCCCTTTTTCCCTTGATCTTAAGCAACACTCTGTTCCTAATTCTAATGGCAACATTAGAAATTATTTTTATTCTAATGAAATGCTTTTTCAACCAGCAAGAAAATAATTTTATGAATGTTATTATTTTTATTATAGGCATACAACAACTGCCTTTCACATGAAATATTTCTTAGACATTTATATTTGAAAAACAGTATTGTAAATAATGAGCTCAAATACCTCAGAGACTGAGGATATAAAATCATAGCCATTAAAATTAAGTAATTTTTTAAGCTAAACATGGTCACAACATCTTTCATTAGGTGCGAGGATATCCTAAAATGAAAATAACATTTTTTTCACCTCTCTAGTTTTGAAGTGTGACTGACTGTACTAAAAACAAAAATTTGAATATTTTTTTTTCTGTGAAACAGATTGTGGTTATGAATAGCAAGTTTCATCCCTGAAAGTTGTAAAATGACCAAGACATAAATCTTGCAAAAGAAATGTTCAGAATAAGCATAATAATTCAGACCTCACTGCATGGCCATAAATAGGATTCTTTAATGTATAATGCAGTCCAAAGTTTCATAACTCTCACAATAAATTTTCTTTCTGTCTGGGGAAAATGGCAGGGTCATGCTCACATGTGCTCATTTAGATTTATAATTTCTTTTAGCCTGGTTCATAAGACTATTGCCTCAATATCATTAGTGAGTTTTGTAGGCAATATAAATCTTGGATGGAGTTTTTGCAGAAGGCTAATAATTTGTCCTAAAAACTCTTGGTTATACTGAATCATTTTCTCACATCATTAAATTAATTTTGTTTTCTCTCAAAGTCTATAAAATTCTTTCTCACAACATTCTAGATATTTCAACCCTGCATGGAAAAGAACCATATAGAGGGAGTTCACATTAAGTGACAATAACATTAAAACCAAAACAGGAATAACTAAACAAAACAAATCAGAGGCTCCAGTCCCATATTTAGTATGCATCATCAGTAAAAATCAGATGTACTGATCAGTGAAGCAATTTGCAGGCAGGAGATAGGAGTAAGAAAGCCTGGGATTTCCTGCCAGCTGCATCACAGAGTTCCTGTCAGATGCTGGCCTCGTCATTCAGCTCTTGCAGTGCTGCCAAGCCCCAATATGCAAATTAATTAACCAACTCTTCACTTCACCAGCCACTGAGATTAAAAAATATTTCTGAAAGTACTTCTTGTTTCTTTGCTTCCTAGGCTGGTGGGGGTCCTCTTTTCCAGGTTCTCACCACTGCCTTCCAGAACTGGACACATACCCCATTTTATACCTGAATATAATTTATATTCTCACGCAGCCTCTTGGCTCCAGGAGCTGGAGTGTTCACAAGGTATGTATCATGAGATCTGCAGTGGAAGCAAGAACTGGTCACTACTGTCCTTGGTGGGTCCTGCATGCAATGAGAATTCCCCTCCACTGATTGCATCTACTTCACATGGATTTACAAAGAATTCATTCACGTTTGCAGGTCTCTGAACTGCTCAGGAGAAAGGTGCAGTATCTGTGCTGCGCACAAATGTGGTAACATCTAGCTTTGAATTCTGCTCAACTGTTGGCCAGACAGCTGATGAGACTTATCCAATTTCTAGAGCCCTTCATCTGCTCTATGAAATGGAAAATAGCTGTATTTATGTAAATAATAAATGAAATGCCAGGAGGTGGCACTTGAAAATATTTACTACATTTCCTGTGCTTTATTTGGGCCAATAAAAACATGTTACTGTGTACTGCAAATGGTTTCCTCTATGCAGCTCTTCAGCTTGTGATAAGAGGGGGTGCAGTTGCTGTGCTGTTCTATTGGTGCCTGTCAGTGTAACCCCATCACACTTGCTGCAGTGGTGGTAGTGCAAAAGGAGACTCACATTTAGCATCTGTCTCCTGCAGGTGACTGCTTCTGCACTCCAACACACAAGGGGCACTCCTTTAACCTTCACACAGAACAAGCACCCAGCCTTGGGAACAGTGGCTTGCAGTGGAGACACAGTTTTTATAACACTGGCTTTCTGGAATTGTATTCTTGTGAGATTGAACTGCGTACAAAACAACTGTTAATGAGGTCTTCTTTGATCTTTGCAAAGACTTCCATGCTTATTTGATTTTACTGCACTTTGAAGTAATTGTAGGCTATGCTATGGAAATATAGAAGGAAGTCTCTCTAGAGAAACATGGGGAAATTACTGCAGTTGGAGAACGATAGAAAACTGAGCTACAAGGGACCATGAGAAGTTATACACTGAAAGCATTTAATTTAGCATGGATTTTGGATGATTACTACAGTATAACAATGTCAAATCAATTTAAAACTGTTCTTTGCAGCAGTATTGTGTTAAAAAAGGAAGAATACTTGTTTCTGGATGTCTGGTGAAATGAAGTAAGTTGAACATTTCCTATTCAAAAATAGTTTTCAACACCTGGACTCTGCCTTTCTCCCTGCTCAAGGCATTCCATGGCAGTGCAACTTCAAAAAGATATTGCAATTCTAGCTAGTGATCTCATCTCAGAAATGCTAGAGAGAGTAGAATAAGATATGGCATAGCACAAAATTTTATATGGTGGTTTTGTAATGAGAGAAACAATAACTTTTGAAGTAGAAGGGGAAAATGGTCCTCTGGTGTGGTTTTTTTTACAGCAGCCAGGAAAAACCAGCAATATGCTAGAAAGTAATTTTATGTTTTGACCTCTTGAACTCCTTCCAAAGTGCTTTCATGTGCTACAAGAACTGAGCTGTCACTCCTATACCAATTACTTGAATTCTCTAATCTCTTTCCATTACTCTGCCAAATCTGAGTTTCTTAATTCCTTCCCTTACTGGAGGGGAAAATCTGTCCTGCACCCATAGAGATTGCAGTGATATTAAAAGGGTGAGGAGACAACCCGTGCACTTGTCTGCCTTTCAGCAAGGAATAAATCGTAAAAGCAGGAAAATGCCTCTGAGAGTTAAGGAAAAGGAAGAAGATGTGGCACGGGAGTGAACCTGATTTTGTGTGCCCTGTTGTAGTCCATAAGGAATTCTGCTGAAGCAGCAGTCATGCAGGGTTCAGTGCCACGAAAAGCAGAGTTAGGCCACTTCAGCATGTCTTGTGTCTATCACAATAGATGCACGAGGGCAATTTACATTTTATTTCATTGTGGATGTGCTACTCTTCCTATACTACTTAGAGTCAGCCAGTAAAGCTCTCACAAGGCAGCAGGAAAACAAGAGAAGCAAGCAGTAACTAAGCCACTAAAGCATATATCTATAAGCATCAAATATCCATAAGCATCTAAGCATGATGCAGAGGTTTTAACTTTTCTCTTGCTTTTCTGGAATGTTCTTCAAGCACTCAGGAACTGCCAAGCAGCACTCGGAACCTCTCATACTTTTGGGAGCCCAGGAGAGTTTCCCACTTCAGCAAAAAATCAACCAAAAAAAAAAGCCTTTCATCTGGGGAAAAAGTTCACTGCCAACCAAATCCTTTAGCCAGGAGTCCGTCTGTGGTCAGCAGGCCTTCTGATTCACTGGCAAGGTTAAGAAGACATCCACCTCCGCCCAGACCTCCCCACCCTTCTTTTTTTTAGGAAAAGACACAGGTAAGCATAAAGTAACCTGTGTATACCAGCAGAGGCTATCAAGTCCTGAGAATGGGAAAGCTGCTCATTACAGCCACAGCTGTATTAGAAACTGTGCACCCATCTCAGAGCACAACTGTCCCCCAGCCCTGCCATCCCACCCTGCCCGAGGGTCTTGGGCTAAATGAGACACATTCCCTCTGGTTCACAGAAAACAAGAACAAGATGTTGTTTGTAATAACAGCTGGCAGGTAGGAGGAAATAATGCCTGGATCTCCATAGTGGACAAAAGACTCTCAGGGATAAAAAGTGAGCTATTTCCTCTAGCAAGGCCTTCCAGACCACAGTGTATCAGCCACTCCAAACTGGCCTGTGCCAAAGCAGGATTTGCCTCTGTTAGCAGTGGTTTGGTTGGTGGCCTTGCTCTCAAAGTCTCACTGCCAAGGGCGCCTGACCAACGCAAAGTTGACTCAGGGCGCTGTATCCGCCTGGCAAATGGCTCTGCCAGGATGTCTTTTACTCTGAAGCTGCAAATGCAGGTGCCAGCTCCTCAGCTGAGGAATACAGATGCTAGTCCTGCTCCCCTCCTTCTCTCATTCTCACTGAGTAGTCCTGCTTTCTGATGCTGTAAGCACATGAGCCTGCTGCAGGACTGGAGAGCTGGGCCAAGATATGCACACTGGTTGGAGCAAGACGCAGGGTTTAGGCTGAGGCTGTGAAGCACTCCAGAGCTTTTGAGGAAACTGTATTTGATGTTTTAACATGCATAACAAAAACATCAGAGTTACATTGGTACTTGCATTACAGCTCTACGTTAAGTAATTTCTAATTTTTGTGATACTTAATTTACTATTGTCCTGCCTCAGTCATTTTATATAGTAACAGACAGACTCATTCCAATTGTAGAACAGGGACCATTTTGCCACATTTTTCAGAACAGGGAACAGAGACTCTAATCCCACAACTTTTACTGAATGATGTGCCAAATCCTCATTCATACAGGCAAATTACCTTTAAAGGTTACACATAGGTGAATAGTTGTAGGATCGTGCCTACAGAAAGCACTTGTTGGTTTAATTTGCTCCTGCATTGTCTTTCTTCTGCCCTGGTATCACTACTGAAACTGCAGCCAGCCATCCTGTTTAAATCAAGCCCATGTATTTTTGTCTCCACAACTGTGAGAGAACAAGTCACGAACACCGCGCTCTCCATAAAGCAGAACCTTCTCAGTGAGTAGAGTGCAAGTGGCAATACACCAAAATTTTGAAACCAAGAGTACAGCAGGTATATAGATTTTGACAGAAAATTAAATTATAGTAGACAGTTCTATTTCCTTGCGCCCTCAATTACTTCTGTTAATGACATATTCAGATCAATAAAACTATGTTAACTAAAACAGAAAAAGAAATTGCATCAGCTCAGTTTGGAACCTATTCCTAAATCTTTCAAATTGCTTTCTGTAAATGAAGAAATTATTTTCCCAGCTCTCTTGGGAGTGAAATTTTCCTTTTTCAGATGAAAAAGTAACTTGCATCCAAGAAAAAAATCAAATTAATATTGTGATAGGTTCTTGCTTTTTTCAAGGACATTTTGTTCTACCTATATGCACTTAAATACTGCTATGACAGCCATTCTTGCTTTAACCACGTTTCCCTTGTCAGCAATCCTCCCTTTTCCTTCTATCAGTCCCTTGTGGTGTGTCTTTACTCATTATTGCCTGACAATACCTGGCCTGTGATAACTACCAATTTTCATGTTCATTATGATTACATAACTGTTGCCATCCACTGCATTGTTGCTTTCAGGTTGTGTTTCTGAGCTTATCATAAAAACAAAAAGCTGCTCATCAACCTGAGAAGTCATAAAACAACACCTAGAACAACATACATTTATATTGCGAGAATTGCATCCCACTGCACTAATACCACCACTGTGGAGGTTAATGTAAATGTAATGCAAATATTCATCTAAACTCTCATTTGAGTTTCACTCAGATTTACTACTCAGATTGCTCTTGCAGAGGTACATCTCAGATTCCTAAATAACAAGTGGTACTGACTCTCTGAGTGACCCCTTCAGTGCAGGTTTGGGAGCTGTATGAACAACAGCAGTTCCAGGGATGGAGTTCAGAAATCGTGGGGTTGACAATGTTTTAATTGCCTGATGTTCAGACTCTTATTAATGAACATGTGTTTCCATTTCTATAAGATTTTTTCAATATGTCTGGCCATGTGTGTTATTTGCTTAGGAATCTTCAAGTGTGAATCCCAGGTGTGAATTTGTGTGACTTGCCAGTGGCAGGGGGTGAGATGGCAAAAAGGAGATGAAAGATTAAGGGAGTGATTTCTCCTCTATTAATGTCAATTGTTTCAAGGCAGGAAACGTGGCCATGGGGTCACAAAGTGCTGTTCTTCCCTTCAGGCCAGGCTGCAAGTGAGTTTATTGCTGCTGAAAAGAAAGGTACACGTTGCTGTGATCCAAATTCAGTACTGGAAGTAGTTTCTTCAAGAAATGTTACAGTCCTGGAGAGCACATGGATTGTGAAAGTTCTCACACACATTCATTGTACTGTTTTTGTCCTATAGCCACCACGCTTCCTCATGCTGTGCTGTTACACTGATCAACATTCAGTGACAAGGTTTCAGTTTGTGCAGAAATTTTGCAAATTTATTGGCAAAGCATCAGATAAAGTTCAAAAGAGGCAGATAATATTCATCAGCACATCAAGTCAGTAAAACAATGCTTTTATTCATTCTGCACCATGGAAAATTGCTGGTGACTTCTCTCCTGACACTTAGCAGTACAAAACTAGTGTTTTCAGTCCCAAGTTTTTCTGATGTTACCAAATTTTATTATATTATCCCCAATTTTCTTGACAGACCCAGTCTTCTGAGCACTGATTTGGAGCAACCTGATCCACTTTTACTTTCTAAAAGAATTTGTTATTTTTACAAATCCAAAACTTTGGTTTCCAATTCTCTGTTATCTCAGAGAGAAGTTAGCTACAAGTCCTCCAACGCTTCCAAGCAGAGTAAAATTCTCTCTACTGTGATCCAATGCTGAAATATTGCAATGAGTAGATGACCCTGTCCAGACCGTGAAAGCTTTGTCCCTGGCCCTTGTAAGAAAGGAATAGAAAAGAGATGCTAGATTGTCTTCTCATCTGATTCCTTTTTCCATCGTGGTTACCAAAACTGAAGGGAGGATACAGTAGGTAATGGAGGGGCAAGGCAAAGCTCTGCTTATCCTTGTTCTGCTTTGCTGCTCCAGAGGGAGGTTTGAGGAACTCAGAGGAAGTCTGAGAAAATCAAAAAGAAGTCAAGTCCTTAAAATTTCACAGTTTCAGCTATGTTGCCATAATAGTCTGGTTTTTTTAATAGTATTTGAATGATGGAGGGCACTTCCCTTAGTGTCGCTGCATAGGATTCATCCACTTAATTCATGCAAATTACTTATCTATAGGCATCTGGTGAAAATGTCCTCTGATGAAAGCACTTTGGTTAGCTGCATCGTCAGTGAAGAGACGTAGGATTGGGTACCTTGGAGAAAGGCCCTACTCTGATACATTCATTTATGTGGAACTGGTTCTCCTTGGCCAATTCCTCAGTTCATCTCCTGCTGTCCTGTGTCAGCCTCATCACTTCACAGCCTCAGAGCCACCCTTTGCATTTTGCTCAGGTGTGTTCCTTTTGGTGTACCCTCAGTGGCGGTGGCCACGTTCTTAAAATATTGCTCCTTGGAGACTGTTTCTCCCATTTCTTCCTCAGTTTCCCTTTTAACCTGGCTTGTGCTGCCAAATTAACACCAGCTAAATCTTGGAGGCAGGATCAGTGGGAACAGTAGGGCATAGCTCCTGTGACAGGGAGTGGAATTTCCTGGGAAATGAACTTTAGCAGCTGGGTCCCTGGAATGGACTGTGCAGCCAGGACATGGCCCTGTCCCTTTCCCCTTGCTGTGCCGAGAGGAGCTGCAGCAATGCAGGTGGAGGGGAGGACACACATCTGCAGAGGCAGGGCAGAGAATGGGGGTGTCAAACCCTGCACACTGCATCCCAGCATGGGGCTGCAATGGGCAGGGGCTTGTTCTGTATCAGTACTATTTGTGACTGAACTTTTCTCCTCGCCTTGAACAGCGTCTTCTTGGGTCAGATCAATTACAGCAAATCATGCCATGTAAAGCCTGCAGTGTGGGTGTTGGACAATAGTAATTGAATTTTTTTATGAGCTCCAGAGAGAAAACAATCATTCTAGAAACAAAAACTGAATAAAAATAAAATTTAAAAATTCAAGTTTGAATTAAAATTAGTGGTTTGTGTCCTCCTAGTGATCCATTTGAAAATCTGATTGCTGTCTCTTACAGATGAAATAACTTTGCAGCTTTCAAACGGGACAAAATTAATTGAGCAGGTCTTTTCTCTGTCTTGCAATATCCAAGCCCACTTCACCTCTCCAGTTTAAGACAAGTTCATTCATGACAGAGAAAAAAATGCCAGACAAATACCTGCACTGTCAGTACAGGATTAGGCCTCCATAAGTTGTGTCAGCCTACGTGAATTTTAGGGTAAAACTTGTCCTAAGGTGAGGAAGAGTTATTCCATGTTTGGGTATTATCTCCTGACTGTAAACATCCTTTGCACATCAATAATCTTTCCTGCATAGGTCTGAAATTTTGAGTTACAACAAATAATTAAAACAAAAAACATTACAAGTGTCTGTCAATAACAAACCCACAAAAGAATTTTTATTGCTACTGTATAGATTACATTAGTCTTACTTTAGACAGCTTAACCAGATGTTTGCAAAGCCTGAGCACTGGCTAGAATAAAGTCTCAACATGCTAATTCCTCATCTTTTTTATAACATATAATTGAAGTTATTTGGAAATTATAGTTTTGCATGCACTAGTTAGTGATAACTTTTTATTTAAAAAATACTTACAGAGTTTCTGAATTATATGTATTGGCACCTGCTTAGTAGGGGGTTTTTGACAAAAAACATTCCTCTGCTTGTATTCAAGAGTATCTAATGAACAATGTTGCCAGAAGAAAACAGCAAACTATTATAAAATGAAGATGTAAATGTATTGCTGGAAAAACAGGATAACAATCACAAAATCATTCTAGCAAACTGCCTGCAGTGTTGGTGCAAACTGGAATAGTCCTTTGGGCTTTTTGGAGTTGTGATTAATTACTTCAGCTGACAAAACCGACACATTAAATTTCCTTCTCATTCTCTCCCACCATCTATGTAAGATAGTAAAAGGAAGAAATAAATAAGAAATAATAAACACATTGTCTTGATAGATGAAAATAAACTCTGATACTCTGGGTAATCTAAACACAGATTTTGTCCCTTTCACCTAGAAGCCAAGGAGCTGGACAACAGAAAATTGGAATTTCATGTTTTCCTAGCTGTACACCTAAAATTTTGTAAGGGGAGAAAATACTCTAAGAATATTGATTTTAACACTGTGAAAGCAACAGGAAAAAAATTTGTCCCTGGAGGGCAAGAGTAAACTAAAATTCTTTTGTAGGCAAAAGAGAAAAAATAGTAGCCAACAACCCATAAATACAGTAGATTTATCTATATGACCTAGCACAGGTGTAGTAACCACATCTGCTAGGAACTGTAAACTAGCCATCCTGAAGAAATTTCAGAGTAAAAGAGCACAAACAAGCTGGCAGTCCTCCTCTGTGATACCCCGGTTTGACAAACATTTTAATATAACACTACTCTCAACTGTTCCATTTTGGCATGAAATCAGGACAAAGACAGCGTTGTTTTTCTCTAAGGAACAGGCAGCTGTATTTGCAAAAGGTTACATATTCGAGCACAGGTAGTTGAAGCACAAGTGGCAGCTTTGTCCCTTGTTCCAGGTTTAACACTGACAAATGGTGCAGATACACTCAGAAATGAGAGGCAAAGGATGAAGCTCTGAACAAGCTCAAAGGGCCTTTCACTGTGGGCATAGAACAATCTCAATGTAGAGTAAATTTTTTTTGGTTGTGAGTCAGGTAGGTGTGGGTAGACAAAGTCAAATCATATAAGTCACCTGTGTAAAAAATACAAGCAAAATATCTGGTGTACTTGTTCACAAGTGTTTGACGACAATGGGATCATACTCTTGATGGAACACAAAGGGTTGCCAGCTGATGGTGATTTCCTGGTCCCCACTGGAACCAAAGGATCCCAAACCCAGAGCATCCCTCACTGATTGACTTTGCAACAAAACAGCCTGTGAATCATCAGAACAATGTCCTCAGAGGGAACAGCAGCACCTACAAAGAGCTGAAGGTTGTAGCTCCTCCAGCTAGGCCTGCATGAGCATTTCTGTCCCTGAGATAAAGACATACAACCTCTGTGAATAATCTGGGCTTAAGATGTCATTGCCCATCATATCCTTTCCTGAGTAAGGGATGAGAGAAAAACAGAAAAAGGTGCTGGGTGAGTCAAGAACCACAGAATGAAAATCTGTGTACAGATCCTCAGGAAGAAGAGAGTGTTAAAAAAGAGACAAAAGGGTTGAATTTGTGAATCTATTGGATTAAGGCCCAAATAGTGTATTCCATCCTAGGTAGAGGATATCTACTTTGTCTGGCTCTGCAAAACTTTGTGAGCCAAAATAGCCAAGACTGGCCTGGTCCTGGATCTATAGCTCAGCCAAATGTTTGTTGATTTCACTATTAAATTTCACTTAAAGTTCCTTTCCCAAGCCCATTAATTAATTTAAAGGTATGTGAAGTAATTCTAAAGCCATTCTGCAGGCTGGGTAGATATAGGATTAGAGCAGCTTTGGAGCATTTTCCGGGGCATTTAGAGAATGTCAAGCCTTACTGGAATCCCAACAATTGTAGTGTCACTGACAGACATGCAGTGTGCAATATCATCATGAACAGCCCTCAGGACATGGTAACAAAGTTATTCTACCCTTGACAGGAAATTCAGTAGCCTTTTTGTAAATTGTTTCTCCTCCTTTCCTAGGAGCAAACAGGAATAGGATGAAAGGATGTAGTTGAGCATTAAATAATTAATTTCTATGACTTAAAAGAGGTGGGTTTCTTTCCCTTGCTTAAAATTTATCATTTTATTTTGAACAGTGTCTGCCGGATATCTGTGGTTTCAGAGAAGGCTGTTCAAAGTTGGGAGAAATTGTTTTCCTGGCTGTACCATGTATCTTCATAAAGCCAGTATATGTAGCTGCAATTCAAGGATCATTTTTCTTCCTCTTTTTGAAATATCTAGTTAGAAAGGAAACCACTCAGGCAGGAGTGCAACAAAAAAAAATTAATTATAGCAGAGAACTTACAATGTAATGGTAAGAATTGTGCTTGCCCTGTTGGATATAGATATGATTGGGAAGAAGAATGATCAGGAGGCCCACAGTGCTGCTCTGGGATCAGAGGCAGTGCTCATCAAAGAAAGATCTCATCTGTACAGAGATCCCCCATGTGCTTCATCTCTGGCGTTTCTGTGAAGACCCCAAACCTCACTTAGTGAAATGATCTCATTATATTGGATACTGCTGATACTTGTAAGGGAGATTAGCACAAAGGCTTAGCTGGATTGTAGCAAACCACATGGATTGGATCCATAAGGATGAGACAAAGGCAGTAAATCAAGCATTTCATTCCTGAGTACTTTACTCTGTAAATGCCAACAGAGGGTGACATCAATCCCTAGCTCCCAACAAGCTGTGTCTATGATGGGAGAGGGAAGGGACAGGAAAGAAGGACAGTGAGGAGGATGTGGTATGGTGATCACTGAGGATGTGAGTAAACTTGAGTTCTGCCCTAAATTATTTTCATGTTTAATATCAGATCAATAAAATATTATGTAGAAGAAAAAGAAGTCATTATTTTTATAGCTACCTGAAAGCTGAGCAGAGAAATGGTAAAATTAGTAGCAGAAACATACTCTTACCAGAGAAAAATGAACAGGATACAAAAAGAAAATTCAATAGTTGGATTTTCCTGTGTTTCTTCTATCTATTTATTGGTTTATATTCCAGAGTGCCTTTTTTCTCAAAGCTAAACTTCAGAATGAGATAATGTGCTTTTCACAGATCTGGACATTGGAGACTGCAGAGTAAAAAGAGTATCACTGAAATGACAGCAAAAGGTGTATAAACAGTTGCACACTGTGAAAGAAGATTAGGCAGTCTTTATCCACACCAATGAAATATCAAAACATCTCTTTCTGGTCTGCAGTACAGATGTGACAACCAAAGAATTTGAATTATTCTGCCTTCCACTCTCTCCTGTCATGCTCTTTTTGGCACTTCACACAGAGTAGATGGATTAATTGTGAAGAGCTGTGCTGATAATACAGAAAAAAATGGTATTTGTTGAAATACAATTCTTTAAATAACTTTGCTGGTAGCTTGACCCTTATGGAAAACAGGTGCCCACCAAAGCTGCTCTATCCCTCCCCTCTTCAGCTACAGAAGGGAGAGAAAATACAATGAAAATATCATGGATTGAGACAAGAGTAGAGAGAGATCACTCACCAGTTACCATCATGGGCAAAATAGTGTCAGCTTGGGAAAGTTAATTAAACTTGCTACCAATCAAAGCAGTGCAGGGTAATGAGAAGTAAAACCAAATCTTAAAATACCTCCCTCTCATCCCTTCCTTCTTCCTGAACTCAACTTCACTCCCATATTTCTCTAGCTTCTTCTCCCTCCCATAGATAAGGGTCCTCCACAAACTTCTCCAATGTAAGTGTTTCCCATGGGCTGCATTTCTTCTTCCAGCATGAGTCCCTTCCACAGGGTGCAAAGGAACAAACTACTCCAGTGTAGGTACCCCATGGGGTGACACGACCTGACAACAAACCTGCTCTGGTGAAGTCCCCTCTCTCCACAGCTCCTGCCCGGACCCTGCTTCAGTGTGGGTTTCCCACAGGGTCATAGTATCCTTCAGGCCTCCACCTGCTCTGTTAGGGGGTCCTTCATGCCCTGCAGAGGGATCTCTGCTCCACCATGGACTTTCATGGGCTGCCTCACCATCATCGGCACCACGGGCTGCAGTGGAATCACTGGTGCAGCACCTGGAGCACTTCCTTCCCTTCCTCCCTCATTGACCTTGGTTTCTGCAGAGCTGGTGCTCTCACTGTTCTCCCTCCTCTCTCTGCAGTTGCTGTTGTGCTGTAACTCTCCCTCTTTTTAAGTTTGTTAGCCCAGAGGTGACACCACTGTTGACACTGGCCCGGTCCTGGCCAGCCGTGGGTCTCTCTTGGAGCCGGCTGGCACTGGCTCCACTGGACATGGGGAAAGGGTCAAGTAACCTCACAGATGCCACCACTCCCAGCAGCAAACACTGACCAAGCAAACTCCATAAAAACATGTGGCACTTCTAATCTCAGGGTCCATGTACCAGGCAGGTCATCCTGCAAGCACCTAGATGGTGTCCTCAGATGTTGAGATCATAATTTTATTTTGCTGATAGCATTTTAGTTGTTTGAATTAGCTCATTTCTGCCAAAGGTATACCATGGTTTTCAAATGGGGGAGGAAAGCTGATCATTACAGATAATTAGTTTTATCTGTATGAAGATAAAATTATAGTGGGAGTTATGTGAATTTTAACTGCCTTCTAGCTTCACCAAGGAAGACTACTATTGACTAGTATTGATTAAGTGGGGTGAAATCTTTTTTTAATTTTTTTTTTCTTTGAAGAGGAAAGCAAATTGATTCATTCATTGAATAACACATAGAGAAGTAACTGTTCCTAAACCACGTACTGCTCAGATATTGACACTTCCCACTTCTTTCTGTGTTTGTCTCCTTTTGGTGGAAATACTTTCCCAAAGACAAGCACTAATAGGGAGAATTTTTGAAACTCACTCCTGATATTTATAAAACAAGCAGGCTATGTTCGGCTGTTCAGTGCCCTAATTAGACTTTGCAAACTCTTTCTCCTGACACAAGAAAAGTCACAGGGTTATTTGCACTGTGGTCCCAGGGAAAGACAATCAACTAAGACACTGACATGCCAAATCAGCAGATGCCAATTCAGGCTTATTGGTTTGAAAGGAAAAGTCGCTAAAGTCAATTTAAACAAACCTTAAGACCACATTGTTTGGGGGTTATTTGTTTCTGGGTAGTAAGCTCTTGTAATCCTCTGAGGTCTTCATTACATTAATTTTCAGTCTTCTAAAACTGGTCCCTTAATTGAGCAAATCTGGGTGTGGTGCTCTTGTTGCCTTACTGATGATTCTGATGTGGGAGCCCACAAGTAGATTGGGCCGAATGAGTTCAAAATAATATTTGTCCAGCTTCCTAGTTTATCTGAAGAGATTCCACCTCAAAACTACCTCATATGTATAGAGTAGCAACCTGTAGATATTTTTGAGAGAAGACTTTTACCCTTCCTAAATGATGCTTCTGATGCAGCCACATTAATGCTGTCAGGATTAACCCCAAATTACTCTTCCTGTGTCCCAGAATGTGATGCTTTTATTCTAGGATTTTTTTTTTCCAGGAAGTAATTTAGGATGGGCTGATCATTTCAAAATATTGTGATTTATTTTGTAATAAAGCCTTCACTGGGAAGACAATGCCATGCAATTTCTGTTCATTAACAATCCTATTTGTTTTTAATTTACAAGCAGGTATTGAGTTAGGAAAGAACCCTTCCAAGTCATCCCTATATTTTTAGTGAACTTTGAGTTTATTCCTTGACAGCTCAGCATGAAGAAGTACCTGTTTCTGCAGCTGAAAAGAAATGTGTGAACAGTTATATTAGAAAACTCTTAACAGACGGCTGGGGGTCACACTTGGGGATGAAAGTGTAAGGACATCTTTAGTGGGTAAAGTGCAGGAATGCTCAGGGAAGTGAAAATCCATATTCCACCTGAGACTGTCACTAACTTCTTACTAATTCTGGGAGAACTGAGCCTGCATGGCTGTACAACCTGGATTTGAGGTAAGGTCTTTTGGATGTACACTTCTGTGTGCTTTGTTCAAAGGAAATTGTTTTTACAAGAGTTTATTCACTCCTGCATGCAGATGGATTTAAAAAACAAAAAACAAAAAACAAAACAACACTTTGTGCTTATCAATTAAATTAAAATCTTGATAAATATATAGTGCTTTTTTTTTTTTCTCCTATCAAATGCACCAGTTCTGGGCCTGTTACTATAAGAAAGAAATTGAGGGCCTGGAGCAAGTCCAGAAAAGGGCAGCAGAGCTGGGGAAGGATCTAGAGCACAAGTCCTGTGAGGAGCACCTGAGTGACCTGGGATTGTTTAGCCTGGAGAAAAGGAGAGAAGAAGGAGGCTCAGGGGGGACCTCAGCACTCTGTACACCTTCCTGAAAGGAAGTGATAGGTGGGGTCAGTCTCTTCTCCCAAGTAACAAGTGGTAAGACAAGAGGAAATGGCCCCAGGTTGTGCCAGGAAAGGTTTAGATTGGAAATTGTGATAGCATTCTTCACTAAAAGGTTGTTAAGTATTAGAACAGGCTGCCCAGGGGAGTGGTGGAGTCACCATCCCTGGTGGTATTTAAAAGACAAGTAGATTTAGTAGATTTAGCATTTAGCAACATGATATAGTGATGGGCTTGGCAAGGGTTAATGGCTGGGCTCTGTGATCAATTCTATGATTCTGAGTCCCAGAGACTTGCAAGAATATGGAATTGTAGGAAGCTTTTCTCATACTGCGACATTATAGTATCTCTCCATATTTGCTTTTGTCTGTCTCATAGTAATATCCACAGACCTCTTGCTGTTATACAGATTCTTAGAAAAGCATATGTTTCTCAGTAGTGGTAATGGAAGTGACAGTGACAGAACAAATTACAAAGGTAAAAGAAAACCCTGAACAGGAAGATTACGTTACTGGATTAGGTATATTATCTATGATCATTAAAATAACTATAATTTATCCAGTGTGACAAAAACCAGACTAACTTGAAAGTAAAATATGATGACATGCAGAAAATGTGATTTTATGATGTCTTCTCTGTGACCTGAGTCAGTTTTGATAATTCCAGATAATTCCTGATGGGTGCTGAAATAACCCTAAAAGAGGTAGAAACTGAGGTTTTTTCTCACTGAGTTCTCTCACAGCCACTTTATACCTATATTTCTATAAGTGATCAGTACGTTTTAGTATCCACCAAGAGACAGTTGATTTTTTTTGCTTTTGGAGAGTGAATATTAGCTGTATGCCTGATACCAGCAGAAAAAGAGAGTAGGACAAAGAATGGCACACAAATTTCCCTTTTGTTTCTCAAAGTATGGATCTGAATGAACAAACATTTGCAACTTAGCCTGCATCCAAGCAGTTTTGCTTAGGGATTTCTCTCACTGAGGTACATGCAATATCATACTTACTTCCTTTTAAATTCTCCTTAAAACACATTTTCTCAAGAAAAAACTATGGATTACCCTTCAGGACCTCCAGCATCTGTTTTGCTTTAAATTTTGATTTTAAACTTTCTTTTCACGCCTTCTTCCTACCACACCAAAGGAGCTGTTTTCTGCTCACCTCTTGCATGCATCCTCACAATTCTGAGACATGCTGTGTCTCCCATCAAACCTGCTGGGCAGTAATCAGCAAAAACCAGCCCTCATACACTAGTGGGGTTCAGAGCACCACAAAACTCGGTTACTTTTGAAACTGGCTGCTAGACTCTTCTCTGAAGGTTGGAAGTTAGTTTTTTGCATTGGAAGTGCACAGGCTCTGTCTATCTTACTGTCCATCTCCGTGCTTGTGAGTTGGCATTTGTCTACAGAGTATGTTGGCCTTAGAATTGATTACTCATTTCAGTGATTTCTTAGAGTCTTTACATTTAAATTTTCTCTTTCTTTCTTTCTTTCTCTTTCTTTCTTTCTTTCTTTCTTTCTTTCTTTCTTTCTTTCTTTCTTTCTCTTTCTTTCTTTCTTTCTTTCTTTCTTTCTTTCTTTCTTTCTTTCTTTCTTTCTTTCTTTCTTTCTCTTTCTTTCTTTCTTTCTTTCTTTCTTTCTTTCTCTTTCTTTCTTTCTTTCTCTTTCTTTCTTTCTTTCTTTCTTTCTTTCTTTCTTTCTTTCTTTCTTTCTTTCTTTCTCTCTTTCTCTCTTTCTCTCTTTCTCTCTTTCTCTCTCTTTCTCTTCTTTCTCTCTTTCTCTCTTTCTCTCTTTCTCTCTCTCTTTCTTTCTCTTTCTTTCTCTCTTTCTTTCTCTCTTTCTCTCTTTCTTTCTCTCTTTCTTTCTCTCTTTCTTTCTCTCTTTCTCTCTTTCTTTCTTTCTTTCTTTCTTTCTTTCTTTCTTTCTTTCTTTCTTTCTTTCTTTCTTTCTTTCTTTCTTTCTTTCTTTCTTTCTTTCTTTCTTTCTTTCTTTCTTTCTTTCTTTCTTTCTTTCTTTCTTTCTTCTTTCTCTCTCTCTTTCTTTCTCTCTTTCTGTCTCTCTTTCTGTCTCTCTTTCTGTCTCTCTTTCTGTCTCTCTGTCTCTCTTTCTGCCTTTCTCTCTTTCTGTCTTTCTGTCTGTCTTCCTTTCTTTCTCTCTTTCTCTCTTTGTCTTTCTTTCTCTTTCTTTTGTCTTTCTTTCTGTCTTTCCGTCTTTCCGTCTTTCCGTCTTTGTCTTTCTGTCTTTCTGTCTTTCTGTCTTTCTAGCTTTCTGTTCTGTCTTTCTGTCTTTCTGTTCTGTCTTTCTGTCTGTCTTTCTGTCTGTCTTTCTTTCCTTCCATCTTTCCTTCCGTCTTTCCTTCCTTCTCTCTTTCCTTCTTTCTTTCATTCTTTCTTTCCTTCTTTCTTTCTTTCATGGCTCAGTAACTCCTATCTCTCTCCCTGCTAGTGCCAACCATCAGAATTGCCCTTGGCATTCTCTTTCCTCTGCTCTGTGTGGGAATGCAGGCAGAGCCAGGCAGGAGCAAACCTCATGAAAGAGATGAGAAGTGTAGGTGGAATTAAGGCAGCTTTCCCAAAGCATTGACCCAGAACCTCTGCTGATCTTCCCCTTCACTCCTCAAGCCTGTGCCTCCTGGGATGGATCAAATGCATGGGTCTCCTCTTTTTTTCACATTCACCATTCAGCCAGTTTCTGTGCAAACTGTGTTTATAGCTGCTACTTTCTCCCAAAACATAACAGGAAAGTTAGAAGCCTCCACCTCTTCCCTCTTGTGTAATATCCCACTGGATCAGAATGCTTGCCCAGAAGTGACAGAATCAGGGCAGTTATCTTCTCTACCTGAGAGCATCCATATTTGAAGAGTATTTCTGCCATTCTGTAGTTAGGTCTGCCATCAGTGAGAAGGGAAAACCACTTCCCAGGCCCTGCTTCGAAGCCCTCTTTTGTGTTTTGCATTGCAGAGATGCAGAGGCTGTGCCTTTCCCATGCCTGTAGCCCTGTGTGCTGGGTGCTGTGCAGATGGGTGGCATCCTACATCCCTGAGCAGCCTGGCAGCCTCCAGTTCCCTGGCACAGCACAGGATGTCCTGGGGCTCAGCCCTGCTTTGCAGCAATGCCTCTTTTGAGGTGCCCAAAACCTCCATAGGCAAAAAAAGGGAGCTGCAGAGGACCAGTCTGACCCCCTTTTGCACTGTTACCAAATGATCTGAACCACCAGAAGCTAATTCTTGCTATTGGGTGAAGTTATCACAAACCTATTGGTCAAGTGGAGCCAACTAACTTCCAGATTTGACAGTAGCATTGCTGTGTTATCTGCACCCTGGATGTCTTGTGAGACTATGACATGGATGGAATATTGCCTCTCCTCATTCCTCAGCTGTTTTCCTTTTGGGAATATATATGATTTCTCTGCCTCCTTCACCATGCCTGCAATTTCTCAGCAATCATTTCTGGGACAAATTGATGTTCTTTTTCCTGGTTTTGTATATTTGGTTTTTTGTTTGGGTTTTGTGTTGTTTATCCTCACTTAAAAAGGTTTCTTCTTTCCAGCAGACCAGAGTGAGGACTTTTAGCCATTCCTGTTGAAAGGGAAATGGAGTGAAAAAAGCGAAGAGGCTTTCTCACACACCTTCAATAATGAAATATCAACAAAGAACTCTGGATGCAAAAAACATTGAATAAAAGGATCACTTTCAAAGGCACAAAACATAGCCTATTGAAGGCTTTAGTTAAGCACTTATCCATAAAAAGAAGTAATCTTCTTTGCTCTGAAAGATCACAGCCTCCCTCTGTAAAGGAAGGGCCTGGCCCAAGGTACGTTGCTGTGACAAGCAATAGTGGTGGAAATGAGTGATTATTTTAACATCATCTCCCAATACAATCTGCATCTACCTCTGGCTTTCTACTTGCATTTCACGAGAAAAATGATTCTATGCTGTGTCTGTGAGTGAAAGGCTTATGTTTCATAAAATACATCTAGTCACTGCTGCCAGCAGAAATAATAAAGGTGGCAGGCTTTCCCATATGAACACATACTCCTGTCATGTTTTTATAATCATTACTTTATTTAAAATGGAAAAATCCTCCTCCTCCCATTCAGCATGTCTGCAGGACCAGATGCTTGTATTAAAAGCTGCATTACTCATTTAGTTTTTTTCCTCATCTCTTCTAACATGAAATCTACAGAACTATGAATTTAGAAAAATAAAATGCTGTAATAATTGAAAAAAACACCCTTTTATACTTCTCATTAAAAACCATATTGGACCCCTGCATTCACAGTCCACTCTGAGCTCAGGAAGAAAGGACTCCTGCATGAGGCCACACAGCCATGGGGAAGCAGCTTCTTAAGCTGAAGCTTGGATGGAGGAGTCAGTTCATGATGGATCCCTAATGTCACTGTGCCTAATTTTTCCATGATGGTTTTCCTGTCCAGATACACATGGGAGAGGTTCCTCTAGGCAGAAGTATTGCAATCCTGCCCTTGCCCTACATGCCCTTTCCTGATCATCACAGGCAATCTCTGCTCTTTTTTCTCTTCTGCTTCTTCTAGAGCAGAGTCAAAGCCAGCTGTATTGGTGGAGGAATTGCCATGGCTTTGGGGAGCTCAGGTCTGCCTCTGCACAGCTGAAAGTAGAATTCTCTGCCATGACTTCTGTTATTATTGTTGTTATGAAACACGGGTTATTTGGTTTATTTTTCTGGCAAAGGTCTGCTGAAGTGGCAAATGTCTGCCATTCAGTCCTAATTTCTATGGTCCACAGACGCCCTTGCTGCATGACCTAGTACTTTTTAGTCTTTCTTTCATTACTTTTTAATTTTCTTGTTAGGCCCAGGGTGGAGGTGTAATGAAATATTCTCCTGTGATGGAAGCTGTTCCTGCAGGAAGGCTAACTTCTTTCTTAGAAGAAGAAGGAGGGTTTTGCTGGTCATTGAAAAATAGATTGGAAGGGGGGTTTGTAATGAGAGCAAGGTGCTCCCCATCTCCATTCCATGAAGCTTTATGTGTGTGCATGAGAGAGGCTGAGATGAGCTCCCTCCTCTGTGCAGGTACAACAGAGAGCAGCAGGAGATTTTTCCAGCCCAGATTTTTCCTTGGCTGAAATGGGCTCTGCCATAGCATTAGCAAGGTGGAACAAGTTTTGACCTCTCCTGTCTCCTTCAGCATCACCCACTGCTCTCAGACTGCAGAGAAACCAGGAAAAAAGACAGAGCCATGGAGAGGCAGGGATGGAAGAGCAGGGCTTTCCAGCAAGGTTCTGTTCCTACCCATCCTTGGACTAAAATCATTCACAGGGAGATGCATAATCTTGTACATTTACTTAGCCATTAAGTATTTTCCAGAAATCAGTCCTGATTAAAAAATACAAAGAACTTCTTGTATTAAGTGCTAAAGAAATACTTTATTACTGCTGACATTCAGATAATTGAAACCATTCGGAATGTACAACATATATTTAATAAAAGCACCACAGCTCACATGAAATATCTCCTGTTCCCCACACATGATGCCTGGTACTTGAGATGACCATGTGGTGGTTTCAAAAGCATGTCTCTGTCTTTTCTTATCATGAGAATACCTGAAAACAGAATTTTTTCTTTGTAATGAACAGAGTCAGATTGCTTCTTGGCTGCCTATATTTCCTACTAATACATAAATAGGCTTGAGTCTAGAAAGTTTATCTGCACTCAGAATCCTACATCTTGATCAGTTCCACTGTGTTTTAAAACTGTCAACATTTTTACTTGTTTTGTGCAAAATGGCCTAAGATTTTACTCAGCTGGCTCCTGCTAGGGTACAGTTCTATTTCTGATATTCAGACTGCTCTGTCATATCACTTTCAAAGCAAAAAGGAAAAAAAAGGTTGCTCCCTTGACAAGGAAGTACAAAGCAGTATGAAATAAATAAGACAAGATTTTGATTTGCTAAGGTACAAGGAAATCAAATCTCAGTGTCTGTCTGTCTGCCTATATATCCAATCACCTCACTCTCATTGTTCTCATGCACTTGGATTTTACTTTGTAAAACAAAACACAGATCAGTGTTACAAAATTAAATATTAGAAAATAAATATAAGGAACTTAGATAAAGGGAATGCTATACAGTTTGAGCTGAAAACAAAAAGGCAGATGAAAAACTGTAAGGTTAAGTGCAAAAAATGTATCTAAAATAATTTCAAAGGAGATGTTTAAAAATTGCCATGACAGCAGCCTTTCAATTGTGTGCTGAAGAAACCGAAAAGTTACTAATGATGCTCCTGATACTTCTGTTCCCATAGTCTAGAGCTCTGGCTTAAGCTTCAAAGGGAATGATGCTCACACCTTCTGTTTGCAATATAAATTCTCTTCATGCTCCGTCTACGAAACAACAGGTAGCTATGCTCTTTCATGTGTACCAGAAGATATGCAAAGGAAAACTTCCTACTGAGATGAACTCAGCTCAGAGTCCTCTGCCCAGGCCATGGAGGCTCTTTTCTGTGTCTCTGTGCAGCTGCTGTTACAAAGCTGCTTTGTGTCAGAGCACGCTGCTGTGCTCTCAGCAAGCTGGTGTGAATGGCTGAATCTCCCCGACGTCAGTGGAGATTCAACCATTTATCCCAGCACAGGAGCTGAACTAACAAATTCATTCCTCTCCAAGGTGGATCTAGGGTGTCTGGCCCAATCAAATCTGCACCAAACTTCAGCTCCCTCATCACAGCAATCATAGAGGTGAAAATATTAATATATTACCCAGCTATTTGGTACATAGTGTCTGAGGGCTGGGAACCAGCAAGGGTGGCAGTGTAATGTAGGTAACAACATCTGGCCTGAACTCAAAGCTGGCTCAGGGGTGCTGAGTCTGTGCCTGCCTTCAACTGCTCGGTGACCCCCAGGTTGTGGTGGCCCCTGTGAGAGCATTTGGCCACAGGTAATGGTTCTGTATGCCTATTTCATACTTGAAAGGCCATATTTATGCTATACTAGAGATAAAGTAAGGAGTGATACCTGTGAAAAACATATTTTCGCCAAATTTCTGTTATTCCATGAGAAAAATTACTGTAAAATTGCAGGATTTTTGGAAAATTGTCTCTTACTCAAAAAACCTTTGAATATTTTTTCTTCACAGTTTTGTGTGAGATGTTTTCATGGAAAGTTTCAAAGCAGATAGTCATGTTTTCTGGCTGTATTTTTATTCTACTTTGGCAATTATTGATCATATGGTCTAGCTTACAATTTTCTGATTCTCTTGCATTAAGAACAGGAGGTGAAACCATGCTGACTTTGTTTTCCACAAGAGTATTTTATATTGTGAACCTTTCCACTAGATAACCAGGTGGTAATTAACTCATCCATCTTTAATAGCTCAAGCAAAATTGGGACATGACTGCTGTGATTCACAATTAACTATGTATTTCCTTTTCATTATCAAGGCACACTGTGCTAGGTGAGGATTTGATCTGTCAAATTTATAGCATACGCCTTTCCTTGGTCTGGAGGTACCTGCATCTTCCTGTATGTATGTATGTGTGTTCTGCCCATTCCAATAATTTTAGCACCCTCCTTGTCTTGATCTGACAAGGCTGCCTTTACCTGAGAGTGCTTTCAGTAGCCTCTTTCTTCTTTGTTGTCCTCACACTGAGTACCAAGAGCAACTTTTCACTGAGTACCAAGGGTAACTTATCACTGAACATGAGGGAACACCTCTCACGACACACAGAGGAGTAATTGCTGCACCCGGATTTGTTGCATTGTCAGGAGAGGAGAGAAATCCTTCATTTTCAGACAGTTATAGATATCAAAGGATGCACAGACAGGTGCAGAGGAAGTAGATGTAACATCAGATGTCTACCTTTCTGCAAAAATGTCCCAGAAATGCCAAAAACTGTAGGGTGTAGGCACACATTGCAAAGAAACCCGTGGTTACATATGACTATGAATAACAAACTGCTTGGGACTATGGTTCCTGTTGAGTTCAGAGGCTGGAAAGTGCAACTTCTTTGCTAAACTGCTGCTACAGGAGACCTTTCAGGTCTTCAGCAGGGGTTCCATGCAAAGCACGAGGTATTTCAGATTGATCTTGTGTGACAAGGTGGCTGTGGGAGCTGAGAGATGCAGGTGTGCACTGCTTCCCTGGGATGCTCCAGACTTTCACATCTCTGCTAGAAACAGTGATCCATTGTATTTTTGTTTCTGGTTCTGAGCACACTGAAGACAAGCCACTGTGCACACACTAAAACGCACTAGAATGAACCTGGACCCTTCGGCACGTTATTGGTGCAAGCTGACAGTGTGAAGTTTGGAGACCTTTTTCTCTTTTATTCAAATATAATAAATGTTGAATACAACCTCCATCAGTGGCGAATGAAAAAGGTCTACAGCAGCAGAACTAACAGCCCATGACACTCATGTGGGAGATAGGAAGCCTACATCCAAATCTGTGGTCTAAGTCAGGCAGAATTGCAAGAGATCCCACATATTCACTGATGGTTTAGACTATCAGGTTACTGTGGAGCATCTCCTGTTTCCAAACAGAACCTTTCCAGATCCTTATGGTAATGCCAAGACACGTGCACCCAACATAAGAATGCAACATGCATGCACACACAGGTCTGATGGTGTTAAAGATGACATAAAATGTGGAAGACAAGCATTCAGCATCTGTCAATCACTCAGAATTCTTAATTTGAGCAGTAACATCAGGTTTCATAAAAGGCAGGCTGTTGACTGTGTAGAATGGAGGTTATAGGATCTTCCTTGGCCTAAATCATAGCATGCCAGCAAGGAAGGGTTTGCTCACAGTCATAGAACACTGAATACACTGGATGATGAAATTAAAAGGTGTTACTTCTTCTCATGTTCTTGGTCTTCAGACTCCAAATGCATGGTTTACATACCAAAAAAAAAATACTTTCACATCCAACTGATGTGACTAATTTCCTATCATAATTAATATTTTACTGTACATTATATTTTCTTGGAATAGATGTATATTTAATCCCTTCTTTTGCAGAGCTTGAATTTTTACTTTCTTCCCTTTTCATCCTTGCAAGAATATAGTTGGCTGTTTCTGATTTCTCCTCATCCTACTTCATAGATAAAAGGACCAATTTTTGGAGATAGTGTACTGCCTAGAAAATATTTTTTGTGTCAATAAATTGCTTGTTGCTTCTCAAAGAACTGTAGCTCTTACTGACCTCTCGCTCCTAGTGTGCTTGAAACATTTATTGGTTTTCTCACCATTCCCCCATTCTGTGATTTCTAGGATTTTCCACTTGACTTCTCATGTGCTTTCTTCATTTTATTCTTACCATCTTTGTAGTCTATGGCCAGACATTGCTGCAGTTGTGGCCAGCAGATGAGGTCACCAGCTACATATCTATATTTGGCAGAACTGATATCTATGTCTCTATTTTTGCTATGGTAATATCAGTCAGAGACCAGAGCTCCAAAGTGTTGTCACAACTTCATTTCCAGTCCTTGCCCTGAGCAGGTGAGGGCTGAATAGGCAAAGAGTGGCACCATATGCACAAAATTTAACTTTGCTTTTCTTTTCTTTACTGGAGTGATTTTTCAGCCTAAGCACGAAGGAAAGTCAGATAAATATTTATCAACTTGATTCTTATCTGAAGTAAAACATATGCTTGTGTGTTCATTATCAGGAGCACAGTAACATAAATAGCATGAAGGCACACACATACTAGAGATCCAGCTCAGGAAGTGTTTGATTTCATATATTTATGGGAAAGTGCTATTGGATTTTGGCAAATACGGCATATCTTAAATCCTAACTGTACTTTTATGTAAAGCTGCAAAACTAGAAACTCTGTGTTACCCACTCTAAACTCTGTGTTAACTGCTCTGAAGGACAATGAATACAAATATTCACACAAGGATCAACCTTCAGGAGGAAGAAAATGCACATAACTATATCAGATATTTTAAATAAGTCTCACGGGTTTTTTATTTGGCCTGCATTAAAGAGAATCTAAAAATTTTTACTTGTTTTGTGCAAAATGGTCTAAGATTTTACTCAGCTGGCACCTGCTAGGGTACAGTTCTATTTCTGATATTCAAACTGCTCTGTCATATCACCTTCAAAGCAAAAAGGAAAAAAAAGGTTGCTCCCTTGACCAGGAAGTACAAAGCAGTATGAAATAAATAAGACAAGTTAACCAGATTTTGATTTGCTAAGGTATAAGGAAATCAAATCTCAGTGTCTGTCTGTCTGAGTAATTTATTGAGTAAAAGTAATTTTGCAGAAGTGCCTCAAATGACAAAGTATTTTGTTGCTAATGATTTCAGTAGTATAATATTTGTTGTAAGAAATTCATTAGCACTGCCTTTTCATATCTTATCATAAACTTTCTGACAATGAAATAGCTGAATGTTACTCTTGCAAAGCAAAAAATGAAGAGAATTGGTCAAAGATTATCACAATGTTAAAGCTAAAGAGATACAAAAAACCTCTGGTTTAATATGAGGAAATTACATACGTTTTGCTTGTTTTAGTATTCCTCTCTGGAATTCTTTGACATGCATAAGAGCCAAACATTGCCAAAGCCAACAAGACTGGCAAGAACAATGTCCACATTTAGAGAAATTTGTGGAAAATACAGGTAGTTTTGAAAATCCTGATAAAACTGACCCGGAGGCCAGCACCCACTCCTTGGTTTTTCTGCCAGGATCCTGGGAGACTCCATTCATTTCTGCGATATTTTCCAAGTCTGGAGGAGACAACAAAACCAAGTTCACTCTCTGCTAGACTCAGTCCTGTGTGTGCTGCTGCTGTAATCTGGCAGACACCTCCACCAGCAGGTTTTTCACACTAAAAGGCCCCACTGCATTTCCTATTCACTACATTGTGGTCTTAGTAAGTGAAGAGCAGGGTTACAAGCCACCCACTTACCCTTCTCCTCTGAGTCCTGTGAAGTCAAGATGCCCTGTACCATTTGAAAGGTAACTGGAGCTTGATCTGGGAGAAAATGATAAAAAAAAATGAGTTTAACCACTATATAAAATGCAAAAAAATATAAAAAATACTACTTGTCTGCCTGTAATTTTAATGAAATACAAAATAGTGTGTCTACCCAGCTGTTTTCATACACTGGAAAATGATTTTCATTGTTTTCAGGTGTTGGTGTTTCAAAAGGGGAAAATACTGTTATTCATGAATTGTGATATAGAAAAAAATTCTGGGAGATTTTGATTGAGTGATATGCTTGAAAGCAGAGGCATGATGAATAATGTTAGTAAAAATAATGTGCTAGGATAAAGAATTGCATAAAAATTAGGTTTTAAACTCTGAGAGGTCACATGAAAGGTCATTGCTATGTATAGTTTAGAGAGTTTTGGGTTTAGAGAGAAAGGGTATGGATAATAATTTGAAAATACTGTCTATCCTATAATCATCTCAAAAAAACCCAAAAGAACTCCCTGTCTACTTTAATCTAGCCTTTTTTCTATAACACCTGAACAAGTCTGTCACTAAAAGTAGTGAGCATTTTACTGTGGTTTTCTGGTGCATGTATAACTGAATGTTCAAAGACCTGTAGCAAGAAGTTATCTGTTCTATTTTACAGCAAAGGAGAATAAGAGAAAGAAATTGAAATTGTACAAGAGAAAGAGGAATAGATAAATAAAAGTATTTTTACCCTGTTTTTCTAAGGAAACTGGACTTATCCTGCTATGCTGCCTGTGCTCTTCTGTGTCTGTGAGCCAGACATATAACTTTAGAATGTGTTGACTAATTTCAATTTAATGGGCCGAAAGGTAGAATTCTCAAATATATCAAGTTCCTACTATAGCCAGAGATAGAGTATTTGAACCCTCAGTGAGTTATTCCACCACTACTAGACACCAGGAATGCACACCCATCAGGGAAAGTACAGAGAAAAATTAAAGGCAACCATTCAGGTCTTTTGCATGCAGTGTTTCTGTAGTTCAACAATTCTTTTCTTAACTTGAAGCAAAAAGATGGCCCTGTCTCAAAATAGAATCCAAAATGGATACAAGTTCACTGATTAGTGAGCAAACCACAGAGTAAAAGGTTGGAGGCTTATCATTTTCATTTACACTAATTGGGTTGGTCTTTTGGGGCAATCAGTTTTGCTTCCAGGAAATTCTTGGGATGATGAAGAAATAGAGAAAGTGAAGAGGTCTACATTCAGGCTGAAAGAGGAAGGTGAAAAACAGGATCATAGGAATAGTGGAAATCGCAGGAAAGTGTGGCATATGGCTATTTCACAGAGACACACCTGAAGGGATTAACACAAAGATACCTAAAGTCAAAAGGTACCAGTCAGCAGAATAAAATGGACAGCAGTGAAATTTAAGAACTTCAGTTACTTTGCCACACTATATTTAAAAGTTTGTACTTTTCGCGTACTCTATGTTCCCTTATGAAGAAAGTTCTAAAACTGATCATGAAATGCAGCAGCAAAGATTTTTTAAAATTACAAGTTTTAAACGAAAAATAGCACATCATTTGGGGTTGTCCCTGTAGCTATCAGAAAGGGATCTTATAGGGCAAAGTTCCTGTGTCTTTTCTCCTCTACACTGATGGGAATTATGTTTTGACAGGTTCTGCATTCAGAGGAACAGGAAGAGGAGTACCTGACCAGACAAACTCCGCCATCCAAATGCAGCAGCATGAAAGGAAAATTGAGTGGTGCCCATTAGAAAAGGAGAAATAGCTCTAGTGCTGCCATAAAAAGACCTCCCAACTACAGCTCAGTTGACAGGTGCCACTCCTCAGCAGCAGATCACTGAACTTTCAAAATTAGTCCCAGACAGAGGGTAATAAGAAATCCAGCAGGGAGGCTGGTGTACCTGGGGTACACATAGGCGTTCCAGACTGCACTACCTCTCTGAAGGATGAGGGTAAATTTTCTATGACAATTGTAGAACAAGCAAATGACAACACAGCTGAGCTATAAATCTTGTCAAAGTCACTATCAAAAAAGTGGAAATTACTGATCCATTTCTGTAAATCAAAGTTGAACTTCACTGCTTTCTTACCCTCAAGAGCTCATTAGTTGCTATGGAGAACTTCAACACAAATATGACATTGTATGTAGAAGTGAGCACCTAGCTGACAAAAATATCTGGGAAAACACAAACTTACATTTGACAGGAGGTCAGAAAGAATTGTTAATTTAGGTGAAAAATTACAGTTATAAATATGTAGCATAGCTTTAAAAAAATAAAGGGCATGATTTATTAAAATGTGACAGTTGCAGATAATAGATTTGGGTTGCAAGGTAAGGTTGCCATTCATATAACTTTATGTCATTTATCACAACTACAATAAAACAATGTATAACACAAATAGTGTTTTAAAAAATAAATGCATCATCTTTAGCAAAAGTATTAATTACTACTTTATGCCTAGCACCAGAACAATCTGATTATCCATTTTTCAAGACTCAAAGACATGTTTTTAATAAATCATCAAAAAGCACACTCTTAGTTTAGAGAAATAAGCCTCTAAGCAGGGAATTATCCAGTGTGTTTCTTCATTTTTCCATTTCCACAGTGCTCTTTCTGATTTCTATCACAATTAATGCGAGCCAAGATTATTGTTAGTATGAAGTGTTTTCAGTTCTTCCTGGAAGGCAAGCATATGGAATATTGTATTTTCATCACCTTATGGTAAAAACTGCGGATAATTCATGTCTGGAACCTCAACAGAACAATTACATTTGTAAGCAAAGAATTGAAGAAGGTTTTACAGACAAATTCAGTAATAACTGGATGAGAGCTCTTTGTGGAATGTTAATAATTTTCATTAATATGATAGATTTATGAAAGGTAAAGGTTTCATACATAACTAACATTAGTTACTTATGAGTGAGCAACAGTTTAATTTAAAAAGGTCTGAATACCTCTTTTTAACTAGTAAGATATAGCAATCCCCTTGATTTTCTGAAAATCATCTGCAGATAGCACAGACAGAAATGCAGAGACAAGACTGCATGGATAGCATATAGTGATGTAGTTTTTCCACTCAAAATCAAATGATCAATATATTCCTTGCTCCTTAATTTGTTTCCAGATACAACCTGAATAACTCTGCAAATAATATATTTCTCCACTAGTCAGTCTGCTTGGTAATATTGTAACCAAAATATTGCCTAAACTGTGAGACTGATATTTTTTTCATGGTGGGTGTACTCTGCCTATTTTCAAATACTCCTTTGCACATTCTCAGTTTTGCTTTGGCGTTCAAATTCAGTGAATATGGTATTCTGAGCATGGCCTGAGCGCATACTGAGTTTTGGTGGGATGGTCCTGTGTTTTCTATGCATTTGCTCACACAAGCAGCTTCCCCATTTACAATACCAAGCAGCCTTTTGCATGCACACACTGTCAGGGTCTCACCTACTTTATGTGGCGAAACAATTGATGGCTGAGGATAGTGGTGACAGTGGGTGACTGTAAGGATAAATGCACTTGTTGGACAGAAGTACTTTTAGCCTGATGTTTCAATAGTGGCCAGGAGTGGATGCTTAGAAAGAACATAGATGTATAAGCTGATTCTTCTCCAAGCACCAGGACCCTGAGGTGATGACATTTGCAGAGAACAGAAAGTATTTTTATTTAGTCAAGACTAGAAGCAGATTTGAAGAATTTTAGAAGGATCTTGGGAAAGGAGGAGATGAGGGAATGACAAATGACATGCTGCTGTTCTCAAATGTCAGGTAAGGGGCTCTGAAGGTGACTGCTTGACACCTGAGCCACTGGGACTGGCTGCTAGGTTATACACTAGGTATAATTACATGAGTAAGAGACATGGACATGAGTATGGAAAATCTAGTAAATCTCAAAAGGTTTATTCTATCGAAAAGGAATGCCAAATGGCAGGATGTGAATACTTGGGATAATGAAGCCAAGAATGTAGGGAAGTTTATTTCATTTCATGAATCAGATCTAGTGAATAAGAATTAATAATGTCATCTGACTTGCAAGTTTATTGAGATGTCTAAATCTATCCATTCCTTATATTTCTATGCTTTTTTCAAGTATTTTTCATAGCAGTAGCACAAACTTTGAACTTATTTTGTAATGAAATCCACTAAAGTTAAAATGGTGCCAATGTGCTCAATAGGATCCTGGCATCCCAAAGGTAAAGGAGATGGTAATAATCAGAAAAAATGTAATGACGTTCTATAGCACTTTAAAATAGTTCAGATACTATATATTTTTCAAAACTAAAAGAGAAAACTAAAAGAGAAAAAGTGACTAATGAAATTAATTTTAAATGAAGTGGGATTTTTTCCAACACATCATCAAAATAACGTAATGGTCTGAGTACTCTAAAATATTACTATAAAATAAATATATAAAGTGACACTGAATGATCGACTCCTTCTCTACTCCATGACAGCTTTCTCCAAATCTAATTCGCACTCGGAGTGTACTTTGCCCCACAGGAGCAGTTGTAGTGATATTCCAAAAGTTATTTTCAACAAACACCAATAATTTCCTAATAAACATTCATATTTGTGGCAGTGACAATAGAGCTGCTAATTATGTATTTATTTGAAGTTTTATTTTTTGTATGTTCCTTCTTTCTAGGATTGGGGGGAAGCAGAGGAGACATTTTGCACTGCAGCACTGAAGCAGTAGGCAAAATATATCACATATCGAAATCTTAGAATCAAACATGATGAGGATTACATATTCAGGCTGCTGCACTCTAGATCCTTGTTAGATCTGTCTACACACCTGCTTAACTTTTGCCAATCCAATACATATCAGTGCTGGAAAATGGTTATTTAGGTAGCACTGAGATCACTTCCAGTTACTTGAGCAGTGTTATCCATCATTATGACTGCTTGCTGGATAATCATGCGACATTTACATGATTATCCTTGGGGGAGGGACTTTGTTGTTGCTTTTAGAAATATTTTCGCTATCTCTAGTACCTTATTAACCTGATTAGTGATTCTTGTACTTCTGCTCTTGCTTCAAAACAGCCTTCACAAATGTTGTGGTGCCTCAAACAGCAGCTGATTACAGATTCTCTTTGAGTTTGTCCAACCTAAAATACCTTATATAACTAAAAAGGAGGATAAAAATAGGATTTTGAGTCCTCAAAATGAATTAAAAAGAATGTGAATATCTGCAGTAGTGATCAGGGACTTGGTCAGTAACAGACAGTGTGTGTGCACCAGCATAACAGAAATAGGTTTTTTCCTAGAATAGGCATAGGTACAATGATACTTAACTGACCTTACACCAGAGCAAATATTTCCATGTCAAAAAATAAAAAGGAAAAGGAAAAGGAAAAGGAAAAGGAAAAGGAAAAGGAAAAGGAAAAGGAAAAGGGGAAAAAAAACCTGGTAAACAAAAGCCTTAATACCAATGCAACAGTGTTTTTACAGAAAGCTTTATTATTCAAGACTCTTCTAGCACACGAGTGGTCTTCATTCATTTCCTTTATTCTCTCTGCTTGGCATAGGGCTCTTCTGCCATCATTTCAGATCTGCTTACCTTTAATTTATTTAGCTCAAGCTCAAGCTTTTCCTGCTCACTTCTGAAACCAATTAGCTCAGTAAAAAAAATATGTAAAGCGTGTTTTTAGATTCCCTTACCATGGATTCAAGTATTCAAGATGCAAAGTCTTTTTAATTCAGACTGTGCCATCATGGCATTGGGGCAATCAGGAATTACACATGGAGCTGCTGGCTCTGTGACAAGTTTTCCCTGAGTGTACTATTTCACCCTTCAGTACATTGTCTCCAGTATCACTGCTTGTGCCTGGACAGGCTTCTGTTCAGGCTCCTTCTGTGGCCAGCAGCAGACAATGTGAGCTCTTCTCTATTCAAGATCCTGTGAGGATTTTGTGCCACACTGATGACCTTTTATGGTACCCTATTGTGACAATCTTTTTTCTAGTAAAAAATCCTATCATACGGAACAATTTCATCTCCATAATCCCAATGCCTTTTGTATGATCGATGGTGCTCAGGCTCTTTCTTGTTAGCCTCAGTCTGAGATAATTCTTTCAAGCTGCTGTGAAGTTGGGTCATTTTACATTTCTTGGTCAAACTTGTCAAATTTTATAACAGTAATAGGTAGCACTTGAATCACATTTACTTCAAACCCTTCCTCCTGCAGCTTCTTCTTTTCAATGTTTATCAGCATTCTTTAAAAGCATGTCTGATATAAAAAAGCTCTTTACTGGGACAGTATTTCAGTTTAATGAGGAGTTTTGCAATTTTATGATCATTTTCTGAAGTCTAGGTAGTACTTCTTTGCACAATGACTTCTGTAATAGGGCTTCTGAAGTTTTTCAGGCTGCATCTCCTCTGACCTATTTATCTTTATAAACATATTTATGCAGCTTCTCACAAACAAAAACATTTGCTGGTGTCTATTTTCAAGACTGAGGATTTAATTTTTGTGTTATAGCTAAGTGTTTCAGAAAAATAGCCACTCAGAAGGACAGGATATATTTGCTACAGGCTGGATTTGATTTTTCTTGACTCAATAAGTGGGAAGAGGCAGCTGCTACTGCCTCCAGTGTGATGTTTAACCTCCTGGCTAGTTGCTAAAGTCTTCTCCCACTCCCTGCCTTGCCCAGCATCCCTGTAGCAGTCTGGCCTTTTCAAGGTTTCAGTTTTTCAAGATGGGAGTGTCGTGCTTAGTTTGACTCAATATTGAGCTGCTCCACTTTGTAATTGCAAAAAAGGAAACTGTCATAACTCTAATGAAAGTCTTTATTTTCAAGCCTCCATCATCATTCTTGTAGTCAATTTAATTCACTCCCCCCCAGCCTCAGGCACTCAGTTTTGTCCTGTCATCTGGCCTGTTGATAAGATTCCCTTTTGTTCACTCTGGGTCACAGGCAGAGCTTCCTCCAGGAAAAGTATCGATGGCTGAGTAAAGACCTAACATAGCTGTTAATTACCCCAACTTGCTGAGAAAAGCAGAGCTATCCAGGCTCAGTCTCTGCCCTTGCACGGGATGGTGAGCAGGCAGAGCGGGCACTCTGCTCACCAGTGCCCTTGGAGGTCAGCAGGGAGGAGTGTGTGGGGCCCAGCCAGGTTTGGTGTAAGATCCTGCATGCTGCCTGGCCTGTGCATTGCTTAAGGTAGGAGAAAATCAGAAGCTCCTCCTGTGCATCCTTTGTGTTCCCAACAGCTTTGTGCAGCCCAGCCCCTACTGCACAGGGCACTCCAGTCCATCCATCAGCTGCCCAGCTGCCTGGACAAAAGCTCTTTTACCAGTGCACCCTTTAACCAGTTTACAAGCCATGTCTCCATGTGCCCCATGTCCTAGCCCACAGTGTCTGTAACAAACGTGATACTCAGAAGCTGACACTGCAGTCCATAACAACTAATTCATGAGGGAAACAAAAAAAAGGCCTATGTCAATATGTATTAAGTCTCACCTTCATACTTCACATACATCAATTGATAGGGCTTTAATTGGCTGGAACCGTAACTCCTGTAGTGCCATGAACATCTGAATGTTGTGTATGATTTGGAGCAGAGTGGTCAGAGAGCAGCAAACACTCTGGTTGCAGAATGCACAGATTTGCAACTGGGAGATGACACCAAGAAATGAGTGAGATTTCAAAAGTCAGTTGTAAAGCTGATTTGGGTGCTTCTCTGTAGGCAGTCTTTAAAGATTACATAACACAACTTCAGAGCATGGATCTAGGGAGATACCTCTATATGGTAAATTGATTTGCTTATAAAATTTCATCAAATGGTATTTTTAACATAGCATACTTTTCTCAGCTTAATTAACTTGAACCATACATTTCTTTTGCTTCTGTGCAAGAATTGAAAAATGCTTGTGCTGTAAAAGATTAGAAAGTTTAAATCAAGCAAATGCTAAAAAGAGATTTGCAAATGGACTAATATGGATGATGGTAAGTCAAGCTAGCAGCCTTAGTCATAAGAACAAAATTACTTCTTCCTCCCTGAGTTCAATGACAGCAAAAAGCAAGCTTTCAATAGAAGGTTTGTAGTTTATACAACATTAGGTACATTCTGAGTAAATTTCATTTGCACAGCTACTCTGTTTGCAGAAACTAGTGTGAAATCTGTCCATCACATAAATAATCAAAGTAAATGCAGATATGTTCAGAGCAAATTTGGCTTGGAAGTTTCTTGCACCAGCAAAGTCTCTATGAGTCAGCCTGATGTTCCAGAATGAAATATTCAGAAAAGGATTTTCTAGTTAATTCTGTGAAATTATTTCCTCATATTCTATATGAAACAAAAAGGTGTTGAGCTTGTGAAGACAAAAAAACCCATCCAAATTTTCTATTCTTGGTACATTTAGGAAATTGAGTCTGCTTCTTCAATTCAAAACTTACAGACAATAGGAAAATATTATGAGTTATTAATGTGCCTCCAGAATGCTAAAACCCACAGTAAAGATTTTAAAATGTTACTGATCCCAGAGGAATGTAAAAGAATCCCTGTGACTGGAACGCCCAGGAAAAAGGAAAAGTCTTTCAAGAACACCATAGAATCGTAGAATTGCTTAGGTTGGAAAAGACCTTCAAGATCATCAAATCCAACCATTAACCCAGCACAGCCAAGTCCAGAATTACACCATGTCCCCAAGTGCCCATCCACATCTTTTAAATACTTCCTAAGGTGGTGAGTGCCAGCTTCCCTGGGCAGCCTGTTCCAGTGATTGACAATCCCCTCAGTGAATAAATGTTTCCTAATATCCAATCTAAAGCTCTTCTGATGTAACTTGAGGCCATTTCCTCTTGTCTTAATGCTTGACATTTGTAAGAGGAGGCCAACCCCTACTTTGCTACAACCTACCTTAGAGGAGTTGTGGGGAGCAATAATGTCCCCTCTGAGCCTCCTTTTCTCCAGGCTGAACAATCCTAGCTCCCTCAGCCACTCCTCATAAGATTTGTGCTCCAGACCCTTCCCCAGCTCTGTTGCCCTTCTCTGGACACTCTTCAGCCCCTCAGTGTCTTTCTTGCGGTGGGGGCCCAGGATTTGAGGTGGCCTCACCAGTGCTGAGCACAGAGGGACAATCCCTGCTCTGCTCCTGCTGGCCACACCATTGCTGATACAGCCAGGATGCCCTTGGCCTTCTTGGGCACCTGAGCACACAGTGACCCATGTTCAGCCACTGTCACCAGCACCCCCAGGTCCTTTTCCACCAGGCACCTCCCCAGCCACTCAGCCCCAGCCTGTGGCACGGCACAGGGCTGTTGTGACCCATGTAAAGGATCTGGCACTTGGCTTTGCTTAACCCCATAAGGGTTTACAGTGTCTTTAAAGGAACCTGATCCTTCTATGCTTCCCATACAGAGCAGCCACTCTTTTCAATGCCAGGTCTTTTTTTCATCTGTATTTGAGTCAAATTTATACACAATCTCTAACACAGAACGGAATTAAAAATCCACAGCAATCAGTAGATTATCTTGAAAGTAAAGTAAGCATTAGGCTTTCACTGGGCTGATTTGGCTTGGAAAGGGGTTGACTACTTGAGAGTCTTGTGTCCTTCATAAATTTTTCTGCTTCAAAATTCTGAATTAGGATCCTTGGTGCACAAAATGCTGCTGGTTTTGTTTGTTTGTTTGTTTGTGGGTGGTTTTTTTGGTTGTGTTGTTTTGTTTTGTTTTGTTTGGTTGTTGTTGTTGTTGTTGCTGTTGTTGTTTTCCCAAAGAAAATTGCAGAAATTGCCTGGTGTAAAATATATAGAAATTTATGAATGTTTGCAATCATAAGTGTTTAATTGTTCCCACTACACATTTTGCAATAAATTCAGCATTAGGACTCCCCCAGAACAAATTGCTGACTATTAAAATGCCAACCAAACAAATAATTGAAATTAAAGTATCTTGGAAAAAAACCAACCAACCAAAACAAAACATCTGTGGTTAATAGACTCCCCTTAAAGCATAAACTCAAAATATGGTGCAGACCAAACAAACAAACAAACAAACAAACAAAGAAAAAAAAAGAGTATTATTACATCAGAAGAAATTTGGAAGGAGCTGTATTTTTTTTTTCTTTTTTTTTTAGTAGAGTAATGTGGATCAGGTCTCCCAAAAACCAGAAGGAGTGAGAACAAGAGGGCAGAAAACCTTCTGGGAAGCATTAACTGTCAGAGTTGTGCAGGATAGGACAAAGAGTTCTGTGGAAGCTCAAGATCCTTTAGTAACATTGCAATGATATTCAAGAGCAGCTTTTCCCTTTATACAAGGATGCCAGGAAATAAAGGGAAAGTGATGGAGAGGTTGACTGAACAAGTCAAGAGATGCTTGATCATAGTGCATAACAGGAGATCAGCCACTTCTGGAGGTGGGCCAGACTGAAACTTTTTGAGCTTATGGGTTTCTGTTTTATAAGAGACAGAGGAGTTTCACACTATTCATAGCCCAAGTATATAGTGTTTGTACAGTTAAAGCAGAGGGTGTATTATCCCTGCCATGTTTTCTTTCCTGCTGTTTTTCTCAGCAGTACAATCTTTCTGAGTTTGTCTGCAAAGCTTCCACCATTCCACATTCATAGCCTCTTTGCAGCAGTGGGTTTTTACTTAAAACTGAATCCACATCCTTTTCTTTTGGTTTAACTTTTATCTTTGATAGACCTTGGTATAGTATATCTCAGGGCCAATATATTTCTCATGAAAATCAAGACTAGGGAGAACACCCCAATAATCCAGGAACAGAACTGGGAAAGGAGTTAGTCTGAAGTCTGCATGCCTTGAACACCCTTTTTACCTCTGCAGAAATAAAACTTCCAAGGTTAGGGTTCCTACCACAAAACAAAAAGAAAAAGAAGGAATGAAGCTGAGCCTGACTAGAATTCCACCAGTTCAGAGTGAGTGCTTCTGAAGTTCAAATAGAATTGAAAATGTAATGTCAGGCAAAAGTGATTGTCCAAAAAAACCCTATTTATCTCAGAGCAAAAGGATTGAATAAGTAAAAAACTGCCTCAGCACCTGTTATCCCTACCTCTATTTCAACCTGTAGTTAGTGCTGAACTTCTTATGTGTTTTCAGCTAAAAAATGGGCTGCTTAGGCTCTATTTGGGGGCCAGTGCAAATCACTATTGATCAGTGAATGTAAACTGACTTATTCTGATTTTCTTCTGTTGGTCCTGGGGCAAGGTACAGCAGAGTTCTGGTAGCACTTTGGCAACTAGATGAGATCAGGGCAGATGAATAGTCCCACTTTAAAAATGCCACCAAATGTCACCTCTTCCACTGTGTTGTCTTCCAGCTCCATGATAAAACTTTGAGAGAGTCTCTCAGATTGATCCTGTGAAAACACAGCAGTTAGACAGTGCTGAGGATAGCTGTATATTTGTCCCCTAGAAGGCCTGATCTTTCATGTGGTATCTTCACAACAGACCAGGCATGTGATGCTAAGTCACAGCTGCGATTTACCGGTAGTCTTTGCATGCCTACAAACTGCACGTTCACAGCATAAAATGGCAAATGAAAGAAATATGCAAGAAAAGATGTATTCACCCCCTTGGAAGTAGAGAGAGAGTGTTAATTCCCTAGGCCACACTTCCCTCACAATTCTTTCAGGAATAAGATGATACCTAACTTGCTAATTGCTACAATGTTAGAAGGAGAAAATTTGTTCTTTCTGATTCTATATCCTGATATGTGCCAAGGTACCAAAATATTAGTAACTGACTCCGCTATTATACTATCTCTTTAAAAAAATTGTCAGTTAGAAACAATAAATTGAAATTAATACATCTATAGAAAGACCCATGTAAACAACTAGTGCTTGTTTGTCCAACTAGTGGGCATTATTCTTTTACAGGTATCCCTTAATTGGTACCCTAAGCATTGGCAGATTATTGATTAGGTGGATGTGGCACTCTTCGTTTCTGTAATGTTCTTTTAATGGTATCTAAAGTGAAGTATCTAGAGTCCAGCATCTAAACCTCTTAGACATTTCTGATAGTCTAACCTCAGCACTTTGTCAGCATTCCCTCAATAAATACCCCTCTCTTTGTCTTTTATCTGCCACAAAAGATTGTCTCAGAGATATAAAAAAATGTTTCTTTCTTCAGTGACAAAAGACACTGCCACACTTCATCTTCCTGAAGGGAATTAGGAGCCTCTTGATTAACTTCAGTGGGAGCAGAGTCAGACCCAGGATCTCACAGTATCCTTTCTTTTGCTTGATAAGTTGTAGTTACTTTGCATTGTTTTGCTATGTACAGACCACATCCATTAGTCATTTTCATTCATGACACGGATGAATTCATTAGTTTCCGATGCTGATTTAGATTCATAACTATTACTTATAATTAATTGCTAATGAAGGCTATTAGTGTCTAGCTGACATTTTTCCCTTCCCTGCTAAATGCTAACAAGTTCGAGCACAGGAAAAAGGTCTTGTCTTAGACAGGAATTGACTCATTTTAACAAATAGGCTAAACAGTGCTATTAGCCTTCTAGAGCATGAGATCTTTTCTACCACAAGTACAGAACACTGCCTTATAGAAACTAAAATAGTAAAATACAGAAATATAAATATAGAATGTAAAATAGTAAAATCAAGGCTACAAAAAAAAGCTATTTTGTTTTTCACAGATGTTTGCATATAAGTTTCATTCATCCTTCCCCTTAATCTTCCTCTCATACAGACATACGTGAGCCACAGACAAATATTTCTAGTACATTTGTACATTGGTAAGCGCAGATGACAGGGCACCAAGGGAAACTCTGGTCTCTACTACTTGAAAAACAGTTTTTCAATTATGTTAGAGAAGCTATTCCAGATTGGATCTGGTGTATGAAATTTCTGAAGCTCCACTTTCTCCATTTTCATTTCCCTCATACACCAGACCAGCTGGAAAGAGCAGTTAAGGATAGACACCATGGGTCTGAAAGCAACATCACATGCAGACAAAAGGGAGCCTTCTGGCCCACATCAGCTTTTGAGAAGACAATTCTCCTTCACATAATTTACTGGTTGAAGAGATAAAATAGAAATAAAATGGCATAAATGAATGCATTCCAACCAGGACATAGTAGTTCCGGTTTTATTTCAATTTTACATTTGTCTTGACACCCTCAACAGAAGAAACAGAGAAATCATTACCCCTGAAACATAATGTCCTTTTCTTACTGTACTGATACACGAATATATCTCTAGACCTTATGAGGTAGCTGCTTCATGAAACCTGCTCTTCTCTTGATTTTGGAAGATTACAGAACATACAGAGCTGTGTTATATCAAAAGAAAAAAAAAAAAAAAGAGGAAATGAGCAGGTATCTGTTCTCTCAATTGCCTGAGTACAAGATGGAAACTAGTCACAGAAAGGGGTACTCCTGGACCTTGCAGAAATGCTGTGTCCTTTCAACCTTGTTAGGAGCACCTGGCAGGATGAAACAGGAAGAGGGAAAGCCAAGATACCAAATATTTTTCCCCAGAAATTTCCCCACCCGCTCTTTTGGGTGATTTTTCCAGTTTTATTGTGTGGCTCTTATAATTTAATATTAATCAGAAGAGCCTATTAACTCCAATGCTTTATAAAAGCTATTTTCAATGGGGTTTATGTAAGAAATACTATATTTTGCTTAGCATTAAGTACTGACTGGCATTTTAAACTGAGATATCAACATGCCTACAAACATTCAGGGAAAATTTAAAACAAACAACGACTGTAGCAAATTTGAAGGATGTTTATATAAAGGTAAATGACCTGCAAAAGACATCTTTCCAAGCCACTGGGAAATCAGAATGTTTATTTATTATGGCAAATATGTACTTGGCATTTGAATTTTTATACTATGTCTTCCTAGCTCTTCTAATCATTAGTGTCCCCGTGGGCTCAGATATTTCATTTCTGCTTAACTCAAGTGTGCACGCAGCCTCAACTAGCTTTTATGTATGGTATTTGTTGATGCTTTCTCAAACTTCTTATTCATAAAATCTCACCAATACAGCCACTGATAATAGCCAAATTCCAAGAGAGATGTCTAACGGTTATTATCCACTCTGCCTGCTCCAGTATCACCAGATTTCATTCTGTTTGTCACCATACCTGGACTGTTCTGTAATTAATTAAAAGTTTTAAATGCAAAGGCAATGGGAAAATGGAAAGGCAAGAGGAAAAGGGGAACGTCCAGAATAGAAATATTTTGTCCTGAGTGAACAGTTGTGTACTAGCCCAACAAACACAAAAGAGGCTTGGCTGTAAATGATGGACTTTGCTGATGAAGATCAGTGCAGTTGTGCAGTTGAATAATATTATTTATACCTAACATTCATCTTGGAGGTGTGGGTAGACAAGGGAGATCATTATGTTAAGAGAATGTCTGGAACATGATGGAAAGGGGATTTCTTTTCAGTACTCAAGGCGACATGTTCTGTGGAAGCTGTTTTACTGTATGTGAATAAATAAAACTCACAGATGGAGAGTAAACCATGCAAACAGAGATCACAGAGAAGAAGTGCATGCCCAGCACTCACAGTTTAGAGCTCTGCTTTGCTCTTTTTCCATCAGTAACTGTGGAAGGTCAGATGACAGGGCAGGAAACCCTAAACTGTGGCTGTTCTTTATGTGTTCTATAAATCACATTCCCCATGAGTTCTGAAAGATCTGAGGTTAAACCTTTACTAGCAATGTAACCATGAATCAAAATTCAGTGGAAATCAATCTAAAAGTTTGCACAGATTTCTATAAACCTTGGATCAAAGAAGTATACACATATAATGTGCTCTATCCCCAGTTTTACAGTGTCCCAGCACTGCAGTTTAACACTCTAGGCTATTTCACTATTTAAATGCAATGCTAAAACAGCAACATATTTCCTGTCTTGTCTGCTGAATTATTATCATGGATTATTAGCACATATTCATTGGCAAAATGAAAATAAGAAAACTGTGTTGTGGCAACAGTAGGACTGACAAAACATAAATAAGAGAAGCAGCAAATGATCAAACAAACTAATTTTCCCTTATAACAATTTTTTATGAAGAAACATCATACAACTGCTTACAATTCATGGATTATAATTAAACACAGCATTAATATTCAGTACATGTTTTAAAAAAATATTGTATTCAGAAGATGGTACATTAAGAAAAAGCATCAGACCTCATCACACACATCATGGTTCTGTTGTATTTCAAATATATAGAATAAAGATGAAGGCATCTTATTCATGGGGTGCAACCATGAACCAAAATTACCTCTGGATTTACAAATATGTAGTTAAATATAACACTAATTGATTCAATGTGATTTGTGATGAAAGGCTATCCTTGTAGATGTGACTTCTAGTTAACATTCTTCCCAGATGTTTTCTTGGCAGATTTAAAATTATTAGAATGTAAATTATTGATGTTCTTTCTCATTTCAATTTTTATCAGCACTTGTGTGCTTCTTTTTCTTTACTTAATATTTAAAGTCAGTTTTAAGGATAATTTCTCCCAGAAAAATTCAGTGCCACAACCAAGTGGAATTGAACTTCTCTCAAAGAAGAGCTACTCTCCTTCAATGCTCTAATTTGAAGTAGCTTGTAACTTTCTCTTTTTCTCAAAGGTCTAAATCACCTTTGTGCAGTTTTAGTACTTCTGGTCTTTGCTCATATATAATTTGGGGACATAAATTTGAAGGAAATAAGCTTAGTTCAGTTTTCCACGTATGATTGTAACATATTTTACCCTACTTACTTTTGGGATGCTAGCATAGACACACACACCTGTACACATCTATAGACTCTAATGGATGCTCATGTGCCCAAATACAAAAATACACCCACCCTCAGTGAAATGGAAATACTCAAACATGTCATAATGGATGAAATCTCCAGATGGGTTAAATCAAGGTAGTTAACTGCTGTTAATGCAATTTTGGTGCTGTCTTACTGAGATATGGCCCTGTGTTTGCTTCAGTAAGTAACATGTGACCTCCTGCAGTAGGAGGGAAAAAACCCTGGGTGGACATGAAAATAGCACACTTTAAATGTTCCAGTCAGTGTTTCTCAGCATGACTTAAATATACCCTGTCAAATTTTGTTCTGTCTTCCATACTCTGACAGGGAATACAATAGGCCCAAAATCTGCTTCCAGAGAGGGAGGGTTTACAGAACCTCTGGAGAGCTGAAGCAGAGGCTGTGGCCTATGACGCTGCTGCTCATCAGCTGTTGCTAACACACCAGTTGGCTGGACAAGAGATGGAGTTGATCTGCCAGATAAAGGCATTTAGTAAGAATCATTACATCACACACACAGATTTCTTTGCTTTCAAAGAAATAAACGTACAGAACAGGAGGAAATTAATAATATTCAAAGTGTAATCACCTTTCTGGGTTTTTGTTTGTTTGTTTGTTTTTGTTTTTTTAAAGACGTTTGGAAGTCCTTTCCTAATGATAGACTATGGAATACAGCTCAAGCAGTCTCAACATAAGTGGAACAGACCAGAGCTCTGAGTCTGGTGACTTTACAGATAATGTGGGTAATGGGGGAAGAGGGAGATGAGGAAGGAGATAAGAAATTTGCAGTCACTTTCCCAAAACTTTTCAGAAGAATGCTCCTCTTTAGCATATATACATGAAAAGTTGAGGTAATTGTGTAATTAAAGTACTCTACTCTTGGCTTTTGGGGGAGGCTTGACTGCCTCCATGACCTTTTTTCCCCAAAAAAACCTTGAGAGCCCAAAAAATTAACTTGTCATGGGTCATAAGAACTGCTGCTTATTGAAGTAGAGCAAACATCTCCAGCTGTGATGGGAAAACATAACAGGATCTCTCTAATCACAGCAGAAGTGGAACAGGTACATCTAAGACAAAATAGTAAATTAAATACCTTTCAAAAAGTGAATACAGGTTTCGCTTCTGGAGATAGGGATTCTAGGAAAGATTTGTTTGGCAGTCAGGCTGAGATATTAGAACAACACAGGAAGCAAAGGTGATTAGACTGAAGACTGTGTAAACTGAGGGATGTGGAGTGGAAGTAGAGAAGCTTTATTACTGCTGTTTTGAACTACAGTGGGGAAATGGCTTGTGGCACATTGCAGGTGGTTGCAAGACTTGGAATTCAAAGGTAGAAACAGTAGTTGTAAAAGAAGACAGCCAGCATTATCAAATAATTGGAAATTGTCCTGTGGAGTGAAACATGACAGGAAGAAATCTATTTCATTTCTCAAAAAAAGAAGCTTTAAGAAGGCTTGATTGCAACCTAGCAGAAGGCAGAGTAAAAGGAGCCAAAGGCTGCAAGCTGAAATTCAACAAACTCAGGGCACAAGCAAGGTGCACATTACAAATTGTCATGATGTCTTTGAGACAACTGACCAATTGTTGACAAAGATCCAAGATTCTAAAATCAAGACAGATTTTTTTCTGCCCTCTTCTCTCTACTCTCCCCCACCATCAGGAATACAGGTTCAGGCTAAACCGGAAGAAGATTCAGATAAACTCTTTGAGTAATTCTTTCTTCAAGATCAAGCCTGATGGTTGCAACTGTCTGGCAGATACTCTCTTCTATCCCATCAATGTTTCTGCCTAAGCTGTTGGTTATAAAGTGAACCTGTGGCAGGTATGTTTCTTCCACAGAGTTCTCAGCACGTCTCGGATTGCTAGTACACCACTGGGAAAGCCTCTTTCTCTCTCAGCTGCATTCTCCATTTCTCCACATTTCAAAATGTCTTTACTACTGCTCCGTTCTAGAAATTCCCTGTGTCTGGTGCATTAGTTCTGTGCAGACATTTGTGTGGTTTTATGCATGCACCACCAGCCTGGATCCTCTTTAAACCTTAGGAACCAATGCTTTTCCAGCAGGTCACCTTCAATTCTCTGGCTCCTCTGGAGCAGCTTGTTATTTCAGCAAGGTTACATTGCATTCATTATTGACACAAAAATCAAACCACTGTACTAACCTCTATTAAAAAACTATTTTTGAAAGGACAATAAGTATCAAAGTAACATAATTATTAGAAGTTTAGTTAGACCTTACTAAACACACACAGGGAAATCCTTAAGGTGAGGAAGAACTCTAAACAGTGCTGGTGTGGATGAGTACAAAGTACTGTGTGTGTACCACTGCTGTGTTTTCAAAGTAGCTCCTACTCTAAGGTGCTGAATGTCCTCTGCTTCAAAATAAAAAAGCAAAATGCTGCACAGCATATGTTCTCCATCCTCAGAGTGATATGCAGGAATCTGTTTTAAACACATTGGCCAGGTTCCTCCCACCTGTAACTTTAAGCACTAACTAAGCCACATAGTTTTGAGAGAGAGGGGAAGATCATCTTGTTGAATGGTTCTAGGCTAAAGCACCTATGGCTGTGCACAGAATTGAAAGTGACCATGCTCTAATCTTTGATCTTAAATGAGGAAAGGAGAAGAAAAGAATTTGAATGTTAGTATTTCATAATAATACTCATTTAAGAGGATACAAAATATGATCCCAGACCCCTTTCTTAGCCTTTCTAATTTCTGTTCTCTTCATCTTTCTCTTTTCTCCTTTTTCTTTTCATTTTATCCTTTTATTTACACCATCAACTTGATCCACATCTGCTTTCTGTGCCATGTAAGAAATATCTTTCACCAGATAAACATGTACCAGCAATATTTCTGTATTCTGTCAAAATCTCCCACTTTTATCTGCCCCCTTTACCAGCTGGGCAAGCTTCACTTTCCACAACAGTTTCTACGTATGGACAAATACTCTGATGTCAGCAATTAACTGTGTAGGAAAAAATATGACAAGGAAATCTATCGTTGTACATCCATTTTGGACAGTCTCATCACTGGACCAAACCCAGAGACATGCTCCTGCAAGTGAGTAGGAAACCCAGCTGTGAATGCAAGTGAAAGAAGAGATGATGTAGAAATGAAGAGTGATATTTCCACCCATGCTCTTTCAGTCATAATGCTATATTAACAGATGTTTTGCACTTCAAGATCATTTATCATGTTTTGATTTCCATACAAACTATTGTAAGGGTAAGTCTGATCTGTCACTGAATACCTTATGAGCTCTGTCATATAAACCAACCCTAAAAGCACATTCAGGTTGAGCACCTGTAGGAATTTTAAAGAAAATCTACACTGCTAGCGTCTCTACATACATTTGGGACTTCAGCAGTGTCTATGTTTGAATCAATTCTGCTCTGGTTTAAGAAGTAAAAAAGGCTGCTGCTCTGAAAAATTACAGAGGTTTTGGTAATGTCAGGGCAGCATTGCTATAAAAGTTTCCATCAGGTGGGATACAGCTGGTGCCTTCTTCCCTACCATCATCAACAGGAGTTTTTCAGTAAGGTTACTATGCTATAAACCTGAAGAGTAAAGCAAGGACACTTGTCATAACTGACTGACAGCAGCAGTGGGAGGCATATATCACCACTGGTTGAGTGCTGTATAGGTGTGATAATGGATATGTTAAAAATTGATGTATGTTTTATTACAATGTAGCTAAAAACCCAATCATGTAGCTTTAATATATATCCTTATGGTCTGAAAAGAAAAAGACTGCTTCATCATTAAACATTGCTGAAAGGAGTAAATTTTACAGAAATTGACCTACAGTCTGAAAGATTGATGAATATGCAAGTAGTCTGAAGGCTATTTTTTTCTTGCCGGTGTTTTGGCTGGGAATCTAATTCTGTATCCCTGTCTGGGTGCTGTCTGTGGCTATCTCACACTTCTTTATTGTCAAATCAGTCCAAAGAATTTCATTAATATTTTTCCTGAGTCATGCGAATGAGCTCAGATCAGGCCTTAAGGCTTCACTGGCCTTCCAGAGGTCTCTTCTAGAAGGATTTAATTTCTTTCTCCCCCTAGCTTTTCTGCTGCAAGATATGTTTGTTCTTTCCAAAATCAAATCCTCAGGAAGGAGACCTGGGCCTTTCTCTCCTGGAATAGCATCTATGACCACATTTGCATGAGCAAGGTAAAAAGAATGGAAGCATAGGATAAAGTTCTGTCCCTTGACTGTCCATGTTGTTGGATGTTTGGTAAAGCCATAGGGACAGTTTTGGGCTGGGTTAGAAAGTATGGTTGGAAGCCAAAGGCTTTCTGTTTGCATGTGGTTTCCCAGATATGGAAGGGAAAGAGCAGTGATTGCAATGCCCCTGAGTTGTGCTACACCATTTAGTACCAGAGTCTGAAATCCTCTTATCACAGTTTCCAGCTCATTCATTCATACCCAGTGGCATGACACTGGAGAGAAGGATTTAAGTGTACTGGTGGATAAAAAATGGGATATGGCCCAGAAATGCACCCTTACAGCCCAGAAAGACAACTGCATCCCAGGCTGCATCAAATGAAGCATGGGAAGAAGGTCAAAGGAACTGATTTGACAACACAAAGCTGGAAGGAGTGGCTGATCCACCAGAGTGTTATGTTGTCTTTCAGAAGGATCTCAACAGGTTGGAAAGATGGGCAGAGAACTGCCTGGAATTCCACAAAGGCAAGTGGAGGGTCCTGCACCTGGAGGGAATTAATCCCATGTACAGGCTGGGGACTGACTTGCTGGATAGCAGCTCTGAGGAGAAGGACCTGGGGGTCCTGGTGGACAAAGAACTGTCCACAAGCCAGCAGTTTGCCCTAGGGGCCAAGAAGGACAATGGTGTCCTGGGGAGCATTAGGAAGAACACTGCCAACAAGTCAAGGGAGGTGATCCAGCCCCCTGGCTCAGCCCTTTGAGGTCACATCTGGAGTGCTGTGCCCAGTTCTGGGCTCCTTAGTTCAAGAGAGAAATGGAGCTCCTGGAGAAGGTCCAGCAGACAGTGACAAAAATGATGAAGGGATGGGAGCATCTCTCTTAGGAGAAAAGGTTGAGGGAACCAAGACTGTCCAGGCTTAAGAAGAGACAACTAAGAGGGGACTTCATCAGTGTCCATAAATATCTGAAGGAAGGGTGTCAAGAGGATGGAACCCGGCTTTTCTCAGTAGTGACAAGGAATGGGACAAGAGGCAACAGGGACTGTTGCAACTTCCTGATGCACAGGAAGTTCCACCTGAACATGAAGAACAACTTTGGTGTGCAGGTACCTGTGCACTGGAAGAGAGAGACTTCCCAGAGAGACTGGGGAGTCTCCCTTGCTGGAGATACTCAAGCAGCATCTGGATGCAATTCTGTGCAGTGTGCTCTGGGATGACCCTGCTTGTGCAGGGAGGCTGGACCAGATGATACACCATGGTCCCTTCCAGTCTTACATTCTGTGATTCTGTGATTCTGTCTCCCTGCCTGGAATACTGTGTCCAACTCTGGGGCCCTCAGCACAGCAAAGACATGGGCCTTGAAGATGAAGATGATTAGAGGAATGGAGCACCTGCCCTATGAAGACAGATTGAATAAGTTTGGGTTGTTTTGCCTGCAGAAAAGAAGGTTCTGGGAAGACCTTAGAGCACTTTCCAGTACATAAAGGGGGTCTACAAAAAAAAATGGGAAGGGACATTTTTACAAGTAGAATGATTTTAAATTGAAGGAGGGTAGATTTAGATAAAATGGAAGGAACAAATTCTGTATTGTGAGGGTGCTGAGGCACTGGAACAGGTTGCTCAGGGAAATTGTGGCTTCCCCATCCCTGGAATTTTTCAAGGACATGTTGGATGAGCCTTTGAGCAACCTGGTCTAGAGGGACATGTCTGGCTATGCAACAGAGCTGGAACTAGATGATCTTTGAGATCCCTTCCATTCTATGACTCTACGGTTCTATGGCAATATTAAAAATACAGTGGCATGTGTGGCATTTTAAAGACAGCATTTCAGAAAGTATAATGACTGGCACAGTGTATATAACTATGTATTTATGTGTCCATACCATTTCTTTTGTATGTGTTGTGTATTATGTGTTTAGACTTTCATTTCAATATGAACACTATATGAGCACATTTCATGTGTTCATGTTTTTGTTTACATTTAAAGTTTTCATGAAATAGGAAACTGAAACATCTAGAAGAATTTAATTCAAATAAAAACTTCTGAACTCTACCAAATTAAAATGTTTTGATTCCATAAGTATGCTGTCAGACTATCTTAATTTTAGAGCAGAAGTCATATTTTTAGTGCCTTTTTTATTATGAATCTCATTTTCCACATGGAATTGTCATAATTTGCAAGGAAACAGTAATTTCATTTCCTGGCTAGCTGTGCACAATGAATTTATCAGCTTCTCTGGTTTGCAGAACTTGCTGTGTCATGAACTTGAATGAATGATAGCTACTCCATTTGGACTCATCTCCTAGTCAGGATTTTTTTCAGAATAGCAATGATCATTTGTGTATTTGAACAGTGACACAAGATGAAAGGAAACATCCAGACTTTTGGAAGGAAAGAGAGACTCTCAGGAGCTCTTTGTCATAACCCATTACCATGACCTTTCCCCTGCTAAGACAATCCTGCTATGAGAGGCTTTGAAAATTGCCCATTAGTGCAGAGATTTGCTATCCCTTGTGCTGTTTGCGATAATAGCTGAAATAAAGACATATAAGTATATTTGTCATGTGTACAGACACCATCTGGAATTTGCTTTAATCATTCCATTGCAGGCCTTTTCTAGAATCTGTACATTGAAAGCTTGTGTAAGACCAGAGAATGCCCAAGAAACTTAGATGACCATTTATCTTCTTATAATAAAAAGGGAAAGAAAATCTTGTTGAAAATTAGTTCTTCAGCCACGTTGGGTTTTTTCCAGCTGGAGGGGAAAAAGGCTTAAGGAGTAAAATAAACCAAAACTGTCTTTTGTAAATAGCAGAGACGGGGAACTAATTATGAATTAATATTCATAAAGAAAATGACAGGCTTTGGATGCCAAGTTTCAAATCTTCAACATGCAGCAATGAGAAAAAATCCTCCCGTAAGTCAGAGCAAACTCAAGACCAACAACCTGAAATTCTACCTCCAGAAATGTATCTTGTAAATGCTCTGTTAAACAGGCTGTACATATCAATGTAAAAATTGTCACTCATTTAAAACTAGAAAAATAGTATAATAATTTCAAAACCCTTTCTTTTGAGGACTGCACCTTTAGTGAAAACAAGTGTACACCCTATTCATTACAAGTGGTATCTCTGAGAACTCGGTGCCCAGAATTTATAGAAATTGATAAGGGATGGTCCAGTGCACATAATTTCAAAACTGTATGCCGATATTTAGGGTAGAAGCCTGACCTTGGTGCAGTCAGGGAAGTTTTGACAAAATCGGGAAAGGATTCAAGATGTCATGCTTTGCAAGTTTTCAGAATTATGTGTATTCTTACAACCTCAGTGTCCTGTTCTCTCAAAATTCTTGTGAACTCCCAACATTTTCATTCTACTTAGCAGGCAGCAACAGGACAGATTATTAAAACAGTTGGTAAAAATAACTTCTAAGATTATTGTCGTGGTTGGGGGGGAGGTGAAATTTTCTAGGGAGATGTGGGCAGTCCAATTAGTGATCAGCTTTTCTGCTGGCACCTGGGTTGGTCACTCGGAGGTTTGGACACGCCTCTGAGGACACAAAGAGTTAAAAGCAGGAGTCTGAGGGGCTCAGCCTCTTTTCGGATTCTGGTTCCAGCAGAGGGACGTGTCAGGCCTCCTTCCCCTGTCCGGCTACGAGGCTGGGTGGGGGAGGGGAAACATGTGGTCGGCTCAGGTAAGCCGGAGCCCCCGGGGGGGGGAGAAGAGAGGGGACAGGACTGGAACTGAGCTGCCCCGTCCAGGATAGAGGGGTGGAAAACTGTAGAAGTGCCTTCTGTGTGTGCTCACCCCCCTCCTCTCCCCCCCAAACTCCGGGAGAAGTTGCCTAGCCATGTGGGGGTTTGCCAAGCCTGGGAGTGCCTCAGCCTGCAGCACCCTGCTGAGAAGAAACTGTTAACCCTTGCTTGGTAGAAAGAAACTTTTCTTAGACATTGATTCTCATGACTGGTGGTTTTCGGAGAGAGGGAAGCGGCCTGAGACCGAGATGATAAAGCATGATTAGAAAGAACTCGATGGAAGAATGAGAGGAGTAGCCTTGGAGCTGCACTTCTCTTGCATAATGTCAGCCATGGACTGAACTTGAGTCTCTTTTGAACATAAACTGCATTTTTTGGGTAGATGCAGCTGCCCCTTGCTTTTGCTACAGTGACTGGCACTTGAAGAGTAGAGCGAGCAGAGAAAAGAGGGGGAGGGTGAGGTGGCACCCTCTGCCCTCAGGGCAGACCTGCTCCTGGAACCCCGGCCCCTGGGTGAAAAGGGGAGAGCTCGGCATGCAGCATCCTTAAAAAGCCCTGTATGTAGTTGTGGCCTATGAGACAGCAGTGAGAGCGCTAGACATAGGAAAAAGAGAGTGTCACCTTAGCAGACTTCTCCGGGCGGTGCTATGGGTGACATGGAAACACATAAGGGGTGGACCCGTGTTTTCTGAGGAACAGTCTGTAGTGCGAGAGAAACTCCTCTCTCCCTTGCTGAATTGAAGATCAGTTTGTTTTTGAGTGGTGATTGTTTAATCTAAAACCCAAGAGTTGGTCTTTGAAGAGTGATGGGTGGGGAGGTAGAAACTGGGAGAAGAAATGTTCTAAGAAGTTTTTATTTCTGTCTCTGTGTGTGTTTAAGAGTATTTCTGTCCCTGTTCTTATGTAATTAATAAAGTTTTGGTGGGTTTTTTTGTTTTCAAGATTTAAGCCTGCTCTGCTCTGTTCCTGATCACATCCCACAGGAGTTGTTAGAAAAAAAACATATATTCATAAGTGCACTAACATCTGGCCTGTGCTAATCCATGACAATTATTTATATTAATTTTTCTAGATCCAACTCTTCTCTACCCCCACTTTCCGAGTGAGAGCTGCCTGATTCTCATTCATATTGAGGTTTTTTGCAGCACACCAGAACAGGCAGATGAAACAGGGTGCTCTGAGGCTCAAGAAGAAAAGGATGAACTTATGAACTATGTAATAAAAATAGAAAGAGTAAAGAAGGAACACTTGCTGAAGAAAAACATGGTCAGGTAGAATACTGAATTGAGGAGTAAGAAAAGAGCTTACACATCTGTTATCATCACAGTTCCCCTTTCTATACACAGCTTCATAAACCTTATCTGTTCGTGGGGAATTCTTCAGAGAAGATGCTTTAAAACAGAGGTGTCCTTACCTTAGTACTGTAAATTAGCTTTTAGATTTATTTGTGTGGCCTGTGAAGCAACAACTGAGCTTGCTATAAGTAAAAGGGTGTGAAAATGTGCTTTACAAGGAGTCTACAAGCCCTCTGATTCCTATGTTGGTTTCACAAGCAGAAAAGCCATGTAATAAGTGGGGAAAGAACAAAACAAAAACTCCTGCACTTCACAGGGCCACCAACTCAGAAACAGATGAAATAAATTAGACAAGAAAGCCAAACTCTGCCATAAAGACATGAAGAAGGAAAGGTACTGGCCACCTGCCAAAGCTATCCCACCTGCATTAGTCATGTGTCACATTCACATCTGCCTGTCAGTGCCACAGGAGAAAGAGAGACACTAAAGGAAGCACAGGAGGACAGGAGATCTCTTTTCCTTAGATTGCTGACACTACTTGTGCTGAGAGGTGTAACAAACACCATTTTGTCATCTGGACAGCAAACACACACATCCCTAAATGTGCTCCCAACCCAGTGGTGAAAAAACCAGAAGGACATGCTGCTGAGGTGAAGGGGGGGAGTTTTGGGAAATCTAAACACCACTGAAGTCCAAAACATAATAGTTATGGACTAATGCCAAGTGACAAGCAGAATGTGCTTCTTGTTACCAGGAGGTCACAGCTCATTATCCATCTCCTAGATTCCTCTATTTAATCACTCTTATAATTGCCTGCATTAGTGTGTTGTTGATTTTGACTAATATGATTACAAAAGAAAATAAAATGGTAACATTACCAAATCCACAGCATGTTGTACTACTTCAGAAAAGCTAGTGTTTCAGAACTCCCCAGAGTTATGCCAGTGCTGAAAACCTGACTATCTATTGTGTATTTTATAAATTCAAAAGCGTACACTGGATGATGCATTTCTGTTGCAAAACAAAATGAAAAGGGGCAGAAATTTGGGAGCAGTTTAAGTTTGGCGGAGGAGACTGAGCGGCAAAAAAAGCCTGTGGAATCAATGATGAAGCTGAGCATCTTAAACACTCATTTGCAGTCATTCATCTCTGGCAGAAGATGTGAGCTATTATTCTAGGTGTCAGGAGTAAACCACAATGCTGGGTCTGTATGCATCTTATGTGAGCAGAATGTTTGTGCTGGTGAGTGCCTCCTTGCATCTGCACAAATCCAGTTCCTAAACCATGTTGCTCAGGATGGATAAGAAATAAGATAAAATCTCCAATTTTATTTGTATTTTAGTTGAATCCAAGACACAGAGGTTTTATGGGTTTGGTTGGGGTCTTTTTTGCAGTTTTTTGTTTGGTTTGTTGGGGGCTTTTTGGTAGTTTTGTTTGTTTGGTGGGGGGGTTGTTTTGGGGGGGGGTTTAACACCAGAGAGAGAGAGCTTTGGTGGACATGTACTTAATATTTTTCTGTTACATTATTTAACAGGATAAAAATAAATTATTTGCTTTGCTTCCATCATAATCTCCAACACACTACATCTTTTATTTTGGGAGCTCTGTTTTTTGGTTTCTTTCTAAATGTAAACCTAAGTATCATTCAAGAAAGTTGTCATAATAATTACAAAAGTTTTAATACTTCTAGGAGTTATTTTTCGTAAAGAAAGAAACATCAGTGGTCAGTTTTTGGATAGTTTTTCTGGAATGAAAATCACTTATCACATCAGGTGATACCACTTTAGCAGTGAAACTCCTTGGTTCTCTTCTTGCCCTCTGTTGCCTAAACCAGATCATCATTGTTTTCTGTTTTCAAAAGGATAAAGTTGTTTTGTTGCTTCAGACAACTTTTTTTATGGACTTCAAATAAAGTCTTGATAAAAGAAAGTAAATTATTGTTATGGACTCAAAATAAGGATTTAGACATTAAGACCTAAAATACTGATTGAACCATATGCTTGACTGCTGCTCAAAACACTGTATTCTTTTTCCTTCAGTCATACTATGCATGGTTACGCTGCAAATAAATTACTGTTTATATTCTCTTACAAGTTTTTCATATATATATATATGTCTGTTGTTTTTCTGCCAGTTGGAATATAAGGAATCACTAGAAATAGGATCTGTATTTGTCTCCATCACTGAGGCTTGTAATGATGGATGGGAACTGGAGGGAGGACCTGGGTGATCCTGTTTCAGCACTGCTGTTTCTCTCTGCTGACCCTCAGCAGAGGGTAAGGGAACGTCTTCAAAGGAAGTAGGAAGACTGAACTTCAAATATCTCTGTCATCCTTTGTGGAGATGCATTAAAATATTTCTGTAATGTTCATCATTCTACACAAGAAAACTCAGCACTGATTAGGAGCTCTCTGGTTAACTACCATGATGGCTTGCTATCATTACCTCTAAGATCTTTATTGCATGAACAAAAATGTACCAGTGATCAATAAGAAGAGTAATTATGTCTGTAGAAGGCAAAGACATTCATAGATCCATGACAGTTGATGCCAGGCCAGCCTTTACACTGTTGTCACATTTAATTATAACCATTTTATTTTCTGACATTTCTTCTCACAAGACCATTTACATTTTCTCCATCCCAAAGCCAAATAATCTCCTATCCAAAGGGAAACAGAACTATCTGAATTAAAAAGACACTCAGGCATCTGACTTATGAGGTCAATTTAAGTAGTTAGAAAAAAAGGATTAATTCAGGAATAAGATTTTGATTATATGGCAGAAAATTAAAAATTCACAGTTATCCACATGGGACAACTTTTATCTTTCTGATATAGAAATCATCCTCTTATAGCTGCTCAAAGAGATCTTGGAATCAAATGGCAGGATGTTTTCCTCATGAAATTCAGTATGGGGAAATATAACAGAAATACATGGGGGATAATTTCTCTTTCCATAGTCACCTTCAAGACGTGTCATAACTCATGTTGAGATTTGCTTCCAGACAGGTTAATAAACACTTTGAAGCAGATCCTTGTCTGGTGTAAATGGTTCAAGCTCTGTTGACTTAGATAGCAGTACAGCAGCCTACAATAGCTGGAGACATGTATGTGAGTATCCATGGGCTTACCTTTTCACGTGTGTACAGATATAAGGAGTTTTATTTAATCAGATTAATGTATAAGGATTTTCCTGCGGAGCAATGTTAGTGACACATCAAGCAATGATAGGATACTCAGTTTTTTAGACTTCAGAATGTATCTTCTACAAGTTTTTATCAAATAAAAGGACTAACATATTAAACAGTATTTTAATGAAAAAAAAATCTTGTGGTGCAAAATCAAGGGAAAATAACTTATGGTAGCACTTTGAGAAGTTACCCACTTTTCACTGAGGACTGTCTCTTTGTAGCTATAGGTATAAAGCACTTATCATTTGTTATCTCAGTCACTCTGCCAGCAATCCTTGCTTTAGAAATGCATTTCATCACAGAACTGTCCAGCTAAATGGATGGCATTTCCCAATGTTAAATTTATGGCTCAATTAAAGTCAATCTTACCCTATCAGCTTCCTAGTGTGTATACAATTAATAAAAATAAAATGGAAACCTATCATTTCTCATGTCATGGTTTTCAAAACAGGAAAAATTTAAATCAATGCTCCCTTTACAGGTAATGGAATTTAGCATATGTCTGTAGGCTGTGCTACTTTCACCTGAGCTGATAAAATGCAGGCATTGCTTTTCTTTCCTGCAAATGAGTCATTTATTCATGTATTGTAGGCTTAGGGCTGACAGCCACACAAAAGATTGCAAAAATTAAAGATTTAGGAGTGGTTTTATTGTGAAGTTGTTTGTTTTACCCTCCAAAACATGCTCATGAAGGCTTTTCAAAACCTATGAAACTCTGCTTGTTGTCACTGTGCTTTATACAAGGCAAAGAAATGATCAGGACCTGACAGGGACCAAGCAAAAAGCAGAGTACCTGCTCTGACTCAGTGCTGAAGCATGGAGCGGACCAGCCATTGTCACATTACCAAATGTTCCACAGCCTGCACATTCTCAGGATGCCAGGATCAAAAAACACTTTTAAATTATTTTCTTTCTTGTGCGGAAAAAAAAAAATACCATTGCACCATGTAGGTTGTCAGAACATGGATTAGGTATAATTATATTTTGCAAGTGCTTTCATTATGGTTTAGTGAAAAACCATCACAAATTTTATGACCTCAGTACTGCAGTTAATGACTCAGTGGCCTTTAGCCCTTTTATTTTTATACAGATCTGTGTCAGGGAAACAATGTGAAATTGTAAATAAATCCTGTCAACACATTTAGCTGTATTTTAAAAAAATATTTATATGCAAGGATTTTAAAGGACCTACAGGGGATATTGTTATGTTCTGTGGACCAGCAAATATCTGAGCTGCACAGGAAAATATTTTTTCTTTGTTTTCTTTATTTTCTTTTTTTCCTTTTCCTTTTTTCTTTTTTAAGAACAATGGTGTGTCAGTTTATCTTGGCAGCATTCCACGTTATTCAGTAATAGATGTCACCTCAATACTTTGCCACAAGCTCATCTCCAGATATGGTTGTTCCTAATCTATACAGTTCTACAGAGCTGGCAACAGTAGGAGGAACTATTTATAATTACATTGATAAACCTTTTTACCATTCAGCCAACTGATTCTGCATTTGTGCCTGCTGCTTTGTTTAATGTGGTTTTCTCAATGAAATGTTAATATACTCCAGTAAAAGACTGACACTCATAAGCCATCGATGAGGTCATCCAACATGCAGTCCAACATGCAGCATGTATGCCAGAGTAGAATAACTTAATTAAATCCTTCCTCTGAGGATTAAGAGGGCTATTCTGACAGGCTTTTATAAGCCTGGGCATGCTTGCATGGCGCAGAGGAGCGCAGTGTAGAGTCAAGGAGGGAGCAGAGCAGCTCAAGGCAGCACTGGTACCCTGCAACGCCTCGGACGGAGCTTGCTGGAGACAGCCAGGATCTGCAGACTGCATCACTCCATGATGTGCCCGAGGACTGGCCCAGGGTGACCCTCGAGTCTGAGCTGGGCACAGCGGGTGCTGGGGGTGTGCCCCTGCGGGAGAAGCCCCAGGACTGGCACTGCCAGAGCCGGGACACCAGCAAAGTCACTGCAGCCACGGGTGACTGTGCTGCGGCTGGGATACCCCGAAACAAAGAGCAGTAGAGGAAAATGAGCAAGGAGTAGATATCAGTAGACGAAAGACCCCCAAAGCACATGGAGTAACAGACAGAAATCATCATGCCCACAACCACAAACCTCCTGTGCCTCACAGGAAGAGCTGAGACAGAGTACAGCCTGTGGTGAAAATATTTGAGGAGGTGGAATGAGAAGTGCTCTAAGTGTCTGTGTTCTTTTTTTTCTTGTCCCAGTACCTGAATGAATGATCAGAAGTTTGTGTTGTCAACATATTGAATTACCAAAACAAAAAGATTCAACCATAACAACTGATAGCTGCTCACTATTCTCACTACTTAACTCAGATTTCATGATTGTATTGGGTTTACACGGCCACATTTTTGCAATAGGGGGAACTCCAGGGGTGGCTTCTGTGAGAAGCTGCCAGAAGCTTCTTTCATGTCCGACAGAGCAAATGCCAGCTGGCTTACAGAAGGATCCACCCCTGGCCAAAGCCAAGCTCATCAATGACAGTGTTGGCACCTCTGGGACAACAAATTTAACAAGTGGGAAACAAATTTAACAAGCAGCCAGAGAGAGGAGTGAGAACATGTGAAAGCAGCAGCCCTGCAGAGCCCAGGGTCAGTGCAGGAGGAGCAGGAGGTGCTCCAGGCACGCAGCTGGGATTCCCCCGGTGCGGCCCGCGGTGAGGCAGCTGTGCCCTCAGCCCGGGGAGCTCCACGGGGCAGCAGAGATCCACCCGCGGCCCACGGGGCCCTGTGCTGGGGCTGGTGGGTGCCTGAAGGAGCTGTGAGCCTGTGGGAAGCTCACACGGGAGCCGGCCTCCGGCAGGAGCTGTGTGCCCTGGAGAGGAGCCAGGCCGCAGTCTCTGTGGGTCTCACACTGGGGCAGGCTGTCCCTGGAAGACCTCACCCCTCGGAAAGGGACCCACACTGGAGCAGTCTGTGAAGAGCTGCAGCTGCTGGGAAGGACTTACGTGTGAGGACTGTCTCCCGTGGAAGGGACCCCACACTGGGGCAGATGAGTGGAAGAGTCCTCCCTCTGAGGAAGAAGGAGTGGAAGAGATAACATGATGGAGTGACTGCAGCCCCCCTTCCCTGCCCCCTGTACCTCTTGGCAGGAGGAGGTAGAGAATGTTGAATAAAATTGAAGAAAGAAGGGAGGGGTGAGGGGATGGTGGTTTTATGATTTGGCTTTTCTTCTCATTATATTACCCTGATATGATTGGTAATTAATTAAACTGGATTACACAAATCAAGTCTGTTTTCCATTATGGTAACTGTTGAGTGATCTCTCCTGACCCAAAAGCCTTTTGTTGTACTTTCTTTCCCTTGTCCAGCTGAAGAGGGGAGAGACAGAGCAGCTTTAGTGAACACCTGGGCCAACCCCTGACAATAATCAAAATATTCTTTTATTTCTCTAACATATTCAAAAAAATCTTCCTCTTGTAGTCCTCCATTTAATCATGGTCTGATGCCTCTTGCTTGTACCATAATGCTTTTGTTTCTTTCACCTGCCATGACCATCCTTTGCCTTCAAACCTCTTCCCAGTCATATATTAGTCTGGCAATGTGAAAAACCCTTGCCACAAGTAAAGGCACATGTAGATAAACTGGTTGATGAGTGGATTGAAGGCAACCCCTCAAATGCAAATTTGATGTGGGCTGTGGTAAGAGGCTTAAAAAGTATGAGTTCACTGACATCTGAGTGCAGTGGCTGATGAGAATGGCTCTGAAATAGCCAAGTGTAGATTGATTCCAGTACAACTCAGAAACAAACACCGCACCATTGCTGGAGAAAGTATCTGTCCAACAAGAAGCTAGGAGGAATTGAAAAATGAAAATTATTAGTTAAATTATTGGTACATACTTTGATGTATTTCCAAGTAGTTTTATTTTTATATATATATATATATATATATATGACGGAAAAAGAAAAACAGCTGCTTAGTTCTGGGAAGCAGAGGTGCTATAAAACCTTTTAGATTATCTAAATCTAATCAGAGGAATATGATTTTTTGGTAGTTTGATGACCCTGAACACCCTGCTAAGGAAGTAGCTCATGTAAAGCGCATTAACACAGAAAGAAGAGAGCTGAAAACGTTAATGCTGTCCTTCCATGTGTAAACAGAAGAATATTAATCAAGAATGGAAAGGTCACATTGCCTCTTTAAGTACACTGAAGGGATTGCCTGTTCTGAAACCTAATGAATCTCTAAATATATAAATCTGAATGTTTTTCCTGCTCTAGTCATGTTACAGAAAATCTATGTAGACAGCATATTGCTGTTCCTCTAGGTCCCATCAATCCTTCCTTTTCACTGCATCGGTCTTATCAGTCTTCATGCTCTCTCCTGGTAATGAGCATGCAGAGAGAGCATCTCTCTGATGCTGATGCTACGTCTGATCTCTGTACATTGAAGTGAAAAAAAATCAGACTCCTGTTTAGATTGGTATTTAAGACAGTCATTTGTTTCTTGTGCTAATTTATTTGAAATTACAGAAATTATGTGATAATAGATTTTAAGATGAAAACAAAACTAATCTGATCTATATCAACGATAGAGATCAAGGCTTGTATCAAGGCTCCATTGTTGGCCATACAAAGACCTACAAGAGGACTAATTTGTTTAATTCAGTGCCAATAAGGATGATTTCTTTTCACTTCTTGTTATCAAGTTTTGCAGAATCATATTGTTCATCAAGCTGTCTTCATAGACATCATTCTTTATTGTTGTGTCAAGGGATACTTGGAGACAAATTTTCAGATCTTGACAGCTGATTAGTGCATAAAGCAGCATGTACTGCATTTTTTTTGTTCAAAATCCCAAAAGATGTCTTGGTACCTGCATGTTAGCACAAAGAAGGCCCTGTTTTCAATTCCACCTGAACAGATATGAGTGCACAGGCTTATTATCTGTCCTCAAGTTGGTCCTCAGGTTCTGGGAACATACTTGACAAATGAGTGCACTTTGCTAGGAAAAGGTGTCTCTTCTCAGGGAGTAATGTTTTTTCTTAATTTTTGATATCCCCTTGGGTAAAGTATGCAGGTAAAATTAATTCCATTCAAAATATCCTGCACTGTAATTTTACCCATTCTTTGGGGAAATTTTTTTTAAAAAAAGCTTCTGCAGTATCTCAAGTTTCTACTAAGATCACACCAATAGGCACATGTGCCACTTGAGGCATGAAAGTGGTCTGTATTCCTCTTCATTTAGGAGTGGAGTCCATTCATTTACCCATCCATAAACATATGTAAAAAATGGAAAAGCTGCTCTTCCACATGGAAGGTAACATTATCCTTCAAGTCAGATATCATGCATCTGAAATAATTCTCGAACTCCCACTTCTCTAAATGTGAGTTATCACTAGAATAAGATGTTGATTTTTATAATTTCAGCAGTGCTTAGTGTTCTAAGTGTTGGCATGGGCTGGAAACCTAGAAGCATCTCAAGATAAAAAAGAGCTGCAGACTCTTACACAGACAGTAGGAGTAAAGACAAGCCAAAGGGAGCAGAGACAAAAGCCCCTGCAGTTCTATAGGGGAATTTAATCTCAGTGGCCATGATGTAGATAACCATGGTAAGACCCTGAAGATTTAGAACAGTACTTCAAAGACTCAGATCCCTCTATATCTTTGTGAAAACCTCCAAGTAAATGTGTAGTCTCTGAAGGAGACCTGGATTCTACCTTTGTGCCTCAAGTGTCATCATAATTTCAAATCACAAAAGGTTTTTAGCAAAGCTGCTATGTGCAAATACACGTTTGTAAACAGGAACCAGCTTCAGCAGCTCTTGTCACTAGTCACATATCAAGGAAATAATGGCAAGTTCCTTTTTAATTCTCCACATCCCACTAAGAGTGACATTGAGAAATGCTTTTTTAAATGTCACCTCCTAATTTCTCAGTCTCCTAAAATAGCACTCCTTAGCAATAGTTTAATGTACTTCAGCATTTTATAAGTAATCCTGCTGCTTTAATACCAACACCAACACAAACAAAATTAAATCTCTGGCTCAGACTCTAACTGATTGCTGCAACAGATAAAAAAACCTCAAAAGAGGCATCATGTCATCATTGTCTTTGGGACAGGGAGAGTGGTGATTAAGGATTCCATATATCAAATTATAAATCCACTGCATTCAGGTATGCCCTGTAACATCTCCCTCATAGATTCACCACACAGTTAAGCTAATTACTGAAAATTCATTGTCTTCCTTTAATTGCTTAGTTGTTGCTAACACACTAAATCAAATACTTTTTTCTTTCTTTCTTTCTTTCTTTCTTTCTTTCTTTCTTTCTTTCTTTCTTTCTTTCTTTCTTTCTTTCTTTCTTTCTTTCTTTCTTTCTTTCTTTCTTTCTTTCTTTCTTTCTTTCTTTCTTTCTTTCTTTCTTTCTTTCTTTCTTTCTTTCTTTCTTTCTTTCTTTCTTTCTTTCTTTCTTTCTTTCTTTCTTTCTTTCTTTCTTTCTTTCTCTCTTTCTCTCTCTCTCTCTTTCTCTCTTTCTCTTTCCTTTTTTCCTGCTTTCTTGCTTTCTTGCTTTTTCATTTGTTTGTTTGTTTGTTTTGACCCTTAGAAGAACTAATTAACCCATTGTCATCAAACAGGAAGATACCTGAGTGTTCCAAAACTTAGGTATGGAAATGGCAAAAGTAACAGGTTTGAACAGTAATATGACAGCTCCAGCAAATACTTGCCAGTGAATTTATAAAGTGTATGCATGGCTGAATGAATATATGTTTATGGGCTACTTGTGTATTAACTGTAGTGGTGAATATATCTGTATTTTAATGAAGATAAACATTTTCACAAGCAGCTAATCTCACCTAGGTAACCAAAGTAATTACCCACAAAAACTACTATGGAACACTGGATTGCTCTGTACTGCATTTCTTGGTCTGTGTAGTGTTGTGCTTGTATTTTGTTCTGACAGTTAAGAGAATACACGGTTTAATGGATAACATCCCGTACTTTCAAAATGAAATTAAAAAACAAAAAGGAGAGAAACAAAAAGGCATCATTGCTAACACAGGTTTCAACATCAAAGCATTTTTTTATTTATATAAAGATGCAAAGTACCTGCCTTTTGAAGGTCTTGGTAATTGCATGTCTCCAGTCTCACAAGATTTCTGTTGTTTAACAGCTCTTCTCAAGTAAACTTACCTTTTATAAGGACTTCTTTTGTTACTTTTACTTTCTCACATGCTATTTTGAATAATTTCATGTTTTCTCCTCCATTACTTTTTTCTCCCTGATCCACAAATTCTAGTTTCATTTGCCCTCCTCCTTTCCTGCTCATACCTCACATAGCTCCATAGCTCTTTCTCTTTACCTTATCACCACATACTTGCTATTTTCTTCTCTGAGCTCTTTTTATCCCATTTTTTCACATTAATATAATAATTTATTTTCCCCTTTACATCCTTTTCTGGACATACTGATCTACTCTGATTTTATTGGGCTCTGGGAGTATAGTTTTGTTATAGCCAAAGCAACCAAAACCAACACATGCTTCTTCTCCAAGTGCAGTCCCAGTGACATCTCAAGGACAGTCTTTCATCACCTATGGAAATAGGATTTATTCTACTGAAATCACTGAGGTGTCCTTTTAAAGGCCTGAAAGCACAACACAGTCATTTTGGGTCAGTATGTTTGCCAGGAACATTTCTCAGCGAAAATTCTTATATTATAATTATGTCCTGGCTGAATGTCCTGCTTAAATTCTGGCCAGCAAAACTCCTATTAGACAAGAACTCTCCACAATTTAAAACCTGCAGTAGGACCTTGGGTGAGATTCAAAGGAGATGTCAATATCTTTCAGTTAAAAAGCTTGAGTTCATATAATAATTGTCAGTCTCTCCTCTCTGGGTCTGGCAGAAGGAAAAAAAAACCAAAAGAAAACAAAACAAACAAAAACAAAAACCAAAATTAAAAAAAAAAAAGAGAGAGGCAAAGAGAATGATCTGTAAAATATTTAATATCCACCTCATAAGATTAAGCTAATCTTGTCTTGGGCATGAATGCGCTTAGCAGAGGTATACTCCCTGGTAGGCCTCTCATCCAGTAATTGTATTTTCCCCGACATTTTATGAGTACTTTTTTTTTTCCAAAGTAAGTCAGAACCCAATAGAAAATGCAGGAAAATTTTCTGAAGACTGAAGTAGAAACTGAAGCATTTGCATACAGTAGAATTAATTTACCAATGCCTTATTAGGGATCTAGTGGTGCTAGTTAAGGCTACTAAGGCCATGTTCAGTTGAAACTGGCCTTTGGAAATTAGGGATTGATAGGGCTTAAACCTTCAGTTCAAATGACCTCTCAATTTTGAGAACAGTTATATCAAGTCAAAAGATATCTTCTTACTTTGATCCTGCCATTCTCTACAAAATGCCAACTTATAGGGCTGTACTGTCATCTGTCCACACAAACTAATTAGTTGCATGTCAAAAACCCCTGGAAACTTGTGTTAGAGTGCTGCCAAAGTTCTGGCTAGATCTCTACACACAAATAAATATCTGTGGGGTGCTATATTACCTTACCTGGCTGAATGAAATGTAAGGCAGTAATTGCAAGTTAAGCTATGAATTTTGAAAGGGTTCTGAAATTTTGAAGAGAAATAGGATTACTTAAGAAAGGAAATGCAGGTTTAGCTCTTAATTTTCCCAGTTTATGTGGTTAGAAATCACACCCTTTATTATTTTAGTTCCTTGGGGTGTTATATTTTCTCGGTCTTTCAGATCTCCCTCCTTCAGGCTTTCTATTATACTTAAAATCATATAAACCCCATTGTTACTTTATAGAATTATGGCTAACACTGGGATCTGTTGATTCTACAACACTTTATTGGTGAACCTACTTAGGCAAGATCATGACTTTGAGATTGTTCTGTAGAATTCATCCAGGAGCTATCCCTGCAATAGTCTTGTAAAAAAATGTTAGCACTATGGATCAGGCATCTTCACATGCTACCACAAACCAAAATTTTCCAGCATGCAGAGTACCCATGCTCCAAAGAAGTCCACAGGTGCTGCAAGACCTCACCAGCTTTGCCAACCATCAGTGAATTGAAAAGTACTAAATTCAAAATAAACATACCTACATACTTGAAAACTAAAATTTGAGTTTTGGTCTCTGATGGCATGAAACAATGACACAAGAGGGATTGTCAACCATTTTTTTGGATTGTCATCCAACTCTTTACAGTCCTGTATTAGGGGTGTTCAAAGAAGTCAATGGAAAAAGAGCTTAAAAGAAGCAAGTTCTTTAAATAGGAGTGGTTAATCTGGGACTCTTCTTGAAAGAGTTTTTTTCAGACTTCAAAGATTTGCATGTTTTCAAGGGGAAAATATACCTGGAGCAGAAATCCATTGAGGGATATGGTCAAACAGAAAGTGTGACTTACTCCAGAAGTTCTACAGCCTCAAGTGTGTGGGAGTCAAGGGAGTGCCTGTGCAAAGTATGGAACATGCTTGCTCTGCTCCTCTGCTTCCTGTGTTGGGCTCTGGACATACTCAGAGGCAGGACACTGAGGTGAAATTAACTTCATCTTCTGTATTTAAAAATATTTTACAATTATTTTTGTTAGTTTCTTCCTAATTCTTTCCACTCTCCACTCTTCAAGTCCTCTCATCTCTCTTCTCTTTGTACTTCAGTCATGTCTATGCTTTTTTATTTGTTGGTTTCTTTTTTTGATAGGTGGTGTTCTTTGTTTATTTGTTTTGGTTTTTAATTCTTACATTTACCTTAGAACTACTAGCATGTGCTAAAAATAAATTAGTGTTCTAAATTACAGAATAAATCCTTCTGGCACTTCTTTCCTGGAAGGACCCAAGGAAATCTGTGTGAATCCAAAATCAGTTTTTCCTCAGTGGGAGTCATGGTGGCTAGAGACCGTGTTTGTGAGATACTTCAAAACAAATCTCTTAACTGAAGTTCAGAATGAGTAATAAGCACAAAAGTCTGAATCGGAATCATTTGTTAATTTCTGATCAAGGAAGTCAAGGGTATAAAATTCAGAGACATCATTCCACTGAGGACAAAAGCATTGAGTTCATAAGCGATGTTATGAGGATTTGGTCCACAGATTTTACACTGAAGTGCTGACACACGCTTACTGTTGCAGTGCACAACATGTTGCTCTAGTTATTCTTTGCTCATTTTCATGACTTGAGATACTGCTTGGATGACTGCTCTCATGTAACAAAGCTGGCAAGTTTTCCACTTTGAACACAAAATGGTCACAATCATAAAATTATATTTCTCATCTGAGAAAGAAAAAATCTCATGAAGGCTCATCCATCCCTTTTACAGGAACTAAACACAAAGAAAAATACTTAGTTGCACAGTAGCAAGCAGCTTGTGCTGCTATTCACGAGGTGCCGCAGAACTGGATGTTCTCTTTAATCTTAAACATGTTAGTAGGTTACAGTGACTGTGGAGTCAAAATAATTTGGTGCATTTGTTCACTCTTGTTTACCATATGCAGAAAGTTCATGAAAATCTCTGGAGTTCTGTTCCAAGAGCATTTTGTATTACATTAAAATACAATCTTCTTGACAGTGTTGTTGGAGGTTCCAGAGAGAAATAAACTAAACTCAGAAAAAATCAAAACCAAATTTGTGTTTAAAAAAAGTGTGCTGAGCTGAATAACAGTTTCTCATTTACTTTTTCAATTATTAAAGTAATGTATTCAACTTGAAACATCTCTTTTCAGTTGCAATAATTTTAAAATATATGCAATTCCCTTCCTCCTCCCAAAAAGAGTGAAGAGAAAGGGAAATTAAAATTGAAAATCTTGTTTGAAAAATTGAATATTTTCACTTGGAAAATGTCACAACAGAACATATATTTTTCCTCTTATTTTCTTTCAGTAGAAAAGAGCATTTCAATGAAAAGGAAATGAATTGATTAAAACTTTCAGAAAAAAAACCCCTGCATTTCTGGCCCTTAAAAAATTTTAACTGACAAATGTCACACAGATTTAACATATGACACTTCTCCTCTTGCTTCAAATGCCGCACTTTTCCAGGCAACACCCAGAATATTAGGGTGGTTCTTTGACACAAAGAAATAATGAAGAGATTCTTAAAAGATGTTTCCTTTCCTACCCTTGGACATAATGGCTTTCCCTATTTCATTTAAGGTTTTCCGAAAGTTGATAGTGCAGTACTTATTTTGTTGCTTTATTAAACTCTGCCACACCTGTTTCTTAACACTTTTTCTCATTCATTAACAAACACATCAGCAACAAAAGGAGGGCCAAGGACTATCTCCATCCTTTATTGGATGTGAGGGGAAACATAGTGGCAAATTCATATGGAATTCAGTGTGGAATATTTTAGTAGCTGCATCAGTAACTATTACTGGCAATTTACAGTACTGTACTATTGCATTCCAGCACAAAAAAAAAAAAAAAAAAAAAAAAAAAAGAGATCAAAAAACCAAAAGCAATATCAATATGATACAATTTCAAAATTTCCCCTAAACCCTTCCAATAGCTTCAAGTTAGTAACTGTTTAAATTTGTTGGCTCTATTTTGCTAATAGTATCAGAAAAAGAGGATGGCTGAGAAACAATTCTGGGTTAAGGATAAGACTAGATAGTGATGTCCCTTTTGTAGAGAATGTAAAGCATGTAAACATCTTTTCTGAGCCTGCAAGTGTTGTGCTTTGAATATTGCAATATTGACCTCTGAAATCTGCAGTAAAAGTCTAGATGCCTCCTTGGAGTCAGTGGCCTGGTGAAGGAAGAGCTGGTGCTGTGCAGATTTGGGGCAACTTGTAGTCCTGCAAGAAAGGAATAGGCAAAAAACAACCCTGGTCTGAAGCTGGTTGTCAGGGGAAGCCTTGGCTGATGTATCAGATCATCTTATCTAATACTGGGATACCAGGATTGGAAGGGATCAGTTACCTGTTATTATCCTGTATCAGAATCAGAAGAAAAAAGAAGAACAATTTAAAAAAAAAAAAGTGATTCTTAGTCGATGCAACCTGTAAAAAAATTAAGATTGTGACAACACAGATATATAGGAATGCAGATGAAAATATTCAAATTCAGCATGGAGCACACCATGGAGTTCTACTTGCTGCAGGACAGATGAGGATGGTGTGAACTCATTGGTGGCTCAGAGCACACTGGGGGAGGCTTCCTTGAGCCTGTGAAAGAGGACAGAGGAGCAGAACACAAAGAGGAGCCTTACAGCATACTCTAGCTCAAAAGAACCAAGATGAATATCTACTCATATTATAGACAAGTTTCCCAAACTCATCTCAGATTTGTACTTGTCCAATTCAGAGATATGTCTTTATCATATATTTTGAGGGAAGTTCTGTTTAGTTTCTTAATCAGGACTGTAGATTAAAAAAAATTCAGAGGATGATGATTTTATATACAGGGACCAAGTTCAAATTATTGCCTTATTCTCTCTGTTTTACAGCGATTACCATGTTTTCTGGTGTCATCTTAATTTTGTATTTCCAATGTTTAGGCTCTTAAGAAATAAAATACTATTAGATACAAATTAAAAACTTTAAATCAAGAATTTTTCATATTTGGGAAAGCAGAAAGCGATGACAACACTATATTTGTCATGGCACAGACCATTACTACAATAGGCTTAGTTCAGACTGTTTTCTTCCTTGTTTGAGAAGGAAGCAAACTAACACTTGCAAAAATAAGAAATTATACTAACACTTACAAAAATATACATTTATTATTTTCAATTTATGTATTACTGATAGTGATAAAGAAAATCTTAGCAGAATTTAAGTTTTTACCTCTAAGAGAACAACGGTCATATGGTTTGTGAGTAAAAAATACTCATCTCAGTTTCTCTTTGAAGTTTTCTATATTTTCTAATAAATTATTCATTGTTTCACGTTATGATTCTTGGGCTTGTTCTCAGATCTATTCAATCCCTGTATATATAAGTTTTGTGGACATTGTTTGTAAAGATCATGTAGAGTCTAAGTGCATTAGTGACAGAGGTCATGAAATATTGAAAGATTTAACCACATATGTGAGAGAAATAAGTATTTCTCCCAAAGATGTAAGAGGTGGCCTGTTCACATATAACACAAAGCCCAGTGAAATATTGACACACGATATCCTACTATTTGGAATTAATCCATAAAATAACACCAGCTCCTGTATCAGAGTATTAAGCACTACAAGCCTTGCAGAATCTCAGGGTGATCCAGGGAAATGTTGTATCATTATAGCAGTCATAGCAAGAGGGGAAGGAAATTAAAGTGAAGAATGAAATATTCTTAAATCCACAAAAGGGGTTTTTTTAGTTAAAGTTAATTGACTGGTAAAATCTCCTTTAGTGCTTTTTTTTCCCCCAGTCAAGTTCACAGCAGAATATCAATGAGGTTTGTTGAAATGGAAACTTTTCACTGTGCATAATTAGAGTAAATGAAACGTGCATCCATTCTCAATGTGCTTCTTTTATTTCTGTAAAATTTAATTTCTTTAAGAATGGAGGCAGGAAATAAATGGGGTGAATGTCAACTTACATGAGAAGGGTTTCAAAATTTCAAGGCCAGCTCAAGAACAATGATTTGGATCAGAAATCTTCCTCTGTGATAGTGGCAAACACTTCTCAGCCCAGTTTGTGTGCCTCGGTTTTGCCCGTGAAAAGGGGCAGTGCTAACAAGAATTAGGGATAGAGAAGCGGAGAGAATTTCCCTTCAGTATGCCACTGGAGTAGGCTGATCTGAAAACCTACTGCTCCTCTGGTGCCTTGGGTTTTTTAAGTGTCGAGTACCATTAACACAGACAGAGCCAAACTGTGTGCTGTTGTGACTTTCCAGAGAGGAGATCCCATGAGGGATTAGGCTGAGCCTGCCAAAGCCACCTGGCTTGTAATGTGTGTCAGATCAGAAAGAGAGCTGCACTTGCTCCACATCAGCTGGTAGCAGAGATGGGAATAGGGTTTTGGTGGTTCTGACCCCTGGAGGAAGGGAACCAGTCAGGTTAAATCACAAGGGCTGTAACAAACCCTCCAATTCTCTCCATTTCAGGAGTGACCCCACCGGTGCTGCAGTGCACCATAGCAGGAGGTGGGCCACTGAGACAGACAGAGAAAGGAAAGGAAGACAGAAGCAGGAAAGGAAGAAAGAAAAGAAAGAAATGCCATCTTCATTTGTAGGTGGGGATATGAGGTGAACTTTCCCTAAGGATGCACAGGACGATTGGGCAGAGGCTAAGGCTGTGCTCTGAGCATCACCCTGGTGTCCTTGGACACATTCTCTCAAACAGGAGTGATCTGCCCACTCCACTTGCCAGCTGAGCCTTAGCTACCCTCTGCTGTGCCAGTGCTCCTTTCTCACCCCAGCTGCTTAGTGACACTGGCTGAAGCCACCACCACAGTGTTCACTGTGAGCAGGATTTTCTGTGCTCCTGTGACAAGCTGGGAGTGTGTGTGTGGTTAGAAATACAAGAGTACAAATGACTTGTGACAGCCTCCACTGACCACTGTCCCTCAGATGGAGTGCTGTGGGTTAGCCACACTCCTGGGAACACTCCTCTTGTCTCAAAACACCTTTTTCTGGCCTGAATATTCCCGAGGTTCAGCAGTAGGGGTAAAGTGCATGTGGGGAGCAGAAGTGAATAAATTAAAAGAGACATTTCTGGTTAATTAAACCACTCCTGTGGGAGTTTTCAGTATGATTGAACAAACCATGAAAGCCCTCTGGATGTGCTCAAGCACATGGTACTCCTGGTGCACTTTCATGGCTGCTATCAGGATTACCAGAGAAACCAGCATAACAGAGATGTGGAAAGCTTTACCTTGTCAGATTCATTACACTGAGCTTCCAACCATGAAATGTGAAAAAGACAGGGGGCAATGCATATTTCACTTGGTGGGGCCGATTTTCCTAATTTTATTATCACTGGATTTGTAAATGTCAGAAGCTGAGACACAAAACAACAGAGGATGAGCTCTTAAAATGGCTCTTTACACTCTGTAGCTCTCTGCATTGAGATGCCTCCTGCTATAAAACTTGAATTTCACTAAGCCTGAAGTAACACTCTGCTGCTATTATTCACTGATTACTACAGAATTACTAAGCAGTCTCATAGCACATGCAGGGCACTGTCACACCCTGAGTGACACTCTGTGAGCAGGCTGCATGAGACAGAGCTTGTCCTGAGGAGCTGCCAGCCTGAACAGGTTGCCGTGTCCCAGGCAGGACAGAGCCAGGCTGCAGCTGCCAAGCTGTCTGCTGAGCAGACCATCCTGAGTTTAGGAGGTTTCCCAGATCAGTGCAATTAATTACTGCACATGCCCCTATCTCTTCTTTTAAGTAGTTTAAGGGAGACTAACTTTTGAGGCTGAAGGCAGCTGGGATGAGTCTCAAAGTTCAGTATCACACAGGAAATCTGTCGAGGACTCACTGGGGGGGTTCTGTCCCGGCTTGTCACCTGTTCCACAAAAACACCTTTCTTCTCCAGTTCATGAGAGGCCAGTGTTTGTCTTAAACCAGACAGAAATGTTCACAGCTCACTTTAGGAGGAAGAGAGTTGGTTCACAGCATCCTTCATTCTGTCCCTCAGCTCTTCCACTTCTTTGTACAATGGACAACCTTATTTTCTAGAAACACCATCCTCTTTTTCTAATCCTCTGAAAAATGCTGCTCTTGCACTTTAAATTTTGTGTCCTATGAATAAAGATATCAATTGATGAGATACACATAGCATCAGAATGGAAAATATGAAACATACTGTATTAATTTGGGTCCACATAACTGCTTCTCACAGAAAAAACAAGTTGACTATTTTTAGAAAACATCCTTTAGAAAACGTCATTCCTTTATTTCATTTGCCAAGAATTTCTAATCTGAATTTCAGAGAAAAAGCTCTCTACTACTTTCAGACATTCATGTGATGAGGGGATCCATCAGGTGCATGACAAACAAGTGTGTTTTCTGTACAGCATATTCAAATTCCTCCAGTACTATTCAATTTCTCTCCCAAAAGCACAAACAGTGGTAGCTATGCCTTAAACAGACTGAGCCTAGACCTGACTTTGCTATGCTTGAGGAGGAACTATCTTCATGTCTTTGTGAATTTATTTTTGTTTATGATTCCACTCTCAGACTTTTTATGCTGCTGACCCTAAGCAAATTTGTCATGGCAAGATGGACATCTGGTTTTACAGGCTTGGCCAAAGTAAGCAACACAAGACTAGGAACAGAGAAGCAGAACACTGGATCATAAATGGCAAAACCCCAGAAGCTAAACTCAAGGAGGGGCAGAAATTGAAACACTAACACAATATGAAAAGAGGAATGCCATTGAAGTCAACAATGTAAAGGGGCAGTCTGCTATGGTAACATGGGATATTTTTGTAGCTCTCTTTTTCACTTTGTCTTTAAGGGGTTTTGTTTCTCTGAATACAAGGAAATTGCATACTTTCTTGAATAGAATTCCTTGACGTGATAGTATTCCCTGAAAGTAAAGTTTGTACTAAAGGATAAGCAAATTACAGAGTAGAAACTGAAGCAATCTGGGTCATATAGGATGTATATAGGAACTATTTCCTCCAGTGTAATAGTTTTTGTCCAAGGCATGTTTCAAAGCTAATGTCCACAGCAAGATAACAATGCTGAAAATTTAGTAGGTCTGATACCTAATCTCCAGCTGAAGTGACAACCATAAACAAAAAAAAATTATCCCTGACAACAGGCTGACACTACTGGCACATCAGTCAGCTCTGATATGCTGATCACAGGCCCCACTGATCAGTTTCAATATCCTGCCAGGAGCTGATGTATTTGTACTAAACCACTGAAATATGTTCCCTTCTCTCTGCACAAGCTGGATGCTGTTAGGCAGCAGCTTCTCTTCCCCAGTCCCCCTCCTCCTCGAGAAATATCTGGCATGGAGAGGTGCATGAGGCCCGGTCTGGTTGTCACTTCTTATATCCTGGTGCTAGGGCCATCATGAGAGGAACTCATCTGGAAGAAATTACTCTTCAGGGGCTGCTGTGTTTTGCATTGTTTTGAATTGCTAAGGTAAAAATACTCGGGTAAGCTGTTCCTGTTGCCTCTCTGAACTCCGTGTATCTTGTTTGGGGTACCATGAGCAGTGCTGGCTAAGTAAGCATGAAGTGCAGCATCTGCTCTGCTCTCTGGAGAGGTGTAGCCTGAGCAGGCTCCCTCTCTATGAAAAAGCTTCAGGGAAGCTTGGGGTTGCCCCAGCTAAGACTCCTCCTGGAACTGCCTTGAGGCAAGTGCTGCTCATGGTGGGGTTGCTTAACAACTGTCTATACAGAGCACATATCAGTAGAGAAAGTTTCCTGCCCTGACAGCAGATACCAGAGTAAGTATGTAATATAAATTGTGCAAATTACAGATTTGAAATAAGACCTTTAAAGGGCAATGAGAAACTTCAGTATAGTCAAGTCAGTGTGTTTCAGTTTAGTTTTAATAAGCAGAGAAGATATAAGGAAAGGACAGGGACAATTTTTCAAAAAGTCTTTTGAGGATTACGGAGTGCATCATAGGGTTATTTAGGTTCAAAAAGACCTAGATTTGTTTAAAAAAATCTAATTGCAAGGAGGACCAAACCTAGTAACTTGGAAATCCTACAACATTGACAAGCACCACGTAAAACTACATAAAACATTCTCATAAAAGATAATGTGCTCTTCTGCATATTGTACAGGAGCCAAACATGAAGACTTTGAGCTGGATCATCTCTTTAGCACAGCACCAGGGGAAAACAAATTATGATCTTCTGGGCTCCTTTTATATCCCAGTTTGTTCTTTTCCTCACTCACGCAATTATCTCTACCCAATATTTTTATTTGCACCTCAGTTTTCACCCATCTTTCATGCTTCAAGACTTCAAATAATCTCTTTTAAGATTAGACTTCCTTGATAGGCTGATTACATTGCAGGTTTTCAATAGACAGATTTCATGCACCATCCTCTGACACCCCTAATCCTAGTTTCTAGCAGGAACAGGATGCTAGGTATCCAAGGCAGTGGCACAGATCAGGTATGACAATTTTTATATTGGTTGTGCCTTCTTGCTACTTTACTATTCATTTCATTGAACTCCTGTCTCCTCCTGTTCAGTCTTCTGTAAACTGTCTTCTTTTTCAACTTTCCTCAGCTCAGTTTAACTTCTCACTTCTATTTTCTTTTCCTCTATTCCATCCTTCAAATACACACAATGCTTATATCTTTGCTGCTATGACTAATAGCCTAATGATGATGAACTTAGATTTAATTTGACATCCTCGGATGTAATTTTCATCATGCTGTTGAGAGAAGCGAATGCACTGAGTCTCATAATCACTGTCCATGAGCAGTGCAGAGCATTTCAGGAGTCAATGCTTGTCCCAGGCATGCATTTCTCCACACATCCATTTCCTGACAGAACCCACTTTTATCAGCTTTCAGGGCATCTCTTCAAGCCTCCAATTGCTTGGCATAACAGTGTTGGTATATCTTCAAAATTCAATATTTCCTTAGAGCTGACGGCCTGCCTATAGCCTGGGTTACCCTGTGTTACCTCTGTTTTGGCTCAGTCTGAGGCAGTCTCCTCACACTGTCACTGAATGAGTTATTCTGGCCAAATTCAATCCCTCAGAGCATAGCTGCTTATGTCTCAGTAGGTGACTCAAGGTTCTTGTGGTAAAAATTTTAGTCTATAAGTCATCTCATTCCAATTTAGACATCTGAATACTCAGATGATTTGCAGCCTAAAAGTGTTCTGAGCTGAGATAGGAGCAAGATGAATCCCACCTACCCACTGAAATGGAATGAGATGAGGAAGCTGATGTCCTTGGCTTAAGCTAAGCATAAAACCCAGATACTGTCTTTTATGAAGAAAGGTGATCTTCACTCTCTATATAAGCATTCAACAACTATCCAAAATGAAGGGATGTGCAAGGCCCGTGGTGTATGAGCTGATTTTGGCTGGTGACAGTTTTGCATGTTAATAGTAGGAGGCAATGAGAAGTTGGAAGGATGCACGAGGCACAGTCAAGGCAGACACTGAGAGCACGGCCTAAGGGATAGGCACGAGGAGGAGGCACTTTGGATTGAATTGTAGATGAGAAAATCTTGGGAATTTGATCACATTTCTGCGTGTTCTACCTCTGCTTTTCTGCAGGAAAACAGACTTTGTGAGTGAAATACATGAGCTCACATCAAATGCCAGCCTGATGCCACCTAATTTTTCTCACCAAATTGAACATCCTGCAGTAGCATTTTGAGCCATTAGGGTCACCACTGAAGCTCTGTAGTTGCCTTCATTATTGTTCTTTCAGGTCCTGAGGTATCAATGAGCCCTGCCATTTGTCTGATAGGAGTGTATCATCCTTTGCAGGAAAACTTATTAGCATGTTTACTTTCACTTTCTGAGCATAAAATGTTTACTAATAGCATTCTGATATTTTGGATTACCAACAATTTTTGCACATCTACTATATCAATTACTGACAAACAACTGAGTTCTCCTAATGATGATTATTCTGGGACACAAACATATTGTCTTCTAAAGTGTATTTCCTCAGCCTTTCTCAGTGTCTGGGAAGTTGAAAATCACATGGCTTTTAACAAATGAAGGACACACAATTTCTTTTATGGTTTCATGAATGTGAAGGATCCACAAGTCCTGAAGCCTTTTGCTGTCCAAGTTACAGTGGAGCTCAACCTGAGGATCCAGATTGTGAAAGGAAAATAATGCATGACTGGAAGGAAAAGAGCACAGAAATAACATCAGAAGAAAGCTTTTCAATTTGCATTTTCTTAGGCTGTGTATGTCTCCAGTAAATAGAAGTGGCACAGTGGCAGACAGCTCAGGCTCACTCTGACCAGCCAAACAGAAATTAATAGGAACTTCTTTGCTGAGTAAGGATATTGGGAAAATCCCGTGTGCATATAGGAACTGCAGACCAGGAGAAAGGCAGGCCATAGGCCCTGGATTAATTCATGCTAGGTAGGTTAAATATGAACCTATGAGGTATGAGGAAATGGAGTTGAACATGCTCTACTGGGACACCACAGCTGGGAGCAATGGGAATATCTGGGAAGCACTTCCCAGTACACAGGCCCCAAATGTACAGCACTGGCATACAGGGCCACAAGCCAAGACAGATCCAGGCAAGAATCAAATGGTGCTCAAACAGCACTGGACCTTTCAGGGGAGAACTCTGCACATCACATAACTGGAAGCTTCTATCTGAGGTGACTTTCTAGGCTCTACATGCAGTCAAATGAGGGTTGCTCCTGAAAAAACTGATATAGCCTAAAAAGCATATTCTGAATATTTCCATTGGCTGTCTAGGAAGAACAGGAAAACTTATATACCAGTGTAGGCATCCATATAACTACAAGCAGTTTTAGCACAGTGTGCTCTTTACTGGAATTGTGCCATTTGAGGAAGATTAGGCACAACTGTCTGGCCACTGGCTGCCCTACTTAACTTGCGGCTTCATAAATCAGAAGATTTCATCATGCACCAGTGTCTTTTGGGGGAAGCCAGCACTTCTCTGCTGCTTGTTGCACATTGCACCAGGCTGTTTGCCATTTTTTTCACAGAACTTGGTCTATCTTGTGACTCTTTGCAGTACAAAGGAATTTTTTTTTCCCAGATCAGTATCTGTGATGGTCTGACTTCTGCTGGTTTGTTTTATATTTCTTTTAGAAACAGAGAAAAAAAGTATGTGTAGGTATAGTACAACAGAATGTATCAATGAATTTAGGAGTGGAACTTTTCTTACTTAGAGAAGACAGCAGGTCTCTCTATTCTTCTAATATATATCTAAGTGGAAGAAGCTCCAGATGGCTGATAATTAGATTTGGTTGCTAAAAAGTGTCTATCCTTTAACATTTGCAAATTCATCATTTTCAGGCAGAGTTAGACTCCTAAAGACCCATGATCAGCTTATTTGTGACAACATGGAAAATGAAAGAGGTGAATAGAAAACTCGGATGTGGATGTACTATCAACTATTTCATAGTGTTCTTTGGATATTTTTATGTTTTAAAAATGTGAGGATTGCAGAGAAAGAATATTTTTTAGCTCCAACTTTTCAGTAAACCTATTACTGTAACATACCCATTAGTTTGCACCGTGAGCTTAAAGAACATTGTATCCTAACATGTAAGAATGCCCTTTGGATGGAAAAAAAGTCACCTTATGAGAACCTTACCTACTAAAAGCATTTTTGCTCTTCATATCTCTTACATAGTTGTGTTTTACCTAAAAATTGTAATCTTGAGGTGTGGCATCTTCTTCCATATTTTACACGGAAATTCTTCTCCCACAGTTTGAGGTCAAGAAAGGCATTCCAGACAATGACTGAAAGTGATTAGTATAAAAACGCACACTGATTTAGATTTTCAGAACTGATCAACAGTTTAAGACCATACTAGAAATTTATGTGGTGTTTCCAGTTTACTGGAAGTTAAAATTTATTAGCACTTTTTGAAACGTACCATGCTAATCAAGGTAAATTAATGAATGAAATTCCTTGATTGCTAGTTTATCATTTCAGAGGTGCTTTAAATAAAACTAGTTTAAGAAATATTTTCTCACAGCAGATCAGATGAAACTATTACTTGCACTGGGAAAAGATAATTTTTTCTTTCATGCTTTTTCATATGTAAATCCTCATGTCTTTTCAATAAATAACAATGCTAGTTCTGCTCTATTGGACATTTATTTTCCTTTCTTGCACTTTTCACTTCACAACTTGATTATATGCATCCTGATAAAAAATTCTCACCCTGCCTACTTCTCCAGTACAGTACAGAGGATAATGCATGGACTACAATCTAGGAAACTAAGCCTGCCACACCAATTAGAAATATTTCCAGCAGGTCTGATAGTCTAACAAATCTAGCATTGGGCTCCCTTCTGAGTGCATACTTCTTTTTCTAGAGATATGTATATATATACTTTTAACGGGGAAGACTCATGAACCTTATTCTTACTTAAGGTTGAAATTCGGATACACATAAAAATGTATTAAGTCAAGATAAACAAATTTTCATATTATTCCACAAGAGGTGGTAGAGATTAAACCATATCTTTATTGTCTGTGAGAGTGCTTCAACCTTGAGGATAGCGAGTAAGGTCTCCCCTAAACCCTGGCCCTGTGACCCCTTCAACAGCATTTTCTCCCAACCAGCCCACAGTCATTTGGGAAGGGGATGATCTTGGGTGAAGTTAGCTCGGAGGACACACAGCTGCATAGGTTAAGCTGTCACCTCTCAGTTATCTACACACACTGGAGATGCTGAGCTGAAGTCTGCTTCATCTTTTTCTCAGTTCTTCCACCCCAGAAAAGGATTCTGCATAAATAAAAGTATGTAACAGAGAATTGCACAAACAATCTGTGTGCTGGGCTAGAGCTCTTTACATGACAACACAAATTCTCATCTGCAGCCCACGACACCGCCAAGAACAGAGACCACGGTTTCTGCCAAAGCCCTCCTAGCAATGCTGGCACCAGTGCTTTGTTCTGTTTAAGCCAGATGCTTCTTATTTAAGAAAGCGATTGGAAACATATAACATAACTAAGAAATTAATGTTATCTGTGTTCATGTCTGGCCAAGCTGTACAGAACTCAGGGCTGGTTTGCTTTAGGAGTGGGCTGGAATTCCTGATTTTCTGAAGGAGATAATGAAGTTGGAGGACTAGAGTTAACTTAGGGGAGGAGATGTGGCTGTGAGGTTGTTCATCAAGTGAAACCTTTTCAGGGCGTTGTGGTACTAGAGTGAAAGTCTCCTGTTGGGAGGGAGGAAGGAGAACTGACAGGCAGAAGGAAGGAGGATACATATGGATAAGAAATTATTTTAAATCCTGAAGTATTTATGTATTTCTATTTGCCCTTTGTATATTATCCGATTTATTCTTGCACAATGGTTCAGATATCAAAAAACATATGTAGATCTATGCAAATCTGCAGGCACCTGGCTTGTCTTCTGGTGATATTGCCAGTAATGCGGATAGCTTAGTTAAAAAAGTTAAAAACTTATAATAATAGTTCTGTGTACCCACAATGCCTACATTTCTGCTTTGCTTTCCTCTCTCTTGTTTGTGAAAGGTTGCCTGCCTTTCTTCAGGCCTTTTCCATTTCCAGTAAGGAGCTGTCTAATGTGAGAATCCTGCCTCTGCTTTTACATATCCTCCACCCTCCACAAAATTCAATAGTGTTGATATGGCTTTGGCAAGATATAATTTTTGGTTTATACCTTTTCAATCTTGTTTTCTCCAGACTGTCCACCTTTCCCTTGACAAACCTTCGAGCCGAAAAAAAATGTAGTCCTTAAAAAAACCAAAGCACAAACAAAACAACAAAACCTTGAGAATTAGGTTTTGGGAAAGTGAAAAATATGTGCAGTGTGATAACTAAGCATGGGCAGCTATGCTGTGTGGCAGAGATTGCAAGCTGGATGTTTTTCTTATGCTCATACTGATTGCAGTTATCTTTCCAGTTTCTCACAGCTCATAAATTATACACTCTTGCAAACTCTGCCAGTTGGAATTTAGACTTTTGTCCCTTTACCACTGGGAGAAATTGAACAATTAATGAAGCAGTGACAACTGGTGCTTCCTCCCTTCCTGGGGAGACAGGGACAAAAGACATCCAATGTGGATGCAATATTCAGTTACTAATACTTCCATGTGAAATTCCTTAGGCCTAAATCTGAAAGAGAAGTAACCTGTTTTAATATTCCATTTCAAATTTTTTACAAAAAAAAAAAAGCTGGAAAAATAGGATGATGAGGAAGCCATCCTGTTCTCCTGTTCCCCTGGGTGACAAACATAACTAGAGCTTTTGCTGTTCTCTGTTTTTTGTTACAGGCACGCTCCAGAGACACATGCTCTGTGCTGCTGTAAATACACTGTTTCAAATGTCAGACCTGATTTACTCTGTTTTTTGGAAAGAGAACAAAGAAAGTTAGTTTTTGAACCCAATAATGACAATAAACAGCAGTTGTTTGAAAATATCCCAGACAAGGGGCTAAATAAAGAGAGTGCTGCTTTTGCAGTTAACTATTATCCATACTATTCCTGCTAGCTGCTACTCATAGTGTAAGCACTTTCATGGGCATTAACGGTGTCACAGCTTGTCAAAAAGTAGTCTTATGAGCCAAGCCTTGAAGAACAGAACTCTTGTGTGTCCTAAATTTCCCCTGTAGCGACAGTAAGCGTTGTGGTTTAATCCCAGCCAGCAACAAAGCACCACATTACAGCTCTGACACAACCTCCTCCCTGCCCCCAGAGGGGAGGAGAACTGGAACAGAAAGGTGAACCTCATGGGGTGAGATAAAAATAACTGAATAATTGAAACTAGTTATAATTGTAATTACAAACATGCTAATAATATTAATAATTGTAATTTTAAGGAGAGGGAGAAAGAATAACAGGATCCAAGAGACAAAAGCTATGCAGAATACAATTGCTCACCATCTGCTGACTAATACCCATCCCATCCCTAAGCAGAGATTGGCTCCTTTTGGGAAATTCCCCCAGTTTATATACTGGACATTATGTTCTATGATATGAAATACTCCTTTGGCCAGTTTGGGTCAGCAGTACAAACTATGCTCTCTCCTGCCTTTTGTGCAGCTCCTCATTGACAGGGCATGAGATGATGAAAAATCCTTATTTAAGGGTAAACACTACTTAGCAACTGTAAAAACATCAGTGTGTTATCAGCATTATCCTCGTACTGAATCCAAAACACAGAACTGTACCAGCTACTATATATTAAAGTAACTGTCGCAGCCAAATTCAGGACAATAAGAGATGTGACAGTCCCGAAATACAAATGGTAAAACTGAACATGATCTGCTAACTCAGAAGTCACATTTTCAAGCAGAGTTCTTTTTGGATGCATTTGTGTGGCATAACACAGGACTTTGTGAGGTTACCCAGGCCAGTGTGGATCTTGGAAGCAGAATGATGCTGTTCAGAAAGTCTCTGTCAAAGTGAACATACCCTCCTAATGCAGCTATGTTACTTTCAGCAACTCAATATTGCACCTTATTGCTAAACCTAGAAAGCCATACTTAGAATTTAGTACTTTTACATATATAGACCCAATATAGATGTGTCTCAGAAGGCTGTGTTTGGATTTCCTGTTTTTGAAAACCTTGCCTGCAAGGTTTTGCACCAAAAATTGAATACTAGTCAAACTACCCTATCTAAATATGTAAAAATAGACTTACTCCTGTAAATATGCAAGGCATCATGCAACTCAGTGTTTGCAAACAGAGTACATCCTATATAAAAGGGGGGGGCGTACTCTACAAAAACACGAGGCAACTGTAACAAATTAAAGTGCAAGTGAAATATTGTCTAAATTCTTATGCATGGGGATTCTTCACACTTCTGCTTGCTGTTTGTCATTCTTCTGTGCTTACTCAAAGCTTGTACCTTCCTAGGAATGAAAAAGTCAGCCCCAAAACTTAAAATTTTATGAAAACAACCGTGATGGTGACATCTTCTGAGTGTCCTCTTGCCACTAGCAGTATAATTTTTTTTCACATGGTGTGTACATAATTTTCTTGTCTAAATGTCTAAACAATGCTGCACAGTTGACAATCTTGTTCCTGTTAATTGCCAGATCCTCCCTTTCATAAATCTTCTCAATAAAAATCACAGCTGATACTGTCAGGTTAAGAATCTCACAGCATGATTTTGGGGCCAAGTCAAACACAAATTACCCTGTGTTCACACTGGTAACTCATTATTTTGTTTGTTTGTTTGTTTCCTCTGGATCTGTGGAATAAGAGCTTTGAATTTTTTCTGATCTGTTAGTGTCTATTGCATGTACAGGGCCACCAATTTCTAAACCACTTGGCTTGAGAAGCTGTGCTCTGAGTAACTCTAGCACTGCACACCAAAATGTCACCAGGGACACCAGAAGAAAAATAGTTTCTGTTTGGCAGTTCTTTCTTTGTTAAACAACAGTAGTTCTAACCCCACCGTACCACTTTTTCATATATACAGTTTTTATTCTTTCTACAAAACATTCTATCTCCTTTAGTTCAGAGTTGCCCCTAGCTGCCTGACCCCACACACTGCATGTCTTGATTTCTATTGCAGCCTGATGGCTCGGGGCAGGCATAGCAAGAAAAATCACCTCCATCACCCTCATTTCGCACCCCCTCCAGTGCAAACTTGAGTGTTCAGCAGGTCTGCTACTGTCACTGGTATCAAACATCTTGGTTTCTGCGTCTCTGGAAGCATGCCTGTCACTAAGTTAATGCCACAGCTCTCACCTTAGGCTGAGTGCAAACCCCAGCCTGTGAAGAGCAGTGCCTTGTGTCACCCACACTGCCAAGCCCTGCTGGGGAAGGTGGGAGACAGAGAGAGCCATCGCCACTTGCTTTGCACTACAGGGTGATACAGCTTTCATGGAACTAACTCCCAGCTTCTGCTGCTGCAAAAGGGAGCCTGAATATGGAGTGGGAGCACACCACCACCCATGGAGAACACAGAGCACTTCAGGCCCTCCTTAGGGCAATAAGAAAAATGGAAAAACTTGAATCAAGGCAAAGAGGTGTAGTTTGATGTTGCCTTCAGTATCCCTGTGGCTTAGACTGGCATCTCGTTGTGCCACAGAAGCGAGCCCAAAGCAGCATGTGTGAGCATCATTGCTGTCTGGGCCAGCCCTCGTCCCCTGTGAAGCCACTGGACCCTCAGTGAGGCACTGCCCCTGGCTCTTGGTGTGGGTGTGCAGTCCCACACACCCAGCCTTCACAGAGTCTCTGGCTTCCGCAGCCCCCAGGTACCTGATAGGTTTAAAACAGTACCTAGGACTTCGCAAGACATTAGGCTGATGGTTCAACTGAACAAAGCTCCTCTCACCTCACTGTGAACCAGTCTGCCAAACAAGCAGTTAGAACCAAAAGTACCTCATTATTTTTATTTCGTTTTAATGCTCAGGCTTGTCCCCTTGATCCTTTGAAATATAAAGCAATTGTGGAGCTTTATTGAACTGTACCTACCATGGAACCTTTAATGATCTTCTAGGCACCCCTCATGACAATCTGTCTAGATTATCCCATACCAAGTTCCGTCTTCAAGTGTCAGGTATTCCTAGCCTTCCTATGAGGTTTATCAGGATGCTTCAATGAACCTTTCTGGGTTTCTGCTGCCAGAGAAATTTGTCAAAGGAAAAAATGAGCTTCAAGAAGCTGCCACTCCTATTTACTGTTCTTTCATTTGAGGCAGGGGAAGAGAAATGGTGTTTGTGGCACTTCTCTTTATCTCTGTGGAGTATCTATATCCCCAAAATTGGCTAAGGATTTATTGCACTTGTTTTCCAAGACTAAAATTAACAAATTAGACTTTGGTCCTTTCTCTCTAATAAATTTCACATGGGCATGGCTCAAATACCTTAGATGTATTTGCTCCTGGAGTTTGTAAATATCTTTTTGGAATATGCTAGGGTTTGGTGTTGTTTGGGTTTGGGGTTTGGGTTGGTTTTTTGCAGTTCCTCATTTCATAATTTCATCTCCATTTCATTTCATTTCATTTCATTTCATTTCATTTCATTTCATTTCATTTCATTTCATTTCATTTCATTTTTGTTCAAACCTTGCTAGCTTCAGTCTTATCATAGGAAGTTTTTTCTCACATCTACTGAGATAGGCAGACCTAATGTTTTCTTGGTTGATTGGTTGGGTAGACAGATTGGCCTCACTGTGTAAGGGATAGTGAGTGCCTGGAAATAGCCTCCACTCACTAGTTAATGAATGGAAACACAGGGATTTAAACTACTAGTTTAAAGTACTAGTTTTGCAAGCAACTGAAGGATGATGAGTTAAAGGTAGTGTTGTTTTACTCTTAAATTTCCTTAAAAACACTTCTCCTCTTCCCTTGTTCCCTCATTCCAAGAGTAGAAGGCTCAGATTTGCTTGCTAATGGATTTTTTCCATGATCTCAGATGTGTTCATCTGATGCTATTGTAGCTGGAACAATGGGAGTAGACAAAGCTTGTGAGTGCTGGATACCAAAGTGCCACTCTGGTTCTTAATGGATCCTGCACTAAACACAGAGAGATTGTTTGCTGTTGAAAACAAAGTAAAAGAATCATTCTGTCACTGAAAATAATTTGAAAATATATTCAAAATACATTGAAAATTTATTCCTGTAACCAGCTTTGCTTTCTGTCATATGTTCTTTTTCCAGTTGGACAGCTTTCACTCTTCTTTGTTCATTCTAAGAAGAGCCATCTTCTCCAGCCTTCTTCAAACTATCAAGAGGCAACTCAAAGTTTGTCTTGAAAATCCAGATGGAAGATTACAAAATATACATATCTTAAATGAGATGGATGAGTAATGCAACTTACTTGTCTAAATCACTCAGCAATCCAAATTTCATGCCACATGTTACTCCTTAAGCTAGTCAAGAACAGTTTCCTTCTTTATTTTTTTCTATTTATTCAGTCTAAGTGCCTTTAATAACTTCAGAGCTGAAAAGAAAGAGCACTGCTGTAAACAGTATTTTGATTTCATCTGACCTTTGCATTATGAGATCAGCTTTTAAGATACATTATCTGGAAATATGGTGGTCCTTAATTTGTTTCCTCAAACACACCTGGCAGAGGGTTATTGAGCTAGAAAAACATGCTCAGGAGATTCAAAGGGTATCTTTGGTGAAAGTAAGGCAGTATATTGTATCTGTATTGCATCTATAGTGCCTTGGAAAGCATATTTCAGTGGTGTTTCCCAATGAGCATAGCACAATAAATGTTTGCCTGCTTTGCACATCATTCTCATAAAGAAATAAAACTGTCATTTTTAAATATAACATTGCATCTACTTAGATGCAATGTTCTTCAATTTTCTAGCACAAAAATACTCATCCTTATAAGCTTCAGCAACACCAGGTAACGTCTGTGGGGAGTTCAATCAATAAATAAACTCTCTTCTGTTGCCAAGCATTTTCACCATCAAAAGACTTTGTTTAATGCTGTGAAAGTGGCCAACTATACTGTGTCAGTCAAGAGAAAAGGAAATTTGCTGTCTCAAAGCGTAGGAAAAGGAGAATGATGGATTCTAATTATTTCCCTGGAGCTTCATCAATGGGTTTGTGGATAACCTTAAAGGTAAGAACTGCTGCCTCCTGGGATCTGATCTCAGAAGCACTCAGAGGGACATTTGGGCTCTGCAACAGGAAGCAACTTGACACCAGACATGCCCTCAAAAGAGGAGTGAAGCAGCAATTCCAACAAATGGCACTGCCAGATTTCCTGTATGTAGGAAAAGACATGAGTGTTTTGTAATGTGCCAGAATCAGGGTGCTTGCTCTAACAGTAAGCTCTAGGGAGATGTTTGAACCTCTAGCAAGAAGACAGTAGCTTGGAAAAAAACATCTTGGGAGTTTTGTTCTGTGCTGAGCCTTGGCTTGAGCCACTTTTTTGACATCTGATTGAATGCATCTAAAAGACAATAGCAGTTATGAGATGGGGGGATCTGGATTATCTTAAGGCATTTTACAACAATTCCATTAGAACAGAAGGAGACCTTTTTGCATCTAACTATTTGAAATTTCTTTTTAAGACTGTCATCATAAATTAGGCTTTTAGTTGCGCTAGAGAGGTGGTCAGTTTTATTCTTTCTCAGCATAAAAATAATTTTCAGTGAAGTCTCTGAGCTGCTTTTTCACACTAATGTTTTGACTCTTCTCCCTGTCCTGCGTTGGACTGTTGTAACTTCTATTCTCCCCTCAATGTTCCCAGTGGAGAACGAGAGAAGCAAGGATGTAGAACAGCTGTTCTGTACAGGCTCTCTGTCCCCTGAAACAGCCCTTGCCTATTCTGCTCTGTTCTTAAAGCCAGGTTTAATGCCCCTGGGGTGAATGAGATTACTCATAGATCAGTTCACTGAATGTTTTTACTTCAGCTGAGAGACAGTTTCTGGCTCTTTAAAGGGGACACAGTACACCCTTTAAATTCTGTTGAAATATATTTTAATATAAAATATACTAAATAGGAAGATAAGAGCATACAGTACACCAGAATCTGCTCCTGTTTTACACAGCCCGTTCCAGCTAAATGCACCAACTTTGGTTTGGGAGAAAAACACAGCAGTATTGCGGACTGTTTTGATCATTTTATGCTGAAGGTGCCAGCTGTCAGTGATGTGAGTGGGCTTCTGGACAGAAAGAAAATTCTGCAAGAATATACCTTGTTAGGGAACTTGTCAGCTCACCACAGATTCACCTGATCGAGTCAACTGTCAGAAACAAACACTTACTGCAGTCAGTTGTGTGCAACTGATAGAGCTGCCAAAGAAATTGGTATCTCTCAGTATTCTTGATATAATTGCCACATACATTCCCAGACACTGATTCCAGAAACGGTGTGCTGAGTCCTTTCTTCAAACACTCGGGTGAAGAGATTATAGTATTTATTGAGAGGATCAATAGTAGATGGGGGAACAGGAGTTTTCTGGGATGGCTGCACCAGTCCCAGAGTGCATCTGGAGCCTGCAGGTGCTTCTATGCTCAGTACTCTGAGGGAGATGCTCCCCAGTACTCCTGGCACCATCCAGTTGTCTGAGGCTGATACTAAGAATATCAGTTAGTGGTAGGTGGGGAAAACTATTTCACAGGAGCACCTAAAGGCTGCAGGCAAGGACTGTGTAGGAGCTGCCTGTGTAGGTATTGTGCATATAAGGCACAGCCTCTGTCTCCAGTATGCTGCATAAGCACAGAAAACAGATGAAGGGTGCATAGGTGGAAGGGGAGGCAGAAATATTTTCTCTTTTTTGCAGATGAGGAGACACCCAATCTGAAGGTCTGAATGCTAGCAACTGAACATCGGGGTCAGATTCCCAAAAAAGGAATTGTTTATCAATGTTTTCCATTTTCCAGTAGCATGGTTTAAGCCATTCATGAAGAGAAAGGGATAGTGTTACATTTGAATGAAAATTCTTAGGTGTTGTGGCAATGCATTAAAACACATTTGAGTGCTTGTCAAGTACAAAATGCAAGTGGCTAATGCTGCACTCAAATGCATTTTTCCAAGGAATCAGCTGCTTTCTTATTGCATTTATAAAATATATCTCCATGGAATCATATTTTCTGAAACATGAATCAACACAACATATGTTATAGTGCTTCAGCTTTGTTTTCATAATGAAAAGAATCTGCTTTAATAGCATCTATTATAGTGCTAGGAACGTATCCTGCCACAGATTCTCAGTGAAAAAACCCACCAATTGCAAGTCAAAGAACACAGATCCAGGTTTAAAGGAATGGGATGTGATTATGCCTGCTATTACCTAGTTGTCTGTTCTGTCCTCCTTCCTTTCTTTAATCATTTAGCAGAGTTAACACAGAAATGCAGTAAAGGAAACACTCAAACTCAGTATTACTATTTCTGGATACAGACTGTCTTCTTTAAACCAGAAAGAAATTTTGACTTCTAAGTCCTATTGAAGTTTGGTGTTTGTTTTTTTTTTCTTTAGGATGGTAGCTTTCCTTTACTGCAGTTGTCTTCTAAAATATACATTATAAATTATCTTCCTTTGAGAGAATAGTAAAATGAAAACTTACTATACTGGGACTTGGTAAACTGCCTCTAATCTAATTTATATTACAGGGCACCAGTTACTGGGGAATTCATATACTACTAAATGTCACTTCCACTCTTTTCTTAGCAATGACAAAAAAAAATTGTAATTCATTCTAATCATGTGAATGCCACACTGAAAAATCTCCTTATTGTCCCTTCATAATTCCCCTCATAACTGCAAGATTATGGCTTTTCAAGGTCCTTTCACACTTCCAACTGCCCTGCAGTAGAAGGAGGTAGCAGTTGTTTGGATTTTGAGTTGTTTCTCCAGGGCCAGAATCCAAAAGGCAATGACAAGAATTTTTGAATAGTTTTCTCTCCTTTTAACCCTGCCAAGGTGCAAGGAGTAACACAAAAAGGAACAGTTATCATAAGAAGATTGCACTAGGCTTTTACACACTCCGAGTATTCTAGCTGTGCTTAATATTTCATATTTCCACGTAGCCTGATAGGCATAAAGGTGTGCAATGAGTGGAGATGGGATACCTGTTTCAAAGAGCTTTGGTCTAAGTCATAACCACAGAAATTTCCCAGGAAAAGGGGAAAGAAGGAAGATGTCTGAGTACAAGAGTGAGCGCTTTGAGGGTGATAAACCATGGATTACACCAGTCTCAGCTTTCTTGGCTTGGTTTTGCAATTCTTATAAGCAGAACTGTAGTCAAGTAATGCAAACAAAAGACAGTGCTGGCACAGGGAATACTCTTTCAAAATCCCTGTTTGTTCAGTTGACAAGGATATATAGATCTTTATGCTTTAGCGATGGGTATTGAAATTCCTGGATTGATACATTTTGCTATATATAAAAATAGATAGGGGAAATAGAAAATGATGATATATAAAGGGATGATAAACCAGAAATATAATTTTAAAAACCAGTGTTTGAGTGCCTGGCATTTTCTGTTTCATGAATTGTCATCTTTAATGGGGGGCAGGGAGGAGAGCTCATTTCCAGTCAGAGAAGTAACAGAGAGAATTTCTGATGAAAACTGAGGCTGGCTTGAAGGTATGTTTAGATTTCCCTGGCTCTTACTGACAGGGTCTGAAGATTTTTTTATCAGCAAGATCTTAGGACCATGCCTGGTCATCCTCGAGAAAAAACTCCCTTTAGGGCTGCTAGGGAGGATGGAGTGAGCCGCAGCCTGGTGACACATGCTGACTGCAGGCTGACACAGCCAGATCAGCCCAAGCACAGGCAACACCTCCTGCCCACCACCTACCAGGTATCTGCTCCTAGATGGATGTGTGGGTACACAGCCACGGGTAGGGTGGGCTTGTCTGTGAGATATGTGGTCCCTTCTACAGAAAGACACAAATAGGTCCTTTTTTCCTTCCCACAATTCTGTGACAAGGGAGGGTAGGCAGATTTCTTGCGACATGGGTGAGGCTCTGCAGAGCATATACTGCCCGTGATAAACACTGATTTTGCCTATCAGTAAATATGCTTTTCTAGGTTTTTTGCATCCTCTTCACAGAGCAAACTTCCAATAGGCAGAAAGGTCACGGCATGTGGCCCCTGATGAAAAATCTCCAGCATTTCTCTACCATCCTGACCTGATATTAAGTTGTTCTGAGAACATCCTGCCATGCTGATAGCAAATGGACGACAGCAGTGTTCACTTACTAAAATGAGTGTGGTCAAGGCTGAATTTGATACAAGGATGTGGCACCGAGCCGGAAAGCTACCTGTTCCTCCTCCTCTTCAGACTGGAACTCTCCACATTGAGCTGTTTCTCCTCTTTCATACATCCATGCAGATGTTGAAAGCAAAACTTAGAAAAGACAATACTTAGTTGTACTCAAGAGTATTCCAGCAAAAACTTTTGTAGTTGATGCATGAAAATACAAAAGAACCCAAACAACAGCCCCTAAAAATCTTCTTTGCTTATCACTATTCCCCCCCAGAAATTGTTATTCTCTATATTGCACTCCAGTACTATACTTAATGTACTAAGCAGCCCAGGTAACTATGCAATTTTGACAACATTTTAATTTATTTATGAACTAATGTTGACTCTGAAAACCTGGAACATGAGGCATGCTCCTACTTATAATTTCCACTGCTACATGTTACATAAACTCACTCATGAATTCCCTACTTCTCCACACCCCTTACCATGATTCCCCTCTCACCATAACATAAAATGACTGAGTTTCAGGAAGCAATATCTATTCTGTGCTTGGCTAATCTCCATTTTAATATTGGCTTGAAAGTTGTCCCTTAATATACATTGAAACCTTTTGAAAAGGGAAAAATATGTCAGTATTGCCCTTTCGACCTGTAGAAGAGATGTAAATTTACTCATACAAACTGGAAAGCTACAATTGTAGACCTAAAATCTAATCCTTTGAGCTATCATGTTTGCTCAGTAGCAAGGGAAATGATGTCTAGGGACGCTGAGTGGCAGTTTCACATCACAGCTATACATTTTCTAAATACAAGGAGCAGCTAACTCCCATAGTTATAAATACAGCTGTGTCACCTGTGTATGATCTGATGGACAGCTGTAGCCAACAGAGGTGTGGACTGGACAGAGAGTAACAAATGAGCCAGTGGCCAGTGCCCAGCTAGTCAAGCTGTCATCTCTTCTAGACTAGATTTATCCACCAGGGGAGTAGCAGTGGGTTCAGTTCAGAGGCAGTCATTCTGTTAGTGCTCTGTACTGCCAGACAAAAACCTCGCCTGTCCCTGGTTCATTCATTCCTGCTTTTCAAATCAAAACACAGCCAGGTCCGAGGTACTGGGACCCTCAGATAACAGCATTATTTCGGCCTCTTGTTTCAAATGCCACTGCTCAACTGGGGCAAGGAGAGTTGTGACCTGACCTCTCCAGTGGCCTTTATCATTTTCTGTAGAGTTCAATGAGCTTGACTCATAGGATCAAGGCAAAGAAAAAGAATGTCAGGGAATGCTTTTTGCTGAAAGGACCTACCTGAAGAGTGCCACTTTTCATGTGGATGACTAATAAAACATGTGATACAAGTGCAAACATCAGCATCTTGAGCAGTAAATGTGCATCTCCCAGTTTTTTGAACTTTTTGTTACCATAGCAAGCCTATACAATCAACACCAGAAACACGCACAAGAATATAAATGCAAATAAAAAGCACAGATTATCTCCTCTTTAGCTTCAGCTCTCATCCCTCTTCTGATAAAAGTTCTACATTTCAAATGCCATCAGTCTGCAGGAAGATACTTCTTTCTGAGCCTATTAACACATTTAACACAATAAAGATGGGAAAGGGAAAGGACAACAAGAGAAAAATGGTAGGGGTAAACAAAAGAAAAGAACACACAACCACTTTTCTTGCAGTTCTGAGAAGCATTTGCTAATCTTATCTTCCATAGAAAAATTCTGCTCTGTTTCAGGAATTCCTGAACGTACTTAGCGTTGCTCTTGAGCACGCATACATTCCTCATGATTGCCTTCGCATCCCAGCAATCCACAGAAGATTTTAGACATTTATTACAGAAAATCCTTGAAATCTGATAGATCTTAAGCTGCACACGGGTTCTGAGCATCCCCAGAGCTCCCTGCCACCCCCCCTCCTGCCTTTTGCTGAGTTAATCCGCAGCTCTGCCGGCTGAGGGGACTTACCAAGGGCTTTTCGATGGGAGGAAGCAGTTAGGAGCTCGCACACGCTGGAATTGCTGCTACCCAGTAATGAAGCAGGAGCTGAGAAGTCTCACTCTTTCAGTAGCTATTCAGGTAGTGCTGCCAGCTTTCCCCAGCTCTCTGCATACACACACACGGGGCGGGAGGTGGGGGGAGTGGGAAAGGGGGGGAGACAGGGAAAGGCACAATAAACTCTGACTATAATTATGAGAGCTCCTTTTTACAAATTGTAGCAGCAAGAGATCCCTTCAGCAGCCTTTTCAGCATGTTCTCTTCAAAAAGGAGCCCCTCGCAAGAAATTGCATCCTTCCTACTCTCTTTCACTGTAAGAAAAATTAAAGCCAGCTCTCTCAGAGATTTAGTCATTGATGTATCATAGAAAGGTTATTGTTGATCAGAGTTTTATTTTTTTCTTTTTTATGATGAAAGTTTTATTATGAAATCTAGCCTAGTTTGCAGTCAAAAAGAGACCTGACTTTGCTCTTTATAAGGAACAGTCTCCCAGGAAAGCAATTTAGATCAATAATTTCATGCATTTAATGACTGCATTTATGAAAGAAAGCATCCAGGCTAAGCGATTCACTAACTGGAAAGGTAACAGTTTAGTAAATACACATCACTGCCTTTTTGTACCTGCACACACCATTAAAGCAAAAATGCAATGCTACGTGTAAATTCATAGAAGGATTTATAATGGAATATTATTGCATTTGGCAAAGGGATCTGAAGGATTTAAAAAAGTTTAATCTCCAAGACAGATCCTTTCTTTACAATTCTTCAGAATCCTATTCTTTAGAATCCTTGTTCTTTTAAGCCTTAAAATTATTTATCCTGTCATTACTTCTGATGTCACCTTTGATAAAAGCAAGATAAAATACATCATCTTTGTAAGTAAGAGAGAGAAGTGTTCTGGAATATTTCCCGCCATCAATCCATCTCTCTTTCTCCCACATGATCACTCATGCACTCACCTACACACATGCACAACACAATAGCAAATGTAACAGTTGGGGGGGGAGGCAAAATCATACATTTCCTTCAATTTGCCAGCAGCCTCCAAAATTCCCCAGAAAGCAGTGGCTTGGTCCAGATCTTGGTACAACTCCAGTCACCACAAGGTCATCTTCAAAGCAGATGAAAAAAAGGGTGAAAAAAAATAAGCAGGATGTATGAATCTGACTTTGTCCCCATGAGCAATACAGGGAGCACCAGGAAGCCAGCTTGGCAGAGCCCCAATGTGACAGTAACCTTAAGGATTGTTAGCTGGTATCACCATTCATAGGCATGAGGGGACCTTGTAACAAGGATGGAAATGGGAAGAAAAGAAGAGAAAATAATTGATAGAAGCCTATTAAAAAAATAACAGTCACAACTGGGAGCTGCCTTATTAATAGTTCTATCTAAAATATGTTAGTGCTCTGCAACATGCCATGAAAGCCTTGTTCAGACTGCTAGTATCTTGTGGGGATGTTTTCAAACCCAGCTGCCTGGTTGTTAATCTACAAAACATGTACTTAATATTTAATTATTTTTAATCAAAGACAAATAATTTTAGGGCCTGGTAAGTTTATTAGGAAATCATAAAACATTAAGTGTACAGAGAGAAGCTTCTTGCAAGCCTTTGACTCATCTTGGTAGCAGAAGAAGATGCAAAGTCAGAAATTTCTGTCCTTTGTTGCTCGTGTCTCCCTCCTGCTCAGAGTGGATTAGGCAGTGGGTAGTAAATACAACCTTGCTTTTAAAATGAACACCAACACTCTGCCGCCTCTTGGTCATAAAGAAACCCCAGTGCAGATGGCCTCAAAGGCATGGGGAGTCATTGGTGGCATAGACAGAGGCAGCCATGACTTTCAAGATCTTGTTTTTCTTGGTATAAAAAGCAGGGACTATGGATGACCTATAGCCCATACATTGCAACGTCCCACTGGTTGCTCATTTGCTGTGGAAGTTCACACTCACAAAATACATGCTTCATCTCTCTATTCATCCTCTGGAGAGGTTAGTCAGGAGATTGGCAAGCTATGCTCAAAATGCCAGAGAGCTTCTCCCAAGGTCAGAGGTGTTTTGCCAGTACTATTGGGGTTCCTGTCAGTACCTCTCTCCCACCACAAACACCCTTACTGCAGGACCTGGAGGGTGTGAGGCCCCCTCACCACACTCCCATAGCTGGCAAGTCTGCACCCCAGCACCAGGACAGAGCATGGCTTGGACAAGAGCTGCAGGGGTCTGCTGTAGGCAGAGCTTCCCCGCCTTGTGAGCTGTACTGGGAAGTTGCAGGTTTTGAAAAGCTTGTTTCTAGAAATTACAAGTAGGCAGTGGCAATGTGCTTATTTTGTGAGGGCGACCTGAATAGCTGACATCTGAGATCTTTCTGCATTAAAAACAAACTATCCAGCCCTTTAGCTATTCCTCCATCTGGGCTTGCTATAAAGAAGCTTCACAGAGAAGAATGGAAACAGAGTTCAAAGAACACCTCTTACCTTCAGAAGGAAAGGAGGGCTCTGTTCTTAGGGGATTATATCAATTCAGTCAGATCTGTGGCTTGTCACTAGTGAGTACATGCAACTTACACTTTAGTTAAAAAGATTCTTTTTTGTAGTGCAATGAAAGAATCTGGGAGAACTCTTCCATAAAGTACAGCTGTGCAACTTGGAAAGAATTAACAAATCATCTGTGACCTGTGAATCTAATTTTATTGTGCAAAGAACGTTTCCTCCAGGGTGCTTTCCCTGATGCATGTATCTATTTGCCATTCTTCTTTGACATAAACCAATTTCTGTGGTTTGCTTGTCAATAACTATCCTTAATTTTTAATGAGTAATACTAAAGCCATTGACCTCCAGTAGAAGCAGGTTCTTAAAGAAACATCTCTCATTTTCTCTGAGATGAGTATCACTTTTCATGAAATACAGCTCTGGACTAAAATGTGCATTTAATATACTGGAGGATGAGGGTGATACTAGGGTTTGTTTTATTTCTTGCATGGATTCTGCTCTCTGTCAGTATCAGTTACAAGTTTTACACACTGGCGTCTTGCTTACCATCTGAAATAACAGACTTATCTAATACAGCATAAGGCACATTTTAGCAGTCAGTGTGGACTGGGCACTGACTGGTTCTAAAAAGTCTTAACAACATTTTTTCCTCTGTCTCTTCTTCTAACACTTTCCATGATTTATTGAGAAGAAGAGTTTCACTAGGGAAGGCGGTATTAGTGCATGCTCTATAATGGTGTCAGAATTATCCCAGTGTCAGTATTACTAATACAGGAGAATCAATATCAGTTTTACAATGAAAAGAATTCTGGATGATCTGATATATGGAGGCACATAAATCATGCATGCATGCAACCTCTGCCTCTTGAGTGACACCACACTAGCTTAGATAAAACTGATTTCTGAAGACATAACTATCCCCTTTCACTCCTTTCTCACAAAACTCTAATCATTTTACAGTGTAAAGATACAGACACAGCCTTTCAGACAGTGATTTTTGTGTGTGCTAGATTGCCAGAATTAAGCATGTACATTTTAATGTCACAGGTGCAAGATTTTATCCCATTGATTAAAGGAATGAGCTCCTTGATTCATGGAAAATTCGTGAAAAGGAGGAGTGAAATTTCTATGATAAAGCTTATATTCTGTTCTCATTTACATCCAGGTAAACCTAATTTCAGTGTTTTGCATCAATACTAACTGTGGTCTGCAACACAATATTAATCAAGGTAGTGTTGTTGAATCTAGTTTAGCTTGTAAAAAATCTGCAAATTCTATCTGAGACAGAGATTTTCTCTGACATAGAGATTTTGCACCTGTGAGTATTGATGTGAGTCTTTCATAAAGTTACACAGAATCAGCAGGAACTTCTGCAATGTCGTTACAGAACCCAAACCTCAAGGTCAAGCTGTAAAACCCTCAAGGTTTCTAGGCCACTGGAATTTTGAATTCATTACTCTGATGAGGCTGTTTCTCCCTAAACGGAAGAAGTTGACAGTGAGTGATAGTTCTTTGGAATGGTGTATCAGCAATAATGCATGGCTTATGTCAGCTGAAGAAAAAGGTAATTCATAGTAATGTTTATTAACTAATTAGGATTACATAATGTTTTGTAATCCAGGATGAGCTGGGAAGAAAACTCTTTATAAAACCTTTGTGATTATTTTTTCTGTTTTTGAAAGAAAACTAAGAAATTAATTTTTATGTACTTCAATAAAACCTGACCTATTGAGTTGAAATTAGGTTCTATTGAGGGTTTTTTTGGCATGTTCATAGTAGAGAAGGTTGTAGGCAGATCCATGCAGAAGCTCAGTCTGACTCACTGTCATGTAGTGTTGGGCTTCCATCCCTGCATTTTCTACCTTTGCAGATTGAAAGAGGCGAAGTTCAACACTGGATAAACCTTCACCATATGTAAAACTGCTGGTGTTTGCTACAAAGACACAAAGCTGAGTTAGGGCACCCCAACTGGTAGCTCACCAGAAAATAAAATAACAGTAAACAACATTTCCATGCTTTTATTTACATCTGAGGAGTTTTAGTTCACAGGGTTATTGTTTTCCTGAGATTCTCCTTGGGGTTGGTGTTCCCCAAGGTACTAAGGTTCCCCCAAGGTTGCTGTTCCCTGGGAGTTTCCTCTGGGTTGCTGTTCCCAGAGGTAATAAGGTTTTCAGTCTTCTCTTTGCCCTAAGTGTTTCACACCAGAGGTAGAGAAGACAAGCTGAGTCCGCCAGTGCACATTTCCAAGGTTGTTTATTCTTCATTATCTCAGTCCTTTTTCAGCTCTGCCAGGCCTCCCTGGCAGGGTACCTTATCTTAGTTCTTTCTCAGCTCTGCAAGGCGTCCCCAGCAGAGCAGGACACGCGGCAGACTGGGCGGATCAGAGGGTCCCGCACGTTAAGTACGGCATCCCTGACCCAACCACTGTCCAACACGTATTTTTTATTTACAAAATTTTACCAATACCTACTACATATGCTAACATGTCAGTTCTACTCTAAGCCAATCTCTAAAACCTAACTCAGCACAAGATGGGGGACGAGAACAAGAACAAGGAGGACAGGGGCCACTCCCCAATTCCTCCATCTTCAGCCCCATATGCTAAGAATCCTAATTTCTATATTTATATTCTATAATAAACCATCCACTACTTATTTCAAATTCTTAGGATTTGTGATTCTTCCTGCATGTGAGTGTTCACTCCCATGGGCAGGAATCAGAGTCAGTGTCCTCCTGGGATCTGTGTGGGTCTAACTGACCCCCCTGTACAGATCCCAGACTCCCCTGTCTGGTCTCCACACCCTCCAGGGTGGCCAGAGGGATGTTCTAGACTCCAACATTAGTGACCCTCACCAACTATTGAACCAGAGAGGAAAAAAAAGCAGTTTGTATAGTAATTGCCATTATGTGGCATATTAAAACACCTGAGAAGTAGAAAAGAAGGACTTTAGGAAACTAATACCAGGGGCAGACTTGTCCTGGGAAGGTGACAGCTAGCAGAACATCTCTGTGAAACATGCAGAAACAGCAGCACAAACAAGTGACATAGGTGTAAAAGTGGTTGCTGCTGAGTTCAGTGTTTTTCCAGCAAGTTTTTAATTCCCCATGTTTTGATCTGGCAGGGAGTCATCAGGAGCATGGCTTTCTTTATCACTCTCTGCATTTTGAATATATTGGAAAATTTCAGTCCTGGCCATTAGAGCATTTGTACCTGCACTCAACTGATCCGGCTGCAGGTCTGTTTGGCTGCCTCTCCCTCTCCATCAAGGTGCTCTTCCAGTAACCCCTAAGTGAGCCAAAGGAACTTGTTTCCTCCTCCTGGCTCTGGATGGCTGTGGTGGTGGCCAGCAAGCACGTGTGTGTGCTGCTGCTGTGCTTGATGAAGAGGAATCATGTAAGCGTGACAGGAAAAGAAACCTGCAACACAGGGATTGTACCATTTGCTTTGAAAGAGCTGAAATGTGTCATCGTGCTGATGTCTTCCAGACCTGAGTGCCATAACTGTGGGGCAATCCCTGAAGTGCCTGGAATGTGCCTAATAGTGCATGGTTTCATGATACAACATGAGATTAATTATTAGCTTGCCTCTATCAGTCTTGATATCACCTCCCAGCTCCTCATCCCAGCTGTGATTTTTGTGGCATATCTCGAGACAGAGCCAACTCTCCTCTGAGTGCACAACAAGAGGTCCAACACATTTAAAAGGCAGAAAATTCACCCAGCATATAAAGGTAGGTGATAGGTCCATGTGGTAATGATCAGAATGGGTTTACTCCAAGTAAAACAGAGTGACAGCACAGGGCTGAGTAAGGAAGGAGCAGAGGGTGTCAGATTTCCTGTTCAGCAGTAGAGAGCACAGCCTATCATAAAATCATACATACCTCTGAGGTAGTGTGCTGCATTGCAACTCTCCGCAGTCACAGATTCCTTTAAGATTGGTTTTACATTAAACATTGTCCTATGGAGCTTTAATCAGCAAGGAACAAAGTACTGCACCATCAGAAAATTAAGCATCTCTAAAAGAAACCAGATTTGAAACATCCCAGGGCTATTCCTTTAGTTTATCAGAGAGAAAAGAAAAAATCGACAACCTTCTAATTGTTAATTTTTCTTTTTTTCCTAGAGAAAGGAAAAACGGGATTTCACTGTCAACCCTTTTATGTGAAGGGCTACTGATTAACCCAGGAATTGTCCAAAGTAATGGAGTTAACAGCATGAAGAAGGCGGAAAGATAACATGAAAAGGGAAAATGGAGAGAAGTCCTCTCTTCAGTCTGAGCCTAAACTCACATGAAAGCAACACAAGGACCTGGATTATGCACAAAGAGCATTGCCCACCACAACATCCAGGTGGAGAAGATTAAACCTAGAGTGTGTGTTGTGGAGGTTGGAGGGATAATTGGCATGTTCATGCAGTGGTTGTGCTTGGAGGCAGAGGTAATCAACCCCTTAGGCCATGCTGCAGCTGCTGTCCAGATCCCCACCTCTGGGCAGAAAGTAGAGCCTGGAGAGAGTCCTGCCCTGATGCTGCCTGGATTTCTCCCTGTGCCCAGAAATGCAGTCATGCTCCCAGACACAGCAGGATGTACATCCAACATGAATGTTATCTAGCTGAGGAAATGATGGTTGAAAACATGAGACAACATAGACAAGATCAGGGTCACATCAAGCAGCAACTACTCTTCTTAGGCAAAGTACAAATAAATTTCCTATCATTAGTCTGACATACCAGGCTGGCTTTCTTGCAGGACATAAGTCCAGGCTGCTGTCTTCTCATTTTCTGTGACTCCTCAATTCCTCCTCAGGCATAAAAATTTTTTCTAGGCCATAACTGCTTAGCTGCATTGCCTCTGCACCCTGACACTGCAGGGAGCCTAGGGGAGGGAATATGAGGAGGAGGTGAGGGGTAGCTGAGAGAGTCAGGCTCTGTCTCAGTTCCTTGCCATGCCTTTGAACCAAGCCTTGTGTTGTTAGTCAGGATACAACCAGTGGTGGCACAAGGCCATCTGATGACTCTTATAGCAAGGGAGAAAGTATGAGCAGCAACCTTCAGAAAAAGAGGTAGCAGGAATCAAAATCCTGTGCTGGCTACCATGGAAGCAGGATTGTCAGATGAAAGTCAAACAGAAGCAGTGGATGCAAAAACTGGGGAAGAAAATGAACATTAGCTATTTTTATTGTATCCCTGAGGGAGAGAGATGAGAACAAAGAATGCCAAAAGCATAAGAACAGCTGATAAAGGTTTACTCAGCTCAGAAAATCCTGCTCTAACATTTCTTATTCTATGAAATATAAATTAAGCCATTAGTACTTGAGGGGGTTTTGATTTCTGAATATGTACAAATCTAAATACATTCTACTTGATGTCTGAAAACCTTGAAAGCCTGAGAAGATTTGAGATTATCCTGGCTACACAAATAGGGCATTGTAGGAAATGTTCTCTTTTATTTCTTACTCTGTCCTAGGTGAAATAGTGCAAAGTTGCTCCTTATATGAAGAGACCATACACTGCAGCCAAAATATTTGGACCAGCTAAAATATTTAGCTAAAAAAAGTAAAAATGGAATTAATGTAGTTTACACCAGTAGAGCATCTATGAACTTGAGACAAGTGTAATGGAGGAACAACATACTACTGAATCAGTCTGCTCCTTTTGTTTCCAGTTAATTTCCCCAACACTGCATGTGCATGCTCTAAGCATTTTTCCAAATATTTGGTTTAAATTCACCATATTGCTATGCACTTAGTTTATATTTTAGCTCAAAGAATTCACGTGTAGAGTTGTTGTTTTTGCCAGACATGAGTCTGTCCACAGAGGCACAGAATGATCGGATAATAAGAGCATTTAGAAAACAATGATAAATCCTCAGAAATATAATTGAATAAGTTATAATTTTTAAATATAATTTATGCTTGAGTCTTTCCTCCTTCTCTATACAAGGCCACAGTACTGAAGATGTAATAATACCCTGTGCTACTAGGTGGGTATAAGAAAAAATATGGTTGGATCTCCTGGGTGCTCAGAACCTCCAGAGGTGCAACGAGACTTAAAGTAAGGATTTCAGAAATCCAAATTCAAATTCCAAAGTCTAAATCTTCTGCTTATCATTTTTCACAGTGAGCCCACTGAGGAAAGACAGGGCAGGATTTTGCTTAAGTAATGACACAGGAAAGCAGAAAATGCCTGCCTGCAGCAGCCTTCGTGGTCTGGATGTGTCTATAGTGCCTTTTGTACTGCACAAAGGTGCTCTGGCCAAGACCTGTGGGGGACCTGCTGCAGCAGACGTGACAAGGAAGGTTGGTATCCATGTGCATCTTCCTTCAGAATATCAGCCTAAAGGGGCATGAAATCTGATGATTGCAGCCATCCAACTACATGCAATTTATGAATTCGGGCTGACATGTAGAAGATATTGCTTTGAGAAGGTCACTGCAGTAGGGGTTGGACTCCTCTGCTGGCTTTGTGACCGGCAAGAAAAGAGAGGTAGCCTTTATAATTTGAGCAAGACAAATCATCAGGCTGTCTGAAGCCTGGGAAGGCTATCTGGTTTTAAACAGCATTACCAGCAAATTCATTTTTCCATGCTACTGGCTGTGTGTGTGCATGTGTGTTATTGACTCCAGATTTTAAGTGCCCCTAAAGACGTTCCCAAAGGACTGAGCTTGCCAGGAGTTGAAGGTAACATTGAACTTGAAGATGGCAATGAGAAAGGGCTATGCTGGCCTAGGGCAGGGAACTCGCATGCTGCAGAATTTCATTTAGCTGGAGAAGTCACCAAAAACCAGTCTGTTCCCAAGAATGTGAAGGGGGGGGGAACTGCCATAGGAAATGAGAAAGCAGTGAACAAGTTATGGGAAACCTAAGAAACTAAAAGCTTAGCAAATTAGGATTCAGTGCAGTAGTATGGAAAGTGTCCATATAGGAATTTGACCTCGTAAGCCTGTGGCATTTCCACATTTTCCATATAGGTATCAGCCAAAATGGGTCTTGATGCTGATGGAGAATTTTGAGTGGCACTCAGACCAAACAACATGAATGCTGCTCTAATGTTAGTAGTGGCTAATGTGTGGAGGTCATGCTGAAAAAAGAGTGTAGAATTGGGTGACTCAGCCCAAGGGGAGGCAGTTCTCAAAGGACAACTGTATCAAGACATCTCCAAACTGAGATGTTTGGTTCTGCCATCAGGGACCAAACTTTTCATGTACTCCCTGCAAAGAAAAGAGTAGTCTGCTGGTAACCATGACCATGAGGTTTTCCTATGATTAATCTTTACACTTTGGAGTCAGAGAGAAGTTGTTGGCACAACTGCTGTAACCATTTTGTAACAGATCTGGGTGGTTCGAAACATTAACTTGGTCATGAGATCAAGTATTACTCATCAGAGGGTACCAAGTGTTACTTTCTAATCACCTGTTAAAGGAGGTAAAAATCCAGTGATATAAAATTATTTTATCTTGAATTTAGTAAGTCTTTACTAGATTCTGTATTTACAAAAGTAATTTTCTCAACACAATGCATCTTTACTGCATTTCTCCAGAGTTTACTGCTCAATGGAGTAATTGAATGTGCTTCAAAAGAAAGCAGATAAAGAGATTTTGAAGAAAGGAAGAACAAAAAAAGCAAGACCTAACAGCTATTAATTATTTCATCTTTATGTATGTAACACATCAGTTTTAGATGCATTTACTTGTTAAGTTATTATGCAGTTGTTATGGAAGCATCAAGCTGTTCACCAAGCCAATGCAAGGCATTTTAAACAGTACTAAGTGTAAACCCAAAAGAATTAATGTTTTTTAATGAGGGGGTTTTTCTTGTTTTTTGCTTGTATTTTCATCCCAGTAGAAAATCCAAATGAAAACCAGAGGCCTGTTCCTTCCAGCTTTTGCTCAGCTAAACCATCCCATCAGTTTTAACACAACAGTGGAAATGCTGGAGAGTTATCCATGAGTGCAAAACTTTAGGAATATCAGCTACCATGACTGATTGCAATGCTGTCTTCAGTGTGTTGCTGATTATGTAAAATAATTGTTTGATTTCAAGACATATAGAGTCATTTTCAGATTTATTATTATGTGTCTTTTACCTAAAGCAGACTAGACTAGATTCTTTGCTTGCATCAACACTGTTTAGCAATTTGCATCCAGCTTGAACAAGATGTCAATTTCTAAGTGAGAAAGCTGCCCAAGGATATGGCTCTGGATATTACATCATAGTGTATTAATAGGTAGCTTCACTTTCAGGGATCTCCATTTTTTAACCTTTTGTGGAACATCAAGGTATTAATTGGAAATAATTGACTAAAACATTGTGAGATGAGTTTTTTCAGAGGAACAATATGGTTTCCTGAACAGTGGGTTGATTAGCTTGCTACGAGAGACATCCAGACCTGCTCAGAATCTGTGATGCAATAGAGGTAGGGCTCATGACATTCTGTTCTTTATTGTCCAGATACAAAGCCTGGCCCAGTAACAGCAAACTCCAAACATTTGATCCCAGAACAACAGAATGGGCAAGGTCTGAATGGACCACAGTGGTCCTCTGGCCCAGCCTCCCTGCACAAGCACATCCTAGAGCACATTGCACAGGAACTGAGTCCAGACTGTTCTTGAATACCTCCACTGAGGGACACTTCACAGCCCCTTTGGGCAACCTCTTCCAGTGTTCAATCACTTGAATAGTAAAGAATTTTTTCCTCATGTTCAGATGGAAGTTCCTGTGCACCAGTTTCTGTCCATTGCTGCTTGCCTTATTGTTTGGAACTGCCAAGAAGAGCCTGGCTCCATCCTATTGACACCCTTCTTCTAGATATTCAGTCTTGGAAATCATCATTGCAGTGCAGAACATGAGTAAAGCCTAGTCCTTACTTATAAAAATTGTAGTTGAATGTTCATGGTGACGTTTCCCAAAGACGTCAATAGTTTGTCCTATTTTTTTATTCCTAAGGGCCTCAGAAGGAGGTTAAAGTAAGGTCAGGAAAACCAAGGGAAGTTGTTTCCACCTTCAGTAGCTCTACTGAAGTTACACAATAAAAATACCTTTCATTTTTGAGAAATTTTAACTAACTCAGGTCACTGAGACATTATGTCTCAACACAGAGCCAGCACACAATTGATAGTAATCATCATAATCATGTTTACAGTAGTGACAGATTGCTGATTAATTAGGCAACTTAGAGATGGAAGAGACAACAAAAAAACCAAAGTAATTAGTAAAAGCCACAGTGTGGCTACAGCAATTTTCTTCTTGAGTATTTATTAATTTCACTTAGCTGTCACCTGTACTATGTTTTTTGAAAGAGGGCTGGGGCCACTCCTGTAGAAGACACTGCAAGTAAGAAGGATGAAATGGGAGGAGAAAGAGAGGTCAGTCACCTGTAGGGAAGATCCCTGATCACACAGCAGAGTGCCTCACATGGTGGGAGAAACCTGTGTTTAGGCACCTGAATCTCACACCTTCAGTGTTTTAGACTCAAGAAAAGCACCTTTAGCAAGGCAAATACCTTTTTACAATGAAACCACTCCCCAGGTTAATGGCAGAGACATTTAGTGGCTACTCATCCTCAGCCTTGTACCATCTAAACACACGAGGTGGTCTGTCTCTGTCCAGAGATAGGATGGGTCTAGATGACCCATGAAACCACCACATGATTTGCAGCTGTTCACAAGAAGTGATAGCTCACCCAGCTGTCATCGTCCTTCAGCACAACACCAGCTGAAAAGAAGGCATCCATCTCACTCATTAACATGAGAATGTCATGTATGCACCTGAGTTTCATCTAGGGAATTAATTCAAAGCTAGTTTCATCTATTTAATCTTAATTCAAAGCTTTTTTCACAGTATGTGTTAAATTCCCATAGTAATAATTCCATTGATTTTGGATTTTACCTTTAACACACTCAATTCTCTGTCTGTAACAATCTGACATATTTTTTTAACTATGAGAAAAAATCTTTCTTTCTGACTACAGCAACACTGATTGATTCTGTGCTTACAGATGGATTTTGCTTTATGGGCTTTTTTTTCATTCATGCTTCAGAAACGTATTGGTTGGTTGGATTCCCATAACTGAAATAAACCAGTGACACAGGAGAAAACTGCCACATTTGCTGAAATGCCACAGACAAATTGCCATTCCTTTAGCTAACCTTATTTTTTTTATTTCCCAGGAAATGTGCTTCACTTCTAAAGAGAACAATTTCAAGGAAACTAAACATTCTGCCTTTATAAAGAAAAATGAGATCAAATGGGAATGGGGAGACAGTAGAGATATTTCTAGTTATTCTGAAAGTTTTTACTCTTTCTCAGTAAAACATTATTCAAAGAGTATGCAAAGTTCAGGGCAGTTGGGTTTTTCTAAAAGACATGAAGACTTAACTCATTATTCAGGTGAGTGGTCCAGAGAGGTCAGTAGGCCATTCCAATGAGTGATGGCATTTAGCAAACTCTCACAAGATGTAAAGTTAAAACACCAATTCTTTGAGTTGCCTTATGCTGGCAGGTGCTGCTGGGTCTCTAAGAATGGGCACAGGATTCCAGTCAGACACTGACATTTTGGGTAAATAGGCTGTTTTTCAAATGCCATGGCATACTGGCTGTGCTTTGAGATATGTTCCTATGAATGAGGTAAAGAATGGGAAGGCTGAGTGTACACACAGGCCAATGAAAGACAGCAGCTGTCTAACTTGGGCCCTGTTTGTCTGGGGAAAAGGTCCTTACACTTTTGCTCATTTCACTTAAATTGCTTTGCCATTATCTGTATCTCTAATTTTCTAGCAGACTTTCCCTGGGAACAGGGAAAGGAATGGACATATTAGAGGGATCAGACAGCTGTGAGTACAGAATCTATTGTGCAGTTAGAGTCAAATTATTGCAGGTCTAGTCCTGGGGCATGCCCAGAATACACAGCCCTTACTAAAGTCAGGATAAGCAGCCCTCAGGATCTCACAGATACAGGCTGTGGCAAAATAAGGAGTCATCTGTTGCTGTTGCTCAGATTGATAGAATTTTTAGACCTAAATCCATAAGACATTTAACCTCCTAAATACATGATTCCTAAATCAAATCACTTTGACACTTGTGTGTCCCAACAGATATTTATATTAATCCATATACCTACATGTCCACCACTACACACACAACAATTGATGACCTGTTTGGCTCTTTCTTCAATGTCTTGACTTCGGAGCAAGACTTTCCCTTAATACAACCTCTTCAAGCAACTAGTTTTTTTCATAAATGTAAAATCTACACAATAGGGATAAGGCTTCACATAGGAAAGCTGTAATGCGATTCCTAAAGAACCTGAAAAGTATTGAATTAAATTGTTGAATAGCCTATTTTGGCCAGTATGCAGATGTAGTTCAGGGTCCACTTCTGTGAGGGGTGAAGGGTCTACTCACCTTTTTAAAATATTTGATGCCCCCATTGGAGTGGAAATACCAGTTATAACCCAAAAATATTCTGAGGTTTGAGGATTACCTAGGTTTGGTTCCATTGTTGGTGAGTTCTGGAGGCAAAGAGCAATACTAATGCTACATTACAATGGTTGTGATAATAACATAACTGGTTATTTCAAATATAGGTAAATTGTTTTCTTCTGCATGTTTCTGGTGGTCAATTTAAAATTAATGGACTGGTGTATTATGCTGACAAATTCACCAGGTGTCAAATACCCAGAATGGTAATGGAATGATTAAACATATTGAAGCAAACAAGGACAGATACCAGCAACAGCAAAAACGTGTTTTCTAGAATGGCAAAGGAAAAAAAAAAAACAAACCACTGTGACGGTAAGAGCTCTAGTTCTGGTAGTACATATGTGTATGACAGACCCTACTTTTCATTTTCAGAGTTACCAACAGGAAAACTGCTCTAAAGATGAGGTATAACTGTGTGTAGGCAGATTTATGTTTTAGCCAGCCCTTTAAAAATGCTGACAGGTGTTGGAGATGCAACTGGCATTGAAGGGATTCTATGTATAAAGTGTCAAGGCTTGTTCCATCAGCAGATGGGCAACTAAACAGTGTTGAGCCTTGAAGGCAATGCTGTCTTCAGGTACTAAAGAGGAATTTGTCTTACCTTGATTTATGAGGTGTAGTGAATTGTGTGGTCAGTGTGGATCTCATCTAAAGCTAAAATGAGCATTTCCTGCCTGTAGGAATCTCTCCTGCCTATTTCAAAACCAAGATACCAGTCGTGAAGATATTTTTTCTTCCTCTTTCTTCCTCCTATCAGTTACTGTAATGTGAGGTGGTGTTCATTTCCTTGTGGTCCCTCTGACTTTTACCCTTTTGTCTGGATTTTGTAGTTGGCAAGTAAACCAATACCTAATAATTTTTCAAGATAAATTCAGCAAAATTTTTATTGTTTCAAATTACACTTCTCACACTCTTTTCTTAGTATTCTTTTTACATCTATAAGTTCATTTTTTTCCTCTTCTTTCTCATGTTTTGATGTTCTCTTCCCCTTCTTTGTTGCACATTTCTTGCCCAAGTTTCCATATCCTGAACCTGTTCTGTTTTCATTCCTAGGTCTCTCTCTCTCCCTTATGCATTTTCCAATTTCCTTTCCACCTTAAATTCTCTTTTCACAACCTTTGTCTGGCTATGACTGTCACAGTAAGAGGGGAAAATGGCACCTGACCTGTTGCTCTTCAGGCTCTAACACATTCAAGCATGGATTCTCCAGGGTCACCAGGTTTTTGTCTGCTGGGAACAGCAGAGAAACAGAGAGACACGTCCCACCAGTGCAGCACATCAATATTTACTGATACAGAGAAGAACTATCTGGGAATGGACACCAGGGAGCTGTTCTTCCAGTGCTTGGCTACTAATAATGAATGACAGTCACTTTTAGATCAGGAGTGCAGGATGTTTTGAAGGACACATTTTCTTTTGCCACCTTGTGTCTCATAGTGCCAACTTCACTGGTGTAATAAGCTGAAAATGGTGATGACTGGTGTAATAAGCAAAAAATGTGACTAAACTTGAAGGTTGTCTTCCTGACATTATCATTAAAGAAAAATATACCATGTTTAGGTCTTTTCTGATTGATTTTTTTTTTTCTAAACATGTCAAATTACTTCATTAGGTTTTAAGATAGCATTGATTTGAGCAAGCAAACAGATGCAGAAATATTAGTGAGGGTGTAATTAGTGTGCTTTTCCCCCTTTTTCAAGATTGACATAAGGTACTTCAGTGAGAGTAATTTTTTCCATTGATAGCCAAACACTGCCTTTGTTTGGGGTGAGAGGTTTGGGGTGTTTTTAATGCAACTCATTCCACAGAAAATGCATTGTTACAGCTGAAAACAGACTTATATCCAAAATAGGACATTTCCTGGTCAAATTTGCAAAACTGTGACAGAGATTTCCCTGAGTCACTTAATTAGACCCCATCTGTGAAACACTTATAAATGTAACTGCCTTCTAACAATGTATTCTCTTTTTTCACTCCTGCCTTTGTCTGAATTTTGTGTACATTTGTTTGTAGATACAAAAAGTAAGGTCTTCCCATCACTTGAAATGAAATAGATCAAGGTATCCTTCACTATTGTAATTATGTCACAGTAATCACTGTGCCCCACTGGCGACCTCCACCTTAGTTCCCAGGATGAGCTCTAATTTGGTTTCTTTGCCAACTGAGATCATCGTTCATTTCATGAGGTTACTCTAAGGACTGTCTGCAGGGGGATTGTTGTATTGCTTTTGTCTGCAGGCTGGACTGAAGGAGCAACTGCCTGTAGTGTTCACCAAGGGATTCAAGATGAAAATAAGAGTTCAAGAAAATGGGAAGACAAGCCTCCCTAAAATTCAGTTTCACAGTGAAATATCATGTTATTTACAGTGAGAGGAGTAGTTATGGACTGACAGTAAAATTTATCAGGAGTATGTGGCATTGACTATTAGCCAGTGCAATTAATTGTGGATAATAGACTTGCCAGAAAATGGATTTCAAATTGCTATATTTTGACATTGGCACAGAATTTATGTATACACATACATCTGAAGTGAAAGCTCATAAAACCCTTCTCCTTGCCTCAGTTGCCCATCTGGTAGAATCAAAAAATATTTAAATGCATGGTCCTTTCCATAAATGAGGATGATTTCAGCACATAAAGGGTTGCCTTGGGTATGCAAAGGCTCTGTATTTACTTACAGTACTTTCCCTTGAGTTACTGCTTTTCCCTTTTTATCATTTCTGTAATTTTTCATTTCTTCCCCAGCTACCTCAGTTTGAAATATTTTCAATAGTCCCTTGCCAATATAATTTCCACAGCATGTATTATTTATTTAGATGTTAATAATAGTACAATATTTCAACTGTCAAGAAACCTGATGTCCAGACTTTCTCACTTCTTTGGTTTGAATGATAAATAAGTTACATCTTCTGGGCATATTTTTAATGATAAATAGTAGCTGTCTCCCTAGCTTTTTAGACCTAACACAGGGAGAACTAAATTTTCTGAAGGAACAAATTCTTTCTAAGTTGTACAAAGGGTGTCATGTGAGTACTTTTCAGGTCTGCAATTCAAGAATTTCTAGTTTTAAAATAATAGGGGTATATGAACTGCTCCTCAGAAGCAAATTTTGAGCCTCAAACCTGACTGGTTTTCCTCTTGTCCTTCAGAGCAATAACTTTCAGTGGTTCTTGTCCAGTGAAGAGCCCAGGGAAACCAAAATTAAAAGTCCCACAAACTTCTGTAGAGTCAAGTCTTAGCTGAAATTGTAAATGAATCAACCAAATAAAAATACAGAAATATCTGTTCTACTTTCATGGAGGAAGTGTTTGTAGGTCTGATCTTCTCCTTTTAGTCTATCACTGTTGCAGAAGACCTAAACCTTTAAAGCAACCAAAGCAATCATGCTGTTTAAGTTATTAATGCAAATAGTATCTGTTTTATCTATAAACCTCCATTTTTCTTTTAATTCTGTAAACATAAGTAGCATCAAGTCTTCTCACTGGCAACCTATCTCCTGCCAATCCCTGTCTATAGACCACTGTATTCTGGATTCCCACTCCAAGTTAAGAGCACAAGTACCCTGGAGAAAGAACAATATAGGCCCAAACAGGAGTTCTTGCTTCAACAATATTTCAAAATGTTCCAATATGACTCTTGGAAAAACTGTTACAGGACAGTCTGCAAATGGATCACATTGTTCCTTGTGTCCAAAGTAGCTGACTTCTCCAGGGTGTAGTATAAGTGTCCTCTGTTGACTTGGGATCTAAAGGAACTCATCTAATCAAGAGGTCATGAAAACCTCCAAACTGAGCAAGCCAAAGAATCCACTCTCCAGTGACTCCTAATTTATTGTACAATCAAAAGAAAACAAGTGAGTCCTGTTATGAATGACACAGTTGCAAGTGTTCAATAGTTCTCCTGGGAATTTTACTTAAGCTTGTGTAGACATAAACACTATATTCCAGGAGGATTTTCTTGCTTTAAAAATACCAGAGAACTTCAATGCAAAACTTATCTGCTGACACACTAAGACCAGAAAATTATTGCACCATACCATAGCTCATTCTAATTACATTGACTCAGATTTTTAAAGTTCTCTTGACAGATTGTGCCAGCTCTTGTTCCTTGTCATCATTTAAGTATAGCTACTCAATAAATGCACCTTCCTTCATAAAAAATAGCACCAACAGTTTGTTACTGTTTTTGCTCTCAAAATATAAATTTAAGGTGGAAGGGTAAATTATAGATATATATCTCAGGCTGTTTCCTACTATATGCCTGTATAATTACATTGTGACTGCTCTGGGATCTCTTTTTAGGAGTTAATGCATTTAAGCTTAGATCACATGATCTAAGCAAACATGAAGTTGGCAAAAAAATTAAATCTGATCTTCTGATCTTGAATATATACATGAAATTATGACTTTATACAGACACATACCTATACCTATATATTTTTAGAGACAGAGAGAAAGAGAAAGACAATTCAAAGAAAATTCTGTTTATATTTATATGTATTGCGTGTGTATATGCCTTTGTATGTAGAGCGAGAGAAATGGGATTCCAATGACTAGAAGTTATAGAGGCAAATCAAACATTTGAATATTTGCTATGTAAGCAGAAATGCTTTCTCTTGTTTGCTTTGTGGGTTACCTGTGTCAATGTTTCAATGAAGAAATATGGGGAAAAAAAAGAAACAACCTGATTAGAAAGTGGTGCTGGACAGTGGATAAAGTTTAAAGACATACACTGCATTGTGGCAGCTTCATGGCTGTACATGAAATAAAAAATCGCCTATAACATCCTGTTCTGAAACAGTGATGTAAGCAGTGTTTATTGAGATTTTCAATGTCACCTTTGAGAATTTTCGTGAACAAAATAAATTAGATTTTGTACAAATATTCTAGGAACGCTTTCCCAGAAGGAAGTACAGCCGAAATGTGTCAGTCTTTTGTTTCCATCAGTAATATAGAACATTTCTCATAATAGACCTTCATTCACATATGTTCAGTTAAGGACTGGGCAGTCCCTTTGAACAGCAGTTGTGGGTTCCTACCACCTTCATTTACTATTCAAATAGCTTTATTGTCAACATTAGTAAAAACATTTTATCTTTTCTGTGAAAAATATTATTCTTAAATAAATAAATTCTGACTTTGGTGTTGCCTAGAAACAAGCCTGACACACTGTTGGTGACATAGTCACCTGAAAGATATGATCATGCTCTGTAAATGCAGGGAAATTCTGTATATTGCTACCAAATCAAATAAATTGCAACAGAAAAGCTTGAATGGACATTCTGCAAATTATCCTTAGGTGACAAGAATATGGCCATCCTATCAGCCAATATAGTTTGGTCACTTGGGAACTTTGATTTAAGTTGCAGAGAGATGAGGGAAGTGACATTAGTTGTTTTTTAAGGCATAACTGTAGTTTATATATTTCTCCAAGGCAGTAATGTTTTTCAGTACCCTTTTCCCCCAAAGGTTTTGATTGCAGAAAAAATATCTTTTCATTCCATTTTCTCACAGCTCCTATGACTGAAGGAAATATGACAGACTAGCTCCTCATCATGATTTGTCTTGATGCTTTCTATATAATCTTTCTATCCAACTTTTTGAAGTTACCTTACAATCCAATAAAACTAACTCCTACCTACTGCTTAGAGCTTAAAGACAAATGCTTAAAAGAATGTTTGAATACTTGCTGTTCCTATGGGACCCAATTAAGAGAATGCAAATCTCATATTTCAGGCCCTGATTTCAAAATTATGATAAATAAAATAATTGCTGCAGATTCCAAACTGTTGGCCTATAAAATAGGAGCTATGTGTTGGGTGGTGAAATGCATGAGTATGCATTTGCATATACACAACTCTACTAATTGCTAAATTCGGAATCTTCATGTTCACAAATAATCTTTCCAGGCTGAGCTTGTGGGACTAACTTTAAGTTAAGCATTACAAATATATTCTGTTGCATTTCTTTCTGCTACCTCATGCCAATTCCCACCATACACTTAAAAATAGTTTTTGAAGTCATTGCAGGAATGAAGCCTAAATCAAACTGTACATTAATTTTTAAGTGAGAAGAGGCAGGTTTTTTTATTATTTATTTTCCCAGGCAGGCAGAAATCCTCTTTTCCCTGCAGCCTATACTGTCTAGGCACACACTCAAGACACATTGCAGAAAAGTGCTACTCTCTGACACCGTCTGAGAGCTTTGAGCTTCTCCTTACAGTGGCGGTCAATATGTGAACACATTAAAGACTTCTCTTCTTTTGATATTTGAGCATTGCCTTGGGATACACTGGTCACATCATTTTCTCTCAGTAGATAATAATTTCCCATCTTCTGCCTTGTTCCAAATTGGGATTTGTAGGGAAGGGAAAGGCTTGTACTATTGTCTTTAAGACACAGTTTTCTGGAACTTGTGATATATCTTGTATCAAAAGGGAAATATGGCAAACCTACTGAATATCATCTAAAATCTCCTGCCTGTCTTTCAAGGACCTCCAACTCACACAACCTTTCTTCATGTGAAATGCATCTGCTGTTCTCAAGCTCATTTTCAGCACTCTTTTGACACTTATTTTTCTGCAATCTTTCTGCTCCATCATGAAATCATGCTTTATCATTTGCAGGAGACTGTGAAAATGAATTCTCAAGTATTATGATCTTCCAGATAGCCAAAATCTTACGGTAATTCAAGACATAATTCAAGGTAGTACTGGAGGGAACAAGAAAGCAGCCGTTCACAGCAGAAGTCCCAAAGGGACTCCTTCAACCTGAATCAATTCACTTCCTCCAAGGGATATGTGTGAAATTTGGTGCTATGACGAGGTTGTCAGGACCCTGCAAGCCCAAGCACACCTCAGTATAAGAGACATGCTTAAGTACTTTTCTATAACCACCCCAAAGAAATTGGCATGACCACCTGCCCAGCATTTCAGGACCTCTATGACACTGTGAAGTGTTTCTCCTTGTCAAGTTCTGAACTCTTTAAACTGACATTTAAATTGCATTTAAGAACAATTTCTTCTGTCTCTAATCCAGACAGGGGTTTGGAGAAGTTTCTGTTGGAAAGGCCTGCACTGACCTCCTATAAAAGTCAAACCCACTCTGCTTGATAACACTTTTCACATAAAAAAAGAGAAAAAGCACAAGCCTGTGGAGGAGGAGATGTTGGCTGAAATGCAGCCAAGAGATTTCAGAGAATCTCCTGTAAAATACAGTACCCCAGAGCAAGCACACTATTTGCCCCTGTCAAGGGTTAGCCAGGCTTGCCTTAGATATGCTCTAGAGCACAAATGGTAATAAATGCCCTTAGAAGACTAAAAGGGTACATTACAGATGAGAAAAGGAGAACTGCCATACTGGATTCCCTAATTGCTCCCACCTTCAATTATTTTATCTCTCATCTCTCAGTTGTATTAGTCAACTAATTTATTGGGAGAAATGTTGGATGGCTGTGAGGTCTAGTCAGCACCCTCGTTATTTCGTTGTGACTCTATTATTGGTTTTTTTTAAAGACTGCAGGAGGTAAAAAATTGTGAGGAACTTCTTGTTGCTGGAAAAGATTCTTCTCTTCAGTCTGCATATTTTGAAACCGTGGCAGGGAGAAGAAGTAAAGCTTGTGTTTCTGATCTCTTCTGTAGCAGTACATTAACCATACCTCATATGTTTTCCTGCTGAGAAAATATGCTGCTGTTCTTCATGGAAAGACCAAAGATTTATATGTCTTGACTTTGAACTGTGCACATCAATTCCAGCTCATGACTTCAATAGCTACATCAGTTAGAAGCCTTTGAAAATGGTCAGCTGGAGACAGCAGATATTCCCAGGTTCAATCAGACAGGAGCCAATCACAGCATTTTGGGTCTTTAAAGTCAGTGTGACTTCCTCTGTACTATGCCAGTAAACCATTTCATTTATGAATTAGACATAGATAATCCTGCCCAGCTCCACACTATCTATGCTTTTAGTCCACTGAGAAGTCAGATGCCTCACATGAAATTAGAAGTTGACTTGTAGACAGACACTAGAGTGCAATGTCAGTGCTGCCACTTAATTCTGATCAAATTATGCCTTTTGAAAAGAGAACAGAAACAATTTATCAAGCAAAACTCAAGTTCTTCACAGAAGACTACATTGTCTCCATTACCATTTTTATGTCAATGATTTGATAATCGGTCCTTTTGTTATAAAACACTTTCTCATGCAAAAATGTACAATCAATCATTTTTGTTTCCACTGCACACTGACATTTATTGGTACCTTTTATATGCAGTTTTCATGAATAGTGTTATAGCCAGATGAACGGAAGAGCTGACTTGAACTTCTAGCTCACTAATTCTTCACAGATTAGCGCTGTCAGCACTGATGGATGAAGGGAGAGATCTATCAGAATGGATGTGAGGGGTTTCACTCCTGCTTTGTAAATCATGCAGGAAATCCCAGTGTAAACTAAGCCTCTGCCTCTCACAAAAGTTAAAACATCACAAGCAGAGCAATAACCCCCCAGTTAAATTGGCTTTTTGTTACTGCTGATCAAATTTCATATAATCCTTCCCACTTGTTTTGTCTAGTGCTGCATTAGTGATGAAAGGCTTTCAGATTTATTAAAAGAATATAAAAGCAGAACAGAACAGATTAAAGCAGCCCAGAAACTTATGAGCAGGGAAAAGTGCATAATTTCTGTGTGCTCCTGTTGGTGATCACAATTCCCATGGAAGTCATGTGGGTAAAGAGCTATGCAACAGTCTCTAGAAGTGATCCTGGTTTTTTTTCAACTAACTGGACACTAACAAACTAGCAGTGTTAAGCACACTTTAAACTATATTTCCAAGGGAAAAAAATCTCTTTTCTTCCTCACTAAAGTAAAAGCAAAAGTTTAATCTCATGTCTCTGATACAGATAAAACAGCTACTGGAGCCTTCACTGGTGGTCTGTGGAGTGGGAATTTGTATCTATGTTTTTTAATGTAAATGTTCTCTCTTAACTCCCGTGGTTGCAGACCTATCTTCTTACAGGTTTTTCCTCTTGTTATTACTTCAGGGTGGGCTCCTTACCTTAGGCAGGGACACAGAGGTCCAGCCTTTAAATGAAAGCTGGCAGATGTATTTTTGAGACTCCCTCCTACAGCTTTATAACTTTTACCTGATATAGGATGTAGTTTCATCTTCTGAGAGTTTTTTTTGTTCTCATCCCTGAGACTGTAATGCAGCCACCTACAAAGAAGCATCTGGGTCAGGTAGAATTCCAGGAACAATTTTTCATTTAAAAATAGTATAGAAGTATTAAAAAATAGACATGAATTCTCTTCATCCGTTAGAGGAAATCACAAGCATTCTGGTCTTTCATTCAATAGATCCTAACCACTGCCAGACACATCCAAATTTTGCTTTAAAAAAAACACCAAATGCTGATTGTTGGCATTTATGAACTATAGTTTCAGTAATTTCTAGCGAGATTGATAAAAGAAAGCAAAGAAGAGGTAACAGGAAGATCTTGGTTAGCCAGGGAAGGCTTGGTGGAGAGATAATTTCCTCTGTGAATAATATCGGAGTAAATAAGGGAACAAAAATCACTGAATAAGTTCCCCTTGGGAAGAAGAAAAGCTCTTTAAGCACAATAACTGGCTCTGAATAAATTTAGACTGGAAATAGTACGTCTCCTACTACTATGTCAATGCTGTTCTAGAGCAAGCTTCCAGCTAGAGCTAAAGGAGTAAATGAGACAAGTAATTTATGGGACAAAGCTACATGATTACTTTATGAAGGCGTTATCTACTGCATGGCCAGTGCTAACTCACCGCTGATACTGAAGAGGGTCCTTCCAGTCCTATGTTCTTAGGAGCAGTGCCCTAAGATGGGAGATGTCTCTTCCCAAAAGGACATTTCTCATTTAGTACTTTTAGGTCAGAACATTCAGTACAAAAGTGCAAACGTTAAGTCTGAAATTCTCAGGTAAAAATAAGGCAGGAGATGGGCTGCATTTTCTCTTAACAAACCTAATTTTGTGACAGGGAATTTTTACTGCTTTTGATGGAATCCCTCCTTGTCTGAGTATGTATAACTGAAAAAAAAAATCTATATTAAAGGTTATTAGATCTTTATTATTGTCCTAAAAGACGCCTGAAAATGAGATGGGAGAAGTAACATCTAAGTTCTCTCATTTTTAATAGTTGTCTCCCCTTACAACTTTCCTGAATGACTTTTCAAGTATTTCTGGCTTAGTCTTCTCCTAATTGCCCCTTGAAAATTTGAGGACATGTAGCTGCATTAATTTTTAAAATATAACAGGTCTTGTATTGTGAGCTTGTAGTTCATACTGCAAAGAGGGAAAGGGGAAGGAAATTTCAGGGTGTCTTATGACTCTGTCCACTATTATTTCTTGATGATCCATTGATATGGTTTGCTACTTGTTGAATGGTTTATTAAATTTCTTTCAGCCCATGTTACACAGGCACATCACTCATTACAGACACTTCAGGTGCCATCAGCTCTACAAAGAGGGTCTGAGTAATGAAGACCCTTCTTCTGGTGTGAATGCAGAGAAATTGAAATAATCATTCAGTCCCCTTTTCCAAAAAGATGCTGGCTCTTGACTTGCTTGTTATCATGATTACTGACAGCCTTTAGACAAGAAGCTTATTACTTAGCTTTGTCTTGCAATATGGGGTTTTATGGCTGTGGTTAAACTGTGGGGCAAAATGTTGTCTGGGCATAATGAGATCTGTCCCAATGTCACAGTCAGCCTGTCATAAAGAGACTTTACCAAAGAATCACAGAATAAATTAGGTTGGAAAAGACCTCTGAGATCATTGATTCACAACCATTAATGTAGCACCACCATATTCACCTTTAAACTAAATCCCTAGGTCACATTCTCATGACTTTTGGACACTTTGAGACGTGGTCATTCCACCACTTCCCTGGGCAGCCCGTTCCAGTGCTTGACCACACTTTAAGTGAAGAAATTTTTTCTAATAGCCAATCCAAATATCCCCTGGTGCACTTTGATACCATTTCTTCTTGTCTTGTTAACAAGCACATCATAGTTCCTCAAAGCTCTTTCTCCCTGTAAAAGACCCAGAGGTGGTACATAGGAAATGCCCCAGGGTGAGGGCAGGCTGGGACCAAGAGGTGCAGCCCCAGCACACAGGCTGAAGGCTACAAGCAGTCACTGTAGATACAACAGTGTCACCATGGAGATCTCACTGTCGTTTCCATGGCATTTATTGGCATTTTCAATTCTTCACGAGTAGTGAATAGAAATGAAAAAGACAGGCATTCTACTTTATAGAAAGAGAAAAAGAAAACATGCAACACACTTTAAATTCATTATTTAGGAGATTACTTTTAAATCTTTATATTAGCTGTAAAATAGCTTTTTGTCAAGCAGTGAATCTCTTCTATTATGCATTTTTACATCATGTTTTACTGTCCAGTGTTTATAACTAACAATAATTACTAGCAAGAGCTTTTTTGGGCTTTAGTTAGATACTAAATTGATGAAACTGGATTTAAACATAAGAAAAATCTGGTTTACTGTGAAGAGTGATCAAACACTGAAGCATATTTCCCCCAACGGAGCAGCCATCCCTGGAAATGTTCAAATCCTGCCAGTATATAACCCCAGGTAACTGGCTTTGGTTGACTCTTTCATCAGAGTATTGGACTAGAAGGTGTCCAGAAGTGCCTTCCAGCCCCAGCAATTCTCTGATGTCAAAGCAGATCCATAAGAAGACTTATCACCAGAAAAACTACCAGGGTTTCATTTTGCCAATGTGAGTGGGAATTAAACAAGATCATGGGTGGTTTGCAGCCTTGACAGAAAGTCTGAGATGTACATTGTTATAAATGTAATGTTAATAAAACCGCCCTTTCTGTGAGATCTATTTTTATTTTTAATAACTAAGGGGCACTTCCCACCTTTTATACCAAACTGTATGCATTTTCTTTTATTGATATTATCCATATTTTTCTGTGACACCAGCATATACCAATAAATAGCATTCTCTAAGAGAAAAAATGGCTTTTATTACTTAGATAAAAGAGAGGATTTTGCTTCTTAGTGGAGAAACAAGTACAAAAGAGAGAGGTATATCATACATAACATGTTGATTTTGTAAAATAATTAATAGAAGACTCAGAACATATATTTTTGGCAATATATCACTATTAGAGTTTTACATTTTACCATCGTCTTTCTTTGTCAGTGAATTTTCAACTGCAGAAAAAGCAATAAACACCAACCTTCTTGAATACATAGCTAATCAAAACTCAGTCTTATAGGAATATTGGTTTACTGGATTTCTTTTTCTGCCAAAGTGCTGAATTGCAGGACATCTGTTGTTCTACTTTCTGCTACCTAAGAATGAAAAGTCTTTTATCATTTGCTGGTCTGATCTTTGAAATGGTTCACAAAACATGTTCAATAAATAATAATAGCTTCTGGGGAAAAAAAATTAGATTTGGTTCACTGCTAGTTTTAAAATCACAGTGTGTTAGAATAAGACTGATATAATTGCTTTCTCAAAGTGGTTTCCCTCTTTTTTGGAGCTCTTGTAGGATATTTTAACTGTTATTAAATTGTTCTTTTTAGAATTCATAGCAAACTTCAAAGATATTTAAGTCATACCCAGATAATGGCTATTAACTCTGTTTCACAGCATTCAAACATTGTAATAACTAATATTGAGTGGGTCTTGCACAGGTGGAACATGAATTTGAGACATATTTGAGCTTTTACAGTTCCTATTGAAAATCTAGAATTTTTGATAGGCTGTTCAGGGTCAAAGAATGGGCAAAAATTTGTGAATGCATTTTAAGTCCTTGACATAAGAACTGTGACACTAAAACCCAACATCAGTAAAATGTTTTCATATAGACAGATTAATTTGCAGCAGTTCTTATGAGTACTGAGGGATTATGAACAGTTCAACAAGGTTCTGCATGTGCTCAGATGTGTCCAGATGAGAGCAACAAGGCCGGTGAAGGGTCTGGAGCACAAGATCTGTAAGGAGTGGCTGTGGGAGCTGTTCAGCCTGGAGAGGAGGACGCTCAGAGATGCCACCTCCTCTACACTCTCTATAACCACCTGAAAGGAGGGTGTAGCCAGCTGGGTTATAGTCAGCCTCTCCTCCCAGGCAACCAGCGACTGGACAAGGGGACATGAACTCAATCTGCACCAGGGGAGGTTTAGGTTGGACATTAGGAAGAATTTCTTCACAGAAAGGATGATTAAACATTGGAATAGGCTGCCCAGAGAGGTGGTAGAGTCAGCCCTGGAGATGTTTAAGAAGAGACTGGATGTGGCACTCAATGTCATGGTCAGCTGACAAAGGGGTGTTGGGTCATAGGTTGGACTCAACGATCTTAGAGGTCTGCTCCAATCTGGTTAATTCTGTGATTCTGTGATAGATATTACCATGGCTCCATACTTCTTTATATTGTTTCTAGATTTAGAAATATTTCCAAGTTTCTGGTACACAACCACACTGTATTGCATGCCATGCCACTTTCCTCTGGCCAAGAATATACTGTACATTGCCATAGCAAACATCTGTCAAAAAGCAGATAATTTGCATATGACTTCAACTGCATTATGTTAGTGCTCTGTCAATATCTTAAATTTCTCTAGTTTTACACAGTGACAGATTCACTGTCTGCACTGTATATTTCATGCTGTAAGTACAGAGTCAGGCTCTGTGATCTTAAGTTCCAATTAGGGTGTTTTCAAGATACAGTGGCTACAATTCAGAAGATTTGATAGAGTGGGAAATTTAGATAAAAATCCCAATTATTTCTTAAACCATATTAATCTTCAAGTCTGTGAAACCAACTGGAAAGTTTTCAGGGTACAATGTGATTTGTAAAATTTGCCTAATTTCTTCCTCTTCTTATACATTTGCTCACATTTCCTCAGCCGTTAAATATCTTCCCAAAATCACTGGAATGGCAAAGGTATAAGGAAGGAATAGTTTAAAGACACAGACTCGATCTGCATTTGGAAATTCCAAGAAGTGATGTTCAAATTTTTTTTACTTGACATTTTAAAAGTTTCTGGTGGACTCTGTTCTAGGCTGTGCAAGGCTTTTCTCTAAAGCACAGAGTGATTAGACTGCAATGGTTTGCACTGTGATGGGGCAGCTAAAAAATGGCTGAATGGAAGATTAAAAAATATCACTGCATTTATCTACATCTTTTGACTAGAAGAAGCCAAAGAAGAATTAGCTGGAAAAAAAAAAAAAAAAGGCTTTTCTCTTCTTTTCCTATATAAATATCACTCTGAGAGCCCAAATTTAGTCATGCCCTCAGTTTCCTACTTTTCAAAACACATGCACCAGCAGCTTGCAGAGGATTTGCTAAAACTCCAGATTTTGCATATGTGCAAATATTCTCCCCTTAGAAAATGCCAAATGCACTCTGTGTCAAAGGCTCTTTCTGATACATCTGCACAGAACTGTGGCATCACTATCCTTTCATATCTAAAGACCACAGTCAAAATTAACTAAAATCATATCTGTTAGATAATTTCCCAAAGAAAATAAAAAATCACAACACAACAAAACATTACCCATATAGGTTATACAGCAATTCAAAAGCTTAAAGAATGAAATAATGTTTTGAATGGTGATTAGAATAGGATATGTGTAGAAATCTAGGAAGCAGGTCAACTTTTATTTTAATTATTTCTTCATTGATACAATTAGCCATATATATATATATATATACATATAGCACCTCTTTTAGGAGAAAGAGCTTGCTACCTCTTATTATAGCCATTATTAATGTAATATGAAAATAATAACAGGTTAGTTGTTACAGCCATTCTAAAAGTACCTGTTAGAAAGGCAGAAGCAACTATGACAAACATTTTAAGAAGCATCTTCAACTTACTTTCAGATTTCTATAAAGTTTTACTAAATACTTAAAACTAAGCAATCAAAAGTAAAAATTCTAGTGCTCTGCATTACAAGCTCATCTCTCTGAGTGATTATCTAGTGTTTTCAATCTCTGTTTCATCAACTGAAAGAGCCACAAAGGGCTGCCTGAATACCAAGTCCTTGCAAATTATCCTGTTCCATAGGAGGTGACAAAAGAAATAAAAACAGTGTGCTTTGTCTCATCTTTAATATCCCAGTCAGATCATTCTCTTTTTTTATATCTACATCACTGCAGAGTGCCAGTAGGAGAATATTCTGATGTGAGCAAATGATTCCTTAATGGGGATCTGATAAGCACTCTATCTGTACTCGATTTGTACGTAAATGGTGCCATTTTTCAAGTGCCAAACAGCTCACTCTCCTTAATTGGGATGTGCTTAATCAGAAAAATCATTTAATGGGACATTGTTTGGGGACCCTGTTTAAGCCCAGTGATAATTAAAAGCAATGGGTGCTGATTAATGGTGGCAGTAATTCTGCATGTTGGGACACTCTCTAATTACTTGGTTTGGTGACGCTTTTTGTGTCTCACTCTCCTGGCAAGTCACTCAGCTTGCTTCTCTAAGAACTGATTTCACTCTCTGCAGTAGAAACAGGAGGATCAGTAGCAGCTCACTCCTGCCTGTTCCCAGTACTCAAGGGTTCCTTACAAGTAATGTTTCTGATTTGTCACTAATAATCATGTAATAACGATTCTGAGACTGTTTGAAAAAGCATTATTGCTACATGACACTTGCTTTTACCTCTTGCTGATTAGGGGTGGTCTGAAATGGTAAGGTTTGTTGGAAAATATATTCTTTTCATAAGAAAAAATTGCATCTCTTGCAATAAAGACAATATTGGAATTTGGTATTTTCAGCCTTAACTGCTCTGACTTAAAGATAGACAAAACTGAGGCACATACATCCACCCATTTAATAAAAGGTAGCACTCGCCTCTGCAAATCCCTCATCACTTTTTGCTTAGCTGGGGTCTGCAAGGGAAAGAATAAACTGCAGAAACACAGGACAGCTGGGCCGAGCTTCCCTTTGTTCTGTGATAGTCTGGCTGGTCACCAGTAATCACTGTAGTATTTTCCAACACAGCAAAGACACCGCTAAGGGCTACTTGAAAAGTTCATCATGTGCTCACTAAAATATAACTGTGGGATTTTTGATCAACTGTGTTTTACTATCTCAGTCACATCTAGTATGCAAAGCAGGTTCATGCCAAAACCTACTTGTCTGTTGGGTTGCAGTGTATTCCTCACAGTATCAGCTGAAAGAGTAATATTTTCATTTGTCAATGGCAAATAAAGGTTGTGAAGGAGATGAAGGATTGAATGTTATGTAGTGAGGTGATTGACTGAATTCAGCCAGCTCTAGAGAAGTGAGGACCCAGGCCTTCCTGCACATCTCAGTCTGGGGTTCAAAAGAAATGTCCAAGAAAATCTTCTTTCAGTCCTTCATTGCAATACTTTTTTCAGATATCTAATAAATCAGTGGTAACCAGTGCAAGAGTATGGGCTTCAGTGAAGATGCCAGAATTAATTAATTGGTTCTACAAATCTTATTCCTGCCTACCCCTTCTCCCCTCCCAAAAGACAACTAATGTGAACCTGCTGGCCCTATTAGAGTGAGTCTTTAAGTATGGTAGAAAAAAGCTTCCAGGCTTCAAGAATTAAGTTCTAAAATACCCAAAATGCAAATTCCTGAGAGAGAGACAGAGAGACAGAGAGAACAAAAATACATGTATTGATCCTAAAACACTTTTAAAGAAAGTATAAAGAATATTTTTCATTTAGTTAAGGTGAGTAGTAGGAAAACAAATAGTAGTGATTAAGAGTTTATTGATGTAGTTTTATTAATTTTGGGTGAAGTATTTGCTTTAATAAAATGAAAGTATTTTTACCTTTGACTTAAGGGAAGCAGGACTTCATCTTTTCTATTCTTCAGCAATACACAAGCTCTAAAAGGGTGAGAATCATTTTACTTCACCAATATTTATTTTTGAGAAAAAATCCATCTACAGTTAAGAGTAAGCATTTCTAGGGTGAAATCAATATGATCTATTTCAGATGTCTATTTTTCAGATGAGTATCTTTAAAAAGGATTAATCATATCCCAGATTTTATTTTCAATCTCTTCACACTTGCAATACAAAGAGTATAAATTACCAACATCTACATGCAACCAGATGAATCCCACCCCAGAGTGGTTGTATCAATATATTTCCTGTTTTCTTACTGTGAGCACACAATAAAGGAAATTCTGGTCAAATTAATTTATATTTTTTTATTTGGCAAATAAATATCTTTTGGTGCAATATTCTTACTTTATCTTATTAATCACTAACAGAATGTGAAAATTTCTCACATGTTTTATTAATGCTGCATACATAACTATTCAATAATTATATGGTCATATAATTAATACACTGTACATTCAACAAACAAACACAAAACAAAGCATAAAAGCACAAACAAAGCAACAAACAAGCACAAAACTGTTTAAAATTGTGGGAATATCTGTAAACACTAAAATAGAAATATTAGCATATTGCTGCTGTGAAGGTGTGTATTCATAGCTATTACATTTTCCCTGCCATATTGTGAATGTCTGTTTCATAGACCTAGTTAACTGTAAATTCTCCATTATCATTTTATGTTGTAAAAGACTTTTAAGTTCTGCTAAATGTATACTTGATAAAAATTGTCTGGATGAATAAAGGCAGAAAGTTAATCTTTGCTTTATAATAAATATGAAGTCACAGTAGACTTGTGCTTGGCTAGCTGAACCACATTTCTGTTTTCTACAAATCTGGTACAGAAAAGCTCCATACTTACAGGAAGGAAGGCAAACACAGAAGGACTGCCTTCTCGCTGGAAGAGGTGCGTTTTCCTAACTGGGCTGTAAGATAGGCTTTCTAACCAATTTATTGCAAATCCCTAATGCATCACTCACATTACAATTGCATTGCCTCTTTTGGCCTTCTCACTCATAGTGTTGACCTTCGTGCATTCCAAATTAGTTTGTGCAGTTACTATCATTGATATTATCTCCAAACAAAAATCATTCAGGAATTCTGTTCTTGCTTTCACGTGGGTGTTTCAATCAAATTCTTTACAGCAAAAATCCATTTTTGAAAAAAACCATGTGGAGTTGCCCAGCAGCAGTTTCTTTCAGAATGCCTACCAGTTGTGTTCTTTCTAGTAAAAGAACAAAAAGTCTGTTATAGAAACAACAATAGAAGAGGTTCTTGCTCTTTAACATATTTACATTTGGAATTTCATCATTCTTCAAATTATTCATGTGTTTGAGTCCATATCACAAAGCCTCACTGCAAGATTTTCCATACAAAATTACTAGTTTAGAAGGAATGATTCTAAGGTTTCCAGTATTTTATGTGACAAACTCTAAATGCAGTGTAAATTCAGATGATTGACAAAAAGAAGAGGGAGCAAAAAGAAGCAATGCTGTTTTACAGTGCTGCCAAAGCCTCTCTCAAATACAAAGGCAAAAGTGTTTTTGAAAAAATCTTTTAAATCCTCTTGGAAGGCTCTTTTGTTTCTGAAAGCTGTCAGGAGTGCTCAAAAGATATTTCTGGAGCAAAAACTAAAAAAAAAAAATTGGTTCAGCTTCAAAGTTGGAGCTTTGAAAACTTTTAAAACACAAACCCTGAAAATTTTCCATTTCAAGTATCATTTCATTTTAGCCACAGTCTCTATACACAGCATTATATGAAATGTGGCAGCAGAAAATTGCCCCGCCCTCAGGTTGGACTCAATTGTCTGAAGGAAGAGAAGTTGTAGGAATGGTGGCTGAAGGAGGAGAAATATGCCAGGCTAGGAGACCGTGTCCATGTTGTTTTTGGGAGGGGACCTTGAAGATTGGTCATGTCTGCTATAACCTGGGGAACATGCAGGTGCATAACACAGCAGAAATGCTTCTTCAGGAGAGACAGCGGCCACTGCATTATCTGTGGAGTGCTCATGACCTGTGGAGCTTAACACCTTCTGGAGAATCTTCCTTGAAGGCTACGACTTTCTCATGCACCTAGGCACATGAGAAAATACCAAAAGAATTTGATATGCCTTCACCTTCCCAATAAAAATCCCCAAATTTATTGTTTGGGGCTTGCAAAAAGGAATCCTACTACCTCTTAAGTACTGGAACCATGACCATCCCTCCAAGTCATCTTGAGTACCTCCAATGTTAGCAGGACAACTGCCTGGCACCCAGGTGGAGGCATAGGAACACATGGAGCAGCAGAGAGACCTAATACTGCATTTTAAGTGATCTGGACTTGTGTAGTTCTGGTGGGAGCAGAAGAAGTTCCTCATTGTCGTCATAGGATTTGGGATGTCTGAAAACAATGACACAGACCCTCCAGTCTCAAGAAAAAAGAAAGCAATCTTTATTTTACATTATCCTTTTTATAGACAGTTCCAAGCAAAAGAAGCATGATTGGACTCTCAGAACAACACTCCCCAAACACATTTGCTAGTAAACAGCAAGCTGGGCAAACAACACCTGCAAAGACCAAGAACAACACCTGTGGGAGACTGTTTTTCACCTTCAAGGACTATTATGATTCCTCCTCACAATTTCTCAAGCCAATGTGAGAAAGCTGTGTGACTTGATTTCTTGTAGACTCTGCTGTTGCTGCCTGATCTCTCATTTTCAGCATCCACACCTCATCAGACCAATGAAAGGGGTAGTCAGACATAAAACGTGTGATGACAGGAGTTTGCACTGTGGCTGAAGCCTGTAATGGAGCATCAAACCTCTACTGGCTATGTTAAAATAGGAGGGAGGAGTTGATTAATTTTATATTAAGGCACTGTGTGGTTACCAGCAGAGTATCCCTGAGGATCAAATTCTGGTTTGGGTAATTTTTTTTTTATATGGAATTAACCATTTTTTTAATTGTTACCCTTGAAAATAGCAGTGAAAACTTCCATAATCAGAGTCCAGTTGTGTAAGTCACACTTTGACTACCAAAATGGATCTTTCACCATAGAGATTGTAATATGGGGTGAAAAAACCCTCAAAATTATATAGAGCAAAAAAAGGTGGAGGTTTTGTTCTACAGGCATCCTTTGTCTCCTAGCATAGGTGAAATGTAAAGGCCCGACTTGTGTTAGTGAGATGTTGATCTATAGCAGTCTTGTGGAGGGGCAAAAACTCATTACTGCCAAAACAGTCATATCCCCTAAAGCAAGTGAGGCCCTCTGCATCATCTGAAGTGATCAGTCTGAGTAACAAGTGGTAGCTGCCTTCCTCAGCTCAGTCCTGCCCAGGGTGTTCTCTCATCCCTAGGGATAATGGTATCACAAATCTGCATCTCCAAAGCAGTCAAGCAACTGATAAGATATTTGGCTAATCTGCTCAGAGAAAATGGCCTTAAGACTGGATGCAGCCAGCAGAGTCTGCTCTTCCCTGCTGAGGAGCAGCAGAGGTGAGCAGCTAAGATCCAATACCATGAAGATTTTCTTGACTGAAAGGTTTATACAATGATGCAGGAAGCTCATGAAAGGCTGTATGAATATTTCCCTTGCCTCCTTTCAGAGACAGAGAATGTGTTGGTGTGGCAATTTGCCTGTTCTTGTATCTAAACCATTCCATAGAAATTTACTCTTTTTGAGCCTACTGTAATATATGGCACTCAGCAGAGCTCAAATCTCCTTGGAAACACACTGGGTTTTCCTGGCCCATTGCCAAGAATGGTGTATGCACAGAGGGACAAATTATTAGAATATGTTGGCAAAAACCCTCCAGAATTACCTGTGTCCTTTTAGAAACTTGACAGATATCCCTCCTTTGGTAGCTAAATGCAAAAGGAAGAGTTCAGGGGCAGAGATAAGCAGCAGCAGAGAAAAACTTACCACAAAACTGGTGATGAGAATCCCTGTTATTTTTCAGACACCTTTTAGATTGCCCACATAACATTTACCAAAATGCTTTTCTTAGGCCCTGCAGACAGTGCTTTACACACCATATCCTGGAAAGTGGACGTTTTCTGAGGCCTCTGGAAGAGCCCAAGCCCCATTTCTCAACTTGATGAGGCCAGTGAAATCTATGTAGGAATCCTTTTTTTTTTTTTACATTTTAAACCATGAAGTGTTTTTTGCAGTTTATTGAGCCTGTAAGGGGCAGAAGATCACATTATTCAGCTCCACGCCACAGTAATCTTGGTACAGCTGATGCCTGTGTCAAGAAAATGCTTATTTTTCACTCCTCCCATTTACCTGTCAAGAAAGAACAGAAAAAAAAATAAATTCTTGGCAGCACCCAGGCCATGAAAGGCAGAGTCATGCCCTGGCTTAGCCTGTGAACATAACCCAGCCCCAAAGAGAGGTAATGATGTTTTGGGAGCTCAGCAGACTGTGCATAATTATACTCTAAGGAGGATTACTGCCTTGTATGAATAACACCATGATGCAATGGCAAATGCAGAGTGTGTGCCTCAAACCTGCAATCCAGGCTGGGTGACAGACCCCTCCCAGACCACCCTGCTTGCTGCACAGATTAGCTGTCCCCTCAGGAAGAATGCCCTGCATGAATCAGTTTCCTATACAGACCTCACTTTTTCAGAGACAGGTAATAAATGAAGTTTTACTCCATTTAGAAGATGCAGAAGTAAAGACTTGTTAGTCAAAGATGTAAGATTTTGAATGTGAAAGGGAGGAATACATTGCTCACACTGCCTGCAGCTTCATCTGGACTAAGTCATATCTTCCAGTTTCTCCCTTCCCAGCTTCTCCTCAGCCAAGAGACCTACACAGAGATTCTGGGATCCAAAACAGCTTTCTGCTAAACCTGACACACCAAACAAGCAGCTTAGGATTGCAAAACCTGTGCATATAGGCAACAGCACACAAAGCTGTGCTCCTGGGTGTGGGCAGCTATGTATGAGATTATCCAGGGCTTCCCTAGCTCTTCCTGTTCCCTTCCCCCTTCTCAGGGAAATTCAGCAAAGCCTCTCGCACCCCCTGCCCAAAGAGCACATGGAAACCCGAGGAGATCTTTCTGTGTGCTGTGGAAATGGGCTGTTGGTAGAGGTGACAGCAGCCTGCAGGAGATCCCTATGATCAACTAAATAAAGCAAGAGAGTAATGGGCTTGTTTGCCCTGTTTAGCTGCTGGTTTGCTTTGGGCCCCAGCCCTCTATTGTAGCCAGATTTCTCAGTTGTTGAGGTTACCAACACCCTGTCCCACTTCCACTGCTCGTCAGCTTTTGAAACGCCCAGCGTATGGCATAGAGGCACTGACTAGTAACTCTGAGTTTCCTGCCACAGTAGAGGGCAGGCAGCTGCAGGGAGATGACCCCAATTGGCATCCCAGCCTCAGCTGTCCTGGTGGCCCATTGTCTGTTGGAGCCCACAAGAGTCTTTTTAATATTGTAAAAAACTACCCATCACATTGAAAGCCTTCCCAGCATCTTCCACAAGCCTGGTGGCACTTCAAATGTTTTTGGGAGCAGATGTGAGATGTAAAAAAGAAGAGAGAGGAGATTCAAGGAGAGGAGAGGAGATTCAAGGAGAGGACAGGACAGGACAGGACAGGACAGGACAGGACAGGACAGGACAGGACAGGAGAGATCCTTCTGACATAAGAACATGAAATACCAGCTAGGACAGACACAGCTTTCCTGACTGACATGCAGGAGTAATGAGGAGCAGGGAGGAAATAACCTCCTCCACTGATGGGGCTGGATGTACAAAAACAAATACTGTTATCATTCTTACAAATTCATTTAGGATCACCCATTTAAATAGACACATAAATATACATTGTTTATGTGTACAGAACCCTTCAAAATTAACTTTAGCTAATACATCAGGTAGACTAGACTTTCAAAGGAGAAAAAAAGTTAATATATATTACTTTTACTTGGTAAAAGTGTCCAGCTCTAGGGCAGTTTTGAAAACCCTCATCTCAGTGCAGCCAGCCCTGGCCAGCAGCCTAATCAGCTGCTCCTGTCCTTGGGCAGCAGCCTTCAAGGAACACCTCTGCCACGGCTGTATGTATAAAATACTGGAGTAGTTTGCAATACACACGCTCTCAGGAAAAGCTGGCAAGCTTTTGACTAAAAAAGTAGAAACTGCAGCCCTTTGACAGATGAGTCCATTAATTAAATGTGACAGGGGCCTAAAGTGGAAGGGTGGGAGCAAAGTGCCCAAAAATAAATAGAAGTCTAATGGCAAAATGTGGGTAACATATACATTTAAATGAATGTTGTGTTGAGTAAAGCATCTATGTGGATGAAGAAAAATACTGTCAGTGTGTACCTCATGCCTTACAGCAGTGATAGAATGTTGGCAAAACAGAAAAAAAATTCAATCAAAAAACATGCTTCAGTTATTCAGTATTCTAATGATAAACATGGTAAAAGTCTAACGTTAAAGAGAATAGTTTTTCTTCTAAGAAGTAAAAGAAATAAGAAGAAACGTTAGAGTTCTCGACATGTCTCAGCAAAATGGTTAAACCAATAGGTATAACACCAAACCTACACTGCATTTTGGATATTTGTTACAACCACAAGGATTTTAGGACACAAAGTTTCACTGTTGTTTAGGCACCTCTTGGGAAGCACAGATTTGGACCACTTGTGTCTATAAACATTTTAAAATGCAATAGTTTGCATATGGTGTGATGATAGACTGCAGCAGCTGCTGGACAAGTATAGGGAAGTGTTCTTTACACTGAATAATTCTACACTGTCAAAATGTTCAGAATGAAGTCATTGCTGAAAGTGAGAAGCAAGCAGAAATTTTAGGTGCCGGATGCACACTCATTGCTGTCAGCCATTAATGAATAAATAATCCCTGTGATGGCTAAAGTGGATTTAAGTGTAATGGTATTTTATTGTGGTGATGTGTGATAAATTTTCTGATGCTTTTAAATTAATAAGTCAAAAGAAGTAAGATAGGCTCCAATAAAAAAAAAATAAATAAATAAATTAAAAAAAAAAAAAAAAACACCAACCCTTGAATTTTTGCTGGATTATCCTGCTTTGTATATGTGACCAAAATTGCAAGAATGCATCTACACATATATATATATAATAACTGGTGACTTTGTAAGTAGCTCTATAGCGTTCAAAAAGAAGAAAAATGTTAAAAAAAGTGAGGAAATCACTTATCAGTTCTTATCACTACTTATACTGTACTGGTAATAGAAATATTGATCCATAATATAGTATCAATCAGTACATGGCAGGAGTTGAGAGAATTTTCTTTAGATATAAGGTGTGTCTCCTGTCATTTAATTCAGATAAATCATGCACAGGAGTTATGTCAAAAATATTTTCAAAGAACCAAAATTAAACAGAAAATTGATAATTTGGAGAATGTTACTGAACCATGTCTTTCTTCAACACTGAAAAGTATCTTGAAGGAAAAAGCAGGCATCCCCTCAAACAGCTATTGAGGCTATAAAGGCTAGATCCTGAAAGTTACTGTTGACTCATCATGTTTCAGTGGGTTTCACAGATAATTAGCACCTCTGAGGCTTGGGCCCAAAGCGTGGCTGGTCCCTTAGCTTATGTTCAGGAAACAAAGCAGTAGCTTTCCAGGAGTGCTTGCTCGGTACTTGACATCAGCTTTTCTTCTCTTTTTAACATGCAGTCTGTGCACTTGCATTCTATCTGCAATAAGCCTTAAAACCCACTCAAAGCAGAAGCTCTAGAGCAAAGGGAGAGTTAAAAGGGAAGAAGCAATTAGATTAAGAGTTAGTTTTGTTAGTTATGCAAGAAAGAATTCAGTGGCCTACACTCTCAACCAGCATAAATCATTGTTGTTCCAGTGGTGACAAGGGAGCTGTCAAATTAAAGCTCTTCACAGTCCTACCCTTTCTTTTTGTAGCATCTTTTCTCCTTCAAAAGAATGATACTGCAGCTGAGAGAGCTGCAGGGGTAACGCTTGTGTTTTACTTTTGCAATGTACCTACTTTGTGCTACATCCCAGTCAAATCTCCCATGTAAAATCAGTTTAGCTGGCCCAGAAATATCACCATAATGTAAGGGGGAAATGTGGCAGTTCAACAGAAATGGAAGTGCCCATACTCCTGCCCTTCTGCTCTCTACTGGCATTTGGGGTGGGAAATGGCCAAAGGGAGAGGCCAATGCATGGATGGGGCATATGCTGCAGAAATCACCAGCCTGTGCTTCCATAAACATAAGGCTACCAGCCAACAAAACAAAACCAAAGCACCTCTACCACAGGCTCCTGCCTTGCAAAGGTGCTCCATATGCCTGGAGGATTTCTAAAGAACAGCTTCATGCCCACTCTCCCAGTACATCCTGTAATAAAAGGATGAGGATTTCACTCAAGAGATTCATATGCAGCCACAAATAGTGTTTTACTAATTAACATTGTAGTGCCAGGTTTAAATAGCTTCTGTTGTTTACAGATGGGCTGTCAAGAGTGTCACTGCTGTATGACTATTTTTAAGAGAGGCATAATCAATTAAATTGACTACATGTGTTCAAAACTGCCATGAGAAACCTATTATACAAATACAGAACATTAGAAAAATCCCTTTACAGGAGTTACTCATAAAGAACGAAAATAAATTACAGAGGACATTATTCATTCATGACAACATGGCTTTGCCTTTGATAAACCCCACACTGTACAAAGGGAGCCACTGAAAAGTTACATGTGGCAGCACAGTAGGGGCTGGTACCGACAGTGAAAATACAGTCACCACTAAAAAGTGTCTCATCTGCAACTGCAGATGTCACTTACAGCCTTGGTGGGATTGGTGGAAACTCTGAATGACAGAAAATATTTTGGCTTTACTAACCCATCTGTGGGACCCATGTGTTTTGCAACAGTTGATTTTCAGTCAGTCAGAAATCCCTGTCAAGTACAAATGCTGAGGCAGCCAACACAGACAAGGCAGCAGCTCTAGGGTTTGCATCAGAGAGTAGTATGGTGCAGCTGAATATGGTTTGCTGGGACTCCTAATGTCCAGCTATTAAAGAAGTTATCAGGTGGTAGCAGAGTCATTTGCTTCTCCACTGTGACCAGATATTTTAGGTCTTGGATTGGATTCTGTTAGCCTTTTTTCTCCGAATGGGTGGATGGATTAGAATTATTAACGAAAAGAAACCATGAATATGAATGCATTAGCAAGATATTACAGTAATGTACATTGTAAAATCTCAATTTAGACCTTGATTAGGAAAAAGCTTATATGTTGTCTCACTCACTGTGGGGCAGGAATTGACTAAGAAGCTGATGGAGAGGTCATTTTATAATATTTCCCTTTGAAGGAGTGGTAGGTGTATGGAGAAAGGTTGGAGACAGAGGAATAGCACACATGAAGAGTTTGGCCTGACAGGTCACCAGAATTCTTTTTTCATGGTAGAGCTGAGAGATGGAAAATGCTCCTTGGTCCCAGAGTACACTGATAGCTATAGTCAAGCCTATATTCCACCACTGCAGAGACCCTGCAGTCTCTACACAAAACCCTCTCACACAGCACCAAGCCCACTGCTCTGCAATCAGGGACACTGCAATTTTCCATGTGCCTGACTCTCCCTTGCTCTCCCCAAAGAGCAAGGGATTTAAAATGGAACACATCATTTGTCACAAATGGCTGCTGTGGAGGTACCTGGAAGATACTTCCTCTGCAGGCTGCAGGCTGCTGAAAGCACATACTGTGATTTTTCTCAGTACACTGTCATTGAAAAGCAGCAAGGTAACCTGTGTGAGCACTCTGTGTCTGATTTACAAGAAGTTCATAGAGAATGCTCTAAATCCAACCCCTTTTTATTTCATATTTAGGTGTCTACCTATGGCTTCATGTCTTCTGACCCTTGACTTGTCTTTGAAGCACTTTGCCCACACCAGACCTTTTTTATATATAGCCCTTTTCCCCTTATAAGTCTAAAGGATTCACTTAGAACATGATGGTTCTGGACTAACTTCTGTCATTAATCTCAATCACTGTAATATCTGAGAGACATACAAACACATCCTACAAATATAATGGAAGCGGACCTGCCTTGAAAGCTAAGCAAAAACCTTCATGGGAAGTGTGAAGTCTCAAGTGTCACAAATTTCCACTCAGATGTGGCTGCAAACCTTCTCTCCAAGGTTCAGCATTCTCCAGAGTGTCACACAGATCACGCACCTGCTCTGCTGCCCGATAAGCTGCGTCACAAGAACTGTGAGTGAGTATTTAAAGCCTAGTCACCAGGGAGGTCCCAGACCCTGTGCTTAGTAAAGAAGGACAAAAATAGATCTTGCATCATGTGCTAAAAATGGCTAAAACTTTACCTTCAGAAAATCAAGGTAAGGGAAAACTTTAATAAAGTATATTGATTCTGTCATGTATATGCACCTGCCAGTAATTGCCACCAGTTTCATTTGGGGAGGCATCTATCTTTCATCCAGAATACAAGAGTAGTGGAATGGAAATCAGGAAAGCTCCCTTTATTTAGGCTGAGCAATTTTCATAATGTGTTCCTTTGCACCTAATATAGGGAGACATAAAATGCAAGAATAGTGTAATTGTAAGAGAGGAGTCCAGATTTAATTCCCCACAGTATAATAACTAAATCTTGTAGACACATGTGAATGCAGAAAAGAGATTACATCAGTTATGCATATGAGTAATTTAATATGGAAAAAAATATGTGAGCAAGCAGTTGTGGGGAAGATGAAAAGTCACATTGCATAAAAGTGCCCAGCATTACTTTGTGAATTAGCAATGCTGTGTGTCATTCAACTGTTGGAAAGAATCAGGAATGTCACTGTGGCAAATTCTTGATATGGCATTACAGAGGGTTCTGCTTGAGATTAATTCAGCTGGTTTCTAGTGAGCATTAGCAATACAGCAGCAAGAGGTTTGCAGGGAAGAGCCATTCAGAAATTTACACTTAATATGAAATAACTATTCTAGTGCAGAATCCCAGACATGAATAATATCAAACCTTTGTCAGCAAGCCTGGATTTGATGGCAAACAATTAACATGCACAGAATTCATACATTCAATATTCCATGTTGCTTTTTGGTTTCAATAAGCACTATTCAATGGTAGGAGAAAAATAAATCGGAAAAGCCACACTGCTCAATAGTATGAGAGTAGAAAATGCATTTTCTCCTTGAGATTATGAGATGTATATAAGTGTGGGAACATATGAAATATGCTAAAATTTTCTCCTGAAAACTTTTCTTCATATCTTGTAAGGAATGAAAACCTAAAGGATTGCTACAGTATTATATCAGAGAATATTATTAGAATTAATCCCAAATTTGCAAACATAGAAAGATTTCAGTTGCATTCAACTGTTCACAAAACATGGAGAAGAATTATTAAGGTTGGGGTATTTTTTTTCAAGAATTTCTACTCTAAGCATTTTCAACCATGAATTAAAATGGAAGCTCACGGAAGTCCTGTAAAATATTATTTATAAACTTCAATTTTCTTGTGGAGGAAGGAATCTGAAATTGAGTGAGACACATATGCTAACGGAGTAAACCTTGACCCATGAGATTTGAATAACTCTATAAGTATTCTGGGAAGCAAGATATTGGAAACATCAGCTGTCAACATTAAGGCAAGACTTTTGGCATCATAGTACATCATTATCCATTGCCTCTGAGACAGTCCAGAAATGAAAGTTGTTATAATGCTAATGCATTAAAATAAACTGACAGAACTATGCAAAATAGTGGGAAATAGTTTGCAGTGCCTGCACTTGCTTCAGTTGTTCAGTTCAGTTTCTCCGTGGCAAATATAAAGGTCAAGGGGCAGTTTAAACACTTCCACTCACTGGGAGTGTTTTCTGCCATATATAGTCTCACCTCCTATCAAATTTCTATAGAGGTGGCAGATTTCAGCTGAGGTGACATTCTTTGTCTGGAGCGATTGTCACTGCAACTATTCCCTAAAGCAAGTCAATCAATTTTTTTAATGTTAGTGACTTTTCATTCCAAATTTGTTTGTTGTCAGTCTAGGCACAAGGACAGCAGAATGTTCTTATTTTTATTTGTTCTGTTATCCAGCTAATGCCGTTATTGACTTGTAAATGCCAGTCATGACCAATTCTTTCACTGATTAGACTAATCTAGGATACAGTCACTAATGAAGATGATCTTGCTGATCTGTGCTGTCTGGTTACATTACAGCTCAAAATGAAGTTTTAGTTATAGACTTTGTGTTGAGGATAAATCACACAACAGAACAGCAGCTTTTGAACTACAGTTTTACAAGAGGATTTTATCTAGCATATGTTTAAACGGGCATAATAATTAAAGTAATGGATTCACCAGTACAGTCAGGAAACTTGCTGAGTCTACAAAATTACAAGCTGGGGGAGGGGGTGTTTAATTAGAATGTGTTTTCTTAAACTCTCCGAGGCAGAATGAGACATTTCCTCAATTACCACCTATATTTTTTTCATTAAACTTCTTCCAGGGTGTTTTGGGACTATATGAGGCCTGTGTCCACTCAAAAAATCCTATCTCAACTAAAACTAATTTCACTGAAAGCTCTCTGAAAAGTACCCATCTTACTGAGCATACAACATACCCAACTAACATATCTTTGGTGAAATACAGAAGGGTGCTCGAAATAAATCCATTCTGCAGCTACAGTTTTAACTATTAATGAAGAGGATTATGACCATATGGTATATCCAGATTGTATGTGGAAACAGTATTAATTCCAGAAAATCGATGTTATGCTCCTGATCACAGTAACTGTAAGAAAAAATAATATATACATGCATAAATTTATAGTAGCTGTAGGGAGCGGTTTCCCAGTTGATGAGTAACAGATAAACTGTTCTTATTTCAGTAAGGGGAATGTGCACAGCCCTTTTGTCAATCAAAAGTGAAATCAGGGTGTTTCTGGCCTCTTGCTAATTCTCAATAACAAATCAAAGAGAATTATGCTTGGTCTCAATATTCTGTGGGAGCCCTCAAAACTACTAACTTTTAAAAGTCTCTCTGTTAATTGTTACAATGAAAAGCTTGGTACATACTGTGCTGAACTGTGTGTTGGTAAGAAGTTATTCCTTTTTAGAATGGCAGCAGGTGGGCAAGACCCTCAGTCCACTGATGCCATGAGTATGGACACTGTTTGGTGGACATGAGAGCAGGGTTTGTGCATTTCGTTTACAGAAATACTGTGCATCCTGAAGAAGAAAAGACATAGAAGTAAGCTTTGTGGAATTTTTGTGCACCCAGAAGCACCTCAAATGTGTCTTTTGACCATCACGGATAGGCTTATGTCATTTTTCAATCTGTCATAAGGAAAGGGCTGGTAACAGTCATGAATCTGCCTGGCTGTACACCTGAGATGTTGGTATGATGCAGACAATTCTGCTGAATACTGAGTGGATTCATTAGCATCAGAATGAACCCTATGGCCCTAAATGGGAGAGTATTTCCTGGCAATGCTGCTAGCAACATTATTCTAAGTTGGTACACTCATGTCAGCAGGCTGACTTAATGGGGCCAGACACAGAGACGAAAGCTAGCTAATGTTAGAATTAATTTTCCACCATTTTCTTCCTCATGTTGCCTGACAGAAAGCATAGAAATTGAGTGGAAAGGAGAGGGAGAATTTGAAGGAACAATCTGGCTCAGAGTCTTGGCCTCCAAAAGTGCTTTACACATGATACTTAATGCAAAAGTGAATGCTTGAAGTTTGTTCCGTATTCTCTTACTCATAGCAATTTATTTTAATTTTCTTTTCAAGTTCTACCTCAACTTCATTTCCTTTACATTTCCTTTTCTGTACATTTTAATAACAAAAATACAGAAATTTCTTGCTAATCCATTCCTTTTCTATATTTTTCCAGGGGAGTTGTATTTTTTCTTTACTACTTCATCCTTCATAGTAAAAAACCAGACTATTGCACTGCAGACCTAGAGCTATTCTACCCCTACCTAAAGAAAACGCTGAGTTTAATTTCCATTAGTTTTGCAAATCAACTTTATCTGTTTTACATTTACACCTAGAAAGTCATACAGTGTTTGCCCCTAATTTTTCAATCTTTCCGTTAAAAACAGTCAAAATCTGTCACAGCTACTCAATCCAGGATTATATATATGGGTATTTACTCTATGGTTTTTTCTGCTCGTACAATCCAAATCTAAAACATTATCACTATTTCACTGACTATTTGCCAAAACTTTTACTAAATATAATATCCTGGATGTCTGGGTCTTACCATGCTTGGTATTTTGTGGGATTTGGGATTTTTTGGTGGGGTTTTTTAACCCTCCAGCATGTATTTGAGAACTGATGTTTCCTTTCTCTCTCTCTCTCTCTGTCTCTCTCTCTCTCTTTCCACCCCCCCCCCCCCCCAGCCCCTGTCTCCACCATTTCTTTGTATGTATTTCTCTCATTATTAGCTAGATCAATATCAAGCTCTGAAAAGTCTGTAATACTGTTTTTATCATCCTTCTTGGGGGTAATATTTTCTTTATAAGAAAATATTTCATTTTATTCTTGCTGCCACAGTACAATTCATTCCATCAGCTGCTTAACGGGTACAGCAGCACAACCAACTCCCTCATTTCTCTTTTCTGAATATAAGAATGCTTTCAGTCCGGTTAACCCTACCTTTCCTACATTTTCTCACTTTTCCAGAGATGTTTGGTTTCTTAACCATTCCAAGAATTTTAGTCTTCTTAGAAGCATAAAACAAACATTTCAGTTGTTTCCACCAACTACAAATTGAATTCCTAGATGAAATATGCATGTTTATGTGCATTCTTTAACAGCTTTGATATAAAGCCATAGAACCACAGCATATAGACAGTTTCAAGTGGCTGTGGTGTTTTGCCGGGAGTAGAAAGTTGAGAGTTGAGACTCTCAACTTTCTCGGACAATTACCTGGCTCTGGCAATACCCTTTTGGAAAAGTAATGTCAAACTTCATGAATAGGTAGTGTACTGGTGTATGTTTGAATATATTATAAACATCAAGAAGTATCTTTTTACTTTTCAGAGTCTTTAATCTTTTAAATCTATTTTTCTGGACAGGAATAATCCCCATTTTTCCATTGTTGGACTAGGTTTCCCCATCACATTAAACAGTTTGTTTTCTATGGCAAGAACCTGGCTGCCTGCTCTGATGTGAATAGCAACCAGTGGCCTTTATCTCCTTAATGTCAGCTTGCTCTTCAAGCACGGTTTGGTTCTCTTTCATAGATGCTTTCTTACTCCTCTCAGTAATGAGTCTCTGCTGATGCTCTGGTGCTAGCAACAGACACGTCTATTTCTCTTTGGTATTATTTTTTTGCTCAATTTTCTTCTTACACGGCATCCTGCCTTTGACTATCTCTGGTCTCTGGAGCATTCTCCTGTTGTTCCTGGACACTGTCTCTGAAGGATTTTATCATCTCATTGTCTTCTCACTGTGGACTAGATCTTTGCTTCATCTCTGTTGAAAGCAGAGATGCTGCAGAGACACCCAGACAAACTAGAGAGATGGGAAATCACTAGATGTGTGAAGTTTAACAAGGGCAAGTGCCAGATTCTGCACCTGGGCTGGGACAACCCTGGATGTGCAGACTGGGGAACAAGAGGCTGGACAGCAGTGCATGGAAAGGGACCCGGGGGTCACTGGCAAGTTGAACATGAGCCAGCAGTGCCCTGGCAGCCAGGAGGGCCAATCCTGTCCTGGGGGCATCAGGGACAGCAGGGCCAGCCAGGCAAGGGAGGGGATTGTCCTGCTCTGCTCTGCACTAGGGCAGCCTCTCCTCGAGTGCTGGGGGCAGTTTTGGGTGTCACATTATAAAAAAGACATTGAACTATTAGAGAGTGTCCAAAGTAGACCAACAAGAATGGTGAAGGCCCTTGAGAAGAAACCATACACAGAGCAGATGAGATCACTTGGTCTGTTCAGCCTGGAGAAGAGGAGACTGAGGGAAGACCTTATCACAGTCTACAGGTTCCCCATGAGGCGCAGTGCAGGGGCAGACACTGATCTCTTTTCTCTGGTGACAGTGACAGGACCCAAGTGAATACCATGAAGCTGAATCAGGAAAGATTTAGGTTGGATATCAGGAAAAGGTTCTTTACCCAGAGGGTGGCTGGGTACTGGAACAGGCTCCCCAGAGAAGTGGTCACAGCACCAAAGCTGACAGAGTTCAAGAAGCTTTTGGACAATGTTCTCAGGCACATGGTGTAATTCTCAGGGATGGTGCTTTGCAGGGCCAGGAATTTGGCTTGATGATCCTTGTGGGTTTTTTCAACTCAGGGTGTTTTATGATCCTATGATTCTTGCTATCCCATTTTATCAGGCTGCTGATTTTTTTCTATAACAGAATGAGACTTCTCCAGCAATTGAGTTCTCTTGCACATAGCCAGGAATTTTCTTCAAAGATGTGCGATACCAGTGTTTCCCTTTCTTTTAAACAGATTTTCTTTTTCGGTGCCAGGTATCAGCAAATCATCTCATCTTTCTATCACATCCCTAAAATTTTTTTGAGGTCTGTTGCTGTCTTCACTTGTATGTCTAGGGCCTGAAACCTCTTCAAAAACTCTGTCAGTAAGTAGCTTTTATAAAGAACCAGCTCTAAAATGATGGTAATCTTGTAGATCCAACATCCAGCCATTTCCATAGCCTATGCCATATTTGATATTTCCCTTGCTAGTGCTTTAGCAGGCTTCTCCATCGACTTTAACATTTCCTAATATAGTAAAAAACCCAAATCCCATCTCTCTCTCTCTCTCTGGCTCTCAGAACTCATAAGCAAACTCATGGTTGTTACCCAGTTAACAGATTACTCAGCATGCAGGTTTTTAAAAGCTTTGTATTGAATTAGTCCTGCCTTAAATCGTCTGAGCTAGGATGAGCTTTCTATTCCCTCAGTTTCTGCAACTCAAAAAAAGATTAAAAATAGAAAAATCACTCCCATGATCATCACCAAAATGTTCTAAAAAAGAGATACTTCTTTTAAATCAAATGGCAAATTAAAGTGCCACTAAATAAAATCTTCCCCAACAACAAGATTAGAGGCTCTGCCTTAGCTGACAAAATTTGTGGCAACTAGCCATGATTTTTTAGAATTAGCAAAACAACTCAGTATTCCAGGCTGAAGAGAAAGCACAGAGCACATTAGCCATTCTTGCAATATGGCACAGTATCAAAAATTGAATATGATCTGAACTCAACTCAGAAGTTTTACCTTATGGAACAAAGGCAAATGTTTTTATCTTCTGGTTGTTAGCACAGTATTGTGTGAGGTTCTGAAAATGTCATTACTTTATAGCAGGACATTTTTTTATAGATCAGAAGAAAATTATCTAAAATTCAAAGATTCCCTACACATGAAACACCTTAAAATACTTAAATATGTACTTCTTTACACAATGATCATGACCCATGGAAGTTCATCAACAGTAGGTGATGAATAAGAAATCTTGGTGTATGCTGAAGAGTGTATCCATTTAGTGTAAAGTCATTGCCTTTATTTCACTCTGATAGAAAGTTACACGTTATGGGAAGACTAATGCCAAATATAAAAAATAGTAGAATCATATTGATTTAGAGTTTTCATCAGTCTAGTTATCAGATTTAGAGTATTTCATCGGTCTAACAGTAGGAAAATTGTTCCCTTAAAATCGATGCTTCAGTTAGATACTGAATATCAAGCTTTTGTCTTTCAAGATTTAATAGGGAAAATCCACTTATCCCTTTGATCAATCATGGGTGACTAGGCCTTTTTTTGTTGAAGTCTTTGAAAATCCATCTGTATAACTTTCATTATAGTATTAATACCTTCCAGGCTTTAAACTGATTGTGGAAAAATAAGGAGGAATATTTCTCTCAGCCCTCAATACCATCAAATGCATTGTGCTTTTTAGTAATAACTTAAGAAAAAAAATTGGGATGAATCACAGTCAAATAACATAGCAATAATATATTTTAAAATAATAATAATAGGAGAAAAATTAATCATTTTGCAATTTTCACGACATTGTTTTAGACTAATATAGGAAGATTTTTTTCTCTGTTAAGAAGATTAGAGCTTTAAATGTTCTTTTTAACATAGTGATCCAGGAATAGGTAGGGTGGCAGCACAGGTGGCTTTGCAGCCTTCTAGCTTTTTTTTTTTTTTTTTTTTTTTTTTTTTTTTTTTTTTTTTTTTTTTTTCCTTCTCATTCTAGTCCATGAGATAGGGAATTTGCTATCAAATTTTGACAAAAATAAATCCAAACTCCTAAACCTAAGATGGTTTGGGGCTTTTTATCTAATAAATAAAAGAAAACAATTTTGTGGAACAGTCAACATTTTTAGGACAGATAAAAATAAAAGAGAACTTTGAAAAAGAGAAGTTAGGAAACAAAACTGATCACAAATAAGTGAACATGATCTATCCAGTGTCATTTGTCAAGTATAAGAAATTGCAAAACATGGACTTTACTGCCTGTGTCTGTCTGCAACACTGAAAGACTGTGCATAGTCTCTGAAAAACTGCTTGGGCTGCAATGTTAGTTATATTAAAACCTAAGAATATACTGATATGTTAACTAATTAAATTTGAACTAACTGAGATATAGAAATTTGAAATGGTACTAGGAGTTTTCAAATGATAGTGTTTATATGTCCTAGATTAAAGGATGAAGTAGGTGGGATTAATTCAATTTTACATGAGTGCAATGACATTCACACATTCCAGCTCCATGGGTGGAAATCAGTACAGTGGTCTCCAAAACCAGGACTGCATAAAAATAGCACACGTGGAAAACACCCAAGCAGACAATCTGCCTTAAAAATAATAAGCTGGTTATGAAAACTGTAACAGTGGAAGATCATAGCCTTCAGAGCAGATATTAAAACAAAGATGAAAAATATACTTCCTCAGGAGGAAAAAAAAAATTCTTTATTGTTAACTTGGGACAATACTAGCAGCTCCTGATTGCCGTAGACTCACTACTTTCCTTCTTTGTTTTTACAGGAAATATGTCAATGTGGGAACTAAGTTGGTACTTGAGTAAAGACCTTGAGGTATGGCCCCTGGAAAAGACAGTATCTATCAGTGCTGGCAGAAGTGAGTGAATTATCCACTGCTAAACAGAGCTGAAGGATTTTATCTGCTTATTATGGGCAAGTACTGATAAATGAGTGTGTAATTAAAATGGAAATTGAGTCCTGCACTGCGCTGGCTGGGGTGTGAGGAGGCAGGCTGAGGCAGTGTGAGTCCTTGTGCTCTGGTGGGGGGAACAAGGTTAAACATCTCTCCCAGCTGTCAGCATCTGAGTCTATCAGCTGATCATCCTCCCCCCTTTAACACCTCCACTGCATGCTTTGAGACTAGAGGTTTGCCACGTGGCCTCAGGTCTGATAACTTAGTTACCCTGGTGTGGTGACCAGACAGCAGTGCTAATTCTGGTGAACCCACTTCAGACTTTACCTGAGGAACACAGACAGTCCCCATTTGTGTACTGCAACAAAGGAAAATGGAAGATAGAGAGGAAACTTTTAGTAAAAGGAAATTACTCACATTGAAGTAAGCATATTATATAAATAACATATATAGTAATAATGTTATTATAATAGTGACAGTCTAAGCACACAAGCTAGGTTTACTGAGATAGGTAATAGATTTTACTGGACCAGTGAGGCCACTGGAGTAAAAAAAAACAACTGAGAACCTTTCAGGTGCTTCTTCACTTTGGAATTTGGTAATTGGCATGCAAACTGACCCATTGCAAAGATAATTACATGAGCTATGTTTGAGAAATTGGTCTCATCAATCATTAACCAGAGTTACCAAAAATACACACTCTCCATAGGTAGGAAGGAGGGAAGTTGTAGAGATCGTCTATCACTGCTTAGAAGCTGCTCACACACTCCAGAAATCCCTAATAACTCAACTGATTTAAACCTCAAATTCAGCCCAGCTGAAAGCCTAATCTTTAAAGATTAATAACAATAGAAATGTCTCTATGTATTTTTATAAATTTTCCACACATGTGAATTACTCAGTCACTTTCTATCATATGAAGAATATCAACAGGTTATTGCTCCACTCAGCTCCCAGTCAGGCATTACCTTTTCTCACTCCCAACTGGACCAAAGGATTGCTAACACTGAGAAGCTCCTAAAAATAGAGCTAGCAGGGATGCTAAAAAGTAAGATGGGGAGCACAAACTGGAGAAGAGGTGTGTGGTTGTGAAATCTCTTTATGGATGCAATGGAACAGGACAGTGGGGGAAGATAAAGGAAACGACTGGAAATGTGGATTGAGAGTATCTGTCCTGTGTAATGGACACCCTGCTGAGAGGTATCCCAGATCAGCACGGCTGGAGCTAGGCAACTTGGAAAATACGTGGTTCTGACAGTGGCCTAGGCAGTAGCACAAGACCATGGCTCCCACACTGATAAGTCCTGCCAGTCAGTTCATCCCTGCACGTTCCCGAGCTGCTGTGATCTCCACTATCTAAAATGCTACAGCACAGTCTTCCAGCATTCCAGTATAGGCATGCTTTAAAGACATTTGTCTAGAAGTGAATATTAGAGAGTTCACTAGGGAGAAAAGATTGCTTTGGAAATGCAGACTGCTCAGAAGTACAATCTTTACCCTACATCCCATGTGATCTCTACAGGAAAAAGATAGCTCTCTTTATCCTCCTACCCTTCCACGTTCTTCCCTCTTTTTTTTGGACCTACATGTCCAAGATGTGTATGAGGAACTTCATGGATGCTGATGATTTTAGTGGTTGCTACTTATGACATAAAAATAAGTGCTGTCCCTTCACAGGGAGGAGTGTGGAACCCTCCTGAGCTAGAGCTGAAACTGAACATGGTAGAGATGCATCAATGGGATCAACAGAGCAATTCTGCTCTTCAGATCTGCTGAGACATTCAATTGTACCATGTAAGCACATGGAAAAGTTTCTCAGTGTAAAATCTCTTTCTCAACAAGCTGAGTGAGATGAAAGCAGCACAGGAAGAGTCTAAGAGAAGTTCACAGGGAGGTGTTGTGTGAGTGTTTCATAAGGTGTGGAGGAGCTGAGCACTACATGGTAGAGACTCAATTTTCACTCTCAAACTCAAAGAACTTTTTATGATCAAAGTAAGGGAACCAAAGTGATGCTGCTTCTGTGTTAATTTCCATCAATATGGGAATAAAAAAAAAAAAAAATCCATTCCAATGCACAATTGTGCTGGAGGGAGAAGTGTTGACTGAGTTCTTATCATTTGTTTGTTTTGCTTGTGTTAAAAGTATTTTCTTGACCTGCCTCAGTGGAACTACAGAGAAATAGATATGAATCATTTTTCTATCATTTTTAGTGTCAGTGAAGCCCAGTGTTACAATTATCCTACATCTCATCAATTGTTAGTGTAATTTCTTGGCTATGAAAACAGTGAAATGTGAAATTTAGGCCTTTATGTTAGACTGAAATTGTCCTAAATTTAGGGAAGTAAAGACTGTTTAAAGAAAGGTAAATTTTTTTATTTACATAGAGTTTGTCCCAGGAGCAATGTTGGTACAGGCCCAAAATATGTCAGGATTAGTGTCAGACAGATCCATGGAAAATGAAACCTGCATGATATCATAAAGTGGTAAACTGGCAGAAGAGGTTTCATAACCTCCATTTAGAACCTCCATTTCTTCACTCAGAAAAGTAATTTGGAAAATTAAAACTTACAATACTTGCCAAACTACCCTAGGATCTAAATGGCCTGTTGTACTCTGTACTGGTGAGTCACACACTGTAACAACAGCATGGTGCAAAATTACTCTAATTAAATGCCTCCAAGAAGACTTTGACATTTTTGGTATGCTTTTCATCTTGCAGAAGCAACAGACAATGGTGTCTAAAAAATTTTTTTTCACATATTTTTATTTCTACTGTGTCTGGAAATGTGTTAATATTTTTAATAACTGTCATTGAATCTTAACTGGATTATCCATATTGAATGTGCAAAAAATCGTAGCTTTAAGAATTGCCTGGATCAAGGATTCAGACTGTGAGGACTAGGGCCTTTTGTTGTGCAAATGACCTGTGAAGAATACGATTCCTAGGAGAAGGGGTACAGATTAACTCCAGGTCTGTTTTTCAATAATGGATACAAAACTAATACCTTAAAACAAATAAATAAACTGAAAATCCTTCACTTGTTCTACACTCACAATATGTGTCTGAGTACAACTAAAGCACTCTGAAAAAGCAGACATGAGGCAAACAGGGGAAAACAAACACCTTTGAGTCTCCATATACCATAAATACATAGTACACAGAAACATAGTGCTACTTTCCAGCACTACTGCTGTGTCCAAGCAAGAGTGGATGCAGGTCACTAGCTGAGGAGGAGCACTGGGCTTTTTGTTTTTAAAGATCTTACAAAATCTGACTTTTTCAGACACTTCCTTTCATGCCTTCATGCAATCTGACAGATAGAAACTTCCAGTAACCAGAGTTGTAATCTCTTTTAGATGTGCTTTTATACTCTAAACCAAGACAATGAGAAGAAGGGGATATTAAGGTCCCTACTCAATTTAGCCTCACATTCTTGACACTTCCTTGAAACTGGTTATAGTTTTGCCATGTTACTTTACCTGTCATCTTCTCAACCACTATAAAATTTCAGTCAAAGTAGCTGAAATCACTCAAATAGATTCTGAGATGACAAGTCCTTTAAACAGAGGAACAAAATCTTAGCTACTGTATATTTCCCATTTCAATGCATGAAAAACATATTGCAAAATAAGACTTTTCAATGATATATTCTTTTGTCCATTCTGGTTTCAGTTTGTGACCTCTATACTTAAGGACCTTTGAATTTGGCTACGTTGGTGTTTGTAATGGGAGAAGTTCTACAGCACCTCTGAATTGTTTTTCAGTTTTGTCCTTGTGTGGTGTCAGTTCTTTGTTGTTAAACCAGATTTGCACAGAGATCGTGACAGTAACAGCAGCAGCCTGTAATCTGTCAAGTCTGTCTGAAACGTCCTCCAGTTGCCTTTGTAAATTTAGTGCATCTGTATAAGGCCCCTTGTGTAAAATGTATGTTCTAGTTTTGATCAAGTCTTCCATATGCTCACAGCAAATTTCAAGACACTTCTGGTAGTGGTATGCAAATGCAGAGATAGATTCAAGGCTTTTTGATACATCCCTTTGTGTTTTTTTCCTGCTGCAGTAATTGCTTTGCATTTCTCATTTTCTGTGGTATATTGATGATAATGTTAACATGGAAAAAGGTTGTAACTTTCCTACTTTCTACTTTTCAGGCTCTTTTTGTAGAGGAATTACCAACTGGTCCTCTCATGTTTGTTTTTCTGAAAATTATTCTATATTCAGTTTTTTAATTTTATAATTGAACATCTCCTTTTCTGGAAAATTTGGGCCAGGGATTTAGAAAAGCAGGTAAGACTATGGTTCAAAAATATCTGTCTGTGGCTTTAATTGCTTCCATTTCCTATACTTCTATTTGAATGTTTTGAGGAAATGACAGAAGGGAACCATCCAGGTTTTTACTCTTTTTGAAAGAAATGTGTGTACACTGTTTTCCATAAAGCATAGAAATTTTGGGCTACTGTCCTCTATCTGTTAAGTAAAATGACTCCCAGCAAATTACTTTGCTCTCTGCTGGGTTGTCCACCCTCTTAATATCTGATAGATATCTTACTTCAAGGGAACACACCTAGCATGTTGCTGAATGAGGAGCCACCACCAGGAAGTTGTAAATAAACATAGATATACAGAACAAAACCCATCTTCTTGCCTTCAAGAATCACCTCTTGAAGCTGGAGTTAGACACAAAACACATTTATTTTTTATAAAATGCAGCTGGGCAATGTAACTGTGACATTTCCTTCTTGTACTCTTCTGCTGAGGAGTTAAGAACATTTCTCTTGCATGTACTGGGAACTGGTTACACACCTACGCCTTTGGAAAGTTCAGCTGACAAGAAGAGACTTCCAGCTGCCAAGAGAGTGTTCTACTGCCAAGAAAAGGACATCTTTGCATGTACCTTCTATTTTTTTCTGTTAAAACTCCATTTGTTACAATGCATTCACAGTAGTCTGGGGTCTCCTCTGGAGAGGGTCCAGGCTGTAATCTCAGTCTCGCCTGTGTTTTAAGACTGTGTCTGATACGTATAACCCCAAAACCCACTACGTTTACTAATGGAAATTGCAGGGATAAGTACCTTTTGAATTCCACCAGATGTGACAAGGCTTGGACATGACTTGTGGAAAACGGTGACAAAATCTACCTCCTGTCAATGCCTCAGAGGAGGTGTGTCGCGGTGCCCACTAGAGTCCACCAACTCTGTCCCCGGCAAGCCCAGGCGCGGCGACAGGCGTTCAGTGGGGTCAGCCTGCAAGCAGCGCAGGCAGGGCTGACTCCCTTGGGTTCTTATCCCTGAGAGGCTCTTGTGAGCGGTGTTGAAGCGACAGGCAGTGGAAAGAAAGGAGGAGTCAGTTCTGAGTGCACAGAGGGTTTATTAAAAACACCTCCTCAGCCCAGAACTGGCCGAGGAAGGGAGGGTGCAGTGGGTTTTTGTTAGGGGCTGGCTGGGAGGAGCAAGGGGAGTGGTTGGCTACCACTAGCCAACCAGGAACAGTTGCTGAGGGACCCAAGGGTGGGGAAACATAACGTGGACTAATCAGGAGAGGGTAGGAGGGGAGTTACAAAGGCGGGAAGGGTAACAGATACATCTAACAAATGTGTGCTAAAAATAACTCACTGTGAGGGAGAGTGAAGGAACAAAGGAATATTAATGAAGAGGGTGAGGGTACAGAGAACCGAACTATTACAGAGAACATATGCAATAAACTAATTGAATTAAAACACTGCCACAGAGGTGCAACAAACTCCCCCATCCATTGTCCTCATGGATAGAAAAGCTACCTTAGGATGAGCCAGGCAGACAACTTCTTCTTCCTCATGGTCTTCAGGCAGACAACTCAGTGCCCCCTTACTGGTGAGTCCTTAAGACTGCATAGCTCTCTGCAAGCAGAATATCAAACAACATGGACTTCAGGTGCCTCCAGAGAAAGGCTGCAGCTGCACAGGGTATTTCCAAGTTTTGTGTTTTGGGGAAGATATACAAGGCCTGACATGTAAGTAAACTATCTGGATTCACTTTTTGATCCATTCTGAGTTTTTCACCTCATCAGTTTTAAGTAAGAAATACACATCCTTATTCTTAGTAAGTAATATTAAGCGTGTACGTGTGGTATTTCTCACTGATCACGGGTGACTGTAAAAAGTGCTGCAGTGATGCGTGGATCCAACACTGAGAACTATCAGTGAAACAACATATCATGTTTACACTGCATTGGAGCCCTGTACATTTGCCTATGCCCCCAAATCCCCAGAGCACTTATGATGTCAAGTGAGTCCAGGCAGTTTGGGCACCACTTGGTAAGTCATTTTTCTCTCAGACAACTACCAGGAAATCCACCCATGTCTTCCTGTTTTTAGGCTTTCAGGATAGCTAAGATTTCCATTCATAGCTTGAAATAAAGACATAATGTTTTAGTGTCAAAACCACTACAAATGTCTCATTTGCTTTCATAAATGTGAAAAGTAACATTCATGTTTCCCCAAAAGTAAAAATGAAACTTAGTATCCTACAAAATCTTTACAGGAAGAGGAACAACATTTTTTTAATTTGTTTTGTTTTATTGGTAGATAATGAAAAATATGAATGTCTACAAATACCACAGAAGCCAACACATTAAAATTGGAAAGGATATACCAGATCAATTAGTTAATCTCCTTGCAAATTAAGTTCTATTTCACACTATACAATGTCACTTGTGCTTTCTAGTTCTTATTTACCACAATCATTCAAATGCACAAAAGAGACAAATCACTTTAATGACTGGGAGACCTTTTTGAATGATTGAATTTGGGGGGGAATCAAATAGTACGAAAGCTGCAGAAAACAGAACTGTCAAAACTGCATTGGGTGATCACACGGCGATCAGGAGTTACTGTATCACATGTCCTTGAAATGGGCTTGTTGATACCTGAAATGCAAATTCCCCAGCTTTTATACATCAGACATTTAAACAGTAAAACTCACAGCAAATTGAGCTCCCCAGTGGATATTTAGGGGTTACAAGCAAATGTAAGTCAAAACACAGTTGATGTTGAAATTACAGTAGCCTAGTTACAAGAGAAATATACTGATGATGGAATGAACCCAGAAATAGCTGATGTTAAATTAGCCTGGTAAATGGGCAATTAGCATGGATGTGGTGCGAACAAATATGCCTCAGGTTTTACCATGCTAATTACTCAGAAGCTTCATCATTGAGGCCTTCACTGCCTTTTGTCTTTTCCTGCAGTTCGTAGGTACATGTCACATTGCAGCTAAGTGTTATTGTGGGAAAGGAAAGGGTACAGCAGCTTTCGTTGGTAACCACTGTGTGACATCCTCAGTTTGCCCTTCCCTTGGTGCAGGGTGTGAGGACAGCTAATGCTTTGGATCTGCACAGGCAAGGGTTGTGCCAGGTGGGACACCAAGAATGGACAAGGTGAGTATATAGCCTGGTAAACCTCAGCACATCAAATCTGGTTGGTTAAGCTACATCATCCATTTGTAGATACCTGTTTATTGCAGCAACTACGGTGAAGACTTTAAAAAAAAAGAAGAAAGATAGTCTGATCTGTCAGGACCATTAGACTGCTGAGACATTCTCTGAAGCTGAGGCGGATCATTAATGAGCGGTTTCAAACCACTACAGTAATTTTATTTTTTATGGATTTCCATTATTGGAGCAGTGGCAGAAATATATTAATTAATTTTTCACTGATGCATCTAAGTAACCTTTACACACAGCAGACAAATAAAATCAAGAGTGAAATCATGGTTTAATTATTTACCTAGCAACAACTTAGAATCAATACAACGTCACTTACTGACTGCAAGAACTTAATCTCCTTTCTATTCTCTTCCTTTTATGTAGTTATCATGCAATCAGGAGACAAAAGATGATGGGATTTTGCTCACATAATTATAGCTCATCAAAACGGCCCTCATGAACAATTCATTCATCAGATTTGACCCTTTATCTCTTGGAGAATTATCTGTGAATTGATCATGGCTTTTATTATTTGGTTGATGAAGAGCTTTTTCCAAACACATCTGAGGCTGACTATTGCAAGTACTTCAAGTGTTTGTTATTTAGATTTCTCTGGTTGGATGTCAGCTCTCTTGTATGGTATAATTTTTTTACTGTTTGATTAAATAGATGTCCTTTGCAAAGTGGAGACATACCAAAGAAAATACTAGAGTGCTGAAATCTTCCCAGGGAAAGAAGTGAATATGCTATGGAGACATATTAGGAAATTAAAGGCCTGAAATACAAAGCGTAGGTATAATGTGAAATAGGAATAACAACTTACTGCTGTGTTTTACCATTTTATATCTGCCTCAGTATATATCATTGTTGAAACACTGCCCACCCTTGAAAAATTTCAGGACTTTTCAGAAATTGTTCAACAATAAACATCAAGGCTATTATATGCAGCACTGGATACCAAGTTCTTAAAATTTTGAGTTAATGTCAGAAGGAGACACTTTCATCGCTCTCTAGAAAAGCAACTTATGTTTTCAGAGAAAATGCTGCAAATATTGTAACGCACCATAAATGCCATTACAAGTGGCTTTCATGAACTCTCAGAGTGCAGATCTACTTACGCTACTCCTACAGATTCCTCTCCTTCTAACATGCTTAAGTCTGTTGCAGATTTGTGGTTAAACAGGAAAAGTCAGATTTTGTGCTTTTCATACATATGCCACCCATTTAGCTTCGTCCTCTAGTTTCTCCAAGACAATTTCTCAGTCATTGCAGAATGGTGATATTGGGTCCTGTGGTCTACCTGGGATTTTGACGCTTTCTAAGGAAAGGACAATGCCCTATCTCCTCTCTCCCCAAACCCATATACTCATTGCTCTCCTAAAGTGAGGAATACTTTCTGACTTGTCCAATAAAATAAATAACACTGAAATAATGCACTTTACAAGATGACTTAATAATAAAGCTGGAATTATACTCTTATCTCTAGCCAAAGTACTGTAAATTTGGGGAAAGTGTTCTCACATATTGTGCCTTCTCATGTATTATGTGTTGTCTGTCAGTCACCAAACCTCTAACTTGTAAATTTATATCACCCCCACCCTTCTGTCAGTGTGGTCTGATTAACTCGGATCTCAAAGAGAAAATGTGTGTGGAGCCTGTGACAGCCTGAAAAGCTTTTTCCCAAATGTAATCTTCCAACACATTTGCGTAAGCACTTACAAAGTAATGACTATCCTTTACCGTGGGCCTTTCTGAGGTTTTATCTCACCACACTCTTGTAGAGACAAATAATACTCAAGATAAAATGCACGTCACATCCCATCACTCTTCCCCTCTCTCCTGCATCAAACAAAATCAAACTGGTACAATCTAATGTGGAAGAGTGACACAGATTGAATGATTCATTTCAAATGAAGGGAAAAAAATAAGAAAGTAAGAAAAGTGCTCTGAGAAAGAAAACACAGTCTATTCTCCTCTGTAATAGACTGTGTCTCCCCAGTCTCACTTTTTGGGAAAAAACCCTCTGTCTTCTGAGCCCAGGGCTCAGTCCAGGTTGGTCTCTCAGGCTGGACCGGGGTTTCTGGTCTAACTTTTCTGCAGCAAAGATAGTGATTAAGTCTTATTCATTAACTTACAGGTTTTCCCTGTCTGGGGATGTGACATGTAGTCCCTTTCCTTGGTCAGAATATTAAAGACATCCCTCTTCTCACCTGCAGCTAGATTTCATTTAAGATATTAGAATTTAATATTTTTGAAGTTTCTTTTCTTTCTCCATCCTTTAACATGAGGTCAGCCATGAAGTTTTACAGTTAGAGAGAGATGAAGGCAAACACAAATGTGTTCACCCATACCATCTCCTTAGAAAATCAGGTGAGGAGAAATGGCTGGGTTCTGTCAGAACAAAAGATAAACCACATATCTTAGATAAGGAACTGCTCAGGTAGCTGTAAAAAATTGTCATGGAGTCATCGAGTAGTGAGAAAAATGAAATAAAATGTTCTTTGGTAATAAGGCAAACAGTGTGAGCTGACCACTAGAGCAGAGATCTTTCCTCCCCCTCTCCTGTGCCTCCCACACGCCTTCTAACTGCCTTGGGAAGCACTCTATGTCTTCTACACGTTCCTCTTGGCTATCCCCAGATATTTTCCCCATCCCCTGAGTAATTCTGCTGCCCACCAGCTGGGGATATGTATGTGCCATGGGCCCCCAGCCAGTCCTGCCTGCAGGGTCGGGGCTGCTGAGCTGGGCAGCCTGGAGGAGTGGTGAGTGCTCCCTCCTGCCCTCAGTGAAAACAGCAGGAGTTGTCTCTCTCCTAAGCAGCACCTCACCTTGAACACCTTTGCCAGTAATTATCATGTCTGAGACATCTATCTCCCTCTGTGAAATGGGATGATGTATTTGAAAAAAAGGCTGTTGTCACATGTACCTGAGGAACATGCACCTTTTTCCTTAGGAATTCAGACTAAAAGGAGTGCCTGTCTCAGAAATTCACCTTTGACATGAAAACTATTCATGCAATTCAAGAGATGTGACAGCCTACAGTTCTGCTATAAGTATCATCCTAATGATCATATGAGCAGAAGATTTTTATTTTTAATGTGCATTTATCATTGTGATATTTTTTACCTAGCACATTTAATTCACACACACACACTCGCTCTCACTCTCTCTCTCTCTCTCCCCAGTCATTTACATTTGGGCATTTAAAACAAATCTAAAACGGTGCTGATGTGTATGCATGTGCTCACAGGTACTTATAGGTTCCTGGAGAGGTCCCTCCTGTTTTCTGTCCTCTTATTTTCTCTCATTATTCTTCCTTCTCAGACTGGAAAACAAAGACAGAAGATTGCAGCTCCCAAATATCACTTCAGGGAGGACAAAAACATAAGCTATGGTCTCAAGGAGACTGAGTTGCTATCTGCTCTTTCTATCTGAAATGCTTTTTAATATTATTAAGCTTATTTTTCCATCAATACTGCACTGTTTACTTAACTCTCCCCTACACAGTTGTCCATGTAGACCAAATAACTCATTTCAAATGCCAGTGTAAAGTACATGAGCCTAATTTGTTTGTGGGTGATAAAGGTCATATAAATTTAATATTCATATTTTTTCACTTCTAAATACATGGTCAGGAAAATACAGTACATTCATACAAGTGTAGGAATGAGGCATAAAGTTTGCAATGAAAGTAATATTTTAATAACTTATATAACCCTTTTCAGATACCCAAATCAGGATGGCAACATAAAACGAATAAGCAAAATAATTTCTTAACATAAGACATAGTCTATATTAAACCAAAACCTAAGTCTGGCTGGTTTGCCACTTGAACAGAAGGTTTATTTTTATGTGTTCTATAATTTGATCAGACTTTGGACTGCAAGTAATTGAGGACAGGCAGGTGTAGGAAGAGTAAAGGCAGAATTTTGTACCAAGGGATGTGATTTTTGCATCGTGTTCAAAGCAGAAACAGAAGTCAAGGAGCACACCTCCACCAGCACCCTCAGGATTAAAAACATGGAACAAAATTAAGTGCTTTCAAACAGTAGACACTTAACCCCAGGCCTCTCATAGCCTCTTCAGAGGGTCTGAAGCTCTCTCCCTCCCTCTGTCCTCAGGTACAAGGAAGAGGCAGTGTTCACATCCTTTTGCCCCCTCTGCTTTTCTTTCTGGTCCATGCAGCAAATCACTGTCAGTTCCTACTGCCACACAGCACTGCCATGGCTCCAGTCTCTCTCACTGAGGAGCTTTGTTTGGATTCGACTTTGGGGAGATTCCCAATGGGAAAAATTGTCTATCTCTTCTTATCTCAATGAAATGTTGGCATTGGGCAATACAAGGGGTGGAAGAATAAGAAAAACCTAGCTAAATGTTCAGAAAAACCCTCTATGTTCTCCAGAGAGTCCTGAATGAGGATGGCTATGTTTAGCCCTATACGCTGTGTACATTGCTGTGCTAAAAAGACATGTTGTTATAAGGCTTTAGAGAAGCTTTCGTGAATTTCCATTGGTCAGCAAAGATTGGTTTTCTTCCCTTCAGTGACGGTCTCTCCAACCTGTGATGGTCTGGACAGTTTCCTCTGGTGAGCAAACTTTCTTCAAAGAAAGGTTTCTAGGGGTGCAAATCCAGTAAGAGGAGATTAGTCAGGGTCAACTGAGAAATCTCCAGGAAAAATATAAAGACTCTCTTCTGGATCCACACAAACTCTTTGTCTCTCCCTGGCTGAATTACTGCCCTACTCCTCAATAAAGCACTTGAATTAGCAGTTGGCAGCTGGCCAGCATGTATTTCATTCTACCCAAAAGGTGAAAGGCAGGGAATTTGTGAGCTTTTCAGAGCAAGCCAGGGATGAGTTTGCTCAGCAGAGACTGAATATCTGGCTAACAGCTTGCCACAGCTTTTGTCTGCCAATGCTATCATTTGGTCTATCCACCCTTTGTCCCTCCTGATTTCTTTTCACGCTAACACAGAACAACGGGCTTGCCCATTTAACTCTGCAGGCTAAATTTCAGCATCGTTGCTATGTATTAGACCTATTTTCACCCCAATTTAACATCAATAGAGTAATTTTCAGAGTTCTTAACTGAACCACAAATCTTCTAAATTACTTTTTTACTTCTTTTGTATGGATTCAGCTTAATATTTAACATTTCTTCTAATTTAGTGTTTATGCAAATGTTACACTTTTGCTCCTCCTCTTTGCTTTCTACTTGGATCCAGGCTTAGAGGGCATCATGGCCATATAGCTTTACTGCTGTCCCTTCCCATTAGACTGATCTGAGGAATCAGCTGTGATCACAGCCTAATGCTGTTGGACCAGGTTACAGCCTATGACAATGAACTTGTAAGCAATAATACTTTACAGTAATTTCTTTTGTGTCTGCAGAGTAAAGGTGCAGTACCTTCTTTCTCATTCTGGCTCTTCAAGCATTCCTATCCCTAAATTGTGACTGCAATTAAAAGAAGCAACATGAGCTTGAGGACCCCATGGCTAGGTGCTTTTAACCGATACCCACCCTGAAAGTGTTTGCATTGCTTTTAGGAACATCCCAGTTTAAGAAATCTGATTGTGACAGACAACACATTTATACTTGCCTAAACTGGCTTGTCTTGTCTTTGTGAACACAAGATTTTTAGAAACTTTCTCAGAAGTTGAAAGAAGCTTCCTCTCTGTCCCTTCAGAGCTCTCTGGGTCTTGGACTGAGGTTTTTAACACAGACTGCATAAACACAAATGGCTGGTAAGTCTCTACTTGAGAAGGGGCTCTGAGGAGTCTAATAATACACTGGTCTCAATAGTGTCAATTTAACAGTGAGTTTTCATTTATTTGCAACAGCATAGTTCTTTTTGAAAAAGGTAGTTGTTTCCATTCCTGAATTTTTCAACAACTGAAATGCTGCTAAGGCTTAAATATTTCAACAGAAGGGTGAGATGGTGGTGTATGTCTAGCCTTCAATAAGTTTAGGGTTTTCCCAGTGAGGTAAGCCTTTTTTCTGGCAATGTTACTAACATGATTTGATGATAACCTTGCAATATCTCATGGCTCTCATAAAAATTGGAGCCCCCTTGGTTTTGTCAAGAGATACTATAAAATACAACCTACAGTTGCAGGGCAGTTCTCAGTGTTTAGGCAAGCCAGGTAGGATTGCCTTGCCAGAAGCTGAGGTGAGGGTTTACAGGGACAGACAAACCCATAGTCCTGGCTTTCTCTCAAGTGCCCCACCCATGACTGGATGGTACATAAGTTATCACTCAAAATATCTGGAAATGGCAATAGACATTACCTTGTCAATACCAGAGGGCTTTCTCACACTTTTAAGAAAATAATTCAATATTCTATTTTAAAAGTACAGTAAGATAAAAGAGAACTGCCACAATAAAAATCTTTTTATGGCAGGATAGGTGCTTTGGGTTTGAGTGTTCCACTCTATTTTTGCCTTTCTGGGTGGAAGAGCCTTAGGATTCAATGTGTCCTGGCAGTCCGTCTGTGAAATTGCATTTCAGATGACAGGAAAGGGATTTTTAAAAAAGCTGAGAAAAGACACATGAAGGGAACAAAACTCTTTCAGAAGATAAAACAGCTTCAGAAGAATTAAAGTTCATATGCTTGCAGCTGGAATCTACTCTCATAGTGCCTGGTGCTGATGAACTTTGATATCACAAAGCACAACACTGACAATTCTGACTATTTTTAAAAATGTAAAACGACCACAAATTGCTAAAGGTGGGAATAGCATTCCTGGAGTGTATTGTAGTAGTAAGATCAACTGCTGTCATTAAGGATTTGTATATCTGTTTGCTCTAGTATTCCTCTCTGAAGTCTTTCCTGCTGTGACAGAGAAAAAGCAGGCTAGAGGAATTGATAAAACACTTCCAGAGCCCTGAAACAGACATATATCTTCTTGTTCTTTCAGTTGGCATTGCTCCTGTTCAGTTTACTGCATCTTGTTCTTCAGAAAATGAGGCACTGCTCATTTAATCTTTTATATCACAAACACAAGAAATCTTATTCATATTCTCTGGTACTTGTGGTACAAAGAACCATTTTCATATGCTTTAAACAAAGTAGTATCTTTTAGCTTTTTATGTATTTCAAACACAGAGTGACGCTCTAGAGGTGAGTTTCATCCACAGTGAAAAAAAGCTGAGTTCATGCAGTCTCAGGAACCAGCTTCAAGATGACTGGCATCATTGAGAGGAAGCAGTTTTCTTAGTAGGGAAGAGTATCACAGACCCATGGAGTAGTTCAGTTTGTAAAAGACCTTAAGAGGTTGGCTGTTTCTGACCATTCAAGGTAGGCCCAGCCTAGATCAGAACATCACCTTCTCTCCAGACAGCATCACCTAAAATTGTTTTATCTTTACATTTACCTGCAATGACCAGTGCTTTGGCAGAGCTCAGATTTTTTTAAAGAAAATACATAATTTCTTTAGAATAGGCAAGATGAAAATGTGTGACGCTTTCCAAGCACTCAACACTGCAAGTAAAATTGGAATACTGACAAATGAAAGAGAAGATAACCTTCATTAGTGACAGTAATTTTATTAATCTGGAAGCTGAGTCATATTAAGAGTCTGTGACTCTCAGAGGAACTTGAGTTATGTTAAAATCTGCTGATAGAAGAGGAATTCCAAACTAAAAAGCTACAAAGGAGCGAAACCTGAGATGCTATTTTTGCCAACTAGACATGCTCTCAAAGTAGCAGCACTAACTACACAGAGTCTTCTATGAAATGAGTTGGGCAAAAAAACAAGGGAGGCAGTCACATCTGCAGTACCCCAGCTAATGGTTAAACTCAATGTACACAGAACAGAGTTTCTAAACAGAATTAAACTGTTCTGACCTCTAGACAGTCCTTGCTTTTGAAGAAAAATTGAAGTGACCCTTTAAGTATGGGAAGAAATTTCTCCTGCACCTGGGACTCTCTAACTGTGGTCAGGGGACCACAAGCTGATTCCTCAACATGGCCTCAGTATGCAGAAAAAGGGAGGCTGGAGCAACCACAGAGCTTAAAGGACAGGGAAAAGGCAAGGAGGAGGAGAAGTAGAGAGTACCAAAGAGAACTGGGCATAATCCTTCTTATTTTTGTGCTCCAAAATTTCCATCCAAAAAATAGTGCTAAACCTACTATTTGGGGGGGGAAACAAAAAAAACCAAAAAAAACCCCAAAAAAAACCCCCAAAAAAACAAAAAAAAAAAAAAAACCCCAAAAAAAAACACCAACAAACAAAAAAAAAACCCCACCAAACAAACAAACAAAAAAAAAAAAACACCCAACACCAAACACAACAACAAAGTAAGCAAAACAAACAAACAAAAAAAAACCTACACAGGGATAGGGGAGAAGGAGGTTTATTGCAATTTTCCAGAAGTCAGTAATGTCAAAGCGCTTTTCTTGATGTGTTCAAGACAGGTGTATTTTATGTGGTGGAACTGGGTTCCCTTTTTAAGCTAGTATGCTTCAGGGCGCATGATTTCCTTTCCAATCTTTGTTCACAATCCTGGGAGCACAATGACAATGTAAACACTCAAAATCTGAGGCTGGCAATGTTTCCTGGACAGTAAGGAGTAAAATGACAGATATTCAGAAAAATGCAATTATTTAGAGAGGGGAGAAAATCATCTTTCTGCAACAGTAACAAACCGAGCTACCTTCTATTTTTTAAATCATATATTTATCAGTCAAAGATAAAATTAGGCAGACTTACTGAAAAACAATTGCCAGTGTGAAGGGTAGGGGAGGACATTTTCTCTCCCTTTTTTGTAAGAAACAGCATACGATTAAATAACATTGGAAATCTTGTCTGTGCACAGTGTGAGAAAGAGATATGGAAAGAGGCAGAGCAATAAGATCACTCTGGCATCCACCCCTTCAGGCAGTCTCCAAGTCTCTCGAGCACTGGTCAGGATGTGTCACTGGCTTCAGCAGGACAACTGCCTTGCCTTACAAGCAAGAATTTCAGCATTTTTGTTAGGTGGAGCTTAACTCTGCCCTGCTGCATGTAGATGTGTGCTGGGAGGGTGTAGTGGGAGTAGGACAGGAGCAACAGCAGGATTGGGAGGAACCAAAATGATTATGCAGAGAGGGACTAAAGTAGCAAGGGGACAAATAAGTGTATGTAGGGAAAAAGAAAGATTTACTGTTACATTCGATCTCAGTATTAATTAAAATGTACACTTAAATTAAGTACACTTTGAATTACGGGGTTATCACTCTATTTTGGAATACTTGTGTCTCTCTGAATGGCTGAAGACTCATTTTTGAGGTTTACAATGTCACCTTTGATAAAATTGTATTTCCATAATTCACAGTGCTTGTTAAATTGTTACATATAGAACAGTATGTATTATAAATTAAAGCCTGTAATAGGTTTTAGGGCCAGTGACTACACTGAAAAAATATTGAACACATAATTTATTTGATCTGGTTTGTCATTAATATTTGAATAAATTATTCAGTGGAGAGTCATTAAACAGGTAGAAATGGTCAAAACCTATCAGGGATATTTGCTGAATATATTACGATATTCCACAACAGAAAAGGTAAGGTACATAAAAGAGCATGTCTGCTTCTTCAGCATGTTTCAGTATCAGTCATGGATTAGTGTTTCTCTCAATATTTCTTCAAATTTCAAGCTCTATTTTCTTTCCTGAGATCATTTTGAGTGTAAAGCTAACTCAATTTTTTCCAAGGTGTAATATATTTGGGGAGATATATTTACACTTAGCCATTCCTGACAACAGAGCATTGTTACACTTCAGTATTGTGCTGTTCAAACCAGAGCCTTCTTAGGCAAGGAAGGAGTTTATACCCTGCTACAATAATATTAATGTACTGAGGATTTTTTAAAAGTTTGGCGATGCATATAAAAATATAAAACATCTTCAGATAAAGAAAATGTCCCTGACTGGACACTTCTTTTGGGGAAAGGCTGAAACTGCAAATTACTGCCACAGTAACCCAGGGAACGTTCCAAAATATCAAGGAAACTAAAGCAAAGGCTTGCAGAAATTTATTTTGATCGACCTTTACATCTTCCACTTTATCTAAATTGAAGAACAAACCCATATAAAATCATTAGAAATTCTCTGTAATACACAGCTTAAACCTCTCATGATAGGATAACCTATAAAACAGATGAGGATGCAATAAAAAAAGATTGCTTGTAATCCTGTGGAGTCTTCACGGGTTATGACTGGAGTTGGGAGCTAAAAAAAGCTGAGTTTATGATCTCAGATCCATGTAGGACAGATAACTAAAGGAAACGTGCCAGATGAGCCAAAGAAGATTTTGGCTGCAATCAAGGGAATTTACTATCACATTTTTCACTGTTTGGGGCCCAAACCCAGGATGTTTGTGAATATCAGTAGGCAATTACCAGCAAGACTCTGATCACTGCAGTAATAAGTGATGTCAGTAAAAATATATAGTAATGAATTTAATCTTGATAGTCTTTCACTTTGTTTGGTTGATCTATTTTTTAGTAAATTATGTCACTGGAAGGTTTTCTTGATTAAGGTATACCTAAGCATTTAATTGTTGATCCTAAAATTGGGGATAAGTTCTGTCCTCTTCCTTTTTGTGTATCATCCATGAACATTAATCAGAGGTACCTTATAAAAAGATCAAAAGCAGCAACTTCCTCATTACAGACTATAACTCCCTGCTGGCTGATGGAAAAATAGGTTTATGAACTGAGCAAGGAGAGAAGACCATGTAAAATCAGCATAACAAAATAAAAGGAATGGTCAGGTTTGTTAAGAGGGGAGAGGAAAAGACACAGACTATAACTAACATTTAACCCTAATAATATCCAAATTTATAATTTTTTCTGGGTTTCTGCTAATCTGAACAACCCACTACACCTTAATAAATAGTGCTGATGACACATTAATATAAATAATTTCTTTGAATTTTGTGATGTGCAGGCAGATCAGTTAGTAGATGTCAAAGTAATGATCAATATATTGCATTGACAATGAATTTTGTTTGACAAATAATAATACATAAATAACTGTAATTGACACCTGAAGAACTGAGTTCTGGAAGCTCTGTCTCTATTTGGTTTATTTTCTGTATCTGATGTTTATTTATTTTTTTACAGCTTGTTGCAAGGATTCTTCAGAATGATAATTCTCCAGATATAATACTAAGTATTACACTTGATTCTTGACTTCTTAAAGAAGAAAATCTATTTCTTGATGCAACTTTTAAAAGTTCTTGAACTGTACTCTTACAGGCTATAGAATTTAAAAAGTAAAAATTAAACCCACAAGATATATTAAAATAATTACACTGGTGTACTTGAATAGCATAAATTATTAAGGATAGAGCCTCTGTGTTAGATTTATGCAGCTGAGAAGAGAAAACCTGGAAAAAGCATGTATCAAAATATTCAATATTCCACAAAGTGTAAATTAAAAATGAAAACTACACCATGGAAAATATTACTTTGAATGTTAATTGTAGCACAATAATGAAGAGGAGCTGGAGGATGATAGTGTCTTTGTTCTGTGCAGAATTTATTTGCTCAGATCCACCACTAATATCAGGGGAAAGCCTTTGTCTGAACTGTTATGAACTCTGCTCAAAATGAATGTCAGGAAGAGTGGCACTGCAGGATACCTAGGCACGAACCTGTGGAATGCTTTGAATGAATGCCACATAATCACTACGTTATTATTCAAACCCCAAATACATGCTGAGAACCCAGCTAAAACACTGTCATTTTTTCTCATTAGCTTTCTATGAGCCTGAATATTCCCAGTATAAAATAAATGAGAATACTTTGGGGAAAGCAAATAGTTCATCAGTGTTGCCAAAAGTGTCACAATCAACTTGGGCTGTTACTAAAACAACAAAACATTATCTTAGAGAATGATATTTACTGCAGCTATCTCTGCCCTGTCTGGGCCATCAGCTCTCATGAATATCTGGAAAGCCTCATGTCCATACCAAGGCATTGTGCTGGTAGGCATGCAGATTGGATGACAACGTTGTAACAGTGGGTTTGACATGATAGTTGTTCTTTATTGTACTGGAGAAGTGACGATATCTAATAGGTGTCATGGGGTGTATAAATATTTTACAAATAATGAACCAAGACACAAAGTCCTTACTCAATTACTGTTTGGGCAGAATTCTTTTGTTCTCATAAATAAAGCCGGATATGGTCTCCAAGTGCTTATTCTACAGAACTGTTATTAGAAGAAAATCACTGCAAATGCAATTATTTTCAGGACAGCACAGCAAAGAATGCCCTATTCCCCAAGTAGAGATCAAACCAAATAATTAGAAAAAAAAGAAAAAAAATGAACTCTCCAGAATGATTTGGTGAGTAATCAAAAGTAACAGAAAACACAATCTATGCCAGTGTATATGATTCCACTTCAAACACAATGGCAAAATGAAATGCAAAAGCAAAGAAAAGGCAGACAGGGACATGTGAGTTGTGTTTTATTGTCAATCTATATAAGAAATCACTGGTAAAAGGCAGAATATGTAAACACATGTCTTTTAAAAGCTGATAAATTGAAAGGGGAAATGGCATGGCAATCCATGGGCTGTTTCTGTCAGCATAAAATTTTCATAAATATATGTTTTATGTAATCTGCTTTTGGGGAATTTTCTTTTCCAATCTTGGCTGTGACAGGTTCTTCAATCAATTTATATAAAGGCACAAGGATTCTGTGAGCAATCGATTCTTATTGGAAACCCCTGTCATAAGTACTCATTCTTAAAAATATTTACTCATTGCAGTATTCCCCACTGGATCATCTCTGACAGTTTATTAAGGGCCAATCTTAATAAGCAGCCACCATAAAGTTACCATAAATACCTGTTTTAAATATCAGACATGGAAAATGACTAGGATACCACTGTATGTGAACACCTAAAAAAGTTATCTGTAGCACAGAGACCTGGCCAAAACACAATTTAGGGATTTGCTGTAAATTTCCTCTTCTTTCATTTGGTTCAAGTCCCAGCTGAACACCTGGAAGGGTGGATAACAACTAAAGCTAAAGGGCTATGCTTTTAGAGAAATGAATTAGACACCAACAAAGCTAGGACTAAGAGGAGAGCTAGGACTAAGTAGAGAAAATGTTCCCCTTAGGGGTGTGCTGTTCTGGAATAAGGTCCTCTGGGTATAATAGGTTTGGGCAGCAGGGTCTGCAGGTGCCCTGTGTGGAAGGAACTGCCTGGGATGTACCTAACAGGTTGGGCCCACTCTGACACCACTGTGAGAGATGCTGGGACAAGGACATCCCCAAGGAACTGCAGTCATTGGTGACCCACAACAGAGCAGAGGAAAGCCAGTAAGAGGCAGAAGTTAGCAGGAAAAAACAACATGCACACAATCCAAACAACCCACACTCCCCACCTCTTCACAGAAGGCATTGTCTGAGTGTAACCACAGCGAAAATAAGGGAACTTGATGTGAGGATGAGAGAAGAGTGTTTGGCTGAAGTTGGGCTTGGGAAAGAAAAGCTTTCTGTTTAGATGTTTAATTGTACTTTTTTAATGCCAAAACTAGTGATCAGAACCTTGTGTTAATTAAAGACAATAATTGGGTTATTGTGTCAAAAAGATTAAACTAAGTACAAATTGCAGAAAACAAGCCAGTTTTGCCTGCAATGGTTGCCAGTAGCAGCAGCAGGACCAGAGAACTTGTGCTGATACTCAGTATTTTAACCAAGTATGCACCTGCAGAGTGAAAAGCTCATACAGAGTACCTGCCAAGCTGAGTCTCATCTGCTTGGAGGTTAATGCTTAGAAACAAGGGCCTAAGACCAGCACAAGGCTGGGTCTTTGTGTGCCAGAAAGGAGTAAGTCACTGGGAGGAAAGCACTCAGGGGTCTGGCTGGCTGCCTTTGAACCTATTGGATAACCAAAAGGTCTAAGGTACAGCCTTTGCTTCTGGAAAAAGATACTGCAGCAGCAGCTCCATTGCCTATATTTTAACTCCTTTTATTGATGACAGAAATGCATTGGAAACCAGTCAGTATTTCTAAGACAGTGACATAGATAACGCCTTCAGCAGGTCTGTGCCCCCTTTGCTACACTGAACCCCTGTTTTTAAAAGACGTGGTTTTCTGTGACAGGTGGCAGACTTGGTGACCAAGGATGTCGTCAGAGACTGAAACAGGTCATGCCTCAAACACTGATATAAAGTTTTGCTCATTATAACAAAAACTGTATAAAGAAGCTACAACAAAAGAAGCCTCCCTGAAGACACCTGTGACTTTGGACTGGAACTTTGCACTGGGATTTCTGAGATTAGATAAAGGGAAAACCCATTCAATCACCTGAAACAAACAAGTAAGCAAGGAAAAGAATGTCAGACAAACCCAGCAGCCGTGCTAAGAATCATCTTTGGCTTGCTTCAGGGTGGGGGAGGCCATAGCCCCAGACCCACTTGCTGGGAGCAGGTTTGCATAGATTTCCCTCCAACCAAGGTGGGGGAGAAAGTTTTGGGGTGTTGTAACCTCTGCTCAGGGGCTGTGAGCGCATCCTCCCTTACACAAACTGGCTGTGGAACCCCAACCTCAGGAAGGTGACATCCACAGAACATTCACTTGAGAGGCAGCTGAGAGGGTGCCTTAATCCATCAAAGGCCTCTGAAGTGCCCCCAGAGTAATTTCTGAGCCCTTGCACCACAGGGCTGCACGGGATGCAACAAACCCAGAATCTGTTGGAAGAGACAGTGGCAAACTGCCCCCCTCCTAACCCCAAGGGAGGTGCCTGGATTTTCCTACCTAGCCTGAGTGCATATTAACCCATCAGATTCCATGTTTTCTGGGGGGACCTTCACCACCAAGACAACAAACCAGAGAGGATCAACAGAACATTGTTGGGATCCATGGAGTGGTGATATTTTCCTTATTCTGTCCCTGTTACTCTCTTTCTGTCCCATCCCCCCCCTCCCCCCCATTTTCTACTTCTTTCTCTCTCTCTCTCACTCTCTCTCTGTCCCATATTTACTATCAAATAAAACCCATACTATTGTCACTGGCATATGGTCTCGTTTGCACCTCAGTTCAGGCAGAGGCATTTCTGAGAACCTTCGTAACTAGACCTTTACAGGTGTCTCTTCTACCTGCTTGTTCTATGCCTGAGAACAGGTTACTTTCATTGGCAACCATATACTCATTGCTCTTGGGGTGAAATTATCACTCAGAAAGAACTGAGTAATAGGACAGAAATCTGCTTCAAGAGAAATGTGGATCTTTCTTATGTGTCTGTTGGGGCAAAGAAAAATCATTCAGGATAATGCAGATTGCTTCTCCTTGAAGTTGGATCACTTTTTTGGAGATGGCTTTTGATGCATTCCTGTGTTTTAATGTATCCAACAAATTCCCATGGAAATGTCTGCAAAGAAATCCTTCTCTGTGTGAATATAAAAGTAAGTGTCAGCCTCCAAGGGAGCAACCAGCAAGAAGCTGACTGACATCAATGGCAGGATAGTATGGAAGTGATAAAAATGAGAAAAACCAAATTAGTTTTTAAGACCCCCTCTATATGAAATCACCTAACTTTCTATGAGTGGGAAGTATTAATGTGCCCTGAGCTTCCAGGGGACAGGTGGTACTTTCAGCATTTTGCCCAAAGGTTCAGTAAATCCATGTGAATTGCCTTAGTCTTACCACAAAGATTAAGTTAGCCAACTGTTATCAAAGGCTGGACACTGACAAAGTTAAGTGCACGTGGGTTTTGGGCACAGGAAACAGCCAGGTTATTTTATGCACTTCCATAAAGTGTGAAATTTGCACAGGTCCAATGCTCTGAAGTTTATTTGATGGCAGTTTGGATGCCAAAACAAATCTGCATTCCTGAGTACCCTGGACCTTGGATGTTTTTCAAGGCACTTTTTCCCTGCAAGCCCTATTCTCACTGCTCTATTCCTACTGACAGATTCTAGGCTTAATATCTGAGTGGAAAACAGGGACAGTGGTACCAGAAAGAGCTGAAACTGCTTTCGTAATATTGTGAAGGTCCAGACTACTGACTTCTATCAACTTCTCTGCATATCTGCCTGATAATTATGTCTCACTCTTTCTCTCTCATAGTATTCTCTCACCAGCCTGCCTAATTGATAAATTTCTTATTGGCTTCTCATTGTACCAGTATATCTGAATTATCACCCTCTATTTCTGAACTGCCTGGAAGTAAAGTATGGAAGTAAAACCTAAAAGACTGGCTACGCACATGAAAACATGAAGCACATTATTCCTTATAAGAAGTAAATAATGGATTTTTAGGTTTTAGTCTTGGATACAAGGAGATATTGATGTGATCTATTATGACAGAGATTTCATTTTCACTACTATCAATTAAAAGCACCACTTGTAATAAGTCAGGGATGAAGAGCCTTAATAAACACTAAGATAAAAAACTACTTACTATGTCTTTCATTTTGATATATGTACTTAATATTGTCTTTCGTCACCTCAAGAAGATAGTGATCTTGCCAAAAGCTAGAGCAGGAAGAGGGCATGAGACTGATAGGGAGTCACTGCTCTGCAGCTCACTGAGGAGCTTCTTTAGCTGCAAGATGTTATTAAAACTGTACCTTGAGCTTCTAAAAGAATTTAATCTAGGTGCCTCTTGGGAAGAGGCAGCAAACAACAGCAATGGGCTGTTGTTCTTTTCCTGTAATTCTCACAGCATAAAATAAGCAAAACCGATTAGATCTCTCACACAAAACATCAGACTGCTGTGTGGTGAGCTCAATGGCTGACTTAGCAATGTTCATAGCATGGTGAGAACCTGGCAGTGCAGAGATTCAGCTTTAGCCTGAAGCAAAAAAAAAGGTAAAATGCATCAAAAAATATATTTTTGGGTAATGGATGGCTGGAGAGAATGGATGAGGTTGCTGGCTGAAGCCTGACCTGCTTTGGTAATGACCAAGTAGCTTTATTATCTGGCTGTTTCACATCACCTATTTGGTTCATATTGTGTTCAAACTTCCATGCAAGCTGTAAGTACACAGAGGAACTCAGAACATTTTATTGGTTTGATCTTCACAGCAGAAGCTCTAATCCTTCAACTTAACACTTTTCTTCTCTTAACTGGTTCAGGCGTTCTCCTCTAAAATAAGATGTATGCAACAATTGTTCTTATGGTGATTATAACTTCACAGTACTGAGAATGTTTTGTGATTGAAAATGTACTTTCCCTTCCCTAATTTCAAATACTTCTGTCATAAAGAAAAAGACATCCAGTCTTGTTAAATAAATTTTTATCTTTATCTACCACTTTTTAAATATCCCAGTTTGACCAGCTTGCTGTCAGGGAGCAGCAAGGGATCATTGCTCTGAAAGAACCAGGGAGCTGAGGGTGAAAATCCAGCTAGCATGGTAGGAGCCTTCTGCAGTATCCAAGAGAGGTGAGTATGGCTGAGAAAGCAGCCAGCTTGGACCAAGAGTTTGGATCATCAGAGGGGGTGTGGTTGTCTTGGTTTGCAAAGACAGGTATCTGTCAGGGAAAACTGGAGTTTCCCTTGGAACGGAGAATGTAAAAACCTTTCTTTCCAAATTATTATAATTTTGCAATTAGGAGCTATCAGGCAAAAATATGGGAATAGGAATAACAGTTGTTTACTAGGAATATTAGAAATGCAAATGCTGTAATAAAAAAAAAATAAATAAAAAAAAAAAAAACCCACAAGCAAGCAAACAAACAAAAGTCCTAGAAAACCCTGACAGAGTCAGGAATGTAACCTGACACCCTGTCAGCCAGGGTGTTGGAAGCAGGCCAAATAAGTCCTGGAGTGACAGATGTGGTTCTGTTGGAGTAGAGATCCTGTAAACAGGTTCAGTGGTGGTGATAGGAGTCCGGTCTTCCTCTGAGAATCCAGTGGAAAAGAGGATGTCTGGAGTCCCTGTGTCCCCATTTTATCTGGGTAGGGAATGGTTGGCTCCTCCCCACTGGGTGAAGCATCTCACCATGGGATGATGAAATGTGTCCTGTCACTGGTGAGCCTTAATGGCCCTTTAACAGAAGATATCCCCAAAGGGGGAGACAAAGTCGATGAAAGAGATAAGAAACACTGCCCCACCTGGTTTGAACAGATGGGCTGTTATCAGAAGGCATCCACCCTCCTCCCCCCTGGAGTTACACGAGATAAAGAAAAAAAGAAGCCATCCTCCAACCTGCTCTCTACAGATGAAACAGAATACACTTTTTTTTTCTTTTTTTTTGCTTACATAACCCAAGACAGTGGTGATGAGGCAGGCACTGGGACAAGCTAAAAGTCAGTCAAAAGATGTCTAATGAAAAAATGGAGTAAGACAGACAGTCTTCTCCCAGGCAAGTCCACAGGGACAAGAAATGTCCTAGGTTGAGCTAGGAGAGCAGCCCATGGGTCAGAGTTCAGATCAGCAGGTCCCATGGCCAGGCAGAGGAATGGCTATGGCTGAACTGGACACCAGTGTTCCCTTGACACAGTGGGTAGAGAGTGGATGCTGAGATCTAAACAAAACCAGCTCCTGGGCCTAGGAGAAAAGGTGGGGATAGAAGCCCAAGGTGAGTTTGGTTGGGATCCAGTAAGGCTTCTGTGCTGGTTTAGCATGGAAGTGCTAAATTAATGCCCTCAAGGCCAGACTATCATCCTGCCCTCAAATAAATACCAAAATCAATACTACAAGCATTGTCTTTCACATTTGTAGCTTTGCAACACACATCAAAATATACAAAAATGATCTCTTTAAAAACCCTCTCCCTCTGCAAAGAATTTTTCAGTCTGACACACATGTATTTAGCTTAATGTGTTTTATTTGTATTTATTATTTTATTCATTCTGCAATGTTATTCATCTATTAAATAATAATAGATCGACACATTATTCTAATGCAATAGAGCAGGAATCATCTTCAATTATGATGCTTTGACTCCCATGAGTAACTATCTGAAACCATAGGAACTAATAAAGATATTGACACCCAGCAATTCAGATACTGCACATCAGTGCACATCTGCACCAATCCAAATGGGAAACTTCAAATCAGGCATCACAGCAGTTGTAGAGATGCTGGATCAGTTCTGAAAGCAAACTGGCTCCTTTGGTGTGTTATAACTCTGCTGCTTCCAGCTGTAGTTTGGCAATCCCTGCATCATAATAGGGACATATTCCACTGAGTCTTGCTTAGACTAAAAAATACCAGCAGGGGTTTTTGCCCTCTCTGGTTTTGTTTTGAATACTGAGTTTGTTTATATACTATGAACACTATCTAAAATTCAGCACTTGTCCAACCAATGTCTGGTTACAATGAATTTAAAATTAAGCTGTTTTTTGTAAGACGATGTAGATATCTATGCTATACTTTCTGTAAAAAGACTGTTATCCACAGTCTGTAGAGGCTTGTATTTTATATATATGATTACAAGTACAGAAATCCAAATATTTTAATGTATTGGTCTTTAATGACTTGGAGGTAGGACATTGTATCCAATACCATCTCCACAGTTAAAAGATATCACCTCATTTTTGTGTAACAGGAAGAAAAGAGATGGAAAATCTGTTTTAACTTGATGTTAGCAATGATAAGTGCTGTCCTTCAGGATGCAACTGAATGTTTATCTTTCTTCCTTTGCTTGAGGCAAGATGACTGGATGAGTCACAGCACTAGAAGGATGAGTTTGGCATTTGTGGAAATGTTTGATGGGAACCTTTGTCAGTCCAGTGCTACAGTCTTCATCTTTTAAACTGCATCATGTGTATCCTGGGGAACTAATTCAGATAAGCCTGTTATCACAACTTTGGGTGTAAATATCTTAAATATTGAATAGCTGAAAAGTAAAAATTAAAGGTATAAAAGTTAATCTTCATATGTACAAGAGGGTTCGAGTTACAGCTCCTGGAGGAAAAATAGCTCTAAGTTTCAAACTTAGACAAGAAAATTTACTGGTTTGCTTTAGTTTCAATTGCAAGTATATTTCTTATGAAAAAGAAAAGCCTAATACATCAGTTAGGAACCGCTGCACAGATGCATCTGCACAGATGCTCAGTTTTACACCACAATAACTCCATTTATTTATAGTAAGTTTCTTACTGAAAACAATGGTTAAAGCTCATAAAAATAAATTGATTTAACATTTTTTGTTGAAAAATATTTTGGGGGCATTTTCTGGAAAAATTCCTGCTGTTGACATTAGTCAGATTTTTCCAAACCATCTGGGCTCGGGGAACACCCTGTAAAATTATATTCAGGTTTAGCTGGTACATAATATTAAAAAAAAAATTCCAGTTCTCATTTTTGCCTTGTGAATCCAGCTCATGCAGAAGAGTAGATGGACATAAAAGTTCCAGTCTCATTGAGGGTCCACAGAGCCACCACATAAAGCTCAGCTCAGGTGAGGCAGCAGAGCACCAGGCACCTTCTCAGGGAGCAGGTGGCTCAGCAGCCCAGAGCTGTGCAGGGTGACAGCCCCTCCTTGGGTTAGTTCTTTGCATCAGGGGGCGGCAGTTTGTTTGGAAAGTTCAAGTTCAGATGCTGATATGCCCTGATGTGTTACTACATTTCCTATTGCCTCCTACTAATACAGTGGAGGAAATTATGCTCTACTCAAACCCTCACAGTGAAAGAACTCCTCAGCATAAATTGCCAAATCAAAAATTTGGAGATCAGAAAATGTCACACATAGTTTTCTTGCAACTTTTACACTTTCTGTATCTATGCTACCATCTTAATTGTTTTGTAACATCCCATGTTTTCAAGACATCTACTTTGTTCAACACACATATGAAGGAATTCATTTGTAATTGGGCATTGTGTTAGGAAGAGTGCTGAAAGCAAAGACTTGGGAAAGCAAAGAAAGGCTCTGGTGTTAGAACAGATGTTCTGATATTAAAATGAACAGTATTTTCTCCATGTCTTTGCCATTTGAAGACTTCTGAAAAAACTAAAATAAATTACATCAAAATACAAAGAGACAGAAAAAGCTCTGGGTTTCTCTGTGGGCATACTCAGCTCAGGATCATGAGGAGTGACTGGGAACAGAGCTGACCACTGCCCATTGCAGCACACACCTACACTATGGCTGTTCCGAGTCCCTGACAGTAGATAGGAGCAGACAAGATGAGGCAGCAAAGAAGTGTCAGAGGGAAGGCTCTGTCATTATTCCACAGGGGCAATGACAGCTCTGAGGGATGAGAGCACACTGTGGAGCATCTCACAAACTGGTTCTTTTACTCCATTTGAATACACTGAGAGGTGTTAGAGAACATCATAGTTCATTTCTAACCTGCACAACTGTTTACCACTGTGTGCTGAGTAGTACTAAGTGGAAAAGTTCCTATGTCCCTGGAGCTCATCCCAATGTGAAGCTAAGCCTTGGCTAGGGCAAACACCAAAACCCATGAGATGGGATCATTCCAAAGCTCAAAGGAGGTCATCATCATCTGAATTAGTGAAGATAAGATCCTTTCATCTTTGTTTACTCATTTATAAATGTAGTTAATGGTCATGAAACTGGGACATTCGTGAGTGGACCCTCAAAGGACATGTGGAACAGACAGGATTTGAAACAGACAAATCATCCCAGTGTGGGACAAGGGCAGGGCAGAGCACAGCAGAACAATGGACCATGGTTGCAGGTAGTACATCAGTCTGCATTACATTTCCATATTTGAAGTCACAGAGGAGGAGAGAACACAAGTGAAAAGCATTGGGAGACAAAAGAGAAGAAGCACATGAAGGAAATGGAACACTGATGAAAAACAGAATAAGGAGAAGATGTTAAAGTGACAGAAAATCCACCTGATTTCCCCTCTTTTTCATCAATCAGAAAAATTCCTGTGTCATTTTCATGTGTAGGTTCTGGTTAACTTCCTGTTCCTAATGTTGACTTTGTTCCTGCTTTCCGCACCAGGAAATAGCAAAAGCCACAGCACTGCTAGAATACACCATCAAACTGGGCCCAAAATAACTTCAAAGACCCACTTAATGGATTCTTGTTGTATCAGAATAAAACCATGTCCTTAGCTGGCAAATACTTAGCCTGAGTGATCCCACTGGATCATTTGTATAAATGAGTGTTTGTCATTGCCTACAAAATTTCAGCTAAGGCCCTGTTGAAACCAGTAGGATATACAGATTACACTACAAATAGGAAAGCAGGCAAAAAAAAAAATCAACAAAAGAAAACAAAAAACCCAAACCCAAACAAAACAACATAGCAAACAAACCTGTGTATCTTGTGTAAATTTACATAACTCTACTCAGACTTCACTTTGAACTGCATTAATTTGCACTATTTGCAGATCAGCCTGAGAACTTTCTACCTGAAGCATACCAATGAAAATCCTCATTCTGCATTTCTTGCATTCTTGAAATTCACATCCAGTTAAGAATTTGTGAAAGGAAGGCTTAAAGCTTAAATTACACCATTAATTCTTTTTTTTGTGCTAATAGATCATAGCAGATTAGAGAGAAAGGAAACAAGACAAGGAACAAAAGGAGATTTTTTTCTCTGAAACATAAATTATCTTTGACTATATATTCCTCGGGAGATGGGAAAGGCCATCAATGATTGTTTGTTAAAGTATGGGTGTGGAACAAAGACTGTAAAACCCTGTAGTTTTTCCTAATATTAAATCATCAATACTATGTAACCTGAAGAGCAGCTCAAAGATAGAACTAGATGCCCAAAATCTACTGTAATTTTTGTAACTGTGTTAATTTGCCTAATAAGGCACATTATTATCTCCCCTGTTCTGGTTTTCAGCTAGGGTAGAGTTAATTTCTTCCCAGCAGCTGTCACAGTGCTGTGGTTTGGCTTTGGAAGGAGAATGGTGCTGATAACACACTGATGTTTTGGGGGTTTTGCTAAGTCTTTTTTATCCTAAGCCAAAGACTTTTTTTTTCCCTTGTCTCATGTTCTGCCAGTGAGGATGGATGCAAAACAAACTGGGAGGGATCATAGCTGGGACAGGTAACCCTGACCAAAGGGATATTTCACTCCATAGAGCATCATGCCTAATATATGAACTAGGGGGAATTACCTGGAAAGGGCTAATCTGTGTTCAGGAAGGGGGGACTGACATTTGTCAGTGGGTGGCATGCAGTTGTATTGTGCAGCACTCAATTCCTTCCTTTTACTATCATCATTATAATTATTTACCATTATTATTATATTTTCCTTTATTTTAAGTTATTAAACTGTCCTTATCTCAACATACAGGTTGACCTTTGATTCTCCTCCCAGTTCCACAGGGGAGAGGAAGGGAGGGAAGAAAGGGAATATTGGATGAGCAGCTGTGTGATGTTTGATCTCCAGCTGGGCTTAAAAGCACAGCATCCCCACAAACCTTCCTCAGTGAAGCAGCAAACTGAATGTGTATGTCTATGTTCTTGTTATCTTAGTCATCTTGCTGGAGCTGTATGATTGCCTTACAAGAAAACTTTGAAAAGCAGATCAGCCACAGCTAGGAGGAGAAGGTGGAGAAAGGAGATTGAAAAGGAGAGATGGAGACTTGTGAATGCATTTGGGTTCTGTTAGTGAAAATGCAACTGAAAGTCTACAAAAGATTGCTGAAGAACAAGTAGGGATGATCATACTTGGGATAAGGAGGAGCTGCTGCTCTTGGTCTGAACTTTTTGCTGTGGAAACTGTATTTGCTGACCAGTAGGAGAAAGGGGACAACTCCCTCTCACGTCTTCCTGACCAAGGCTTTCAGCCTGGCATTTTCAGAAGAAAGAGCCTTGGTGAAAGAAGGGGACAGAGGCAGATGCCACTTTCTGAAGCAAACTGCCCCACAAGCTGCAGAGCAATGTCAGGAGAAGAGAACAGGTGTCAGGGGAAATGCTAAAAAGGGGAGTTTGTCTGCCTGCAAGATGAAACAAGTGTTGTGACCAAGGCAAGAGCTTGTAGAGCCATGGAGCCCAGCCATCTCAATGCCAGTGTGGAAGGAAAGGCCACATGCCACATATATCTATAGTCAGTGCAGGTGTGACACTGCAGTTGTGACACTGTCCAGATGCCCAAGATGGACACTAGTAACAAACCCACTACTTCTCCAACACCATCCTTCAGGCAATGCATGTACTCATCATTCATTTTAAACAATTACAGCAGGTGTTTACACCTAAGCTAGTCAGATGACATTCTTGTAGTCAAAAAAACAAAAACAGTACTAATTGCACACAACTTATGTGAGCTATTCTAGGCACCTGTAGTATGGTGAATCATACTTTAAAAGTGCCTATTCTTCCTGTTGCTTCTAAAGGAAACCCAGTTTAGTGAAATGGTTCTATGTTTGGCGAGGTGAACCTACAGTTTTCAGCCCATCTCCTTAGTCATTCAGTGTAAAATATGTCAGAGCTGTGTGTAAAGGAGTAGTTCTGTAGTTATCCATTTCAGTCACACATTGTATCTCCTCAGCTTAATGACATGAGACAGCCCAGTCATTTTGATTATGCTCTTTGCCTGACTGAAATGGCTAAGGCTTGTTTGCATGTAACTACAAGCTCTGCAGCTGGAGAAGCAGCTTCAGCACACATTATACAGGTGCCTGTACCCATTACAAAAGCAAATTTTTCAATAATTTAAGCTATGTGGTTAAAATCATATCTGAAAAGCTATTAATTAATCACTGTGCACAGGCACGCCACTCATTTGCTCAGAGCCCAATTAAAGTACACAATGGAAGAGTATTAATGAACAATGCCTTAAATGCTAAGCAGAACACTTATGACTTGATAAATAGTCACATTTTATTGGCCACTCTTTTTAAATGCATCATTTGAATACAGATAAAAGCAGATCCAGTTGACTTGCAGATGTTGCTTCATTAATGGATTAATGTGATGTGTAATAGATTATACTGATTGCCATTAAATCAAACTTCAACAGATTAGCTGGCATATTTAAGAAACTTAGTCATTTTCTATGTAATGATGACAAGATGACTCACAGTTATGACACTTTATAGACAGAAGGAGCACTTTTGTGCTCTGGCAAACAGTTGGCTCCTGTACCACCTCTACAGCTTGATTGTACTTTGAGATTGGTTGGTTGATCTTATTTAGTCTTGTCCAGTGTAACAACAGTGAACAGAGGTGAGGGGAAGTTGGTCTTAGAAGCTTTCTCTTAGTGAGCTTTCCTCCACACTGCCCTCAGAGACAGTCACATCTGTCTGGCTGTGGGTATAACCACTTGTTCCTCCTTGGAGAAATGTAGCTTGAGGCCAAATTCAACACAAGACTGTTTAAATCCATATTACTGGCATCAGTGCAATATAGCAGGAAGCCAAAGAATTTTTTCTCTTAAGAAATTGGTGCTGACATACAAATATTAAAGACAACTTTAACAAACAAACAAACAAACAAACAAACAAAAACCACCACCATAACTAGAAGAGATAACCTGCTTTTAAAAAGTTGTTTGTACTATTTTTGTGCAGTTTATTTTCCTTTAACGGTCTGGTGCACTTTTTCACCTACTTGCCTTAAAATTTTGGTATGCAAGCCAAGAAATACTGTGTGATTTTTCAGTATAGTCTTGCACTGTGTAAGTGTACTGACTTCAAGGACAAAGCAGAAAAGCGCATGCCATAGGGTTGTTCAAACAATAGATGTCCTTGAAGAAAGTATTTCTCTCTTAAGGGAAATTCACTGATGAGATAAAGCCACATTATAAATAAATATTCATAGTTTCAGCATGTTCCTGGATACAGCCTTATGTATTACTTTAAATGACAAAATCTCCCAAGGTTCATGGTAGGCATCCTCTGTTATCATCCTAAACATCCATCTCACCACTGCACCACTGCAAATATTCTTTCTTACTGCACAGCATTAAGAAGAGAAAACTGCCTGTACTTAAAAATATGAACTACCTTCATTTTTCACACTATAGGATCACCAGTGAGGTCCCTCTTATAAGATCTTAGATACAGCCATTTAGACAAAATATACATTTTGAAGGGAGGAAAGAGCCTTTTAAACCTTTACATCTAACAGCTTATATCTTCAAAGGAGGAAATTATATCTTAAGGGAATCTTGATATTTCACATGTGAACTTGCAAAAGAAAGGAGACAATAAAGCCGTGACAATTTTGTACAGTCATACCTGTATGAATTAGCTTCATTTTAATCTCAAACTATTTTATATGAGGTACCTGCACAAGTATTTATCAAGCTGTAGTATGACTGTACTAGGGGTTTTATGAATCTGTTCATTATTGGGCCCACCTCAGCTTCCACAAGTATATGCAGAGATGCAGATCCAGTGGCTTTTTCCAGGTGACATAAAACACACCACCCAGTATTTGTATATTGTCATGGGGTTAAATCCCCACTTACTAACCATTTCCCATTTTCCTTCAAAGCAAATCTGCATCTCATGTTTGTCATCCACTTCACTAAGTGTTCCTTTACAAAACAAGGAGCACTTGTGAAAATCTTGCTGCAGAGGAAAAAGTTATATTGTGATATCTCAAAGTGAGGATCAGTGGGAACTGCAAATATATCAGGGTAGTTTTATAACTACTTTTTTTGGGTGTCCTTGCAGATTCATTAAAACAACAACAACAACAACAACAAACTAGGATCTTCCAAGTTATTTCATTTGTTGAGAAAAATTCAAATGTGACAATGTCATCTCTGAGACTTCCTTTATTCTATGGAGACAGCGCTCTCCATCTCATGTGGTTAATACCACCATGAATATGCTTTATGTTCATCAAAGCATTCCAATGGGCTGGAAACATGTAGTGGATGGCTTAGTAAGCCTCATGTCCTTCACCCCATTCTTGTTGGGATGTTAAATCTTCTTCATATCCCCAGTGCATCAACCATTAGTTTGGAGGTATATTGTAAAGCTTTTGTTCACAGAGGCTTAAATCCTGATCAAAAATTTTCTGAAATCATGAAGGTCTCTGCTGGTTCTTTAGGTAGTTCAGGAGATGCTTTTGTCAGCATGCTCTGACTCATCAGTCTGTTCTCACACTGATGGTTTAGTAGAACAAAATAAATGAAAGATCCTATGGATCTGGCAAGTGAAGATTTTATAGCCAGCATGTGTTCTGCATGTAGCACTCACTCACAGAAACTGGACAGAAAAAACCTCCTTTCTTTTTCCAGGCAAAATTAATTTCTCTATTATAATTCTGCTTCTTTTTTTCAGTCTCCAGGCTGGCATCTGGTGGCTTAGATTACCAGAAGGACCTTGAGGCAGAAGGTCAGCCAGGGGCACTGCTGGAGACTTCAGCAGCACAACACAGCTGCAAAATCCCCTTTGCTGGCAAACCATCAGCTGGCTAGACCTGCACAAAGAATGAGCCGTGTGCCAAGGGGTGAGGCAGTGAAAGGATGGACGTGAGAAGTGCTGATTATTCTCTCAGCAGCATCTACTTAGCACATCTTTTATGATGAGCTTGGAAGGGTCTTGTGCTTCACTAAGCCACCCTATCCTATACAGTCTAACAGAAGCTGCTAAGGGCTGAGTGAACCTTACCTACCCTTTCATCTCCACAAGCAGCCTCCAATAAGTAGCATTTGGAGCCATGCCCTGGATGAGGCCAGACTCATTTCACAAAATATTGTGTTTATCTTACAGTTTGGTCAGTTTTCCAGCTGGGTGAAAATCCACCCAATATAGAGTGTTATAACATTAAAACAGAAGTAAAATCACCTTATAAAATTATTATTTTATTGGATTGAGCACATTAATAACTAATACATTGGCAGGCAGCATTTCCCTGTACCAGACCTTTGTTGTCAGAGGGGGTTAGCACACTCAGCTTTAACAGAAGGACCTGCAGTGCAGAGGTGAAATTAGAATCTGATTGCTGAGAAAGGGATCCAAGAACAGGAGGGGCAAAGCAGGACAAGATCCTGCAGTCCGGACTTGGGATAACTACAGCTGCAACATGTAGGAAAAGATGGTAAGATCTGCCTGAAGAACTTTGCTATTGTCTAGTTTCTAACATATGTCAATTTCTTTCCCTAAAACAGAAAAATATTCACCAATAGTGATGAATAGAGGTTTCTGAAAGAGAAATAGAAAACAAGTAGATTTATTACAGACACGATTTTTTTCCCTCAAATTTCTTGTACAGGGTTTTGTGGATTACAAACAATAAACAAGGCCCTATACCTTCATACCACTCAAGCCCTGGGAAGAAAAAGGTAAGCCATCACAGAACGATCCATCATAAATGAAAGCACATAGTAAAGATGTGTTTTCCTGAGAAAAGTGTGTACTTTTAAATGAAAATGTGTTTTTGAAAGGGCAATTTATCCATCATAAACCACTCTAAACTACCTTTGTGTTTTTATGCAGAAGAAAGACCATAAATACTTTATAAAGCCTGGATTAGGTACTTGTGGATACAATGAAGTATACAGAGGAGATGCTGTTGTTTTCTTGCTAATTTTCTGATTCTTAGGCAATGTTCTCTGCTTCTGACAGGATATTTTTTGTATTTTTCATTCATTATATTTCCCAGAGAAGATGCACCACTTCGTATGAGATTCTCTGTACCATTCTGCTGTTGACAAAAAAAAATTGGTATGACTTATGCTTGAAGAGTGAGGTTTAACAGTACATACTGTAGCACATATGATCCAAATTAGATTGTAAAGGAATTCTTTTGTTTTCAGATACCTGCTGCCAAACCTTACACATTTCTGCATGCACTTTTCCACTGTTAGCAACCATTACAACAAAGGAGTGACACAAAATATCAGACATTGTCACACCATATGTGAGGACACGGCATATCAGTGCATATTCTGAGAACAGTTATGGGTTAGAAATATATTGTAGGAAAACATTAAACTGCCCTATTACTCTGTGTCTCTTGGCTGATGTGGAATCAGACATGGGCCATGGATCTTTCTATTACACCAGCTGTTTGTGTCAAGCTTGGGGCGGTCACAGCAATTAGCGTGAGTAATATGCAGCATCTTTCCAACTCACTCACCATCCACTCTGGCAACCTCTCGCACAAACGACATGAAAGACACAGCCTGCCTCAGATGGCTTATAAAAGCCTGGTGCTCCAGTTTAACCCAAATGAATCATAAGTTCACAAGAAATCCCTTCAGTTCTGTTCTAGGGAAAGCAGTTTTGCTTTGTCACAAAATAGCCTTTGGAAGGGACATTTAAAGGTCATCTAGTCCAACTCTCCTGCCATGGACATCTTCAATTTAATCAGGTCAGGGCTTCATCCAACCTGACCATTAATATTTTCAGCGTTGGGACATTTGTCATCTCTCTGGGCAACTTGTTACCCATTTGTAAAAGGTTCCTTCCTTACATGCAGTGTGAATAAACCATTCTTCAGCTTAGAACAACTACCCCTTGTCCTATCGCAGCAGGCCATGCTAAAATGCCCACGTCTTTCTTATAAGACCCCTTTAAGTACTAACAGGCCACAGGAGGTCTTTTTGGTAGGCTCTCCAGGCTGAACAATCCCATCCCTCTCAGTCTTTTCACACAGGAAAAGTTTGCTCTGATCCTTGGACCCACTTCTCTGGACCCACTCTAACACGTCTGTGTCATTGTTGTGTTGAGGACCCCAGAGATGGGTGCAGCACTGCAGGTGGGCACTCATGAGAGTGGGTAGAGGAGGGGAACCACTGCCCTTGCCCTGCTGCCCACGCTGCTTTGGATGAAGCCCAGGATAACGTTGCCTTTCTGGGCTGCAAGTGCTCGCTGTTGGCTCATGTCCAACCTCTCATTCACCAGTAGCCCCTAGTCCTGCTTGGCAGGGTTGCTCTTGGTCTGTTCTTCCCCCAGCCTGCACTGATATCAAGGGTGCCCCACCCAGGCACAGAGGCCCTTGCAGTTTGCATTGCTGAACATCATGAGGTTCACATGGATCCACTTGATACATGGGAAACAAGGCAACGATGGATAAACTCTACAAGAACTAATCAGGGGATGGTTTAATATCGACGGTAAAAGAACAAGTAAAAGAAAATTCTAGAAGCATGGACTGGTCACCTGTCAACTATTCTCCTGAGGTCATCTTTTCTGGAGCCACCACAGTAAATTTGGGGTTTATTTTTGGCAGGGCAGAATTCTTTTGCAGAAAGAATTGGAAAGACAAAGAAAAGCATTAAGTACAGTAAGTAATCTAAGGTTAAGAAAGAAATGGATCCCCTTAATGAATCAGGAAGGTTTTATTTCTTTGTTTAAAGAAAAATTCAATTCACTCATGTTCTGTATTTCAAGGAATATTCTGTCTGACATGCACAGAGCTGAAGAGCTCCTGTGTACTGCTATAAATGAAAAGATAAACATACCATCTTCTCAAAGGTACAGTGAACAGCTGTGTATTGGGAATATCCATTAAATAGATATCTAAAACAGAATTAATTTTTTTCATTATAAATTCATAATAGGCAAGTCTGTTCATTTCATGCTGACTCTAGTTTTATGCTGTCAGAGCTTTCTAAATATGCTACATTGCCTCAGCACTTCATTTTACTGCAGACTGATTGTGTTTCTCGCATAGCTCTATAATTCCTCAAAAAATCATCCCATGGCAACAAAATAAATAGGTTTTATGGAGTTAAAAAAAAAAGCTTTTGAAAGATTGTGTGTGTGTGTGTGTGTGTGTGTGTGTGTGTGTGTGTTTGTTCCCCACTGGTTCATTCTACCTTTCCATGAAGGAAAAAAATCAAAAATTTTCTTCTAAGCATAGACTAATCAGCCAAAAAGTCTTGCCCTTAATGTACATAACTATTCACATCATGAACGTGGTTTTAATACACAAAGCCCTGCATTTCTGAAGATTTCTATGTTCCACTTTAGAGAGCTCCAATAGCATTATTTAATACTGGTTTGGTTTGAGTTTTAGAGTCCCTGTTGACTGCCTACATTTCCTGTGGAGGACCTTCAGAGATATTCTTGTTCATACATTAGGATGAACATTTCAGCCCTGATATGTCCTTTGGGGAGATTAAATGAACATGTTTAAGAGTATCCCATGCTTGAAAAATATTGCAGAAGCCATTAAATAGCTGAGACTGCAGTACAGCATAGCCCATACCTGCTCCTTTCCCAGTGGACTTGCTCAGTCATGTTTGGCACATCTCTCCAAAAAAATTCTGTTCATCTGGTATACCTCACAATGCAAGTGTCCCAGTGATATTGCCTGATGTCTCCTGGGGAACAGACACTATTTCTGGTCCTCACTGGGAAACAATTACATATCTACAGTGTCACCTTGTCTCCTGCTGTACCCCAGGGAAGGACATCAGCTCCTGAACTCACACCACCTGTATGAGTTAAGGGATTCTAATTCTGCCTTCATCGTGTTCTTCCCTGCACTTAAAAGGCACTCTTGGACCCTCTGTCATGACCAAACCCCAGAAGGGTTCTCAGGGGAAAATTGAGGATATTCCAGTGGTCTGGGGCCCGTGAGGCAGACCAAGTCCATGTGAGTGGCTCCAGATTTGCCAGCCCTTGCTTTAGCTGCCAAGAAGACACAGACAAGTCTAGTGGTGACAATGGGAAATTCCAGTGGACCAGGGTGTGGTTTTGGGTCAACCAATTATTTTTGTTTTGTAAACCCACCAGTTCTGTGTGATGCAATTCAATGCCTTACAGAAAGCTGCAGGGTGGTCATCACAGGACGTGGGGCACACAGCTGTCAGGCTGGAATGAAAACACCTGCAGCTGCTCCAGGCACACCCAAGGATGCTGTGCCACAGGTGCAGCAGGGGTGTGGGCACTGCAGCCACTGCAGGATTACAGCACGGTGTTCTGCACTGAGGAAGCTGCACAGAGTCTGTCCTTGGGGAAATCTTAGTCTGGTGTGGGCACAGGCCCTTGGAAACTGCTCAACACACCCTGCAGTGAGTAGAAGTCTGCAGTTATGTTTGCAGGGCCGGAGGCAGTGGCCCAGTGTTTGTGGCACAGGTCCCGTGAGAGGAGCGCATCCGTGCACTGGGACAGCTGCCAGCGCCCACGCCCTCCTGGGAGCACAGCACAGAAGACTGTGCAGATCTGCCCAGCCCCAGCGTCCCAGTCCCTGGTCCAAGCCCAGCTGCAGCTAGCATGTAGAGTTAGAGGATGAGTTAAGGGGGTTAGAGCAGTAAGGGCAAACCTCAACTCAGTGGGAGCAATATTATAGTTCAGTCATTCAGCCAGCTCTTCCTATTGATTTGTTTTCTTGCATGGACATTGCAGGTATGAGTCTGAAGTTTTCTATAGAAAAAATCAGTTTGGAAATAGCTACACGGAGATTTTGGCAGGCATAAATACACACAGCCATGCTAACAATTTTTCTTCTGAGACCCGTTGTAGGAAACAAAAGATAATTAAAGGTAGTTAGAGGCTGAAAAATACTGTTTCAGAAAGCACTGTGTAATGACGGCTCAGACGGTTCTGTGATTGAACTGCCTTTGTAAAGATCCAGTCTGCCCTCAGGCCTCAATCTTCTGGGCTAAACATATTTGTCAACAGCCTACCAGCACTTTCTAGGTGGCATTTGGCACTCGTCAGAACCGGGTATTAGAGCCATGTTTGTGGCAATGATATATTGCATTTATGAAGTTAAATTACTCTTCCAGTGAACTTGCGATGATATTGTACTGCTCAGTCTCTGTGACATACATATTTCCCTGACTTCAGGATATTAGCAATCTTCTGTGTACACTGCTGTCCTGGATAGGCTTGTCTGATCCCAGATATTAATTTTCAAAGGTATTTTAGCTTGCATATAGGAAGCAGAAAGTGGATTCACAAACTCTAAAATTCCATGCATTTAAAAATAAAAGAGAGGGAGAGAGCACTGTATTTCTGAATGTTTTCTGATGTTTAGACCGTGGATGAAAGACACCAAAATGCTTTGGGAAGTGCTTTATTTTTAACCTTCTGACCTATTATACTGCCCAGGTAACCTTGACCCAAACTTATAAGGTGGACTTGTCTTGTGTAGGATATCTTAGTTAATTTGTTTAGATTCAACCAAACCTCAAAATAGTCTAAGTATTTTTCATGAGATTTTTATCAATCTCCATATTTTCAATAATCATAAGTCTCCTTTGACAGTGGGAAAAGTTGCCATGATGCTTGAATATGTCTGTATAATCAGATTTTTATCATTTTGCAGCAAAGAGATTTTTTCAGTCTTGCAGAAGGTGTGTGTGGTGAAACAAAGAAGTCTGTCTCCAGAACATGCAAGACTGCACGAAAGATGAATAGCAGGTGAACATGAAGGATACAATGAAGATCTGTAAAGCACTTTCTAGAATAATTACTAGTAATTCTTGATTACATTGCCACGAATTTCAAGGTGAAGTGAAGGGTCTCTGTTGCAAAACTGAAGAAGCCAGGGAGAGTAAGCAGATTTATGCACTTTTAGTCAGCTGAATTAGTTAAAGGAACTAAATGCAAATGTGGATTTTTTTTTCCCCTTCCTTTATTTATAATACTGAATAGAAATCAAACTGGCAGTTACTTCTTGTTATTCTGCTTCTTTCTTTTTCTGTGCTGCATGTTTTGTAAACTATATTGAACAGAAGGAATAAATGGTGACCACAATTAATGATTAATACTTTAATGATGAATACTATGGCAACTACCAGTTAAGCATCACTCCCTTTTCCTGTTTCCACCTCCTGTCCTCTTTGAATGGGTTTTTCTCTGGGCTGCTGTCTTTTCATCTTAAAGTGAGAGTACGCACATGACTAAGAGCAAGGAATATAAAAAAGACACCTAATGTGGCTAATGATCAGTATTCAGAACTATCAAACATGATCTCTAAAAATGCCAATCAGATGTAAACACATCAATAAAAGAGACAGTTCCCATCTGCCTATCCTCCAGCCCCGTGACTCTGCAGAAGGAAAAAGGTGCAACTCACTGCAACTGTGAGGAGTTCACAAAGAAAATCTTCCTTCCCGTCTGACTTTATGTGTTTGTTTATTTAAGTCAAACTTTCAAATGTTCCACAGCATGAAGGAAGAGAGTAAAGGTGGGGATGATAAATTAAACCTTTGTTTTGAGCAAGCTTGAATGGTACCTGTGTAGTTTAAGGAAGGGAAATCAGGGTGAGAATGCACTGCACAATTAAGCCTGTCCAGGTGTTAGCATCTGAAGTGACTCCTTTGTTTATCCCACTTCTATACCCAGATGCAATAAGCTGTAAAATGCAGTCCATAGTCTCAGGAGATACTGTCAAATTCTTGAATTAAATATATGTGGCTTCAGTTCTGCATAGCTCTAAGAAAGATCCATTCCCCTCTCTACATGTAGCAGATAAAAGTGGATAAAAATTACATGCCAGCAAGGTATTGGGAAGACATATAAAAAGAAAATAATCTAATGGGAAGTGAATAATACAAAGACTCTTACTTTAGAGTACACTTTATTAAATTCACTGGTGAGAAACCAAACTCCCCTCTGTCTCTCTGGTTTATGATTTATTGCACTCTTACTCCTGATCCAATAATATCTATCAGCCTGGGTCAAATTCTGACTTCAGCAATTCAGGTGAAAATTTAAAGCCATCTGAATTACTACTGCAAATAGTAATGGATTTCTTGTGGATGTATAGGGGTGTAAATTGAATACAGTTCTGGTCAATAGCTATGCCTGACATCCACCTGTACCAGGATCTCAAAGTGCAAGTTCTGGTCTAGATGCCATCTTGTTTCATTATTAGCATTGTTTTAATTGTGTTAGGACTCAAAATATTTTGGATATTTTTCAGACCAGCAGAAAAATAGTGCTCCTCCTGCAGAATGTACAGTGCAAAGTAAAAAAGCTAAAGGATGATGGAAAGAGATATAACACATATTGTCTGTAGTAAGGAGAGTTTATCAGAAATGTATTGTCCTAATTTAATTATATTTTAAAGCTTGTTTTCTTAGTGAATAGGAGGAAGGTGCTTATTCATTGATTTAGTGGTCAGTTACGTAGGGAAATGGTTGAGAGTTCTTTTGTCTTAATTCTTACCTTGCTAGGCATGAGGGACTCCAGTCAGACAGTGTACCCTCTGTAGTTTCATTAGGGCCTTTAAAGGGTTGAGTTCATGTTGCAACCTTGATATTATTTAATTAAAAACTCAATCAACCATGAGACATTCACTCACTGGAAAACAGGCTTCATTAATTCTGAAACCGATATTCATAAATAAATTGATCTTCCCTCTCTGGTTTTCTTTCCATGGATCAGTTCCCAAACCCTTCCGACCATCCACACCAATAAATCATCTTTACACACAGAGTAAATCAGCTTTACATCCTCCCTCCTGAATCTAACAGATTTGAGCCTTAGTTTCAAAAACACTTTTGTAGCTGGTCAGTTAAAACTGAAACTATGGGTTTGAGCACTGTAAAAAAAAAAAAAACCCTGTCTCAACAGCTCCCCCCTGCAATCCTGACTGCTTTTGGTGCAGAACAGACATGCACAGGGGTGGTTTGCTCTCTTGTTTTGCAGAATGAGTTATGCCTTGCCCTAGCAGTATAAATAGCTTTCCTTGTGCAGAGCTCCTTGTGATAGCCAGGCCTTAAAGATCTAGACATGCAATCGCTGGACTTCATTGGAAACATCCTGAGAACTGGCAGGGCCCACCAAGTTGGACAGTTCTGTGTCAAAGAGAGGACCTTTCTTGATTGTACTTCTTACTGTTTTACAGCAAGTTTTACTGCAGCCAAAGATGTGACCTCAGCATAACTTAAGCATAATCATGTCTAGCTCATAATAGAAAAGTTGGCAGTGCAGTGAGAACTTCTGCAATTTGTGGATTAGTGCAGGCTGTAAGTCAATTTGAGACTGAAGGAAAGTATTTGGAAAGCTAATATCAATATTCGACTGCATTTGGTAAAGCCAGCTTGGGTGTTTACAAAACCTTCCATCATGTGCTTCACAGCAATATAGACAGATTTTTGCATCCCTGGGAAAGAAAGTGCTTAAGGAGTCTCCACACAGCAAACATAAAGTACATTTGAGTAATTCTGTTCTGATGTTGATCAAATGGTTCTAGCAGATACAGTTCCAGCAAATATCCCTTCATGGTATGAGAACATGTATTTCCAGATCTCAGACATTAAGGGAGCTTTTGACCAAAGTATGCAGCAGGCTAGATTAAAGTTGAACAGTGTTTTTGATCCTTCCTCCAGCAGCAATTTGCATATCTGTGTTCCACTCACAATCTGTCAGATGGTTTTCCAATATTAAAATTTTCCTGGAATGGCAGCCATCCATAAACTACATCTCTCTGTAGAACAGAGTTTTTAATTGGTTAATGTTTAATTGGTTAATATTTCCTTCCTATTTCATCTTAAGGTAATAGTTACCACTTGTATACAAAAGGAGGATTCAGTATAAGGTGCCGAGGAGAAAGTCCACCCTAGATGGCATTAAATTGCTTAACTAATATTCTGTTTCTTCTACTGCTCCAGAATGACTGACTGCTCTCCCCCTCTTTGCTCATGCTTGTACATGTCTGGGTGACATTCACTGCTGCCTGCTTCACTTTCAGCCACATGCCAGTTCCTGGGACAGGTCTTTCCCACCTGACTTTCCTATTGCATATACATCTGGGAAACAAAGGCACATCTGATTTGGTTTATAAAGAGCCCAGTTATTCAAGATTTTTCTTCATGCTCCTTGGAACCTGTCTATTTCTAGTATCTTGGGTGGAATGCAGGGATTGCATCACCTGGAAATAATGAGACGGGAAAAAGATATCACAGTATATTGAAGACAAAGCTGCAGGAATTGGAAGTATAGCTTTTCTTCTTGGTTTCTCTGAGGAAACCGCCTTGCTTTCTCCTGGCACTTCAAGAACTGGAATACACTACAGGGATGGAAGAGGAATTCTGAATCCTTGAGCTAATGTCTGAACAGTGCTCTTAAGGTAGCTTTCCTCCTCACACTGCCTTAAATGCACAACTAAGGTTCAGAGCAGACCAAGAGTTTGCACTGGTCCACTTTGCAAGTAAGTATGGGAATAGAGAGGTGCTGAGGTATGGACTAAAGCAAGATCACACCAGCTCTAGCAGAGCTTTGTTTTGTTCTCAAGACCTACTGAGCAATTCCATGGGGAAGATTAGTTGAGGCCCTCCAGATAAGAGGTTTTAGTGAAGAGTAGGTGGTATGAAAATTTTGTAAGAAGGAACAGATTTATTTTGGTTGTCCTGTATTTGTGGGCTGTCTGAAGAAGAAAGATGGGAATGTGCAGGAGGTGGCAGGGATGATGAGCAAAGGGTGCTAGCACAGGAGAATTCAGGTGTTAGAAGACTATCTTTACCCAAGAACCACATCTAAAAATTGTAAGCATTAATAATTACTTTCTACACTTCAAAGGACTGTGGTAGATTAAAGTTAGCTGAATGACAGTTTCCTCTCTAGCCATTTTCCCACTCACACTTCTCACAAGACAGAGGTAGGAGATACAATAAAAAAAAAAAAAATGGGTTGAGGTAAGGAAAAGGATATCACTCACCAATTGCCATCCTGGGCAAGCAGGTTTGATTTGGGGAAATTTCCTAAATTTATTGCTAATTGCTAATAGAGCAGGACAGAGAGAAATAAAAGAAAAAGCAAAACCAAAACTAGAAACAATTTTCCCACACCTCCAATACTTCCCAGCCTCAAATTCACTGCTGAGTCTTTTTTCCCCTTAGGAATCAGTAATTGTGGTTATGGTCAGTTTGGAACACTTTGTGTATTCCAGTCTTTCCTTTTCACACTGTTATTTTGCTCCCATATGGAGTTCTTCCCACAGGATATCATTCTTGACAGTTTTCTCCTATGTGGGTCCTTCCCACAGGATGGAGTTCTCAGAGAACTGCTCCAGCATGAGCCCTTTTGAACAGGGTGGAGTCCTTCAGGAGCTGCCCCTGGGCCCCCATGTGTCTCAGATCCTGCCTGAAAACCTGCTCCTACACAGAGTTCTCTCCGAGGGCTACAGCTCCAGCATGGCCTCTCTGCAGGCTTCTGCTTTTCTCAAGGCATCTCCCCCTGCATGGTCACTGATGAACTCAGCTCTGGGCAGGGACAAGTCTGTCTCAGAGCTGTCTGGAACTGGCAGTGTGTGACACGGAGCAGCTCCTGGTGTCTTCTCACTGAAACCACCTGCCACCAAAACCTTTTCAATACAAAAATGCAATGTGTCTTGTCACTCAGAAATAATTTAATGGGTTTAAGCTTTAATTGTGATGGTGCAAATGCTTTCAGCAGCTAAAGAAAGAGGATTCTACCGCATTGTCCTTACAAGAGGGAAAGTCAAAGAGGAAAAGCTCGGCCTGCTGCAGGCTGGTGAGAAGACGTACAGAGGGTCTTTGAACTTTACACAAACAAATGCTTCCGTGATGAACTGAAGCGTTGGCTGACAGGCAGCTTGAAGAAGGCTATGCCCATGCTGAAAGCAGGGAAACAGCTCCATCTGTCAAGGGAGACAAAGCAGCAAACCCCTTTCACCTTTGGTACCTGAGAGAAAATCTCTGAGTGATCTGCCAGGAGTCTGGGGGTGGTCCCAGTCACTGCTCTCATGTGTGCATCCTCCTGACTGGTGTGGGGATGCTGTGTGTTTTAAACACACATACACACCAAATACATCCATACACTTGTGCATGCTTTTATATGTATGTATGTATGTATGTGTATATATATATATATATATATTTACACTTGCATCCTGAGACAGAAATATTGAAGCCCTCTTATGCTAATCCACATCCCAACACACCTGTGTTGGCAAAGTGTCACCTTTCCTGTTGCTGAGGATAACTGGATTACTGCTCGGTGGAGAGACTGATGGAAAAGGCAGTGAGAAGAGATGAATAGGAGAAAATAGTTGTTTGCTGCCATCAACAGCAATGTGGATGGCACCTGTAATGTCATCCATTGTCTCATAAAAAGAGACAGACCCAAACAACACCTGATATATATAGCCACACTTCCTAGGCTCACCTCTGAACACTCAAGGTAACTTGAGAAAAAAATCAGAAGCTGGAGTCTCAACAATAAGGCCCACTGATCTGCAGGATGAGACACTCAGCACAAAGCAGTTACCAGCTGATTTTAAGTGGGTGTTTGTTGCTTCCTCAAATGACCAAATATATGAAAGCATTTTATACAAGAGTGCAGTCTAGACATCAAGAAATACTTTGATTTCTCTTTTGTTTGTTTCACAGCAGCAGAAAATACCAAATATCTCTACCCTATCACCAGTAGGAAGTACAGAAAGAATTGTGTTTTAGATATTATGGTGAACCAGTAGTGTTTTAAAGAAATAACAGAAAACTCATATCTCACTGTCTACACCATACAACTTTTATATTTCAGAAACTGGACTTTACTGAATAAAATGAAATAGATTGCTTTGAACAGTACAACTCTCTTGAAGTGAGGGTTTTGAAGTTAAAATATGTGGATGTTCTTAAAATATTGATAGTCAAAATGCATAGGTGCATCTAATATGTCAGCACATCATTAAAGCCACTACGAGATCAATGAAAGAGAAGATTTTGAAAGGCAAATTGGCCTCTTGGTTTCAGGTGGACAAGTACCTTCCATGGGTTATAAGGTACTGCACAAGCAGAATTCCTGATGTCAAGGAAAGTCCTGTATATGTATACAAGATTTTTATAGTCCTTATGTATAAAAGATTTTTATTTAAATCCACCTGTAAAAATATTGTAGCTGTCACTCAAAGGAAACAACCATCAAAATGGCCCAGTGACAGCATTTTAAAAGGATCTATTTCCTCCTGCAGGTAGGATGAATGCATTCAACTCAATCATCCCTTTCCACTGATAGCAATGGCAGATTGAATGATAAAAGATATTTTAGCAGGAAAGAGCCTCTTTTAATTAAAATCTCTGACACATTAAGGGACAAAGATTGTATTTACATTAAAAGTCTATGGATAAACAGCATTCAAGGAATAGATAGGTAGCATCTCTGTAGTGGCAGCAAAAGATTTGGAAAAAATCAGAGGATGGACAAGAATAGAGGCAACTGACTGCAGAGCCAATTTTGCTGTATGTACTGTGAAATACTGAATAGGGTTTAGACTTGGGACACTGATATATGGTGCATATTGGCTCTCTACATTCCAAGTTCCAAACTCCAGTGTCATGGTGACCTTGATAATTTGTAGGATGGACTGAGACCCTAAAAAATCTACCTGCAACAGATTTCCTTAAAAGTTACAGGGAAGGAAGAGAAAATTGATATTAAAATCTTTACTTTTGTTAGGGTTAAATTTTGACTGTAAAATCTCCTTAGAGAAAGCTGTAAATTTTTTAGTCTTTCCATAAACTATGAGTTTTAAAATGGGATTATGTCAAATTTTTCTGGCTGTTTTCTACTAAAGGAATGAATTTACTGAATACTGAATATCTCAGGGTTCTCTGAATGTCTCTTTGCAAAATATGTCTTATGTATATGCATGGCTCAGTTCAAATCGTAAAATTAAATACTTGTAGTAAAAAGGTTTTGCAAAGCACATTCTGTGAATTATTTTGGGCATTAGATTCAGTAAAATAAATGCAAAATCCCACGGAAATCATTTTTTTTCTATTCCATCTAAGATACTACAACCTGACTGCTGGGGGTAGATGGCAGGAACATAAGTTATAAAAGAAAATCAGGTGGGTTAAAAAGACCTCTGAATAGTTTCAAGGCCAACTCACCATCAGAATATATACCTTAATCCTCCAAAATATGAAAGAGGGCATGATTTACAGGTGTTAGCCTGTTTAATGTTATTTCATCTGTAGAAAATATTCAGAGGCATGAAATACAAATAAGCAGTGAGCTTACATCTCTCTAGAAGCTCTGGTCTCCTAGCTCCAGCTATGCATTAAAAAACTCAATTTGACCAGTGCAGAAAGCACTGATTTTCTGCCAAACCAAGTTGGCAGCTCCCCTTCCACTGCCTGCTGCCCATTCACTCTGGCTGACTTCAAGAATCTGACTCAATAAAGTCCTGTTAATGTGACCTAACAGATCCAATACTAACATCCATTTTTACTAAATGCATAACTCCTTGTCATAGTAGAAAAGTGACATTTCTTCTCCTGTGCTCCTCCTTCCAATGGACACTGAAAATGCACCCATGCTTCGTAATTAGCCAGCACATAAACTCTTTCTGGTTTGAAAAATTTTGCTTTTGGCAGAAATGAGGAGTGGGAATAAATTGTCTTACTTTGGTGTGTAGGCTATACCAACTGCTGCATTTCAGCTTGCATTTATGTTTTTCTCAAATCCCAGTGATATCACTTTGGTGTTGTGTTCATTCATTTAATGTCATTCAAGACTGACTCCAAAAGGGGTTTTTTTTAATAAAATAAAGCTTTCCACTCTTCTCAATCCCTCCTGACATAAGACTTGCTGTGGGTAGCTGAAGCTGCTGCATTGAGACTGTTTGAAGGCTTCTTAGCAATATGGTAGGAGTTCCCTTTGGCAAGGGGCATTAATGATCCAGTCCTTTGTGGACCTTTCCAAGTCCATCTGCTATTACACAGAGAATACTTTATGCCACTATAGCATGAGGAAAGCAAAGGCACTTGGTTTTATGTTTCAAATCTGAAAAGTATTGGTGTATCTGAAAACTTCTCTGTCTTATTTTCTAACTATATCAAATGGTCCAAAAAAAAGACATATGCTCTCTTCCTTCATCATGAGAAAGACTGAATTTTATCAGAGTACCAAAAAACCCCAGCTTTTTTCTTGCAAGAATATTGTCTTTCTCTGCTGGGCTGAGCAGGGCTGAAGGTCAAATACCACCAGAAGGACATTTCTGAGTGTTGAGAACTGCCTTCTGCTATCCTTGGACAACTTCTGATTTCTTACTTAAAACACGAAGTAGCTGGTCACTACATGCTTTCCTGAAATCCTCACTACCAATGATACAGGTAAAGCTAAAGCAGGTGGCTGTTGTGGTTTAGGAATGGTATTCCCCAGTTTAGCACTCCCACTTGAGAGAAAACTGCAAGCTGCTACCCTCTCCCACTCCAGTGGGAGACAAAAGAAACTGGTCTAGGTAGACCTTATAATTAATTAAATTTACACCAAAGAATTGAAAGAATCTGTGGACTAGCCATATAGAAATTGTGGCACTTTCTACCATGGAAAGCCTTCTGATTTTTGGTGTCTTTTTTTATGTTTAGAAGCATTTTCCTAAGATAAAACTATAGAGAGACATGGAAACTGATTTCAAATTTATGGAAATCAATTAATAATATAGGGTTCCTTTCAGGTTTCTTACACAATCAAAACAAGGTGATACATGGTTATGTATTCCAAAAGATGGGCTAAGTCTTTGAAAATCATGACTCTAATAAATGTCTTAGGACTCTAGACAATTAATAGAATGAATTACATTTAGCTGGAAACCTCACTGCTGGAAGACTCCTACTTGTGCTAAACTTTTGTGAAGGTGTCAGGAGTACTAAGTCTATTGGTTGAGAAAACATACATATGCTATGCATCAGCATCAACAGGAAAGTAGAGATGGATTCCCAGAGATGTCATTTGCTTGTTTTCAAAAGCTATTGTAGCTCAGAGCAAGTAATAGCCTCAGGTTTATTGTCTGTTGGCTACATGAGATTATTGCAGGAGCAAGAGACATTACTGTCTATCCCTCGGAGGTGATATGTAATAACATGGAGAATGTATTCAGCTATGCTATGACTTTACCCCTAAAAATGCAATCCTCATTTCACAGGTTAGCTTCCAACATGTGGAATACTTTGTTTCATATTCTTCAGCAGGGTAAAAATGGAACTTTTTTTTGTGACTGTCTAAAACAGAAACCTGTGTCTTTGGCAATAAAAGGGGATTTTTGCAGGCACTACTCCACTTTAATTCAGTTTAAAATGCAAGAGAGGTGACTGAAATAAACAGATTTACACTATATATATTTCATATAGGTGAGTACCTCCTGTAATAGGAGAAAGTAAATGCCACTATTAATATCTTGGTGATTATGTGAGCTGAGACTTCATTACAAGGTTCCAGTATGAAAGTAATTTTCTCTAGCCTGTCTGCAAAGGGGACTTTAGGATATCTACCTCATCCATAATTCATTGGAAAGCAACTAAAGTCACATATAAGAAGGAACACAGTCACTAGAGATGCTGTCTTGTGCAATAAAGGATCACCAAATGAAGAGCTATCACTTATGACAATACTATTCAGATCTTTATTGCTACTGACAACTCTTTAGCACACCCATTAGCCCCTCCAGTGTAGGCTATAGCAGTAGATGGAAGGAATTATTTTCAGTACACAAGTGTACTTATCAAATGTTTATGGAAGTGGGCTACTTCAATCCCACTCTCCATGACAAACACCTAACTTAGACCACTACTCTCCTTCTCTTTTCCTAGGCTTTGTACAATTCACCATGTCCATAGATCAAGTCCAGGAAGCCATAGAGTAGTGGTGGCTGTGAGAGAAGCCTGAAAATTCTCCTACCTTCTGGCTCTTTGGCTGGCTCTGTCGAGGAAGCAAACTTGTGAAGACCAACACAAGAAACATCAAACTTGCCACAGTGAGGTCAATTTGATTTGAAGCACTGTGGCTTTTTAACATAACAACCCCATAAAAGGGTTTTTTCAAAGCATATCACCATTACTCACACCTCATGAAAAAGAAAGCACTACTCTAACTCTAATAATCTTAGAAGTACATAGCCAAACAGAATGGAAATCTGTGGAAGCTCTTTGGAGTGTCAGTTGACTCTTGTATCATCACTGAGCATTTCCCAGTCCTGAGCGGGAACTATTCTTGGCACTATTCTTGCTGTTGTGCAGCACAGGCCAGGTCAAAGTAGGACTATTTGTAAACTGAACTGTTTCAGGAATTTGCAGGAATATCATCCAAGATGATCTTGAGCCTACAAGAAACTGCACATGAAGGAAAAAAGCTTATGGCAAATTCTGCATGACTTTTCTTTCTCTCCCTAGTTGATTTCCTTATGGACTCATTCACAATCCAGCCAAGACTCATCTGCAAATTATCTAGAACATTTATTTTTCTTAGCCCCATATCATTTTGGAAGGCTCCTTTGGAAATTTTCTACCTTGATGTCTAAAAGTCTTTTAATCTCCTGCCTCTGCCTATTCATGGTCAATTCATATCTATCTATTCCTGAGTCTTTGAATGTCGAAAGTTCAGGTGCTGTGCTTCAGTTTGTAGTACTTTCTTTCCAGTTCCACCACTGTCTATTACCACAGTCTCTGCTGACTTTAGTCAGCTTCCTAAGATATTGTCTCCCTTCAGGATAAGCACTTCTGCAGCCAAGTGGAAGTAATATCCTCTAACCTTGTCTTGGAAGTGCCATGTGAGGGCATTTTAAGACAGTGCAGGCAGTCGCTAGGGTTTGAAAGAGGTGGTGCTTTCACAGCATCTCTTCCCAATGCCCCTACATTTTTATGGACTGAGTGAAAGCCTTAGACAACCTCGCCAGATTCCTTTAACTCAACCCCTGTGAGAGTAACTCAAAGGCCAGCATCCTGAACCTTGAGAAGAGATCCCTTCACACATTTCCAGGGAATGTGCAGAAGACCTCTGCTTTGTAAAAGTTTTATGGTTTGTAAAGTGAAGCGTCTGTCAGTCAGAAATTCAAGGCTTATCTCCTTTCAATCTGCTCTCAAGGCAAGACATTTATTGTCAGCTGGGAATGCCACCTCCACAGCACCAGAGGTAACTCCTGACTGGACAGATGTCCAGCTTGGGCTGTCTCACCAGTTAGCAGATTCTTGTGAGAGGGAAGACGTCCTGAGCCATCACACCAGCTGATAGGCAGAACAGATAAGCTCTCCTGTGGCAGGGAACATCCTGCTACATACTTCCCTCTACAGAAGATGAGCTTGCTGTCCTGAAAGCATGGTTAGACTACTTATAAGCCAAGCTGATATATCTGTTCAAAAATATTTGTATTACTGTTGTCAGTGTAGTCTAAGCACCATTTTGGTTTCTTTGTGATGACTTCCATTTTCCTGTCCTCATTCTGGCTGCTCTGTCTCCCAAAGTCATTGGCCTTGCACCTCTGCTCACCACTGTGGCATGTGTTATTTAGGGTAAACCAAGAACAGTCCTAACTTTTATCCATGTATATGTATTTCATTAGTGTCCATTTCTTTTCTTGGTCTCCCTATCTGACACCTGAATAATCTTCTATTTCTTGCTTTAAGATTAAAAGTTAAACCTTGCTTGTCTCCACCATGGCAAATTGTTAGTGTATCAATATATCAGCTGATTCCAGCTTTCTCTGGCCATGTACACACTTACCTGGAGTTTGTTCAGGGATGTTGGTCCTGCAGTGAGTCAGATCCAGTATTTCTTAAAATTTGCCTTGTCATAGTAATCAGAGTGCACTTGGAGGAAGAAGAGATGCGATTTGGGTTACATCAGAATCATATACCCAGACAAAGGAACTTGGAAGTGCTCCCAGTCAAATAATGCAGCCATAGCCTGAGCTGATCTAGCCTTTTTCACTCCTTCCAAGCTCTCAGCTTCTTTCTAATACCTCTCTTGGGAAGGAGAGAGATTACTAAAGCAAGGAAGCCTGTAACTTGCTTGTCAGGCACATTCCTGACTGGCTGTTGTAACTTTGATCCAAGTAAATCCCAAATATCTTCAGCATTCTAGTCCCTATTCTCTGAGGTAATTTGAATTTCCTAATCAGTACTCTCAGCTTACTGAAGTTTGCCTTCTTTAGAAAAAACATTGTCACTTAATCCAAGTTTGTCCTCCATGACTCTCAATGACATTCTCACAACTCTTGAAAACCACACCTAACACAACACTATCTCAACATTTCCAGCAACTGTTTAGTGAATAAATATATCAGATGTTGTACTCAGGAATGTATAGCACTTGGTCCCATCCACACACCTGTCTAGGGAATAAAGGTCTTTTGTGCCACTGCTAGTTCCAGTATGGATCAGAGATACAAAGGCTCTGTCTTTGCCCCCCTTGCAAAATGCCAGTGCTGGTGTGCAGGAGTTCTGCTATGCTAAGTGAATGTTCCTGGTGAATTCTGGGTGATGCTGCAGCAGCCTCAGCTGACTGCGATGATGGCTATGACTAATAAGAGCTGGCCTCACTAATCAAGGATAGGTTGTCTGGCAGTCAGTTATCTGTGTGAACACAAAAGCCAAGCCAGTCCTCACAAGAATGAACTTTATTCAAAATTCAGAAATAATCTCAGGAGTCTCCTATGAAAAAGGGGTGGGCATCTATTTAAAAAGAAAGGACAAGCCAAATCAAATCTTTTTCTGAGCTTTTCTCTTCTTCCAGTGGGACAGATAACTGTGTCCTAGCTGGCCTGGCTGATTGACGTACCCTTCTGCAAATTAGCTTCCTTTTGAAAGAATAGCAGCTTTCTCATACTTCATATTACCACCATGCTTGCACTGCATCAAAATTGAATAGACTATCTTCACTATTAGCCTAGTTCCTTGATGAGAATACTGTCTCTCTTGCCCTTACAACTGAAGAAAACTGCAAAATTCACCTGGTTTTAGGAGTTCTGACTGTCTGAGGAGGTCTCCCATGACAGGCCTCGTTCCAGTGAAGTCTGGATGGCATCACATGTGTCTCTCTTCCCACAGCCCTCAGGTGAATTTACTGTTCAGAAAGGAGAGAAGTGGATGGTTCTCAGCATGGAATAAGAGTTATCTGTATGTCCTCTTTAGTAGGATAATGTTTCTTACAGAAGAAGTTACTTTATGCTGAGGAATTAGAGACCACTATTGTAAACACATTAGATTGGGCATTTTTCTGTTGGTTTTAGGATGATCAAGGGAGGAACTTGTCCTCTGCAGAGAGGACTGAGAAAGGCAAGACAAATTAAGGAAAGGACAGAGAGATTGTGGACAAGGTAGAAACTCCATGGTGTCTGCAGAACAGATATTGCATTGCACTTAGGTGTTTTTTCCTTCCCCAGAGGCTGCTGTCACTTTTGCAATCCCCCAGGTTTGCCTAAGGCTAGGTGGGATCCAGTGGAGCACCTGGCCTGCCTTCAGCCACATTACTCACTAGCAGCATGGGAAATGTGCAGCAGGCCATGGTGATGATGTTGCTCTTCACTCTGCCAACAATCTGATCTCACAGACAGGGACTTGAGCTACCCAAACACAGAGCTGATGAGCTCCTGGCAAGGATCCCTGGATCAGACACCATCTGTTACTGCATAGGGAATAAATTTTGCCTCTGAACTTAGTACTATCACAACCCCCACATCAATCTTGTGTACAAGAATAAGGTGATAAGTTGTAATAAGATGAAGATTCCAGATTTCTAGAATAAATTTGCCACAGCTTTTAGCAAGGCTTTGGCCCTCCACAATTTCAACAGTTGTGGCCTTCCACTCCCCTTCGTCCTCCCTGACAGCAAAGTCAGACTTTCTCTCCTACAAACAACCTAACAGACCAGAGCAGGATGCTCTTCCTAAATGATGTTCTGTGGAATATATTCAGCCAGACACAGTCCATGACGTTGTGCACTTCATAGCCCTGCAACACAGTGGACTCAACAGAGGTAAACCAGTAAGCACAGTGTCCTGGCCAGCCTCTTGAAAATCTTATTTACCTGGTACCAGACCAGACAAAGACCCTGGCTGCTCCACAGTCAGTGCTAACTCATTGCAGTGGCCTTATTCCTTCAGTGTATCACAGGAGAACAGCATGGCTCAGGATAGAATTGCTGGTACTACAAGATCAGGGTGACTCAGCAGGACTTCCTCCATAACCCTGTGACATTTCTACTACCCTGCAAAGGATATTAATTTAAGGGCTGTGGCAAGTGGGATGAGGTAGTTAGTCATCCAGTCTTTTGCTTCTTCTTCTTACTTTCAGTTTCTCTCTTGCCAAATTTATGTCAAACAAGTTCCATCATCCTGCCATGGTGAAATGAGCAGAAAGGCAACAGGAGGCTGCACTCCTTAAATGTTTGAAAGGTGCACAAGAGCTTCTGGGCTACACATTCTTAACAGTTTTTTGCATCCAAGTTACAGAATAACTTTCTTGAATTCTCACTAATTTGTTATGCTTAAAGTAATTTTATGGGCAAAATGAACACATTATATAGGCAAAGATAATATTTCATTGTTATTCTAATTAGTCTTAATAGTCCAGTTGAAAAATTATCATTAAAAAATGATACAGTTATGATGATATTGACACAAATACTTCAAAGTACATAGCATTAAATGATATATACAAAAGCTTTTAAATAGCAATATTTCCTTTTACCCATCACTGCCCTAAGGGTTCTGAGGTTGCTTGCTGCCGGGAACTTGCAAATGAGTCCTTCTCCAGTTGAAATACAACACCAAGCATTTCTTCCTTTTCATCCTTGGAAAGTTTGGGGTAATTTTCACGTTTGCCAAGAAACTTCAATCCTTTCTCTTTCTTCATTGACCTGCAAGTCTGTGTTATGGGTAAATCTCTCAATGACACAATTTACAATGTCAGATAGAAGTCCCTTCCGAAACCATTTCACCCAGCTCAGAGGGTTGTACTCCTCTGGTGACTAGTAACTGAGTACTGAGGAGCTGCTTATAGCCCTGGGAACATCCTTTGCCTATATTTTCAAGGTTGTCTCCTATGTCCCCAAGCCTATAATCCTCCAAACTGTATTTCTTTCTGGGCTCAAAAGTCATTCTGCATGAAAGAACTATTTGTTATTACTATTAGCAGATGCTATTATAAGTATTCATATAGCATAAAGTCTTATACCGGAGCTATGCAAAAGCCAAATCAAAGTACATTGTCTGAAGAATTGCTGGTATTAGCTAAAATAATTTTCCAGGAAGGCCAAAGAAATTCCAGACAAAGCATGAGAAGTGATAGAACCACTGCTGTTAGTTAACAGAAAGCCTTCACTCTGTTCCAGGCAGCAGAATATTTACATATTTACATATTTACATTGAATATTTACATATTTACCTTGTTAATGTTCTGTTATAGACCTTCCCAGCATATCTCCAGAGCAGTGAACGGCAGAGTTGACTAGTCCTACAGTGCAAAGGAGAAATGAGTGCCTAACTGTGGGGGAGTAGCCCAACACCGTCTGTGCAGGCTTTTAGTTTGGAGGACTAAGCACTGAAGCACAGCTTAAGATACAGCTCAGTTCCCACCTCAGTCACAACAACTTGTGTATTTTCTAAAATAGGGCTTAATATGGGCATTGTCTCAGTCTCTCGTTGATAAATGGAGAGTAGGGATTGTCTCAATCACTAACAGTGACAAACTAAGGGTGCAGGCAGAAGGGTACGAATTCTTACTGAGCTGAATACATTTATGTGCCATTTTTTAACCTCACAGCTTACACAGGAATGAAATATTTTTGGCCTCACCTGAAAATTCTGGGTTTAATTTTTGTTTTCATTTCTGAGCTAGCAGTTGGACTGATTTTCTCCTACAGCCTCTAACTGGAGTAAAAGTGGTATTTTGATGAGGATGATGATGACACATCATCTGGACAGGGTTTCTTACTAATGCAGTGGTTTTCCCATCTCCATCCTCAGGTATACTAAAGACAGGGATGGCAAAAAAACAAGAAGATCCATCACCCCCTGAGGCACAGCAGTCCCATTCCCTGCCATGCGGTCAGAGAGACTGGGCTGGGTGTCAAGCTCCACTCTGGCTGAGCAAACATCCTAAAGGTGGCAAAGGTGTCACCACTCTTGCTGAAGATGAGAAAATGGTGTCCTGGGAACATAATCTGTGTTGTTTTAATGCAAAAATATGGTTATAATTTATACTGAGCATCCACTGAATTAGCAGCCTGTAATTAAAAAAAAAAATCCCAGCCTGTATCCCTAGAAAGAGTCCTCAGTATTAAGGTTAAATTAATGCCTTGAACTACAGAGTATTTATTTTTAATTTACATGTCTGTACTAGTTTTTAATACTATTGTGGTGATAGAGGAAATGAAGGCTTAATAATTAGTGGGCACTCTTTAGCTTGCTCTTGTCCTATTACCTTTGGGCTTCAGGGTCTCATTCTGCTTCTGCTTGGTGAATTTTACAATTGACCCCAAAATTAGAAGCCGTCAGTCCTTATTTCATCTGCTATGTTAAAAGAGATTCCAAAGACACAGTTTGTTCCAGTACAAATAATTGTTATCTTGAGTAAGAGGGGAGAAATGAATGGATAAATATGGATGGCTGTATTGGTAGTCTCAATGGAAAGAGATTAAGGAGTGAGAAGCTGGATGTCATTTCTGGCACAAGAAAAACATCAGTGCAGGCAATTTGAGAATACAAGTGTGTCTCAGCAAGAGGTAAGAATGCATAAGCTTTCTTTGCAGAGAAAGAAAATAAAATACATCAAGTCCCATCTACATATCAGCCATCTTTGGACCTTCTTAAAAGAAGCTGAAATAAAAGGGCCATTGCACTGATACATATCCAGCTCCTGTCATGACAGCCATGAAGGAGATCCATGTGAGAAGAATGCCAGTCCTCTGCAGGGATGCACTGATGGGATGAGGGAGAGGGATGGAGCCAATGAGGAAGGGGGAGCTCAGGGTCCTCTTCAGTGAATTCCTAGCTCATCAGCACATAAACACCAATATATCTGTGGGAACACACACCTTCTGCATTCCATTGTCTGCACAGTTAGTGCTCCTTTACTGCATTGCAAGGCAGATACAGCTTCATTCTACTGTTGGTTCCAAGCTGAAGTGACTTTTCAGATCTAAGCCATCATAATTCAAATGGAAATTTCAGTGTGGAGAAGAAATTTCTGTCTTCTTTTACATATGTACATTTACTTCCCACATAGGGAAGTCTTGAAAGAAACTTCCACCTTCTTTCACGTATGTGTATTTCCTGTGTAAGGAAGTCTTAGAACAGCCTTCAGAATTAAATCCATTTCCTAAGCCTCAGAAGTCAAATGAGCTCATACTTAGGCCCTCTCCTTTCCATCTCTTCCCAAAAGGTTAAGGTCTTTTCCAAGATGTGAAATACTCTGGGCTCTTTAAAGAAGTAGGATATTTACCAGTTCCTCCAGTAAGACCATTATTAGGGCAATAATTAAACACCTCTGAAAATGTCATTGTTACTTTCTCCTTTACTATCCTGATATTTGTGTTCCCACATCGTGATCATCTCCTCCAAATTTTCTACTGATAAATACACTAATTTTTGATTTCCCTGACGTACCCATAAGCAGGAGATATGTCATGAGATATCAAAACTAATGTTCATGTTCATTAACAGGAAACTGAGAACTGCTGAAATCTGTAATAGCCACCCACCTACCAATCATGGTGACTGTGTCTCAATTACTCTGTAGCCTGTAGAAAAAGCTATGCAGCATGATACTGGGACACTGATAGGAATGCCATATTGGTAGTTCTTTTGCATTTATTATCTTAGTGTTACTTTCTTCAAAATCTGTAGCTGTCAAAAAGCCATTTTCAAAACATTTCCTGATAATAATTTTGCAAAAGTTACTGTGGAGAAATTAAAAAAGAAAATGTCTTGACATTTTTATTTTGGAAAGTTTACAGATTTCAAAATTCTAAATGTTAATGTTATGACATAGAGCTATTTTGACTTGTACATTTTTATATAATTTTCTGGTGCCCTTGATTTTGCATTTTTTGTGCATTTTACAGTTCACATTTCAAACTCTGACCTGGAGAACATTGCAGCTAAAAAAAGCTGCCAAAACTTTGCTTTTATCTTTAAGAGCAACAGTTATTTAAGAATAGTCTGACACCATTCATGGGCTTCAAGTTAGAGCACTGTTGATTTTGTCTGCTTTGTTTTAGACCTCAAGCTTAGGACAAGAAGAAAAGCACTCTATGAGGTATGTATCAGCAAATGATACAGGCATTCTTTGTCATTTGAGAAATACAAGGGTATCTAACACATCCTGAAGGAGATCTCTTTCCACCTGGAGTGGCAAGGCAGGTGGAACAGCCTGATCATCTCAGATAGCATTGGACTACAGAGTAAATCCAAAGCATCAATTTTCTTTTTCCCTTTTTTTTTTTCCCCTTTTTTTAGCAGAACAGAAGATTTTTAAAAATTATTCAGTTACCATAGATATCCAGAGTGGATCAACTGACTAAATTTAGATGTCTACTGCCATATGAGACATTTTAGGGATCCCACTTGACTTTCAGTTGTCCTTCCACATTGGCCTGAGCTACCTATGTGTCTTTTGTCATATCTGCTTGCCCCATGAGGGTTCTTAGATGTGCTGGAATAGCTCACATGGCTCGAGGTGCCTAAATTTAAGCACCGAGATCCTGCCCTTTAGGTGGCATTAATTTCCAGATTAAGACATGCACCAAATGTCCAAGATTCCAAAGGCTTCGACTGGCAACAGAGCCTGGAGAGCAATCCTACTGTCTAAATGCAGCAGCTATGGTCCCTTGGGATCATAGAATCAGAAAGGTTGGGAAAGACCTCCAGCACCATCAAGTCCACTGGGGCCTCCCAGCTACAAACACAGCCTGCTGCTTCACAACAGCCCAGCTGTCCCCTGGGAATTGTGTCCTCACTGCCTGACCCGTGCACGTGGTCCAGGGGCTTCAGATGGCACCAGACACGCCAGGGGGGCAGTGCCTGGAGCTCTGCAGGGAGCACACTGCCACTGCTGACACACATGCAGGTATTGTAATGTGGTGCTGATGCCCACTCCTACAGCTGGTGAAGTAAAAAACATACCTATGTCAAGCTGCTCACTACTGATCAGATAAGATCTTTAGATCTAGGAAAAAAAACCAAAAAACAAACCCAGGGGATGTTAATTACAGATCTCCTCAATAGTTATAAACTAATAACAAAATCCTGCATTTTGAATAATATAGAAACAGTAAAAAAAAGGCCTTGAATTAAGGAAAACCAGAACAATTTCAAAATATTATTTTACTGTTCGAGAAACCTTGAAAATTCTTTCATTTTTGCAATGAGAAATACTAAAACACTCATTCAGCTCAACAACAGAAAAGTCTGTGGATTTCAGGCTGGTCTGCTCTGGAGGATCTGCCCTTTACCTTCGCAACTGCGCAACCCTTCTGAAAGCCACAGCACAACGTGATCTAATTCTTAACCTGTTTTCACTGGAGACACCTTCATACAAATCTGGACTATTCAAGTCTGAAAAAAAGACCTCTCAACTGTTTTAATTCAGCCAGAGGCATCAGATCGTGCTTAGATTTTGCTGAATCTAGCAGACTCTGGGCTTATACACTGTAATTTTGGACACTCATCTTTCAAAACATTTTTTTCAAAGACTGCAGTCCTAATTTTTTTTTTAAACTACAGCTCCTAATAAATAACCTGGATGGTTTTCTCTATAACTTTTTGGATGGTATGGTTTGCTAGAAAAATATATGTGAGAAATTTTGGATAGATTGCATGAGTCTAGAGAAAACTAGAAGAGGAGAAAATTGATCTTAGCTACACCAACATTACTATGGAGGAACTCCTGTCTCTTCAACAAGTACAAGAAATGGTGATTTGAGATGCTGAAAAAACTGCTGAAGAAGGAGAAGCTAATGAAACGTGGATTTGGAACACTTACTCTTTCTAAACCTGCTGGAAAGAAAAAGAAAGGAAAGGAGCTGCTTTATGCACAACCAGTTGGAAACATCACTCCCCAATAAGGGAAAAGCTTATGGATCAGGCAATGTATATTCACAGAATTGTGGTTATCCAGACAAAATCCAGACAAAATGCGAGTAGCTTTTTAATTTTAGATATCTCATAACTGGACCTCTGAGGAAACTTTGGCACAGAATGAGAAAAAATGCAGGTAAAATTAATGGAAAAATGAAGAATTGTTAGTTCCCATTAACCTGCTCACTGCCAGTTCATACTAAAGACTTGATGATGATGACTTTGGCCCCCAGGAAAATAACAAGTTGAAGAGCTTTGATTATCTGCAGATTACTTCAGAAGGTAAAAAATAAAAGGAAAATAACTCATTTACCATTTTATATTCCTAATGTCTAATCTATTTTTTCCATTTCTTAGCCCCATTTACCTTCTTTAGGCTTCTACTTCTTTCAAGCAGTTGTCACTTATTAGCTTTCTTTCTTTCTCTTCCCTGGTTTTTCACTGCTTCATTAAATGAGATGCCTCAAATGTTCCTATATCCTTCAGTCTCATAACCTGTGTTTCTGCTTCCTAAAACTTGTTGGCATCCTTCTTCTCTTAGAATGCACGAGTGGAGCATCCTGGCTTAAAGACACTGCTTGAGAATACAGAGCCAGACATCGTGTGCCGTGTACCAAGTGCTTGCATACACAGCATCAATTTGCTCAAGTACTTTCAGCTGCCATCACACATTTCAAATTCATGTATGCCATTTTGTCATCCTTCCGTACCTTTCAGCATTGTTTCCTCTCATTTTTTTCTTCTTTTCATCCTGAACATATGTTAGATTAGAAGGTGTAGTCTTCAATTTAATCAGTCTTTTAAATCTTTCTCTAAATCCCTTTTGTGCTCTCTCTATCTATATTTATTCTACTAAGCTGGTGCTTGATTGGGTTACTCTAAAACAAATTTCTGTGCAATATGACCTGCAAGCTTTCAATAATGTGATGTTTACCTTCTCATTAATGAGGTGCTCAGTATAAGAGAAAATTCTCCAATCTCAGTAATGTACATATACAGTGCTCCTGAAACTTATTCTGACATCCAAAACTTTTTTTCCAGGCTATTGATACAGAAGGTATCTTCTGTCTGGGGTAATCTCAATTTTTTTTTCCAGACAAGATCTTGTGAAATGGGATGGTTAGTAAATCTACAAATATCTGTTGAATTGCTTAATTTTAGCACTTCTAGAAAAGCAAATCTTCTGGACAGTGTTTTTTCTCAGTAATTTGTGTATTGTGCAGCATGGGGATAATGGGAGCCTTATTCTGATATGTCACTGACTTTTCAAAATGTTTTATTCCAGAATTTGCTGAAAGAAAAAGAAGAAAATTGATTAAAAGGGAGGAATCACCCTCCATCCAGCCCTGTAAGCAGTTTTTTTACATAATTTTCCCCTGCCTTTAATTCTTAGAAATTTTGGTTTTGCACAGAGCATTTCCAAAGATTATTCCTTCCTAGTCTGAAGATCACAGTAGTATATTTTTTATTAACTTCTTCAGTAATTTACTTTTATCTTAGTTTTATCCCAGCTATTTATACCTCTCAACTTATAGTTTACTTGAGACAAATTATGAATCTACTTAAGTCAAAGTGAAATATACCACTCTTTAACTGGGAAAGGGTGCTTTCGTTTTTTAGCTTTAGTTTCTGTAAATTGGTTTTATGTTGCTAGTGAAAGTAATAGACATTACTTAGTGCAGAGCACACAGAGCCAGTCACCACGGCTCAGCTGGCATGAAGTAACTTGCCTACCTGCAGTAATTCAATTGTGCTCAATTATGGGGCCACAGCATCAATTTTATTGCTGTTACTTTCAAGAGTAGGTGAAGCTTACAGTTTATATAACTCTGGGAGGTGATTGCCCTAAATATGATCAAGACCAGCTGGATTGTATGAATTCAGATTTCCAAATGTGTTTGAGTAAGTTTTCTCTGTACCTAATATTTCAACATTTTTGATGTATATTTTTACTGATGACAGGCTTGATACCACTGTAAATTATCTCAGTCACTTCTGGAACATTATTAATTTCATGCCTTCCTTATTTATGAGTAGACCTGGTTTCTTTCCTCTGGTAAGCTTCCACAAGCTGTTATACTGCTTTCATATCTCTGGCACATATTAACTCATTTTGCTGCTTTGCTCCCAGATATCAGTTTCCACTGCAAACCTGCAAAATTTAGCATCAATCTACTGAAAAGCTGATAATATTCTCAGAAGAAGTAAGATCCTGCTTTCAGTGGCTCGGTTCCCACAAGATGTCATATTATAAAAACATAAACAATAGTTATGATTAGTGGTACAAATCTAAGATTCCTCGCTAGGGTCAGAAGAGTTAGGAGTCTGGTCTGATAAGTCCTGATAAAACTTTTCATTTCCACCTGTTTTCCATGCAAAAGTAAGCAATGGTGTTGATTTTTTTTCACAGAATGATACAATATCTCAAGTTGGTCCACAAGGATCACTGTGTCCAACTCCATGTTCATCACAGGAATAAGTTTCTATATTTAGGAGTGTTCAAAGAAAGCCTCTAAGGGACAAGGCAGTATTACTTCTCTCATAACTGAAATGGTTGTTCTGCAAAACTACACATTTTTATAAGGGTTATATATTCTCAGTCATATTCTTTTACATGTGTTGGTGATGACCATCAACTTATGTGACTCAGTGCAGACGTTGGAGGGTTTCAGGGGATCTTGGTGTTCACGCTGCCTATCCAGAAGGAGTGGACGAACTTTAAAACTTCTTTTAAACTCGCTCTTAATATACTATAGAGTTTCTCTCCCACAGATAGATACACATAATTTGCATACTTCTAATTTTTTCTTCATCCGATGATATATGTGCCTGTCCTACAACACTTTTCTTTGCCAGCAGCATCAACTCTGACATTGGCACAAATATCAGGAAGGATCTGGAAGGTTCAGAAATTAAAGGAATGGGAATAGGTGTTATTCTTTTCCAAAACCCACTTAGGAGAGCTCAAGGCTACAGCCAGACCCCCCTGTGGGCCTAGTCCTCAGCTTACGGTTGCAGAAAATATTCAATTTCTTCCACCCACATCTTTTGCCATGCAGCCTGTACCCCATTGGTTTGAACTGTCAAGCAGTGCTAAATAGTTTGGAGCTGATCTTCCATCTTGATGCTGACTGTCAGTACAACCCCACTGGTACTGTTGCCATTTGATTGAAATAAACTGTATCTAACTAGTAGAGAACCTTATAGTTGACTTTAGTCGTAGTAGTCATGCTAAGGCTTGATAGGCCGCATATAACCTGCAAATGAACTATCATAGTAAAATTTGTAGTGTAAGCAATGTATCTAAGGAATAATCACTTATCTAAGGAATGTACCTGTTGGCAAGAACCTAAATGTCAAGAAGATAACAGTACCAGGCGATAGAATTAAGTAAGATGTTGTAGTGATTAAGAAATCATGTAAAGAAACATATAAAAACCCTGTAAATTTTCTGTAAGATGGGGCTCTGACTTTGGACGCTAGTCCCAGGCTCCCAGGGCCCTCAATAAAGCACCGCATAAACGACTTCGGTTGTTTGTGTTTTCCTCGGATCGGGCAACAGTTTTCTGGCGACCGCGGCAGGACTCCGAAGGCAGCTGGGGCGGTTCGCGTTTCGATCCACTCCACGCCGGCACCGAGTGATTCTCGGGGAGTCATCGGCTCGTGCCCGACCCCTGCGCCTGGCGGACGACTGCGAAAGGTAAGCCCGAAGGTGCTTTATTTTTCTGGTTTGGGTGCCTGCCCATAAGACGAGGCGGCGATCCTCGCAGGGTTGGGCTAAGACGTCTGGTTGGTCTGGGAAGCCTAGGCGCCGGCTGTCAGACGCGGCGAAAGCTGCGCAGGTCCGGCACTTGCCCCTCGCGGCGTCGAGAAGCGGCAAGTTGGTATTGGTCTGGTATTGGTCTGGTATTTTATTCTGGTATTTACTTGCTGTGTGAGTGCGAATATATGGTGTGATTGATTTGTTGAATTGTCAATATTGATTTGGATGACTATTGTTTTGTACACTGCTGCACATTAGTTGTTGTTGATTCGTTGTACGGCTGTAGGTGGAATCGATTCAAAATGCCATTTAGAGCTCTTAAGTCTATGGTTCAGTTCTCTAAGGGTATACCCGAAAATACTCCGTTAGGATGTTTATTGAAGAGGTGGAAAAGTGAAAGGTTTTTCCAAGAGATGAGTAAGGACAAGATGATTGAATATTGTAACCATTGGTGGCCAGAATATGAGCGAGAGGGGCCGTCATGGCCAGAAAATGGTACTGTGGATTATGATACCCTGAATTCACTAATGCAGTATTTGAAGGAAAATGAAAAATGGGATGAGGTACAGTATTTAGACTTGTTTTACTTACTGCGCAGTAAAAAGGAGTGGCAGACTGAATGTGGAATAATGGTATTAGAGATGAAAGAACCTGGGTGCGGGGGCTGTAAAGGGAGATCTAAATGTGTTCAGTGCTTAGCCTTGACCTCTCGACCAGAGGAAGATTTGTCTTTAATGGTGTCACCCGGAGCGCCGTCCGCCCCACCCTCCCCTGCTGCCTCAGCATCCCCTGCCGCCTCAGCGTCCCCTGCTGCCTCAGCGTCTTCTACTGTCTCACCTCCTCCTGCTGTCTCCCCTCTCCCCTCTGTTTCACCCTATTCCTCCCTGTATCCCGCGTTACCGGAGAGCAGTGTAGATGAGGTAGATGAGGAAGATGAGGAAGAGGAGGAAGAGGAGGTGGCAAATATAACAGTAATGCCAGGGAATGATAAGAGGGTTGTTGTGCGTCCTCCAACCCCTTCCCCTGTTTCTCCCCAAAATCGGCGAAACACCCCGCTTGCAGCACGAACTAGGCAAGGACGGAAGAATCATGGGGAACCCCAGCTAATTGCTCCCTTAAGGGAAGCTATGGGACCTCAAGGAGGGAAAGTGCTTGTGAAAGTGCCTTTCTCCCCAGGAGACCTGGTAATTTGGAAACAGTCAGCAGGGAGTTACCGTGAGAATCCTGAGAGAGTGGCGCGGGTAGTTAAAATGATTATTAAAACACAGAATCCAGATTGGAACGATATGCAAGTTTTGTTAGACACTTTAATGGACTCCACTGAGAAGGAGATGGTGCTGCGGGCAATGAAAGAGCGTGCTCGGGAAATGATCAGGCTGTATCCAGGCGGAAGAACCTTGGGAGACTTGGTGCCTAGTGATGATCCAGGGTGGGATCCGAATAGGGATGAGGGGAAGGAATCTATCAGGGAATATCAGGAGTTGTTAGTGGAGGGAATTAGGACTGGAATGCCCAAAACACTAAACTGGTCAAAATTGTATTCAGTAAGACAAGATAAGAATGAATCACCCTCGGCATTTTTAGAACGACTTAAAGAAACAGCCAGGCGATTCACAGATTTGGAGATTGATAGTGAAGCAGGAAAACTGCAGCTTGCCTTAATCTTTTTAGGTCAGACTCAGGAAGATATTCGTAAGAAACTGCAGAAATTAGAGGGACAGGATACTCGTGATTTGGATAAAATGCTAGAAATAGCTTGGAAGGTTTACAATAATAGAGAAAAAGAAGCTAGTAAAAAGCAACAAGCGAGTCTGTTAGCTGTGCTGCAGCAAACGAATGCTGGTAGAGGGAGGGGTAGAGGTAACTTCGGACGGGGCCGAGGGCAAGGAAGGGCAGGATTTCAAAACATGGGAACAAGTGGAAGAGGGATGGTTTCCCCAGGACTCCAACGAGGGGGGCTTGCCTCTAATCAATGTGCTTTCTGCCGACAAATAGGACATTGGAAAAATGAGTGTCCTGTAAAAGCTGGGCTGGGAGGGGTATCTGGTAATTCAGGGGGTTATCCGATGAATCCAGAAGGGGTCGCCCAGGCATTGGTGTTGAGCAACTATCAGAACCAGAGCTGACTAGAAGAAGGTTTGACTGTGGTGCTTGAAGTTGATGGGAAAAAGCAGGCATTTACAGTAGATACAGGCGCTACCCATTCTGTTCTGAATAAACGGTTAGGACCTTTGAGTGACACTACCATACAAGTAGTGGGGGCAACAGGGCAAGTAGAAGAAAGACCCTTTTTGCAGCCTTCACATTTAAGATTTAGAGGAAAAGAATGGGATCACCAATTTTTATATATGCCCAACTCCCCTAAACATCTTTTCGGAAGAGATTTATTGTCATTCTTGAATGTCAAAATATCCTTTGAACAAGGTAGGGTGAAATTGGAATTCCCAGAAAAGGAGATTGCTAAGCTTTTTGTGATTAGAGAAGTAGACCCCTCTCCAATACCTAAAGAAATTGAAGATGCAGTAGTTCCCTGGGTATGGGAAACGGGAAATCCAGGACGGTCCAAGGCAGCGGAGCCGGTGGTATTAGAACTGAAAGAAGGGGCAAAACCAGTCAGGGTAAAACAATATCCAATTAAACTGGAAGCAAGAAAAGGGGTAGCACCTTTAATCACTCAGTTCCTAGCCCAAGGAATTTTACAAGAAAGTGAGTCAGAATACAACACTCCAATTTTTCCAGTACAAAAACCAAATGGTAAGTATAGGTTAGTACAAGACTTGAGAGCTATTAATGAAATAGTAAAGGACATTCACCCAGTGGTAGCTAACCCGTATACACTGTTAACATCTGTGTCAGAAAGATTTAAATGGTTTTCTGTGATTGATCTCAAAGTTGCATTCTTCTGCATCCCTCTGGCATTGGAAAGCAGAAAATATTTTGCATTTGAATGGGAGAGTCCCGACACTGGAAGAAAGAGACAGCTCACCTGGTCTCGGCTACCTCAAGGTTTCAAAAACAGTCCTACAATATTTGGAAATCAGCTGGCAAAGGAATTGGAAGTATGGAAGACAACGGAGGTAAGAGAATCTCCTTTCTCTTATGTGGTATTGCAGTATGTAGATGATATCTTTCTAGCAACAGAAGAACAAGAAATTTGCCTCAAGTTGACAATTGCACTGTTGAACATGCTAGGCCAAGCTGGCTACCGGGTATCAAAAGAGAAGGCCCAGTTGGTGAAACAAAGTGTTATTTACCTAGGATGTGAAATTACACAGAGTCAGAGAAAATTAGGAATCAGTCGAGTAGAAGCTATCTGTGCTATACCCCAGCCGAGGAACCACCACGAACTGAGGTCCTTTTTAGGAATGGTAGGATGGTGCAGGCTGTAGATTTTGAATTTTGGGCTCTTAGCTAAGCCCTTATATGAGGCCCTGAAAGAACCGCAGCTACACTGGGACCGACAAAGGAAAAAGGCTTTTGAAGACTTAAAACAGGCCTTGAAAGAAGCCCCTGCGTTAGGCCTCCCAGATCTCAACAAAGATTTTCAGTTATATGAAAGGCAAAAATTAGCACTTGGGGTACTGGCTCAGAGACTCAGATCTTGGAAACGCCCGGTGGGGTATTTCTCGAAGCAACTGGACCCAGTTAGTGCTGGATGGCCGTCGTGCTTGCGGGCAGTCACGGCCACAGTGATCCTCATCCAGGAGGCCAGAACATTGACTTTGGGGAGGAAAATAGAGGTATTTGTGCCTCACATGGTACTGGCAGTTTTAGAACAAAAGGGGGGTCACTGGCTTTCGTCCAGCAGGATGCTACAATACCAAGCAATCCTGAGAGAACAGGACGATGTGGAGCTGAAAATGACTAATCACGTTAACCCAGCAGAATTTCTCCGCAGTGAGCAGGAAGAAAGAGAACTGGCACATGATTGCATGGAAGTGATTGAACAGGTGCATGCTAGCAGAATCAATTTAAAGGACACCCCAATGGAAGACCCAGACTGAGAATTGTTTACTGATGGATCCAGTTTTGTGGAAAATAGAACCAGGTGGCTGTAATGCATGTTAGAGGACATCAGAAAGAAGACGGAAAAGTTTACGAAGGGAACCGGATGGCAGATTGGACAGCTCGGGATGTAGCTAGAGAAGTATGGACTCAAATGGCCTTAGTACCAATTAAAGTGAACCCAGTAACCCCACATCTATTACAGGAACCAAAGTACTCTCCAGACGATGAAAAACTGGCATCATTGCTGCTAGCCCAAAAGAATGCAACTGGATGGTATGTAACAGGAACGGGACAAATTGTAGTACCTGCCAGAATCATGAAGGCAATCCTGAAAACAGAACATAATAAATGCCACTGGGGAGCAGAAGCATTAGTAAAATTTTTAAAAAGAGAAGTGATTTCTAACCAGATGTTAACATTGGCAAAACGAGTGAATGCCATGTGTCCAATTTGTTTAAAGAATAACCCAATAGTTAGGAAACAGATTCAGCTAGGGAAATTGCAGATGGGACCAGAACCAGGAGATTACTGGCAAGTGGATTTTTCAGAATTACCAAAAGCGCAGAATTACAAATATCTTTTAGTGTATGTATGTACCTTTTCAGGTTGGCCTGAAGCCTTCCCTTGCCGAACAAATCAAGCAAAAGAAGTGGTCAAAACACTGTTGAGGGAAATCATTCCAAGATTCGGAGTGCCGTTAGGACTGTCATCAGATAGAGGCCCACATTTCATAGCAGGAGTTGTACAAGAAGTAGCCAAGGTACTAGACATATCCTGGAACCTACACACCCCATGGCGACCTCAATCTAGTGGCCAGGTGGAGCGGATGAATCAAACGATCAAAAGACAAATTAAGAAAATTTGCCAAGAGGCAAAAATACAGTGGCCACAGGCATTGCCGTTGGCATTGCTCAGAGTTAGAATCAAACCCAGGGAGCGGGTGGGAGTTAGCCCATATGAAATTCTATACGGGAAACCATACCATGTTACTGTGTTAAAAGGGGATCTGCATGTGCAAGGTGATCAAACAATATTCAGCTATGTCATGTCATTAAATAAAATCCTTAATGCTTTAAGGGGAACCTTGCAGTGGAACCGACCCATGCCACTGGAAAATCCGGTGCATGACATTCAACCAGGAGACCAAGTGTACGTGAAAAATTGGTCCACCCACCCCTTGAAGGAAGCATGGGACGGCCCGCATCAAGTGATCCTGACAACCTACACGGCAGTAAAGGTCGAAGGAATCGACTCATAGATCCATTACACTCGGGTCAAGAAAGTCCCAGTGCAATGGGGGGCACAGTTAGTCTCTCCCACGCGGATGATTTTCCACAAAAAGTAGCATTTTTAATTATATTGTTACTGGTGTTGACGAAACCCATCCGTGTTAATAGTTCTGATTTTATTGTAGTTGCAGTTACCGAACCAGTGGTCGGTGTCATGGAAAGAATGGATGTGAACCTGACCTGTGTAATAACAAATAACCAGAAAACTGAAGCCCGGAATGTGCGAGCAATCTGGAAGAAAAGTGCTGATTATCCGGAAGCAAATGCTACTACAGTTTGGGATAAGGATGCACAAAAAGGAAACACCACATTACAGCTGAAGCGAGTCAGTCAAAAAGATATAGAAAGGTACATGTGTATTGTAAAATCCCGGAAAAGCTTTGATTATAAACAAATTACATTGAGAGTAGTGCCCTGGAAGTTGTGGAAAGATGCTCCATCCCAGGAATCTGTAGAGATAGATCCCCCTTGGGCTAGACAAGATATGTGGGAAGGATTTCCCTTGAAGATGAGTTGCCCATTCATGTTGAAACAGGGATGTAATCAGACTGTGCAGGTCAAATGGTGGAAAGAAAACAAGCCAAAGTCATAGGATAAGATAGACCGAGGAATTAGCTGGTGGGAGAAATCTGGAAAAAGTATAAGATGGTTGAATATTAGTAACCCTCAAATTGGTCTTACTGAAGGAAAATACTTGTGTTTAGTGATATGTGGAATTGAGGCCGATTATGGAATAAGAATTGTAGAAGCTGGACAAGGAACCAGACCCCCTCACATAGTACCCCCAACAGGAAAGAAGCGTAGAGAAGTAGCTGTACATCAAAGTCATGAACGGGAAAATCTGATAATAGGGCTGATTAGAGATTTTGGGATGGTGCAAAATGTATCCCGAATCACAGCATGCCTGCCACTTCCACAAGCGGCGGGCGAACCAATTCCATGGGGAATAATTCCCATTCCATTACCACATGAGATAGCAGAAAATATATCCACTGTATGTCACATTGAAAGAAAAGAAAAAGAAATAGTGACTGTCAAAAAGAATGTCTAGAACGCAGCCTTGTATGCTACCGAAGATGTAGAAGTTAGAACAAAGCAACCTTACCAGGAAGTTAAGTGTGAAAATGTAAGCCAGCAACAAGTTATTTGGGACAATTGGAAGACTGTATGGGGTCCGAGCTTACTAGAACACTACAGTTACATTGGAGCAGTAAGTTGGTGTATACAATGGACAGGAAAGAAAAATAAAACCCTGTTAGAAGTCTACAAGACTGAAACATCTACAAGAGAAATTAAAGAAGCTAGAGAAAATTAGAATTGTACTAATGTCATTACATGTGATACCCCTGAAAATCAGATCAATTTGGCTCCTCTTAGAGTACTACTTAAGTAGGGATGTGAATGCAAGAGATTCAATCATACAATACTAGACAAAGTAAACTCACTCTGGAGTAACGGAATTAGGAGAGCTGTAAGCTGCCAGGACACTACAATTAAAGGTCCAGGGAACTTAGTTTGGGTAATGGGACATGGACAATGGACCACTCATATTCCTATAGATGGGCCTGTGACACAAATTACTCTAGGAATCCCTACTCTTTGTCCCCTATAGAAACAATCAAAACTGAAACCCAACCGGAAGAAAAGAGAAGTAGATGCATTCACGGAGTTAGAAAATGAATGGCACGAACCTGATGGCGGAGTTAAATTTGGGTGGGCTTTAGAATCATTATTTGCACCTATAGCCACTTATAGGAACAGAGAGATGCTGTACAAATTGTTAGGGCAGACTGAAAGATTAGCAGCAGCCACCAAAAAAAGATTCAAGGATATAAATTTGCAATTACAAGCCACATCCCGAATGACTTTGCAGAACAGAATGGCACTGGATATGCTCCTGCTAAAAGAGCATGGTGTGTGTCAGTATCTAAAAACAAGAATAGATCATTGCTGCATCCATATTCCAAACATGACTATTGAAGTAGAAAAAGATATCTCTCAATTAGAAATCGTTGAATCCAAAACAAAAGATATTGAAAAGGAAGCACAACATAATTAGATTAGAGAAATTTTTGAATCTTTAGGGCTTCAGGTTTCTAGATGGGTTTCGTCTGTAATACAGTACATTCTGTTGATTTTAATTCTGTTACTAACTGTTTGGCTAGCATATAAGTGTGTTCTAGGAGTCATTGAAAAGGAGACAAAACGCACCAGAAGAGTAATGAAAGCCTTGACAAGAACCAACGAGATGCAACTGTCTCACTTGACTCCTCCGAAGTATGAAGATGTTATCAGGCAAGAGAATCCAGCATTTGAAGACCCGATAACAACTGAGAATTGAGCATCCTTGCAGAAGACTGAAGAATGCTCAAAAGGGGGGAAGTTGTTGCCATTTGATTGAAATAAACTGTATCTAACTAGTAGAGAACCTTATAGTTGACTTTAGTCGTAGTAGTCATGCTAAGGCTTGATAGGCCGCATATAACCTGCAAATGAACTATCATAGTAAAATTTGTAGTGTAAGCAATGTATCTAAGGAATAATCACTTATCTAAGGAATGTACCTGTTGGCAAGAACCTAAATGTCAAGAAGATAACAGTACCAGGCGATAGAATTAAGTAAGATGTTGTAGTGATTAAGAAATCATGTAAAGAAACATATAAAAACCCTGTAAATTTTCTGTAAGATGGGGCTCTGACTTTGGACGCTAGTCCCAGGCTCCCAGGGCCCTCAATAAAGCACCGCATAAACGACTTCGGTTGTTTGTGTTTTCCTCGGATCGGGCAACAGTACCAAGGCACAAAAGAACAGGTGGCATCCTATGCCTGCAGTCTGCTTTGTGTACTGAGAACTTACTTTTCATTGCTTCCAGGGGGTTTTTGTTTGTTTGTTTGTCTGGGGTTGCTTTTTTGTTTGGGGTTTTTTGTTACTTGGATTTGGGTTTGGATGGTTCGTGGTTTTTATTGTTGGTATTGCTTTTTGGGAAACAGTGAAAACTTTTATTTCTATTTTCTTCCTCTGTAGATTAAAATTAGGGGGATCAATGTGTTTAGGAAAAAAAAAGCCAGAAGATAACTGCATTGTCATTCTTTGACTGAGGAGTTTCCATTCATTTGAATATATGTCTTGAAGAGTACTGTAGTACAATTACAGTGGGGTTTCAGTCTCAAGAGGCCCTTACAAGTACGTTTTCAAATGAAAATTGATCAAGGCTAACAACAGGAACAAAAACTCCAACTATGAAAAGTTTTTAGAGTCTTTTAGAATGCTGTGGTTTTATGTATATTGTCTCTGTTGTCAATTCACTGAGTGCACAAAGCTTTGCTGTCTTCTGGGGTGAAATCTGCTTTAGCATAGAACCTTAGAAAAAGGACCCTGACTGGATTCAATTCTTTTTAATGTGATTTCAGTTAATAATGGTGTGATTACACTTTTTTCTTTTGATTCAAACAGACAAAAAATTCTTGCTAGTAGTTAAGCAATTTTATATTAACTACTTCACTTGTAGGAAAAAGACAAACAGTTTTATTAGCTAATTATTTCACTTTGAAAAAAGGCAGAGTGAGGGAGATGATATTCCTAAAGTCTTTGTCCTGTTGTATGTACTTTAGGATGAAATATTTTCCTGTTTCTGTTGTTGCCCATCATTTGATGTTTGGCCCAGAGGCATGCCAAGCTGAGTGTCCCTCTATGATCCCTGGGGAGAGATGACTGCTGTACCATACTCTGTTGAAACTGAGTACATACCCTTCCCAACAAATGAGTTTATACCCTTCCCAGCTCTGTGTGGCACCCAGATGGTCCTGAGAAATACCCAGGTATGATGAGATTTGTTTCTTTGCCAGTTTATGCCTTCTCCTCCCACCCAGGTTTATCTTACCCCAGCGATACACAAGCTGCACTACCAACAGCATTGACTGAACCACAGTGGTTGTCTGAGGTAGGATTTGGATACACAGATGAGAAGCTTAACCAAAGGGCATCCTGCTTCTGTCAGCAGAGCCACTTGTGGGGAAAACTCCTTTGCTGGGAGGAACTTGGGCTTTTCCAGGGACTTGAAATTACATCACATACATATCTGCGAAAGCCACTTCTTGCTGGCTTTTAGTGCTGTCTTGCAATGCTTTTCAGTTTTCATTCTTGATTATTTCCCCTGCTATCCATCTTGTCTTCCATTGCCTCCCCAGTTATAGTAGTTCAATCATGTTGAAATAAGGCTCAGAACTTAATTAAAGTTCACAGCTGCCTTCAATCTTGAAGACTGTGGTCTTAGTATTGGGTATGGTAGGACCCCAAAACCACTTCTCAAGAGAGAATAGGCTGAAGTAGATCAAATCATCAGCCCATCATCACTAAATTAATAGTTTGCTTCCCAAACTAAATATCTATAATATCTGCCAGTCCCTCTGTCTTTCAGTCCTCCACAGAGGGAAGGTTATAGTTTTGGTGTAAAAGAATCAATTCAGATACATCACAAAACTAGAAAGGGTTGGGGTTTTTTTTATCTGAAGGGAGAACAGCACTGGGAAATATGGATAAATGTCAAAAAGGGAAGATTTCTAATGTGATTTTTTTTTCCCATCAGAACATGGGTATCATCAGACTATTTCTTTGCCTTCTATCTCCTTGAACATTCAGTATGCTGTCTGGAAGTCTCCTTTGTATACATATCCTCAAATATACAGATCCTTAGGACTCTGTGAAGAGTCTTAATATTCTCTTACAGGTTATTTCAGACATTTTGCCCTTCCTTTCCAAGCTAGAACGAAAGCAAATATCTAAGCACCTGAATGCTCCAAAGCCTTTTTCTGCTTAATTCTAGTACTGACAGTTTGAGGGTGACTAATAAATTGTTTGAGCTTTTCACAGAAAGTGGCACACATAGCAGCATATGGATGAGCCTGTACTACCATCAACTCCCCTTACAGTCAATAAAGAGAAATAGGCACTTTTGGCTTATGATTCATCTGATCTTTTCCAGCAATCCACTTAGGAGAAGATGGCTTGTGTCCCATAGACATTTATTCCTCTCTGCTGAGAAGGCACAAAATCTAGGCATGTCTCAGACTTTAATGAATTTACTGTAGCCATCCATGCAGTGGTGAATGCCAAAGGATTAGGACCCTGATAAATTTCTAGTGGAGATCCTCTTGTGGACAGCATGTTTGCCCTGATAAATGTAAAAAACTGATATAAAACTGCTTCTTATTTTTCTGCAACCCCTTACATAATGAACCTGCTCCAAAGAAAGCAGACCGACTTCTGTGTGTTTGCTTTTTGTAATCAGTTTCTTACATACACATTTGTTGGAGGAAAATTCCCACCTATTTTCTGAGACTTGACATTATTCTTGGCTCATTATACCTAAAATATGCCCTTCTCTTGAACTTGGATCCTATTTTCCTGGTTTCAGTTGATATAGAGTTCATTTTTTTCCTAGTAGCTGGTACAGTTCTGTGTTTTGGATTCAGTATGAAAATAATGTTGACGGCACACTGATGCTTTGGTTGTTGCCAAATAGTGCTTAACCTGGGTCAAGGAATTTTCATTTTCCCATGCTCTGTCAGTGAGGAGCTGCACAAATTGCCTTGAGGACATCTGGGACACCTGGCCCAAAGAGTCCAAAGGGATATTTCACACCACAGAATGCCAAGCTCAGTACACAAACTGGAAGAAGTAGGTGTGGAGGGGACAACCGCTGGAGGATAGCAGGAAATGGGGCAGGCATTTGTTACTGGATGTTGAGCACTTGTATCATGAATTGCTTGTTTTTGCTCTTGGGTTTTATTTCTCCTTCCTTCTCTCTCTTTTTTTATTGTTATTTGTATAATTTTATATTGTTCTTTTATCTAATTCATCTTCCCATGCCACCATGGGGGATGGTTTGAGAAAGTTGCTCAGTGGTCTTTAGTTGTGGGCTGAGTTAAACCAAGATACCTATATACCACAACTCAGAGAAATCCCCAGGCACACTCATGCAAATGAAAGGATTATATCACTTGCTTTCTCATTACCTCTGTGAAACACATAAACAAAAACAAAAGAGCCTTGCTTGTCTTTCCTGCTGGCAACCTCAATACCCTCAAACTGCTCTCTTCTCAGTTACCCTTTGCTGCACTTTTCCAAAATGCCCCTTTCAGCCAGGCTCTGAATGACCACACTACGGCAAATAACCCCAGCTCAGTGACATTACTGTGGTCTATTGTACAAGTATAATCAGATGCATATGTTTTATCTCTTACAAAGACATGTTTTACCCATCTCATTTATAAAGATGCAGTTTCCTAGTCAGAAAACTGTTTTTTGACCCAGATTTCTGGCCATGAACGAGGTAGAGAGAAATTATGTGCCAATCTGGCCATTGTGAGTCTGATTAAACTAAGAAATATTATTTCCTTTAGCCAGGGTATCCCTGAAAGTGTACATGATTTGGGGGTAACAAGTGCCACACATGTTTCAGTAGATATAGGGGGATTTGGAGGCTTAGTCAACATTCTTATCAGCACAGGATGAGGCACACCTCATTTAAAAAACAGTTAAGGTAGCTGACTCAGTTTTGATTCATTCTTCTCATTTCCTCCTTTTTTCCTTGTCAGTTTACCCAAGACTAAACACATCCATTTCTGTCTTTCCATATCTTAAAATTTCTTTCTGCTGCCACCATCCTCCACCACCAATGTACTTCAGTGTGAAAAGGCAACACATTCTCTCTTTGACATGCAAATTGTTCTCATAATTATTTTTATTGATTAACTGAATAGAAAAGAACATGAAGCACACATATGCCCAGTGTCTGACAATCTGTTACTTTCAGTTGCAGAAAACAATAACAATCTTAAATATAATTACACCAATTATCTTCTCTCCCTCTAAGTGGCACAAGAAAAAGCCCCCTCATATAACAACTAAAGCAGGACTGGGAGGAGTTATTTCCTCCTTCTTGGGCACTCTGCAATGAAGGGCAATGTGCAACATGTGACTCATACTCCACTGTTGGAATGAAAGCTTTGCATAACAGAATTAACTCGAGCATAACTTTCAACAAATGTGTAACCTCACACAGGTCCTACATGGAGTACCCCTGCCTCATGCAGGTATGAGTATGCCTGGAATAGAGGGGTATCCAATGCCACTGTTCCCAGAAGTGTTTTCACTTTTCTGTGTAGAGAGGGAACCCTATAAATGTCTCTAAGGAACTGAAGTGACGTGTCAGAGCCAGGCTCTGCTTGATAGTGTCAAGCAATAGAACAAGTGGCAATGGGAGAAAACTGATGCTCAGGAAGTTCCACCTGATCATGGGGAAGAACAGTCCTTGCTGTTCAGGTGACCCTGTAGTCCTTTCCAAACTTACCCATTCTGTCATTCTGTGACTCCTTATAAGATTTAGTGGCCCAAGCACCAGAAGCACACTGAGAAGAGGAACTGAGATTCCCTCCACTACCCAAGGCAAAAGAGTCATCTTCCTCAGGCCATCAGACCCCGTCTATGGTTCAGTCACACTTTTTTGTTGACTGAGACATTCAGAAGATGTGAACACTGTACTTACCTTCTTGGACCTTGGACTTGGAATGGGGGATGTTCCATGTCCTAGGCATGTGCTATAGACCACTGAACAAAAGGTGGCAGCTAAACTGACCCTGATAAAACTGCATCATCCATAAGTATTTTTAGAGGACATGTTTAAAGCTGACCACAGCATAACCATCAGGAGAAGCCAATGTAGCAACTAGACTAACATGCAGGTACTGCCTGATATGAGGTTCTTCAGGAGCATGAAAGAGCCATCTCTCCAAGGGGAGGCCTTGGACAGTTTGCTCAGGCCTAGAGACATAGAACATTAAAGTTTTAAATTTTAAGCAGGATTTAGCCTAGGTGTGCACACCACCTCTAAAGCTTGAAATAATTTCCTGTGTACTGTAGCTGTTATATTGCACCTTTTTCCCCTTATATTCTAACAGCAACACATTGTATAGAAAGCTACTCCTGAAGAACAAATTTCAGTGTCTGGTTAGGATTTTGTTTCAGTTCTCACATACCGTTGTTTTCACTAAATAAAGTCATTAACAATGTGAATTTGTCAGCCTTTTATTTCCATCACTGATTCTTTCTAAGTCTCTTCTCAGCTATACAAAAGACTCCTTTGGTATTTTCTCCCCATGAGATACTCATATACTGTAATCAAATCACCCCTCAGTTTTCTTTATGATGGCTAAACACATTGAGCTCTTCAAGCCCTTTATGTCAACAGAAAAACTATGCTCTTCTGAGCACCTGTTACTCCCATGTGGCTCTCTAACACATAAAAGGACAGCCCATGCATAAAGCTGAGAAAGCTGCATCTTCAGTGTCCATACTTTGGGCAGTCATTTGACTTTCTTCCTCAGTCTTCTCTTAAAAATAGACAGATAAATAACCAGTTATTCTAAATTAAAAGGTATTTCAAAATCTCTGTGTCTTCTGGCAGGCAGCAGAAAAGCTACTGCTTTGGATTTGAGTGTTTTTTAAATTGTTTTGCACCTTTAAGTCATTTCTACTTGAATGAAACAAAAGTAAACTGTTTCAAATTCTGATTTTCTTCCATGTTGCAATAATTTACAGCACGCCGCTCATGCAATTTTAGAAAATTAGGCTTTTCATTTACTCCACCCTATTTATTTTAGTATACATTGCAAGAATTTGACAGGTTGAATCCTGAAGCCAGGATTAAAAAATCTTAAAACAGAGCCAAGATTAGGTCACTTAAGAGCTTCTCCCATTTCAGGATATTTTCCAGGTCCTCCTAAATGGCATGAATATGTTTCTGTATTAGGTTTGCATGGCCAAGCTTTGGTAGCAAGGGAGGTCACAGGGGTGCTTCAGTGAGAAGCTGCCAGAAGCAGCTCCATGCCTGGCAGAACCAATCCTTGGTAGCTCCCAAGACAGATGTGCTGCTGATCAAGGCTGGGCCAATTAGAAATGGTGGTGAGACCTCTGTGATAACCTATTTAAGAAGAAAGAAAAAATGTTATGGCCCAGTTGTAATTGCATCCAGAGAAGAGGGGGTGAGAACAGGTGAGAAGAACAACTCTGCAGACACCAAGGTCAGTGAAGAAGGAGGAGGAGCTGAGATACCCCTGCAGCCTGTGGTGCAGCCCACGGTGAAGCAGCAGTGCCCCTGCAGCCCACGGAGGTCCAGGGGGATGCAGAGACCCACACAGAGCCCATGGAGGAGACCCATGCCAGAGCAGGTGGATGGCTGAGAGGAGGCTGTGATGCCATGGGAGGCCCATGGAGAGAAGAGCCCGCGCTAGAGCAGCCTGCCCTTGAAGGACTGTACCCCATGGAAGAGTGAATCACTTGCAGCAGTTTGGGGAGGAGTGGTGCCCATGGGAGGGATTCACATTGCAGCAGTTGGTGGAGAACTGTTGCCTGTGAGATGGACTCATGTCCAAGGAGTTAATGGAAAACTGTCTCCCATGGAAGGGACCCCATGGTACAGCAGGGGAATGACTCCTCTCCCTGAGCAGCAGGGGAAAACACAGCTGATGAAATGGCCATAATCCTCATTCCCTGGGGGTGGAGGAAAGGGGTTTTGTAATGTCTTATTTTACTTCTCATCATTCTGCTCTGATTTTGTTAGCAATAAATTCAATTAATATCTCTATTTCTACCCTGTTTTGCCCATGACAATATTTGGTGAGTGATCTCTCCCAGTCTTTATCTCAACCCATGAACCCTTCATTGTATTTTCTCTCCCCTGTCCAGCTGCAGAGTGCAGTGATAGAGCAGCTTTGGTGAGTGCCTGGCACCCAGCCAGCATCATTCCACTACTGTTTCATGCTGGAGGGTTGATTTTTATCCTTCCTTTGGTATATTGGTTGACACATTTTGGGGGTTAAGTCTCCTCTTACTTTATCCCTACACTTCCAACATCTGTTTTGGGTTGGTCTCAAATTCCTCTGTTCAGTATCTTTTCAGTTCTTTATCTCAGAGCATAATGAGTTGTGGTTTACCTTTTTCCCTTGATAATACAGCCAGATCTCTTCTAATGGTAAATGATAAAGATACCTTCTGTAAAGCTTCAACACTAGATAAAAGAGGAATTAATTTAAAAATATTGAAGTCTACTGCAAGTGTGATTTTGCAGCCACCTTCATTTCTATTTCTACTTCAAACTTTCTGACAGACCATTAGTTTTGGTAATATTTAGTGAAAGAGTTTCAAGAAAAATCTGATCTTCTGAGACACTGAGAGAGTGAAAGAATGTAACATCAGGAGTCAAAAAGGTGAAACAAAAGGATTCTTGCTAAAATGCATCTGACTGTAAAAGAAAACCCAAAGTATAAATCTACCACATAGGAAGTTGAAGCAGTAAGTTGAATTTGTATGCCCTGTCCACATGGCTAAATACTCTAACCTGACCTAGAATTCCCTCTAGTCTAGTTTTCTGGTCACCAAAAGTTCTCAGAAACTGAAAATACTGCCAATACAGTAAAAATACAACACATTCTCTCATTCCTGTTCTATGAGGCTAACAAGAGTTAGTCCGTTTTATAATTTTTTCCATCAGTGACAATAAAAACTTTTATTGTTTTTCAGCTCATTCTGGGCACAAAGTTCCCCATTGGGGAGCCAAATAAAATCCTTCCATTCTTGCTCAGGGGCTCTATTGGAAATGGCTGGGCAAGATTCCCTGAATGTAGTTTAATATTAGACAGCTGCAGATGACCACCCTAAAAGGAAGTAAGTTTAGAATACCAGTCACATTGTCCATAGAAAGATGTCATTCGCCATTCTATTTGACTCCATCCTGCAGAGGCACATGTTTCTGTAGGTTACAGGAAAAGAAATTGCTCATGTCTGTTTTGTTAAAAAGGTTGGGAGTTCATTGGGGTTTTTTACATCTGGGATAGACACCGGAACTGCCTCTCTGTGATTCATGGGAGTCAGAAGATGTCTCTGAGGACTGACCAGCGGCAGTAACTTTTATTGTGTCAGTGGTGTATCACTGCAGAGTTTTCAAATTAGCAAAATTTTCTGATTAAATATAGATGCAAACATACTGTTCCCTTTCCTGTGCTTTAGAAAAAAATGCTTAAATAAGCTAATTAGGATAATTGAATCCCTAGGCCTTAAGAGTGCCCTCGGTTCAGTTCCTTGGGAAACTGCAAGGTAACTGAAATGGGTTAACATGGTCACCATTTAGCACAGTGCTGTCCAGAAGTGAGGGCAGTGGGAAAACTTCTCAGGACAGCATCTCACATTAATTTGACTGGAATTATTTCAAGAAGAACTCCCTGTAATATTCAAGCAGGGTTGATTTGCACTCATGCTTTTGTCTTGTTGTGCTTGCAAATTAGTATCTTTTCTATTACTGCCTTGGTTTGATTTCAGTCATATCTTTTATTGTATGATGATTTCTCTTTTAATAAACCTAATCTGCTTGAAGGTCTGAAGCCACCAAGGCATTTTTAAAAGATGACTGGTTACTAGGCAAACAAAATCTGCAGCAAAATATTCCTGAACTCCAGCAAGACATTTGCCACTACTTTGCTCTGAGCTTTGGCAAATAACTTGACTTTCTCCTCTTCTTCCCACTTTAATGCATGCTGCTTAGAGCCTGCAGTTTCCTGAACTATGTTACTCCATGCAGCTCCTGTGAATGAGATGGAGTTTGTAGAAAAAGGAACTGCAGGCAGACCCACAATCACATTACTTTGGCAGCACAGCTTGATGTGCTCAGCAAATAAAATATAGTCTTCACTGGTGGTAGAAGACAAAATTTAGTTTCCACAAGAATGCCCTAATTTGCCCTAACGTTCTTTCGTCTCAGTCTTCCTTGTGATCAGTACACTTTCTGCCAAGGATCCATGCTGTGCTAAAAAGAAGCACACAGAGTTCAAAGCACTTCGGCCTTAATGCAAAGCCCTCATTAAGAAACATGAAATGCGCTATTTGATATTACAAATTTATGGGCAACGAGAAAAGTGAATGCAATAGCTACAAAAATCACCACAGATAAAAATGGCTTGTCCTTCCAACAGTCCAAATTTACATTCTACTTTGTTGTCTCCAAGAAAGATCCCAAATATTGTGAGAAAGGTATACTGGGCTGGCACTGGCTTCTTGGCTACAAAAGGCAGAAGGGCCAGGATGGATATCTTTCTTAAGGTGATATTTTGTCATGCTCATATGGATAGGTTTGCATCATCGTCTCTATTCAGTCTTGCAGGTTTTGCAGGGAAAATTTGAGGAGTGTAAGGTAACTGATAGAAGAGAAATAGGGTTTATCAACAAGGTCTGATGAAAATCTGAAATAAACACAGAAGAATTCACTTGTGACACTTGTAGGAGAGATGGTACATGGTTTTCCTTTTGCCTCTTTGTCTTTTGCCTGCTAGAAACTTCAACAGAACTTTGAAGCTGCTGCAACTTGTTTCATTTCAGTATCATATTTCATCTCTTGTTAAAGTATTTATGCTAATTTAATTAAGCATAAAAAAGACAGGCAATGATAAACATGAACCTGTTTCAAGTGGGTCTTGTGTGTGGATTTCCCCCAAAATATTCATCATTAATAAGTGCTCTTAGTTATCCTTCTGGTAATAGTATCCTTAAGTCAGATGAGCTATTGGGGAAAATGACAAACATTTCGCTTCATTTCATCTTCCTGGATGAAATTCTTTTTAATTTGACTAGCTGAAGAATCGCTCCAAAGATTTTAATCATCCCCCGAATCTACACATAAGCCAAACGGCTCCATGTAACTTTAACAGCAAAATTAGAAAATGTGTTCCCAGGACTATGCAATGACCTACATCTCACTGTTACCTCAGATGTAAATTCTTTTAAGCTTAGGGATATTTTTCATTTAAAAAAACAAAACCACAAAAAACAAACAAAAAGTGAAAACAAACAAACAAAAACCATAACAAAAGCATGGAACTATAGACAGATTGTTTTCAGGGTTTTTTCCCTTTTTTGTGCAAATCTATAAATCCACAAGTCTCTCTCATTAAACAAACAGAATTGATACACATGTACAGAAAGGGCACACAATGAGTTAAGGGAGGGTTTTACATCATTTCTCCCGATATCAAAACATTTAATTCAGCTGCAATGAAACATTGTTAAACCTCAGGTCATTTGAATGTTGAAGCAAAATATTCCCTTTAGAAATTTCACAGCTATTAGCCTTGAGTTACCAGTGATGACTGTTTCTGGAGCTGTTAAAACTTCTTCAGGCCCAAGAGCACATTTTAGCCTAGTTTATTGTGGTCTTTCTGTCTCCTTGAAGGGGGATGATCATTCCTGATTAGCTGTGCTAATGCAGTACAGTGTAATAGCTGAATATACCAGTGTCTGCTTTGCTCAGATCTGAAGTGGAAAAACATTGCTCTTTCATAATGCCAGATCCTGAATGGATATAAAACTTCAGAAATTAAACCCTGATGAAAATAGACTTTAAAAGGGGGGTACAAGCTGTCCTCCTTGATTCTGCTTTAGCATTCAACATGTTCATCATATATATGAACATATTGTGTGGATGGGTACATTTCTACTTTCTTGATTGCACAATGCAAATTATTTTTGTGTTATAGGGAATATAGTAAACCCTCTGGTTTGGTTTACACAATAGATTAATTCCTTTACACATCGTCACAGACATCATTAAGTGGCTGGAGAAAGGTTCTAATTCCCTTACATTTTGTCATAGTCATTATTAACTGGCTAGAAAAGGTCTTTTTCCTCTTATAGATATGGTCTGGTTTGGGCGGATGATTAATGTATTTCTCTCAATATTTTATTGAGATATTTATGTTCTCAGGACAGGTCTGCTCTAACATGCTCCATCTGTCCCATGTCCTCACTCTACATGGCTATTTAGACAATTTTCAACCCTTGATGTTTTCTCCTCTACAGCCTTTTGCACATCATTTCCCAACCTTTTCGGTAAAAATCACATCCAATTCTTCTCCTCACAAGCCTGTCAGCCAAACTCTTTCTTTGCAAAACTTAACTTTTGGGAGCCCTTTATTCCTATGTTTTTCAGGTGAATATACTGAGTGATTAAATGGCTGCTCTGCCATACCTTACATAGCTTCTAATTCCCAAAACTTTTGTTTATAGCTCATCTACCATCTCTGTTGTTGCACTGGAGTAATGAGATATCCAGGCTTCTTCCTTAACACTCCAATTCATAATGAAAAACACAGTATTAATAGAAAATGAAGTTTTCCACCTGCAATTGATTTCCATGACAGTACTTACATGATCAAAACATAGGATGAGGTGCAAGCTTACCTGAAAATTATGACAAAGACAGAAATGTGGAAATGAGCACAGATTACCAAATGCCACTGCTGACAAGTCTGCTTCCCTTAAAATTAACTAACATGTCTTAGTGGAAGATAAGCTCTCCATGTGTAGTTGCTGGTGTTCTCCTGTCCATGTAGGCATACATTACATGGACACTAACAGTAGGCAGGTGCTAGATGCTTTTTCCTTGTTTTCAGTGGAAAGGCAAATCTAGGCACATCCTCCGATCTATTTATTATTATTTTTCTGTTGTTAAACAACAGCAGCATCGTGGCTGTTAATGTGGTCTTACTCAGATGGGGAGAATAAATGAATATGAAGAAACTATTGCAGCTCTCATATGGCAAACAGAAGGAGCCTAGAAAACTTTAATACATTATTCAGTTGCAAGCAGTGGAATCACAGAGCTAGCAGATGTAAAAGATTCATTACATGAGATCCCCAGCTCTTGGATACACACTCTTGAAGCCCATTAAAAATATTAGTATGCAAAAATGGTGATGAAAATCTAAACAAAACTGCAGTCAAAATAAACTTGATTTGGGATTATACATTTCCACAGAGATTTTGTTTGTTTGTTAGTTTTAATAGTACTTTAGCACTTTAAATACATTTAATTCAGATTTATTAAGATATTTAATTAATATAAAATATATACTTTATAAATGAGAACATATTTCTTCCATAACAATAAAACAGAAAAAAAACCCTAAAAATATAGTCTGTTAGAGTGAAAAATTGTGAAAATCGAATTATTTCTTTATAGAGATTAAGATACATTTGTTAAATTACAGGGTGATTTGCTTTCACAGGCAGACTTTAAATTTCCTTATGGATCCATGCATAGCCAAAAGCATGTGTGGTCAAATTTGGACTATGGAATGTTTAGTTAGCCCTCTGTTTAGCCAGTTTCTATGGACAAAAGCATGCAGCTTGCTGTAATTCACTATTAGTATAATTATTCCCTTGAAAATTTGGCCAAGTAGCCATCAAATCATATTTGTCAGGCCTTAAATAATGCATATTTACCAACTGTTATCTCATTAACAATTGACAAACATTTACTAAATGCAAATTGTATTGTAAATTGGATTATGGATTTTAAAGAAGTGGTTTAATTTTGATGGTTGGTCAGGTTTGATGCACGACAAGCTACCAGAGAGAGCAGAGGCATTTCAGTGAGGTGCTTCATCTCCCCAAGTCACCTGGAGCAGCTTCTGAGTGGCCAGCTGCACCTCCAAAGATCCACCCCAGTGGGTGACTCTGCTCCCTGTAGGCACACAATCAGAGCCCTTTGATTTCGTATCAGTAATTTAACAAGGCAACCCCATGGGTTCCCACACATCCAGGCAGGGTCTTTTGCTTTCCAGGCTGAGCGCTGTCACTCAGCACAACGTGGAGTTGTCACTGGCCCAAAGATTGATCCTGTTGGACCATCCTGTTTGGTGGAAAGTGACCCCTTCCATGTCAGAGAGCGGTTGGAAACAGATATCGTTAAGGTCCGTTCCAACCCAAACCATTCTGTGATTCCACTTCTGTTGGTGGAGGGTTAAAAAATATAATTTCCAGATTGAGTAATGTGTAGGGGGAGGAAAGTAGAGAACGTACAACTGGAACTTGACGCAGCTAGCTGGGAACAAGCGTCAGTTTCGGTAAACAGCTCCATGCTATTGTTTTAACCAAATCAAGTGTGGATCAGGGTAGAAGCGTAGGTATGATTTAAGATAGTAACTAAGGAATAGGATAATCAGTATCTAGGGGTGGGGGTTAGTTAACATGTGTATAATTTAAACTATAAAAATCACGAATCGACTCTGTATGCTTTGGACATCAGATTTGGGTGTATTATCACCCCGGTGTCCCGCGCGCTGGAATAAAGAACCGCATATGATCGCCTCTGTGTAGTTATATGTTTTCCTACGCTAACATTTTTGGCGACCCAGATGGGACCTTGTGGGCGCAGCCAGGACCCCGCGACCCGATCACGCTCCAGCCGGCACCGGGTGATTTCTCGGGGAGCCCATCGGAGCCGCGACCCTCGCCGCTCACAACGACCCCTGGTGAGAGGTAAGGTTCTTTATTCTCTGGTCTGGGGGCCTGCCATTAAGACGCAGCGAAAGCTACGCTTGGTTGGGCAAAAGGAATTCCTGGTGGTATTGCCTAGGCAGCCGTCCGTCAGACATCGCGAAAGCGTTGCAGGTTCGGCATCTGTGGTTTTATGTATCTGTAATATGGAGAAACTAAAAGGGTTAAAAGAGGTTTTGGGCAGCAATAATGCCTCTATACCAAGTTCTTCTCCGTTGGGTTGTTTGTTGGCACATTGGAAAGAGGGGAACTTCGGTCAGGAATTACGAAAAGATAAGTTGATTGAATATTGTAATGTTCACTGGCCAAAATACGCTTTGCCTGAAAATCAGAGGTGGCCGAAAAACGGGTCTTTTGATGTGAAGGTTATTATGCAACTTAGATTGCTTTGTACACAAGATGGAAGGGTAAAACAATTACCATATATTGACTTATTTCTGTGCTTGCTTGAGAAACCGGTTTTGTGGCTTGACAAAATGAAAGCAATGAAGCTTGAGAATAATAAGTGTCTGGCTTGCGTCCAAAATAAGCATTGTATGGAACATGCAGTTTTAAGTGAAATTTTAGGGGAAAAAAGAGATGAACTGGAATCGGAATTATTGGTATCTCCCATGGCTCCTGGAACCACCACGGCCCCCTCAACACCAAGTTCTACCCCGCTCACCCTGACCCCACCTGATTCTCTTACACCCCCCTCGCTCGCGCCAGCACAGTATGTTTCACCCCCACCTTTGTCTGCTGAAGGTAATTATCCTCCTCTGCCTGTGCCAGCCGCTCCTCCGCTTGCCCCCCCTCCGTCTGCCCAGGAGCCTGTCCCTCCTCCGCCGGCTCAGAGAACCCCCCCTTCTCCACATACACCTGCTCAAAGCTATCCTGCTCCCCCGCCCACACCCGCTGAAAGATTTATTCCCCCTCTAACACCAGCTCAAGGGTACCCTCCGCTCCCACCTACACCTCCTTCACCAGCTTCTGGCCCGTCTGCCCCCCTGTATCCTCCCCTCCCCGATTCACCTGTCCAGGATGTGATTGTGAGGCGGAAGCAAAGGGGGAATGTGAAGAAGACAGATAGAATGGAAAGTAGTGACAGTGAAGCAGATGAACTAGACGCCCCAGTAGCTCACCGAACACGAGGAAAACTGGCCCTGGAGTGGCCTCAGGCAGGAAAGGGTATATTAAAATCAGGCAAACAAAAGAGAACGATTATTGCACCACTAAGGCAGGGGGTGGGAACTAATGGACCCGTCTTTGTAAAGGTACCCTTTTCACCTGCTGATTTAGTTATATGGAAACAATCAGCCGGAACGTATAGAGAAAACCCAGATAAGGTAGCTCGTGTGGTTAAGATGATAATGAAAACTCAGAACCCTGATTGGGAAGATATTCATGTCATATTAGACACTCTGATGGATGAGACAGAGAGAGATATGGTTCTTCGAGCAGCAAGAGAAAGAGCTAGAGAAGACATACGAAATAGTTTGGTGACAGGGACACTGGATTATAATTTTCCCACTGCAGACCCAGAGTGGGATGCTAATGACCCCTCTGGAGTGGATATGTTAAGGCTAAAGAGATATCAGGAGTGGATTTCAGTTGGTGTTCAACAGGCAATACCTAAGAGTATGAACTGGTCTAAGTTGTATGAAATTCGACAGGAAAAGAAAGAATCTCCCACTGCCTTTCTAGAAAGACTTAAGGAAGCAGCTAGAAGATATACTGATCTTCAAGTAGACAGTGAGCAAGGAAGAACTCAGCTTGCCTTTATTTTTCTGGGTCAGGCACAGGAAGATATTAAGAAAAAGCTACAGAAACTGGAAGGTGAAGAGTTAAGAAACTTGGATAAACTCCTAGAGGTTGCCTGGAAAGTTTATAATAACAGGGACAAAGAAATTATCAAGAAACAGGGGCAAAGCCTTTTGGCAGTCTTACAGAGACAGGGGCAAAGACGTAGTAGAAGTGGTCGTGGCGTTAATAGAGGTGGCTTTGGCAGAGGTTCTGGTCATGGTAGATTAGGTCTGAATCAGTGTGCATATTGTCGGATGGAGGGACACTGGAAAAGAGAGTGTCCAAACCGGTTTAGCCAGAATGGTCAGCCTCAGTTAGACAGTATGTTTAATCAAAGTAGTGAGCATCAGCTGGAGGGTGTAGCCAGGGTCATGGTTTTACATGAGAGGGAGCCAGGATCAAGAGAGCCCATAGTGACTTTGCATTTAGAAGGAAAAGACGTAGATTTTCTCATTGACACGGGGGCCACACATTCTGTACTAAATTATCTTGAGGGGCAAATCGGGAACAAGTCAGCAGCAGTCATTGGAGCCACAGGGAAGGAGGAGGTACGGCCATTCTTGCAACCCCTAGAATTGAGCTTTGAAGATAAGATCTTGACCCATGAATTCTTATACATGCCAGACTGCCCAACTCCACTCTTAGGGCGCGATCTACTGGCAGCACTGGAGGCAGTAATTACTTTTGAGAATGGTGAACTCGTAATGAAAATTCCGGAGTCTAAGACAGGAAAGATTTTGATGATAAAAGAAAAACCAATTTCTAATATTCCTAAAGAAGTAGAAGATGCAGTAATTCCCTCTGTCTGGGAAACAGATGTACCTGGAAAATCTAAATTGGCACAACCGGTACATGTAGAGTTAAAAGAAGGAGCAAAGGCTGTACGAATCAAACAATACCCTATAAAACCAGAAGCACGACAGGGAATAGCAAAGACCATTGATAAATTTTTAAAATATCAAATTCTAGAAGAATGTAAATCGGAATATAACACCCCAATTTTCCCAGTGAAGAAACCCAATGGTGAGTATAGACTTGTACAGGATTTAAGAGGTATAAATGAGATAACAAAAGACATTCATCCAGTGGTTGCCAATCCCTATACATTGTTAGCATCCGTAAAAGAGATATATAAATGGTTTACTGTAATTGACTTAAAAGATGCTTTCTTCTGTATACCCCTTGACCAAGAAAGTAGGAAACTATTTGCCTTTGAGTGAGAACATCCAGAAAGTAGAAGAAAAACTCAGCTCACCTGGAGTCGATTACCGATGGGGTACAAGGGGTCGCCCACTCTCTTTGGAAGTCAACTGGCAAAAGAACTGGAAATCTGGACCAGAGAAGGGCAAGTACCAAGAGACCAATATTTATTACTCCAGTATGTAGATGACATTTTGATTGCAACAGAGGAAGAAATGACCTGCATAAAGGTAACCATTGAGATCTTAAATTCACTAGGAATGGGAGGGTATAAGGTATCCAGAGAAAAAGCACAAATTGCCCAACAGACTGTGATTTACCTGGGATGTGAAATCTCACAAGGGCAGAGAAAACTGGGTACTAATCGTATTCAAGCTATCTGTGCTATTCCAGAGCCTCAGAATCTACACGAGCTGCGGATCTTCCTCGGAATGACAGGGTGGTGTCGCCTGTGGATCATGGACTATAGACTGATTGCAAAACCCTTGTACGAAGCTCAGAAGACGCAGCCGTTCACCTGGGGCAAACCACAGAAAGAGGCCTTCCAGAAGTTAAAGGAAGCACTGACAACTGCTCCTGCTTTGGGATTACCTGATCTATCTAAAGACTTTCAGCTGTACGTGCATGAAAGGCAGCGACTGGCACTGGGAGTCCTGACCCAACGACTGGGAAGCTGGAAAAGGCCGGTGGGTTACTTTTCCAAACAACTCGACAACGTAAGTGCCGGATGGCCTTCATGTCTGCGGGCAGTGGCAGCTACCGTGCTGCTGATACAGGAAGCCAGGAAGCTCACAATGGGAAGACACATAGATGTCTATGTGCCACACATGGTAACTACAGTCCTGGAACAAAAGGGGGGCCATTGGCTCTCTCCAAGCCGGATGATGAAGTTTCAGGTAACCCTGACTGAGCAAGATGATGTTGCACTAAAAACAACTAACCTCTTGAATCCAGCTCTATTTCTAGGTGCCACAGCTGAGGAAGGTCCATTAGAGCATGACTGTCTAGAAGTCATCGAGCACACTTATTCAGCAAGAACAGATCTGAAGGATGTCCCCCTGGAGCAACCAGAGTGGGAACTCTTTACAGATGGAAGCAGCTTCATGGAGAACGGAGCCAGATACGCGGGATATGCGGTAACTACAATTGATGTAGTAATAGAGGCAAAATCACTACCACCTAACACGTCTGCACAAAGGGCAGAACTAATCGCATTAACCAGAGCACTCGAGCTGAGTGAAGGGAAGACAGTGAATATTTGGACTGATTCCAAATATGCCTTTGGAGTAGTGCATGTACACGGAGCTTTATGGAAAGAAAGAGGACTGCTGTCCTCCCAAGGGACAAATATTAAACATCAAGATGCAGTCCTACAATTGATAGATGCAGTACAAAAACCTGAACAAGTAGCAATCATGCACTGCAAGGCACATCAATCAGGCAACTCCAAAATTTGTGAAGGAAATCGAAAAGCAGATTGGGCAGCCCGTCAGGTAGCGCGAGAGGTACAGAAAACAATGGCATTGATACCATCAAGACTTAATATCTCTCAATTTAATTTGCCTCCGAAGCCAAACTATACAATCGAAGATGACAGACTAGCACAACTGCTGAAGGCACAGAAGAACGCAGAAGGGTGGTATGTAACCGCACAAGGGCAAATAGTGGTACCTCCTTTGGTAATGAGAGAAATTTTACAAGTAAAACATAATGAGTGTCACTGGGGTGCAGAGGCGTTGGTAAAGTGGTTAAGACAATACCTAATCTCAGTACAGATGCAAACAATGGCCAAGTCAGTAATGTCTAAATGTGAAATCTGTCTGAAAAACAATCCCGTAGCTAGACGACAGGCACAGTTAGGCAGAATTCGGATAGGAATAGAACCAGGAGACTATTGGCAAGTAGATTTTGCAGAACTGCCAAAAACTCGGGGATACAAATACCTGTTAGTAGGGGTTGACACGTTTTCTAGATGGCCAGAAGCCCTTCCCTGTAGCACAAACCAAGCAAAGGAAACAGTTAAGTAGTTATTACAGGAGATCATTCCCAGGTTTGGGGTGCCCCTAGGGATATCATCAGACAGAGGCCCACACTTCATAGCCACGGTGGTACAAGAGGTAAGCAAGTTATTGGGATTATCTTGGGACCTCCACACACCATGGAGACCCCAGTCAAGTGGGCAAGTAGAAAGAATGAACCAGACACTGAAGAGGCAGATCAGTAAAATATGCCAGGAAGCCAAACTGCAGTGGCCACAGGCTTTGCCGATAGCATTGCTGAGGGTTCGGATAAAGCCTAGGAGTGAGATGTCAGTTAGTCCTTATGAAATATTGTATGGGAAACCATATGAATCTCCTAACCCCAATCCAAATGTTCATGTCACAGGGAAACAAGATGTGTATAATTATGTTCTGTCCCTCGGGAAAACTCTAGCTCGGCTCCGAAGTGTTCTCGTGTGGAACAGACCACTGGCCCTGGAGAATCCAGTCCACAATATCGAACCAGGAGATGAGGTATACATCAAAACCTAGAATGAAGAACCACTAAAAGAGAAGTGGACTAGTCCCCATCAGGTACTGCTAACCACCTTTACAGCAGTCAAAGTGGCTGGAGTGGAACCCTGGATACACTACACACGTGTGAAGAAGGTCCCTCGTGGAGTCCAGTCGTGGGCTGTAGAAACTTTTGGACCAACAAAGCTGAGGCTGAAACGTCTGTAACTGTTCAAATGGTATTGGTAACTGTGCTCATGCTCTTTCTGTGGGTAATGTTAATTTCATGGATACTAATGTCACCAGTAGGGATTGCTGTTACTTTGGGATATGGGATACAGAAGGGTCAATTAACAACTCTTCATTCTAGAATGAAGAAAGAGATACAGGCAAAAACACAAGTAATAGAAATTTCTAATGAAATTCGGGCTGAGAATGTAATGATTGGATTGGTCAGAGACTTTGCTAAAATGCATAATACCAGCAGAATAACGGCCTGTCTGCCAATACCAAAGGCAGCAGGGGACCCAGTAAGCTGGGGAATAATAACGTCAAAATTACCTGAAATAGGAGGGAACAAAACAATTAACTGTAAACAAGTACCAGAGTCAAGGGTGGTGGTCAGAGAATACTGGAAGATAACAGAGGATTCCTATATGCAACCCATGAGAAAGTCGGAGTGCATTCTTAGTAATGGCAAATTGGGACAAATCGTAGAGTGGTGGGTTAAGGACCAAGACCTTGCAAAATGGCAATGTTGGTTTCTACGCTATCAAAAGATCAGGGACAACGCTACAGAAAGTGTTGTGGTGTAGAAATGTGAAGAGAAGGATTGGAAAGGACTGGAACCTTGGGACAGTGCATGGTCTGTGAGCATCCTCCAGAAATTCCAATATATGGAAAGCACACCCTGGTGCATTAAATGGAAAGGCTCTGAAAATGAGACAGATCCCACAGTGGCAAATACTGATACTAGCAGTCAGAAAGAGGCAAATAAGGTAAGTTGGTGAGTATGTAAGAAAATTTATGATTGCACCTCTGACAATCTAGAAATAAAACAGTGGTCACCATTGGCAATAGCCTTACGAATTGGTTGTGCCTGCAGGAAAATTAAACACAAACAAGGCAAAATAGATTCTAAGATTATAGTAGAATGTAGCAAGAGTACCATTCGAAGTCCAGGACCATTTGTATGGGCAATGAGTGATGGCACATAGACAACACACTTGCCTATGGACGGGGAGGTAAGAGAAATCACCCTGGGCCTTCCCACTTTATGTCCAATTTAGAAGAAATCCCCATTTAACAAGAGCAGTGAAGCCTTGCAAATAAAAGCAAAGCGAGATGTCTCAGAAGACAAGAACCCAGATGACACTTGGAAGGAACCCTCTAGTGGAGTAAAGATTGGGTGGGCCCTAGAATCCTTGTTTGGTCCCATTGCAAATTATCGAAATAGAGAAATGCTATATAGACTCACAGGTCAGGTAGACAGATTAGCAAGAATCACACGAGAGGGATTTAGGGAACTCAATGTGCAATTACAGGCCACCACCAAAATGACCCTGCAAAATCGTTTGGCTTTAGATATGTTACTTTTGAAAGAACACGGAGTGTGTAGATATTTAAAGGGACAAATCGACCATTGCTGCATCCACATCCCAAATGTAACTGCAGATGTAGAACATGACATCAGTCAGTTAAAACAAATAGAGCATGAGGCACAAAAGGAACAAAAAGATTTAGCTACTAGCTGGTTGGGTAAAATCTTTAAAGGATTAGGATGGAATGTGAGTTCATGGATAAAGTCTATCCTTGAAAATCTGATAATTTTACTGATTATATTTTTAGTAATTTGGTTAGTTTACAGAATCCTGAAGAGAGAGATACAGAAAAAGGCATCTTAGAACAGGACCATAATGAAGGCATTGGCACGGAACCCAGCACCTTCAATCCGCAACAACATCCCGGACAAAGCCTATGACAACAAAGAATTTGAAGATGAACATCCAGTATGAACTCTGAAGCCTAATGGACTGTATTAAGTGAAAGCATTTACACTTAGTATATTAGAGTGAAAATACTTTCAAAGGGGGGAATGTTGGTGGAGGGTTAAAAAATATAATTTCTAGATTGAGTAATGTGTAGGGGGAGGAAAGTAGAGAACGTACAACTGGAACTTGACGCAGCTAGCTAGGAACAAGCGTCAGTTTCGGTAAACAGCTCCATGCTATTGTTTTAACCAAATCAAGTGTAGATCAGGGTAGAAGCGTAAGTATGATTTAAGATAGTAACTAAGAAATAGGATAATCAGTATCTAGGGGTAGGGGTTAGTTAACATGTGTATAATTTAAACTATAAAAATCACGAATCGACTCTGTATGCTTTGGACATCAGATTTGGGTGTATTATCACCCCGGTGTCCCGCGCGCTGGAATAAAGAACCGCATATGATCGCCTCTGTGTAGTTATATGTTTTCCTACGCTAACACTTCCTCTGCAGTTCATTTGTTCCCGGGGTTTTCTCCTATCCCCACAGGTCACCTGCTGTCGCTGTGTGCCTGGTGGTGTGGCGCTTGGCAGGGGCACGACCCCCAGCGTGGCGAGGGCCCTCAGCAGCCGCCGCAGCAGCAGTGCAGGAAGGAGCCAAGTGGGCCACGCACGCAGCCCGAGGAATCCTTTACTAGAGCAACATAAACTGTGACACAGCTCCAACACAGAGCAGGGGCGAGGACCCACAACAAAGGCATCATGGGGTTTAAGGGACAGAACGAGGGGGGAGTTTAGGGTAGAGGGACCAATAGGGAGAAGATCGGGGAGGAACACAAGGTGGGGTTTACAGAGCACAAACCAATGGGGAGGGTAATGGGAAGAGACTGATATAAACAAACCAATGGGGCCTCAAGAATAGGGGATTTCCAAAGGGGCCATTCAGGCAGGGGCCCATACAAGGGAAGATTGACAGAGAACATTGGGGAGCAAGGGGCAGATACCAGGTGAGACTGACAACTTAGTGAGTGGATACAACTTAGGCTAAACCAACAACCCAGCAGGGGAAAAGGAACAAACCACTGAGAATTAAAACACAAAGTTACACATCACCACAGCCTGCCAGGGTGATTGCCTGCTGACCCCAGCATCAGGCACCAATTCACATCCTCCTGCTGGTCTGAGATAGGATGGAGGGGGAAATAGAAGAAGCACCAGAAAGTATTTACATAAGCTTTGTAGTCTACTGAAGAAGGCACACCACCGTCAGATGCCAAACCTCTCTCCTTTTTGGTGTTATTTGTAGGTTTTATTGAATGTCCTGCCTAACACACAGGACAAAACAAAACAACCCAGGGGGCAGAACGAGACACAGAAAGAACAGATATTCAAATTGTTTCTTGGTCATTACTCAAATTGACATTGTCATTCATGTGGATGAAGGCAATGGTCACTGGCCTGTGAGCTCCCCTTCTCCCAGTTTTGCTTCTCTTGACAAGCCTGACTAGCCTGTCCCCAGTCTGCATCTTCTCTCTATCCTGTAAGACCTTCTTGTGTCTTTACCACTCTTACACATGCCATTGGCAGAACAGGGGCCTAAGCGAGAGACTGTTAATTTTGCATCTCTTTCTAAATAAATGCTGAGAAATTGTTCTCCTTGTGTTTTCCTCTAAAATCTACATCTTTTTTTTCATACCTGAAAAAGTGTCTCACCCAAAATCTGGTGTCATTTTTCCAAAAATACTTAGCTGGCCTTATGACAGACATTGCATCACATAAAAAAGACCTTACCGTGTCTTTCTCTGGCTTGGTACCACCACAGTAAAATACTACAGTATCTAAACCAATAGCTATGACTTCCCTTTATGGGCAATAGAATCCTTAAGATGCAACTCAGATGAGCCAGTGAACACAAGGATATTGTGAACTGCCATCTAGAAAGAGTAATTCTTTCCACTAGCTGTAAACGAAGTCTGTAGTGACTAGCTCTGATGTAGAAAAGCTACACTTGATCAAACAAATCCCAAAACTCTTCTATAGATGTGTTGCATCCAAAAATAAATTATACATAAAATAGCAGTGCTATAACTTTAGTAACTCTTTTTTTTTAGCAATAAGTTAAGGGGAAAGTCTCTTTTGCACATCTCTGGTTAAGTATGTTGCTGTAATTTTCAGCTACCTGCTCCTATTTAATTTAGTACTCCACAGAGTGTTCTTTCTAGTGTTATAAGAGAGCCATTTAGCATCATGTGAGGTAGCAAAAGAGTACTGAAGAATCTGAGGAGCAAATGTCCAGGAGGATGTGAGAAATGAAGGGGAAGTATTGTTTATAAATGGAAAGCTGGTAATTTGAGATAATTTTGAACAAAAGAAGCACACCACAACACAGAAAATGAGCATATTTCAAAGCACAGTTACATGAGTGTACTGCACACAAGGGACCTCATCTTTATGTTGCTAGCCCTAAGGTCGCTAAGAGTTTTGAAGTGTCAGGTTTTACGTCATCCTTAATCCACAGATGAAGGTTCACACAAGAAAAGTTTACTCTTGTGCCACTACTGCCCAGCACCCTCCTGAGACATTTCAGCAAATAAAGTGGATTTTTTAGATGCTTTTCTGATGGATTAATTTCTTTGTAAAGGAGTAGACAACCAGAAGCAACAGTGCAACTGGAGAAATTGTAAAGTTAATAGTTAAATATATAGGAGTCACACAACAAGCTAAGCCAAACTCTCAGCTTCCACTCAAAAAGATGTTTCTCCACTATCCTATTTCCAGTCACACATTCCTAGCACTTCACCTCTATGATCTTCACCTATATGAGTTATATGCTGCAGGACTAAAGCCTAATCCAAAAACAGCAGCAAACAATAATTTTAAGCCAACTCAGCATTCTGGTGGACATTGGCTTGGAAGATATTGAAATGCTTGCAACATTTCTCCCCCTAGTCTTAGTGTTAAATGCTAAGAAGGTGACAAGGTGAGGTTTACATAGGTTCAAAATTCAGATCCTCAGTGATGAGAGCAACCCTGTCAGCAAGAACACAGATTCAGATCCCAATCATAAAAAAATGAAGCCCAGCATTAGGGTCAGAAATGGCAGAGATGAAGTTTAGAACTGTAGTCATTGAAATGAACAGTTAGACCAGGTCAAGGCCCCGGCCCAACCAGAGAAGCAGTTTGTACCCCAAGGATATGCAAGACAAGGCTTCCAGTTTGTGCTGTCAATTTATGCACAGTATACAAGATTCACCTGTTAGAAATAAATCTCCAAAACAGATTTTGCACTTAATCTACAATAACCTGGATGCTACAGTATCAATCAACAGAAGAGGTATTTTGCAGTTTGGTCATTTGTTCCATCTTTCAGTTTTAACCTAACAATCTGCATGTTCATGTACATCATCCTGTGACCCGAAGCTGCAGGGAGGCAAACCACCCACAACTGTCGCCTGGATACTAGAATTTAATTTCCATGTAAAAATCAGATATTCCTACACTTGTCTTCATCCCATATTGGGATATGAAGTCATAAAATACTTATGAAATTAAGAAAAAGAAACAAAACAAAACTACTTTGAAAATACTAAAATGATCATTTGTTTCAAGCTAAATGTCTGAGTTGATGCATCGAATTCTCTCTTTCAGCTCAGTCAAGCCATCTAGAAATGATTCATGACTTACAACAAAAATCTGAACTTGAGAAGCTTAGTTTGCAAAGAGGAGCCTGAGGGAGGATGTGACAACAATTTTCAAAGATGGAAAATGTTACTGAAAGGGTGAAGAAAAACCAGTTCTCCATAACCATACCAGGCATAGAAGAAGTAATGGACTAAACAGTAGAAAAACTGATGTAATGTCAGGAACATATGTCCTTCCTAAGAGCAGGTAAAAATGAACTGACCTATTTGGGCAAGCTTGAGGTTCTTTAAGAATGTAGGAGATGAACATCTGCCAACATCTATCATTGATGTGCTGTTTGACAAGGTGATGGCTGAGCCAGCAGTCTCTTCTAGACATATGAATTTAGTCAACACTGAACTGAACCCATCTGGTTGGTGCATGGCAGCAATCAGTGTTCCGTGTTGTGGTGGTGCTCTAGAGAGGGTCCCTGGCTAGCACTGCCACCCCATCATAGAAATCCAATGAGGGACGGATTGGGCTGGGCAGCAAAGAGATATTCCTAAATGGAATAATTCAATGAAATTACTGTCTCCATTCAAAACTAAACAACACACTTAGATGATGAGTTCTCACACAGTTGTCTATGTCATGTGTCACTTCAAAAATTTAGCTTTTCAGCCTGAAGTGTTTTTTTTTTTTTCTGTTGCAGTGTCAGAGGTTAAACCATTTACATTTTAATTTGCCAGTATTTCACAATGGCATCAATGAATTCTGAGAGAGTTGTTTGTTCTAGTAGAAAGATGGATACCAACCAGAGCCTCCTACAATGCAAGGACACACACTGCTACAGGTCCTGGTCCTGGGAGCATTCAGTTTCTGACAGTCATTGAGACATTGTTTTAGGAGGTGAATGGGAGAGCAATCTTGTTTTAAAAAGTCTTTCCAATTGAGAGATTATGTCATTCTTGTGAAAGATGGTAGGTTGCTGTGACAACATGTACTTTCAGGAATAAGCTGAGAATCAGCAAAAGAGAGCTCATCATAGCCTCTTATCTCTGCAGAGGTGTCTGCAGTTCAAGCGCAGTTTGAGTAGTTTGGTTTCTCCTGCTGTTCCCAAGGGAAGGGTGCAGAGTTACGAGGGTACATTAAAGAACAGAAAACAACACTGAGACTTTATTCTCTTCAGGGAGAAGAGCTTTACAAATTTGTTACCCAGCAGATCAACTGGTATGTTGATTTAACTAATACAAGACAGCAATTGAAATTGCCATGTGTGTTGGCATGCCAGTGTGATCAGTCTGGGGCATGTGTTGCCTTTGGGTTTCTCTGGCAGAGAGGTGTGAAACCTTTTTGCAGCTGGGAATGCTGTGGGCAGTGGAAAGATGAAAAAGAAAACAAAAACCATTTCTGTACATTTGTTATTTCTATGACTGAGATTGGGGTAAAGAGATATATCCTTCCATTTTCCATCACTAAGTTAACTTAGCTAATATGAATTAAATTATTTCCACCAATTTCTGCACTTATTGCACTTGGAATAGGCCCTTGACTAACTCTTACCTTCACATTCATCATCTTTGAAGGAATATGCTTTCCTGTGAAAGAAGATGCATTTCTTTGCTGCAGTTTGAGGTTAGAAGGTCAAGTGGTGGAGCAAGACTGTCATTCTTTCAGCTGAAAGGCTCCTGAGAAGTGCCCTTGAACTGACAGGAAGGAATACTCTGTTCTTCTTCAGAAGATGTATGCAAGAAGTTAATGTTGTTCTTTTTGCAGCATAGTTTTCTAAATTTTTTTATGCATCTCCCTTTCCTTAAGTAATGGTAACATTGTGTGTTTAATTGTGGTGATGCATGTCCTCTCAGCGGAGATTAGGGGAAATATATGTCTTTATTATTTTGCTTCACTCTCTGTGGCTCAGTAGGCATGCCACATTCTTCCTTCAGCATTCTCTATGTCTATAAAAAGATTTTTCTCTTTCAGAATACAGGAGGGATGAAAGTAATTGAGAGTTACAGGTGGTTTGCTCAGTGACTAGTTCCTAAAAGCCTAGTAGCAGTAAAAGTGGCCCTCATTATACTAACATAAGTGTTGCAAGTAGGAGAATCTATTTCTGTTTGGGAAAGATAGATCTAAGTTCAAATCCTTTTGGAAGCTTTCCAAAATTTATAATGAAAAGTTGTTTGCAAAGACAAAAAGGAAATTGATGCCTTAGCTGAAAGTGTCCAGGAAGTATGCCAGCCTTTGTTGCTTTATTTGTCGACACTGTCAGAAAACCCACTTAGCTAGGAGGCTGTTTTGCTGTCCTGAAGCAGTGCTGCTTTTCAGCAGACTGTCTTTCTATCAAGGTGGTATTCTCTGTCCTAGAATCCCCAGGAATACCGTCAGAAACATCTCAAAGTATGCAAGCCCCTTATGTGGCAACCAGATTTAATAAGGTGTCATGTTTTTGGGAATAGGAAATCAGATCAAATTCTTTCCCTTTTTTTCTGTTTTGTGACATTTTCAGTAGCACAAGCAATACAGATACATAAAATCAAAGATATCATAGTTATAAGTAGTTCAAAAACCACCTTAAAATCACCTGATCTTGTATACTGTTCCAAATATTTTTCACCATTTTTATGTCAAAGTATTAATTGTTTGCCTGTTTCTGAAAGCTCATGAACTGCATATAGAGAGGAATGAAAATATACACAGATAAAATATGCTCCACTTACAGACTGAGTGCATTATTTCATTTTGGATGAAATTGTAAATGAAGGAGGTGCTTAAGAAAACGAAATATTATCAGTGCTAGCTCAAGCCAGGCATAGTGCCAGGAAGTTGTGGAAGAGGAATAGGAAAAGCTTGCTTAAGTACCTAATAGTCTGATTTCCAAAACCCTTTCTACTTCAGTCCCAGCCCACTCTTGTTCAAATAGTGCCTAGTTAATGGATTATGATGACATTTATGGTGATCTGGTAATAAAAATGAATGAGGGTAAGTATAAGGCCACCAAAATCAGACCCAGATATCAGAAGGGCTTTTAATTATTCTCAAATTCCTGTCAAACTTTTAAAAGAAAAAAGTCAAAGAAAAAGATTAGGAAATTAAACGCTTAAGGTGTCACCAATCTTAACAAATGAATACCATTAGAGTGTCTTCTTTGTTTCCTCAGCTGGAAATCACATGACACTGACTGAAAGCTGTGAAAAATGCTCTTCCTATCACAGCATCTGGCTTCTTGGCAGCCTTGACTGGCTGGTTTATTGGCTATTTCTGCATTGCCTGAAAATTTCTCACACTGTCGTTTGTACTCTTAGAAAATGTTTTATTTAATTCCTTTTGAATTTCAGGAGTTTATTGAAAAACCATGCAGTGCATGAATCACTCATCTTTGAGTGCCAAGCTTCCTTAAGAGTGGAAGAGAAAGTGTCTTAAGAGAAAAAGTGTAAAATGTGATGTGTTTCAAGGCAGAATTTAAGGAGTACAGTGGATAGATTAAGATGCCAAAAGAAACCTGCCCTTCTTGGTCATCATCTAATGCAATGTTGAGCCACCCACTCCTGCCCCACCCAGAAGTGGAGAGATAAAGTAGCTTTTGTGGGCATCTGGCATCCAGCCATGGCCAATCCACTACATTTTCCAGCCTTCTGATACACTCTTGATATGTTCTGTCCTGAGTAATAATCAAATTAAAACAAAGTGATTAATCACAGGCATCAAACTCTCATGTACAGACATCTAAAATTGGAATGACTTTTAAATATTCTGAACTTACATCATTGATAACAGGGATACCAATATCTGCAGTAAATAAGTCAGTTAAGTGAACACATACAGAATATCTTTTTAGGCATGCAAAAGAGTGACCTTCTTATTTGCTTTGGAATGTTGCGATTGGAATTGTTCAGATTTAGCCATTCAAAGCATGTGTCTCCCTCAATACACTTCAGAGCAACTACCATGAGGTGAGTGCACACACAAATATAGAATTGCTCAACAAAACCCATCTAACATCCATACATCTGTCATTGCATTTCCAAACAAATACTGCATTTCCAAACAAAACCATATTGTATTTCCAAATGCGAAACCTGATCCAAATAATCCAATAGATGCTGAGAAGCCCAGAGAGTTTTTTGTGGGTTTTGGTGTCCCTGTTCAGTGGAAAGAAGCTTTGAAACTTAGAGGAGCTCCATTTCTTTCAGTCCATGGATGAAAATCCATTTCAGGTTGTCCCAAGATAAAGTCTTCCTACCATTATCACTATCAAAGCACCAGGCTGTGGTGCCAGGATAGGTGCTGACTGCCTGGATACTCTGATGGGGAGTTCCTAACCCCAGCACATGTAGTGTATGTAATTCATTATGTTTAGAAGTCTCTGCCCCAAAGAGTGAAACTGCAGGAGTCAAGCAGCCTAGATTGTCTCATATATTGCTGAGTTCTAGCTCTCCAAACTGGAGGTTGCTCTAATTGCTCTTCATAATATGGAAGCTGTTGTCCTTGAGTGACACAATTCAATGAAGCTTTCATTTCATTTTAATTTGTGTCCTGCAAGCCCACAGCCCCATCACTACAAGAACATTCCTCTTGTCCTGCCTGCCACATCTCGAATCTCGACCAGAACCCTTCGTGCCTCCACCTTCCTACAGCTCCAACTTTTCTGCCTTGGCTCCCCTTTAGTTACAACAAAAATAGCACGAGTTTTGGCCAGTTTGATGCTGTCTGAACAAGTGTACAAAAGGAGCTCATCATGTTCATAGTCATGGGGGAATAATTATTTCTGTGACACATTCTTTTACTACCCTTGCACCTTCATTCAGCCACTTTCCATGAAGTCTGTCAGATTTGAGTATCTTTGAGGCATCAGAGTCAAAGGTCATTGAAATTATGCCAACAGATTTGAAGGTTATTAGGAGAAGATAAGCAGATGGATGGAAAAAAATATTCATTAAACTTTTTTTTTTCTGGAAGTCAGGCTAAAACAAGGTTATTTTCTCTAATTTAGCAGAAGAGAGTTATTCTTATATCAATAACTACTTTAGAAAAATCTGGCAAAGCCTGAAATGTCCATGTAGACTTATCTTCATGTGACAGTGTTTGGAGTCGTGACTACTGTCTATGTAAGGATTTCTTTCACCATGTGTAAAAGTTGTCATGGCAACAGCTCTCTGCAAATAATTATATAAATAATAAATGAAAGATTTTGTGAGCATACATTACAGCTGTAGTTCTCACACAGCCACCTTTTGCTGCACAGAAAAGGGTCACACAGGGTTTTTCTCAGTGTGCATATTTATTTGCCTCACTCAAGGATGTAAAACATTTGCTTAAGGAGGTGAATACTAAAAATAATTAATCCAGAAAATAAACATTGGCCAAGCCCCTGCTGAGAAATAATACAATTGATGTTTCTTAAAGCCAGAGGTCAGAAGCACAGGTTCTGAGCTTCTCCTAAAACACTGAAGCAAATTAAAAGCTGCCTTAACAAGACTCCTGGGATTTCACCTGTATGACACATTCCCAGCAGGTGCAGAATCACCAGAAAGCTGTTTTAATGTCCTTTACACCCCAGACAGAGACTGCAGCCATGCAATAGCTGCATGACTAATGTATCTGCCCTCTTTGTACCTCTGGCTCTCTTCAGCCAGCATGGGCTGTTTAAAGCTACTATAAACTAACCTGCTCCCTACCCTTTTCTGATCTTCCTTCAAGTACTCATCTCCGCTCTTACAAGAGAGAATCTGAGTAATCATCCATACATATTCCACAGGTTCTCAGGGCCATGTCCTGTAGAGATCATCCACACAGAGCTCTGGTTGAACACAGGCAGGGTTGCCTACAAAAAACACTGAGGAACCAGGTGTTGTGTATTTTCATCAGAAGGTACAGAATTCTCCTCATTCCAAGTCCAGGGGGGTTTGTGTGTAGGAGTTCTCTTTAAAACTGAGAAATGGAATTAGTTCTTTGGTAGGAGAGTCAGGTGGAGAACTATTGTTCATCATTTAAAACCAGCCTGTAGGATGATGTGTATATGTTCATTTGATGGGTTCATTGGTGATGACTGTTATTTTCAGCAGTCTTGGTGATTCACAAGGCATTATTTTCATGTTCAGCCTGATTGGCTCACATTATTCTGTATTATGCTTAGTATTCTGGGTTAATAGAGAGATAAACACAATGCTTGACTCATCAGTTTGAAATTTCAAGCAATTTTTAACCATGCTTTGCCTAATTGTTTCTTTATGTCTATTTATAATTTTGATAAAGCCCATTGTAGTAAAAAGGCAGATCATATTTGCATGGACATATATGTATATTTATATATATTTATATTTTATACCTCTGTCATGCCTATATATAAAGTATGTAAAATGCACAATTAATAGAAACAAAGAAAAATTGATCCAGCCAGACTCAGTTATGAACTTCAATTCATACTGATGCAAGTATCTCCCATTACATTTTGAGATTTTTTAGGTTCCTCTGAGTAAAATTAAATATCTGCTTTCCGACATGGTTTTAAGGTATAAAAACTGGATTTTTTTACTAAACCTGAAAGTGAGTTCTAAGCCGGGATTTTCACAAGCCCTGTCCTGGATCCAGCTTCCTCTTTTTAAGCCAGTAGACCAACAGCCTAAATATCTCCATAAAGAAAAGTTGGCTGTCTGTCAGATAAGCAAATCTCAAATTGCAGGAAAACTGGATTCAGCAATGTGTGTAGTTTGAACACATGAGCAATCTCACTGACATTATACTCTTAGTCTAAACAAATCTATGATGATTCTTTCAAAAATAAGCAGACCAGTCTAGAATGTTAAGCATTTCTGCAGTAACCCTACTGAGAAAATGGTAGATCAATTGCTTTTCTAGTTTAGACCTTTGAATTAAGGAGCGTAGATGATAAACCAAGACATACAATCAGAGCTGACACTAGCAAAATCTGTATTTTAAACAAAGATGTGTATCTGGTTAAATATAGCCCCTGAAGCCATGTCCTTTCAGGTGAACAGCATCCAAAAGTGAACTCTCTAAAGTTCATCACCTCCTAATTTCTTGTAGATGATTCTCAAAATGCTCCACCAATGATGGCTCTAATTCTGTCTGCTAAGTTTGCTGTGCTGTGTCATATGACAGGAAGACACCACCTGGATCAATATGATCCAGATGTTCCCAAATCAAAATTTATGAAACCCTCCCTGACCCCATGTAACAGTCTTCATCCCTTTAGAACAATAAGTAGAATTTTAAAAAATTTCTGCCTGCAGGAGGAGAGGACTTCCAGTTGAGAAATATTATGACAATTCTGGAGCGAAAATGACCATATGATCCTGTGAAGTGGACCACTATACAGAAGGGCAAAAACAAAAGTCAGCAGTCCCTGATGGTATAATTGGGGAAGAAGTCCTCCCCGTGTTCTGTAACACAATTATTTTAGTCCTGAATGCATAAGCAAGACACATACCACCGACCAAAAGGCAATTTGCTAGCATTTTAGATGGCAATGAAAAGCCCCTTTGCTACCTGTGGCTAGTTTTCAGTCTTCCAAAGGAAGGAAAAACTCTAATTCCTCCTCCCTTTTCATTAAAACCAAGTTGTATCTCTGGAGTGAAAAAATCAAACCAAAATCACAATCATCCTGTGCCCTGCATGTGGTCAAGAACTCTAAAATACAGTTTCAGTTTGAAGCATTAGCAATATGTGGAATTACATGACCAAATCTCTTCAACCCTCACAGGCATCTATCAGCAAAGCAAGCATTGGAAACCTTAATCACATGCTTCAATTACAGGCTCTGGGATTACTCTCACCTTATAATAGAATTACCACCAGCCATTTCAGATTTTGACGCCATTCTCCTCTAATTGGACACCTCTCCCAGCAGCATGCTCCTTCAATGTTTATCAACTTTCTTCATCTTTGTTTATCCTTCCTTAGCAAGGACCTGCTAGATCCACAGGAAAAGACCTATATGGTGATCAGTGTACAGCACAGCACAAAGCAAATACAGTAAGTCTTGACTGAATGGTGATTTGTGTATTTCTGTATTTTGTTTGGCTTTTTGGGATGTTACTGCAGCAGATGAAACTGAAGCATACTTTCTCCCCAGCTAAATCTGCTGGGTCTGGCCTAACTGGCCATTGAGACCACAATATATAGAAAAAAAATTTGATTTTTTACATTCCCTAAAAATACCACATTGTGTTGGATCTAATCTCTAATAACAGGACAACTGAGAGGCGTTCCATGAGTTTTTTGTTTATTATTAGTCTCAGTGAAGGCAGAAACATAAAAGATGGTAAAACTCACACCATAACAACAGAAGCCAAAGCTCTCTTCGTTACAAGGTCTTTTAAAAGGTTTTTAGCCAATAGGCTAATGCTAAAAGCTTACAAGCATCTACTTAAGCTAATCAATAAACACTACACACACACACCTTACAGCATACAATAGTTGCTTGCTTTATATTTTTTGCATCTTAGAAACTTTCTATGCTCCAAATATTTCAAGGCCTAAAATTTAACTCTGTTTCAAACCTCTGTCTATGCAAGCTTATTACAACTTTTTCAGTTCCCATAATATTAAGGGCAAAAATATGTAAACTTCAGAATGAAAACTATGGAGATTATTTTAGCATGAAAATTGTCTCCAGATCCTTTGCTGCTTTCCAGATTCCAGTGGCTCTAACCTCTGCTAAAATATTGTAGTGTGAGCAGAGGTCAGACCCTCTGTTAATTGACAGCTCACTTATCCTCTGGAGGAAGGAAAACTGTGCATGCTCCATGTAAGAAGAAAATCATAACATAACCTGGGTAGCTTGAATTTCATCTAATCCACCAGGAAGTGAGCTTAAATGCAATACTGAGGAGTTGACCTAAGTCTCTTGTGCTTTCTGCCTTTTTTATAAAATGATCAAATGTCTTTACTTTTGACAGTTTACTCTGTCTGGCACTTTTCCTCATCTATTGCTGGTTCATGTACCTTCAGTTCCCCAATGCAAATAAAAATCCTAATACTCTGCTTTAGGGTAGAACCATTTAGATCCCATTTCCCAAAGAAGATGTTTCAAAGAGAATCCAGCACAATGAATGGCAGCACTAAATGATTTATTCCTTGAGGTTTTATTCTTTTTATTTGTGATGGTTCAACTTGGTGCCTGTATCATAAAATTTATTACAACAGCAGATGGTTAGCAGTAACCATGAAACCCACACAGATCAGATAAATTTATACAGGTCTAGATCAAACAGTAGCAGAATGTCAAACAACAAAAAAACCCAACCCAAACCCAACCAACCAAGAAACAACAAAACCACAAACTCACCGCATTGCAGAGACAGTGGGCTTTTTTTTCCTAAGATGACAAATCCAGATTTCATATGTATGCCCAACAAAAAACACATTTACACAATTTCAGTTTACTGAATAGTAGCACATTTGTTGAAATTGCCTTCAAATTGTTTACATTTGTTCCCTCACACATTGGTTTTCCAAGAAGTTGTGTTTTTCTGGTTTCCAAAATAGCTGGATATGGCACTGGAACTGTGGTCATTACTGGCCCTGATGTCTCAAACAAACAACAATAAGCCTGAGATATTGTATGTCTGAATTACAGTGGCAAACACCTCTCAAATCCAGACATTTTTTGTGCTATCATGGATGCTGCACATTTTTAATGTATTTTAAAAAAATATTATTTTCTGAAGTCAGGTTTATTTGCATTTCTTTCAGTATTTATAGGTTTGGATTAAAATCTTGTAACTGTATCCATTAGAAAGTGTACATGTTTTGAAGATACTTCTGCCAGATCATCTCCTTGGGCAGGAGCAGCCAGTTTGGACAGGGCTTTTGCCAAAAAAACAGGTTTCTTCCACAAAATATATAGTGCTAGTCATCATTTGGGTATTTATCATACTGAGTTTATATCTGTTCATAACCCCTGTGACAATACCCTGCATTTTCCCCTGAAGACCTTGCTAAGGCTGACCCCCTTTCAATGTAGGCCAGCCACACTGCATTACTGTAATGCTCCTGCTGCCTGGACTCCTGTAAAAGTCACACATCTGATTCCACCGTGGCACTTCAGACAGTTTGCAAGCTGTCCTCTCCTGTGCAGGAGAGGAAGACCCAGAAACTTGGTCTTGTAAAAGAATAGCCAGCATTTGCTTTGGAAGAAATTGGTGCACATACAGATGACTTCAATCCAGCCCTCTGGGAAATCACCAGACCCTTGGTGACCTCCTCATCTAGCTCCATGTGGGTGCTTTCAGAACTTGTCAGAGGCAGCAGGCACACAGTCTATATTCAGCAAGTCCATTAATTCCCTCCTAATATCTCTAAACATTCTTTGAGGAAAACACCTGCATGGTGCAGCCAGTTTCCCAAAAGTACTGGAATTTGTGTCTGCACAGCACAGTACTTATGGAACATCTGGATTCCATGCTGTATCTGAAATGAGACAGATAGACAGGAGACAGACACTCAGCTTATAACAGCTACCAAATTTTGAGAAAATCTGTGCTAAACACAGAATCCTTGAAATGCTCCAGGACCTTGAATGGGATTAAGAGGAGATGGCATGTGAAAAATGTGAAATGGTGATGTTTCCCTGAAAAGTCTTAAATACTTCTCAGAGATTATGGAGAAACCCTGCTTGAGAAGCAGAGAACCTTGACGTGCTTTGCAGAGATGAATTCATAGAAGAACTCATCAGTGTAGGTTCTCCAGAGGTAGTGGGAGTCACTGTTCCCTCGATCACTTGCAGGTATCATGACCGTAGGCAGAAACTTGTTCTCTTCAATGAAACTCCAACACCAAGATTCCTTCTGTAGTTGTGAGTTTTGCATGTAGTTGCTGTCCTGGACTTTTCAGTGCTGGGGAAGGTTTACCAGAGGAACTGAAGAGATCTGAGAAATTAAAACAGACTTACAGCTGAAAACTTCAGGGGCTTCAAAGAATAGTTTCTTTAAAATTCCTTTTAGAATTGAGTGTAAATTTTAAAATATCCCAGTCCAAAGATCCTCTGACAGGTAAGTGAAAAATATTTTGGTAAACCCTTAGACTTTTGATGAAACCTGTGAATGCTGTGAAAGAAGATAGAGGTTCAGAAACAAGTAACACAAATACATGTTCTTATATGACTATTATGTTAGCTAGGAGATGAGTTTTTAGGAATGACTTCATGTAGAGAGATTGCTAATGTTCTAACACACTTTCTCTACACCTTTGGAATTATCTATCAGCTTCTCCCATAGTGTCCTCATTGATCTTAGAGATTTGCCAGTGTCTTCTGCTTCCTTACTTATCTTGTTATGATTCCTCAATACAAAAGGATATAATTGGTAAATAGAGAATTTATGAGGCTTTTAGGAGGAATTTAGTTATTCAACCTGAATCCACTTTTTGCCCATGAAAGTATAAATCACTACTCTCAGGGGAAAAAAAAAAAAAAAAAAAAAAAAAAAAAAAAAAAAAAAAAAAAAAAAAAAAAAAGACTGGAAAACAATTCAAACAATTCCAAAACATACAAAGCAAAATTGCAGTCTTATCCCAAAACACAACACAAATCTATAGAGCAGGATTTTGGGGCAGTAATAACCATCATGGTACCAGTGAAACTGTCGATCTGACTGACAGTGTTCAGAACTGCAAATAAATAATGTGAAGAGACAAAAGAGCCTTAAGGCACATTTCTTCCCTGTGTACTTGGGAAGTCCTGAATCAATGAATACATTTTTTTTTTCTTGAGCTGCTGGTGACAGATAACAAACCAGTTCATGAAAACACAGACACAAAGATGAAATCCCAGTGGAAAAACAAAAGGGAAGGGAAGGGAAGGGAAGGGAAGGGAAGGGAAGGGAAGGGAAGGGAAGGGAAGGGAAGGGAAGGGAAGGGAAGGGAAGGGAAGGGAAGGGAAGGGAAGGGAAGGGAAGGGAAGGGAAGGGAAGGGAAGGGAAGGGAAGGGAAGGGAAGGGAAGGGAAGGGAAGGGAAGGGAAGGGAAGGGAAGGGAAGGGAAGGGAAGGGAAGGGAAGGGAAGGGAAGGGAAGGGAAGGGAAGGGAAGGGAAGGAAAGGGAAGGAAAGGGAAGGAAAGGGAAGGAAAGGGAAGGAAAGGGAAGGAAAGGGAAGGAAAAAGAGGAAAAAAATATATTTTCCTGAATTGTATGTTATTATAGACTGAGCTGTGTTCTTGTAACACTAGATTTCAGAATAGATAAAATTCAAAGGTAGGGAAAACACATTCTTTATAATCATTTCTACCCCCTTCTGTGGGTATTTAAATGTGTGTTTTCCTGCACCTTCAGACCACTATATGTTATTTTCAATTTTGATGCTCCTGGCTGTGATAAGGGAAATAGAGAATAGTGAATTTGTCAAGTGCAAAAGATGGAAAAGGATCCTCCAGCTGTGTGTTTTTTATTTTATACTTTTTGGAACAACAAACACTGAGAAAATTACCACCTTTAGGACTCACACACCATACACAGGAATATCAACTGGCTTTACTAAAAGCAAGAGATCACCCTGGAAGTTGGCAAGCTACTCCAGAGTGGAAGTCACTGAAAAAATCTAGTTTATGAGCTCGTACTGGGGTCAAGCAGGACTGGAAGCACCTCTCCATCAGAACTCCATATGGCATAGCACCTCCAGTCCTGTGCAGGGATGGTGAAATGCCACTGTCTATGATGATGGCACCCAAACATATTAGGTTTGGGATTACTCTCACAGCTATTGTCTGAGTCCTGGTTGAGGACAAAATCACAGCCATGCTGGTTTGGTTTTGTTACAAATTATTTGTAAAGTTCCTTTTAGCAAACATCTCTTTTCCTTCTTCTCTCTACAACCCAGTCTTTAAGGCTTATAATTCAAGGGATATATATTTGAGACATGCTACTTTGTCTTTTCAAAACAGCCTCTGAAATCATGAGCTGATTAAACAGTTGAAAATATACTCCGTGTCAAGGGCAACTCATTTGCATGGGCTGTACTAGCTAGATAACTATGGCAGTCCTGATCTGGGCTTTGTACAACCAGAACACACTTTCCAAAATCATAACTATTCTGAAAACCAGCTGAAGAGCCAGGGATGAGCCTCATTCTGAAAAGCAGACTTTATTTAAACTTCCATCCTGCATTTAGCATCCATTTCTGATCTACATTGTGTCTCTACACCAAAATGATAGTGCTTGTAACCTACAGATGTGGACTCTGAATTAGCTCCTGTCATAGCACAGAAGGTGATTTATTTGAAATGAGTCAGCAAGCGTTTGAAAGTCTGCAGTGCACACTGAGCCCATATCTTCTATTCCTTTGACTTCCGTGGGATGTTTAGTCTTTGCCAAGAAGGAGGCATGTGACTTGAGTAATACAGAGATAACCAACACATCTCTGGGTTAAAGACCTGCCTGGAGAAATTCTCATCAGCACACTTGAAAACTATCTCTAAGCACAGAGTCACAACACACATGTGCAGCAGCACTGCGAAGGGCTGTGCAGCGCCAGCGGGAATCCACAGACACCTCGTGGTTAGAGAGCAAAGGCTTCCCCAGAGATGTCACTTATGTTGCTTACCACTCCTGTCCTGTAACGGGCTGCAGATCACATGGAAAACCCTCAATTAAGGCTCCCCTCTCCTTCCTTTCCTGCTGTCAGGCTGCACAGTAAATAAAGGTGCTAAGGCTGCTATTAGGCTGGAGCTGCCCTTCCTTCCTTCCTTCCTGCCTCTGTGACTGGAAGGGGACTCCCCACTCTCTGTGCTGCTGAGTACTCACAGTGGGATTCTTGCTCAAGTGCAGACACTGACTTGCTTCCAGGCAGCTCAAGAAAGCTGAAACAATCTGTACCAGCACAGGCTCTGACCCTATATTTACAACTGATGCAATTCCAAGCACTCATGAATATTAGTTCTGTGAGTTATGCCAAGAACAGCAACAAAGTTGAAAAACTGGTTGAAAATATACATAAGCCAATTTGTCCCCAAAAGCTCCAGAATAATCCAAGTCTGCTTCTCCATTACAATTAAATGAAATTAAATGAGAGCTGGAGCTATTTATTATTTAAGGGGGGGTGGAGGGGATAGAAAGGAGATTTATCTGTGCAGCCTTGGATTGGATTTTCTCTATTGTCCAGAGTGGCAGCTATTAGCAGTGTTTGGATGCTGATGAAGGAGAAGGGAACAGAGCTTCAGGCCCTCACTTTCCTGCCAATGGAAACATCTCTTCAAGATGTACTGGCACTACCTATCCTGAACCATAACTCAAATGCAAGAAACAATGTTATTGTTAAAAATGCAACTCCTGTCTCCAGCAAATATCTTTGAGCAAACACGTGTTGTTGATCAGAGTGGTTGCTGCTCTTTGCCCAGAACAGATCATCCAAATTTTCCTGCCCTGATGGTGCAGATCAAATATGGAAAAGAAAATCTTATTTCACTTGTCAGTGAATAGGGACTTCTCCTGAATATTTCCTGACTGATCCTCTGCCAGCTCATCTTGATAGCTGGGGCCCAACTCTGCAGCAGGAAGCCTGGCAAACTCAAAGCCTGGGAATAAAATCAAGGCAGGTAAAGGCTTCCAGATGCTGAGCTTCTTAGTAGCTCTGAAGCCAGACAGCTGGAAAACCAAGGCAGATCAGGGAATCTTGTCAATTATGGTTAGGATTGTTTGAGAGGGCATAGCACTTTGATACACTGAAACAAATAATGAATCTTTTCCTATGCAATATGAAATTACATTTTGCTGCATACTGCTCTGATGTAAAATTGTTTGGGGTAGGGGGGCAGGACTTTCTGGACCGCAGGGATTCTGGTCTTTGCCTTCCTTTAGCAGGTAAGAAACCCAAGTCTGCTGTCTTAGACAAATTTCAGCTTCCTGAAAATTGTGCAAGGTGTTTAACCCTCGGTCCTTCAGCCTGGGAAAGAGGAGACTGAGGGGACACCTCATTGTTGTCTTCAACGTCCTCACAAAGATCAGGCAAGCACTGATCTCCTCACTCTCATGACCAGTGACAAGACTCAAGGAAACAGAATGAAACTGAGTCAGGGAAGGTTTAGGTGGGATATCAGGAAAAGATTTTTCCCCAGATGGTAGACATTGCATGGGAACAGGTTCTCTAGAGAAGGGATCATGGCACCAAGCCTCTCTGAGTTCAAGAAGCATTTGGACAATACTCTCAGGCACAGGGTGTGATTCTTGGGTCTCTTGTGCAGGGCCAGGATTTGGACTCAGTGATCCTGATGGGTCCTTTCCAGTTCAGCATATTCTATGATTTTGTGGTTCTATGATTACATGAAAAAGCCTTTGAGCACTAAAACATATTCATACTCTACCTCTAGGGACCAAAATTATTTTTCTTCAATTCAGATCCCCTTTACACCCCTTTGTGAGTAAACATTTGGCAACTATTATAAAAACCTCAGGTACATTGATAAAAATAAACTGCATTCAGGTGCTAATGCCATAATTTTAAAAGTAGGAGTATCAGCTAATGAAGGATGGGAATATTTTTTCTTAAACCCAATGAGAAATATGCCTTTAAAGGTTTCAGACTAAATTCCTGTACTTAGGCTATTCTTGGTGCAATATTCTGCTGTTGGAATGAATCCATTTTTACTCTCCTTGAAAACACACATAGCCCCATGCTGACTTGCATATTGTTTAGACAAGCCTAATACTCTAGTCTTTGTCAGGTCTATTTAAAGAAAATCAATCTGCATTCCTCTGATGAACTTCATAGGCACTGGTGTTAGACACTTGCTTAGACTTGCCTGCTTAATGGAACACATTCTTATTCCAAGCACCATTTTTTTAAGTAATAATGAGACAACCAAGAGTTTACTAAAAGGAGGTCACAGGTGAATGACAATTATTGGGTAGGAGCAAAGTCCTTTTTAGGCAGTCAGTGATTGTAGGGAGGAATTCCTTTCAAGGTTGGGCAATTGTCTTAAACACCTCCACTTGCACATATACAGGATAAGCTATGCACCAGACAAAGAAAAGGAAACAAATGCCAACAAAAATGAAGGAAAAACGAAGAAGAAAGGAGGCAAAAAAAGCTGTCAAGGCAATGAACATCACGCTCATATGTTCGGGGAACAATTGCGTTAAAAGCAATTCCTGAATTCACCTTTTGAATTTATGCTGAACTTCATGTGTCCTGGCTTGCCCTCCCCAGCTTTTTGTCCATCTGTCCATTCTTTGATTGTAACTCCTGTGGGTGAGGAATCTACCTTCTTACCTGTCTGGAAACTGCCTGGATTTAATTTAATCTTTAAAACCTGTCAAGTCTGGACAAAGTAAATTTATGCCAATAATTTGAGGTCTCGGACCTTTTGGATGAAGAAATCTTCTTCTTGTAAATAGGCTCATTGGGACAAAACAGAAAAGTGCCTGCATGCCTCTGTCTGATTGTTGTTTAGGAGTGTTTACAGCATGGAATGTGCTGTATATGATGCTGTCTATGCATTTCCACATTACTATACTTTATCTGGTAATTGCACAGATTTTAAAAGAAGAAACCTTTCTGCTTTGAAGGCAGAAGGAATTAATTTTGCCTACACCTCTCCTTTCCTTCTGTCTGTTTGCAGCTGAAAAAAAAAACCAAAACAATAAAAACCAACCAAGTCCTCAAGAAAAAATAGCCTGTAGGCAAACCCATTCCTAATGACATCAAAAGGATGAATACTGGCTAATATCTGTAATAAGGTTTCTGCTTAGTAGTGCGCTCTCCATTTCTGGAGGTCTTTTAAAACCTTCTCGTTATTCCAGCCACATTCATACTTCAGTCAGTTGTGCCAGAACTCAGAGGGGAAGGAAATTGATGACAGCATTCAAGCAGTGGTGCACTCTGACCCATCACACTCTCAAGTGCAGCAGGGTGGCAGCAGAGCCAGAGCTCACTGCTTCCAGCACAGCTCAGCTGCAGCCGCGGCTTGGGGCTGATCTCACCATAACACTGAGGCTGAAGATAAATAAATCTCCAGAGGTGGAGTCATACAGCTCTCTTAGAATAATGGCTGGAGTCTGTTCCTCTCACAGATCCATGTGTATTCACTCACAGTGTGAAAGAGAGTTGATAACACATTAGTGACAGGCTTGTCATCTCCAACATCATTTCCTATGCACTGCAAGTTACTGCAGCCATGACATGAGCTAAGCATCAGTAAAAGAGGAGGCTACTGTCTCAAGTCTCTCTCTTCTAATGGATCCTCATAGGCTTTGCCTTTGGGGAGGAAATGGCAATAAAATTGTGATTTTGCTTTCAAGCTGAATATCAAGGAAATGAAATTAACATAAAGGGTACTGCTGTTTGAAAAAGACTACAGATTTCAGAAATTTTATTGGGCCACTAAGTGGCAGATCATGAAAAGACAATAGGGTTTGTCATCATCAGCTGAGTCACCTTTTATCACCAGGAAGCAGTGAATGTAGTGATCATCCAAGTAGTTTTTGTATGCTTTCTGTGGGGATGATGCTGGATGAGGATACATTTGATCCACATAAATTGAAAATGGAAGAGTCATAATGTCCTAATTTTCTCTAAGAGCAGGAGTTGAATGTTACATATAGATAAAGCCTTGTAAAATAAGGGTCTGATTACCCATGTAAAATCATGGCTCAGGCCTGCTACTTTGGCTAAGCAGAAAAGGACTATGGGAAAGTGACTCAAGTGAATTGGAGGCAAAAAAAAAAGTTATATAGCCATTATATGCTCACATTGTGGTTTATGGTAGTTTGTTGAATTATATATGTTATACTTAAATGGAATGTAACTGGTAAAGGGCTAACTGCTTTAAAAGGCCTGGTTTCTGCAATAAAGGGGCTCTCCTTTGCACCTGCCTGGGCAACCTGTGTCGCTTTGCTTCGTACAGTTGAACAGTGAGAGAAAGTCATCCTGACCAGGTGTTCCTGACATCTAGCTTCTTGGACATTTTTACTTAGTTGTGCCTGCTCCTAATGGAAGATGGCCAAGGAAAAGAAATAATAAACTGCTCTGTGTTGACTGGATTAATTTTCTTTTCAGTATTCACAGGATGCACATACCAATGTCAAAAAACTGCAAAATAATTATGTCAGGCAATGGTGGACTTTTCTAAAATCAATCTATTGATCTATTTATCCAACTACAGCAAAGATCTTAATATCTTTTATTCAGTGCTGTGAGTCAAGCTTGCTCAGTGTTACCAAATCATCAGGAGGGAGGCTTTTACCATGCAGAATGAGCTGCCTGGCATGGATGCACAGTGTCACTGACCCAACACCAGGCACCCTCGAGAGTCACTCACTCACCCTCTCCTGCCACAGCTGGGCAGAGAGAAAAAAACCTCAGCTAAGGTTTTATCTCACATGTTGAGATAAGGACCAGGAGAAAACATTTCAAGGGCAAAACTGGCTCAACTTAAGTTGCAAAGTTAATTTATTACTAATAGAATCAGAGGAGTATAACGAGAAGTGAATAAGCCCTTAAAACACCTTTTCCCCCAGCCCCTCCCTCCTTCCCACCAAAAGCACAGGGAGACAGGGCATGGGGGTTTTGGGCTGATCATCATCGATATTTTCTTCCACTGCTCTGGGAGAGGAATCCTTCCCCTGTGAGACCATGGGGTCCCTCCCACAGGAGACAGTCCTCTGTGAACTGCCCTGGCATGGGTCCACTCTCCCAAGCAGCAGCCAAACCACAACTGCTGCAAATGTGAGTCCCTCCCACAGGCACAGTGCTCCCAAAACTGCTGTGATGTGGGTCTCTCTTTCCATGGGGTGCAGTCCTTCAAGGACAGGCTGCTCCAGCCTGGAAGCAAAGGTCTTCTCTCTTGTCTGGGTCTCCCACTGGATCACAACCTCCTCCAGGCATCCACCTGCTCCAGCATGGGCACCTCTCCCATGGGCTGTGGGTGGATCTCTGCATCCTCCATGGATCCCCATGGGCTGTGGGTGGATCTCTGCATCCCCTGTGGATCCTCAGGGGCTGCAGGGGCACAGCTGCCTCACCATGGTCTCACCATGACCTGCAGGGGACTCTCAGCCCTGGCGCCTGGAGCAGCTCCTCCCCCTCCTTCTCCACTGACCTTGGTGTCGCCACATTCTTTCCCTCACATGTTCTCACCTTCTCCTCTTCTCTAACTAGAAGCAAGACAGTGAGACTTTGTTTTGATTTTCTTCTTATGTCATCACAGAGGCGTTACCAGCCTCCCTCATTGGCCCAGCCTTGCCCAGCAGCCTGTCCATCCTCAGAGCCATCAGAGACTGGCACTGCTGGACGTGGGGGAAGCCTCCAGCAACTCCTCACAGGAACCATCTTTGTGGCCTCCTTGCTACCAAAAGCCCAGGCTGTGCGAAACCAACGCACACGGGAACCAGTCTAGAATAGACTGGGTGATCTTCAGATGGGTCCAGTGTCTGAAAACCAGAACATCTTAGCACAGAGATCACAGTCCTGCAGGAGATGTCATGGGCTGCTTTGATCAGAAGTCAGTCCCAGCCCCTTTTTGAAGTCCACATCCACTTACAAGGTAATGTATTTAAACACCTTGGAAGTGTTCAAGACCAGGTTGGATGGGATTTGAGCAATCTGGCCTAGTGGCAGGTGTCCCTGCCTGTAGCAGGGAGGTTGGAACTAGATGGTCTTTAAGGTACCTTTCAACACAACCATTTTATGATTCTGTGAATAGGAGAAATACACAACGTGAGAATGTTGGAGGGCCCAGAATTGCTGAGAGAGTGCAACAACTACCTATAGTGAGACTGAGAGACACAGGTTAAAGGCAGAAGTGTGGAAGAAAGAGAAAGTAGAAAAGGTGGGACATTAAATGAAAACTGTGGGAGGAGTATAAGGTGAAAAAAGTGCAAGGAAAAACGGCAAGAAATCTCTGTGAACAGGTCACCTCCATCCTGCCCTCAGCTACCAGTCATTACTGATCAATATCCTGTGCCTGCCAGCAGCTGAGGGCAAGGGCTTTAAGCAAAGGTGAAAGCTCTTGTAATGAGCTATTGCATTGTGATACAACTAAAGGGAAGTTTTCTTTTCCACTTCAGGGAGCTATTTGCCTACAAATAGCTTTTTTCCTTATAAATTTGATTTTAACAAGTGTAACTGAATGATATTCATCTTGATCGCCTATCTGTGTCTAATCCTTTTTAACCTTCTGCGAAGTGTTTCTCTTGAGTGATATTTGTCTTGGGGTTACAGAACTGAATTATGTACTCTGGTTTTAAATGTTAGTTTTTAAATGTTTCCTTTTCCAATTGATTTTTTTTTCATTTTTCTCCAGCATCCAACACATATCTTCCCATTTATTTTAGATAGCAGTTTAATATCACATTCTACATTTCCTCTCTAAAGTAATCATAACAGTAGCTAGCCAGGAAAAAAGAAAAAACTTTTCATAAGTAGTATCTGTTAAAATATTCCCTTTTTTGAACAAAAGTGTTGAAAATATGGGAGTTTAGCTTTCTTCCTAGTATTGCATAGAAGCCTTCATATCAGTAATCACTTCATTACTCCATCTGGACCAAAGTTTTACCTTTTAGTGACAGGAATGACCAAAACTGCATAAGACGTAAAATGTGGAGACAACACTGACCCACAGACTGTTTTCAAACCCTGATACATGCAGTACCTTCTAAAAGTCTGTTTTTATATTTCCTCTTTTCATGGGGCCGGTGTTTCCCTCATGTCTCAAGACATACTTTTTCCTCTCTATTTAGATGGAAAATTAAAAAGCAAAAATCTGGATGAAAAGTGTTACTATTTCCTTTCAATATGAGTTCCTTTCTACTGCCTCTTACATTTGTCCCTATCCTGGGTACTTACCTAACTCTGGTAGATCCCAAACTTTCATCTGAAATTTCTACTTTGGTCATTAATAGCATGGATAACAGTATCACACAAGGGTTAATTAAAATCAAAGAAAGACGATAACAGCTGATTTAGCAGACTGACTATAAAATAACATTGCTTATTTTAATTAAAAAGGGAGCAGCCAGACTACATCTTTTGCAAAAGAAAGGAGATGTATTCTGAAGAGAAAGATTAATTTGGTGGAATCTGAAAGTAGGATTAGCTAGGAAAGCAAATTTGTCCTATCAGGAAGTACTTTTCTCTGCGGTGAATGCAATCTGAGACAGAAAAAATGCAGAGACAAAATCTCTAAGCAGGTAGACCTAGGGATGTCTACAGCAAATAGAGAGTAGAGGGGGAAAAAAGCCCTTGATTTAAATTAAAGAGAGTAAGCAAGTTCTTTTCTTTCATTTCTTGACCTGTGTTTTTTATAAACATTGGCAGCCGTGCTGTCAATTTTGCTTAAATAAATCCACCCCTTCTACACTCTCCCCCACCATTCTACCTTAACTTGGCTTAAATTAAGAACAATTTTGGCTAACAGAAAAGCATTCCTTCCCTAGTGATTTGCAGGAATTTACAAACTAGGACAGTGGAACACCTCAACCAGATACCTCAACCTCTGCATCCCCAGCACATTTCTCAGCCTTCCCAGTGGGTCAAGGACCCCCCCAGACTGTACATCAGGACAGGACCTGCTTTCATGGGGTCAAGAGAGACACTAACAGGGGCAGGCCAAGAGGCTTTTCCAGCAGGTATCAAGATGTTAAAGAATATGGCAAAACTGAGTCGGGCCAGTGTAAAACCACTGTAACCCTGAAGCAGAACATTTAATGTCACTGGCAGTTCCTTAAATTCACATTTAAACTCAAAAGGAAATACTTCAATGCCACAGCACGCAAATTCAGAATAGAGAGCTCTCTATCCATTTCTTTTTTGAGAAATTACCCAAGAACTGATCCCAGATATACACAACGGCAATTTTAGCGTTTCTTCTTACCAAAGGCGCCCACAAATATTTCATAGAAGGACACTGAGCTATAAGGAAATAGCTTTTTTTAGACAAAAAAAATATAGTTAGTTTATTAGGCAGAGTCCTAGACACACTTGCGTTTCATATCTGTGTAAAGGATTGTGCCCAAAATGTAGTTATATTGCCCAGCCTGGTTCACTGATCTAATCAAAGGTATTACATCTCCCTATAACCCTGCACTCACACATATCCTGAGATCATTTCAGCAATTGAAACACAGTAATTCTTACCTGCATACAGACAGACAGAGCAGGAATTTATATGTTTAGACTTCACCTGAGAATAACTTAATTTTTAGGAAGAAATGCCTGCTTTGGTTTTGTTCCCATTTGAACAAAAAACTTTGCAGTATAAAGATAAAAAAATCTGGGAGAGGAAAATACTGTAACCCACGTAGCTTTGGGACCAGCATCTCCCTTGGCTGGCCTCCTCTGAGTCCTTCCAAGGCCATGGGCACTGGCATCTAGAGCTGCTCCATGTCCAGTCTCCCCCCACCCTCTGACACACTTCTGGCTAGCCAACCGTGGTAAATCACTATCAAAATTGGACAGACTTCCACTTGTAGGTTTCAACAATCCTCCATTTTATTTAAAGAGAAAATATTTCATTTTTTGTTATGTCTGACAAGGTTGTATCATATAGGCTGGGTAAAAATAAATCTTTGCAATATGTCAGTTTGAATAATGCTCTGAAGCCAAACATCTGGAAATATATATTTTATCAGTGTAGCCTGTGTCAGACAAGTTAATGTTGATACTTTAAGTGTTCCTATCCTTATTTCCAAGACCTGGATCATGTTATGGGAATTGCAGTGCTCATGGCAAAATGACTGATATGAAACTACAGGAATTTTAAGCCCTTGGGGGTAATGGTATGCTTTAGTAATCTGATGCAGAACTGAACTTCATGCTGATTAAGCAGAGTGGCCATCTTAAATTGATTTCCAGAAAACATTTAGCTTCTAAAATGCTTTTTGTTACAAGAACTTTGTGGAAGGAGCACAGACTCTGCTCCTGGCATGAATTAAATAAAGAACTGGTTGGTGTGTTAACAAAGGCACCCCTGTCCTCTTTGTCCCTCCCTTTGGGCATCCCTAATACAAATGCATCACTAGCTAGACTGCCCTTTCTGACAACATAAAGAAGCTCTAACTTGAGATTGTTTTGCTTTTCAGTGTTACCCTTCCTTCTCTCCTGTTTCTCAGCGAAGACTAATTATCACTGATGTTACAGCTTGACACACTGAAGGATGTTTTTACTGTTTCTATTCAAGTGAGAGAACTGGATCTTCCACAGGGGAGGTGGGGAACCAGAACCCTCTCTTGATGACAGCCTGTTCATGTGTCCTGAACAAGGCTCCAACACCACCACACCTGCAAATACGTCCTGCATTTCAGTGAAAACAGACACGGGTGAGAATTTCAGTAAGTCCTACAGGTCGCAAGTTAAATGACCCAAGCAAAACCTACCAGCCTTGCAGATTGGAAGATGTACTTTCTCATGTAATGAAAGAACCACTAATATTTCCACTAAGCAGAATGTGATTTTCTACTAGTAATCTGATGGCCCACTCCAGGAGAACATTTTATGACCATGAATTTTAAATCTTGATCAGTGGGAAAGCCCAAGACTTGGCACAAATATAAACAGTGACAGTAAATTAGACACAAGCAGGGTGTAACTTTTCAAGATCCCCGGCTCTGTCTAAATTTACAAGCTGTTTGCTGAGGCTTTGTGATTAATGGCAGCATAAAATATTTTAGTCAACTGGCAAAGTGAGAATTCAGAATGATTGAGAAGTTCTTAACTGACTGCTCTGATTAACAGTGGGTAAATTGCTATTAATGCTGGTAATAAATGCCATTAGCATTAATTCACTGAAAAGCCCTCTATAGGCTCCAATCATGTCAAAGTTTAGCTAAAAAGAATGACTGACCGGTCTTGGAAATTTCCAAGCTTTGTTTGCTTCCCAAAGGCTGCTTGAAGATGTTGCAGGATGCAGTGGGCTGTGCACACTTGTGCCTTGAGAAGGATTGGAGTAGTTTTCTTATCAGCTATTCCTCTTTCCTTCAGCTGGAATGACCCCTGCAATATATTTATGTTTGAAAGCAAGCAATGCTCCTCTGCTGCCTCCAGTGAGGTCAGTTGCTGCATGACCTGGGGACCCAGAACTACAGCAAACTCCAGTGCTCTGCTGTGAATTTCAGCCTTCAAGGGAAAACTAGAATGGAGTCTGGTGGGACTTTTGGATCTCCAAAGGAGTTACCCTCTCCTGCTCCCTGCCTGCCCTCCTTCCTCCCCACCTACTGCCATGGAGCACCTTCTTTGCATTTGGCCCAGAGTAACAATATATGATTGTGTCACTCTCTACCAACTGAGCACAGCAAACTCTGGCAGTGAATAGATCCATCCTATAGTTCCTGCCTAATATGTCCTAATGTGAAGCACAAAGGCAATGGTATTATGTGTTATTGTAATGAGGAGAGTCAATATTCCCATGAATTACAGTGATACAATGTTGTGGTGTGCGTTTCCCAGGACACACAAGGCAGCATTGGGGTGCGACACATTTCCCCTGGGGAGACTCTTTCTCTCAGCTCAGGAACTTCGATGGTCTCAGCAGTTGCTTTTGGGGCACAGAGATGAAGCAGAGGCAAGACGGGTCTTGGGGTAAACTGAGGAGATTTATTAAAGGTGCAACTGAAGAATAAAAACTAAAAGCTGAACCCCAAGGACTGGGAGCACGTGTCCTGCCGTGGATTTTATAGACAGGGTGATACAAAGCAAACAACCAATGAGAATGCACTCAGGGAGGAGTCTAAGGCGGGTGATACAGAACTAAATCCAATGGGAATAGCAGAAGCAGTGTAATGATATAAAACAGCAAATGATATATCGAGCAAGGGAAGATTGGCAAGGAAGGTTCTAGAAACAGAGGCAGGGATACAGAGAATTGACACATAACAGCATGTATAATTTAAATCATAACACACAAATGAAATAGAAAGCTAGCCCGAAGACTCAAAGCGAAAATCCACACCACAACAAGACAATATGCAGCAAAATTGCCTCTTTATAATATTTATAAATATTATATTTAACAATCTATAGTGACATAAACTATTACAGAGGTCACACTACACAGCTTCTTTATTGGAACCTCAAGTATTTGTTTCAAATCATTCTACATACACTCTCACAGCAACATGACAAAAAACTATTGCCTTTTCATGTCCATACAAATTTGAGATGAATTTCATAATATGTGTTGCTTCATCTCTGCATGTATGGTACTGAACTTGAATTACAAAATATAAGCCTCACTTCTTTCCTAGTCTTGGACATTTTTAGCACATATTTTGCCATGTGATTTGATAGGGTTCTGGTTTTTAGTGTTTTGAGTTGCATGTGGGCCAAATACACTGTACCTGACTCACTGAGTTATCCAGACTCACTGAGAAGGGAACATGGCAATAGGCACACAAAGGTTATATGACTTTTTCCTCAGGGAACAAAGCTGGGCCCAAGACAAGGATTTGGTCAAATGCAGTTTCCCCACAAGAAGTGAGGTGATCACTTGCTTAATCAACCTAAGGAGCCACTGGCTGTTCATAGCCTCACACAGACATTTCTGCTGCCATGGCTCTAGTGAAGCAGTGCATGAAACATTAGGCATGGGAGCAAGTCATTTCTGGAACTGGCAAGATATTGCTCTTTCAGAATATTCAGATGTTGAATTGCAGCGAGCTGTCAGCTAAAGCTTCAGGGCAACAGTAACAGCAAGTCAGCCTGGGCAAGGAAGATTTGTTTCACAGACATGAGATGGAAGGATACTGTCAGCACTCCGCACAAATGGTGAAACAAGAGCAGGGGGAATACTTAAAGAAACACATGCAACACTGGAAAAATAACACAGTAATTATTTTAACCTATTAGATGTATGTTCCAACAAAAGTAAATTGGCTTTTTATTCCCATACTGGTAGCAATGCATACATCCATGCTCACGGTATTTCCTATTTTCATTAGAGGAGAACCAGTGTGCATGCAAGTAATTACAAAAAAACTTCAGGCTCCTAAAGTATGCTTATCTCGCAAGAAGCTGCTGTTAAATAGCTTAATCTAAGTACGCTATACATGAGATAAATACAATACATTCTTAATTTTATAGTTTGCCATGTGAGACATTTTTAATAAGACATCTTCAATAAGACATTTTCATTAAATTTTACTGTTTCTGCTATCTGGAATAAGTGTTCAGATATGAGACATCTGATCTGCTCCTCAGAGCTTAGTGACAAAAAAGATTTAGATAGGGTTTTTTTTAAAGGTCTTGAAATGGTATTTTTAAAATATATCTGATGCTCCAGCTTTCTCCTCTCTCAGAATCTCATTCTTTAGAGGAACATCCATATCTCTCTCATATTTATACACCCTTTTCCTGTCTCATTTATCAGCCCTCAAACCTTTAATGAACTTTCCCCCTCCATATAACAAGTCTGCTCCACATTGCTTCACATCTTTCCTGCCACAAAGGCTTTTTGTGTGAGCAGACAAATTTTCTAGTCCCTATACCCAAATAATTTGGAAAGCACATTTGGATTCACTGGGGTTCAGTCATAGTGTCAGATAATTTCATGAAAGAAGAGCTGCCCTCTCATGGTATGGAAGTCTGCCTCAGTATTTACACAAGTCACTACTGTATTGCTATGATCAGTTGTAGCTAAGAAATAGCAGCAGACTTCCAGCTCAGCTTACTAATTTTTTGGTTGTAAAAGATGCAGAGTAGTTGTGTGTATTTGCTGGTTTGATTTGGGGGGTATTTGATGTTGTTTAAAATATCCTTTTGTTTACTGTGAAGCTGGGGTGAATCATAAAAGAAATAATAGCTACAAAATTATAGTTCTGCAAAGAAATAAGCTCTTACAACAGAGGTTTTACTGGAATAAGACTTTCCCATAAGTGTTACTTCTAAGTCTCTGAGGTCCTCTATGCAAATGTGAAGTGAAATTGCAATGTCAGTGCAATTGTCACAGAACTGCATGACCAAATGAAGCTCTCATGGCCCAATCAGTGTTTTGGCATGGGAGGTCATTAGGTAGACATGGGGAGGGAGGCTAGAGAAGGCTGGAGCCTTGTCTGCTTCTGCTATAGAGAGCTGTAGGAGAAGATGACCTCGTCCCTGATAAGTAACAGTTGTGTTAATTACCCAGTACAGCCTCATCCTTAATGAGTCACAGCTATATCCAGTAAAGATAAGTATGATAAAAGGGAATGGGTTAGCTGATGAAAGGAATCATCATGGAGGATTGTGAACACAGGGATCATGAAGAAGAAGGATCCTGGAGAGAGAGAATCCCTGATGTGATCAGTCTGGGTCTGCAGTTCGAGCTTTTTGTTGGAACCTGCAGTCACAGTCTAGCTGGGTAAAAGCCTGCAGTCACAATCTGCAAACTAATACATGCAGTCAGAGTTTAGCAGGAAATAACCAGCAGTCAGAAGCTGCAAGGGAAACCTACAGTAGGAGCTGCTGCACCCAGAGTCAGTGAATAGTTGGAGTCAGGGTGGCTGAGCTGTAAAGAGGAATAAACCAGGGCCCTTTTCGTGCTGTGATAAACAAGTCTGTGTCTTGACTTGTTTCTCTAACAAGAGGGCTGCTGCAACAAAGAGCAACGTTTTTTGGGGTTGCTTCAGTTATCATATAGGTGTATACTCTTTTTTTATAGCCTGTCTTTCTTCTGCAGGACATTATGTAAGAGTTTGTGTTTAGAGCAGGCAGCGGATTCAGTTTGAGCTCCTTAGATATAGAGGTTACAAAAATATGTTATGGCTCTATGGTAGATTTTTGGGGTGCTTCTAAAAATTAGGACCAGGTCTGCTTTCAAGACAGTATAATGTTGGAACTTAATTAGAATGTTTTCTGTGGTATTTCTTAATCCCTCTGTGAATGAAGTTTAATGGGAAAAAAAGAGAAAACAGCTGAATGGGATGCATAAAGATTATAGTTCCTGCTTATATCCAATTCCATTTAGGAGCATGCTAATATGATTGTTAGATTAAGTTCCTGTAGTGGGTCAGTAAAACTTTCAAATGCTTCATTTAATTTTTTTTCATTTTTCAGGTGTTTTCTTGGAAAAAAAAAAAAGGAAGAGGACATAATGTGACTTTTGAATTTAGGAGCATTTAAGAATCAGCATCTTCAATTTTAGGGTCTTCTCAGTAATTATAATCAATGAGATTTGAAGGACAAGACTTGGGGTGCCTTTGTTTAAAACTCAAGGAAAAATAGATTTTTTTTTTTTTTTGTACTTGTGCATTCCTATGCTACTTTGTTTTGCTAATGTATGAAAATTAATTGTATAGGCTGGGAAATTGATTGTTTGGATCTAAAGTACTAGCTGAATGAAGTTAAAATTAGGGCTTTCACTCTTCATTTCCCTAAGTATTGCATGTTTAGTTACTCTTAAACCAAGTGGTTGTAAAATGTCACTGCTGTAATTATGTATTCTGATTAGGTACACAAAATAAAAATTAATTTAGGGTAGTTGCAAGGGCCAAAGGATGTTTTATGCTCGGGTCATATCAACATATATATGTATGTTTGTTTGATGTGTATTACCTAAAATGTTACCATGCCCTATTGCGTAAAATACTTTCAAGGAATGGACTGAGCTGAGGAAGTAACTAGAACTCAGGTATAGGTATTTTCAAAACTGGAAGATAAAACTGTTGTAAGGCAATGTCCTGCAAAGCCTCACATTTTTTCTCTTAAAACTATCTACTTTGAAAAGAGATTGTTGCTGGGCTGTTTGCTAAAAAGCAAAGCTAAGAAAGAAATTAGCAGAAGTAAAGTAATCCTTTAACATGCTTCTCTTGCTGTGCCTAAAAATGCAGGTGACAGTCTCACCCCTCAGACAGCTTCCATAGTAATGTAAATACAAAACCTACCCCAAAAAGACAGCTGAAGCATGAATATGTGAATGCTCCTACTTATCTCTCATGTACAGCCACCATGGTCTTTTATTTCATGCTCAGCTAATACAAATCTACATATCAAAGAAAGTAATAAAACTTCATAAACCATCGAAGTTTCTGTATTAAAAATTAACACAGTTGCCTTTTTAATATATAGTTTCAAGTAAATCTATTAAAAACACATAGAATGACCTCTTATAAAGAGAGCAATGAAAAAGTAACTTACCGTGACAATGCATGGCTGTACACACTTCGGAGAAGAGTCAGTTTTTCAGGCAGAAAGCATTTATTGTATCAAAACAGCTATTATCAAATAATCTGCTATGGACCTCTTAACATGGAAGAGGAAGAAGAAAACTTCCCACTTACTGTTTGATAGCATCTGATTTGCAGTGTTTGGACAGAGTGTGGCTTCCCAGCCCCTAGTGTGAATATTCATTTCTTTAACAAAAGCCTATCCAGGACATCTAGAGCATTTGGCAATCTCAGCAAAAATAATATTCAGATGGAAAAGGTGCCATATTTGCATCATGTGGATCCCTTTTTTCAAAATCTAAACCTTTAACCTGTTCATGTAATATTGTAGGAGGCAGAGTGATACAGAGAGAAATAAAAAAGCAACTCCACTTGAGACTGAAGTCCAACTCTCATGCTTCTTGATTCCTCACCCTGTTTTTCACAAGCTCAGTGTAGTAACCTGCAAGCCACTAAAATAAATTTCCCCATTTGTTTTCCCTGCTTGCTGTTTCTGTATCTCCTTTACAAATGTGGAAGTCACTGCACAGGAGTGCAGTGTAGAATTCATACCAATATGTCAGTGGTGAGCTTCTGTGACTTTCTGTTGCCATGAGTTTTTCCCGGTTTTGCTGAGCGTTCATATTAAAGGAGAAGTTCATACCTTCTCACGCTCTTTTAATGTAAACATCAGCTATGTTCTATAAACATAGCTATCGTTTTTACATTCTCTGCTGGGACAAACAAGACTGTGTGACAGTCCCCTTCACCAATGTGATGTGGAGGTGGGAATTCCTTCCTCCAATCCACAGGCCTCATAGTAAAAGTATAAAAGTAGGTTTTTGTAAATAAACCGGGTCTTCTGCCCTGCTGCTGTTGTTGCACCCAGATCTGTGTCTCCAGCCTGTTTTCCTGGTTAGGCCTCCATGGTGATAACTTTCCTGTGAGTTTCTGTATTTGCCCTCTGGACCTTGTTCTGCTGCCTCCTCCAGAAAAGGAGGCTCTCAGTGGAGGTGACTGACTGTCCTGTTCACATTGCTTCAGAGGTTTTGCATTGTTCTCACTGAAGAAAGGGGCACAATTCTTTCAAAGGCCATGTGGGGTGGACTTGCTGGCTTCTCTGAATTTTGCTTTGCAGAAATAAGAATAAGCTCCATAAGCATGATGTGGTACTTGATTAACTCTCAAGCACATTTTGTACTCTGTGTTTCTGTATGTACACTGTGCCCTCTGGATGGTAGTTATAGGGGACATCAGTGCTCCTCCCTGAATGAGGAAGCAGCACTGCTGTTCAGGGAGGTCTTAAACACTCATCTGGAAGCTGCTAATGGCCAGCTCCTTGCTCAGATGCTCACCAGGAAAACAGGACTTCTTCCAGGACAACAGCAAATGGGGGATATCAGTAATGTGTTCAGGGCCACCCTAACAGGTGATCCACCAGGACTGAGGTCTTGGGACATCCTTATTTCAGTGCAGCACTCAGAAGATACCTCTTTGGCTGTAACAGGATTGCTGTGCAGGGTCACAGCTGACAGGTGTCAGACACAAGGGAATGAGCAGCAAATACGCACTAAGACCAGACACAGTCCATGTTTGTGCAGTGTGCCAAGGGCCTGCCTGTGACACCCCTGCCACTGCTTGAATGGGACCTGCTTACCCTGATGTGTCATGCTGTCCAATCAAATGTGGATATACAAGCACTTTTTTGCTAAAGGAAGAAAACAATGGGAATATACTTTACTCCTCTTGAATTCCTATTTCAGCCTATGCATATATGTATAGCAATACATAAAATCTGAGAAGCTTTGCTGTAATATCCCACCCATTTTTGTCATATCCTTTAGAGCTGAATGACTGACTGAATTATGAAGCTGGACTCCTGAATATGCATAGGTGACTATTGGATTTTTTGGCAAAGTTTTGAGTTTCCTGAGTTTCCAACTGGCCATTCAAATGTTTTAAAGTTTATTTCAGTTTGCTGCACTGTGGTAGAGGAAGTTAAATTTCCTGTATGACCAATGACAGAATTGATGTTATTTGGTCTGTGCTGCTCTCTGCAAAGACTTTAATACCTTGTACTGTCAATATACTGACAACAATAAAGCCTGTTTGCATTTATTAGTTGAAAGACTGAGGCCAAAAAGCAGTGCGTGCCAGACCATTTGTGATAAGGTCAGGATCAGATCAGTCTACAATCTGACTATCCTTTGCTGCTTTGGTTCCCCCTGATTAATGCTAAGTCACCCAAAGCAACAAAGCCTTCACACAATTGTTTGTTCAAATATCCCAGTTCTTCCAGGAGAACAAGTTTACCTAAAATATAGGGGAAGGCTGAGGTGATTACTATACCAGAAATGTTTTTGTGCAGTTAGCTATCAGATGACACCTCTTCTGAGCTCTTTTACAAATGCCTAGGGCAGCCAGTCTCTGGGAGGTGCAGTGTCTGGGCCAAACCTGGGCTCCAGGTGCTCATTCAGGACACTGCACTTCTCAGAGTCTCTGCAAGATTGGCTGCTTCTTTAGCTCTGCTATCTGGTATAGACTCCTCAGCTGAGGTGCAGAGACAGCTCACAGACTGTCCCACAGTGCTGCTCTGCTGCTTCAGCAAAACACCCTGTGTGATGTTGTCCATCCAGAAACTACTTCAGCTTCTGTTTGCTTAGAAAAACTACCTCTTTGCAATATTTTATTAGAGATTACTTTAGTTACATTATAAAGTGCACTAGATTTCTTTTCAAACTGTAGCAAGCTGGAAATTCAAGATTTGTGGTGCAGAAAACATCTCAACATTAGCTTCTTTAGCCACTAGATCAATTTTCCATTTAATGTGGAATAACTTATGTCACTTGATGGTCTTTAGGGACGTTTTCATAATAAACCACTTGACAAGTGAGGCAAGTAAGCTTTGCAAGATTTATAATTGATCACTGGTGCTATTGTAGACATGATGGAAATACCATATATAACACAAATATTTTTTAGCAAAAAATATTATTGCTTCATAATCAGGTGTAGGTGTTAGTCTGATTTGACATCACTTTGGCATAATGAGCCTGTGGTTCTGCATCTACAGAATATAAAAATAATGATGTTTTTATAAGGGTTCCAGACATCTTGCCTGTATATGAAATGTAAATACTGTGTTCAATCTTTAGCCCTTGAAATTGGGTGTGAAGGAGGGATTCTGTTTGCTCCTAAATACAGGCAAACCTTTATTTGTGGGCTATATTCCTATGGAAGTGCAGCTGTTCAAATGCTCTTAGTACCCAACAAAGACAGCATTGTTCTGTGGAAACACGCTTGCCGGAGTTGGTGGGGCTCTGGCCAGCTGTAGGTGAGACGACTGCAGCAGCAAGAGGCTGTCACTCAGCAGTCCAGCCAGCGGTGCCTGGTGGCTTCTGACAGCGACAACAGACCCTGTCTGGCCGGGGGTGTGAGCAGCAGGGCAAGAAACACCTGGCTCAGGCACATTGTGTGGTGTGGGCAGGCAAAGGAAGGCTTGCAATGATCCCAGCCAAGGAACGTTACTGGTGTGGCCTCTGAGCCTTCACCAGCATCACTTTAGTAGTCACACTACTAAATATTGGTTCAAGGTAGTGAACCACATTTTTGAGCAACTGGACTTAGGTGCCCCTAAAAGAGTACTGATACTCACTCAGATCCTCATTCAGACATTGTTTTCTCAGAAACTTCTGACGTGCTCTTCATGTGGCCAAAAAATGGCAAAATTTGGAGACAATATCTTGATTTAGCAAGAAGAAAAGTCAGTGGTATGGAGTACAAGATAATGTCCATCTTTGTCTGTTTATATTCATACATAAACTTCACAAAACAAGCCACAGGGAAAGAAAACTTGCTGTAGGAGTCTCAATCTATCCGGCAAATCCTGAGAAGCTTTTCAGGTTGGAGAATTTCCTACAGACACAGATACAGACAACAGGACTGACAGAAAATGTCATCTGTTGTGTATCATTTCACCATAAGATTTGTAATCATGCAGCATTTTCTGAATGATTTAATCTTCACTAAAACGTCAAGAAATTGTGCAACAATTTTGTGCCATTATCAAGTGGCACTGCTGTGGCAGAAATTTCACTAGAAAACTCTAAATCCTCCCATTTTGAGGCATAGGACTAATAGTAGCAAAGGGGGATTAATAGGTTATCACGAATGCTAACAAGGATTTTTTGCCCATTTATTGGGAATATTCACCATTCTCTGAGAAATAATATCAGGCTAGATGAATCACTAGTAGAATATATGCTGATAACAGTCATGTACCTGCACCAAAAAAAAAATAATCCCCTTTGTTTGGGGATAATATTTGATTTCCAAGAAAGTCCCTTTGTATTCACTTGTACAGTTATTGAGTCTGCACCAGGAGAACATCAAGATTAACAGCATTTCCCTGGAGCTTCGCTAAGGCTATATACAACACCAGTCTGTAAGAATGATAGTCAGGAGGTTTTATTTCTTTGATTGATTATTTCTTTGTTTTCCGGAGACACGTGGAATAAAGCACACTGATACTGTCCCTCTGTCCTTCTTTCAGGAGTAGTTTGACTTCACCTGGAGCTTTGAATCTGCTACTGCCTTTGAAGTAATTAATTTATTCTCTGAGTTCACTTGGCTCATCCTCCCACCTTGACTTCCTGAGCCTCCTGTTTGCAGCCTGGACCAACTTGCCATCATATTGGTAGCATGAGAAAAAAAAGTGTATTAGGAGAGGAGCAAAGGAGAGAGAATAAAATTAATTTGATCCACTCTCTAAAATGATGACACTTAAAAAGAAGTAACTTATGCAAGGGATAGCATGAACATGGTGCCCTCTTCAGTACTTCACGTGCAAGTTGCCCTAGGGACTGACTTGCTGCAGCCAAGGGCAGAATGGGTATTTTGCCTTTTGGCTGCTGCTGTCTCAGGACCACATCCAGAGCCCAAGCCACACAACTCAGCTCCCTACCCCATATTTTTATTTCTGTCTTTTCCATCATCCTTTCAGTACGGAAAAATAAAAGAGTACACTGTAAGCTCAGTCCCCTCTGTTGGCATTTGTTGCAACCCCTATGGGGAAGGAAATACAGAATAGAGTCTGGGGTTTATGTTTTCTGTGTCTCCTATTAGTTTCAGTCGAGATCAGCCAAAACACCTTTAATTATGTCAAGGCACAATGTTGAAATTACAAGCTGATGTTTTAAATATGGCTTGTTTTACTAGTTTGGACTGCCTGCAGTTTTGCAAATTTCCTTAGTTCTTGTTGATATATCTGTAGATCAACCAACTGGTCTTAAACTGTCCTCTGCTAGGGGTGTCTCCTGTTTCACAAGAAACAATGTGATCAACCCTATGAAACTCACAACCTGTATCACTTTTTTTAAGTTGAAATTAGATTTAGTGCCTTCATATTTGTGAGCTAGGAACAGTATTGTTTTATTTTATTTTATTATAAAATTAAATTAAAGACATGGGAAATAAGTTTACTCACACACACACACACACAAATTGATAGGACCGGAGTTTCAATGGGGTTATGAATAGAAGTTATTCCCTGTATTTCTCTAAGTTTCATCACAGCAGTTACTTTCTTTAGCATTAAGATCACCTCTGTTCAGCTGGTTCATACCCTGAATTTATTTCATTTTGAGACAAATCAATCTCTCTTTAGTATTTTTATTCTATTCCGAAGTGACATCTGGCCCCTGTTGCAGTAAGTGGGACCTTTGTTTACATTTCTAGAAGTCTCAATTTTCATTCCCTTTGTATACCAATGGTGTCCTGGTGAGTTGACTGGTGATTTGATTGCCCCCGGTGAGTAGGGAAACAATTTGCTTGAGAGAGGCACCTCCATGAAACTTCAGTAAAGGTCCCTGCATAGTCACAGAGCTGAGGCATGCTCAGCCAAGATGGAGAAACAAGAGACTTCTGAATGCTCCCTGGTGGCTGTGTGTGCTGAGACCAACCAGGGCACATGCTGTGCCCAGGAGCTCCTTCAGCCAGTACCAGCCAGCTGAGCAACCAAAGGGAGCCCCTTCCTCTCTCGCTGCCCTCTGCCCTCATGCCCTCTCACCCTTCAGCAAGAACAAGGACAGGGCACCAGAGCAAGGACCTGCTCTGGGTTTGGTGAATTTTAATCTAGAGCTGGCTGTCTGCTCAGATGTGGTTTTTAGCCAGAACAGCCACACTAGCTGGAGACACAAGTGAGAAGAAGTGGACCTAGGAGACCGTGGAGCAAGACCCCAGTGTTTGTGGAAGGGAGGGAGTATTGCTCCTTTCTGCAGCACATCCCTCATGCTGCCTGAAAACATTCAATGACAGTGGGAAGAACTTCTTACTGCTTCATGCTGTATCTAAAATGTCACACACACAAATGAGACAAAATCATTCCCATCTTTTATTTTACAGCAGAGGGTGTTTTACTTATAAAGAAAATGTATAATTTAAAAACTAAAAAAAAAAAGTGTTGCTACTAGATACTCATGCAAGCCAACAAAAATTACTTTGCTTCAACCTTGAGGCTTTGTTCCTCAGACTTTCTAGATAATGTAAGTCAATTATCAGGTGAAGATTTAGACATTTGTCATTGGGGATTGTAACATGAGGAATATGGGACCACAGTGTAGCTGCACTGCCACGACCCCAGTTCTGCAATTAGACACAAAAGCGTGATGTCATGCAAGACCTTAACCTAGGGGAACTGATTGCAGACTTCAGACCTAAATTTACCTACGGGAATTGATAGCAGTAGTGAGGTCCTGATGAAAAGACTTTAGCCAAAACCCCTGTTTCTCTGAGTTTTCTGATTAAAGAATGGTTTGGATTTTGATTGGTTATACAGTTTATCACAAGAATAATTTTCTTCTCATGAAAAGTCAAGGTTGTACTCATGATCTACATGTATACTTGGTCCTTTTTTTGCTTCTTTTTTTGCATTTCGGGGTTTTTTGGTTTTGTTACCAGTTGGTTCATTCATGCTTTCAAGGGCTTTTATTTTCACAGCTAGAATCCCTAAAGCTCTGGAGAGTGCTAGCTTGTCATCTGCAGGTGAGCAGGGAAATGTGCATTAGACTCATGGAGAGACTGATGTTCTCTCACTAGCTCTTGCATGCACCAGGTCTCATATGGGTGTCTCCTATCTGGTGAGTACTTTGGCCTAACTGTTACTAGGTTTTAAGAATTTGAATAAAAATATATCATTGACAAAGAGAGGGGCACATCTAGGACCTGGAGCAAATGTGCCTGGGATCAGAAGTCCTTGTGCTGTGCAGCTAAAGAGTGGAGTGTGTAGCCTAAAGTGAGATGGGGGCAGGGTAGTCTCCTCTCCAGTGGATAACGGTGAAGTTTGAGGCTGTCCTGTCACATCCTACGTGTGTTGGATATAATTTTTATTCGATACATGGACAATATTGTTGCTTATCATTTGTTACTTTTATAAGAAAGAATCCCTAGAAAATTTTAAAAGGTTTTTTTTCTTGCCAGTAGTACCTGAAAAAAAGTTACAAAATGGTTCTTCTTCTCATTCATTTCTCAGGGGAAAGATATTTCATTGTTGCTTTTGTTAGCATCATTATCATCATGAAATTTGAATAATTATAACAATATACTTCAGGAAACTAAAAATACTGAAAGGAATGAAATGTAAAAAAAACTACAGTGTTGTCTTCCTTTGCATAACGTGAAAGAAAGTCATATGAGCCACATCTATTTACTTTTCCAAACCAGCTTCTATTAGTATACTAAAAATACTGGAGAAGTTGCTTCCCAAATAACTTTCTCAGCCAATATGTAATGGGAAAATAAACCCTAATTCACCCAAGTGTCATAAAATGAGCCAATCGTTAATTGACAAGCCAGCATCAAGTTCATTATCTGATCCACTGACTTTTTCACAACAATCAGCTTATTTATGATCTGGTGATGTGTATCAGCTGCCAAGAGTAGTATATAGTAGTATTAAACTACTTTTACAGGAAAAAAGCCCACCATTTTGTATAACATTAATGACATTCCATTTGTGTGTTCCTGAAAAATGGCTCCCCTGCAGTTGTCTAAGCATTACGTTTCCAGACAAGACCCATTTATTGCTTCATTTATTGATATGCAAGGCAAGTTATAGAATAAGTATCATATCAGTGAATCAAAAGCAGTAATTTGCACTGTTCTTAGAGACATAATGTCTGGAGAGTCTAAAACTAAACTAACTCCAGGAGATGTTTATGAGTATTGTGAATGAGGGATAAAAAAATCCACCCAAGAGCAATAACTTGATGATGGGATTTTAATTTAATTTGAAGTAATGTAACCACACTGCATGAGGGGAAGGAATGGAGGGAACAATCAAGTCTCTTAACCAACACTATTTTATCCTGCCATTAAATTGTTATAATTACCCAGTATTTGACCAGATGGCAAGTCATTTCTAAAGTTGGACCAGGTGTTCAAGATGCAGAGATAATCACAAAGCTGATGACTGTGGTGAAACTAATTAAAAAGTGTGTTGCAGTGGCACAGTGGTGCTGTGGAGCGAGAGAGTGACCAAAAATAACACAAAAATAATAGAAAAATTCTGAAGTACTACAGCAAATTGATTTGGAAAATAGTAAGCAAAACCAAACAGAATTTAATTAATTGGAATGATCAAGTTCAGAGAAACACTCTAATAAACTATTAAATATCCTATTGGGGGCTTTTGGGGATTTAGTTTCTGTTTTCTAACACAAATAGGAAGACAGAAGTGAAAGGCAGAACTAATAAAGATGAAAACTGTCAACCCAATCAGAAGGGCAAAACGCAGGCACAGATGCACATCAAAATGAAATGTGGGCACAGAAAGTCCTTTTCATGCAGATGAACGCTGATTACATGGCCACAGCTGGAAATTACAGAGAGCTTTATTCATTAAAGACTGACTAGCTTCAATTAGGCTTTGCTTTCATGACAAAACAACAGAGTAGCAAAGAAATGAATTGCCATGCTGTGCCTGCAGTTCCCCAGAACACACTGCCCTGCAGCTAGCACACTTCTGCTTGATAGACCCCTTCACCTTTCTGGGACCAAAAATCAATTCAGACATCAAGGAAAATGCATTTAACTGGAGGGTGGAGGAGAAAGCAAACTTTCAACACACATAAACACTGCACTATACAATGAAGGAAATCAAACTGTCTTATTGCCAGCTTGGTGCACAGAGGTGTACCCTGCCAGCTCTGTACTTTGTGATCTTCTCTGGCTGTCTGCTCTAAAATGTAAGTGTGAATGCTCATGCTGTGCCCATGGCCCTGAGGAGATCACTAATAGGCTCTGTGCTATGTCCATACATGGTGCCTGATGCTAAGGGCTCCTGGGCACAGTAAAAGCTGAGACCTATTAAAGACAGCTCTTCATGAGGTTTTCCACTCAAAAAAAGGGGGACATTCACAGCTTCCCAGCTGGTCAGTCTTGGCAGAAGAACTCCTCCTCTCTGTGCTCTTGCAATCTACTCCAAAGCCTGTGGACACCCATGAGGCGAGAGGGTTCAAACATCAGCAGGCTGATGAGAGCCTTTAAGTCCTCATCTTCAGTAAGCATTTTTGCCATTTGCCAAAAATTACGAAAATTATATGCACCCCTTCACCCTGTGGCTGCCACATTGTGCTGATGATATATTTTGGCACAGCTGCATGAAGAGCTTTTGCTAGCAGTAACAATTAGGTTTCAGAGTCACTCTGCTGCTTGGCTTTTATCTCTGGGGGAGCTTTCAGATGTGTGAGCTGACCTCACTTTGGGCAAGGATGCTCAGAGCATTTGCGCTCCCATCAAGCCCTCCACATTACAGAGAGTTTCTTCTTGTTGCATTTGTCTTTGCCTGCAGAAAGTTGGAAATGTCTTGGTCCAGAGGTGCAATGATTTGAAATACGAATAGGTAGCAGATGGAGTTGATAAATCTGTTGGTAGTCTGATTAATTCTGCCAGTAAGAATTTTGCACTCACATTAGTTCTAGCAATAACATATTGTTGGCCTCTCTCTTGATTAAGGCTACAGGCTGCAGAAGCCCTGCTGCTGCAAACAAATGTTTCTTCATACCTTCTCCAGAAACCAAAAAGGATCACTAAGTCTGTTAATGGCTGTGAAAAGTTCATATCTGTTATATTGGATCTAGTAATTGATGTCCAGACTGCTAAATCATTGTCTCACTATTATTTTCTTCAGTTCTCCAGCTGACTCAAAAAGAAGAATCATTTTTAATCTATTACTCCTTTTTTGTTCTTTTTTTTCTTTCCATATTTTGGAATTTTCAATCAACTCTTGTTGTGACATTGATGTTGGGAAGACATTTCCCTCACTGGAATAAGAAAAACAAAGACCCATAATTGGAAACAGGAATGTAGACCCCAGATAATGGTGCAAGACTATAGAACACTGTTTAACCAGTTGAAAACAGAGCTGCATTCATTCCTGCAGTGATTCCTTAATACAGAGCACACTGCAGGGCATGAGGCTTTCCAAGTATTTTTAACCTCTTAGAAAACTGGTATTCTAGCATAAATGTCTCAAGGCATTTCCTATTCAGTGCTTTACAGTTTCTAATGGTTATTTCTCTTGGGACAATTGTGGATAAGTAGACCATGAACCCTAGCTTCTGTGATGCAGGCACAGTGTCTTTTACTATTATTGTTATTATTAACAAGTGCATAATTTCCTGCACCAGCTGTTGTTTCTATGCTGTCTCCTTGCTGCCATACTTGCCCTATTGTCTTGGTTTGAAAGACAGATATCTGCTAGGAAGGGGCAGGACCTCCCTAGAGATGGAGAATTCAAATCCCCTCCCTCCAAATTATTCCAATTAAAAGGAAAATTAAAGGAGCTTTCAGGCAGAGGTATGGGGGTAGGAATAACAGTTCTTTACTAGTATATATGACAAAATGACAAACAAACAACAACTACAGCATCAATAATAAACAGAACCAAGAACCTTGAGGGCTTTCTTTTACAAAAGCCCAGAGCAGTTTGATCTGGGTGCCCCTGCAGGACTCCGAGAGGCCGAACTGGAAGGAAGGAAAAAGTCCCGGGCTGGTGGATGAGATGAGGAGCTCTGCGCTGGCAGCTGGAGCAGCAGGGGTGTCCCGGCAGGGCTGGGCAGTGCAGGGCTACAGAGTAGCAGGAGAGCCTCAAAGGTCCGAAGAAGCAGCGGCGGTGGTGGGAGAGGCTGGAGAAAGCGAGCTCAGCATTCCCGGGTACACAGCAGATGACGATAGATTTTCCCAGGACGAGGCAGGGGCAGAGGGCAGCCTGACCGTCCTCCTCGGCGCTGAGAGCAAGAGTGCCTCCCCCTCCCCCAGATCTGTCTTTTTGCCTTTCCCCAAAGCTAATCGTCTCTCCCCTCTGAGGGACACTCCCAGGGACTCAAAAACAATAGGTGTAGCTTCGTGCTGCCATATCCCTCAAGCACTCTTTTTGTCCTGACTAAGTAGTCATTAAGGCTTCTTGGAAACTTATGGGAAAAAATTCTGTGAGAAGAGGAAAAAAAAAAAAACCAAAACCAAATCTAACCCCCAACACCTATGTTTAAGCTGGCAGGGGGGATTGCTATTTTTTGGAGTAAGGCAAATAAAGATAGGTTAAAGGAACTCAGAAATAAAAAGCTCATGTATGAATTCAGTAAGGACACCACAGGACTGAGGTAAGCACACTGCTAGGGAAAAAGAAATTTCCTGTTAATCTACAGATTTTAAATTACAAATTAGAGCACACGTATTTGTCCTTCTGACCAAAGGTTCAAATTTATAGTGACCTACACACAGAGGTCTTTAATATCTATGCAATCAATTTTAAGTGCTCAATATGCCTTGCCACCTGCTCACATTTGCACACAGAATGGATGAACAGGACCTTTTTTCCCTGCCTCTGCCATACAAGGGCCTCTGCTGCCAGGTGACACTGCAGAATGGAGGAAGACCAGGTTAAAATCTGCTGCCTTCCTTGCCCAGGAGAAAGCTGGCATAAATGTATTTTCCCACAAAGTAGGCATGTGCCTTGGCTGTTAAGAGTAAAAAAGAAAGAAGCTAAAGAGAGGAAATAAAGGGAGAGAAAAAGAAGGTCAAGTAAGTGTCCCTTCATTAATGATAACTGACCATTTCCTTGTATTAGTAATATGCAAAAATAAAAATCTCTTGACTACAACCTGATACACAATATGCTTGTAGGAGCCCTTTTTGTTGCCTTTCACAGATATGTTCAGCCTCAGATGGGCTTTGGCTTTCCAAACCTCAACCCAAGGACACTTGGAACATTCCACCTGCTCAGCATTCAGTCTCATGGCCAGCTCAGAGCAGATATAACTAGGGAAAGCCTCCATCCCATTTAGACAGTGGTTCTACATGTCTCCTGGGGTTTTTTTATCCCTGCTTCTGCTTTCTGTATATTTTGGGTTTACGCCCAAGCTCCATCAGGATCTGCTTATTCATCTAGCAGACCTCTTGCCACCATTACCTGACTTCTTTTGTGTTGGGATGGAACATGCTTGGAAACTGAGGAAATTATTCTTGAAAATCAATCAGCTCTCCTGGACCTCTCTTCTCTCCAGGGTCATATCCGATAGGGGTTTTTTCCAAACTTTTCTGAACAAATTTTTGGCATATTTTTAAGATAACACTTTAGTGATGACTTTGCATCATTTGCCTCTCTGCTTGCTTTGGATTGCCCCTTTCAAAACAACCAATTAAACAAAATTCATATTTTGAGCAATACAATAGGCTTTTTGTTTCCCATCAGGAAACCTAGAGGCCCTGTGCTGATCCCATGTAGTTTTTGCAAAAATTCAGGACCACTAGGCTTTGTGAGTGACTTCAGTCCTGCAAACCTATTTAGCTGTGACAATTCTGGGCAATTTCAAATTTAATGCATGCTCAAGAACCTCAAAAATCAGTCTCCATGAGATTAAGATCTGCTCAAGTAGATGTCATCTACAGTAATATGTTAATTTTGTCACAGAATGCAGATGAGCATTGCAGTAATAACGACACTAAAGCTAATAAACCCAAAATGTCTAGAGAGAATAATTGCTCTATGACCTTGCTCCTTTCCAGTGAATGACCTTGTAAGATTGGAGAGTGAGGTGGCTGAACATGTTCTGATACAATGTTCTCCTATTTGAGAATGATCCCACAACTGGGACATCACAGAAGGACATATATATATTGTCCCGAAGAATTTGACACAAAATTATTTACCTTGTTTGCTTGAATAGTTCTGAAATTTGCAACTTAACATGATCACAAATCCCTGCTTGAATTAATGCATCAGTATTTGAAATGCATAAGGTACAAAATAAAGTTCAAAACAAGAAACTAAATATGAAGATTTTCAATAAACTCGTGTCAATGGTTATCACTCTTTTTCATTTGCTCTTTGAAAATTTTTACTTTTCATTCACAATATGAAGAAGGAATGCAGGAACACAATGTTTTTCATTTTTTCACTACAGCTACTTAAAGGAGTGTATTAAGGCAAAATGCAGCCCAACATCTCTTAGACAAAAAATGGTGTCAAGTTTATTATTTTGGGCTTCTTTTTAATTTATATAATTAAGACATTGAGATAATAGCAGTGTTCTCATGGTTTGGGAAGAAATACCTGCACTCTGCAGAGAAAACAGATGTTTTATCAAACTCTGAAGATAATCAGCGTATTTACATACACACTTTTATGTTTAACTGCCAATTTCTGTTTCCCAATTAAAGTGGTTTATTTGACTGTTATCTTTAGCTAATTAGTACTTATTTTAGGGACTGAATGCAGAGTAGGTTTCATGGGAAAGTAAACTCATTGGCTTCAAGTAGGGAGAATAGCTTGATGGCTGAAAGAGAATCGCCCCAGATAATGAATTCCTGGGTGTTTTGTAATGTAACCTAATGCCTCATGCAGCTACTAAACTCCCAGATGGCCCAGCAGAGGCATATACTCATCAGGTGACATATTAGCCAATTTAAAAGATAATTAGTAAGCACCCTTCTTTCTGTATTTTTTAAGCGTTAGGAAGATTTACATTGCATTCTTTTATGTACTTGCCTCCAATTCAAAACATATGGAAAATTCTTTTTCTTTCTTTTTCCCAGAGGTGCCACTCTCCTGCTGCTCCCATTGACTTCAGCACACACTTATGTACTAAACATGCTGCTGTGCCTTTCGGCTCATGCACCCTTGATTTCCCAAGCACCTTCACTGTCGGGGTATCTGCTGTTGCAGGTGCCTCTTCCAGGTTTCACAGCAGGAGCAATTTATTTTTATTTTTCTTATGCCAACAGACCTGAGGCTTTGCTTCACCAAGAGGGGTATGGTTCAGTTACCAGAGGATGTCAGTGCTGTGTAAGTGTTGGCATTTGTTTGGTAAAATTATTCACAAAAACCAGAAGGCAGCTAAAGGAAGTGCGGGAGATGGATGTAGAGTGTGGCTTGATTCTGAACCACTGTATGGACCTGGCTCCATCTCTTTAGACAAGCATCTTAAAGCTGAGCCCCAATACACTGAGGGTATAAATGTATAAATATAGCTGAGTATAGCTCTCCCTGAGGATTTAGGCTAGACAGGCTCTGAACCAAAGGGTATAGCTATTCTGTTCTGGTATTAAGTAGATGACTAGATTCCTCTCCCCATAACGTTCCAGCTTGATTTCCTTCCCATGAAGCAAACAGTGAAAGGTGTGAAGCCTTGGGCCAACACTGTGGGACGCAGGTGCTGGGACCTGACCCTTCCACATCTGGATTTCAGACTATTCTGCCTGGATCTTTCTTGCACGCTCCAGATTCCCAGCCTACATTTAATTTTTCCACAGAATACTCACATCCATTCTAGCAAGTGCTTATAATGTGAAGGGATTTGAAGTATATATATGTATCCTTAGGCATAAAGGTTAGCATACATAAAATAGTTGCATATATTGGACTCAGTTTTCTGTCTAGAAATCTGTTTAGCTCTTTTGACTACAGCTGTTCTCTCCTTCATTTTTTCTTTATCGAATTGCTTTTCTGTCATAAATTTTACTTTTTTCAAATTTACTCAATACCTCAGTCTCAATTTTCTACAATCTTCTAAATTTTCTCCCTAAATCTGCTCGTACCTTCTCCCAGTTTTCTAAAATCTTGACAGGAAAATTTGTATAGGTATTATAAATAGGGAATTTTGTTTTAATAGATTGTTACACACCTACCACTTAGTCTCCATAAGTGCTTAAGCAGCAGTAGCAAGTAACAAAGTTCTGAGCCTACCTCTAGATCTGAAATTATTTTATGTTAATCTTTTATATGTATAATTTGGGCAGATCTTCAAACCTCCCCACCCACTTGCTCTGTAGCATGTGGTTGCTGCCAAGTTCAGTGACACACAGAAAGAGCAGATGGTGATCCCACCCTTCTCCCCAAATTCACGATCTGGGGCTCTTGCAAGACACTCATGTTTCTGGATGGTTGGGCCTCCACTCCAGCCAAAACACAGGCTGACACCGCAGGGTGTTATTTTTCCAGGCTGTGGCAGAGACGGCACCTGGCTGATCAGCCTGGATGTTTCCATGCTTTGCCATTTCTTCTCTTCTTTGTTATATTTACATATTTTGATACACAGCAATTTCTTCTCAGCCCTCAAGGCTGCTCTTCTCCAACAGCCAGTAACTGTCTGCTGTGGAGCTGTTCATGGCCATGCACCCTCCACATGCAACCTGTGCCCCAGTTTTTAAGTCCTTAGCTGTTATTGCACACTTAAACCCCATGTCAGCCTCAAGGACTCCTGGTGCCAGGCTCTGTTTCACACAGAAGATTCTCACAGCCAGATGGTGACAATCCTGGCAGGACAGGGCAGGGGCCTGGCAGGGTAAGGCAGAGTTAGCAAAAGGCCTGTGGGTGCTCCTGCTGGGCTTACTACCACTTAGAAATGCTTAAGGAGAGTAAGGAGGATTTTCTGCCACAGTGATGTACCAATTACATATCTTTCCAGCCATCACAGGAAGAGGATTCATAGACTGCCCATTACAAACTCTTTGTCCTGTGTCTCATTCCTGCACGTGCCACTGGTGTGCAGTAGCTTTTTTCACAGTTGGAAAGGTAGGAAAAATGGTAGACGTTTCCTTTCCCCATCTTCAGAAATACGGAACCTTTTCTGTCCTAGTAAATTGCAATGTGCTGCCAGGGAGCAACCACTTGGAATTTCTGTTTCTGTGTCTTCTCCTGGAACTCAAATCTCTGAGATGTCTGCTGTGGATTGCAGGAATATGGATAAATATCTGGATTCCATAAGTTCCTTCTTCTACACTCCTTCAAATTAAGGACAACCATGTAGGCTTCTGTGAAACATTGCTGGGAAAAAAGACTGAGACTTAGAGATGAAATTTTTCACGACTGTGAATGTATACACAGCCAAGTGTTAAAACCTTGAAAAATAGATTAAATGCATAAATGAGAGGCATTTAAAAGAGACAGCAACAGAAATCTGCAAAGCAACAATTAGGAATACTATGTGAAAGGTGTTATATTGAAAGAGAGAATTTATATGTGTCTGTGAATGGGACAAAATTTAAACTATAATTAGTCTTGTTGACAGACTAGCAATTTTTCCTATTGAAAGTTTATTGTTTATAAAAATTGGTATAAGAGTATTATGTTTATAAAACTAATTATCACAAAATCAATGGTTCACATTTTAGAAAAAAAAAGGTTTAACTATGTTAGAGGCCACATAATAATTATTTGACTTAAAATTTACTACAAAATTATTAAACAGGCTTGTTCTTAGATACTTGTGACATTCAGTGTGAAGAGCCTCAAAGAAATTTTGCTGTCCTTAATATCTTCAGGTATCTGTCAGCAAAATTTACTTTGAAGAGCAAAACTATCTTTCCTTGAAATCAAAAGAGTCACCTATACTAATTTCAGAGTGAGCTGCATCAGGCACTGGTGACCAGCTTAAAAGTTCAAAGTAATTTCAACAATTTTCAGTGGAAGGAGGGTTGTTCAGCAGGGCACAGCTCAGGCCTTAGCAATAAATACATTTACTTGGAATGATTCTGTATAATATATATATTTGCTCTACAACATTTATGAATATCTGTGGAAGGAATTTGTAGAGCATGTAGCAATTCAGTACCCAGAAGAACGAGGTAATTTTCAAGACATCACAAATAAAATAAGTTGATAGGTATTCAGGGAGGTTTTGGGGCAATAGTGTGAAAAGTCTGTACAAATTACTCTTTCAGTATGGCAAGTATGATGCATAACTTTTAAGGAGTCACTGAATCATAGAATGGTTTGGGTTGGAAAGGACCTTGAAGGTCATTTCATTCAAACTCTCCTGCCAAGGGCAGGTCCAGCTGTCACTACACCACGTTGCTCAGAACTCCATCCTAGTGGCCTTGAACACTTCTAGGGATGGAGCATCCACAGCTCCTCTGGGCAACCTCTTCCAGCATTGCACCACCCTCACAGTAAAGAATTTCTTCTTAATATCAAATTTAAATCTACCCTCTTTCGGTTTAAAGCCATACCCTTTATCCTGTCACTACACACCCTTGTTAAAAGTCCCTGTCCAGCTTTCTTTTTTCAACTCAGGACAGTCCAAGAGCTTTATTAGTTTTGGTTTTGAGCAAATATATGGAAAAGTGTTTTAATTTCAAATCTGAAATGAAGCCAAGGCTGGGCTTTATTCTGTTGTTTAGTGATAAAACATACATTTCTTCACATTCTTCTGATGTTCCTTCATAGCTGCAACTAATGATGGATGTCACATATGATTAGCTGAGTTTCAACACAAAACTGTGCTGAACTGAAACTGGGTTTGAAAAGGCCATCCTTAGGCAAAATTTTCTGCATTTTGCAAGGAGCAAGGCCCTTCATGTTCTAGACCTGACTTGTACAACTAGTACAACTGTAGTTTCAGATTCAAGTCGAATGATTCAATATGAAGTACTTAAATTGTGAAGAGATTATACTCTGAGGTTCCATTACTCAGTCCTGCTTCCCTTTCCAAAATCCCCTACACAGGAGTGCTTTGCAACTATTTTATTATTACTTTCCATTGTAAGTAGTGGTCTTCTGGTTTCCTTTCCCTTTTTTCTTTCATAATTCCTGAATGTATTGCTTTGTTCAGACATTAAAAACTGCAAATATTATTTAAAAACTGCTTAAAATCATTGGAAAAAAGCACTGGAGCACAAGGCTTTGCATTTCAGATCGTAAAACCAACACAAATAATTTAGTTCAAATTGCAAGGACTGTAACTCACTGTTCACCAGAGGAGCCAGCTGCTGATCTATATTTTATGGAATGTACATTTTTAATGAAAAAGGAACAGTTTTCCATTTTGAAATGGAATGAAATACTGATTGTTCCGTAATTTAAAAAGAGAAAAAAAGAAATCTCTTGCTGCTCCTGGTTGCAGTAATCCACCTGATTGCTTCTTTTCCATCTAAGTCAGTTCTAACAACTCATTTCCCTCCTTCCTCAAAGACAACTCTGCAGCCTTTCATTTTTCCCTTCTCATCCCTTATTTCCCCCTCTCCTGACCCCTGGGACTATTGCTCCTTCCCTCGAAATGCCCAGACTTGCCCACAGTACTCTCCAGAGGGATGTTGCTGCCATGTCCATGCATGGTGGAATAGATTTTCTATCTCAACACTCAAAGGGGCCAACTGTGTCCTCAGGTGCCTCGGGCATGACTTCACCAGCAGGTGGGTGGAAGTGACTGTCCCTCTCTGCTTCACACTGGGGCAGCCTCACCTCGAGTCCTGTGTGCAGTTCGGGTGCCACAATTCAGGAAAGATATAAAGCTGTTAGAGACCACCCAAAGGAAGCACACAAATACAGTGACGGCTTTTGAGGGAAAGCCATATGAGTGGTGTCTGAGGTCACTTGGCTTGCTCAGCCTGGAGATGAGGAGGCTGAGGAGAGACCTCATTGCAGTTACAGCTTCCTCACAAGGGGAAGAGGAAGGGCAGGCACTGATCTCTCCTCGGTGGTCACACGACCCAAGGGAATGACATGAAGCTGCGTCAAGAGAGGTTCAGGTTGGATGTCAGGAAAAGGTTCTTCATGCAGAGCATGATTGGGCACTGGAACAGGCTTCCTAGGGAAGTGGTCACAGCACCAAGACTGACAGTTCAGGAAGCATTTGGACAATGCTCTCAGCACATGGTGGGACTCTTGGAGTGTCCAACACAGGGCCAGGAGTTGGATTCCATGACCCAACTGTGAGCTTCTTCCTATTCAGTATATTCTTTTCTCAGCATATTCTGTGATTTGTCTTGGCTATCTGTGCTGGGCACCTCCATGAGTTCATGCCCTGAACAGGGGTTTTATTCAGAAACCAGAACACCCTTCCACAAATCCATGTGCCCTTCTTTGCCCGGGCCACTTTGGACAGGGCAGTCTAAAGGGGTTATTGCTGCTCTGGGGCTGGAACAAGTGGGGTCTGTGCTGCAAGCTTGATCTGTCTTTGTGGGTTTATTTTGATTTAAGGTAGCCACTCCACTATTCTCAGATTGCCTTTCACTCTTTTCAAGGGGGTGTGGATTGATGGCATGGGCAAAACAACACAAAGAAAGGCAAACTGCAGATGCCAGCTCCCTGTCTGGCCTGAAGAGAAACTTTCTCCTTTCACAAGCACAGTACAAATACCCAGTCATCTATTCCCTAGCAGGAATAAGGGAGAAATTATCCTAGAATATGGCCTGATGCCAGCATATTACAAAGATCCATATACTATATGTAGTAGCAGTGCACTTTTTATGTTTTGAATCTCAAACATTTCTGTGAGAACCTCTGCTGGGTCTCTTTTATCAGCCGTGGGCGCTTGAGGAAGGGAAGGGAAGGATTTAGAAGGCAAATCAACAAGAAGCCTTCTCACAGAAAAAAAACTTTCCAGGGGCTAAGAACAGATGAAACAAAACTCTTAGCTGCTGCTCTATCTCCCTCTAGCGAAGCAGCAGCATCTGGGAGGGGCAGCTGCTGCTGCCTCGTGTCTCATTTTGCTGCATCTTCAGGCATTCATCCACCAACCACAGCTGGTTTTCTTTTCTTCTTTAGCCTTATTGCACATACTGCCGTACTATTCCTCCAAAAACAAACTAACAACAACAACAACAACAAATCCAAGCTAAACCCAAGCACAAGATCTGCAGAGCACACAAAATTTTGTATACAGATTTGGCTCTGTTGTTCTTCTCATATTCTTTTCCTTCAGCTCACAGGAGTGGTGATTAAGCCGTTCCTGATGACTGCAAAAATTCCAGGTGTTTGAAAAAGAAAAATCACTCCGTATTTATTTCTCCTAACAAAATATAAGCAAGATGAATGAATTAATAAATTTTGATGACAGCATCTAGGCAACCATTGTTATTCCCGTGTTAAATCTGACTAGTAAATGGGATATCATTATTCCACTTTAAAGAGTGTGTTGAAGGATGTTTGGATCTGGTCTATCTGTCAGCTGCATCACAATTAATTTTGTGGTATAGAAAGCAGCAGTATGGAGACCAGCAGCCAATGTAAATTATTTACATCCTCCTGACATGACCTTATATTGCAACAGCATGTCAAAAATAGTGATTCCCATTATGTGTTGTATGCCTTCTCTTTGAAATGCAGACAATATATGTATATGGCCATGCAGCACCTTAAAACAGATTAGTGTGGTTCTACTGATTTAAAGCCAAAATTACCTCAAAATTAATTTTAAGCTTCATATCTGACAAGTAAGTACAGCATATAAGATGTTTTCCATTCTGCACTCATTATAATCTTGAGGTTCGTATTTTTTTCTGGCTGCAAAGACAAAAGCAGAATCTGACTTCTCGCATTTGGTGAATTGTTCCTGCAGAAGTAGGAAAGTAAAAAGCAAACTTGCAACCTCCCCAGCTGCTACGAGGTCCAGGTCTCCATTTTGGACTGGTCCCTCCTTCACACAGTGAGGTGCCTTTTTTTCACTCTAAGGAGCATGCTCGTCAGTCACTTTTCAACAGGCCTACACAGAGGAAATCTGTTTCTATCTTTACATCCTACAGAAAGGCAGTATTTTTCTAAGGCAATCATTTGAAATCAAGAGGGAATGCTTACCCAGTTCCACAAAGTGCTATCTCTCTCTCCCATCAAATATAAGATTAACATATAGGAGGAGAGAAAGTGAGTCCCAAGGGGGTAATGAGAGAAGACTAATGCTACCTTTACATCATGGTTAACTTGTAATAAGAATCCATTTAATCCTGGGGATTTGCTGAGCCTTTTCAATGGTACATTCACTCAGCTACAGATTGATTTTTAAATATGTTATCTGGCTCTTTCAAGGATGAGTGGTGCTTCTAATCAGTTCCCCCACAAAATTAGATACTGTTTACACACTCTAACTGCAAACATCCTTGACTTCTGGAGATTTGCATTCCACACAGCTCTGTTGTTTTTTTCTTCTGGTACTGTTATGGAATTATAGAGGCAGAAGACTCAACTGGCTACATGAGTGAACTTTTTCTTTTGCTGTCTGTGTCTGCTTTATATATTCCTGACAAGCACCAGATTTTTTTCAAAACATGCTCACTGATTGGTGTTACTGGTTTGCTCTGCTGCAGGGTGTACTGTAAGAATGTATATTTTAGAGAGAAAAAGGAAATCAATTGCTTGCTAGCAGTCTGTACAAAGTTTTCAGATGTATTCTACCTTACATCCTATTCAATATCCCACAGGAGACAAAAAATGGGTGAAAATAATGTTAACTGCAATACTACATATTACATATATTATCTTTATATAGTAGTTTTTAATAGGTAAGTCCTCAGCTCCTCTTTCTTCTAGAAGCTCAGAATGGTGGCAAATTCCTGCAGGTGGTTTTGCCAGTGTTGCAGTAGGGCTTGAAGGCGCTCAAAACAGCCCCAGCCCCAGGCTGTCTAAATACAACTTGAAATAAAAATCATAAAGCAAAATGTTCCTCCATGGATTTCCAAAATGTGTGAATTGACAAGGTTATGAGTCAAGTCAGGTGGGATCTGCAGAAAATTCAGCCTGCTGTACTGGTACTTTGGGTAGTGCTTGAAAGGTGACAGAAAATCAGTAATTTATTACCTGTGTTTCAAATTTCAGCTCCTAAAAGTGACAAGTTTCCAGGGTTTGTGGCATTTGACTAATAAACACTGTCTTATTTCTCCATTCTAGGGCATCAGGTTAGCTCTGACTCACAGGAAAAAATCCTCCTATTAGGAAATGAACATCATGACCTACAACTCTCAGCCACTATTAGTCACAAGAAAGATGACTCCTTAAGAGCTATATTATTTATTTCAGCAACACCAGTAGAATAGACAGAACAGTGGGGGTTGCATGTAAATAGACCTGAGCTGGTTGCTTGTAGGTTCGTAGCTAATTAGGAAATTTGGGAACCTCTGATACTTATCTATTTAACCTCAAGAGAAAATCATTGCAGGAGAAAAAAACAACAGTAATGAAATCGCCTTTGCCTGCAGCTCTGATTGCTGATGGGTATGGACAGCAAAACAGTCAGACCTGCGCTGCTGGTCTCCCTCTGCCCCGCACAGACAAATACACAGAATCGCAGATGGAAACCTTCCCCATCCTTTTCAGAAGCAATTGGTTCATTGCTGGCCGGCAGGTGGAACCCTCCGACTTCTTTTCTTCTCAGAGCATCACTCGACATTCACAGAAATGCCGCCCCTACCTTTTGGGGCAGCCCTGCTCGCTCTCCTCATCTCTGTTCCCGCTGTCACTGTCCCCAGGAGGTGCATAGAACCTTTCCAAAAAAGGGGGAGATAAAGCTGTTTCCTGGCGGCTACATTTCATTGTCTGACCACAAATGCAGCTCTAAAATACTGTGAAAATAGAATATGCCATTAAGCTTTTCTGACAAATGTGTGTTATTTTTCCCCCCTAAATGGCTTTACAAGCAACCTGGAGAGGTACTTTTTACAGGGAAAGGAAAATGGCTTTAAACTTAAAGTGGGTAGGTTTAAATGAGCTATGAGGAAGAGATTCAAAGCAGTATCTGGTCAAAGAGTTCTAGGACACCAATTAGTGCTTAAGCTTATAAAGCCTGAGCATTCAGCACCTTTCACACAGAGATTCTTATTTAAGCAGAGCTTTAAACAACTGCTTTTGCAATACAGTTTCTTTATTATTGCATTGTTTTGTCTTTTTCTGTGTCCCACACAGGAATTTACTTACTTTTCTCCCTTCAAGAACATCGCATTATCAGATGTTTATTCTGCTCATCACTAGAAAAATACTTGATTGGTTAATATAAAATAACAATCAGTTCTTTCCTTTGCTGATTTCACCTATCAATTAATTGCTGGTTGATACTTCCGTTGAATTCTGTCTTTAGACAAAGTGAATTATTTTTTGTATTTTAAAATATTTACAACAAATCAGTCCCATTACCTATGGAGTCATCCTAACCATAGCAGCAAGGCCTGGAGCAGTAGGGTCATGTGCAAAGGATGCTGCTGCTGCTTCTTAGCCGTTGATCTGTGTCCTCACATCCCCTCTCTCCCCTCCACCAGCCTTTTCTTGCTAAGTGATATTGCACTGCAAATGCATCCACATCCTCTTTGCTTTTAGCACTACTGGTCCAGAGATTTTCCCTTCCCATTTCATAAATGTATATTGTTTTATCTCCAGATGGGTTAGCTTCATGTTTCCTAGTTCAGCATCACTCCTTCCTCAAAAATACTTGCAACTACTCCCCAGTCTCCTTTCTGTGAAGCACTATCACTCCTGAGGGTTTCACTGTTTAGCGCTCTTGCTCCTCTTTTTATGCTTAAATGTCTTCTCTGAGACAGATCTTTTATCTCCTGGCCTGCCTCAAAAGAATACATAATGCAAAGAATGAGAGATATAAGTTTTAAGTTCTTTTGGAATTTTTTGCTTCGTTATTCACTGTTCTTCATGAGCTAACAGTTTATTCTCAGATATTAACAGAGATATTGCCTCTACAACTTCATTAAAGACACATTATATAGAAATACGCTTTACATAGTGTTACATCAAAATTCTCATTTTCTCCTTAAATTATCGCTTCACTACATTTTTTCATCTACTTTGTCACTGCAAATTACTTCATGTTTTATTGCAGTATGCTACTGTTTATAATTTGCTGTTAGGTATTTATATTTTCTCCTAAAACAAACAGAATAGGCAGCACAGCTAACTTCATACTGCTCTGAAGGTCTTCCCTTTTATTATTTCACATTTTTTTAACTTTGAAATCTGAAAGAATTTCATTCATCATTTGGTGACGAAGGGGTTGCAGCTAAGATTTTTTTCTTCTAATGTCTAATGTCCTCTTGACTGACAATGGCTGCACTCAAATTCCCACTATTTTTTTCTTTTGGCATTTCTGTGAGTTTTCAACTTGTAGAATGTCTGTAACTGGCAGCATCAGAAATTGAACAGCTGTGTTTTTTCACTTAACAAGCCCAGCACAAGTAGCAGCATCAGTGCTGCTCTGATGCTGGCTCTGCTACAGAAAGAACAGATCCAGAGTCCCCTTTTTTACGGCCATGTATAAATCTCAGCTCCAGAGGGAGGTGCACCATGTAAACACACAAGAAGAAAAGCTCATTATTACAAAAGAAAATATACATCCCTAGAATATGTCATTAAATAATGGTGTCTCTGCTGAAGGTGAAGTCCCTCATCAGGGAAAGGGGAAGCCACACATGGCAGTTGACAGGAACATAATTTTCCATAGGAGCACAAGAATAAGACACCACTGCATAAAGAAATACATTGATTTGTAACATGTCAGCTCTGTTGTGGTAACTCTTTGTATTTACCACAATATAATTGAGAGGCTGTTTATCCCTTAGTGAAACTGAGATTAAGCTGCTGCTCATCTACAAATGAAGCAGCATGTCAATGAGTAATAGCAGTAGAATAGCTGATAGCAAGTGCACTCCTCCTGAATGTGGTGTCCATGGCTGTAAATACCTCCTGAGGTATGTACAAAGTCCTTGATGATTAGAATGCATGAATGTCTAACCTGTCCATCTTTAATAGCCAGTTCTGGATAGAGTTTTGCTCTGAGGTCAGTGAAGATTTAAACTAAGATCCTCAGCTTATCCATAGCAGCCAAACAATGCTAACATGTCTGTACTTTCTGCCTACACTGGGACAGAACTGTTAATTGGAAGAAAAATATTTTTTACAGATTGTCCCTTGCTTTTTTACTAGCTTATTTTGCTGTAAATAGTTGTTTTCTCAGATAAGGTTTGGAGGCAGGGGACAAAATAGTGTTGTTATGTCCTTTTTCCATTTTCACCTGTGAATATAGAATATAATTGGTGACATTCAAAACCATCATTCATGAAGGCAGCGAAAAGCTAGGTTTGCAGTGAGTAAAACTAGAGGCACTTGTGCACAACAACCAAGAGGTCTGGACATCTTCACAACTGCAGAAACACTAACAGTGCTGATGATTTCTGCTCAGACCTGGGAGGAAGCTGATCAATTTTCTGTGCTGTGTTTGCACACATATTAATCACCAAATGAAGACTTTGCTCCATGTGCTAGAGAAAAATGTTCTTCAGAAAAAGACTTCATTCCTGTTGTAGCCATTCCAGAGAACACCCATTCCCAGAAGTGGACAGCTGTGCAGGCTCAGACCTGCAGCAGCTTGCAGGACTCCTGAGAATAGCTGGGCTGCAAATCCATAAGATATTGGTGCTTTCAAGCTTGGAAGCATGTTTAATAAAACGTGGACTAGAGAAGGAAATACAGATCTGGGGGAGACAGTAACCTCTTCAGACTGTAAACTTTGAAGTGTGGACTGTCTGGCTGTGTTTTTATTGGATCTTGCTGCCCTGACCCCTGCCTGATGACTAGCACTGAATAAACAAAAGAATTGTGGTGATGACCTTGAGATGTTGACCTGTTGAAGTCACCAGACTCACCAGACATTTTTGTTATCTTCAATGCAGATTAATAGAAGGATGATTGTAATCTAGTGTAGATTAGCTTCCCTTCACTAACATGGTTGTGCGCAAGCTAGAATGCTAACCATGTTATGGACTTTGTAACACTATGCAAAAGAGGCTACCAAATTTTTGCACACTTTCTATTTAAAAATGAACATAGTAAAAGTCCAACAAGAGTTGCCTATGAGAAAAATCCTACAATCTTTATATAGCGCAATCTTGATCTTTCAAAGAGTTTTCTCTGGTTTTCCCTCAAGAAAAATATGATAGAGCATGTCTGTATAATCTTGTTATCCCAAGACCACATGGGATAAAGACCTTAAAAACCTGGTTTTATTTTTCACAGGCTACTTCTAAATAAAAGACCTGAGGAAGAAGTGAAGATAATATTTCTCTTCTTTTTGCTCTTCTTGAATGATCCAAGGGATAGAAGCCATGTCAGTGGACCTCTGATGTCTGGTAAGAGAACTAAAGAGTGAATTTCCCATCCTTGCCAGTTTCACCCACCTGGGGAAAGGAAGCCTTGTTTCCAGATGTTGAGGAAAGCAGGCAAGGGTTTTGTTTCCCCACTGGCTCTGTTGGGGGTCATCACTGTGTGGCACTGCAAGAACCTTCCCTTAGCTGTGGGTGCTGCTTGCTGAGTAATTATCTTCTCTAATTCCAGGCTTTTCACAGTCCAGCAGATATCGTACTCTTGGCTGTAATCTTTATCACTCTCATGTGGCTCTTCTCACATGAAGGCTCTGGAATCACAGTACCTTTAAACTGCTTCTTTCCTTTTCTGCTCCTAGAGGAGTTAGAGATGGAGGCAGATTCAGCTTTTCTTTGTGCTCCTCAGCAAGAGATCCACCTTGACCCCAGGCTCAACATCGCTGATGCAGAGATGATCTCTGCAGACATCATCCTGCAATGCCACTTCCAAATGACAGAGCATACAAACCCCCTGTGACTCATCAGACTCACAGAAATCTTCTTTGGTCCAGAATGCAAGCAAGAAGCAGAATGAAAGGATCTGTGATACCATATCCTGTTGCATTTATTTACTTATAGTGTCTCTAGTTGTCATTGTTGCACCATGCAGGGCCTTACCTGCAAGAGTTTTTGGCAAATCCAAAGGAATCATCTCAGAGATTGCATGGAAATACAGTATTTCACAACCACGCTGTAACTTCCCAAAAATATGCCTGAAACACAAAAATATTCTTAAATAAAATGGACAGAAATAAAAGTAATTATGACAGTACAATCCTTTCAGCCCTACTCTGTTTAAATTAAATTTCGGTGCCTCAAAGCAGATATCAAATGAATCTTAGTACTGTTACTGCAGGGGACTGGTACTTTTAAAACACCAAACCTCAATGCTCTATCTTAAAAACACCACATCAGGATTCTTGGGCCAAAATTTGGCTCTTTGTCATGGATAGAATACCAGACAGCCTGGGCACCATAGTAATTTTTTCAGAAACAAACTTTTCTAAGAATGAAACATTCTGCGAGGCAAAATGCCATTGAACTGATTAGATAGACAAGGCCAGGTTGGATGGGCCTTAGAGCAACCTGTTTTAGTGAAAGGTGTCACTGCCCATGGCAGAGGGGTTGGAACTAGATAATCTTTACAGTTTCTTCCAACCCAAATAATTCTGTGATTCTAGGCTCCTACATGGAGGAAAAAAAATATTTTATAACAACTTTGCCTTTCTATGCCAAATAGAAGCTGAAGAAATAACCAGATACTTACAAGAAAACTTATTTTTCCAGCAATCTGGGGAATTTTCAGAGTAGCTGAATTATCCCGGTGGAGTTTGGAAGGTACCTACATTTGCTGAGCTGGGAAATAATCAACAACTCTCTTAGCAGCTTCCCACCTCTATTAAAATAAAACACATACAATCAGATCCAGGGTCAGACACTATCCACTTGTGCTTCTCACAATCTACAAGGTCTGAACCTTCATTAGGGATTCATTTTATAACACTGAAACATTAATTCTCACCCGTGACAAGCACTGTATGTCCCTGGCAGAAAAGCAGCAAGGATTTTTGGGGTTGTGATCACACCTATTAATATGGGCAGCCCTCAAATGGGGTGCCAGTAAACAAAGCATCTCAGCAGCCTACTTAGGGAAATGGGGGGTAGGAGTGAGATAGGGGCCTCTTCTGTTTGAGGCAAAGGTGGCTTAAATGAAGCAAAAGTATTTTAGGCAGATTAAAGAAGACAGAGGAGAGCTGCCCTCCCTGGGACAGGAAATTAAAAATGGGAGCATACGGGACATGGGGAAGGAGTGATAGGTGGGCAGGGAAGATTCCCTCCCACCAAACTCTCCTCTATGCCTTCATTCCTGTGCTGCTGAGCGAAGCTTTTCCTGACAATTCCTATTACCACCTGGTGATTTATAGTCATCTCTCTCTCAGATGAACCAAAACACATCTCTTCTGATGGACTGTGTTCTGCAAAGCATGAGGTTTTACAATACAGCTGTTATCCCACACAGCAAATGTGGGAATATTTATGTGGGTTTTTTAATACAACAAATATATTTCCCCAGATGCTCTTGACTGAACATATTGCTAATGGGAGTGTGTTCAGCTTTTCAGAATAAAATGCCTTTAGAAAGGAGAAGACGCTAAAAAGCTCTACAGTCCTACATGACTTTTTAAATGTAAAACAAGATTTCAGTTGCACTTGCTAGCCTTTCTTGTCAAAACTGCTCTAAAATCTACCCTAAAATATTTCTCATTAGCCCCTTCTTCTTAAACATGGCATTACCCAAAGGAGATGGATCACAGTAGAAGAGAGGTTTAGATTAGATATTAGGAGGAAATTCTCTACTCAGAGGGTGGTGAGGCACTGGCACAGACTGCCCAGAAAAGCTGTGGATGCCCCATCCCTGGAAGTGTTCAAAGTGAAGCTGGATGGGGCATTGAGCAGCCTGGTCCAGTGGAAGGTGTCCCTGCCCATGGCAGGAGAGTTGGAACTAGAGGATCTGTCTGGTCCCTTCCAACCTAAACTGTACTATGATTCTATGAATTTTTAAACATATGGATGCCAGAAACTCAATCTCAAAATGCACTTTTGAAGATTTTCTACTCAGTACATTTTACAGAATGCACTAAAGGAATTAGGTGATGAGCTGATTTTAGTTTCACCAGATCTGTGTACTAAATAGCCACAGAAAAAAACAGATCTAAGCGATACATGTGAAGATTTTGGGTTTTGTTGTTGTTCTTGCAGTTGTTAAGAAAAATTCCTTCCAATTCAGAAACTAGAGGTTTCTGGTTTCTGGAAACCAGAATGGAATACATCTCAATGACATCTTGGAGTGCCTTCTTGTAAATAACCCTTTACAAATAAGAATAAAGTATAGTTTTTATATACTTTCTTGTGTGCTGAATACTTGCTCCTGATATCTTCACATGCTGCAGGATTGTTTACATTTCTCAGGCTGTGTTCATAGCTTGAACAGAAATAGGTTTTCACCTCCATACTTTATTCTCCTATCTTCACCACCACTACAAAGAACCCAAACTTCAGGTAATACACATCAACAAAGTACCACAGATGTCTTGGAAGCATGGTAATTTAGAGCAGTGGGAGATCTAATCCTAAATTGTAATTGAATGAGAAAAGAGGGGTCTGATCAGATTTACAAATCTGACACAGAGGAAAACATTATTGATTTTGTTTAGTATTTTAGTATTTCATAGGCATGAATAAAAGTCCTTCTATAAGCAAGCCTATTTGTTAAGAATTATGTCGTGATTAATATCTCCCCTACAAATTTATTTGTGCCTCAGATTTTGAGAATGAGGATCATTTGTGTTACTGCCACAACCTCTGTTTGCTCAATTGATTGCCTTGTTATTTTTTTTCTGTCTGCACATCTACACAAGTGAAATGATCTTGTCCTTTCCTCTTTTCTGCCTTTCTCAGATCATTTAACAGTGAGGCACACTTTCCATGCAGCCCTTTGTGATGAAAAAGGGGGAAAACTGTGGGGAGAAAGACAGAGAACTGTCTGGTTTGGTGTCACCTCCACACGCCACAGGTTGGGATGCTAGGGGCAGTGGTTGCTGTTCACCACTGACTGAGAAAATGGGTAAGAGATTGGCACAAATCTGACACTAACTATCCGGGCAGATTATGTCTGCTTTTTCTCTAGCCTAATAGCACATGGGAGCAAAGCCAGAACCAAAGTGGAAGTACGCCTCTGTGGAGGAATCCTTCCCCTCTCTGTGCCCCACAACGGCAGCGTGCATCTGCCCTGACACAAGGAAAAGTGGCAGACTCATGACGTGTGAGTCCCAGAGGCTTAAGCAAATATAAATATCCAGTTCCCTGACTGGTAACATGTTAGTCTGCAAATTATCTCTGGCACTAAATTGTGAATGATAACAGTACAGTGTGCTGTGAGTAGTAGTTAGGAAAACCATAAACAGCTGAATTTTATTTTTCTTAATATATCTGTCACTTATCTAGCACACTGGTATAAGACAGTACAATACCATTTTAATTCATCTAATCAGTTTCCAGTGGTACAAACTGTGACACATAAAATAATATTTCTGTGATCTGTAACTCTTCCCCCTGTGCAAGTGAACTAGCAATAAATAGAGAGAGGAACAGGGCAGGAGGAAGAATGGTCCCTCAGCATAGGCTGCCTATTGAAGAGCATGATGCAGTCTAGACATAAAATGAGATTGTCACCAACTATTTCCCCTGAAGCAGTATAGAAGCAGAGAATCAAAATGTGTCCATTGGTTTTTCTTATTTGCTGTTATTTCAGCTATGCCATACTCTGAAAGGAGGGAACATAATGTGGAGAGGAGATTCGAGGAGATTCGAGGAGATTCGAGGAGATTCGAGGGGAGGAGATTCGAGGAGATTCGAGGAGAGGAGAGGAGATTCGAGGAGAGGAGATTCGAGGAGAGGAGAGGAGATTCGAGGAGAGGAGATTCGAGGAGAGGAGAGGAGAGGAGATTCGAGGAGAGGAGATTCGAGGAGAGGAGAGGAGATTCGAGGAGAGGAGATTCGAGGAGAGGAGAGGAGATTCGAGGAGAGGAGATTCGAGGAGAGGAGATTCGAGGAGAGGAGATTCGAGGAGAGGAGAGGAGAGGAGAGGAGAGGAGAGGAGAGGAGAGGAGAGGAGAGGAGAGGAGAGGAGAGGAGAGGAGAGGAGAGGAGAGGAGAGGAGAGGAGAGGAGAGGAGAGGAGAGGAGAGGAGAGGAGAGGAGAGGAGAGGAGAGGAGAGGAGAGGAGAGGAGAGGAGAGGAGAGGAGAGGAGAGGAGAGGAGAGGAGAGGAGAGGAGAGGAGAGGAGAGGAGAGGAGAGGAGGACATGATCCATTATGTCCCCACATGGGTCTAAATTCTGTTGCAAGGATTTTGGAGGTGCTCTGGGAGACTGGAAATGACACAACAACTTTCTTATGATGAAGAATTAATACTTTTTAGTATTAAATGTGAGATTTTCATTGGACTGATAGGAAAAATAGGTTTCGTTCAAAGCAGACCCTGATTACAAAAGTAGAAGTTTTATATACTTTTCTTTTAATCACCTGACCCTGTAATGTAAACTCTATCTCCACCTTTCACTCTATTTCAGTATTATATTCACTCTGTATCAATAGTATATACTTTAAAAATTAAAAAGGCAGTTGAACTGAAACATATTTTCAGCCTTCAGCATCTCTTTGAGTAATTTCACTTTTTTTTTGCTGAAATGTTTAGTGGAAGGGATGTTGAAAAATGAAATAAACTAAAGAAGCATAACCAGCATCCAAGACAGCGAGGAGAATGTGAAGCTAAATCAGTTATGGTCTCATATGTAATACTCTTGGCAGAGGCTTATATTTGAGATATAAAATTCATGCAGAGGAAGTTTAATCTGCAGACTTTTGTCATTTGGTTGTATTTCAGCAAGGGTAGAAGTATTTGAACAAGTCAGGTACTATCTATCATCTGATGGCATATCCTCCAGGCAAATGACGAGCTGTGGAGGCTTCCCAGCAGCCTCCCCACCCCTAGATATTTAATCCTCCAAAAGACATTGTGGATGCTTGCCCAGCTGCTTGTGCAGTGCTTAGTGTCAGCGTTTGAAGGCTTTGTCTGGATAAAAACAGGTATCTGCAGTGGATAAGTCTACTTCTGAAACAGTTCCCACAGTGATCCCATTTAGCCACTAGAGAAAAAAATAAGACCACAGTTTGCCTTGTCCTTAGCAAATGTCTTCAAAGATTCAGGTGACCTGCACATTTCACTTCAAGTGAGCACACACTTCACTGGCCATGAAGGGAGTCTGGAATAACTACGTCATTCCACAATAAGTTCATAAAGAAGTCAGGTAAGAAGGTTTCATGGTTTTTGTTAAGATTGGTACAGCTGAACCACAAACACCATCTATTGCCACCACAGTACCTGAGTTTGATACAGGTTTTCAACTCACTTAATGGATAATTTAATTTTTATTTAAGTCACTCTTGACTTAGATCAGAATAGAGAGAGATTAAAATCTTTGACAGGATTTTGGTGGGTTTGGGGAGGCTTTTTTAATAAATGCGGTGTCATATACCCCATATGCTTTCACGTATCTGGAATGTGGAAGTCCCACTTCCCAGCAAGACTGTCCACTGTCCATTTTCTTCACTGGAAGGGAGGAAGAGTACAAACTAGTCTGCATGTTTGATTAGAAGCTATTTAATCCATAATAATTTAATGATTGCTACTGAACAAATAAGGGCATCATTATTAAAATTGCTTAGACTATTATTTTCAGATGGGTCCTTTATTATGTTTTAAGAGTATCTGCAATATGCCTGAGATTATTAAAAACAAACAAAACTTACAAACCACCCAAAACAAACAAAAATACAAATACAGTCCTTGCATCAAAGAGTTAATGGTGTTGAGGTAGTTTACTTAGCTAGCAAGGCATGATTTAGTCCATTTTTCATTGTAGTGGTTTCTAAGGTCTTGGAACTTATGAGACCTTCACACACTATAATCCTTCCCTCGGTCCTCCCAACACACGGGTTGTTTGGTTGATTGAAGCCGATGTGCGACAGCCCTGACAGCCTCTGTGCGGGCTGGGAGGCGCTGGGGGCAGTCAGAGCCCGGCGGCTCCGGGCACTCCCGCGGCGGCTCTCGGCTTTCACCGCCGCCCCGGCGCTGTCCGTGGTGCTGAATCCCCCGGAGCCTGCCGGCCTCCGACCGACCTGAACCGCGAGAGGGAGCGTGGGCAGCAACAGAACGAAAGGAAAAATAACACTTTTACGGGAAAGCCGATGAACTTTTGGTGTAAATTTTAGTGAGAAAAATCTCGTTTCAAAATTATTTAATTAACCTATAATAATTCATATACATATAAGAATTGAAAATAATCAACCATTTAGTAATTTTTCTATTACTATAAATACCAACATAATTCTTTGTCCCAGTTTATATTTCTTAGAATAAAGCACAAAGTCAGTCTGTAAATTGCAAAAGACATGTTCAAAAAAAAAAAAAAAAAAAGAAAAGAAAAATTAATTCTAAAGGACAAAAGCCTTTGGCTTTTTTTTACTTTTTTCCCATATGTTGATATTTTTGATTACTCTGTGAAGAGAGGAAGTGACCTGTTAAATCAGTATATAACCATATTTACTGGTTAAGCCAGTACACAAGCACAAGACACTCTATTGAAGCCCTAAGTCAGAGTCAGGAGGCGAGCAGGAAGGGCTGCTGAGTTTCAGAAGAGCCTGTCATTCATTGATATAAGTTTCATCAGTTTTGCAGGTGAATCCCTTCCTTTTATATTGTTTGAAAGTTATTCTAGGTTTGCAATCTTCTGCTAAAGCCCACAAGGTATTTTTCTTGTTCTCATTACTTCTAACAGCTGGATGGATAGCCTGTATACCACAGAGTGTGCAATAAATAATGAATCACTTTGAAACATTGCTTTCATGAAAAGTCACATACAAATATGATGTTTACTTGTAATTTGTTTACAGTATAAAAACACTAGCTGAAAGGGTGACTTCCCAATAAATCTGCTAGAGTACAGGGTAATGGAGCCTAGCTTCTTTCCTTTTCTTATTTTTTAAATTTTTCACCTCAGCTAATTTATGAGGTCTTTCCAAAATCATACTCTAAGGCTTCTTTTTTAGCAAATTCCTCCAGTGAAATGCATCCATGGAATTGTCACAAGTTTTTCCAATTTTTAATATCAGTTTTTCCCAGTTTCAATTCCATAAGCAACAAGTAATAGAAAAATACCAGCTTTCATGATATTTACGTTTGCTTCCCACATGTGTCAAAGCACTGATACTGTAAGGATCAGTTAGTGAGCTCAGTTCTTTCTTTTTTTTTTTTTTTTCCTTCATAAATAAAGCAATAGAAGTAATTATTATTAAAAGTAGAACTAATCAATACTGCTGAAGAACGTTGTCCTGAAAGTGTCAGTTTCAGCAGAGCTTTAGTAACATTCATGTATTTTAAACCAGATACTTAAGCCTTTTACAGATTCACAGACTGGTTTCACAGCAACACAAGCTTTTTTTCTTGACCTGCTCTGACTGAGGTCTGCAGGAACCACAGATCTTGAAAGGTCACATTCTCCAACTCTCGAGCACATCAAGATTAGCAACTGGCCACAATTATGATGATGAAGTGTGGGGTTTTGACACACCCCACACTTCACAGAGAACCTTGAATACCTTGACAACAGCACCAAGAGCCCAAGAATTAGTGACAGGTACAAGATTTTCTGGTCAATATTGGCCATTCTAAACTCAAACTCTACTTCCAAAATCTTTCTTTCTGTGATCAGAGGCTCTTTTATCAAGTATTCTCTGTCTCACAACTGGAATATTTTGGTCAGTTACACTCTGCTTTGCAGATCAAGGGTCCTGTAACAAATCTATGGCATTTGAGGACTCCATTTCATTTCCATAATTCACTATTTTTTACATACTGTTAGAAGTTTCACTGAAGTCAGTTACAGTAATTCTGCCAGGCTGTGAAGCAGCCTCTTTGAATTGGGATTATAGGCTTACTGATATACAGAAGATACAAGATATTATTTGTAATTTTATCCAAATAGATTTGTGTGCTAAAAGATTTCTTACTACATTTTTAATACATATTTAGATCAGATAAACACTGAAAAAAAAAAGGGGTTGGATGAAAAGCATTCTTAAATGAAAGAGGAGATAAAACATTTTTGTCCACAGCCAAGAACTTTTCAATAAAAACATTTTTCAGCTTTGACTTATCTGTTTCAATATATCTGTAGGTACTGAGATTCAGAGTTAAAGAAGTTTGTAAATATATTAGAGGAACCACTGAAATCCACAGGATTGTCATAATGAGCAATTAGTTATCCATAGGAGAACTTGAATTACTGAAAGTAGAGCCAAACTGACACATAGTGATACAACCATTAAATAGTGATAGGAATGGACATATAAACAGATAATTCTCTGTTTTAAATAGATGTCATTACAGATACTGTAAACAAGATACTTGTACCTAAGAAGCACTGACTAAAACAAATGACAAAGTGATGAACACAGAAGAAAGAATAATGCCTTGTGTCAGATACATCTGTGTATAAGGGCTACAAAATGCCCAAACACTTGAATCCCCTGAACTGAGATAAATATGTTTATATTGTATCCTTTAAAAGGTCCAGGTTATTCTGTTAATCCAGTTGTCTTCCCTTTCTGTTCCAAATAATTTGAAATTGCTTCAAAAGGAAGAGTTTTTCTTGAAATTGGAGGAACTTTTTAAATCCCATTGATTCAAACTTGTTTTAAAACAAGAAAAAATATTCCAGTCACCTTCAACTAAGTATTATGGTTCTGTGTTCAATAACAATTCTGAATGTGCATTAATAAAATAAAAAACAAACAAACAAACAAACAAACAAACAAACAAACCGATCTACTTCTCTCACAAAGTTTGAAACCACTTAAAAATACTAACTTCTGACTAGAAAGGACTAGTGTCACTAGTGTCCCAGTGAAACTGGACATTATTTCAGACCAGAAGTATTGACTTCGTGAACCACATCATTAAATGTGTAGGTTTTCTGATTTGACAATTTTACATAAATTCAAGAAAAGTTTTATGAGACTTAACTACCATACAGCTTGCACTTAAACACTGTCTTTAAAAACTCCTGAGTACTCTGTCTAAGATTATGACTAAACCACAGACCCCATCTACATTTCCTTCACATTCCTCCAAGGATATATCTACTGTGATACCATTTTCCCACACTAATTACAGACACTCTTTTTAAATTCCTGGTAGCAGTATATGTGCTTTTAAAATCACCTCCTATCAGTTGACATTGATGAGAGTAATTACTTCAAAGGTGATAAAAATCAGAATAATTTTACTATATGCTTTCAATTTGGCTGCAAATGCTATTTTAAACTCACTGACTTAACCGTAGAGAAATAATACATTTTCTATTTTTATTTAGACAGATTATTTAATTTGAAAATGCCAAATTGCATTTCTTGCAGATCACTTATAAATTAGATCACAGAATTAAGAAGCAGCTCTGAAATGTGCCCTGATGGCTCTATGCAGCTTACTGGCTGCTAAAAAGCTGACATTTTTAAAAATATTACTGGCTTTTACAGGAAGGATTTCCATTTTTCTTTTTCCTCTGTTCACCTATGCACTCTGTCTTGTTCATGTTTTTTAAGAAATCAGTATGTAGATACAGACTTTAATTTTCTTGAAAGAATGGAGTAAGAGAACTGAGATGAATGTTTGAAGAGACACTGGCCAATTTTAAAGACAGAATTTAAAAGCTCTGTTGAAGGCAGGTATTATTTACTCTGAAAACTTTAGAAGCCTGAACAAGCATGGTAATATCATGGTTTAGTGGGTTTCTCCCTGTCAATGGCTGACCATCTATATATGCTTATTTTTCATTGTGGAAAAAAAAGGTGTTAGTTTTAATTACATTTTATGTGGTTTCCACAAGCTAAGCAGATGTAGACTTTAATCAGGTTTCTGTAAATATTATACAGGAGAGCTAGGAGTTGTTTTGACAAGAATTCTGTTAAAAATTAGTTTGAAGCTGATACATTTCTCTTCTTTCTTGAGATTTGCTATTGACTGACACTAGTTTCAACGTTCCTGTTATTACAGAATATGCACACAGCAACAGACTAATTCATTGCCTGGATAGGGTCATTGGACGTGTGTGGATATTTCAGCTATACTGCTCAAAAAATAGTGCTGTAAAAAAAATTTTTAAGGGTTTGGTTTCTCAAATTTTAAAATCCTCACAAAATCCAATCAATTTTTCGAGATTTTTTCCTCAAAAAATCCTTTCTTCTTTAGCCAAAATATATGGACACAAGTGAAGAGAAGCTGAGTCCAAAGAGTGAATTTACTGATAGCGATACCTGGGAGAACAGTTTTTCACCTTGTTCTCATTAGATATTTCCAAGGAAATTACCATAGTTTAATCACCATGGGATTTTCTTCAATTATTTTCGTGAGTTCCTACTTGGTCAAAATTATGCACTGAAAATCATGTTTGTCATAAGAACATGAGCACCATACCTAATAATAATAGTAACTTCTAAAGTAAAGATTATATAGTATCTTTGGATCATAGTTAGCAAAATTTGGTTTCTGTATGGTTTACTTTCCTGCTTAGGATTTTTATTATTTGTTTTTATTTTTGTTTGGTTTTGTTTTTATTTTTGTTTGGTTTTAATTCAATTTGCTTTCTAATTTCTTAGGAGATAGTGGTATCCATGGATTTATAAATATTATGTTACTCATCTGAAGTTCCTCATGAGAAAGAGCCAGTCATCAGAGGCTTTACCAAAATTCTAGATAGAAAGAAGTCCTATCAGAACAAAGTTCAAAGCAGCATAATGCTGCTGTTTTTCTAAACTCTTCTGAAGCTACTGTTGTAAAGGTCTCTTCCATGCTGTCACCAAAAAAAAAAAAAAAATCCTTCCTAAACTAAGTTTGAAAACTGAAATGCATTCTTAACTTTGATATTTGTTTTCCAATACCACAACAGAAAATTTTCTAGTAAGTAATGCGCCATTTGAATCCATACAGGTTAACATCAAGCCAGAGGGCCAAGTAGCAAAATGTGTAAAACAGTTGAGCATGGATAAAACTCATATCTTTTTTTTCTTGCATCTTTTTCAGTTCAAACCCAAACTCACTACAAGCCATCTTCACCATGTGTCACAATTAGACACGAAAATAAAGATGCTTGACTCCAGCAGGTAGAAAAAATCAGAAGGCTAAAGCTTTATGGCAATTTCTTTCTGTCTTTTTATAGCTTGCTCTGCTAAAAAGACATGCCATTGGTCTGCAGGATGGACACCTCTCTCCATTAGTTAAGTAACACAAACAACACCTGGGAGAGATGTTATTATGAGAAAAGGATATTGTTTACTCAGAAATGTTATGAGAAGAAAAAGTGTTTACACAAAGCTGCCTGAGAAAGGAGAAACTGCTGGAAACTCTCCCTTGGAAAAGCTAGCAATTCTCAGTTTTCAGATTATCAAACTCAAAACCATTTTCAGAATGTTTATATAGTTAGTAATGGCTCCAAAAGTGGTTCAGAAACTTATCTCCTTCCTTTGCTTTCTCCTTTTGCTCTGAGATCTCTTGTGATATGAGACTTGATTGTCTCCAAGATCTGCAAACAGACCTGTGGCCCACTTGTGCATCAGTGTGCTCATGGCTGTGTGGCTTCATTTGCTGGGGTGAAGCACTGGCAGCCTCCACTCACCACACTTCTCTTTCTGCTCTGGGGTTTACTCGGTTTTCTGTCTCCTGTGTGAATGAAAATTACTAATTTGCAAGAACATAATGCTCATGTAAGCATGTTCCTTCTTTCCTGGATATGTGATTGTCCACTGACACAGTATAAGTTGTCATACAAGGTGAATTATAAATGGTAGAAGTGCTGGCCTGTAGCTGAGGGTGTTCCTATGCCAACTGTCCACCAGTTCAAAGGCCCTTTGCTGTGAGCTTGATAAATGATGGGTCTCCATTCAGATAGATTTATTGCTCAGGGACAGATTTCCCCAGAAATCCAATAAGCATTTCAATCAACTTGATCTCATTTAGTTCATGGTATTCAGAGAAAGGTGGATCTCTGGTTTATCTACTCCCCTTTATTGAGACTAACTCACTGTTTTTTTTTAAAAAATCAAAATAATGGCATACATTACTTTTGAATAGGTTGCCAAACCTATTTAGCATTATGTCTTATATTAAGAACCCATAGTTTGCATTCTAGTTTTATTTTGTTACGGTTAATTTGCTTATTTCTCATGTTGTTCACTGATGCTGATCAGCAATGCAGGAAAGAATAAAGGAAAATATACAGATTCTGCATCAGTGTCTTCACTTTACAATACATTTACTTAGCACTTACTGCAGTTTTGATGGAGTTTTGATGTCACTGGCTTCTGGAAACAACTGGTAATATCAGTATTCAATAATTATATTAATGCACAACTTCCTTACTTTCTTCATTTTAATCAGTATAGTTCAAATACAAGAGTTCACCATAAAGCAGTATATCTTTGATCTGATTTGCTCTTATTTACAAAGTAAAACAGGAAAAATGCAATACAGATAGTGCCAGAGAAAGAAAAATTCGAACACCCTTTATTTTCTCTTTCAATCCCTTAATTTCAATTTTTTTAATGACAGCTTTCTTACAACAGGTATCCAAAATCTAATTCAGTTCAGTTTGCCTGAAATTTCTCACAATAAAAGGCTTATATTTAATTCCATACAACTTTTCCAGGCACCAGGCTACAAGCTGAAATTTTTCATGCCAGATGTCTGACTTAGATTGAATATTGATTTTCTTTTCTTCAGAACTTCAGAAAAAAACAAAGCCAAACAAAACATTAGTTGCTTCTGAGATTTGCATAAAGCAGAAACAAAAATTGACTGCTCCTATCTTTTAAATATAAAATCTATACAATGTTGTCACGTATTCCCTTAGTGTGCCTTGTAGATAAAATTACCTGTATTTTTGAAGCACTAATTCTTTGCACCAGAGAAACCTGGAGAAAATCACCAGTATTATTTTCATTGCAAAGTTTGAATGAAATGTACTTGTAAGGCCACATGGTTAATGAGAAATATAAAAAGAAATAGTGAAGATTAACTCTTATTGGAAGAGACAGGCAAAGAAAAATAGTATGTGATTATGCAGTTAAAGACTCAAAAAGTACACAGACAAGAGGTCTCTTAAGATAAGCTAAGATACCTTAAGATAATCTTAAGGTATTAAGATTTCGCACACAGTCTTAGCTCTTCTTCTCTTGTGTTTTTAAGTATTAAGCTTTAGATTCTTAAAATTCTTTGTTTTGTTCTGCTTTTTTGTTTTGTTCTAAAACTGTCTGGAACTATAGCACAGTATTAAAAAGTACATCACATAGCATTTGTCACAGTACTAAAAAGTCTGTTTCTTTGACACCTTATCCAGTTTACTATCGAAAGAGTCTACAGTGATCTACACTGTCTGGAATCCTAAAAGCTCAGAACTGCAGCTGTATCTTCCCAGCAAGGTAACCAGGGACTGCAAATAACTATCAAATATATCTTCCAAAAGAACTCTCATCCAGGTGGGGTTTTTGTGAGCTGTTGAGCAAATGGACAGATAATCTCTTTGGGAACGCCATGGTAATCAAGAAACAGCGGAAGGAATCTAAGATGGATACTACCCCAAAAACTGCAAGATAGAGAGGCCCTTTTTTTAGAGTCATTCTACATAAACCTTTCTGTAAGTGTCAGGAAAACTCTAAATACAGACCTTAAACTGAGCTGTAGTAAAAGCTTTTTTTATTAAGGGATCACATCTCAAAACTTTGGTATTTGTTAGTTGTTGTTGTTGTTGTTTGTTTTTTCTTAAGAATAAAAGTGCTTTTATGTAACTCTGTAATCCAAAATCATAAAATGCATATTTACATCATGAAAATTTAAAACATAGAAATCTACGAAAAAACAGAACTTTGCTTCAAAAATTATATAGCCATATAGATAACTATTGTTTAGATGTCCTACATCATCACTTAAACCTGTGACTTCTTTAATATTGTGAGTTACAGCCCTCCACATAAATGTTTACTGGAAGTAGACTTCAGTTTCTGTCCCTCACATTTCCTATTATTCAAACTCCTCTGAGAGACCAACTAGCAGGAAGCATTAAAAAACAAAACTGGGTGACTGTGTAGCTTAATTTTCCCTAAATTTTTTTTTTTTTTAATCAGCTCAATTAGTTCTGTCCAGGGTGACCTTTTCCCAAGCAAAGTCTCAGTGATGGATATAGATTTAAAAATTAAAACATCTGTTCTATTACCAAGAGGGAGTCCAAAAGACTGTATGTGGGCTCAATAAATCTTTGTAAATATTGTAACATTTCAGCTTAAAAAACAGGTATTGTACATGAAAGCTAATTTGCATTGTTTCCACGAAACCCTCCTTAATAGCTGTATCAAAAATGTAATTAAAAGGAGTCCATGTCAACTTCCATAAAATTGTAGAATGGTTTGGGTTGGAATGGACCTCAAAGATCATTTAGTTTCAATCCCCCTCCCATGAGCAGGGACACCTTCTACCAGAAAGTGTGTCCTTTCTTAAATATAAATAAAACTAAGTTTCAGGATTTCTTTTCAAACAGCATATTTTCAAGCCATGCTCTTTTAAACAAGAAAATTATGTTTAGATGCAGTGCAATGGCTTTAGAAGACCAAAACTACCAATGTATTGTCTCTTTTCCTGGAAGAGATGACCTCAGTTCTAAGTGTTTTAGCAGCAGAAGTAATTCTCTTTGGAAATGTGGTCAGGTCTCATGTGGAATCAGTCTTGCAGTTGCATGAAATATCTCTAGCACCAAAGCACATCTCTTCCCAAGGGACATAATATTTTGTGTACTCACTTGTGCACACTCTCAGATAGCATGAGGACTGAGCCCAGTGGGCTGTGGCTGATGGAGGCTGCTGGGGTGCAGCTGGCAGAATGCACAGAATGCATCCAGCATAGCACAGTCCTTTCCCAAAAGAAACCACTGGAAATCTACCTGATATTGTAGTCCTAGATGAGAAAAGGAGGGATAGTAAATTACTAAATCAACTAATATTCACTAAAATAATTGTCTCAGTCCTTCTCAGCTACATTCAGGTAGCCCAAAGCTACATCAACTAAAGGAATGGAAATCACATGAGAGGTTGTGTAATTTAACTTATTTGTAGTTAAGCAACCACAAGAGTAAAGTAGAAATGCAAGGCAGAGCCTGGAGAGAGTTGATTCATTGGGTGGACAGTTGCAAGTCATGCTAGAGCATCAAAGGGATAAAACTTATAACAAGAGTCTACATAAATTAAAAATAATAGGTGTTCAGGATTTGTTTTAATGAATTTCATTAAAATATAATTTATTTTAAATTAATTATTTTCTAGAAATAATTATAATTTTAAAAAAGTTTTCCCATTCCAGTTCCATCAAAAAGTGTTAATATAACCCACTAAGTACAAAAGAAATTTGTTATAGTCTTTGCTGAAGATCAGAGTTGGGATTTAATTTCAGAAAGAATTTTTTTCTCTTTGGTTAGTATTATTTTAATTTGCCTAAGACAGGCTTGAGCCATGCTTTGCATTGTCATGTATTCTTTAAAATATTAAAGCTGAACGAAACCAGACTAAAATGTGATTAAAAATTTGTGTGAATTTAGTTTAACATCCGTTTTAGCATCCAAACATTTTCTATTGTATTTTAATTGCTAGAACTTGTTTTTTTTCTTCCTGAGACACCCTCATTGTTTCCAAGGAGATGTATGACTTCTACCTAGTATTTGTATATTAACCATATATATATAAAACACCTTTAAATACCTATTTGTGTTTCTGTTTAGGTGATTTCTGCTTAGGTGATGCCTTGATGCTCACCTGTATCTAAGATATGTCTCAGCTGCCTCCTATGGAGGAGGCTTTTACTGTGCACTCCCAAGGCAAGCATTGCACCAGTAGAATCACTGAACAACCCATGAGTCTGGCTGACAAAAAAGGTAACATTTCCAACCTTTAATTCTTTGGCCACCTTTGTTTGGTTTCTCAGCTGAGGCCAGACCTGAAAGCGGTCTCATGCACACAATCAATTTATGAGTGCACAATAACAATTTATTGCCCGTGAGGCACATAATAAATGGCTGGGCCTAACGTGGAGTGATGTGCTCAGCAGTTCGTGAGCAGGCACACAAAGCTGCTCTGCTAGCCAAGCTGGCCAGGCAGTTGGCAAATACGCAGGAAAGTGCCAGCCCTTGGGCCGTTCTTTGCAGTGGGCTGAGCTTTTGTGAATTACCGCCTTTCTCCTCTCTGATCTTACACCTTCTCATATTGCAGTTTTCCTCTTGAATTTAGGATGATTTCAGATTTTCTGCTTCTAGTTGTTTTGCCAGTAGCAGTTCTGTACTCCTGTGGGCCCTTATTTCTACTTTTCAACTTGCATGAGCCAATGGTCCATGTTAACTGCTTCTCAAGAGTGGACAGAGAGTGCCACAGATCAGCATGACCTTTCCTTTGTCAAAAATGGGGTAAGGGCATATGTGGGTCCTCTTTGCAGGTGTACCCTTATTCTCAGTACTTAGAAGCTCCCTGTCCAGCATCATTTGGAGACAGACAGCAAAAGTGCAAGCACAGGAAAGCTGGTGTGACCGCAGTTCTGCAGGTGAGGTTTATAAGAGGCATGGCAAAAATGGAGTCTCCCAAAGAACTAGCTGTCCCAGATCTGGGAAAGGCCAATGCATGTTCAACCAGGTTTGGACGGGAGGTGTGGCAAAAGATGGTCCTGACCAGCCTCTCACAGACCATACCCTGGCTTGGTGCTTGCCAGTGCTAGGCCCAGGGGTGGCAAGGAAAGGCTGCCAGAGAGGGTGCACAGAGATCACCTTCCCTCTCCCTACCTCTGCTCTTTTCCCTTTCTCCATCGCTCTTTTCAGTATGTCTTTATAGCTCAGCCCTTTCTTTCCTTCCTCTTTCCCGTTGGTTCAATATGATCCTGTTCCTTCCTGCCTCCCCTCATTCCCTTTTGTCTTCTCACCTCAATTTCACTTCCCAACCCCGCTTCCCTGCCATGACACGACAATCAGTCTCCCTTGAGTCATCCTAGCTTCCCCCCAACGTCCCCTATCACTCTGACGTCTTTCCCCCTTCCTCCCCCCAGCTCTGACGGACGCGGTCCTCTCACCCCACTGAACCCTCCTCCTTTATAAAGGGATTTTCCTCTTTTTAATCCTCGAGACCCCCGTCGCAGCCTCAGCGCTCGGCGCACCGTCGGCACCGCTGGCCAAGAGACGATCTTCCCTTTGCTCCTTGCCTCCCCCCGCCAGCGGGAAAGCCCCGGGCGGGGACCAAGCTCCGGGCAGGGACGCGGCCCCCGCGGCTCGGCCCCGCCACGGCGCCGCGGGATGCGCGGGGGCTGCCGGGCGGCGGCGGAGCGCAGGTGGGCGCGGGCGGCTCTCGCTCCCGACGGCGCGGGGCGGGCGGGCGCTGCCAACGCGGGCGCGGGGCGGGGGCGCGGCCGCGCAGGGCGGCCCGGCGGAGCGCGGAGCCCCCGGAGGGAAGGAGGTAGGTAGGGAGGGAGGTAGGGAGGGAGGTAGGGCGGTAGGGCCGGCCCGGCCGGCTGCTGGCCCCGCCGGCGGAGCCCCGGAGCCGTCGGGAGCGCGGACGGGTCCTGCCGGCGCGGCTGTGCGAGAGCGAGCGCGGAGCGGCGGGGCCGGGATGGGGAGGGGGCTCCGGGAGAGGCTGGGCACGGGGCTGCCGCTGTCTGCCTCGCTCGGGAGTTTTCCCCGGCTGTAGTTCGTGTACTTCAACATTTCTGCCTTCTGACAGCTTGTAAGCTTTGCGTTTGCTTCCTACATTGTGAGAGAACAGATGCGTTTCATGCTGGACAATTAAATGCTGCAAAAAAGAAATCGCAGACTTTAAAGTACGGGAGATGTTACAAGGGGGACAAGACTCAGCATTCCAATACAAACACTTAAAAGGTGTGGTTTGCTGTTGTAGCTATTACTTATACGTCGTTCAAGTATTACTTAAAGCAGTCTTCAAAACAGAGATTTTTGTAATAGTCCACATGGCCAAGATCTTCTGTCTCGTGTACCAAACTAGTCTGTGACTGAAAAGTTCCCAGACATTGGGGACTTGGTGATACCAAAATAATTCAGTGCTCAATATCTGACTTCTAAGGATAGTGTAGCTTCTGGCCACGTCATACATTCCCCTTTGTATTTAGAGACTCCAATGACTGGTTGTTGCTCCACAGGCGTTTTAATTGGCATGTGACATTAATCTCAATTACATCTGAAATTCTCATTTCAGAAATTCACCGGAATAGTCTCTTTAATGACCATCTGAGGGGTTTTGTGCACTGATTCTAGAAGGCAGGCGTGCTAAAAGCAGACCTATTATTGCATTCTCTCCAGAGGTCTTAATGAAATAGCGATAAAAGAAGCAGCTGGGACTTCAACATGGCTTTCCATGTGGAGGGACTGGTGGCCATAGTTGTCTTCTACCTGGCAATCCTGGCGGTAGGGATATGGGCTGCTTGGAAAACCAAGAACACCGGCAGTGAAGGAGATCGCAGCGAAGCTATTATAGTCGGTGGAAGAGACATTGGTTTGCTAGTTGGTGGATTTACAATGACAGGTATGTAAACAAACGCCTTTTTGTTTCCTAGCCAGCATATAACTTGTCAGATATCCATCTGAATGAATTGCAATCTGTGTGTCGAGTAATGCAAAATGGGGAAAATATATATATACTTTTTATCCTATTAAACAGCCAAATGTAGCTTCCTCATAAAAACAACAAATAATTGTAAATCTTAGAAGAACAATATATATTCATGAATTTTCATATATTTTCGTTCCATATTCATCTGTAGATCAGATATGTTTGGGACAAAAGTATGGAATTAATATAGATTAATTAGAAAGTTTTAAAATAACTGTTATTGCTTTTAAAACTGTCCATATTTGTGCATCATTCTTGGGTTTGTTTAATCTAAATAAAACAAAGTTTGAAGGGAAAAAGATTGGTGGAAAGGGGAGGGTGTACAACATAAATTAACTTTCTAAAATAAAATTGGCACAACTCCAGACTTGTAGTTGTACAGATTTCAGCAAACTTAGTTTGTGGATTCTTTAAGTTTCTTTTTCAGCAGCTGGACAAAATAATGTATTACTCTGAATAGTAGATTCAGTACGAAAAGGCTGGGTGAAAGAAGAGCTCTTCACTGATTTTGTAAACAGTGCTCTCTAACTCCCAGAGCCAGTCAAACCAGCCATCTTACCTGGGTAAATAAGATATTTACAATACTGTCCAAAATCTCAAAACTTATATTATGGTATTGGAACAAAAATACATTATAGGATGAGTGCATTAGTCCACCATTGTATTAAGGCAAATTAATTTTTACGCATGCTTCTTTTTTATGTTGTTATTCTTAATTTAATCTAAATCCTATTCAGTAAAAGCCCTTTCACTTGTCAAATTGAATTTATCTGACTACATTTATGTTTTGCTGTTTTGCCCTCTTATGCTTTCACAATTGTCTAATAAGGAAGAGCCAGGTAAAACTTGGGCCAAAACTCTGCATTCTTTATTTCAGATAAATTCACATTCTTTTGCAGGGGCACTTTGCTCATTCAAAGATAGAATATTTAGATATTGAGTAAAGAATGTTTGTAAAAGTCAATAAAGTTTAAATACAGTCAGATGTTCTACTTTTTGCACTATGCTGTAATTTACTGTATCACAAATCCATCAGCTACTGGTGTATAAGATATGACGAGAGTCTGCTCATAGCAAGAGCTGGTTAGACTGCTTTCTGCTGAATTAAGTGTTTTCAAGAGCACTGAAACCAGAATATTCTGCAGAAATATTGGTTGCCACAAAATAATAAACATTCAGTCAGGGGAGTTGAGATGAAAAAAGGCATTTCTCACGGAAGTGGCTACGACTAACGGCTTTGTATAGAAGATACAAATTCTGGTCTCCTTAATCCTGTTTTGCAGGAAATTTTTGTGTAACAGCTGAAGCACAGATGAGATATGAAGTGGAATTTCCTATATCTCAGGCATGTTCTGTAGCCACCACAATTCACTCACACACATGTTCATCCTCTATTGTGCAAGCTCTAGAGATGGCACAGTATCTCATCTTTGCAGAGTATGACTGATCCCAAAGCCTTCAGGTAGCTAAAACTGTCATGGACTTTATACTGTCAGGGCTGAAACCCTTTTTTCCCTATGCCTTCCTTAAATTTGGCAATTAAAGCTTGATGTGGCAGCAAACCCACATTTTCAGTCATAGCAAACCATGCCTCAGACATAAAGCAAGATCTGGGCGCAAATCTGCTGAGCCAGTTTTGTCTCAGTGAGGCTGTTTGGGGCACTTGGTTTCTAAAGTCATAACAAAACAGTTATGAAAGTAAGCTGATGAAAATCCACATTAGCTTCTACAGGTTGATAATTTTTACAAAATGGACACATTATTCAAGGGCATACTTTTTAAAAAATGGTTGATGCTGATTTTGCACCTCACAAGCATGATTATTCACAGTACATGACTATTCCAACATCACCTTTATAATTTTAAGGTTTAATTGTCTAAATATAAATTAGAAAGCAAAGCCTACCCCGCAAAAGGAAAACAAGAATTATTTTAAAGATCTCCAGAAAGGATGTTGTTTGTATGTACATGAAGCACTTTGAATTATGAGATAAGGCCTTATTCTCTCTTTTTTGCCCGAGACAAATTCTACAGTGTTCCGTGGGTGTTGGCTATGAAAGTGGTAGAAGTTTCTAGGGTTATTTAGTGGAGAGGATGACAGCACTTAGCCTATAAATGTAAAATAAAATTCAGAACATAAGCATCGAAGTCAAGATTCCAGAGTAATTGTAGCTGATTTTCTAAACCACATCGAAAAATCTTAAAGCACTACCTATGAATAACAGCTGTGCATATTTTTGGATATACCTTATGATCCTGAAGAAGTAAAAGCTGTATCAACCAGCTACTGCTGAACACAAAGCCTGTTGAGGGTTCAGTGTGTCTGCAAGTAAGAAAACAGAAGGAGTGAAAAGGTTGAATGGTAGGTGGATCAAAGCAGCTCATTTTAAAATGAAATAACATTGTACCATGGTAGACACATTTAATCTGTGTATAATTTTTACATAATTATAGATTAAATTTTGCATTGAATACTAGTCTTCCTCATTTTCGTGAATGAATTTTTTAAGAAGTGACATCTACAACAAAATTGAATCTAATTTTATTTTGGTGATTGAGTTTAAACCTCAAAGGAAAAAATTGAGATTACATAACTAAATGCTCGCAAACATGACTTGAAAAGTCTAAAAATCTACTGATCTAATTATTGCACTTTAATTGGATAGAGCTACGTACCCTTCCAAATGAAAAAGAAGTATTACAAAATTCTATTTTATTCAAATCCTTGGATCAGAATTTTCATTTTACATAACTTGATGAGTTTATTAAATAATTTGAGTGGTCAGACAAGGAATTGCTCCTGAGGAAGTGTCAAAAAGTTTGGTTTCCTACAATATATCAATATGTACCAAGAACTCAGAGATCAACTCCTGTGTGTCTCACAAGAACTAGAAGGAAAATTGCATTCCTTACGCTCAGTATTTGTCTGATCATTTCTTACAGTGCATGTTTTAAAAGGATGTTGGTATTTGCTGCTTTTTTTTGTTGTTGTTCTTCAGATGTCAGACAAAGAGAAGATTAAAATAGATTACCACATGAATGCTTCCATAGATTATTATATCTTGTATTTCTTTTGGCTGATTTAGGTAAAAACAAAAAGAATGTCAGCAAAAATAAAGAGATTAAACTAACTTTAAATTGTGGCTTAGCAAATGAGGATCAGAAAATTAATATCTAAGGTTGAAATCCCATCCTATCTTATGCCTTTATTTCATTTCTAATGTGTTTACCTGTGTCAGTGTATGTGCTGACTACCCATTCACCCCTCAGAAAAAGACATATAACACCTTTCTAGAGCTCTGTGGTCCTTGACAGATGTTCCAGAACAGTCATGTGCACAAAAAAATTGATTAGCAGCAATTTTTCAAACCCCGATTCAGAAATCAAGAAATAAAAATAATTGCTAAATCCTTCATGTCACCTTACACAGCAATATCTGTCTGCAAGGCAAACAGTGGAGGGTAATGACCCCTACAACATCACACAGAAGGGAATTGATTCGATCTCCTCCAGAAGAGAATAAGGGAGCTAGGCATGGCATCTAAGTGCCCCTTGGAGAACCTCTGTAGCAACTGTTGGCAAATCAATGCTGGAAGTGGAAGCCCCCTTCACCACAGCTGCAGCAATGTTGGGCATCTGTCCTTGACTGTGGGATATTATTCCCACCTGTAACCAAGTATATAATTAATACAGAATTCGTATTTATGCATTTTCTGGGGTAAGAGACAAATATGCTTCTCTTTATAAATATTTACTTTTTTATATTGTATACAGGTGGTTATTCCATAAGACTATGCTGCTTGAGACACAATAGGCAACACACATCCCAGGTAGGGAGTGGTGTCCCTCAGGGGTCCATACTGGGACCAGTACTGTTCAACAGCTTTGTCAGGGCCATGGACATGGAACTGAGGCACTCTCAGCAGGGTTGCAGGTGACACCAAGATGAGTGCAGTGGCTGACACTCTAGAGGAAAGGGTTGATACATACAGATGTACCTGGCCCAGTGTAAGTGGCCAAGTGTAAGATCCTCCATCTGGATCAGGGCAAACCCAAACATGGATACAGGGTGGGTGGTGAGTGGATTAAGAGCAGTCTTGTTGAGAAAAAGGTAGAATCACAGAATTGTAGAATTGTAGGGATTGGAAGAGACCTTTAAGATCATTGAGTCCAACTGTCAACCCAGCACTAGCACTGTAACCCCTAAACCACTAAACCACATCACCCAGTGCTAGATCCAGACAGCTGTTAGACACCTCCAGGCATGGTAACTCCAGCACCACCCTGGGAAAGCTATTCCAGTGCCTTACCACCCTAACAGTCAAAAATATTTTTCTAACATTTAATCTGACTTTCACCTGTCTCAGCCAAAGACCATTTCTCTTGTCCTTTCACTGCAGGCATTGTAGAAGAGACTGGCCCACATCACTACATCCTCCTATCGTGCAGCTGTAGAGAGCAATAAGGTCCTACCCTTCTCAAGACTAAACATACCCAGCTGCCTCAGTTGTTCCTCATCAGACATGTTTTCTAGACCTTTCACAAGCCTTGCCACCTTTTGCTGGACATACTTCAGCACTCAATGTCCTTTTTAAAGTGAGGGGCCCAGAACTGGACACAGTACAGGTGCTGAGTACAAGAGGATGATGTCTTTCCTGGTCCTGCTGGCTGCACTTTTACTATCCTGTAAAGGCCAGGATACCATTGGCCTTCTTGTCCGCCTGGGCACATGTTGGCTCAGGTTTAGCTGCTGTTGATCAGCACCCCCGTGTCCTTTTGCGTTGGACCATTTTCCAGACACTCTGTCCCCAGCCTGTAGCACTGCCTGGGATTGTTGTGACCAAAGTCTAAGACTCAGCACTTGGTCTCATTGAACCTCATGCAGCTGACCTCAGCCCACCTCTCCAGCCTGTCCATATCTTACACTCCTGGAGATCAACACTCTGACCCAGCTTCATGTTATCTGCAAATTTGCTAGTGGTAGACTTAATCCCCTCATCCAGATAATCAGTAAAGACATTAAACAGGACTGGACCCAACACTGATCTCTGGGGCAGGCTGAGAGAGTTGGGGTTGTTCAGCTTGGGGAGGAGAAAGATCTGGGTAGACCTCATAGCAGCCTTATAGTATCTAAAGAGGCTTATAGAAAAGATCAGGGCATGTTGTGACAGGATGAGAAGTAGAGATGGGGACCTGAAGGGTAGATTTAGATTATATATTAGGAAGAAATTCTTTACAGAGGATGGTGACCCACTGGAGCAGGTTGCCCAGAGAAGCTGTGGATGTCCCATCCCTGGAAGTGTTTAAGGACAGGTTTGACAGGGCTTTGAGCAACCTGGTCTAGTGAGTGGCATCCCTGCCCATAACTGAGGGGTTGGAAATAGAGGATTTTTATGGCCCCTTTCAACCCAAACAATTCTATAATTCTAGAACTCTGGTAAACAAAGTATCATACTCCCCTCTATCTTAATTCACACTGTCAGGAGTCACAAAATCCCAAATGTTTGACAACTTTTTATGTAGATTATGCCTCCTTACTCTTCTCATTAAGAATCAGCCTTAACCCTTCTTCCGCAGATCATCCCATGTGGGCGTCACTCACCTCTCATCTCTGTAGTACACAAGAGCTCCTGATAATCAAAAATCTACTTGTAAAAGGACTCCTTGGGTCACTTATTTTGTTTTAGTCTTTCTCTGTGTGCACAATCCTCATAAAAGTCCATTATACCATTTCCAACAACAGAATGGTCCTGTGCTTCAAATTGTTGAAAGGGGGACAACTGTAATTCTCTGGTTGCTGGAGGTCTTTGATTCTAAAGCCATGGTGCAATTCAGCAAAATACCCTCCAGTAGTACTTGAGAGATATCACAGTCAAGCGGAAAAGAGTTGTTATTTAGCTCTTAATGAAATTTCTTAAGGAATTTTATTAAATTTTCTTAATTTGTTTTTCTCTCCAATTGTTTGTCTTAAACACAAAATCAAGTTTGCTTTTATGGTGGTGGATGATGGGAAAATTCTGAGGAATGTTTAAGGAAAATACATTTCGAACTATTGTGACTTTTTACACAGAAACCCTAACTATTCTCATATGAAAAAGTAAAGGCTTCTCACACAACCCAAAACATCATTCCAAAAATCTAGGACTTGTAATGGTCCGTCTGCTCTTGTTCAAACTGTAAACTTAGATTTATAAAACTTACTCGTTATACAATAGAGATAAAAAAATTACATGGAATCTGCAAACAGGAAGAAATAAACTTTATTGATTTGTTATGAAGTATTTTTGCAGATGTAATGACAAAACATTTCTGTGCTGGAGTTTTTCTCTCACATATGCTGTTGATCCCAAATTCTCAAATGTAGAAACTTCCCTTAAAGGCAGAGAATCAACTCATTAAGTGTTAGGGGCTGGTGTATTAAAAATAATGCTTTTTGGAGAACAAGATAAAATCAGAAATATTGGAGACAGAAAATATCCTTTATGGAATATGGCTCAAGGAAGTGTAAAATAAATGAATCAAAGTTTAAAACTTACATAGCAAAAAAGAAAAAAAAAAACTCCATAACTCTACAGAGAAATATTTTGAGAACTTAGAGTTTATTAATATGCTTCATGCAGCAACAATTTGAAAATTAACAAGGTTTAAAGGCTTTTTTTTTTCCATGAAGGACCTGGTAATATTGTATTCATTACACTTTTGCTTAATTTAAATGTTCCTCTACAGACTCCCCTTTATACCTCTCCTTCATTTGTGCTAACACAAACAAAATAGTAAATAAATCATGAGGAACTCAGCCCTCACATCTTCACTGACTATACAGAGACTTAGGCACTTTGATGATTGCCTCAGTCCATTTGACTTCTTTTTTCATATGCTTAAGCTCTAAATTCAAATTAGGGTTGCCTTTAATGGAAGGATGCCATGCCTGGCTCTTGTATTGGTCATATAATAAAAAATAACCATATCATACATAATGACAATTTTATTATACAATGTGTGAGCTTTTTTTTCTTTGTGGACATTAAAGACTTTTCCATCTCTTCCTTTTCAGCCACATGGGTTGGAGGAGGTTACATCAATGGGACAGCAGAAGCTGTGTACGTCCCAGACTATGGTCTAGCTTGGGCTCAGGCCCCTATTGGATATTCCCTTAGCCTGATTTTAGGTAAGCAAAGACTAAAATGAATAGTCTTTCATTTTAAAGAGATGTCAGGTCCATTCTTTGAAATGAAAAAACTAGGGTCTGATAAAACGTTGCTGAGGTAAACTGAATCCCTTCTGCTGGTACACTTGGCTATTGAAATATAAAACAAAACAGAAAATCTCTATAAATATTTTGATATCTCAAGTGTCCTAAACTCCTTGTCAAGACCTATTTGATTATTATAACCATATTCTTCCGGGGGGGTGGGGGGGAGGGGGTAGAGGGTGGGGTGCTGTGTTTAAATTATCAATACCAAATTTTATATATTCAAGTTTTTTTAATTGCCTATATGATCTGGAACCTGACCCAGGTGCCCAGGTACCAGAGCACCTATAAATCTTGGAATTAGACAAATATCCTTTTGGGTTATTAAAGTGCTTCTACTTTATAGATATCTCCACCAACAATCTAGGTAACTTTTCTAATTTTGTATTGGAAGTATGTATCACATATTTCCTTAGACTGGAAACTATTTCCTTAAAATTGGAACATGCAACCTCTTAAATGTAGTACAAAACTCTAAATCACATTTTGGAATGCAAATGCAGAATCCCGATCAGGCAGCGTCAGAGTGTAAAATACAGGCAGCATTATAAGTTTTAATGCTGCAATAATGATGCAACTGTTTTAAAAGCATGTTGTTACAGAAAAAAAGATCCTGTGTTTTTCATATTTCCTTAATGTGACTGATATACTCACTGTGCTAATATTACTTGACCTCTCAGTCTATTCTGAGTGTATTCTCAGGGTCCTCCTACCTAATTTGTCCCTTTGTTTCATTTGGTTCCTTATCCAGATCCTCCTTCCCATTTTATTTCTTCCTATACAACTTCTTTTCCTTCCTCTTTCTTTTTTTCCACTTGAAAATGCTTTCCATGGGCCTGTCCTAGTGATCCTCACTTCCCAGGCAGAAACTCTCCCCACTGGAGGTGTTCCTCTCTGGCATGTGCAGGCCAGCTCCAGTTCTGGCCGTGGTGGCCAACCCTGAGAACAGCCCTGTCTCCTGTAAGGAAAACGGGACTGTCTGTGCAAGTCTGCCTGGAGATCAGCTGTGTCACTATGAGCTCATGAGGGTCATGATCCATTGATGTCATTAACCAGCTGTAAGGAATGGAGTCACAAGCATCTTTCTAGCTCTCATCTTCTGCAGAATTGACACAAATTAAATATAGTCCAGAAGAGATAGCCTCTCTGCTTGTTTTCATCTCTTTATAGATATCCAGACTTGTTTTCCTGAAAATTATAATGGCCACTGTGGAGAAAAGAAATCTGTAAATCTGTATGTGTAACCATGTATTTCTCTGTGGAACACAGAGGGGAAAGAATTTCTGTAGGCATGATCTGTACATGAAGGTTTGAGGGGAGAAATCCTTTAAAAATCCTTTAAAGGATTTTTAATCCTTTAAAAAAAAATAATCAAATTGGTAAATTCAAGGCTGGGAGAAATAGTAATGTTTCATAATGCTTCAGACAGGAAGCATTTAAGATTGATGTTATCTCCCTGTTTGTTTTCCATACAATTTTATTTTCCTTATTTTTTCAAGAAATTTAGTTTTAAAGGTTAGAATACCTCCTATTTCCTTTGACAGGTGTTTGAACATCCTAATAGATTACAGGTTTTTCTTCTTTCTTAATTTTCTTTTGCAATGATGGCATAGCAAGTAGAATAGGAAAAGGATCCATTACCAAACCAAGAATCACCAAAAAAAAAGAAAAAAAGCTGAAGGGATTCTTCATCTACCTGCCTAAACACAGCATTCACATAAGCTCTATAAATTGGGATGACTGTGTGTGACCCAGTACCTTCTGTTCAGGGAACTTGATGAAATGAAGAAATATGAGTTATATAAGGCAATACATAGAAATTTGGAAAATCTTCTGCACAATACGATGAATAAATGACATATCTTGTCATGAGGAACCTAATTAAGGGTTGCCAAATGCCATAGAGTACATCTTTTTGGGAACTGACAGGGTTTCCAGTTCATTTTTATACCTTATACAGCAGTTTTACTGTGGTAGAAGTCTACTTGGATATAGTCATGTGCAGATCTCAACTACACCATTTTCCATACAAGGGCTCTTTCAGCTTTCCTGAGATAGGTCTTTTTTTTTTTCCCAAGATAGAAAGAATTTGAAATGGGGAGGCCTTTGCACATTTATGTACATTTCCAGCCCATATACCAGCCAGGCAGAGCAGAATTGTGATATATCAAAATTCCCAAACATACATAAGTGAAATAACTGTGTGACAAATACTCATGGAATCCGACACGGGCAGAACTCAGAAGACCTCTGACCTATCCTGCAGGTGTAATAAAGTTGTTTCAAACATACATAATAAATCTGAATTGTCCTGAAAGAATCAGATTTGCTGTGTGTGTACTAGACCACATGTGAAATTCTGTTTCTGATTCAGGAATCTCAGACTTTTATTTTTAGAGTAGGACTGTGTGAAACTTCATGCAGGACTCTGGTCACAGGATCAACAGGATTAGGTGGAAAAGCCATTCCCTTAGACTAATCCAAAATTAGACAACACTCTGACAGCAACCATGATGGGACATTACATAAACTGAGCCAGAAAAAATAAGAAAAAGCCTTTTTTGTTGTTTATCAGTCTATAGATACTAATGGAGTGTGTGTGTTTAAGTAATTCTGTAGACATGTGTAAGAGTTTTCAGAGGATCTTTTAACTGTGCTTTTTACTTACACACAAACGGTATTGGTGAAATTTTTGTGTCATTAACTGACAATAAATGTTTATCCCTTAATGGTAATGCATTTCTGAACTGCAGCTGGTGTCTTACACTGTTTTTTCTTATAGGTGGTCTTTTTTTTGCAAAACCCATGCGATCCAAAGGCTATGTGACAATGCTGGACCCTTTTCAGCAGCTTTATGGAAAAAGGATGGGAGGATTACTGTTTATTCCAGCTTTGATGGGAGAAATGTTTTGGGCTGCTGCCATCTTCTCTGCCTTAGGTAAAGAATAAGCAGTATAAATATTAATTTAATACAGGTAGAAATTATGAAGAATATCAGAAATACATTAAAATTCTGGCTCCAAATGGAGAATTTTTATTTAAGCCAAATGATTAGGACTGTGACATTTCTAAGACCCATGCTAACTAGCAAATAAATCCAGTAATGTTACCCCTTTATTATTTCGATAAGGGAAAGACATGCAAAGTATCTAGTCATTTTCACGTGCATTTAAGTTGCCTCTTTTCAAAGAGCATGAAAGGATTTAGGAACAAATTTGTGTTAACAGTGAGGGTGACATAAGTGATTGCAAGTGCCTCTTTCATGTCAAATCTGGCCCAGCTTTTCTTTTACATCTCTGGGATGAGAGAAGCCAGTCAAAATTTCCCTTAATGATATGTAACAGCATTTCCAGTGCATCCATACAAAATAATCCTTTGCATATAGGAGATTTATATATACAGAACAAGAACATGCCACAACACAAATAATAGAAGTAAACCTGATGCTGGTCTATAAATTGAAGAATTCTTCCACTCTAAATGGCTTTCTTCTTGACAAAAGGAAGAAAATACTTTGGATCTAAGAAAGGATTTTGAGAATTAGTGAGACTATGCCTCAATAGAAAATCACTCAACTGACTCATCCAGTCCTGAAAAACAAATCAGCTTCCAGGGTTTTTAATTATATTTCAGGCCTGAATTTAGCAACCCCTTTAAGAACAGAGAAAGCCCTTGAGTTGAAGTACCAGTAATTGACTTTTACCAACTAATCATACTAATAATGCACATGCATGTGGTAATGCCTTCTAGCACAAGCTATTTTAAACAAAAATAAACTTTGAAGGTACTCTCCAACTGCGCTCTGATGAACTGCAAAGCAATGGGGAGCTTGTTTACCAGAATTCCATCACAAAATCCTTAAAAGACTAAGAAAAAATGCATGCTGAGGTGATAGGAGTTGAATAACTTGAAGAACACTCAGAGTATTTGGAATATTTTTGATTAAGGACAAGCCATTCTCTTTTATTTCAACACAAGTGGTGTGAATACCTTTCTAGATTTATATAACAGCTGACAGCTGAAGATTGTCAATGATTATAAAGATCATTGAAGATTTTGATTTTAACTATTCTGTGAATAATCTAGTTCCTTTTTCACAGCTATCCTCACTGATGATTGTTTAATCCCAGTACTCTTCACTACTTGCTCTTTATCATGGCTCTTTGCTTGCCAGGGTTGTAGATGGTAAACACTGGTCTTAAAGCTGTGGAAGAGGTCTGAACTTGTAATTCTTAAGCACATAAACTTTGAAGGCTCATTGTGCAGCAAAAGCCACATCTGTCAGCTCCCAGAAGCTCTTAAATATCACACATCATGTTGTCTTCTAAGGCCAAAATTCTTCCAAATATGTGCTCCAGAATATCCATCTACAATGACTGCAAGCACTAAAAGTTGTTGCAAGATGTTTCATTTAAATCATCCTAATTAGAGGGAGAGGAATATATTAAACAGGGTCTTAAACACTGCAATCACTTGAAATAGCTAATGCATCTAAGGAAATGTATAACCATCTCAGTAGCTGCTGGAGGGGCAGTGCAGGAGGACACAAGATACTCTTGAGGTTTCTTGAGTGCACTGGCAACAACTTCCTGACACAAAAGATCAGGAAGCTGATGCAGAGAGGTGCTCTGTTGAACCTGTTACTTGGACACAAGGAAGAACAAGTCAGAGGTGTAAGAGTCAAAGGCAGATTTGGCTGCAATGCTCATGAGATGGTGGAGTTCATGGTCCCGAGAGGAGGGAACAATGCAAATATCACAACTGCAACCACAGACTTCAGAAGAGCAGAGCTGGGCCTCTTCAACATTCTACTTGGAAGAATCCCATGAGAGACTGTCCTGGAGTCCAGGAGAACTGGTTGATATTTAGGGATCACCTCCTCCATGCTCAAGTTCATCCTAACAAAAGGGAAGATGTGGACTGCTGTTGAATGGAGTGAGGCACCTGGTGGCAAAAGATGTGGAAAAGGCTGAGATACTCAGTGCCTTTTCTGCTTAATTCTTTGCTGGTAAGACCAGTTTTTAGGAATCCCAGGACCTGGGAAAGTCCAATGCAAGGAAGACTTGCTGGAAGAGAGTAAAGTGAGGAAACTTTAAAATACACTGGTCAGACACAGTTTCGTGGGACCTCAGGGGATGCATCCTGCAAGTGCTGTGGCAGCTAGCTGGTAGCACTGCAGGAACATTCTCAGTATCCTTCTGAAGACTGTGGCAATCAGGGATGCGCATAGCTGGTTTTCCCAGACAGAACAAGAGCATGTAGTCATTTCAGACCTTGAGCAACATAAGGAAGTGCAGTTGGGACCCTTCTCTCCTCCATTTTGTAAGAACCTGCAAAATGACAGATGCTAAACTTAGACTGACAGGAGCATCTCTTTTCCCATTCCCTTAAATGTGCAGAAAGGGTGTGCAGAATATAGAGGGGGTGGATTATTAATGCTGTTACTAAGTGTCAGACAAGAACCAATATATGCAATTTAACAAAGGTGGTCCATCTCATCAGACATGCTGTGATGTATACACTAACACACAGTGCTTTGGTTTTCCCCTTAGGTGCAACTATAAGTGTGATCATTGACATTAATGTCAATATTTCAGTCATTATTTCTGCCCTGATTGCCACTATGTACACACTTGTGGGTGGGCTTTATTCTGTGGCTTACACCGACGTAGTTCAGCTCTTCTGCATCTTTCTGGGACTGGTAAGTTTGGCTTTTTTTGCCTTCTTTTGTCAAGGATTTTGCCCTGAACAGCTAGAAGTGCCAAGAGTGTCCTGGGGTGTACCAGGCACAGCATTGCTACTCGGTCAGACTCACAGAGTGCTGACTTTAAAAAAGTCTGCATTTGCATCAGTGTACAGCCCGTACTTTGGAAATAGTGCTGTCCAAGAGGTCTGCTTCTTTGGCTTTTTTCCAGCCAATCTGGCAATCCAACCACTCTTGCAATTTTCCTCTTGAGTATACATCTAACTCAGAATAGGACTGGTGCTGACTCCTTCCCTGTCTGTCTACAGGACTGTGACTCAGGTATTGGAAGGAGGCATCAGACATAGGAAGCTGTTGGTTAAGTAGTCCAGAAATGCTGTCACTGGACCTGCAGAGTTGATATTCTACTTCTTCTCTTTTCTGTGGTTGTCACCTACACAGCTTAGTTAACCTCCCGTTAACTTACTTGACTTTCTTGGGTTTTCCCTCATTTCCCTCCACCACCCTTGGAGACCATAACGAGAAGTCTCACCAGATGTCTTGGCTGTTTTAGAGTGGTAGTGTGAATACCCCTCATCAGCTATCAATGACATGCTGGTGGGTAGCCTTTTTTTTACTGCTGTTCTTTAAGCCCCATATTGGAAAACATCAGTGTGACAGGGTTCAGATCGCAAGGGTGCAATCAAAGAAGCTGCTGGCTTTGTTTGCCAGTGGCAGTAAGAGACAATCACAGGTGCAGAGAGCTGTGATATGCTAAAATAAATGGAGTGGCTCAAGATGAAGGAACCAAAGGGCACCTCAGGGGCCCGGCGTTCTTTGCTTTCCATAGAGTTCTTGTGCAGCTCTAGGGAAGTTGCTTCAGCCCTGCTTCAGCCATTGTTTACACAGGTGGTCACTAACCAGCTCTCTGTGTGTGCTTACTCTGTGGCACCTTACTGTGAGGACTATGGCCTTTAAGTGATTTAATGGAAGTGGTGCTAAATAGCCTGAAAAAGCAAATCAAGTTCCAACTGGCCACCTCGAATGAAAAGTTATTCCAGACCTTCTTCCCTCATATCTTTTTCTTCATCTGAACAGTAGAGAAAATACTGTCTCTTTCCCTAACATAAATGTTAATATTTGTGAAACATTAAGTTTTTACAGATGGCATGCATTACAGGAGTTCTCAAAACTGAAGATAAATCAAAGTACAGAAATTGTGTGTGATCAACTCATGAAGCACTAGAGAGCCTGATCCCATGGGAATATTAAAATCAGCATGAACCTGATGGGGGGATGGGAAGAAAATGAAGGTTGTACAGATGTCTTCCAAATGATTAGATCTATAGCTAGTGTTTAGCTAGTATAGATAGTGGGTTTTTTTAATTCAAGTTGGGCTCTTTATGTAATTTCCTCTTTGAAGTAAACAGCAATAATATAATGTGGAAGAACCCATATTCATGAACTCAAGAGTGTCATCAATGGGGCTGAAAAGTCAGTGTCTAAATGTTCATGCTCTAGGAAGGCAGGTTTAGATAAGATAGGACACTCTCACAGTAGACACCACAGCAGAGGATGACACAGGTTCAGTTATCCCAGCTTCTCCAGGCTCTGGAGCAGTTTTTACTCCCACTGTCACAAAGCTTTGCTGCTCCTTCCTCTAATGTCTGGTTTCTCACCTGTTCTTATCCAAGAAAAAAGGCTTGTTGTAATCACCCCTGTAGTTCCTTTCAGCCACAGCTTTTTCCTTAGGCTTCCATAACCTCTACCCCAGCCACTCCACGTGCATCTGTTCTCCTCTTTATGGTCTCAGGTAGTGTCTCTCCTTCCTTCCTGACCTTCCTGTACTCACACCTGCAATTCTCATCTCTTCATATTTATCTTGCCTGGAGAGACTTCCCCTGAACCTGTATCCCCACTATTAACTATCTCTTCAACTCATCTGTATTATTAATTCCCCATTCTAAACTCTATATTTTCCCAAATAATTCCCGGGATTAGTTCAGGGGTGCCATTTTTGGCAGGAAAAGGAGTCTAAATATATAGATGTAAATTATGACATCCCAGTAAACTGCAGGGCCAAAGAAAGTGTCTTGATTTGTTTTATTTACTAATGAAAAGGTAGTCTTTGAGACCATAAAGAGCTAGGTTACTCTGAGGAACTGGAACAGTTTACAAAAGCTCATAGTATATTTGCAATACAGTACTGATTAAATCCTGGGCTGTGGCATGCAGACTCCAGATGGACTTTCAGGCATATACCCTACTGAAAATCTCAGCAGAGTATGGCCAAACTACATCTCTTTAGAAGCTGGTCACTTTGAGCTCGTTTGACATTTGAGATTCAGAAACGGGAATAAAAAAACCCTGTTTGACATCCTTGTTTCCCCTGAATTTCTCAGGAAGGAGAGTATTAATATCTATTATTTTTGACAATATGTTTATTTTTTCCTCAAAATATCTTGAAGACAGTTGAAAAATTTTGGTGCTCTTTCACAAAAAAGGTTAGGTAGAGATTGAGAAGGGACTCTTTCTGCCCAACTGCTTAAATTGGCAAAGTTTAACTGAGAACATAATCTTAAGGTACAGGATAAACAGGCAGTGCTATAAAATATTCTCCATACGTTATTGCAATAATTGTGCAACAAAATGGAGGAAGATGTTTGACTTTTCCCCTCCCTGCTCCTGTTGCCCCTATACAATTTACCGTGATCAGTTGTGATTGTGGCAGTCTGTGTGGTTTGGGATATCACTGGATCCTTAAGGATGCTGTGCTTGTGATGATCTAGTCCATGTAGTGAAAACCTGGTTTTCACCTTGGTTGGAGCTGCTGAGTTTCTCCTCCACAGAAAGTCAGTGACTTACACAACTGCAAAATGACTTTGCAAGTAAATGCACATAAAGTCAGTGAAGGAATTGGACCTTCTGGCAGAAACATCACTGGGAAGAACTTTTTGCTTTAGATAAGAACAAAAGAGACTGAAAATGGTCAAGAGACCACGAGAAAACATCTGCAAGGCACAAAAGTGCTGTAACACTGGGCTAATATTAGTTCTAGAGGAAGAGAGATGAGGCTGCACCAACAGCAATCCTGTCTTTTCACCGTCCTTCAAGACTTAGTTTAGTATTGAATTAAAACACAAATTCCCAAGCCTTCCCAAGATGTGATGGCTTATGCCTGTATGCTGCCAAGTCCTGATGCTATTACCTAAACATTTGTATGTGAATATTTCTCTGCTGTGTGGTCCAGGAAATAGTGTAAACAATATATGAGGAGGTTAAGCAAAATGAAACAAAGATGTATAAATGTGTCTTTGCTGCTGATTTTGCAGTTTCCATTGATTAATTCTCTGCTCACACTCTCCAGGTGTGAGCTATCCACTACCAAGCCCTCTGGATTTCAGAGATGTTCCACCTATCTGTACATAATCTTTTTTCAAGTCATTTAGATAATTTGGTGTTCAATCTATAGCAAGCAAGAATGAGTGTTAACAATCAAATTTCACAGATTGAGAATATCTTCTTTAGACCTGAGCACATTGTTTCTCTTTGGTTACAGTGGATCAGTGTCCCCTTTGCCATGTCCCATCCTGCAGTAACAGACATTGGGCTCACAGCTGTGCACCAGGTGTACCAAGCACCTTGGCTTGGATCTATCAACTCACTTGACATTTACACATGGTTGGACAATTTCTTTCTACTGGTAAGTGGTGATTTGTATGAAGGAGTGAAGCATTTAAGCACTTACACCATGCTACTGTGACAGCTGAAAATAATAGAGTCTGGTTAAGAGTTTCTATCAAACTGAAAACTTTTACCCTCCTGACTCCTGCTTAATATTTCTACACATTTGAATGATTTTAGTGACATATCAGGCAGCATTGCCAGGAATGCAATTTAAATATCATCAGGCTGAAAGAGCTGACATGTTAAAATTAAATAAAAGTGTGCAGCTAATGCTTAACTGATGTCATTGTTGGCAGAGGAATTCATATATTGCAGAAGGCAATAAATACATTATACAAATGATTAAATATGCCTTAAGTAAAGGTGAAGAAAAAGCTGTGCAGAGATGGATGGCAGGATGGATAAATTCATACATGCACACATGCCAGAATGAACCAAGGTCTTTCATCATTTAATACCTGTATATTACAGCTGGGATCAGTGGTTATTAAGTACTTTCCATTAGAGGATCTAGAAACACATGCTAACATTTTCCATTCTCAGTGTCCCTATGCAAATTTACACTGGTTTTATTATCATATTGTACTTTGGGATTACATTTTCTGGCTTTTTTTAAAATCCTCTCGGCCAAAAATCTTCAGGCTTTTTTTTTATAATTGATCTATTTAAACACGTTATTTTATTCAGCATTCTCTCAGAGATCCAAAGTATGACATTAGCTCATGTGTCTGTGTTCTCTCCTGTAAGCCCAAAGGTTTTATTTCTGCTGTTGACCAAAGGAAAGTTCTGATATTGGCAAATTATGACACATTTTATTTTCATCTTGTCTGTTTCATTATAGCTCAAGAAATTTAAGCATTCTTGGAAAGCTTTGATAAAGGAACATTATTATCAAGGCAGCAAAGAAAAACAGTCATAAATAACAAGTCAAAAACCAGACTTCTCTGTGAAACATTCATTTAGTCCCTATGTGTGCATGTAGCTATATGAAACACCTGTGTACACAATTTCTGATCCAAATGCCTCCTGCCTCATTTAGTTTATAGAACTGGGTTATGAAATTTGCTTGGTTTTCTTTCCATGCTGTTTAGAGACAGACATTTGGTTAGTGAAAGTTAGTGGAAACTATTCAAATCCTGCTCTCAAGACAGAATTGTTAGCACTCAAGTTTCCAACCTTTGGTAATACTCTTTAGTGTCATATTTTGCAGAAATAATTTTAAGTCCAATCAGGATCTTCAGTTTCATATCCAAATAAAAGATAAGGGTTTTAACCATAAAACAAAACTTTTCCTTTTTTTTGGCTTTGTCTTCCATTTCTATAATGGAAATAATAATTTTTCTAATTTCTAATAATTTTACAGATTCTGGACTTCAATGTATATGGAATGTCTCACCTTCTGTAAATGACTACACGCTTTTACAAAAGAAGATATCAGAGACTAATTTAATTTTAGTAGAGGAGGAGTATTGGAGTGCAATGGGAAAATAGTACTTTTCATAAAGCTTTATCGAGTCAAAAGGCTTGGACTATGAAAGTGCAAAGTGTTGATGCTAATTGTATAAAAAAAACTGGTCTCAAAAATGGGATTTAAGTGGACTTACACAGGTTTGACGTTGCTTGTGAGAATGCAAGTTGCAATTTTTACTGGCTGATATGATACTGGCTGGCTGGTATTCAAGAAATAAATTAAAAAGTAGCAATATGGCTTTGAGCATTCAAGTGATCCTTGTACATGTTCTCTATATGGTGATAGTAAAATGATTCAGCTACCCCCAATCACAGCATGCTGTTTTGTTCACAGACATTAGGAGGAATTCCATGGCAAGCATATTTCCAGAGAGTTCTTTCCTCGTCTTCTGCCACATATGCTCAAGTTCTGTCATTCCTGGCTGCTTTTGGCTGTCTTGTGATGGCTATTCCTGCAGTACTGATTGGTGCCATTGGTGCATCCACAGGTAAATGATTAAAAATCAGTAGTACACTAAATGTAAAATGAATAGTGCAAAAAGTGGGTGAAAAGAAATCTCGTGTTAGATATAGGTGACATATAGGTTATAGGTGGCATCATTTTTCAGCTCATGACTCCTTCAACAGAAGACTATAGAGAAAAGTAATGTTACAGAATATTTCTCCCAAAGAAAATTCCTTTGGTAGGAAGTTCCTACCAGAGTGGATGAAATTAATAATTTTGTACATTCTAGATATCTACAGACACAATACTTCTATTCAATGTTTGCATTAGATTCTGGTACTTTTATCTGGTTGTAACAATAATAATGGGGAATGGCTGAGGGAGCTGTGATTATTCATCCTGGAGAAAAAGAGACTGAGGGAAGATGTTTTGCTCTTTACAACTACCTGAAAGAAGGTTGTAGCAAGGTGCATCTCCCACATAACAAGCAACAGCACGAGAGGAAATGGCCTCATGTTGCAGCAGGGGAGGTTTAGAATGGATATTAAGAAAAATGTATTCACCAAAAGGTTTGTCAAGCACTGGAACAGGCTGCCCAGGGAAGTGGTGGATTCACCATCCTTGGAGCTTTTTTAAATGTGTGTAGATGTGGGGATGTGTTATTGGTGGGCTTATGGGTGCTGGGCTAATGGTTCAACTCAATGATTTTAAAGGTGTTTTCCAACCTAGATGGTTCTCTGACTTATCAGAAATTTCTTACCTTGACCAGTATATCCTTGCCAAGTTTTTTTGTCATTGTGAGAGTGATCCCCATCACAGTGACTGTGTGGCTAAACTGTTAAAACTATTCTGTTAGAAATGTTTACATAGCTTTGAGCCCTGTCTGTTATCCAAAAGAGTAGTTGAACACATCACAAAAATACATGGATCACAGACTTATTTTATTGCATAAAACTACATTGATGAGCAATTTAAAGTTTATTTTAGAGACAAGGAAAAATGCTGAGCAGAACTGAATCTGCCTGACAGAAATTAGTGTGACACTGCCTCGCTGAAGTGCCAGCGGTCTGGCCCTAGTAACACTTTGCTCATTGGATGTGCATGAAAATGTTATGTCTTGGTTTGAAAGAGAGGTATCTGCTAGGAAGGGGGCAGGACCTCCCTAGAGATGGAGAATTCAAATCCCCTCCCTCCAAATTATTCTAATTTAGAAAATTAAATGGGCTTTTAGGCAGAGGTATGGGGATAGGAATAACAGTTCTTTACTAGTATATATGACAAAACAACAAACAAACAACAAGTAGAGCATTAGTAATAATAATAATAATAATAAACAGAAGCAGGAATCTTGAGGGCTTTCTTTCACAAAACCCGGGGCAGTTTGATCTTGGTGCCCCTGCAGGACTCCGAGAGGCCGAGCTGGGAGGGAGGAAAGTCCCGGGCCGGTGGATGAGATGAGGAGCTCTGCGCTGGCAGCTGGAGCGGCAGGGGTGTCCCGGCAGGGCTGGGCAGGGCAGGGCTACAGAGTAGCAGGGGAACCTCAAAGCTCCGAAGAAGCAGCGGTGGTGGGGGGGAAGGCTGGAGAAAGCGAGCTCAGCATTCCCGGGTACACAAGCAGATGACAGTAGATTTCCCAGGACGAGGCAGAGTGATGGCTGGGAACCCTTCCTGCAGTGAGGGGCACCTTGACTGTCTTCCCCGATGCTGAGAGCAAGAGTAACTGACCCCCCCAGCTCTTTTACCTTTCCCAAAGCTCCAGTTATCTCCCCTCTGAGGGAAACTCCCAGAGATTCAAAAACAATAGGTGTAGCCTTGTGCTGCCATGTCCTTCGACTACTCCCTTTGTTCTGGTTAAGCACTGTCGTTAAGGTTTCTTAGCAACTTATGGGGAAAAAATTCTGTAAGTGAAAAAGAGGCAAATTTAACCCCCAACATGTTGTAATATGCTTGCTACACGTGAAGTCAGGAGGTGCTGTGGCTGCTGCTGTTACTGATAAGTTCCTGGTGTCCATATTACAGCTTGGAACCAGACTGAATACGGTGTCCCTGACCCCAAGAGCAAAAAAGAAGCAGATATGATTTTACCCATTGTGCTGCAGTACCTCTGCCCAGTCTACATCTCGTTCTTTGGCCTCGGTGCTGTATCTGCTGCTGTGATGTCGTCTGCTGACTCCTCAATTTTATCAGCAAGTTCCATGTTTGCTCGGAACATTTACCAGCTTTCCTTTCGGCAAAATGTGAGACAATGTTTCCGTTTTTTACTTTTAGAGAAGATTTTAGGTGAGACCTTAATGAGGTGATACACAGACTATAATTTCATAGTGAAATACCTCTTTCATGTTCCTGCTTATAACTAGAAAAATAATTTAATTACCAACAGTATGTTGAAAAAATTGAAAATCATAAAAATAATTATGATTGTGACTGATGACAGAAGTGAAAAAGCTGGCTTGGGTGAAGGCAGCTGTCAAGAGTTCTCATGGAACTCCAGTTTATCCAGACAGCTAATTACTGTTGCTACAAGCATAAGTTCTACTTCAATTCTTCACAAAATTAGACATTTTTCTAATCTTTCATTTATTGGAAAATCATTTGGCAACAGAATGGTCTAATGAACGGGAGTTTTTTCTTATGAAACAGAGAAGAAGAAATTCTGATGTTGACAGGTTTTTTCTAGTTGAGCCATATAGTGATTCTATTTAAAAGTTATTTCTTACACAGCTGTTTTTTCTCTTTGGCTCATTATCAAGCTTTTTGCTATGTTCAAAGAATTACGTCTTTGGGAATGGCAACCATAACCCTTAGGATTTTTTCTCTGAACTTTAGATTGAAATAGAGATATTAGTTTGCAATTGTTATTGAATGAATCATGCAAAGCTTTCTTTTACAATTCAGTATTTTATATTGACTGTATATAAATGTAAGGATACATTCATAGACATGAAAATACACCTGACGCTGCCCTCTTTTTTTGCAGGCTTCAGACAGGGAAATTGTGTGGGTCATGAGAATCACTGTTCTTCTGTTTGGAGCATCAGCAACAGCAATGGCACTGCTGGCTTCATCAGTGTACGGGCTCTGGTACCTCAGCTCCGACCTCGTTTATATCATCATATTCCCCCAGCTCCTGTGTGTGTTATTTATTAAAGGAACCAACACCTACGGTGCCATTGCAGGATACCTCTTTGGCCTTGTCCTCAGAATAACCGGAGGAGAGCCGTACCTCTACCTTCAGCCCTTGATCTTCTACCCTGGCTGGTATCAAGATGACAACAATCTCTACATCCAGCGGTTCCCGTTTAAAACACTTGCTATGCTGACCTCCTTCTTTACTAATGTCACAGTCTCCTATTTAGCCAAATACCTATTTGAAAGTGGGACTTTGCCACCAAAGCTGGACTTTCTCGATGCTGTTGTTGCCAGATACAGTAGAGAACACATGGACAAAGCGACTCTTGTAAAAAGTGACAATATTGTATTAAATGAACTTGCACCTGTGAATCCACGACACAGTCTAACTTTGAGCTCAACTTTCACAAACAAGGAAGCCTTCAACTACGTTGATTCAAGTCCAGAACTGTCCAACACTGAAGATAATTAAAAAATCTTGTAGCCACAGGCAAAACAATGAGAAGGATATTCTACAAAGAATAGTAAGAAGCATTCTATCAGAACAAAAGCAAGAACTGGGAATAAAATGCCGCTGCACATTCTTTAAGTTGTTTCTAGGAGCAGGAACACCCTTTGGGAGGAACTCTTTTCTGCTACTATCTAATATGTTGGATTAGATCACAGAGTATTTACTAAAGTATGCACTCAATCCCATTCCTTCCATCCAGAGCTATAAACTGTACAATTAAAAAAATATTTAAAATTTAAAATATAGGTAGAACAAAATGTGCAACAGTTCTTAGTTAGGATATCATATGAAGAGATTATAATACAGCAAGTCTGAAATATTATCACTCAGCATTTTATTGGCATTAAGGGAAAATATATTGCCACAGCTATAAGTGATTTATTACTAAAGAGCTAGTTGCTTGAGCAAAGACAGATAGATAACTTCCCTGGGGTTTTGGTCTGGTAATTTTTTTCCTCATAAAGAAATTTAAATAGTATTTTATTATTTGTATGAGACAGCAAAATGCACAAAAAGTAATAAATTCCTTAGAGGAGCGCTAAACATGATATATTAATTTTTAAAAGTTAAAATTAAATGACCAGTTTAAAATTATGTTATACCTTATGTAAGACAATTTTAAGAAAAATATGTTAATATGGGTGTTCTCTTTCTTTTTCTGTGATTAGCGATTGTCACCAAAATTCTTAAAGCAATAACCAGAGTTGAAATTCAGTTTGTGAAAAATGGCTCTTACAGAAAAATTCAAACTAAATAGAACTTTTCAGTGTTGATAGAAGAAGCCTTATCTTGACTTACCATCAAAATTAATACAAGCAAAGCAGTCTGACACTAAGCAACTTCACCAATGAAATAAATATTGAAAAGCAAAGAGAATCAAGGCTTGAAAAGAGAGATGAGAGGGTTTTCCTTGCAGAAAATTCCCAATTTTCACTTACTAAAAAAAGCTATTCCTAAAGATGCCAAAAAGCCTTTTGGCTTGGTCAGGCTGGAATTACTCTGGAAAATCCAGATTTTCCATAGAAAGTATTATGTCCTCAGAAACTTCTCGAGAAAAACAGGCTTGCTGTACAGCCTTCCACCTAAGTGTTTGCCTCTGAAGGCAGCTTGGAGAGGAGCTGAAAGGAATGCTGAACCCCCAAACACAGTGAGAGGCGCCGTGCTGTCTGCCACGGAGCACTGGACTCCTCCACTGGCCCCTGTCCTCCCGGCTATCACAGGGAGCCTGCAGAACAGCAGCAGTGCCAGTGCAGACAAGACTTACATCAATGGCAATGCTGGCCAGAAGCAGCAAAGAGGGGAGAGGGGGCTCCTGCAGGAGCACACGGTGTTGCTCCCACTCGCCCACGGCCAAGATGATTGTGTCTGTCCCCATGGGTATGTGCCTTTCTCAGTGCGAGCTCCAGTAGCTACATTTCTCTGCAATGAAGAGTTATGCTCCAATAATTCCTTTTAAGATCTGCGTATGACGCAAAATATTCAGTTGAAATCCAGATACACTCCTGTTGCTGGCCACCAGTGAAATTTCTTTTTTTAACTCTCACAGCACGAGGGGTAATACTGGAGGACAGGAGATGTAAGAATACGTTTTGCTGCTAAAGGAAGAAGCCATCAACTTGTGCTTTCAATATTGACATAAGCTTTCACAAGATTGAATCCTTAGATAAGTTTTGCTCCTTTTGTGGAGTCTTAACAACATATATATATATATTTAATATGTAGAGAAATTTAATTTCATAAATGTTGATCTTTTTTCTCCTTACGCTGCATTAAAACATAAAATTGCAACTCAGTTCTGAATATGCATTGTGACCTGCAGTACTACTGTGCTTACCAATGTGGAGTATGCTCTGGGTGGAGGGAATCAAAAGCAGGATCTGCACTAAAAACTCAGAAGAGCCAATATAGCAAAGAAATGAAAAATTCCTGTGAGGTGAGTGAAGAGGCTACTAACGAAATTCAGAGTGCTGAGTATCACAGACCAAACACGAGCCCAGCAGTATTAATTCCCCCATGAATCACAGGAGATGAGGAAATAGACTTTGTAGAGGAAAGAGAGGAAGAACAGAGCCACCGCTGAATTATTCTCCATTTTCAGCCCAAATCCCTTAGTCTGAATCCCTTCTTATGGGAAAATATCAAGTCACAGTTTTACCTGCTTACATAGCCAATGCCTTATGCTGCTGTTCCAAATTAAGTTAGAGGATCCCATTTTACAGTCACCTGTAGGCCTTCCTAAAAACTTTTCTCTTACCTCAGTTTTGTCCAAGGATTGCTAGAATTTCACAATGAGAATGCTGCATAGTGATCAGATGCTTTGAATATAGCAACATTTCGATATTACTTATTTCAAAATGCCCAGCTGTGAGGAAAAAAGGAAAGAGAATGAGATTGAGCTGGAATAATTCATGAAATTTTGATTGAAAAATAAAACTATATTTCTTTTGTATTCCATTGTTGCCATAAAAATATAAATGGTTTTTAAATGCTCAAAAAAAAAGGTTAAAAAATGTTAGTCCAAAGATTTCAAACCAGATGCTTTCAACATTATCAGAATGTTTTACAAGTTCTATCTTATAGAAGTTTCTTTTAATTGATGTGATTTTATGCAGTATTCCCGCTTAGATGGACAACAAAAGCCTAACCAAATAGCCCCATGCAAAGTCTGTTTACAGGGTTTATTGCCTTAGCTCAGCTGTCCTACCATTAAATTTGTACAGAGCTGTTCATAAAACCAAAGACCATATCTGTGACTGATAGCTGTGGGGGGAGGAAAAAACCCACACCTAAACAAACAAAACAAACAAAACAAACAAACAAAAACCATGTTACTTCCACAAGCAAAATGCCAAGAGGATGTGATTCTTTAAACAGGTTGTATTTTCAGAAGAATTATCAGTCTTTCTCCCCTTTGCAATTTATGGACAGTAGTACAGTAAATTGGATTTATAATCAGTGAAGCAAACAGCTCATTCTCAGACACTGAGGTTATTATTTCTGAGCCTACAATTTTAAAATAAAATATTCATGATGCAATCATACATTTTACTTTCATATTCTTAACATTTGTGAATAACATTTATTTGACAGGGATTTTTTACCTCCTTTGCATGAGATGTGTTCATAAAATCAAGGCTGATAACATAGCTGACATGTCAAAAAATTATTTCATCTCTACTTGTCCAAATGGGATGGTATGCATATTATAAACAAACCATATTTTTGTGAACCTGAACTGAATGTAAACATTAAGTGGATCAAATAAAGTCAGATTTAGTCTTTTATTTTCATATAGTACAAGAATTTAGGATTTCAAATAGAAGTATCATAGGAAAAAACTGTTACTTATTTTTCCTTCTGCCCTTCAAGTGTATTGGTCAAGTTCCATGTGCAGTCAGTAAGTTATTGTAAGTCTGCTATTAATCAGGGCAGTATTTGTGGATGTAGTTTAAAATAAAAAGTATATTTTTGTCTGTGTCAGAAATGTTATATTAAGATTATACTTAACAAAGCAGATAGGAAGCATAATATAGATATCTATGTTTTAACTTCATTTGTATTGTATTCAATAATGTCCATGCATTTCAGGAAAATACTGTCTGGTTTTGAGTCTGTTTTGTCCATCTATTAAAAATAAAGATGTTTATTTTATTATCATTCAGCATCACCTGAGGTTCTGTCTCACAAGCACAGCCCCACAGAGATGAGGTGATCCTGACAAAAGGGGATCTGGCCCTCACCCAGGCAACCAGCATGGTCACAATGCCCACAGCCCTACCCCAAAACCTTGCCTCAATGTTGGAAATAGAGCCCTCATTTCAGTAATGTTCTCCTTGTCCTCACAGTCACAGAGAAGTAGAGAAGCCCCTGAGCTCTGGGATAACCTACATCCAGTGGGATGCCCTCCTCCAGACCCCTTGCCAGGGACCTTTTCCTTGGGGGTGCCACTCTGGGACATGGGCTGTGAGCTTGACAAGGAGCACCAAACGCAGTGTGGGAGCAGGACCTGTCACACCTCGGGACTGCACCTGAGATCCACCTCTGCCTGAACCCACTGCAGAAAGGGGCTGATAGCTTCTCCCTTTGTCGAGGAACAAGAAGTCATCCTGGGTATTGAATATGTTAGAAATATAATTATCTAGAAATAAAAAAATTACTAGATTGAAAATGAAATCTGTGGTTTTATCCTCCTATTAGGAGCTTGATCATCACAGGAAAGATACAAATTGGTGGCTTTCCAAATGCTGATGACATTGTCAAATGATGGCACATGCCAAATATACAGAGTATTTACCCTCCAAGTGCTTTGCAAAAATACATAAACAATATCTAAAGTTGTCTAGAATATTTATGGACAATACTGTCCACTCATGGATGGGAAAAATAAGGCACACTGGTTTGTTTTCCAGAGCCCTGAGGTGCTCCCTTATGGAAGAAGCACAGTCTGAGGTTTTCAAAGGGTGTTGAATAGTGTAGACATTTCCCTGAGGCTGTAACGCTCTGGGCTCTTTTGCAATTAGTAGTTTAATTCCCATCTGCATCTTTGAAACACTGAAGCATGCTTTAAGACAAGACCCCTGATATCCTGTAACTTTTAACTCAGAAAAAAAGCAAGTCCATAATCCTACAGATTAAAAAAAAAGGAGAAGAAAAAACTTAAGTAATGTTGCACTGAAGGTTGCAGTGGAAACATTAATGAATGGTTTTTCCACATTACATGATAGATAAAACATAATAAAGTGCAGGCCAGCTCTGGCCAAACACACAGAAAAAGCCTCCCTAGGAAACTGTAGTTAGGGACTTTGGGGGTTTTAACCTTCAGGAAGCGTTCCCAGAAAGAGCAGAGCTCCCAGGGGTGAGTTTGCATCTGACTGTCTGGACCACTGACCTTCAGCAACCAAGACTAGAAAAATAAACAAAGAAAAACATTGATCTGGGTTGCAGGGAACATGTTGTGACTGAGAGAGACATATTCTATGTGAACAACTGGTGTTGATAAATAAAAGGTAAAGTCAATGTAAATGAGGATGTAGTCAGATATAAGGCTATGCTAGAGAATAAAGTAGTGGAGAGCACAGGAAATAAAGTATTTGTCTGAATGAAAGAATTGGTCCGGTTGGCTATATTCAATTGACTTAGGAAATACTGTGAGGTCAAAAGGAAACTTTGTTGTTTGTGGACTAATGCAGGAAATGTGGGTAATGAGATGGAAGGACTAGAATTGCAAGCAAGATGTGGAAACCTCTCATGCAGAGTAGAGGAATGATGATAGAATGGCTCTCAAGATGGAAAAGGATTTCAAAAGACCATTTTCTGAGGTTATGTAGAGCTAAAGACTTTAACGTGAATGTGGAAAAACACACGTTAGTATTTTTAGTGAAAGAAATCCTACTTCAAACTGAATGAACCTGTAAACATTTGAAATCCGAGAGAAATTGGTAAAGAAAGACTCTTGCAGTGCCCAGAAAATAGCAGGTTTAGTCCTGTGGGTAATAGATTTCTGCCTCAAAAAGTCAAAGCACAGAAAAACATTGCTAGTATTTCAACTTTGTACTTAGTGCAAAAACACATCATTGAAAAATATCTGGGGGTAGAAAATCACTTTACATTGGAAGCTAAGAGTGATAAGATTATCTTTACATACAAAGAACAATGAGAGGAAATATTTAAGATGGAAATATACTAATTAGGAGACTATTAATTATTAGAAATATATTAACTAAAAGACATATGAGTATACAATACTATAGAGTCAATTTGCAATGGGAATTAGAAACAAATTCTTCATCATATGTTTGAATTCCTGAAATAACTGGGATATTGTAGACAAGAAGCAGAAGTAGTGCTAAAATAGACTGTATGGATGAAACAGGAATGATGGTCCTGCATGTCACAGACCTACATCTCACGTTGCGCCTGGTTCTGATGTGCATCATTCTAGGAGTCTAAGCACACTTGAACTGAGTGGCATCCTTCAATGTATACTGGCATACAGCCACTTGTTAATTATTTGAAGTAAGAGTTTTTCACTATTATGACTGAAGCACTAAAATTCATTTACTTCTTTGGAAATGGAAAAGGTCATTTTTTTTGCCAAGCTAATGAATTTCATTGCAAGCCAGAGGAATTGAATATATCCTGCCAATTTCCTAATGGAATATAATTATTATCTATGTATTAATAACAGAGATTAGAATGCTGAACTGCACTTTGTGTTATTCAGCAGTTCACATCCATCAAAACATTGGACACAGTATAAGTCTGCTATTAATTTTCAAATTAATTTTCAAAAAGACTGAAAGGGAAAGATGCTCCCAAAACTTATGTGTCACTGAGGCCGTGCCAGTGAAGGCATGGGGCAGCTCCAGTCATCTGGTTTCTTGTAGTTTCAGCATGTTTAGATAAAACAGATTATCTTTGATCAGTGCTATTTTGACAACAGAGTCCGTTTTTACATTATACCACCAACCACTGCAGAGCCCTGACTGTGTAAGGCTTGTCCTGCAGTGAGGCTGGGCAGGAGAATGGCCATGGTGAGAGGAATGAAGAGGTGCCTGCTGCCCACCAGCCTCTGGGTCTTTTCACTGTCTCTCCATCCTTTGGTACTTGCATTGTTCTGGTCTACGGTCAAGCACAGTAAGTCTGTCCTCAGCATCACATGAGTTGTCTGGGTATGAACTTGCAAATAGCCCACTAACAGTCAGTCAAAAATGCAAGAGAGCCATCTGTAAAAACGACAGATATCTCACAGAACCACACACAAAAAAATATCATCAGTGGAGTTCTGCTGGGTTTGACTGCATGTTATGCTGAGCAGTTTCACTTTCCTTCTGGAACTGCCCAGCAAAACATGCAATTGCTCCTTTAACAACATAAAGATTTCCTTCTTTTCCTTCCTATATACTAGCATCTTTGGAATCTGGAGTATCTTAATCTGACTTCCTCCACAATGTGCTCTTCCCACTCCAGTAATGACCAACAGCTACTTTTGCCAACATACGAAGTCCAAGCCTAGCTGCTCAGCATGTAAGAGGAATGTAAGTGGTTAGCAATAAAAAAGAATTCTCTACAGATTTTCTCATACCCACACAGATGAGGTGAAAGCAATATGACAGTGAAATTAACTGAACACCAGAAATAATACAATTTCTCAGGGCTTGTGTATCAGAGAGCTATGTAAACTTTATTATTCTTTGAGATTGTTAGAAAATATTATGATCCAATAGAGCAATGAACTAATAACTTCTGCTTCATTCTTGTTTCCTGCCCAACAGGAAAGTAATATTTGAAGACATGACATTCTTTTATATCAATTATCAGTTGTGCTGGGTATTGTTAAATGTACATTTTAATTATTCTACACTCTAAACCATATACTAATTGTAGATTAATGATAAACTTCAATAACTAAAGATAAGACAGCCAACCTGAAAAGGACAACTCTATTCCTTAAGTTTTAAGGTAGGCTATTAAAGTTAATTATTTCATCTGTAAAAAACTGTACACAACACCAGTCTCTAACTTCTGAAAACAGTAAAGAAAAATAGCTGTTGTTCCTAGTTAAGATAGGAGATTGGTTTACTGAAAATAACACCAGGAAAACTGACAATAAAAATGCAAATGTCTGGAAAGTCATCTTATACAGCCTCTGAATTGTAGCCACTGCACAGTAATGACACCTCCCTGGTGTCACACATGGGAGTGTGCTGTTGAGCAGGAGTGTGTGGGAGTGTGTGAAGGCAGAAGGTGTACAAAGGAAGACAAGGAAAGGAATATCTGGGCTCAATGAGTTAAACTCTAATGATCCAGCAATCACATAGTCGGTGCTGACAGAGATTGATTGGTATTCTACTGTGTAAATTAATATGGTATTTGAATATTGTCTGATATTTGTGTATGCACTCATTGCAGCAGCTATGCACGTAAGGTGTCCATGTTGAGGAACAAGCATAGTTACCCACATTTAGGACTGAAAATAAAATTTGTATTTTTCATCAGTTTAAAATCAAGTTTTCTACTTCTGGTGAACTGTCCTCAGGGATTCACTTAATCAAAACTGCTTATAATATGAAGGAAATGTCATTTTAGCAGCATAACATATTATTTGACTAAGGAAAATGAACTAGTTATATTTTCATAAGGAGCTTATTTACCTTCTTAAAAAAGGAAAGGTGAAGCCTTCATTCCTGAACAGGACCTCTCACAGGATTTCAATGCTAACATTTTAAGGGAATCTCATTTTTAAAGAGTTGGATGTTTGCTCCTTGAATACTAAATCAGCTCAAAGCAGAAATATAAATTTAAGAAAGCCTAGATTGGACAAACAGTTCAGACTCATGCCTGATGAAATGACTAAAATATATGTTTAGTTTATCTTGCATGAATGCTTGCATCAACATTTGGGAAACTTGACACAGCCTTTTTATAACTGATTTTCATTTACAAGCAGTTTCTATTCAGGTGTACCATGAGAAAAATACATGCACCAGAGCAAGACAAAACCAGAAATTAGTTCTCTTGTAGCCCATATGTTCAGAAAGAAAGGCTTTGTCTGAGGGATTTCTCATGTCATTCCCTTTTACTTAACCTAGTAAAGCATTTACAGCTGTACTGCTCATCCATTTCCCTCAACATCTCCTGTAGATTTATGTCTCTTTCCAGCAACCTAAAGAATACAGAAAAGGTTTTTAATGAATCTAGAGAAACTGTCAGCAAAAAGATTTATTTCCCAACAAGTTTCTAGTTTAAAGATAGGGACATAAAAATGCAGAGGTCTCACAGCTATTACAGTATCTACAGTCATGAGAAGAAATGTCAGAGAAAATAGGCATTTGGCAATATGACACTGAATAGCAGTACCAGGACAATGCAGAGCATTTCCACTACTCGGTTTAGTAATGAAGGTTAATGGTCCTGTCTCTGTTGGCACTGCATGCCAGAGTAATCCTGGAAACAAGCAGTGGGGATGCAATCAAAAAGTTACCAACTATAACTGAATATTCAAAAGTAAAAGTCACACTAGTAATAGATTCTTGTTAATCACACAACGAGCCATTGTGACAGGTATGATTAGTGAAGAAATTCTTGTTTACACATCCACTTGAAATGCACGGTCTGGGATGGTTTTCAGGCACACAGAACACTGTAGGGTAACCAAGACCAAATAAAAATATGGTGTTTTACTAAACAATTTATGTATGAAGACAAAGCAAGTTGGGAATAATGATAGCTACTAATATCAAGTTAACTTTTGCTTCTAAATCAAGGCACCACCAGCAAATTAGGATGGGAACGGATGGATTAGATGTGCATGTCCTGCACCTCATTGCACTTATGCTGTAGCCAGCAATGAACTGTGTACAAATATTTTGTAAGGAGAGGTACTAAACTTCTAGATAAGTTGCAGAGTCTTTGTAATTAACAATCACTAAGGCACCAAGAAATTTCTTTTTTAAATGCAGGTCCACAACATCATATATATGCAGCTGGAATTGAGGGTCTATGACAAGGAGGACAAGAACAGGACTCACATAGGTGGTATAATTTGGATTTCACTAGATGATGTGTTAGAGGAAGCTGAAGCAGGCCTTGGAAGCATGTGACCTCTTCAAAGTCTTCATCCTGCTTCTTTCCCATCTTTTTCTCCCCAATCTATCACTGAGGGCATGAGATAATGAAAAGGTTTGGATCTGTTTGCTGGATTTATTTGTTCTGTCATAACAAAAGTTTGCACCAGACTATTCATCTGGGTTTGTCTAATTTCTCCTCATGAGTTTATGTTGATTTTTACAATTATTGCAAAAGTCAAATGGCTGCAGTTTCTCTGAAGAAAAACACAAATATATAGGGAGACTGTCCATGTTCTGGAGAGCTATTGCCATACAGCTGAAGAAGAGGACATATGTAAAGCTACCAGGGATTAAATGGGAAGACAAAGGCAAACATTCATACAAACTGGGTAGGCACACAACTCCTGAGGTTCAGCTTATGGTTTTTCTATTAAAAATAAAGCAATAAGTGCCAAATTAAGCTACATGCCTCTTAAATGTCCTGTCTTATAACCTATGTAGTGGGACCAGGAAGGGAATGTCATTGTCTGTAGAATAAGCAAATCGGAAGGGTGGCAGATCCATCCAAAATGTCTTCTTGAGTGTCTCAGACCATCTTGGGGACTTTTACAAAATGGGTGTTTGATGCTACTGTTCTAGTTCAGGCCAGCTGGACAAGCAGCAGAGCAGAGGAGGTGAAGTGGGGTGTCCTCCTATCTCTCACGTGTTGCCTGGTCAGAAGTCACTGCACCTCAAGTCACGGCACCTCTTTGCTTTTGCTTGTCCTCCACTTGTCTATTTTGTTTTGCTTTAAGGTTTCTAAGGCAGTATCTCTTCCTGTGTGTCTGCAACATGCCCAAGAAGGCTTAAAGTTGTCTGGAATACTTATATACTGTTATAATATAAATAATTATAGAAATAATGAATACATCCCTAGCCGTCTGCTTCTACAGCCATTTCCCCAGTACATTATTAGCAAAATTAATTCAAAAGCTGGCTGTTCTTTGACTCTGATTTGTTCTTAGTAATGTCTGGCAGGTTTTCCATGACCTTGTGGTGCATGCAGTGTGTTGTTAACAATTTGACATGCAGAACTATCTCCTGTAGGAGAGGATTTACAAAACTGTCATGTTGTTGTGCAAAGACACTCTCTTCCAGTCAAACACTGTGTTTGCTAATTTACTGCTAAATTAGCAATTGCTAATTGGTTACAATAATATTATTGTTTAAAGAGTGATTTCAATTCACATGAGCTGCCTACCCATTTCCAACATCCCTGTAGTTGATAGGAAATTTAGAAATGCCTTGGAGACTTACAAATTCAGTGCTCTGTCTCAATGCCTGGAATGATCTCCTCTTTAATGAAATGTGAATCCTGAAGGATTAGAGGGTAATGAACTCCACAGTTGTTCATTTCTCCAGCCTGTTTTTAAGGTCTGTGCTATGGCTTTTATAATTTATTTGTGTTTTTATCATCTAAGGCTCAAGGTTTTACACCTGATCTAGAAGATATTAGAGTTCCATTGCTGGCACTTTCCGAATAAACAACTCTCTGCTCTTTCAAATACTGAAATATCTCTTTGAAGCCAATTATTAAAGAAATCCTGGAATACAAACACAGGCCCTAGACAGCCTGTCAAACATATACTGCCAATATCATATATTTATACTTAACCTGTGTTAGAAAATAACCATTCCTTGGATTTTATAGCACAAAACTCTAATGACAAATGAATTTTTCATGCCTATGTAGGTAATTTTCTGAAGGGCTTTAAAATATAAGCTCTTTAAGCCAGGACTTATGTTTATACTTTTCTCATGTTCTTGGCCAAATATTTTTAAAAGACCCCAAACCATTAACGCAATACAATTTTTTGCATGGTTGACAGACTGGATATCCAACTAGCTAAGATTTACTCCTCTTGGTAGATTTTGCTTGAGTTTTGCAGATGGATGACAATATAATATCTAAAACACTGAAGTTATTTTATTAAAAGTGCAGAGAGTGTGGTAAAAATTACCTGCATGTACAAAGTTACATTAACATGTAACTTTGCAAGTACATATACAGAGAAAAAACTTAATTAGAACAACTGGAACTTAATATATATATATAAAGTCATCTGTAAGAGACCTGAAGCATGGAATCTTTGAAATATATAGACTTCCAATAACAAAGAAAAATATTTCATTCACAGTCATTTCACTCCATAGTTCCATTTCTTATAGACTTTTCAAATTATCTAAAGAGCAGTGTAAATGTACATGAAACTTTAGAGGGATCTTCACAACAACTGTCAGGAATTCCAAAGTAAATGAGCTGTGTTCAAAGATACACAGATATATATATACTGGATATATTGCTCACTTTAAACATTCTATTTCATTGCTGAGTATTCTCTTCCTCCGAAATTATATTAATTGTATGCAGATATTATTTTTAAAGCAAAAGCTCTTAAATTAAAAGCTTAGAGAAAAAAGAGCAATTATTTGTCTTCACTCTCCAAGGCCCAGCTGAAGAAGAAATACTTTGCAAGTCAATCATTTTGTGCAGGCACCAAAGTGAAATCAAGAAGTAGAGTGAAGTGTAAATCACAACCATCAATTCTGACCTTGTTGCAGTCAAAGCACCCAATGCAAGGTCATTACTGGGGAAAATGAAAAACTTTAGATGCTGAAGGTCTTTCTTCCAATAAATAAAATTCCCAGATGCGTATTGGTCCTTTTCCACTTCAACATGTAATGACTGGCATATTGCTGCCACCAGCAATCCATGAAAGATTTTGAGGGATAGTTTAGTTTCTGCAGTGCTTTTATCTGACTGTACTAATATTAACCAGATCTGCCAAACCCTAGCCTCTCAGGCAGGTAAAGTTAAGCAAAAAATTCAAAATAATTCTGAGCAAATCAGTGGCCATTGAAAGGTCCACTGAAGTAAGGAGGGGTGTCAGCAGAAAGGCTACCTGTGACTTGCACAGGAAAACTTTGACCTGCTTAAGATGCTGGTTGAATGAGTCCCTACCTTGGGAGGCAGTCCTGAAGAGTAAAGGAGTCCAGGAAGGCGGGACATTCTTCAAGAATAAAATCTTATAGGCACCAGAGCAGCCCATCTCCATGCGCAGGAAGACAAGCCAGAAAGGAAGACCAGCCTGGCTGAACAGAGAGCTTTGGCTGGAACTTGGGAAGATTTACAACCTTTGGAAGAAGCAGCAGACAAGTCAGGAGGACTACAAGGGTGTCATATGCAGGGAGAAAATTAGAAGGGTCAAAGCTCAGTTAGAATTTAGTCTGCTACTGCCAGAAAAGATGACAAAAAGTATGTCTATAAATACATCAACAACAAAAGGAGGGCTAAGGAAAATCGTCGTCCTTTATTGGAACCATAGTGACAAAGGATGTAGAAAATGATGAGGTGTGTAATGCCTTCATTGTCTCAGCCTTTAATAGTTGTCCAGGTACTCAGCAACCTACTCTGGAAAAAAAATGATGGGGAGTAGAGTGACACTACTAATCCAAGAGGAAATGGTCAGAGACCTGATCCACCACTTACACACACACACACACACAAGGATATATGGTATCCACACATGGATACTTAGGGAGCTGATGGAAATGCTCACTGAGACACTTTCCCTCATTTATCAGCAGTCTTGGCTAACCAGGGAGATCCCAGGTGTTTGGAAGCTGGCAAAGATGTTGACCATCTACAAGAAGGGCTGGGAGGAGGATCTGGGTAACCAGAGGCCTGTCAGCCTGACCTCAGTGCTGGGGAAGGCCGTGGAGCAGATCACCTTGAGTGCTGTCATGCAGCACGTACAGGACAGCCAGGGGATCAGGCCCAGCACAAACACGGGTTTGGCAAAGACAGGTCCTGCTAGACCAACCTGATCTCCTCCTATGATAAAGCACCTGCTTAGTGATGCAGAGTTATAGGCTGGGGGCAGAGTGCCTGGAAATCTGCCTGGTGGAAAATGACCTGGGGTAGCAACCCCAGGTCAACAGCAGCTGAACATGGTCCGGAGTGTGCCCAGGTGCCCAAGAAGGCCACTGGCATCCTGGCTGTGTCAGCAATAGTGAGGCCAGCAGGAGCAGGGCAGGGATTGTCCCCCTGTGCTCAGCACTGGTGAGGCCACACCTCAAATCCTGTGTTCATTTCTGGGCCCCCACTGCAAGAAGGATGTTGAAATGCTGGAGAGTGTCCAGAAAAGGACAGCAAAGCTCACAAAGACTATGGAGAACAAATCTTATGAGGAGCAGGGTGTTAGGGAGTGGGAGCTGGGGTTGTTTAGCCTGGGGAAAAGGAGGCTCAGGAATCAACATTACTACTCCCACAACTACCTTAAAGGAGGCTGTAGCCAGGTGGGGGTCAGTCTGCTCTCAAAAGTGACACATGACAGGATGAGAGGAAATGGTTTCCAGTCCCGTCAGGGCGGGTTTAGATTGGACATTGGGAAAAACTCCTTCACTGAAAGGGAGGTTAAGCATTGGAACAGGCTGCCCAGGGAAGTGGTGAAGGATACCATCCCTGAAGGCAGCTGTGTCACTTGGGGGACATGGTTTGGTAGTGGACTTCACTGTGCCGTGTTAACAGCTGGACTCTACAACCTTATGTTTAATGATTCTATGATTCCATGATCACAGTGGAGTTAAAGCAATACAGCAGTCTGCTATTTAATGAAGATGGGATTGTATGTTTGAACAAAGCACTGAGGAAATGTGAAGCTATGTTACAGCTCTGGAGCTGCCCTGTACTGAATGGGTAAAGCATAGGAAGGCTTTCAAAGTTAAGGGTTGTCTTGGCATAGGTGTCATATCAGCCAGTACCTTTTTTGGTCCTAGATTTTAAAAGTACTGTGCTGTTAGTATTTATGTAGGACAGCAAAACAGATATAAGATCACATCACATTCATATAGCTAAGTAGTAATAAATAGGAAGGGAAAAAAAAGCAATTGTAATAGTCACTTCAGCCTTTCCCAGTCTAAAGCTGCCAGTATATTTTAAAGAGGTTTTTTTTTTTTGTTTTAATGAACGAAAAATCATTTAATGCTGCTAAAGTTTTGCCATTTGTCATGCTGGCTGATCCAAGGTACATCAGCTATGACAGCTTTTCAGCAGACACCACAAATTGCTTGTTAGCTGAAGCTGGAAGGATATTTAATGTCTCAGGTTTTTTAAAGAACTAACAAGACCCTGAGACTATGCATAGATATCAGTACACAGAATAAATAAAGCAATGTATAGATCCATCCTTCTTTGTATATTCTGATATTTAGATAGCTTGCACAGAGTTTCATCTCAGATCTGAAAAATGGCTTCTGAATGAGTCCAAATTTAAACATAGAACAATACAAACAGTAAAGTTCTGTTTCAAAGACTTATTTATTAAGGAGAATGGAACAGAATGATTCATCATGTGACCACAGACAGAGCTGCAAAAGTGAGCTATTGGAATGCTCGGTGGAGAAGACACTCTGAAGTACAACTACAGAACTACAAAATATGGTATGGAGAATATATGGTATTGGGAACTCAGTGATGATGACAGGGTCACCATGTTGCATTAAAAAAAGTTATTATTTGTAGCAGGCATTTACTGCAGCTTAGTTTTCCCCATCAGTGAATCCCTCTAGAGGCAGCTTCCTAGGAAGTCCTGTAGGGACCAAAGGCAAGCTGCCTAAAGCTTTGACATGTCTATCTTAACATTAGTGAAGTCCTTCATTCACATTCAGGATAATTGCACTCTCACAACTTCCTTTAATACAGGTCCCTTCATCTGTGTCTTCTGGAGCTCTACAAGCCTGGATGTATTGTTCACTTTAAACAGCTGCTCTGTTCCAAGTCTGTGCCAGGATGCTTTCAAATCCTTTGTTTGGTGCTTTTAAATCCCTTCACATAAAAAAGACCTGGACACATTGTCTACCATTAATGATAGGAAGATGGAATTCTTCTTGTATAAAGTTGTCTTTTGTCTTCTTTTAAGTTAGCTTTCTGTGTTTCTTAGAAAAATGTGTATTCTCTGAATGAAAATATCATCTGATACAGGAGATTCCCCTGATTAGGGAGTTAGAATAGGAGAACTATTAGAATGCAATATCATGACACAATATACTTGGCATTTATGAGCCTTGTTCACCAGTTTAAAATGATGGCAGACTTGGGTCCAAAACTTTTATTGCTTGCAGCCAAAAGTTTTGATTTTCTGCTAAAAAGCATCTTGCCAAATGCTTGTGTTGCTGCCATTTTCCAGGGTGGTTTCTCATTTTGTTTATTTTATTCTCACAAGTCCAATTTTCTAAGCCCCTCTCCACCCCTCCTTACAACTGCTCCTCATGGATAATCTGCACACGCAAACACAGGCCTCGACATTCCCACAGCATGCAAGAAAATTTCACAAGTAGACTACTGAAGGTACAGTTATGTTAAAGCAAATAAACTATCACGCAAACAAAAGTGGTTATATTGCGAAAAGTTCTGGAAATATTTGTTTGATTTCCAAAGCTGATTGGCTAACATGTATTAACCATCCTTAGGAACATATTTGTGTTACAAGTCCAAGGTATTGATACGATTCTGATAGCTGAGTGAAGACATTGCAATAATTTTTTTTGCAGTTACAGACTTTAAATACAGAATGGCAAACAGACAAATATCCCTGAGGGGCTTTTAAGAAGCAGAAATCTTAATGAGCTCATCACTTACAAAAACTGAATACCTGCCTGGGGACAGGCAATGTGAATGGTAGAGGAATCATGTGGTTATGGTTCTCTTCAAGCTTAGCATCCAGCTAAGCTCATCTTGTGTCTGCTCTTGCACAATGCAACGTGCACTGAAGCAAGACTGAGCTATGTAGGCTATGTTAACCCAAGGTGATATTTTGTTTTCTAGTCATTCCTGTAAAGGATGAGAATGAAACCTCCTCAAATAAAACAGGTTTTCTTCTTCTTTTGCAGTTGTTTACCCTGTTTAGTCTTTAACTGCATATATGGCTTTTAGAAATCCTAAGTGCTTCTGCAGGAGCTAAGCGAGTCGGTAGAGTTTGCAACACTTAGTCATGCCTGGTCAGAAATATAACATAAAACACTGACTCTTATCACCTCTCAAAACCTATAAACGTAGAAAGAATACTGTAAATTTGGAGTTTGATTCTTCACCAAAATCAGATTTTTCTTTTCTTAGTGACTTCTGGGAAATACTTATAAGTCCTTACACATATGAAACTAAAAATATGCATGTCTCCCAGTTAAACAACTTACTAAATGTCTGTGACAAAAACTTGTTTAATCTGGAATATTTCAGGTGTCCTCCAGTCTTCCTTACAAATCCATTAATCCTTATAAATGGGATATGTTTTACAGCTTTTCTGTGAGCATTGAGCTAAATCTTTCAAGGACTTGGATAGAAGTTCCTCCAAGGGCTAGTTTAGCCTGCATGATGTGAATTGTTTTTGTTTTCTTTTTAATTTCTGCTCAGCTACCAAGGGACTCAGTAAGTCCCTTTCTCCATGAATTTTCATGATGGTGCAGTCATAATTGAGATGTGGGGGAAGGAATCTTCATTTCTTTGTAAACAGACTCAGGAAAGAAAAGGCTGTCTCCCACAGTAAAGATCCTATGACTTCAATGCCAATCCCCAGTTGTGTTCAGCCTCTAAGCAAGGCCAAAAAAAGGGGATTCACCCTTGCCCAAGCTGTTATGCATTAATGAAAGAACTGTGACTGCACAGAATACATCTTGGAGAAGCCTCTTCTGGCTAGCAGCGTGGTAAAATTGCAGCCTAAATGTGTGCCTGGCTGTTTTCCTGCTCCAGCATCACTTACCTGTGGGTAACAGCAAAACCATGACAGACCCTCAGCTCAGGATTCAGAGACCGTGGGACAGAGCAATCTACCAAACAGAAGCATGAACATCACTGCAGACACCAAACATGCATTTCAGAGAAAAAAACCCCAGGAGAATAAAAGTGGGGTTTTGTTAGTGCTGTGGTCTGTTTCTCCAGCTGCTTTTTTTGTGACCTCTTGGATTTACAGCAGTGTTGCATGCAGCCTTTTAAAATTTTTTTTACCCTCCCATTTTTCCTATTCTCTTAGCCTTCAAACCCCTTTTACAATTTCAATTATGTGCTCCAGCTGAAGACCTGAGCTATCAATGACTAACAGTAGGAGCTGGTTTCACATAAGCTAGGCAGAAGTCCAGCATGTGACTCAGAAGCAGTCATTCTACCAGGTTCATGACCTGCAGGAGCTCACTGTGACTCCACTACTTGTACCTACAGCATGCCAGTTATTACCGGGCTGAAGGCTCTACTCCAGCACAGGCAGATCAGCTGAGGCTTGTCTCCCTTCCTCCTACTTAGAGCTAAATGGATAAATCAGCAGAGCTGGAGTAAATGAGCCATAGCAAAACTGATCTTAACCTCCACCCCTGATTTGGCAACCAAGCACTAGGGCAGGAGACAAGATAATTCCAGTCAGCTCCAGCGGGCTCTGTAATGCAATTTGACAAATCAAATAGATAGCTTTTATTAATGTAACTAAATGAGTTATTGTAAATGGAAGACATGGACATTGATCTGTCTTCGTATATGTATTCTGCTTTGGGGGAGGGGAGATAGCCTTTAAATCCAAGCTGCTGCTGCCTGAGGCAGGAAGTCGCTGCGATTAATCTGTTCTGCAGTTTGTATGCCCAAACTGCCCATCTAACACCAAGACCAATAAAGACAAAAGGGAAATACAGAGGAGTACTATGCGTGCATAATACTATGCATTGTTCACACTTGCACATACAAGTGACTATTCAGGGCCAGATTTTCCTAAATATGAATGTCTGCTTTGATTTTCTGGTGATGAAATGGGACTAACAAGGCTTGTTGAAGACTATGATACCAATGAAAACAAAGAGACCTTGACTATATTCCTTATAATAACTCTTCCTACATAAACTGCTTAAATAATGTATTTCAGAGCACATATGGTAGAAATACAGAGATGACTTCCTCAATGAAATCATCCAAGTCCAGATCCCTCAAATCAGGCAAATAAATTCAGAACCTAAAGAAACATTTACATTCCTGCCCCATTACTAAGGCTGTGATGGAAGAACATCCATGGGAAAAACTTGGATATTTTATTTGAAACACTACTTTCTTATATCTTCACATTCTCCAAAGTTAGCTCTGAGAAATCTAGAGGGTGATTTGTGTTCTTCTTCTCCTCTCTTTGTACCCAGAGTTAAAATCCCACTGTGCAGATGTCAAGCATACCTATGCTGGCTGAAGCATAGCGTGGAAGACCTCCCAGTACAGAAAGAAAAAGCAAAATAGCATAAGCAAAACAAAGACTTGACAATTTAGCATGCAGTAGAGGAGTCTTCTTGGAACCATTTAATGTGATGAACTTCTAGAAAAGCAGATTAAACAACTCTTGGCTTCATATAAAGATCACTTTCAAGATAGCAACATATTTTGTTGAGCCACTGAGCTGAACTGTCAGATTCTCTCAAGTGGTTCAGCTAGAATGGTTCTGTTTTCTACATACTACAAACTGGGGAAGAATTTTGTTTTGTTATTATCCAGTAAAACACTCTCTTCATTCAGGTATGCAAAAATGTTTGGGTTTGGGTTCTTTGGAGGTTTTTTATTCTTACCTAAACAGAGAGTTTGGGGTTGGTTTGGTTTGCTTTTATTTAATTAATTTGGCTAACAGTAAGTAGTTGATTTAAAGTACTTCTGGGAATTTTTATAGTATTTCCTCAAGTTTTTTTTAAAAACCATTCTTCTAACATCATAGTGGAAGAGTGTTAAACCAAACTTAAAGTATGCAATGTACAAACAAACCCCATGTCTCACAAATACTAGGAGAAAGTGTGGCTAGGATTGCAATTATAGTTTAGATTTCTTTTACTAAAGGTGGTTAATTTGAAGATATCTAATGCATCAGTTTATTGACACAAGGAACACTATCTATACACCAGAACAGAAACCAACATTTTCACCAGTTCTGGACAGCAAGGGTGTACCTAAAGGTCTTTCACAGCTTTTTATCAGTGCCAATGCCCTCCTTTTAAAGAGAGAAATCCTGATTGCAGAGACAGGGAACATCACAGCTATCACAAAAGCAAATCTTCTCAGTACAAAGAGACCCTTGGCTGTACAAAGTCTCCACCAGTCTGCAGGTTTCAGATAATTTCAGTAGGAAGTTGTACAAAAAGAATAAGTAACAGGTAAGTCTCTGAGAAGAAAGCATTAGTTTTCTTCTCTGTTTTTCTGCCTTCCATTGGAAGAGTATTACAATAAGCATTAAAATACAGACTTTTCAAGATTATAGTGGGAGAGAAATCACAGCTCTCAAAGTGGATCCATGAAACAAACCTGAGGGTTGTCCTGCTTCCCCTCTCTTGCATTTCTAATACAGGAATAACAGTTCTGTCACACTCTCCCAATTTTGAGAAATATGTGACCATTACTTTGCAATTGCAGCTGTTTTTTTCCAGAATGAGTTCTTGATATGTGTTTGCTGATCCAATATACCACAATATAATACACCAGAGACCTTGGATTACTTCTGACTGCATCTCTGCTTTATGTTCTAGAAAGATGCTTCTTCCCTCAACAACCAGTCCTTACAGACCTTCCTAAAATATTGCTGGGCAAATTGCAGAGCCTCCCAAATTTAATTAACTGTTGAAATCAGCAAATCACAAATTAGTTTCTGAAAGGGAGCTGGGGCTAATACTGAAGCAGGTGAAAGACAGTGTTGCTTACTGCAGTGTCTTCAGTGTGTACAGTTCAAATGATACCAGCCCAGGCTGATGGTACAATACAAATCACAATTGGAAGGGTATGAAGGAAAAATAAAAATAAAAAAAAATAATAAAAAAAAAGTGATTCTCAAGCACTGTTACTGTTTGTTGTGGAAACAGGAATAAAACTATCAGTCTATCCTCTTCCATCCTGCTTTACTGTTGGAGAGATGTCATTTTAGGCACAAAGGCTCTTGAGGTATCTTCATGTCCCAGAAAAATGCTGAGCAGCCATTGAGCAAGACCACAGAAAGAGGGGTCCCAGCAGCACTTATTCTAAAACATAAGAGATGCAGTTTGCCAGAGCTGGCTTTGACTAAGAAACCCAAGAGAACACTAACAGTATAGAGATCTTTTGTATTCCCAGGTGCTGAAAGATCAAGTAAGCAGCAAGGCTTTGTCTGAATTGGCAAATGCAGCTGAGTAAAGAGAATTAGGTGCTGTCTGCTTTGAGCTTTGTCTAATACAAGGGCATGCAATAGTGAAAGCATAGGTAAACTGGATCTGCAAGACTTTGGATGCCTCTCTGAACTGTGGTGACAGGAGATCACTTCCTAGAACATTTACAGTGTTTTATGGCAGTGAATAATTTGTTTTTGTTTGTGTTACTGAGTTTAATAAAAGAGTTCTGATCTTAAGCTGCATGATGTGGATGGATATATTTTCTCCCTCACAGCAAAAACGTTACTTCAGCAATAAATCGCATGGAAGACATTTTTCCTCTTTACTTGGAAAAATGCATAAAGTAACACCTACAATTTTACTGGCTTTTAATGCCAGTCAGACTGAAAGAGCAAAAGGAATTGCTCTGGCTTTATTAACAATCTCTACTGCTCAAAGCATGAGAAATTGAGAGAGGACAGAAGCAATAATCTTTATTTTCATTGGTTTACAGATTCCCTTGGGATGAAAGTATGCATGTGTATTTTCAGTGAGGGCTGAGCTCAGTGTTGTGCCTAGGGAGAAGCATCTGGATAGTTTTACTCCACTGTGTTCCTTCCTCTTGCTCACTTTTCCCCTCTGTAAATAACATGTACTATAAAAATTTGCAACTTGCATTTGTCTTTTTGTTCTATGTTTTACTATGTATAACTAATAGTCTAATAAGACATTAAATCATATTACTCTTAATATTTAAGCTTCTGGCCCTGTCTTACCTGATGGACTTGGGAACTCTTCCAAGTATCTGTACTCTGCTGCCCATGCCCTTATTGGCTCCTGCATATCTGTAAAAGCAAGACCCAGGCACACAACCTTCCTGCCCTCCGCTGAGCATGGTTTCCAAAGAGAGAAAAGAAAATTGCTCAGGATAGGCAAGGATGACATACCCTTGTCTTAGTCCCATTCCAGATGGCTGAGGACGCTGTCCTCTGGGATGTACTTCAGCACACAGCCACTCCTCAGCTGTGGTGAGAAAAAGGATGTGTTCATTGGCTTTATAGCAAACAGCACATCCTTAAACAGTCTGTCCTTTGAAGCATGGGGGATTTGTTTTCCCTAAGAACCTGTAGCCATTCTGTATCTGCCCAAAGCTTTTGGAGGGTCAGTTGGTGATGTGCCAGGCCTTCCATTTGCTTTGAATTGTTTCTTCTTACTCAGCTGAAAGTGCCAGATGTGTCCAGTACCTCTCTAACTCTCAGATCTTAGCAAAACCACTCTCAGCAAACCAAAGGATAAAAGAACATTGCACTTGTTTGGCTTGCCCCCTGCCAGCTGTGGGCGTCCTTGACCATCTTAACTACAAGTTTCACTCCATACCAGAACTACCTTGTAGCTTTCCAACCAGTCAAGCAGTGTGGTGAGCAGCAAAGCATCAGTGTATTTCTGTCCAAACTAGCAGGATCCAGTTGGAATCCAAGGTACAGTACAAAATCTGTTTTCTAATACAAAAAGAAAAAAAGGCCTAATACATTCTAATGTGTGTTCATTAATTGGTTTAAGAGTTTGTCTGTGAGTTTCACACAGAAATATAAAAAAAAAAACTTCACACATCTGCTGGACAAATATCCTTCTAGAAATTTGGAATTCTGTCCACTTACAAGTATTTTCATGGAAATTTGCAGATGTGATTTGAGGGCTTAGGGACTTTGGTTTCTGTTAGGCATGTCAAATATGACAGGAACAGTATTTTACCACAGTTCAGAACCTGTCAGCAGAAGATGACATTGTCTCTATGAGATGTCATGTACAATTTTTGCAGTTAAATGGGCCCAAGTTATTTAGAAGTACAAAGGGCTCTTCAAAGAACACAGGTCTATTGTTCCCATTGTGTGTCCTGCAGAAGAGAAAGCACCTGAGAGGGAAGAGTGGTCTGAGGTTTGGATCTCTGTGGCATGGAGTTCCAGAGGGACTCTGTATAGATGAAGAGAGCAGCTTAGAAGAGCTGTTATTTTCCATTGTGAAGCAGAAAAAAGCAACCCAGAGGCTGCTTCAGTGTGAGAGAAATCAGCATAGCTTCTGCACAGTTAGAATATAAATGCTGCCCTGGGAAACTTAGGGTCAGCGTGAGATCACATTGAAGCAGAGCCAGCAGAGAGGAGCATCCCAGTAGCTCACCCTAGATAACCAGAAAAGTGATGGATGCTGCACTGACCACAACAAGTTTCCAAGCATAGCAGAGTCACTGCAGCAGGCACTTGATGTGCCTCAGCTCTCAGAGAGGAACACAGCTTGCTCCAAGAAAAGCAGTCACCCCTTCATGCAGCTCCATTACGCGAATTACCTGGAAAAGATGAGCAACAGAAGTGTTCCTCTTCTTTTTACTTACATTGCTATGCCTAATGTTTGTCAGATAGTGACAAGCTAGGAGAGCCCTAAAATGTTTTAGTACCAAATAAATAAACAGAATTATATTCTTGGGCAAAATTTTTCCACTCATCTGCCTTCCAAACTGTTGGCATTACTCCCAAGGAGAAGTCTAGACATGAGTCTGGAAATAGCTCTTCATTTGTACTGTATTGCTGCAAATATGAGGTCATCTTCATGTATTCAGAGCTCTAACAAAGCTTCACCAACTTTGAATAAGCCTATTTTGGACAATGGGATGATGTGTAGAGATATTTCAGATAGTCTAAACAAACAGGTGTGACAACAGAAGCAATGCAGACACACCTTCACAATCACAGCCTAAGCTAACTAAACCTGGTGCTGGGTTAAAGTTGCCTTCAGCAGTCTTTATGTCCCCAAATCTAATATCCCTCTGTTACCCCTAGAGGTAAACCAAGTGCTGTTACCCAAGAAGCAAGACTAGGCAGGGGACAAGGACATGTAGAATAAACAGTGGGATGGACCAGATGGTCAGTGGAGCTGTAGAGCTCACACACATGCAGCAGACAAAAGTAAATCTCACGAGAGCTCCAAGTGTTTCTCTGCAATGCTGAGACAGAAGATGGAGACATACCAGATAGATCATAACACTGTAGAATCATAGAATGGTTTGGGTTGGCAGGGGCCTTTAAAGGCCACCTAATCCACACCCCTGCAGTGAGCAGGGACAACTTCAACTCAACTTCAATTCATGCTCAAAGCCTCATCCAGTCTGACGTTGAATGTTGCCAGGCATGGGACAACCACCACCTCTGTGGGTAACTTGTTCCAGGGTTTCACCATCCCTCATCATAAAAAAATTCTTCCTTGTGTCTAGTCCCTTAGATTTCTTTCAAATCCAGTTGAGGAAGAGACTGCTTCAATAAGCTGAGGGTTAACCACAACTCACTAGAGCTCATCTCCCAAAGGCTGGAATTCTAAATGTCATTGTCTCTGTGATTCATTCTGTTGGACATATTACATCACTCATTACACTGACATAGTGCAACCACTTCGGCATCATCAGCCCAGAGTAAAAACCCCAAAGGATGGAAATATTAAAGTTGAAGAATTAGCTCTTATAAAGAGAACATTATGATAAAACATAATGTTTAAAGTAGAACAAATGTATTTGAAAACATAGAAAGTTTCAATTATGATCAGTCAGTCAGTGTGAATATTTGTACTTCAATAGACTATGGCTGCTACCACACTCACGTAGTATCTGCAGTTCACCACATTAAATTCAGTTACAGACATAAGGGATGGCACCATTGCCCTGGACACACACAGCTGACTGAAAGGAATACGAATCTGAGAGGGTCCAACAAGTGCTTCAAACAGATACTCTTCTGAAGCACCACAAATAGGGCATAAAAAGTGTCTAAGTAATCTTAGATTTGCTGCTCCTTGGATGGATTTCTTATAACTGGATCCATTCTTGAATGTATGAGAGGATGAATGAAAGGAAAAGGGATTAGTTTTTAAAGACTGTGTTAGTAACTGGTTTCCAGACTCCTTAGTATAATAGGGTACCACCTACCAGGCTTTCACATCATCCCATCTTGTTAGCCCCCAGGCTTAAAATCCTGAACAGATAAGTAGCCTGCATTCACTTCAACCACTCACTTCAAAACAAGCAGGTATTTCACAGTTCCTTGTGGCATGTGTGCTTCCCAGAATACTAGGATTAACTTCATTGTCAGTGTACTAAAGCAAAATGCTTTTCCAAAAGCCTACATGAGCCACACTACTGAAATGGTTTACATGTGCATCCCAGAGCTCTGTCAGATTGAGCAGAAGGGATTTGATACAGTCATTTGATAACATCCAGCCAGCCAATATAATAATGCCATTTATAATGCTGTAGTACAAAGAACCCGAATTACTTCAGAATACACAGTTGCAGCTCACAAGAGGAATATGTGTAAAAGTATTTTACTTTTATCTCTGCAGTCCGCTTTCCATTTCCTTTACACTGAAGTTTATACCCTTGTTTATAGAGAACTATGTACATGCTTCTTTGTAATAAATAATCTAATCCAACACACAACACCAATGTGCAACACTATCATAATCTGGAGAATACAATATTTCTCAAGGTTATCCCGCTAAAATTCAGGGTTCTGTTCAGTCATAATAGTGAAATGATTTCATAAACAAATACTTGTCTCCCAAATATTCATGAGGCAATCTTTCATTTTTAGGATTAAATACATGTCAGAGATACAGCTGGAATTTTCGTTGAAAATAAAGATGTCTAAGATTTCTTACATTCATCTTACAGGGCTATTTTTCTTATTTAATGATTTACCTCATTTCCAACTAGCAAATTTGTCTCTCGTGTCAGCTTATCTGAACGTCAAACATTAAAAAAAACCCTAATATTTAATCCTGATAACATTTAAATATTACAGATAATTATTACATTTCTCCAGGTTCCAGCATTATTTTCCACACTACCCATGTTTAACTCTCTGGTTTTCCCTAAAATCAGTACTTCTTGTCCACAACTAGAAACTTCAATTCCACTAAAATACTACTCTCAATCCAAAATGTTAATCTTATCAGTAGTTAGAGAAATAAGGAATTTATTCATATTTCATTCACAAGCAAGACAATTTTATATCATATTCTCTCTTGTCATAAAACCATGGGACTTCATCAATTCATACCTAGCAAGGACCACTATAGTTGCTCTATTTTATTGTTAAAAGAAATGTGGCAACTCTTCCATATTCTAGATTGCAAGAAGGACAATACACTTTTGGGTTTTGTGTCTAGTACTATTAACATGAATAAATCTGATCATATGTAGAAAACAAATTACTGAAGTTTATTTCTTAACAGTAAAAAAAATCAATTCTGTGGTTTCGTGTGTGTGTATATATATGTATGTATATGTGTATATATGTGTGTGTGTGTGTGTGTGTATATATATGTATATATGTAGACACACACATACACACACATGTTGTATGGCCTGTAATTTTCCTCTCTGTGAATAATATCCTCCACACTGATCAGAAGGCTTTTGTGCTCCAGTAGCAACAGCTCCTGTCATTAAGATTTAAGTTGCATGGGGCACTTGTAATGGAATTATAAAATCTATTTCTAAAAGAATGATTGATTTAATTCATTACCAGCTTTCAGTATACAATAAAAATTTTCTGAACCTTAGAAAAAAATGTCGAGGCAAATCCAAGTGACAATAAATCACCTGTATAAATGTTAACAAAATGGACTTAAGACGCAAAATCCACTATGCATGGCCGCAGTGAATGCTGTATAAATAAAACATATTTTCTTTTTCACTAAGTAACAATTCAAGGAGTTAAAATAATTCAGTGTAGTAGAAAATGGATAAAAGCTGGCTGTAGCAGAGTGCACAGTAAAGATCCTTATTGACTGATTAGCAATTTGTTTCTACAAACACTGCACAGCAGTTGCCTTACTTTGCAGCAGGCTATTAGAGCCTAATGAAAAATGTGCATTTTTGTTAGAGTTAATGGTCTTGAACAGAAGCCCTGTGCTTCTACGAGGCTTTATTCTGTACTTAAATTATGGATTCATGTCTGTCATTACAGCTATTGTCCCTTGTTTGTACAATATGTGCACATTACACAGTTTTGTGTTTACAGAGTGACTCCAGTGAAGATGAAGAATAAAACCTGTCACTCTCAGATGGCAAAGGCACTGTCCTGTAAGAACAAGCAGCAAGACCCTGTCAGCAGATGGGCTGATGCCTGAGGAACAAATTTAGCTGGGTGTTTCCTGCTTTTGACATTTCAGGCTCTTGCTTGAAAAGTTCAGCTCAGGGAGTGGTCTGCTGTACATGGCAGCTGAAGTTACAAGGAATAACACTGTAGATGAAGTTCTGGATTAATTAGGGACCTAGGCACTGGCTGGGGATTCCACTGGGAAAGCACAGAGCTGTGCAAGGTACAGGCACCACAGCAGGGAGAACAGGGCAGTGTCACACAGAAACCTCTCTGCTGCCACCAGGCATGGAGCTCAGGATGTCAGCGCAGCCAAGAGCCAGCCCTGTTGTACAAACCCATGGCAGCAAAAAGCTAAGGATGACATAAATGGGCACACAGCCAGCCCTGGGCCTGGAACATACAGCAACTATTCCCTGGCCATAAAGCAGAGGCTCCTGGAATAGACTCTCAGCATAGATCACTCCAGGACAACAAAAAGAAGATGAAGATGATGAAGACAAAGACAATGAAGAAGAAGACGAAGACACAGATGAAGAAGATGAAGACGATGACGAAGCAGATGAAGACGAAGACTAAGAAGATGGAAAAGACAAAAAAGAATAATTTAAAAATACATATAAGAAGAATAGTAATAGGAATTTTAAAATAGAAGAAGATTAATAAGAATTTAAAAATACATATAAGAAGAAAAGTAATAAGAATAAGAATAAGAATTTAGAAGCATATAGAAGAAGCAGAGAAGAGTAGTTAGAATACCAAAGAAGAGGAGTAATTAAAACAAGGAGAATAAAAAAGAAAAAGAATAATTTAAGAATACAAAAATGAAGATAAAATTTAATGAATAAGTAAAACTAGTAAAATAATTTTTATTACATATTGTATATTTATATTACAGTCTATGAGATAAAAACATGAACATACAATATGTTGTAATTATGATACGTTATAATTTCCCTAAAAATAACCAAAGAAAGACAGAACTGTTCCAATTACTGAAGAATTTGTGTATTTCTATCAAAGTCTGTAAGAAAAGAGTCACTGGATTCCATGTCCTGTGTCCCAGAGCTACTGATGTATTTTCACCCTCAGTGCCAGTGAGTGCCCTGGGAGCAGTGCCTGCTCAGCCCCCAGCGCCAGCGGGAGTTCCCGGCCAGCAGGGCAGGGCTGTCCCAGCTCTCAAGGCAAACTGAAGGCACCCGTGCAGCCTGGCTGAGAGAGAACAGTGCTGGAAGCCCTTTGCAGCAGGGCTGTGCTGCAGGGACAGCAAAGCCACCACAGCCCCTCTCAGGCGCCGCCCACGGCCGGGGAACTGGGCTGGGTTAGAAAGGCAGCAAGAGCTTGGCATGGGCGAGGAGCAGCGGCTCCTTCCCAAGCTTGCTGTGGCTGTAAGAGTGCTGCAGAGAGTCCTCTCACCATTTGCACTTCTATTTTTCACACAAAACATCCACCAGAAGGAACTTGCAGCTGACCCTGTGGCTAAAGCCTTGCACCCTCTACTCACCTGTCCTTGCCCAGGGCCTGCTCAGCAGAAAGCAGCTGTGGAGTCACTTGTGGAGTCCATACAACTCCTGCCTCAACAGAATGGGAGCCACTTGTGGAGTCCATACAACTCCTGCCTCAGCAGAATGTCTGGGGTTGGCAGGGACCTCACAGCTCATGTAGTTCCAGCTGATTATCTCCCCCTCTGTGTCTCCCTCCCTCTAACAGGTGTTACCTCTTTCTTTCTCTCTCCCTACCTGACATTTCTAATGCAATCTAATCTGTGTTGTTGAATAAAATCCCTCTGTTGCCATCCCGTGGTCTTATTTGTCTCTTAATCAGGGCCTTATTTGAAACAACCAAGTGAAAAGTAAAGCAATTTGATAAGATATAGATGATTTTGAAATAATTCTCATCATCTTCAAGGGAAATTTAACAATCTCCATATCAAGCAGGTCCTTTTTCAAATTCCTTTCCTGAAAGTACTCCACAGAGGAAGCTGTGACAAACTCAGTTATCAAAGTAAGAGACATTCAAGTGATTTTTGTTAGCACTAAAATGTCTGATTCCTAAATATTCTGTGCTTAAACAAAGCCACCTGGATGAGCAAACAGGCCCTGCAACCAGCCAAGTGCAGGTGTCACTGTGACAATTTGTGCCTCTTCCAGCAAACCCTTACAAAAGAATTCACACAGTTTCTGCAAATACTGCCTGTCTGGGTGAGATGTCTGTTTTCCTCTATTTTTTTCTTTCTGATCATCCTGAGGGATGACTTTGGGACTGTTTTTTATTTTCTTGTCCTCTGTTTATTCATTTTCCTAACCACTTCTTTTGCTGAAGCAGGGCTTGTGACGATAATGATGGTAACAATAGCAGAACAGAATGTGGTGATTTTTTTGTGCTGTTAAGATTTTTGTTTCCTGCAAAAAAAATTACTATTGATTGTTCATCAAGTTATCTGCTGCAACCTATTATTTATACCCACTCCAGTTCAGACTTTGCAGAGAAAATTATGTGGCTGTTGATGTGAACAAGTGCACTGTATATGGAATGTTATTTTTTGATTGCTAAGCTTCCTATAAGAAAATCTATTATTAACTTCTAAATTCTTGTGAGTTTTGATAAGAATCAAAAAACTCCTAAAGCTATTCTCAGTTAAATAAATACCTATTTCCTTAAAATAAAAAACATAAAAGGAAAAGCATGTTCTCACCCTATCTGCACACACTGATCACCTCAAAGTGTAACAGTTTCATGACTACCATCACACAGTTATAAGCCCATAAACACAATCCATTTACTCTGAGTTTGTACATTACAGAACAAACATCAACACCTGTTGATATCATATCTCCTTTCACCCTTGCATGTGTGGAAACATCCAAAACATTCATTTAGCCTAAATTTTTCTCAAGCCTCCTGAAAGTGATGAACAGTAGTGGCTACACTCTGGTCAGATGGTTGGAAGTCCAAGGATTACTAACCAGGTGTACTGAGTAGTGTGGTGTAGCAACTTGTCAGTTCCCCATCAGAGAACCACAAGAGTTTTGCAGGATTTATAATGACTTGTTGGCCTGGAAACTTGTACTTCAGGGCAAGGTCATCCACACGAAAAACCCTGGGCCAAACCAGTGCACGTGGAAAATACAGTCTCCTCAACCTCTCCATGGGCACTGTTCACTTCCACTACAGGAGGCTGCTGCTTTGTTTCTGATTTTTGTACATTATTCATAATAAAAAAAATACCAACATTTTTCCTCTAAGCTAGGATCCCCAAAAGTCTCAAATCTCCAGTCTTCTCATCCTGTTGCTCAGCATGTTCCCACTAATTCAGGTTCGTCTCACAACAATAATAGCTGGATTTTTTTTTCAGCAAGAGCCCATGCAAATATCATGTCTTAAAAACACACTGCAGGTCGTTCACAGACAATCACATCAACTGAAAATATAAACTACATCCAGAGAGCTGATTTATTCATTCTGATTGCCTAAGTATCACCTAGCACAGTGCTTCTCAATCTCTTTTAATTAGAAGGACGACAGATCTTTATGAAAATTGTATAGGCCAGCTTATGCCATGCTGTCTCTGTAGTTTTTATTTACACCAAATGGAAATTAGATTTACATTTTAAAGGTCAAAGGTTGTCTACAGTTTCTAGCTTGCTTGCAGATAAGAGCCCATGTATGGAAACATGTTGACAATTTTTTTGGTTCAGTCAGATTGCAGACTGCCTGACAATGTCTCATAGAGTTTATTAAATACAAACACATGGCCCCCAAAGGCATGAATAAAAAATTATTTACTGGGTCAACTAATTTGTGATAAGAACACAGACACAGAGGTCTGGCACATACCAGCAAAACTACAAGAAAGAACACATGGTTGGAACATAAAGCATGTATTTAGCACAAGCAAGAGTTGACATCTTAATTTGGGGACAGCAGGATTTAGGACATGACAAAGGCATGGCAGTTTTTCCTGATTTTTAGAATCAGCTACGAGGGTTTGTAATGAAATGAACACTTTTCCCATCTCATCAGGTTGAATCTAGTCCCATCATCCCAAAAGGGATCTTTTGGGATGGCTGACAAATGTTTTGGTTTTACTCCAAAAACAACATGAGAATTCTGATTTTTTACTTACTCCCTTTGGGGAAAAAGGGAGTAGATCTCTTCCAGGTATTACTATTCAGAGTTTAAAACTTATCTAAAGCCTTAGAGGGAAATTAGGAGAATTCTTCTTTGCCATCTCTCTTCAATGCCTGTTCAGAGCTATTTCTAAAGCTGACTTTGCCCAAGCCACAAGGCTTTATCTTCTATGCCTACTGAATTCTGTATTTCACTAAGTTTTGTAACTTAAAAAATATTACTAGAGGCCTTTTTATTTTTCTGCCTAATAATTCCCTTGAGAAAACTTGTACATTTAAAAACTTTAAGTTATCTTAAACTCAGTGTGATTTTTTATGCTTCTAGGAGAATCTCTTCAGTTCTACAGTATTTATCCTTTCAGGGACATATTTTCCTCCACACTGACGGCGCATTAAATTTATTGGAAGCTGCACATCTCAGAGAAAACTGACATGATAAATCTGACTGTGCTGCTGCCCTTTCTGAGAATGCAGATTTTTTTATTTTATAAAAAGTAAGAGGAAAAAAAGTTCTTACTGTATTTTAACCCATTACATTTCCAGAAACTGAAATCTGGTTTTGTGCTTTCCTGAAAGAAGAAGAGTCGCAGAATAACCTTCCCTGCTGGGCTGGCTTTCAGCAATGAACTTGGCTGACCTTAGAAGAAAAACAAAATTGCATTATGTCAGACAGAGTCCAGATGCCCTGCCTTTTTCCACAACAGCTCTTGTATATAGAAGCTTAAGGACATGAGGCTGTTAAAGGAAATCCTAGAGACATATGATCATAGGTAAAACCTTAAAATACATAGCAGTAATGAACCCACTGTAATTTTTTTTCACAAACATATCTTCTGCTTGGTTGATATTGCTATAGTTCATCTTAAATTGCTACCATTAATTTAGTGAATTAGTCATCAACTATTTACAGCTAGGCGCAGAAGCATTTGTCTTAAACATCAAAAGAAGGGAAGAAAAATAGCTTTTCCTAGTACTATTGTGTGTTTAATTTTGCCACATAATGTGACTGAAGTCATTAGTCACTGATGTATTTCTTTCTGGAAAGGGCAAATGATCAGTTATAGAGTTGTCCAACAAAATCAAAAAGTATACGTATTTTCTGCTGCATAATACAAGCTGACAGGAGATACTGTCTTGCATCCTGAGCCTGTAAATTTTATCAGAAGACCAGAAAAGGCTGCTTCCTCTAACGGGGTCCCTTTCCCTCTCTTCTTCTCCAGGATGAACATTCCCAGGTGTCTTGGCTTCTCATCATAGAAATGATGCTCCAATCCTTTAAACCTCTTTTGGACTCTTTGATGGACTAATTTCAGTATGTTCATGTCTCCCTCATACTGGAGACAACACTCCATGGGTGCTCTCACTAGTGCTAAGGGTGCCCTCCCTCACCTACTGACCATGCTCTTCCTAAAGCAGCCCAGGGTATCATCAACTTCCTTTGCCACAGGGCAAATTGTTGGATCACAACCAACTTCTCTGCCCTGCAGGACTGACTCCCAGGTCTTTCTCTGCAAAGGTGGTATTTTAGGCAAATGTACGTGACTGTTTACTATTTACCTCCATACATACATGAAAACCAACAGGAGAAAAATTGAGACAGGAGGCATAGGATTCTCATAATATTCACAAATCTAGTAGGTGCTTTAAGTCACACACAGTTTTTATTCCCTTCTGTGGTAAAAACACCAAATAAGTTGTTTCTTATGTATGCATTTTATTAGGAGCCAAGCTCAGCACCTGTGGGTAGAGCTGGATGGGACTCTTTCATCTCTCAGTAAGTCATTTACAACGAGGCATGAGTGGTAATTTGCTATCTTAAATAAACATGTAGCTGAGTGATGACTGTGGAAAAAGGGTATGCAAGTTACAGTTTGCCTGGAGGGATTTAATTTCTCCAGTGAACATTCTCATTCAGCATCTGAGCTCTGCAGTCTGGTGATTAATCTTCCTGAATACCAGACTGCTTGTAACAGGTTCTGGAGGTTCCTATTTGGAGTATGCAGCACTGCTAATTAACAAATCCACAGAACATCTGACATGTGTGGTCCTAAATGAGCCCGACTTATTAAATATATTTATTAACACCTTTTGCAGTCAGATACACAGAAATATTATGGGTAAAGCTATTGGATGCACCTAGGAAAATAATTAATCTTGTAAACAAGCCAGCAGAGATTGGGATATAAATCAAGGCATCTGCTACCTTATGGTGTAAATTAAATTTTTGTTGTCTTTGGTTGAATGCTGTGTAATACCTTAGCAAAGATCATCAGCATGTTCACAGCAATGTCCAGATATTGTATAACAAAGAAGGAATTGTATATGAAGAATTAAATGTTGCAGTGATCAGATGACTGTTTTTTACAGACAGCTATCAAGAAAAATAGTGTATTCTATCATAATATAGTACTAAACCTTTGTTTCAGTGTATGATGGGTGTTCTGTCTGTGGCACATAGTATCTGACCATTGATGGACTGAATTTACCCCTGCTTTTAACCCAAAGAACTTCATAAGGTCTCATTTATGCTAAAGGGTTTTAGAATGCCTCTGACTGGAAAAAAAAAGAAACAGAAACAAATAAAAATATGGTTTGATGTTAGACCATTAACATATCATAAAGAGATTAGGCATGCAAACATAATAATAAAAGTGTACAGAATATGAAAGACACAACTCTGAGTGTCTCCCTTATTGCACTGGTGAAATTCAAGTAGGAGCCAAGGAGACACTTTAGATTTCTTCCTGTACAAGCTGCCTGGAATACACCCCTGATCAGAACCTTGAATTAGGTTCTGATCAAGTTCTAAGGCATGCTCTGATTCTGATTGAATGCAAAGTATTTCAGCTTTTCTCTTCAGACAAAACCAGCTGGCATCTGTTGGTTAGTTGAGGTCATTATGGACTAAGCTACTTGTCATCACTGCTAGATGGCTGCCAATGACAGTGATCATATTCAAGCTATATAAAAAACCCCACTGTGATGCTTTTCAGAAACACTCTGGAAAGTCCCTGAATTCTCGCTGTCAGTGTGACTGTGAGCTTTGCTTTAAGCTGCAAAGAGCATTTGCTGTCTGCTGAAATCTGAGAAGGATGTGGCTTTTGAGCACAGAGGTTGCCAGTGCCACTCCTGCCCCTTGCAAGAAGATCCTACAGCCCCATACCATTATTAAGAAGACACTTGTTTACTTTGGCTGCCTTAAACCAGTAAGCTTTCCTTGCACCCTGTGGGGACAAGAGTCCAAGGAGACCACATGCTGCTCTCTGCTTCTTCTCACAGCAACATAACTCAAGCTGTGTCTTAAGCAGCTCAGGTCATGATCTTATGGGCTGTGAATAATCTGAGACTAACTAGAATTTCAAGTGTGATTTAGGTATTGCTTTCTGGGAACTTTCTCTTCCCTCTTACTACCAGTTAAACCTCCTATAATTCATGGGGGTTTATTTAATATAGTGAGCTGGAATGGATGTTATGCATTAATATTTTATCCAGAAAACAAGACAGTAACTGTTTATTATTACAGTCATGACCTACATTAAAAGCATTAAGTAGTATCTGTGAAGTTATTTTAAAATTTTGAAACAATTCTTCATAGAGTTAAAGCATTAGAAGAACTGTTAGACTCTGCAGGCTTAGGAAGAAAGAATTTGTTAATCCAACTCAGCAGATGATTTCTAGGACTTTACAGTGGCAGGATGTACTTCTTCACAGTCTCAGCTGCAGCTTCTTAGTGAAATGCAATGACAATTAATCTCTGCTCAGTATTCCCACAGCACACTGTGTACATTGTCCACTATATCTCCCATTTGCAAGTAAACAGCATCTGTAGGACCCACTGTAAATGCATTGTTTGGTAAATGCCAGCTGATTTGTGATCTTTATACAGGAATGGTGGCACCAAGCCACTCACCTTCTTCCTTTTAAAGTACAAAAACTCCTTCAGAAAACACTAAGTGACAGAAACACGAGCCAGGACTGCTGCAAACAATTTTGAGTGGACTGCATTTCCTTTCCCTGGACCAACACCTTCAGTTCAGCTATGAAGCTTTTCTCATCTAGGCCTCTCCTATGCCCAGCTCCTGCAAATCATCCTGTCATAGCAGCAGCTTTCTGCTCCCACAGGAGTCCCCCAGCACTGATGAGCAGTCTCAGGAAAGTTCAATATGCCAAGCCCCTCTCAGCAGGGATAGGGGCTACAGAAGCCTGAGAGGCAGCACCATGTCTCAGTAACACCATGCAATAAGAAGTTTCCAGAAGTGTCTCCTCTTTGAGGGGTGGATTGCACTGTAGCTCCAAACTTCACTTAACTTTCTCCTATGTCAGTATTTCATTATCTGTACTCTTCAGCAACTCTACATTTTGTTGATGTCATGTCAATCTGAACAAGAATTTCTTGAAGTGAGGACGTAGCACACAAAGTTCACTGTAAGATTTGCCTTGAACACAGCCTCATTTATGTTTGATTTTAAAAGATGTCTTTCTACATTTTTAACAAACTCTGCGTTACAAGTTGAACATTAGATTCACAGTACAAGTTTAAGAACTTCTAACTTGTGCAGTGCAACTTGGAAGAACAAGGTCAGACATCCTGGCATCTTTAGAAAACTAATGGAGAGAATTAGGAACAGATCCAAAGGGCAATACAAAAAGCACATGCCTAATACAAAAAGCAGCCAAGAAATTTTATTAATTAAAAGTTTCACCTCCATCCTAGATATTAGGCATGGGCCCTTTCAGTCTTGACTGAGGTACCCTCTCACAGCAGAAAGATGGTCTCAGGAAGAAGAAGGTCCTGAACTGTGTTAAAAATACTTATTTCTCAGGAGTAGGTCCTCCCCCTATATATATACAATGTTCTGAATATGAAAAACACCCATTAATTCCCTGCAGAAGCCAAGATGAGAGCTTTCAAGGCTGAGAAGAGAAAGGTAAATATCTTACTTTGTAGCCTGCTGATTATAACATTAACCTGAAGGATGGAAGGCTTGGGCTCTGGCTTGAAGGGTGACTAATGGTCACAGTGGTCTTGACAAGTAATCTCAGAGTGTCTGGACTATAGACACCTTGTAGGGCAGAGGAAATTTTTAAAAAGTCTTCTGTGGATCTTCACAACATCAGCAGGAAAGTTTTCTGCAACTCTAAGCAACACCTGATGCTCTGAAAATACCTTAGAATTCAATGACACCCCCCTGTGGAAAAGTAAACTTCATCATTATGGTACAAATATTACGGTGTGCTGCTAAGGCTGCATAAAAATATTACCTCTACATCTCTTACCAAAGCAGTGCTGCATTAGGCTTTACAAACTGAAGTACTTGCTTGAAATATTACATTAAAAATTAAATATCTATATTACACTTACACTTATCAGATGGAAGGAGAAAGACGGATATTTGGACAGTGACAATTTATTATACTGCCAGTAAGGAAACCTATAATTAGAAAGCAATAACTATTTTTCACAGTAGCTCCAAAACTCTTGAGCTAAATTAGTCCTTTATTAAGTCTGTTGTAGTCTTTTGGTAAGCAGGATTGCAGGATTGTCCTGCTTGAATTAAACCTCCTCATTTGATAGACTTTCAGCCAAAGCACTTAAAAGATTACCAAAAGAAAAAAAAAAAAAAAAAAAAAGAAGGAAAAAAAGCACAGTACTGTTGAAAGACCTGATGGTCTCTTTGTTTGCAAGTGCAATGATTAACTGGTTCATGTGTAGGTTGTAGAACAAGTTTTAAATTACTTCTGCAGAGGCTAATAAAGCAACATTTTTCAGTATAAGTAAATTTACATTAATTCAAAATCACAAATATAATGATGCCTATTTTTTTCCTTTTCTCTGCAGCCATCACTGATTTTTGATGTGTATATTAGCAGCACGATGCAGGACGCTCTTTTATCTTTTTCTGTCTGGCTTTGCAAAAGCATCAGCACTCCTTAGATTCCAGGAGAGCACTCCTCTTCATTCCAGTGCATTCTTCTCTAAGGCAAGAAAATGGCCTATAAAATGTTTTGAAAGTTAATTTTAAACCAGTACCAGAATGGCTCTTAAAAGCAAGCTTTTACTATAAAATCCTGCTTCCAGCTACAATTTGCTGAGGTCTAATGGCCATCTGACAATTAGACTCTCTGTACCCACATATGAAAGAAAGCAGATATACAAAGAGCTCTCAGCATTTCTATATCTCAGCAAGAAAAAGCTCCAATTCAAAATGAAGCTCTCCAAGCATATGCCAAAGAATGGAGAGGACAGGTCAGAGGGCCAGTTGTTTGCGTCACCATAGGTTTCACTAGACAGAATGCATTAGGAATATTTATGAGTTGGACGAGCAGAGTTGCCCGTAATGCAATTGCAGCTCATTTAATTGAAAAAAGGGAATGAAAAATGCTTACCTCAACATGTCTGCTTAAGCCGTCATCTGATTTACTCCATTTGTATCAATACAGGAAGTCAAAGAGGCAAATTAAATTTATGGACCAGTGGAAAATAAACCAATTTTCTCTGGAGAAACCCAAGTATCATAGCTCATACCTAAGTCTCCTCTTCTGTTTTCACATCAGTCATTGTACACAGCATTTTTACGCAGCAGTAAACCAATTTAAATGATCCATACATGCCAGCTATTGTACTGCTCACACACCATCCCTCCAGTGCAACTCTGCTCTCTGTAGGGCTGCTGAAATGGCACAACTCACCACGCCCAGGGTGAGGGTCTTAGCACAGGCATCCCCACTCCCCTCAGGTCTTGCTGGCATCAGTAGGGAAGTGCTAAGATGCTGGACCCTCCTGATCTCCTCTTCTGATTTAAGTCTGTTCACTTGAAAAGTGGTGCCCAGCTGTCAGAACTCAAAAGTGCTCCCAGCCACTGCTTAGTACCAATTTAGTGACAGTCTTTCTCTCCCACCACCCCAAGTCCTTTTGTTATGGTTGACATAAACACATGTGCCTTTCAAGGCTTCTTGTTCTAAGCAGCTTTTTCAGATATCTCAGTTAATTCCAACTGAAAAGCAACAGTGTGTCAAAGACAAAGCTTTAATATAAATAGGCATGTATTTGAAAATACAGCTGACATGGCAGAAGTTTTTCTAGACTTGGGATTTCTCTGACAGAAAATGCCAGACTTATCAGAACTGAAATGTTCCAGGGAATATGTTGACAAAACATCCAACTAACTCAAGGATGTTCCCATGGAAATCTGCTCTGTCACTGGCCCGTGTGACCTCATCCTTTTTGTCACCTTATCTCTGCAATGACCAACATGGTGGGAAGTCAGAGAGCCAGGAATGAAGCAGCAAGCATTTCCAGAGTAAAGGAGGTCCATTTCTAGGGAGCCTATGAAGTGAGTTTTGCTTTTTGAAAGACAGCATTTCACAGTGGTTCGTGATGGGAATCTAACCCAGGACCTCCATAGTCCCAGAAGCTTCCTCCCTTTAGAGGCAGATGCAGGGAATTTTGGAATGCTCAGCTCTGCTACATTTACTTAAAGCATGACCTTCTCCAGTGAATCTTCCCACACTCCTCAGCATAAATTTTCTCATAGTAGGCTTTTGCTGAAATCCTCCAGTATTTGAAAGAAATGGACCCAGACAACAAGCTACCTCCTTTGCGGCCAGGGAAGGTTGTCTTCGTGACAAGGTCATTAAACAGGCATCTGTTGTAACCAAAACAAAAGTAATCATGAAGTTGCCTCAGGGACTGGAAAACTTACAAGATCTGGGCTATTTCGCCTTGGTTTGGCCTCTTTTCCCTAGAAAAGTGAATAATGCAGGGACAACAAGCAGCAGAGTGCACTGAAACTCAGATGTTAATAGGAAGGACATCTGTGAATCTGTCAGTCTCTTGTGTTTGCACTCTTGGAAGGAGTTCCAAAAGCAGAGTGTGGGCCAAGTTCCCTAAGAGCTGCTTGGAGAGTTAGAAAAGCCTAATTTGACAAGGTCACTAAAAAGCAGACTGACCTAAGCTACTCTGGAGATGTAGTGTAGACGTTCTAACTGAGGTTCAGATGACCTCTGGCTGCCAGGTGACATCCTGTTTTTAGGATGGATTCCTATGCTGCCAGCATCTGAAGTTAGACAGAGTGCATCCCACCCACAGTGCTGAGCACTTCAGTATGCATTTTCAAACACATTAAAAGTGGGGGTTTTTCCACATGAACATAAGATCATTCTATCCTTGGTATATCTTGGAAGAGTTCCACCAAAATCTTTATAGAGACATGATTACATGCAATTCTCACTGCTCATTCTCCATTTTTTTCTTAGTCAAGATCAGGCATGCAGGATGGTTATTTTTCTGTTTGATGAAGTGCTGGGAGGAGAGCTAGATGCCATCTCCTTGCCCTCAGGAGACAGTGCCTGCCTTCCCCACACCATGATGATCCACGGGAATCTTGAGCAGTGCACGTCTTGTCAACAATGGCCACTGTTTGGAAAATGTTTATTTGTGCACTCAATTCTAATCCTTTAAGCAAAAACCAGCAAATTGCAAAGGGCACATGATTATTTTTGGTGCTTACAGCTTAGTTCCAAGATAAATTACTAAACTACTGAATTTTACCACCATCATAAGCTTACAAATGGCAAAAAGTGCTGAAACACATGGCTTTCTGCAGTTCATGATTAATGTTGAAGCAGAAAAGCTCCAGGCTGATTTAAATTGGTCCTCATCTTGATAGACATTAAGAAGGAAGGGGCTTTCTTTTCTGATTTTTTTTTGAGGGGGTGGTAGTATAATTATATAAAGTTTTAATTCAATAACTAGAACTGCCAAACTCAGCAGGAGAAACAACGTGATAAGTAGAAGTTAGAGAAGAATGATGCAAAAACCATCAAGGCTGGAGCTGTATCATTTATAAGCACAACGCAGCCTGGGGAAAGACTGTGTATGTTCTAAGAGGGTGACCCTAGAAACTAGACTTATATAGAATTAACAAATGAGCAAGTATAATCTATTGTTTATGACAGGTAACAAATAGCCCTGACAACAGAGTTATTTGCTTGTGGACCATGGATAGCACAGGAAACATCACCAACAAAAAACCATTTCCCTCTTTAAACAGAGCTGTCCACAACCCTAATGTGAAAGGATCACACTTGAAAACAAATAACATGAGTCTGTCTCAATGGTCCTTCTTTTCTGGATACTTATCAACTGATGATCAAGCTTACTAATTCAAAATGATAGTCTCTCCACTCATTCTCCATTGCCATCGAAGTCCAAATCTGGACTAAAATAATTTTATTCTTCAGATTCATCATTTGTGAAATTCAAAATTGGCAGGGAAAAATACCAACACACCTTCTGTATCATAAGCAGACATATATACACTCCTTGTCTTCTGTGACAGTCATTTTCTTTTAGTAGATCCCATAGCTGTCCCACCTTTGAGGTCTCCTTTGCTTAGAGCTGCCATTGATGAGCCAAACTTTTGTCCTTCCCGTGTCCTTCTTTATGACATTCTTCATGAAACTGGTGACTTTTATTTGCTATTTAACAGCTCCGTAGATACTTTTCATGTACTACTTTGTAAGAAATCTTGATCATGGGTGGGTGATAGCTGGGAGGCTCTGTATCAGGAAAACAGAGAGAAAGTAGATCTGTAAAGAGTTATTTTGTTCAACAAAACAACCCTTGAGAAAAACATTAGTAAATTGCTGCTCTAGTCCCACACACCCCCAGTGTATCCCAAACATAAGTGAGAAACACATGCTGCTCTCACTCTGCAGAGCAATCAAGGTAGGGCTCTTGAACCTCTGAGAGGACACAGAGCAGATACACACAGAAACATGAAAATTTCTAAACAAGTTTAACTAACTCCAGCAAGTTCTCAGTTTCTCTTGTGATTCCTTCAAAGTAGGTTCAGTCACTACAGGAAATTTTAGTCACACGAACTGATAGATGGCAAATTAAATCAAAACCACAGCATCTTTCACAAATGCTGCCCTTAACTTGTTACCACTATAAAGTACTCCCACTAACAACAAATTCTCCCTTTTTAGTAGACTCTGGCTTTTGTTCATTTTTCATATTTATAAGCAGTCTCAATATTTCTGAACAACTGCCAGTCTAAAATTTTCTTTTCCCTTCTATTTTGGTTGTGTAAGAGTATTTCATATGTTTGGCTCATTAACTTTATGCTGTCTTGGAAGTGAAGGCAAAAGCTCTGCTTCAAGGCATAATTTGCATGTAGCTGACAGCAGCAATTCATCAGGTTCTTGGACCTTAATATATATAAGAATCTGGGCTTCCATTTAATTTCTAAATCAAGTAAATCTCCAAAGCTTTTTCAAACAGCATTTTCTAAAAAAAAACCCTTATTAGTTAAATTATTATAATTGCCAGGGTATCACTGCATTATGTAGGCTGTAAACAGGGCTATATGCATTTAAAACCATAAAAGCCTCATTGCCTAGGGTAACCTGTGAGAGAATATTTTCTATAGATTCATACACACATATTCACCCTTTGATATCAGACCTCAAAGTCTACCTGGGGGAAAGTCTGGGATTTCTCATTTGTAAGATATTTCTAAGAAGACAATTTAAAAATTCTATACTTTATGAACATTTAAAATTACATGTGTTGGTTTATTATATTTATACTATTACTTTGTATTTTTTTTAGGCAACCTTCCTTTTCCAACAAGGTTGAAATCACCTCAAAGAGAATTAAACTTTCCAGATAGAACATTAAACGTACAATAAAACCCAAACACCTGAATCCCCCTGTCAGATGAAGTTAGTGGAGGGGTTATCCTTGATTTTGATTCAGGTACATTTGAACTGTTCAGACCCAAATGCAGTCCAGAGCCGAGGAGGAATATGGACAACTGAGAACATCATCACCATCTAGAAATGCCATCCAGAGACCTCTGTTTGACAGTGCTAGAAACTGTTTACTGTACAGCTGTCACAACTGCATTTGTGTTTTGTCCTGTATCAAAGAGGTGCTGATTGCCAAAGTCCCAGTGCAGGCTCAATCCCATTTTGGCAGACTGATTCAGATCTCAGACCAAGGTCCCTCCACAGCCCCACAGCTTCCCCCTGTCAGCCAGTTCAAAACAAGCCTAGCACACACTGACAAGTTCAGATTTTGCCTGAGTTCAGTGGAGTTAAGGCCTCTTTTTGTCCAAGAGTGGTCCTGGTTTCTCCAAAAGTCACAAATTTTCCTTTGCTTGATTGTTTGGTTGTTTTGGATTTTTTTGATTACACCTTATGCACTAAAGCCTCGGACTTGTGGGACCTGCATTCTTTATTTACCTGAAGTGGTTCAAAATCACTAGCCAGGGTTGTCCTAGGACACTTGCTGAGGAAGTGGGCAATCCTGAGCACCAGCCACAGTAGGCAGGGATTATCTATTGAAATACACAAACTGTGTCTGGAGCAAGGACTGGGCTCAGCTTTGCATGCCTGCCTGCAGCACTCGCCACCATACTAGAGAGGGTTTTGTTCCTCCTTACCTTATTCTCCTTTCAGCTGATTATTAAAGTACACACAGTCCCACCTCCTGAGAGCAAGCTGAGAACATCCCCATACAGAACAACCTCCTAACTGTGGACATGGCACTTCTGGAAAATTTTAACTTGCTACCAGCTCAGCATAGGCTCAGCTGTGTTTGTAGGCAGGGGCTTTGCTCGTGGCCCACATTTGCAGCTGCAACAGGCCCCAGGAGATTTGTTATTTCAGCATATACCAAGGATTATCATGGCAAATGACAATTATGCCAGTTAGCTGAGGTTCAGGCTTGTGGTCTGAGATGCAAAGAGTACATGGCCATGTCTGGACTGATCATACTGTTTTAAATAAATTGTAATTCAGATGACATTGCTAATCAAACTTTCCCTTTAAAAACATCAAAACAGGAGAACTCAATGGTATAATCAACACAGTTTGACAGTAAAGTATTTTATTGATTATCTGCTGTACTAACAGATGCAAAAAAAATTGGGCTGTCTGCTAGTTAATTCAATCATTGACTAAGTTTCGTGTTGTGGTTTTTTTCCCTTGTGAGGACATAAACATTGGCTGTGTAATGGCCAGTTACAAGCCCCATTGTTAAAATTATTCATAGATATATGTTTCATCTGTTGTTTTATTTTATTTAAAGAAAACAATATAAATAAAAAATAAGCTACTAATAAATTTCAGTTTGAAAGAAGCTGAAATTAATATTTGTAGAATTTCTATGTTCTGTAAGGCCTTTTTACTAAGTAATTAGAAAGTCTGAAACCACTGATTTACATTTATTCTTTAATGAAACATACATTTAGAAAATGTTTGCATCATTCTTATATATTTATTTATTTTATGAAATCTAGAGGAGGAATTTACCGGATGTTGCAGTTTATTCTTTACTTCAGTCTATAATCTGAAATTACATTCATCTTCTTTGGTAATTTGCCTAAAAGGAATCAAACTGAACTTTCAGGAAATAGTAGGACAGCTCTTTGGGAAGACAAAAGTAAAAAGAGTGGAGATGCAGCTTAAGGCACCATAATTAGTTGCTGGTATGAAATTAATTAACATCTGGCTGGCATTGGCAACTACTGACATTATTGTGGTGTCATGATACACTATGAGTAACAGAAGACAAATTTCTAGAAGAAGGAAGATCTGTTTTTCTGGGCCTGTTCCTACCAACTAGAAACACAGGAAGAACACCACACAATGTATCTATTGTCCAGTTCCGTTTACAAATGTTTCTATCATGGATGATATCTCCTTTTTTTTCTTCTTATAGTTTTCTGAGACTATAAAATCTCTTAAAAACAAACAAAATGTACTCTGTAGTCATGTTTTTGTTTGCATTATACACTCGTATGCACACATTATACACACATCCAATACCACTAATGCATTTAAATTAAATTAAAATTTTACTTGCTGCTCAAAACAGCAATCATTGGATGTGTTTTCAGTGTTTTGAGGACTGTAGTCTTGATTTGAAATAAAGTTGTAAAATCCAGTCTCTGTTTTTCTCAGTATATGCCGTTTTCCCATATTTCAGCCACCTTTCCAAGAGAATTTCCCAAATTAAGCAGAAACAACTATTACTATATTGTACACTGTGATAATTATTATAATTAGCTACTGTCATTGCAAAAACTGGATTTGTTTAATAAATGAATGTCATCTTTTTTCCATGTCTGACTCTTTCGTGATTTATTTGTGCATTATTTGTGATAATCTTTCAGGTGAGACTTTCCCTGCTTGTTCATACCCTAACCTTTCAGAAATCTAGACTCAGCAGTGAAAGCAAAAGAATGAGAAAGCTAACCTGATGGAAGGAATCTGTTCATCACAGAAGCACACCTTTTTCTGTTTTACTGATTGAAATCAGTTTTTAAAGCCATCCAGATGTTACAGTTTCAGAGGAGCACTAAAGTAGAAAACACTCCAGAGCATTTAAAGTCCAAGGGAGATTCACTGTAAAGGAGGTGGAGCCTTTATCAGTAGAATTATTGTGGTTTTTTTAAACATGAACAGGTCAAACTCTGAACCATACCAAGCTGTGCTTGTGTATTCCTGTTTTTCCTTAAGTAGCTGCACTGTGATTATAAATTCATTCTAATTATGCCTTCTGCTTGGTAGCATGCCAAAAGGTCTCTTCTTCATCTACTCTGAAATGTTCTGCTTCCTTCTGTTCTGCCTCAGTGCCTTCAGAACCTGCCATCTAGGTACACACACAACAGCAGATGCATATAACTACACTCTGCACAGAAAAACTTCTGTCTCCAAGGCAAAAATAGAGCAGATTGATGGGATCAGTATTAAACTGGTTCCCTCTAATGAGTTAAAAACTCCCATCTGTTCCATATACTAATGTGGTTGAAGTCTGCAAGGAGAAAAAAAGATCAATACAAATTTATGGGCTCTTCATAAGCATTAAATTAACAGCAGAAAAATGCAGGGTTGTGTGAAAAGGATGCTCATGATCCTCCACTGAGGCTTATAAAGCTAACTGAGCACAAAATTATGCAATTATGGCGTTAAATAAGACTTCTAGAGTAAAATATCTAGAGGATAAATAAAAAAGATGCTTGCTACAGCTTTGACAATTAAAAAGGCCTTTCTAAAGGAAGTCTGCACCATCAGTCTGTTTAGTATCACCTACCCCCTCACTCTCTCCTTTTCTGCTTTTCCAGTTTCTCATTTTAATCTTCAGCATTTCCAAGTCTCCCATTTAATTCCCTGCCCCTGTGTGTTTGCCCAGATCTTTACTTCATCAAGGTACAATTCTTTGGTACACAGAGTCAAAGGTTTGGTACTTTTCCCCTTTGGACTTCTGACCTCTTTCAAAGATGCTTTTAAAGTCCTAATGATTTACTGTGTGCTCCAGCTGTTAAGTCAGACAGTTCCTTCCAAACTGCAAAGTCCAAATGGCACATATCGAGTCAATTGGCATGTAAAGCAACAATATTAAACAGACAAACTAAAAAAGGCTTCAGTTCCTGCTGAAGCCAATCAAAATATAGACAAGCAGTAGTGCTGGCCCACACCCCCCCAAAACTCAAGTGCTCAATCTTTGCTGTTTCATCCAAGCCTAGGAGCTGCCCATCAAGTCTAGTGGCTGTCCTAGACACAGCCACAGAGCCTTCTTCTCTTCACCCAGTGGACCTTGCAGAGGGGTTTTAGTGAGCTGCTTCCAACAGGTGAGAGTCAGTGATGCCATGACCAAGCCTAATCATTTAATCAGAGCTTCTGCTAGGAGATAGGATACATAGGTGTAAGCCTTCTCTAGTGTACAAAAGGCAGAAATCCTACCTGTTAGCAAAGGCTTCAATCACTGGCAATTTAATTTAAAAGAAACACCATACCTACTTCTTGTATGTTATAAAAAGGAAAAAGTTGTAGTCAAGGCTGCATTTTTAAAAATGTCTGGGAGAACATGCTGTGAGTTTAATAAAAAGGGTTATGAAATCAAACCCTTTGGAGGAATATAGGCAGAAAAAGACACTTTTCCATGTCCCTGATGGTCACCTGTGAAGTCTCTTCCCCGCTGAGCCCAGGCAGTAATACAGATGTGAAGAATTTTCAGTCAGCACAGCAGCCATGGAAAATCATTAGGTAGTGGAGCAGGATTTTCTGGATCTAAATGCCTTCTCAATCTACTTACTCAGCAGAAAAACAAGGTTGTTGTACTGCAATAGTCTTTCTTGGTAATGACTCAAAAGTATTTTTATGAATATTGCTTCAACTTCTGCTCCTAGGTGCAAGGGGCATAAATAGAATTTTAAATCTTAGTACTATTATTAGAATGTTTTCAGGAGTCAGTATTTTCTTTGTTTTTACAGAACTACATAATTCTCAATACAAAGGACAACTTTCCATGTGCAGTCACAGCAACAAACATGGACAAAAACATTGCTTCTTGGAGATCGTGTAGTTTTAGAGAGGGGCTTTATTTTCTGTTTCCTAGTAAGATGCTGACAAACAGGGCTAGCCTTTACTGTAGTCTAGTTAGCTTTGATACTGAAGAGTAACATACAGATTAAAATCAACACTGAAAGTAAGCATCAACTCTGCATCCACAACTTGGAAGTTAAGGAAGGCAGCTTCTCTAAATTAGAAAAAAGCAGTGCTTAGTTGTCATTTTTTGCAGTTTGGTCAGTTTTTAAAGTTGATTCTGCCTACAGAGATAGCAGAATGGCTGCAGCTTGATTTGTAACACCACCTTTTTAGGGCTGGGGCTTTTCAACTGAATCCATTTCTTTTCTCATCTGCTTTGCAAGAAAGTACTAGGGACCTTTATGTATTCTTCCAGGTTTTCAGATTCCAGAGAAAAAAATGACATGTATAGCCCCAGTGAGATCCCTGCTAACAATCTGCAGTACCTGCAGAGAAGTTAGAGTAGGAATTCAGAGAAGGTGGAATAAGTAAAACAAAACCTATCAGGTCATCAGAAAAACACCGCTGAAAAGCCTCAGTGTTAAGAAGTCTTTCATCCTTTCAGATGTTCAGCGTGGATGAAGTTCAGTTTGGCTAAGAATCACCATTACTTGTATAAGAACTTAATCAACATTTTCCAGGTGCCCACTAATACCATTTAATCCATGGTTAAAAGCAGTCTAATGTTTTTCTGCTGCTAAAAGACAATGAGTGAGTGAATGAGTCCTGGTGAGCAGAAACAGAGGGAAGAGTGGAAAGTTTCCACATGCTGTTTTGAGCCATTACATGTGTCAGTATTTCCACTACGAGTAATGACTCAGAGCCAAAGGAGATAACTGCAAAACATATCATCAAAATCAAATTACAAGGTGAACATAATTTGTTTCTGGGTACTGACATAATTTCTATGTCCTGGTTTACTGGGAAGCTCTTTAAATCAAGGCATTCAGACTCTGTATTAAGATGTATTTACAACCTTGAGTAACTTTTGGTTTTTAGAGATCGCTGACCAAGTTCAGAAAAGTTTGTTCCTGTGTTTAATTAACTCTGCAAAATTTTGGGTACTACTGTCATTCTCCTTGCAACCATTGCACATCAGTTGAGACCAAGCTGTTCCCACAGCTGAGATCCTGGGTCCTTGACACTGTTCAGATCTTCTCAGCTGGGCCAAGATCTGAGCTAAGTTTGTGAGTCAGGTTAGCAGGCTGCTGCATCCAAGCAGGCTATTCCTGAAAGCACCACGACTCATTCCAACCTGATTTAAAGGTCTTCCTCTTTCCAGACTGTTTCGTATGCATGCATCTTCCTCCAGGACTTGTTGAGGTTTCTGTTGGGTCTTGTGTCCCCATTACCCAATAATAGCAGAGTTATGAGGTGCTAAACAAGCTGGTTTGCATACAAGCTCCAGGAGTGCTGCACAGACCAGCTCAGGCCTTGGCTGCCCGGTTCTCTTGTGCCTCCCCGTGTGCTTCCTCCCCACTCCCCCTCACCAGAGCTGGACTAAGCCCTCTGCACAGTCTCTTCACTACAGTTTGCTTCTCTTCCCCTTCCCAGCCTCAAGTGGCAGCAATCTTCCTGTTCCTCATGAAGCCATCAGAGCAGAGGTGGTGAACAAGCAGGGCCATATGGGAATGTGTGGGTGGGTGAGGTGGACAGCTAATGCAGAATCAGGAACTCCTGTGCTTCAGTGAAAGTGGACACACTCCTGCTGACATTCTGCTCCACCATGGGGTGAAGCTTCTATAACGTAATGGCTATGGCCCTTCTTGTCATCCAAATCACATAAGAGGAGTGACAGAGACCTTAAAAAGTGGAGAGGTTCATGTCCCAAGTAACATATCCAAAATGTGCAGATTCCTTAAATAAAAGCTCCAGTAATATTGAAATATTAATCAGTGTGTGGTAATACCATGCTCAGCACAGTCAGGGATGCTGACAGTGTCCCTCTTCACTAAAACAAGACATCTTTCAACATCTCATCAGTTCTTGATTCAGAAGGAACCACTGATCTTTTAGTCTAAACCCTGGAACCAAAACTTCACCTATTGTACTCCACATTATCTCTGAACTCTGATTCAGTTCAGCCAGAACCGAATCAAATATTTCAAACATATGTCCAGCCAGGTTTCTCAAAATTCTAGCTGTGGGAATACACTACATCTACCTTGAATTGCTCCAGGAGGTAAGCATATTCACCATTTAAAATATCTGCAACTTGTTTAAAATTTTTATTTGCCTAGCAAAGACCCTGAGTTTTCTGTTGTTGCATTAAAGAGCTGTTGTTTTTCTGAAGCTTTTCCTACGTGTAGGTATCTGCAGATAACGAGGAAATCACATCTGCAACTTGAATAATTTAAGGTAATTTGTTCAGGTTTCTACCTCTTCTCCAGACTACAGCTTAGACTCTTTCAAAACCTTTTCAGCTTTTCAGAAATGTTCTCCAAATCAGGACCTCAGAGCTGAAGGGTTCCAGTGATGGCCTTGCCATGACACAGACACCCTGCCTTTCCTCCTACCTGTGCCTTTGCTGATACCTCCCAAGGTCTCTCGAGATCTTTGGCTAACTTCCTCAATGGAAATACCTGTCCTGCTAATTGTAGCATCCTCTTGAGACATTTTCAGTGTCAGCAAAACAGTGTCCTATCTCAAAAGTGGGATCTACAGTCTTTGTTTTGAAATCCAGTCTTCAGTTGTCTTCAAAGGCCCACAGCTCAGATCAACCCACTTACAGAATAATCCAGCTCATTCCATATGCCTAGCTTGTCCCTCTCTCTGTTTACTTACCCAGTAGCTTGAGGTCACCTGCAAATTGTGCAAACAATAATTTTCTGTTTTCTCCCAGATGATTGATACAAGTATCAATAAAGGTATTAATAATGACTTTAATTTACTCACAAGATACACGTTTGATAAGAAAAAGCACATTTACAGGGAAGATTAACAGGAGAAAAGACTGACATCTGCCTGTAATCCAAACCAGTATTTTGATGTTCAGTGCACAAGAGAGAGGACTAACACAGAATAAAGCACATGCTTTTGCTTTGACTCTGTACAGACAATGCTATTCAGATCCTTCAGACAACAAAACATTTTAAGTTCCCAGTCCCTCCACCCACTATGCATAAATCCTCTACCACAGTTCCTCATTCAGAAATAGTTTTTTGTCTTCATAAGCTACATATTCTTATTCTTTATTTAAATGAGAGAATCCAGTTTCAAAGCAGCAACTCAATTCCATCTTCTTTAAACACAATGGAAACTTTCCAGATAGTGCATTAGATGCAGGATGAGATTAATGAGATCCTTACTCTTCACTGTAATTTTCCAAATGTGTATTTATAAAGTGTGTACTAAATTTCAAAGTTGATTGTTTAAGCAGAACCACTTTGATATCTTTGGTCCCAGACGGAGGTCCTGAGATTTCACAAGCTTAATGCAGGAAAAAGAAACAGGCCAATTCAAAGGCAGCTGATCTTTCTTTGTCATTTTTACTGTTGTGTTCAGCTAGTACACAGAAACAAGTAATTGTCACCATCCACTCCTAGACACACAGCTGACCATGCAGACCATTGGTAGCCCAAAAGTGATCAGCCCTTGAAAAAAATCATCTTTTCAGTCCTCCACATTTGTCCATGGTGCAAGCCAGCCTCTGTGAGGTTATCCTGAAAGTAAAACAAAAACATGGCAACTATTCAGGCATGCTGATGCAGAAATATATGGTTCTTCCCTGAAAGGAGAAATCAGACTCCAATCTTATAAAACAAGCAAGCTGCTTCTCCCATGGCCTTGCAAAGAGAGAAACAAGGGGATCAAAAGATGTTCAGTGCCACTGAGGGATAATTCATGAGACCCTAGGAGTATATTCTGCTAGGAGAATATACTCAACACTACTCAGCAGAATCACAGTACCCTGCTATTCATATTGAAAGAAATCAGCTAATCCATCAAAAGCCAGCAAGGTTATGTATTTTATTCCCCTGCCCTCAGCTGAAAGGATTCAAAACATTTTCTTTCCCCTGTCCAAATTTTGCATCAATATTCACAAATGACCTTGAGAAAAATAAGAAAAGTTATAGAAATGTTTTAATTATATAAAATAGTGAAATGAATCCTTGCAGTGAGTAGCAGGGAAGTTAGAATGAAGACAGAACACAAAAATTACTAGAATACTAGAAACCAGAAGGAAATAATTATGATTAAGCAGTGAAAAAGACTCCCAGTAGCATGCATAATAATGAAACCATTTACAGATTACTAAGAAAACATTCCCTGACCATAATTGAGGGTATCTATCATTTTGTGGGTGCAAATTTTGAACTATCTGCAGCAAAACCTTAAGGGGGCAGAGTTCAATCTCTTTCAAGTTGAATGTGGTCTCAAAGTACCACATGGTCCTGTTATAAGCTGCTGGGAAAGCCAAACACACATTGCAAGCTTTCTCTTTTCCAAGACAATGTTTCATTCATAGTTGGTAGCTCTCTATTTTGAAATTCTCTATTTAAATTAAATAATTAATTTACATTGTCTTATATTTCTGCTCTCCTGGCTTTTATTGTAGATTTGTATTTGGAGTGAAAAGTGGGGGTTAGGTTTGCATATTTTTATGGTTGTTACTTTAAACAGGCTTCTCTCTCTGATACATGATAGCTCTGGTCTTCAGTAGACTCATTTTGCCATCACACCTGAGCCCAGAAGTGCTAGAAAACTGCCACATTGTTTGTGAGAAAGATGGTTAAATCTACTCATGGCCCTACACAGCAGGAGATATTTCTCACCTGGAGTACAGTTGAGTTTCTAGGGTCACCAGCTGTTCTAAACATAAAGCACATAGCTTCACCCTTGGCACACATTCCTCCATTTCTCCTAGAGATAATTTTTTACAAATCAGAGTGGGAATTGTGAGAGCTCCATTTGTACATCAAGCATAAGATTCAGTCAGCCAATTTCATCTCCCTTGCTCAATTCTGAGAAATCACCAGTGATTAAGAAACATTTTTGCACAGAGACATGAGAGCAGCTGTTCACAATCTCACTCTGAAACAACTCAGTTTCCAGCTGAGTTTCTTTCTCAAAGGTATTATAGAAATTGCAAGTGCCAGAAGTTTGAACTGGCACAGAAAAAAAATTCATTAAGTAATTTTTTCATTTATTAATTTGTCATAAGTGAGAATAGCAGTAACCCATTTGCTGTATTTTATATAGCTGAGACGCTCTCCTCTCAAGTGCTTTATTACAAACAGTTTGAAAACAAGTCAAAGAAAGAAATGCATACTAACAGAGAAAAGCTTTAATCAGAGATTATAAAACAAAACAAAATGCCAGATGAACCAGGTCTTGTTCATCTGTAAGGTCTGCAGTTGTGCCATTAGCTTTAGCTCACTACAATTTGTTCAGGGCAATGGTGAGTTTCATGTAAAAAATCAATGGTTCAATCTTGCCCTATAAACATCAGGTAGCATAGCTGTCTACAGCATTCTGGCAGATTTGGGACAAGATGGATGATTCTTTCTTTGAAATTTGCTCTCTGAAAGCAGAAAAATGACCAGAGGCTAGTATATTAAAAACAGCACAGTCTTAAAAAAAACAAACAACAAAACTGTCTAGAACAATTAGAAAAGTCAAGTACACTGTTTACTTTTTCCTAATGCAAACTGATAGCCACTCTTCAGTGTAATTTGTATTGTCCAAGCTCAAAGAATTATCAAGTAAAGCAGTAACAAACACAACCTCCACAAGAGAGATGAGGTGCCTCATCACAACATACCACCAAGGCAGCTCTTTGGAGCTGCAAATATCAACCCTCTGGCTTCCAAGGCAAGGGAGGCAGCCCTGGCTCCTCCTGAGGAGCAGGGGCAGATCATCATATGAACAGGCACAAACTGCTGCGTAGGAAGAGAGACTATGGCATTGATCTGAGTGTTTAAGCACTATCACTCCACTCTTACTGAGAGGTGGAAACCCCTCAGCCACTGACTGCTCTAGGGGCACTGTGAGAGCTCTGGACATCACACTGTCACACAGTGTGTGACACCCCTCGATACTACCAACAAGGCACAGGAAGTGCAGAGTCTCAGTTAAATTCACACATAGGTGGAAAAGAGAATGATGAGCCCAGCTCTAGCCAGAGTCAAGCTGATGAAGTGTTCAGTACTGTGACTGACTTACCAAACCTTCTCAAAGAGATATCCCTTTTAAGCTGTGACCCTTCCCTTGCATCACAAAGAGGATAGGTGGTCCTCTGCCTGTTACACCCTCATTGTCCAAGATGTGCTCCATAATTACTTCAGATTGATTTATGTACAGGTAACAGATTACAACTCTGTAGCCACTTTTCCTTTTCTACTTCTCTTTAATGTCTGAATGTTTCATACAGTATGTTTCCGATTTAATTTTTAAAAGTTACTGTTGCTCAAACTTTATAGAGCATTAGTCCATCATTTAGGTGCAAACTGCAGATTTATTCAGAAATGGCAGGCACAATGGCACCTTTCTTCAGTCTGTACAAAACTACAAGATATGACTCACGATTAAGTCATGGCTCATAGACATCAGAGAAATGCTCAAATGCCTTATCTTGTGCTCAGAAACGTGCTACAGTCATGGTGCTCAGCGCACCAGCAAGGTCATATACTTTGTAGCCAAACAAGAGTATTGCAGAGTGCCTGAAACAGCATCTATACCCTCTTTTCACTCTGGGAAATCAAAAGAGAGTCTTCCAATAGAGCATTGCCCTCCAGGCTATTGTATGCAGAGGGAAATCCAAAATAATGTACTTAGAGACATTGCATCTTTTAATTTGGCCATTAAATACTTCTTAAAGATATTGCCCAAAATCTGTTGTGTCTCAAAACCATATGTGGTTTAGATGCCCATGGGAATTCTGTGTAGGGGATGAATAAGTAAGAAGTGGAAATTTGACCCTTTATGGAGTAACAGAGTGCAGCAGAGATGAGTCAGCCTGTGAGGAACTGCTACAACTCTGCATTCAAGGTCACCATAATGAAATTACAGCGTGCATTTGAAGTAATCAGAAGGCCACTCCAATGTTCATTTGGCACAAGACAGTCTCTTATCAAAAGAATCAAACTCTGAGAGCCCAAAATAGAATTCTCACATTTCTGTGCAGCTTCAGCTTAATACCCTAAATTGCTCGTGATTGCCCCACAATGGCAATATAATCAAATAAATACAGTGTATCCTCTAATGTAATTGATCAAAAAAAGAAGTTCCATAACTCCTGCACTACAAGAGTATCCAAGTACAAGGAGTATCTTCTGAACCTGGAGGTGACTTTGAGTCACTGCCATGGTGTCAAAAATAGAAAGGAAATTCATACTGCCTTGTAAATTAGAAAAGAAACAGTACAAAAAGTATAATGTCTGTGTATCTATGGAAGCCTTTTACCAAGCAATATCAATACACATCTAAGTGTATAGGGGCAGAAAATACATAAGTGGATGAGAATTTTTTTACAAAGAGGCAATTCGGCACAAAGTAACTTAAACCTAAATTTCTTTATTTCTCGTGGTGCAATGAGAACAATAGGAATTGTCATACCCCTGTCACTGGTGGGGTGGGAGACAGAAAAGGCCTTGACACTATGAAATCCTGCTCAGTCATAGCTAAAACATCCTTTTCATTATCAACACTGCTTCCAGCAGGAATCCAAAACACAGCCCATTCATAGCTACTGTGGAGAAAAATAACTCTGCCCTAAAAAAAAACAACACACAAATATTTGAAAAGTAGTCCTCTCTAGAGATTTTTGTTTCTTTCCATTTACAGGAGTCAGAGCTTCCTTAGGTAGCGAAGAGACACAGAAAAAGCTGTACATCTAAAATGAGTACACTAGCTAATGAGCCTAGAGGTGTCCTGCACACATCAACTGACATAGCAGGGGCAGTGACTACAAAAAGTGCCTTCCTTGTGAAGGTTACTACTGAAAAGGCAAATTCCCTCTCCAAGGGAACATAAATTTAGTAATGTTTGACTTCTGGCTTCGGTAGGAATTCTGTGTGCAAATGTGGAAAGAATAAGATAATTGTTTCTTTAAAAAGTGATAATTTTTACTAAAGACTAGGTGGACTTAAGGTGTGTTTAAGCCTCAATTTAGCATTGCTTATCAAGTTGTTCCTCAGAATATATTTATGTAAGGAATTTGAGCTTTGGCCGTTTTTTAATGCATTAACGCAGCTTTGACTTTCCATGTTGGCACTTTATTTCAGCAAAGTGACACTTCATTTTCACTGATGTGTTTTTTTAAGGATAGCAATAAAACAAACAAACAATTTGGAGTTGGGCTTGAGTCACAAATGTGTATTGTGTCTCAAATACACTCCTGTGACTTTCTTGTCTGGAGAAGAGATGTCCTTGGGGGGAACCTAACAACAATTTTCCAATAGTTAAGAGAAGAGACAGAGCCAGGTTCTTTAATGAGGGAATGTGGGAGAACAACTGACAGTAGTCTCTAATTGAAACAGAGGAAGATCCAAATGGTTATAAGGAAAAAAAATACAATGGCATTTCAAACTTTCAGTCACTACACAAGATACCATGTTTGAATGCCCTAATGACAAAGAGGTCTTGAAACTCCCACATGAGAGGAGTTGTTTTCTGGCTCACCAGTACCTGAAAACCACATAGTCCCTCTCTCCGTCAGTGAAATTTCTTCTAGGAAGGTTCAAAATGCAACACAAGAATTTAGTATTATATTTATAAATGGGTTGTGCCTTTTTTTCTGCTAAGGAAAAAACTGTTTTTACAATAAAATTATTCCTCTTTGAAAGGGAAAATCCCATATAAAATAAAGTCTGCTCTGTGATCCAGGTAACTTGATGATAAAAATGCCTTCACGTCATGGGTAAATGTCTAAAGGAGAGCAGCAGACTTTCTGCTTCTTTTATTGATTTTGGGCTTTGCTGTGCTCTGTCCAGTTTGTACACAGAATCAGTTTTCCCTTAATCTTTCCTCTGTGCTAATCTAGTGGAAGACATTGTACAAATTAGAATTGAGATCCATAAGATTAAGATTCATAGTTATGGGCTTTGTCAGTGTCTTTAAGAAACTTAATAAAGCGGTGTACCTGTCAGATTGATGGACATTGTTCAGATAAGTTCAGCTTTTGAAGATACACCAGTCTAATTTCTCCAAGTGAAAACCACATGCTGCACAGAAGAAGAAGGGGAAACAGAAAAATAAATTAATATTCATAAATATTTCCAGAAGGAAAAAATTTGACTGTGAGAGGCCATTACAGTAAGGGAAATTTATTTTCTATTCCGTCTCTTTTAAAAGTCCTCATAATTGAAAAATGCATTTCCTTTTTTGCTTTCTTTGTTTGTTTGGGTTTTTTTCCTAATATATTTCTCCCACTTACCTGCAAGCATACAATATTTCTTTTGTATTGCTTTACTGGCAGCAGAGAGTAAAGGAGGACAGATGGAGCACTCAGCAGTATCCCTCAGCACAGTTCATAGGAAGATTTGCTACCCCAAGACTGCACCAAAAGAGTGGAGTCATATCTTGGAGGTCCAGCATTCCAAAAGTAGGACTTTGACCTTTCCCATCTTCCACCCCTTTGGTAAGGAACAGTACAGAAAAAGTTGTCAAAGGTCTATGGAAAGATCCTTTACCACATGTGTAGCTGCCCCCTGCTTAACCAAGGTTTTGTTTTCCTCATGACAACCCCTTTGGTTCAGAAAGTTAAACACTGTAGGAAATGATCATACTAGGACTTATTATGAGCACTCAGAGAAAGGATTTAAGTCAGAAAAAGGGTTGAAAACAAAATTAACCATAGCTTGTGGGAAAAGGCATTTGTGGGTAAATGCATCAGTAATCATTTAACCACTCACTTATATTAGTGTGTTCAGATGGCTGCTGCATTCAAAGCAATCAAAAGTTTTCACTGATTAGACTGTTTATCCACAGGTATCCAGAGCATTTTGTAAAGTCATGAAGTAAAAAAACAAATGACACTGCGTTAGATAACCGGCTAACTAGATAACTTGCATTTTTGGGGCCAAGTGGTGAAGTTTCCAAATATTTTATACTTGTGTATTGCTTCATACATTATTTTGAAAAAACCATGCCTGTGACTCTCCACCTAGGGAGCCAGAAAACCTCATGGCTAAGAGTGTGAAAATTATCAATCATGCAGCTTGGTGGCTCTAGTTTTCTGCTTTATAAATCAGAAATAATAATACCACCATTCTTTTCTGAAACATTTTAAATATTATGGATTTTATCTACAGGCCACTAATTCTAAAGTCATATATTGTAGCCTGGCCCCACTGAGGTCCATGGGAAGGTCTGTTTCAGAAAGGATATATTTTTTACTCACTGACTTGAACAGATGAGGCCCTATTGCTAAGACAGAATTTAACAATTATTATTATTTTAAACTCTACTGGTATTTACTTGAAGCACAAAACAACTTGTCATGTCAATTCTGTCTCAGCAGGGGATAAGCATAGGCTTAACACCCGTAGTTGCTGGCAGAGTCTCAAGTTTCAGGTGGGTCTGTAGGTGAGTGTCTGTTGGTGCATCATATCGATCACACATCTTAGAACAGATGTAAGAGGTAGCAGACAGTGTTTTCTTGAACAGACATATCAAAGCTGTATGCATGCAGTTGCTGCTGTTGCTAAACCCTCAGAAAACATCTCTTCTAGAAAGTTGTGCCACTGGTTTAATATCTTTTTAGACTGTGGTATCGTTTCAGCACCAGCATGTGGGAAAACTCAGCAATTAAAAGGATCTTGCATGATCACTGAATGGGTATTATTAGATTTTTGTATATCCACTGAGGTTTCAAAAAGTTCTGTGTTGTGCCACACAACTTCATTTTAGATGACTGAAAGTACCCCATTCTGATATTAACACCATATGGCATCTAGCCACTCATCATAAATGAAGATGAGTTTGCCTCTGTCAGGGTAGAACAAATATAAAAAATGACATTGCTCACCATTTATCACCATGAGAAATTTTGTATTTGATAGAAACTATTTTGATAATGATTCATTGCATTAATTTAATAATTATTCCCTCTTCCTTTTATAAGAAGAAAATATCAGCTTTCTGGCAAGGAACAGAGAAATAATAAATTGGGGCAATAATTTGAATAAGAAGAACACACTAAAATCTTGGCCAACATACCTAAGTCCAGATACCTACAACTGGATAAGGTCATATCCAACACCTCTGCAGAGCTACAGGTAGAACCTGCACTTCCTCTTTAGTCCATTGGCTCTTGGTAACAAATCATCAAGCTTGAAAATTAGGCCTTTTGTTATGCCAGTATCATCTCAGATATAAATGACTGGTTTTATGAATATGGCTATAGCATATTTCTTCTCCCTTCACTGGAAGACAAGATTTAAATTAAGAAATAGGTTAGAATTTGGCACAGTGCATAAATGTATTTTGAGTGCCAAAGAAGATTAAAGTGGGAGCAAAAATGGTTGAACCAGTTCAGGGAAGATTAATCCACTGAGAGATTTTAAACATAAACAGGCTTCAGACCAAGGAGTCCCATTATTACCTATGCTCAGAATGTGAAAGAGATACTACAAGAACCATAGAATCCTAGAATATTTTGAGTTGGAGAAGACCCAAAAGGATCCAACCCCTGGGCAGCCCCAGAAGTCACACCACGTGTCTGGGAGCATTGTTCAAACACTTCTTGGGCTCTGTCAGCCTGTTGAAGTGTCCAAGCACCCTGTGGTGCAGAAACTTTTCCTGATATCCCACCTAAACCTCCCCTGACTCAGCTTCATGCCTTTTCCTTGGGGTCACCAATCAGTGGTCACCACAGAGAAGACACCAGTGCCTTCCCCTGTACTTTCCCTCATGGGGATATTGAAGACTGCAATGAGGTCTCCCCTCACTCTCCTCTTCCCCAAGCAGAACAGACCAAGTGCCCTCAGCTGCTCCTCTTATGCCTTCTCCTCAAGGCCCTTCACCATCTCTATTCCCCTCCTTTGGACACTCTAATACTTTAATGTCTTTTTTATTTTGTGGCACCCAAACCTGCCCCCAGCACTCAAGGAGAGCCTGCCCCAGCACAGAGCAGGGCAGGACAATCCCCTCCCTTGCCCAGCTGGCCATGCTGTCCCTGATGTCCCCAGGACAGGGTTGGCCCTCCTGGCTCCAAAGCACTGCTGGCTCATGTTCAACTTGACATCAACCAAGAAAGCTTGATGTTTCTTATCACATTTTCCTAATCATTTCTGACTGAATGTAACGGTGGGGATTTAATAATGGGATATTTAGTGTGACCCAATTCTTTTACTCAGTCTTGAGATCAAGAGAGTAAAAAAAGGAAAAATGGCTAAACAAATGAAAGTGCTGGTAGTTGCAGCCTTCAGTGCTCAGTGACCTCCTCATGGCCCTGAACTTTGTCCTGATTTGTATGCACTATTTTTTTCATCTGAAATTTTGCAAAATGTTTCAGAATTAAATTCAATTACTTTAAAAGGATCAATAATGTTGTAAGACATCTCAGAGTGCAGAGTGTGCCTGAAATAAATTCTTAACTTCTGTTTTGGAGGGAAAGATATTTGGAATATGCTTGCATGTATGTTCAAAAAATATTAAAGATGTCCCTGAATCAGATTAAGTGCTAGCTCTTTGGGTCCTAATATCTTGGCAGGCTGCCAGACAGCAATCTTAGTGATTGAGTCATTTTGTATGGGGAGACGTTCTTCAGATAATGCCCGAGTGAGTCATGAGGTCTAATTCCATTAAAAAGAGTCATGAGGCCCACAATCTTAATTACATTTATGCTACTAAGCAGAGGAATGCTTAATGGAAAAGGATAAGAATAACTTATTTTAAGTCTCTTCCAATGGAATCAGAATAGAAGGAGCATTGCCCATATGTGAAATATGAATTTCTGCAGTCTTCCAGCTCTGAGCTGCATAAGAGCTGGAATGGTCACAATACCATTAGTGAGATTGGAAATGTGGGGTGTGGGGTGGAAGATGCTAGAAGTGATGGTCTGGTGCTTTCCAGAGACTGTAACCTCTGCCTATGTCACTCTGAATGAAATTCTCTTAGCTAAGTTTGCATGACAAGATAAAACAGTTTAAAAATTGCTAAGTCTAGATAACAATAGACTCGGGCACCACTTCCATTACTCATCCAGGGCAGAATCCATTTTTTTCTGTGCTAATCAAAGACTAGCCTTGTTTTCTGTGTCAGCTGGATGTAACAGAGATGGGGCTTTACTCAGACAACATAAGAAAATAAAGATGTGTATGTTACATTGTTTTAAAAAGTAATTATTTTTAGAAGAGCTGGTTCATATTTTCACAGCTCCAGAACCCAAAAGCCCATGAGCTGAGCTCACTGGGTGTGCCCCTGCAGCACAACTTTCAGTGACAGGCCAGCAAAAGGACTGCAACATTAATAGAAGCTTGAAAATTAGTGACATAGGGGACAAAGGTTCAGTTAACGTTTCCATTAGATATGCAGTGAATAGTTTAATCTCTGAACTCCTCAACTACAATGTTTAACATAATTACTTTACTGCATGTTTCTGCAACTAATTAAAAATAGTCCTCATTAAAATCTGGTAAAACATGCTTAATTCACAACTTCATACCTGGTCTTGACTGAAAAGGTGGTTTAATGCTTTGACATAACTAAATTGGTTGTAAGTTCCAGACTGCTGAAGCAAGCCTCCCATAACAAGATGATCTGTCTTCAAGTCATTTTTGTCTTGACAGTTGCAGACAATGATTTCATCAAGTCTAGCACCAAAATGCTCTATTTTCTTCTGAAACAAATCCTAGTCATCTAATCCCAGGGGGAAAAATAATATGAAAAGGTAGCACTTAAATCAGTGAACTTAAAAAGGCTTCAACATTCAGTGTTTGTGTCAAAGCAATTAAATTCTAAAAAATCACAGCAAACAATGAAAGAGGTTGTTACTTTTGTCACTGATGTCATCTGAAAAATCATCTTTAGTACCTTTAGTTTCTTCAAATCAGATTTAATTTCTTCATACCACTCTGGAAAGTATGCACAGATTCATATTTTATTGTCATTCTGCCTCCTGGTATTGAGAAGAGAACCACACTGAGCCACAGGCATCTCATGTTGAGACTGTGAACAGAGAGGGGCAGGAGGAATGAGACTTCGGTCTGTTTGGTATCCCAAAGGATGTATACTCTAAAAGGATTTCCCTTGCAAAAGCCCTGCAGGATGATTTTCCTACCTTGCCAAGGACAGTCTGCAGTGGAGGCAGGTATGGAGCCTGTTTCTCTCAGCCTCACTTCCAGGTTTTAATACCATCTTTCTGATCCAGTCCTCGCACAATCACATTTTACTATTTGCGAAAAAAAACCTGTGGGATGTAGACACAAAATCAAATTAAATCACAGGTTATACAAATATCAACATAGATGTCTGTTTTTCTTCCAGAAATGAGTTATAACCCCTTCTTACTATCTAAAAGCTTGTATCCAATATGCCTATAGAAACGAGACCAACATAAAAGCAAATAGTAATTCAAACTGCTGATGTCAAGAGGTCTCTCCTTCTATTGATATTTCAAACCTTGATACTTATTTGTACAGCTGACTGAAACATAAACCTTTCCTAAGGATAACCAAATATCTCTCTTACCTCATGCAATTAATTACAGTTGTTGAAAAAACACTCACAGAAATAATTCGGAACATTTAACATTATGGTATTTCTTAAATTGTTGGACAAGACTTTTAGTTTTGTCTTTTCAGCTAGACATTCTAGTAGAACAGAAAGGTCAGAAAGCCCTGCAAGAAAACACGAGTATATACAATCTAAAAATTGGTGGACTGTTTTTCCCACTTAAGAACAGTCCACCAATTCCACTTGTGAGCCACTGAACTCCAAAATGGTGCCAAAGTGGTGAGCTCTGTCACATTCCCCCACTATGACCTTTGCAGGACATCAGAAAAATGGCAGGAGACCTGCCACAAACACAGCCACAAAGTGCTTAAAAGCAAGGGAGAGGCAGCAGTTGAAAGTTTGTGAAAGCATCCTAAAAAAAACACAGTCCTAAAGCTGTGGTGCTATTTTGTTCTCTCCTCCAACACAGTGTTTGCTGAACAGTAACTCATCCTAATAAATTCATAAGATAAATGGTCATTGGTCAATCAAAGTAAAACCCAATCCTTCATGGCAACTCACAGGAAAAATGTAACAAGAATGTAAAGGGCTTAAAGATTAATAACAATTAAAAAATTAATTAAAAGGCTTGTAAGAAAAATCTCTCTAAGCAATCTTCATTTTGGTCTGCTCCAGCAAATTCATTTTTAAAACTAGCTATTAAAATATAAACTGCCCTGTGAAATATTTTCAGCATTTCCTCACAGCCCCTTCTTGAATTTGTTCCAGCAGAGCTATTAGCAGTGATTGAAGGTGAGACAGAGAAGACAAAATTCTCCAGAGAACAAGGCTAGAGACACCTTTCTGCCCTCAACCCATCAAGTATAATGAATGATAGGCACAGTGCATGACAGGGACTGAAATAGGAGACTGTGACAAAGACAGGCATCAGAATGCTTCAGAATAATTCATTCAGTTGCATTTGGCAGCAGCAGATCATAATATTTTTTGTGTAGCTACACTGTCAATGCAAAAAAATAAAACACGGAATGGCATTTGCATGCTGATTCTGTTACAGTCAGAAAGAAAGGAATAGTTAATCACAATTGTTTACATTCTCCCTCCTGTTTCCTGCTGCCCATAAGCAGATGGAGCAGTATGGGACAGACACATGAGGCTGGCTGGGGAGCAAGGTGTAATGCTCCATGTGTCAATTACAGATACTTCTCTCTCCCTCACAGGATGGCCCATGCTAGAAAACCCCCCACATTTGTTCATCAGCTGTGTTTGGGGTCTGTAATTGTCCCTTTGCTGAAAGAAGAGTTGCAAATGTGGCATCACTGTTCGAGAGAGGAGAGGGAGCAGGGAGAAACTCAGAGAGAGATCCAGACCTGATTTGGAAATCAGAATTCAAGAAGATAAATTGCAATGCAGCCACCAGCCCACAGCTGCTATCACATCACAGTGACTCTGTCTGTGCTTTACCTGCTGAAATCTGTGCACCCAGGACCCCAGTGCCTCTGTCCACACAGGCTCACAGGCAGCAGCTTGTCCCAGCCAGGCAGGGCTCCACTCAAGCAGCCTGTAGCCCAGTCTGAATTCTAGAAAACTGTGTCAGATGCTTGCTAGAGGATTTCTGCCATGTGCTGCCACAGGGGGTGGTGGGGGCAGACAGTATTGTGTGTTACAAAGAAATGAGATCCAAAAATGGACCCTGAGAGCAGGGATACTCTCCAGCACCCCTAACACAGGCCACTGTGGACAGCTAGGAGCCTGGGGAGATGGAATTATGAGAGATCAAGCTCACAGCCCAAGCCCTTGGCCACATGATTCCTATAAAACCCAACAGGACATTTCCTGTGTTCTTCAGGTTCTTCTCCATCTCTGATGGATTTGAGCTAAAAAGTACACATCAAAAATACCAATTTCATGACACCCAGTGCAGAAACCACACAAATTGCTTGCAGTCTTAGTAGCCAAAACGTTCACCTGGGATATAGAAGAATAAACTTATTCATTTATTCAATGACATAAACAGGTTCAAACTTTCATTCCCCACTCCTTGCTTGTCACTAACATAGAAGCCATTTCAGAACACAATTTTACCACTTCTCCTTTGGAAAAACCACCACAGAGATCAGAAACAAGAATTATGCTAAACAGAGCACTCATCCTGCTCTGAGGCTTATTTAGGCTTCTCTGATCTTATCATGAAGAGTCTTTATACACAAGGTACAAAATATTTTTATGGCAGGGCCTGGTACAGCCAATGGGTTATGTGGGGACTTTCCTTAAAGATGGAGGATGCAGTTTAGAATTCCCATCAGACAGGAGAGGGGACTGAAACTCCATCTATCACATCACAGATGACTGTTGTAGTGGAGCTGGAGACAGGGATGGGATATACACATGCTGAGGATCATGTGCCAACAGCACCAAGTTCACTAGCCAATAATATAAATATATCTGTACTCCACAAAAGTTAATTAGAGTCCTCTAACTAAATTTAAATCCAACCTATCTACTTCAAACCAAGCTAGTCAAACTAGTATCTATTAAGCCAAATCATCTATGCAGAAATAGTCCAGCTATATCTGTCATGGATGACTGCCCTGAACACTGAGCTTATTGCTACCGAGGAGGAAACAGACTTCCTCTGGTAGGAAGCCATGATTCCCTGCTGTATTTGGAATAAAAATGAGCATGGCACTGACTCTCATGGGTTCTGTTCAAGGAGTCCCCAGTGGAGAAGGGCATTTTCCTGAGGCAGAGGACAGACTGGTTCAGCAGGCTGCTTGCCAGGCTCCTCCGTGTGGGGTTATTCAGGATCCCCAACCCCTGCACAGAGGTGGTCACTGTTCAAACTGAGGACCAATGACCATTTTAGGAGCTCAGCACCCAATGCTCCCCTAGGACATCCTTCCCAGTCCAAGCTGTGACCCCTGATGGCGACACCTAAAAATAAATCCTTCCTTCTGCACACTAACCCACTGACTGGGACAATCTGCAACCCCCTTCCTTTGGTCTAAGCAAAAAGATAAATGATGGTGGATCACAACAGGTAATTTATGAGCTTTTTTAACATGTTTGGTTCTGTCTAGCAATTCAAATTGTATTTCCTACACAGTTTGCTACCAAAAATGCACTAATTAATATAAAATAATAGAACACAATCTCCTGAATGTGAAAATACAGCAAGTATGGCTTCACAATATATGCACACAAAAAGATTTGGATATTTGCTAAGCAAAAATATCCCCAAACCATCAATAAATTAATGTGCATCAACAAAGCTAATTTCAATATATTACATGCTGTTACTGAAGAATAATAAAAAAAAAACAACCCAGCATGCCCGTGAAATACCTTTGGTTTTTAATATACCTACATGGGATGAAAGAAACACCTTCTAACAAATGCACATTTATCAGTAAATGCCACGGTTTACCTGTTACCAAATCTCACCACTGTCTTCTGCTGGAGACACAGTATGATTATCAGTAGGAGTTGGAGCTGAAGTACATCTGTAAGAAGAGACTATCTCTCTTGTATTAATTGTTTCATTTAATTGGCCAAGGAAAACTTTAAATGGCACTACAAAAAAGCTGCTGCTAATGGCCATTTAGTTTGGAAATGCTCTACAGAGGCATCATTTCTACTTAAACATGGGGATTTTGCAAGGGGTTTGACTCAGGTCTCAGTGTGGATGGGAAAGTTCATCATGAGCTTTCCCCACACTGAAAGAAATGAATGAGAAAAGATGAGTGGTCACTCCACATTGTGTGATGAGTATTTGGACTTTTCAAGGCTACTTCAACCAGGAATTCCTTAGGTTCACGCACTAGTAAGAAAAGGCATTCTTCAGACTTTTTAATTACCAGAAATTTGACACTTTATACACACTCAAAAAGGGAATTTGAAACCTTCATAGGATCCCACTGGAGCAGCAGACCCTGTACAAGTTCAAGGGAGTTTATCATTCTCACAGCAATGGTACTCCAGCTCAGGGCCCTGGGATCTCCTTAGCCCATCATCGGTGTGGAAGATAAAGAAAGCACTGAGCACCTCTGCCTTGCCTGTGTCTCTGTTTATAAGGTGGTCATCCTCATTCTGTAATGGCTGTTATTTCTGTACTACCTTTTGCCATTAACATACATATTTATATTTTTATATATGTGTGTGTGTGTATATGTGTCTTTAAATATATGAAATACAACAACTACATTTTATGAAGTTTCAATCCAATACCTTTCAAAATGTTACCTTTGAATCAAATTACAGGTTTTCAGCAAACTAATAAACCAATTAATTTTATGTCACTCTGTTCAGCATAGATTCCCTTAAACCAGGCATGAGTTTTTACTTGAAAAGGTCATCCTCTGCCTGCTTGTAAAACTCATTTGAACCCATGCATAAACTCAAAATCAGAAGAGTCCCTCCCTTGGCTGGGAACATTTGGCACAGGCTTTCTGAGTTGACAGCTGCTCCTAATCTAAAAATCAGGGTGTGTAGAAAACGAATATGTGAGAATGCTTGATAAATAATTACCTTTTTGCAGCAACTACTGCTCTTTCCAACTAGTCAAAATCCCTCACACAGGTGGTACTTTCCAGGAAGCAGGTAACAAACTTTTCTGAACCTGGAGGGGTATCTCCTCCTGCAAGAAGTTTTACCGATTTCAGGGGAAATACTTGCAGAGGAGGGAGCTGCCTAGCATTAGGAAGAAAGTCATGTGAGCCTGACCAAAATGCTGACAGAAGTGTCCAAGCATGTGTTTGTAGCAGTGAAGTGAGATGCAGCTGCTAGGACTGGCTACCCAGAGAGCTTGGCCAAGAGAACTAGGAGTAGAGTTCAGTTTAAGATGCAGGCACTTAAATTCAGGCATTTGCATGTAAATGTATTCATATGAGCAAGGATATGAAGCAGGTACTCATTGAGCACGTGGAGACCTTGAACCTAATTCAGCTGCCAAAACACCATCCCTGTTACAAGCCTTGCTATTGAGATCTCCTGGCAGGGCTGGCAAACACAGCAGGTACAGGACCTCCAGGCCCCCGGGGCAGCCACCAGAGGCCAGCAGAACAACTAGGGCATCTCACCAACACTTAGACAACAGAACTGTGCCCTTGGCTCTCATGTGGAAAACTGCTTGCCTGTACCTAAATGTAGGGGTTTAGTCTGGAGCTGATTTTCGGACTCGTTAGCATAGATTCTGTATAACGTGGTACCTCTGCCATGGTACACTCCTGCCATCCCTTTTTCTGTGTCCAAATGGGATCCAAAACATGAAAAGCAAAACTGTTCCTGTGTCCACAGGCGCTGGTATCTGTGCATGCAGTATGACACACCTCTGCCACTATTTCAGCATTCACAGGAATACTAACTTTGGGCAGAAGAAAAGGCAGTCAATTCAAGAATACTAACAATAATTCAAGAGACTAACAGTCTCTTCTATGTTTACATCACCTTTTTATTTCCCAGAAAAAAATGTTATTTACAGGTGTCCACAACATGTATGCAAGCTACTAATCTCCTCATAGAACACTTCCTTTTATTTTGCAATACCCAGCATTTTAAAAGGTTGGCCAGTCTAACAGCATTTGTACAGGCAAAAAAAAATATAAAACTTTTTAGCATACAAAACTGAAATAAGCATATTGATATTTATTTGCATATTGATTCCTCTCAGAATACTCTGAGGCTTGCAGAGAGCTTGAATAAGAAATTTTGATGAATGTTTTTTCTCATTTCCCTCTCAGAAACTAAACAGCATAAATAAAATAAATAGCAAAGCAGTCTCTTTCTACTGCATGACACAGCAAAAATGGCATAAATAATCTCTAAGATTTCCATGGGCAAAGTTTGCTCAGAGCTGTTTGACAATCAGTTCAGAAATGAGAGTTTAATCTTCTATGTGTCAAAGGTAAAAGTAGGACAAGGGAAAGGTCTGTTAAAAGTCACTATCAGTTTCCTTCATGTCAGAACAGAATCTGCTTCTTGGAAACCTGTTGAAAAAATACCCAGCTGTTCATTTGAGCCCTAAATGGAGAGACCCTAAAGACAGCCTAAGTGGCCTCTCCATTTACATTCAATGCATTTGCAGCTTGCTGTTGCAAAAGAGCAGAGCCAGCATTCCCAGGCTTACCACACCCAAATGTGGTTTGTTTATAAACCATAATCTGAATTTTATCTGTGTCTAATACTTGATTTCAAGACTATTACACCATCTAATATGTTGGGGGTTTTTTTCCCCTAAATTACTGCTCTGTAGCCTCAACATTTACTGCAAACTGATATGATTTGTACATTGTGAACTGTCAGAGGACTGAATTTTTATTGTGGATGAGATGACTGCAACAAATGTGTGACTCATCACCACATTTTTTATTGATGGGGCTGGGGGTTACACTGCAGGACATTAGCAGAGAAATAAAGATGATTTGCAAATTAAACTCTGTGGAAAGAACAGCATCTTGCAGGAGCCAGAAATTAGGTGCCTCGTAGAGGGGTTGATTTTTACAATCATATCATCCTTGGTTTAGCATTTTTCAATCTTTAGTTTGATTTAATTTCTTAGTAACAGTCAATTGTCTTTCTCTTTGCCCAGCCATGTTGTCATTGCTTTACACCAAATAAAACCACTTAAATACAAAACACACAGTGGCAGGCAATTCACTGTCTCTTCTTGAAAGCATTCTCACACACAGTCAATCAATGCAGAAGTAAATCACTGCCTCTGAATCTCACTTCTCCAAACACCTAGATACCCTGATTTTCTCACCTACTTTGTTATTCTTCCCCAACTTTCTGAACCAAACCAACATCCAGGCACTACCTGTGGCCATATTATCATAGGATATATACTATTTCCTTTCTGTCAAGTAGCAATAAACAAACTCAGAGCCTGGTGAAGACCAAAGATTTGACAAAGACCATGCATTTCTCATGAAGTAACAAGATCTTTCTCGGCTCTCCATAAAGCCACCCTCCCCTAAATTTCCACAGGCCAAACAGCAATGAATTAACAGAACCCTGTAGACCAACCATTCAAGTCAGAAACCTACAATTAGCTCAGGTGAGACAGACTCCCTAAGAGGAGAAAGGGCTGCAGGTAATTATAAAATATTCATGCCCCTTCCCAGTGACAAGCTGCTTCAGGAACGGTGGGATAGTTAGGAGTCAATTAGAGAAGTTACTGTTCTGGCCTTAGGCTAAAAAGGCTTATTCAGGAGATGTTTTGTCAGAAGGTGTTTTAGCAGTGGGTGAGAGAAAGTGAATTGGAGAGGATCAAGGATGGGACAGAAACACAGAATCAATGAGGTTGGAAAAGATCTCTGAGGACATTGATTCCAGCCTACGACTGAACACCACCTTGTCAAGTAGACCATGGAACTCAGTGACACATCTAGCTTTTCCTTAAATACCTCCAGGGATGGTGACTCCAACACCACCCTGGACAGCCCATTCCAATGTCTAATCAACCTTTCTGTGAAAAACTACTTCCTAATGCCCAACCTAAACCCCCCCTGGTGCAGCTTAAGTCTACATCTTCTTGTCCTGTTGCTGGTTGCCTGGGAGAAGAGGCCAGGTTTTGATACCTGGGAAATACAGGTGTGGCTTCTGTAAGAAGTTGTCAGAAGCTTCTCCCATGTCCAGTGGAGCCAATGCCAGTCAGCTCCAGGACAGACACACTGCTGGCCAAGGCCGAGCCACTCAGAGACAGTGGTAGCACCTCTGGATACCAGATTTTAAGAAAGGTGAATGTTACAGCAAAACACCAACTGCAGACAGAGAGAGGAGTGAGTGTATGTGAGAGCAGTAGCCCTGCAGACACCAAGATCAGTGAGGAAGGAAGGGGAAGAGGTGCTCCAGGAGCTGGAGCAGAGGTTCCCCTTTAGCCCATGGTGCACCCCACGGTGAGGCAGCTGTGCCTCTGCAGCCCAGGGAAGTCCACAGTGGGGCAGAGATCCACCTGCAACCTCATGGTGATAACTGGTGAGTGATGGCTCCCTGTTCCTTATCTCAACCCACAAGCCTTTCATTGTATTATTTTTCCTCTGCCCAGCGGAGTTGGGGAGTGATGGAGCAGCTCTGGTGGGCACCTGCCATCCAGCCAGGGCCAAAACACCACAGGGGAAAGTAATACTAAACTTATGGTAAATTACTTGGGACTGAAACTTAAACATAATGGAAATCTACTTAATGCTTCTGGCCATTCAAATTAGACATTAAATAATAAATTTCAATGTGATGAGTAGTCTGAGACCAGATAAGGATCCACAGATCAAATAGGCAAAAAAAGCTCATGTATAGCACAAGGCAATTGTCAGGACTCTTTGGAGCCATCACATATGCTAACTGCTTTGGAAAGACCAGACACAGCTTAACCTTATCTAGGAAGTCTTCTTTCACTTACAGAAAATGATCCCACAGGTCCCATCATGCAAGCACTTTAACTGGAATAAATTATACAACTTAAGACCAACTGTGCTGTCCTCAGCTTCACTCAGTGCTCACAAAGCCGTGAGCACTGTGTCTTGTTGGCAGACACGCAGCTCTTCAAAAATTACAGTTTTTAAAGAGTTTTGCCATTTCTTTATTGTTTGTTGATTATTTGACCTTGTTTTCACTAGCATATTTTTGAAAAGTTTTGAATAGCTATGTGCAGTTGTCTTTTCAATTTATAGGTGGGGTCTAGATAAATTCATAAATAATTTTCCAAATATTCTAGTGCCCAGAAAAAAATCATAAATCACCTCACTAAATAATAAACATACTGAGTGTCTCCTGAGTTTCTTGTGACCCAAAGAATACATTTAGAAGGCAGAACGAGCAAGTTTAAGGCAGAGATACTTAAATTAAAAAAAGTTTAAAAAAAATTTTAAAAATAAAAAAAAGGAGGTAGGAGAAGAAATCAACATTTTTTAATATGATTTATTTTGGCTATGCCTGGATGAGCACACAGGACTAACCACTCAAGGCCATCACTAGTTTTAAGCATGTGCTGATATCACCACTCAAGCTGTTCAATTCAGTGCTACAACTGGCTTGATTTTGGGGGGAAAAAAACTTGCAGGATACCTTTAGCAGCAGTGGCCTAATAACCAGCTCATCAAAGTAGTGGCACAATGTAGACTGTCTTCACAGACAATGAGGTACTGTCCATGACTTCTGTAAAATTGAAAATAAATGTGAAAAATGTGGCTCTGGCGAATATGTAAGGCAATTTCCTTAAAACAGCTATTTTAAGGAAGACTGTCTTCCTATCAGTTGAGGGTATGTATGTGGCAGATTAAACATACATTTCTGGAGCACACTGGGAGCTTACTGAAACCCAACCAGCCTATAAATGACTCGCAACCTTCTTTTTTTTCCCTAATGCTGCCCATGTACGTCTCTTTGAATGCTTTTTAAAGAACTATTATTTTAGCCTACAAAGGGTTTTTACTGCTGTTATGTTCCACAGACACTGCATAAAGAAAGAATAAACCCATTACACTCATGTTTTTCTGCTTTTATCCTTTGATGAGCTTGGGGAAGGAAAAAAGAGAGAAAAATCTCCCACAGGCAGAAAGTATTCCTAATAATCATGCTCATGTGCCTCTAAAAGGAACAATTCACTCTCATTTTTAATTATAGTTACCTCTTACGTGCCCTGTTATGCTCACAACTTCATAATAGATTTCAGTGCTTACCACAATGAAACCTCAAGTCCTTACAGTGTATTAAATCCATGTGTGCAAAAATTTAAATTATTCCACAGCTTCCCTTGCTGAATAACATCACATTGAGCCATGTTTTATTCATCAACCACAAGCCTGACTTTTTAAAAAAATTCTTCCCAGCTGTTTAAAACAGCAAAAAGACCCTTTCTGTCAATCATTTGCTTAATAAACTGCAGCTCAGAGGAAAAACCTTGGCTTGGATAAGTGCATCTTTATAGAAGTCCATGTAGACATTGTATCAGAAAGCTGCTGTAAAACCTGATGAATCCTGTCATCAGAAACAGGATAGAAATGGCAGTGCTTTCTGCCACAGAGGATGCAGCTTTTCATACCAAAGTAGAAATCTTTTCTGTAAACATGCTCTGGTTTTTGGTTTATGTACTCCACATTCATTTCATCTTGTACCTAACAGTCTCATATGGCTGTGTACACTTGGGTTTCCTCTTCTCATGAATGTGTCCAAAGGCTTCTGTGGAAAAGGCATCATTGGAAAATAGCTCCCTTTTGGTATCATCACTTCAAGTTGTTTTGTTAAGTGTACTGTGGTGGGTCAAACAAAAAAATATGGACTTTATACAATTTTGAAATAAGACACCAAGAAATGCAGCAGCAAGAGGGAACACCTCATCTCTCCTAGGCTGAATGGTCAAGAATGGGTCTCTGACCTGAAGATGCAGCTAAATACCTAAGAAAGTTGTCTCAAGCCATCACAGCTTCATCTGGCTTGTTTCTCAAGGCTCACTAATGGCATATTGGTATTTTGATTACTTCTGTCCTATGTGTGCAATAAATCCATAGCTTTGCAATTACCCCTGACATACTTACTCAGTTGTGTAGGCGAAGAGAAGACAGACACAAGACGTGCTTCTGATGTATCTGCACACCAAATAACTGCATCAAAGGGTAAGAAGACAGAGAAGGCAGGAAGACTTACTCTGATCCTTTGTGTGTTTCTGTGTGCAAGCCACAATCTTTGGTTGTAAAGTAGGGGAAGAATGGACATTTAAGGATGAAAAATTATTCTATGCAAATTTTAATACTTATGAGTGAGGATGTATCTAGGACAAAAATAAATTGTGCCTAATTACTACCTGTGGAGCCACGGCAGTGACTCTTATCTAAGTTAATTGCAGCCACAGATGGACAATCAAGAATAAAATTTGGCCAGAAATCAGGATGAGAACCCATGGAGAAGTTATGTTTACCACATTACAGGCAATACACTAGGGTTTAAAACAACAACCTTCATCAATAATTCAGCCACCAGACAGATTGTCTTCTGCATCAGAAAGCTCCTGAAAGACAAATCAAATTCATACTCTTTATTCTGGCATTCAATAATGTTTACTGCTTTATTAGAGGTGGCACTAGGAAAGTTTTCCCTCTCTCATCTCACACTTGTGAATATGCCTTTCACAAGGAATAAACTGGAACAGCCACCAGCTGGTTGCAGGTTACTGGTCGTTAGTGCTGACTAGGACTGACTTTGAAACCACAAAGCTCCTGAGCTCCCTCAGTTCCAACATAATTTTGCAACAATCCCTGCATCATATCCAAGAAGCTGAGAGTGTGTAGCTCTCTTGGCTGTAATGTTTAGGGAGGTAGTTTATTTTTCATGACGCCTCGAACAGTCTGCCCCAGCAGGCTCTACTAAATGAAGTAGCAAAGTGCTTTGGTCTGCTGAGGAAAAGCAACCTGCCTTATCAGCACTTTCCAGAGTCTCAGCCAAGTATTTGGTAAAGTGCTCAAAGAAACAAGAGTCGTATAGCCACCAGCTGCTGGTGGACCATCCTGCATGGGGATGCACAGACAGTGCATCTCATGAAGACCATATGAGCCAGGAGACCTTGAGCTGCTGTGGTTCTGGATATATTAAAGAGAATAGAATAGAGATGCCAAGTTAGCTCCACCGCAGCCAGAGTTCACTCACTTTTTTACTTGCATTTCACCTTTTTCTTTCCCCTTATGCAGGCAGTTACACCTTCTGGCCTAGTGTGTGACAAACCAAGAGCTGGGGTTTTATAAGTGGTTCCAGTAAAGAGAAGCCAGTGAAAGGGTTAGCCATCACTGACATAACTTTTTGTTTAGAAGAATTCCCAGACAGAAAGAAAAAGTCTAAGTTTCTGGTTTTCTCTTTCCACCTTACATAAGCAACATGCAGGTGACTATATTACACCCTAAATACTCCTCCCTTATAATTCATACTACTACTTGCATCCTGCTCCTGTTTCACCTTTGCCATTTCAAGGTCCAAAGAAGATGGCACAAAATGTTTCCACTCTGCTGGCTGCAAGAACTAGAAAAACTAATTCAACTCCTTCCTTCTGAGAATTACCAGCTAATGGTGTATGATTCAAGGACCTTATCCTTGCAGAGAGACAAAATCCATGCAAAGATTTCCACTGAACCTGATTAGAGACTTCCTTGGGCTACTGCAAATTATTTGTGAAACATTTGAGCAATGAATGAATAATGTGCAACAGTCAAGCTTCACAGCAGCAGCTTCAGAGTACAATCCATCCTCAGAAAGCTTCCCTGATGCTGGTTATCCTAGATTAGGCAACTCACTGATTCAGCCTCAGGACATTGTCTCACTCTCCCTCTCCACCCCTGAATTTCAGGATGCTGCTGCCAGGGCAACCTCTGAAGATGTTTTCATTCAAATTCCAATATTTGCCTGTTCAGTGTTTGTCTCTCCCTTCACTCCTCCTTCAGTAAAATTCTCTCAGCAAATTCATCTGCTAGGTATTTACCAAACACCCAGGTGAAAGGGACATGGCCATGGGTGAGCAGACGTTTTTCCCTAAAGCAGAAGAGAGCTGTACAAAATAAGCTGTACAAAATAAGCCAGCTACAAAACTTCAGCCTGCCCATTTCAGCTGGTCTTAATCATGCTGGGTTATTTTCTGCTTTTCTGGGACCAGGACAGCTTGGATACACACTGAATATTAACACAGACATGGGCATTACATGCATGAAAAACTGAGCTACAAAAAGTATACAGGATATTAAAAGATGTTTGAGCTCCACACAAAAAGGGCCAAGGTCACTAGGATCCTGTTGAACAGATGTGATATTCTACTTCATGAAGAACGTGGTGATTGCATTAGGGAACTCTGGATTATTTTGTAATTTTGTACATTCACAGTGATGTACAACATCAAACTTCCACAAAGGTCAGGTGGGCTGCATGCTGAAGGTTTTTTCCCACTCCTTCAATCCAGTATCTTAACAGTGTATACTCTTGTCATGACCACACACATATGCTATACAGTATTCCCTGTGATTTTTTCCTTTATCATTTAGTGTTATTCTCTCATCCACATACCCTGTACTGCCAAAATAATAGATAGATCCAGATCATCTGCACTTACATTTCCAGGCTGTCTTGACTGCCTCTACCTGATCTTCATAAACCCATGATCTTCATAAACTCATCTTAAATGCATGATCCACTCATTTCAGCAAAATTTAATCAAACCTCTAAGGAGATAACCCACTCTGTCAAGCAATTAACACATTTTGAATGGCCAAACTGCACCTGAAACCTGCTTATTCTAAAGATGACTGGTTTCTGACTTCAATGAAATAATTCACACCTGTTAACTATAATTGCAGCCTAGAAACTCTGGAAGTGCTTGTTCCAGAATTAATATCTGAGGCTTATTGTCAAGCCCAAAGGCAAACGCATTTATTACGTTCTGCAATTGGCAAACATAGACACAAGAATTAAAATCTTCTTTGAAGAAAAACCCTTTTGAGCTTCACCTGTTTGTCTGGGAGATAAATTTTCTAAAGAGGAAGGAAGAGAAATGACAAAAGAAAGGCATCAGTGTTGTTCATGTTGCAGAACGACAATGAAGGAGCAGTTAAAAATGTATCCTGCTGTTCAATTAAGGAGCAGAAGAAAAGGAAATGCACAGAGGTTTTAAAATGTCATGACATTCAGAAAAAATAGTAAGAATAAGGTGCCCAGAAAGGTCTCTGTTTTCGTGTTCAGGCAAAATTGCAACAGACCTTACAAATTAAGGCAACTAAATATATTATTATATTAATGATCAAAGTTTCTACCAGAGGCTGAAAAGGACTGGATGGTTGGGTTTGCCCCATCCCTTTATGATGGATAAATTCCAGCCCTGCATTAAATACATTTTTAAGAGAGCATTACATTGTGAGCCAGGTCAGTGGAGGCTGTGTCTTGATTGGTAGAGTACTCTATTTCCCAGTGGCAATGGCTGCTTTTTTATATTTAATTTCCAAGCCATCCTTTATTGCAGCATATATCTATGAAAGCACTCAGTTGTGCAAACAATAACAAAGCAAAAAGGGTGTTTGTATTTTAAGCCATACATTGTAAATACAGAAAAGATTACCTCAAACTACTTACCTCAGTAGGAAATGGCAATGGACAATATTCATATTTACTTGTCTGAAATTTTGTATTTAGGGAATAAGCCTGGAGTAAGAGATGGGGGGGAATTCAGTGTTTCCCACTCTCTGGCTGATCTTATATTGGTTTTTTGATGAGTGACACACAGCACAGTAAGCCAGCTGTTGTATGCACTTGGAAAACACCAGCTCAAATTCCCAGTGAAAGTTTTAAAAATAGAAATGTTGCAATAACAAAGACTGCTCAGTGAAGGCTATTTTTCATGAGCCTTTAGAAAGTGAGAAAAAAGTGCTAAGTTATCATTCTCCCCTGCTAAAGCCTGTGCTTTACCCAATTCCAGTTATGCAGTCACCCTGAGCACAGTTGGTGAAGGCAACATTCCCCCACCTCATGTCTGGCCAGCACCAACAAGACAGAACACAATTCACAAATAGCTAAGTAGGGTTGTGTCAAAGAAGTAAAGAACATGATTGCCAGGTTTCTTCTGTTAGAGATGTAATCCCCAGAACCTCACAATCAGGGAATGTGTCCTTCCAAGATTGTCTTGCCTTTGGGTGTATATAAAAGAGATTTTTCACTCCATTTTGTTTTTCCTAGCAGTCAAACTGATTAGGAGAAAAAGAATGCTGTTTCCTTCAAGATTCTGCTAATTTGCACAGCACATTGCCAGCAAGTTGCCCCTGGGGTTTGCTGGTGGAAGATGACAAAAAAGAGGGGGGAATGAGGAAACTGGGATTTCTAAGTCTTCCATTCAAGAAAAGAAACAAAAATAGATACTAGCAAGAAGAAATAAAGGAAAAAAAAACTTGAAAAAAAAAGGTTACGACGGATACAATGAAGGCTGGGACCTGCAGAAGCAAAGAGGGCTGGATCTTACACAGGGCTAAAAGTAGGCATTGTGAAAACCTGCATGCTGAGCAGGGAGCTGCCTGAACTGCACAACAGGGGTTGATGGAGAAAGGTAAGACTGACCTCTACTCTGCCACCAGCAGTCTTACTCTCTCCTGAAAGGACGTAACAACCTTCAAGGGACAGGGCTACCCACACCTCCAAACAAATTCTCCTTCTTGCTTTCTTGGAGCCCCAAACCCTGGGAATATTTCTTCCTGCCTTTGCAACCATGTAATGGAAATTTCAAAAAGGCTGTATGATTATGATCCTCCCAGTCTACTCATTCCACTTTATTCAATTTGTCTTAATAGATGTTGGCTCAAGTGCTGTTGAGAAAAATCTGTGTAATAGGCTAGTGATCAGGCTAGTGAACCAGTCACTCATCTCCAGTTTGTAGCCAACAGGTCAATAACTACCTCAGGGAAAAAAAAAAAAACAACAAAACTTTAAAACAGCACTTGTTCCCCAGCTGAGGAAGACTGTGTCCAAAAAAGGTGAACAAAGACAAGAGCTCCTCATGCTGTTCTCAGACTGAAGAGAATTATCTACCTCATGGAGAGAGTTCATCCTAGATGATTGTGGCAACTTGCAGAAAAATTGCAGGTCCTTCCAGCACAAGGATCCAGAAAGTTTGTGGTTTGCTATACCCAGGGGAACAAGAGGGAAGAGACCTATTTTCAGAGCTCTCATCTGCTCAATAACAAGAATTAACTAAAAGTTAGGTCCCTCAGATTACAGAAACCCAGGAAGGCAGCTGAGTACTCCCTTCAGCAGTTCATATCAAAGCTTTTCCTCGTGTTAATGTCTACTTCCCTACAGCTCAGAGGCACTGAGGGCACTCACAGTTCCCCTCCCAGACATCAGAGTAACAGCGGTCAAAAAGCCAAGTGGTCAAAAAGTGATCCAAAAAATGTCCCTGTTTATCAACCTGAAAAGAGTGGTGTGATTTAAGCTTGAGAAGGGAATTCACCAATAAAAAGAGGAAACAAAAACAGAAAAGGAACTCTGTTCACCTCAAATGTGAACACTGTGTCCAGTCTAATGCCAAAAGTACTCTCATGCAAGGAAACCTGAGCTTATAACTAAGGACAAAGGATTTTTCTGGGCACTGACGTATCTGAAAGTTAAATTTTCCAGTCCCTGAGGGCCTTTGTAGGGGGAGCATTTAGGTGCCTGCTTCCCTTTGTGGTAGTAAATCAGACAGAACGAAGGCTGAATTTGCTGAAAACAAAAGCGGGCAGAGGGAAGAGTTACCACGAAGCGAAGCAACAGGTACAAGCAGCAAATCACGCTTACAGCAGTGGGTATAACTATTTTTTTCTCACTAGCAACAAACTCTTGATTACTTTAACCAAATACAGCAAAAGCCTCTCAGGGGAACGCAAACGCCGGGGTGACGGCGCTGCGGAGGGCTCCGTGCCGCCGCCCGGGTCCGGGAGGAGCATCCTGCGCGAACCGCTGGCTGCTGCTCAAACCGCTCACAGCACTGCCATCTACCGGAGCCAGCTGCCGAACGCCGGAGCCTTGCTTTTCTTGGGGCTTGGTCCTGTTCTTAATTAACTTGGGTGTTTTGATAGACGAGGCAGCGGCTGATGAATGCTAAGGATTTTAGAAATAACCCTTAGCGTTTCATTAAAATGCCTCACAAAATGTTTTCTAAAGGTTAAAGTTCTCTGTATGGTGCTCAGTTTCCTTAGATGTTTTGAATTTGAGGGAGACAAGGGGCTTCTTTTTTTTTTTTTAATTGATACTCTCCAGCACAATAAAAGCTCAATCAGTAAAGCACTTAAACAAATTCTCACCTTTAAGTGATTTCTCTGATGGTGGTGGAAATAATTGCAGGTCCTCAAAGTCCTGTGGAGCAAGGAGTGAGATCAGGGCAAATAAGAAAAAAACATATTCCAAAAGTACCTGCCTCTTATCTGCCAATGAAAACCTGTCTGTCTGTTATTTACCAAGGAATGACCCAGATATATTCTGGATTCAGAATCATGCATGGGAAAAAAACCCAAGGGGAAGAGTATGTGAAGTAAAACTTTAATTCTTATATGAAGAAAATATATATATTGCAAAATCATCCCACTGCTTGAACTAGAACAAATTAACGGTGGAGCATTTAAAGTCATTAACAAGTTAGTATTGAGACACCAAATAATTCTTTTCTTATTTTTAGTTTTTTTAAATTTTTTCAAATTATTTATAGACTGCAGAACTGATAACCTCAAATCCTTTCTGGACTCTTTAATAGACTAAAAATCTTTGTCTGCTTGTCTTTAAGAGCATTAGGAACAGTAATAATGCTAATTTTAGAACCTGTATACCAGCTCTACTTTTACACTCAAGAAACTCAGACACAGAGAGTGTGAAAGCTAAAACTTAAGCTGTGCTAATCAATCTTGGGTGACCAATCTGAGTTATCAATGGGGCCTGTAGCAAATATAAAAGGTGTTTGCCTTACCACTTTTTGGACTGTACAAAGAAGCTGAAAAGGAAATAATTTTCAAAAGAAAAATAAAGGACCTCTAGTGAAAGATTCTTGTTTAAATTTTTAAATAAATAAATCGTTCTAACAACTTGTACTTAAATTGTGGACTTCTGTGCAACATATTGTTAAGGGTATCAAAAGTATAGAAATATGCCCCAAAAGTGTTATCTTAATTTATGGATTATAACTCCATCAAAGAGTTATAGCGCCACATTCTTTTTTTTCAAAACTGCCCTTTTATAGTCTTACATGTATTTAAAGCACATGTGCAATCAGCTCCTGATCAGTGAATGTGACTGTGCTCAGCACCACCACAAATCCTTCCCTAGATCTTTCCCCCGGTTCTCCAGACAGTGTGGCACACACCATTAGCTGTGCTCATTTTGCCTTGCAGCTTACTGCCACACCTACAGAAAGGTTTTGAGCACTCATGTGTGGTGTGATTGCTGTGCTGGCACCCAGGGAGTCTCCGAGTGGTGGAAGATGTTTAAATCCCTGGTATGCAACTTTAGCCAGTACATTTGTCTAAACCCCACTAAGATGGGATTTCCTCAAGTGCTGATGATCCCTTCAACATCTAATCCAACAGAGAGCATCAGAGCACTCTCCCAGGATAGCTTCATGCCTCAAAGGAGAACCATTGCTCTGGAAGTAAAAAAACTTCTGAAAGAAGGCTGGTTGGTTTAGGACCTGATGAGTCGTTACAGCTGGCACAGGAAGCTGTACAAAGTGAAAGAAATAAGAAACATCTAATATCTGTCCTGGCTGTGTGCAGGCCCACAAACAGGAATAGTCCCAGCCATGCCAGAGTCAACCAACAGTGCTTTGCTGTCTGTACCAAACCCATCAGGGCCTGGTGCAGCATTGCTGGGATTGGAAGTCTTCATCTCATTATCAAGTTCCTATATCAATTTTCCCAGCATCCTATGCCATAATTCAAGAGCTTTTTAAAGATGAAAGTAGGGAGTTGTAAATAAAAAGACTGAATTTCATGATGAAATAATAAGGCATTGAAAGCAGCTCCATGATTATGAAAGCATCTGCAGTGATCTAAGAGCAGAGGAGGAGTGCAGGCAAGAGAAGACTGGCAGAAAAGCAGATAGAGACAGACAAGCACTGGAAATCAGCCAGTCTTATTGGAGGAAAAAACATCTCATTTCAATCTTAGAGGATGTGATTGCTCCTGTGGCTTGCCACCACTGTTGAGTGACAACAAGAGAGCTGCATGAGTGACCAGTTGACACAGGAGGTAATATGAAATTAGGTTTTACAGTGAGAAAAGTGAACATCAGTGAGGACACTTGTCCACTAACTGGAACACTTCTGAGCACTCACAGAAAATGGCTCAAAGGACATTTCTCCTGCTTGTTCCCCAAGCAAACCGCACAAGTTTGAATCATTTAGTTGCTGAAGCACAGTGGTTTTTTATCAAGAAAGGAAAAACCATGTCTATTTGACAACATACCAAGAAACAAGCTGAATTTAGGGGGAAAAAATGTGCTTATCATTCCTTTCCTTTTATTTTTGTACTTTACATGTAAATTGCAAGATATTGTACTTGATCTCATTCCGAACGACACAGAACTGGCAGGAATATCTGTGTTTGGAATGGGACAATGCACAATGGGAGTCCTGAGGCATCCTTCAGTCATACACCACATACACACATACATGTACACAGTCATATAAATCACTATACACATGCATGTATATGCCTATATTTTGAGACTAATAAATATGTATGACAGTATCTCTTAGCATTAATGCATTGTCTCTGGAGCAAAAGAACAAGATTTAAATTTATTTATGAGATTAGTTTTTCAATGTACAACATGGCTGCAACAGACTTCTTAAGAGAAGGAAAATCACACTATTGTATAGTTATCCTCTCCATTCTGAATTTAATCAGAAGTAGTTTTTATGCCTGCCACAAATTGATAGGATTATTACTGGGAGACCTCTACAGGTGGGAATCTAATGTGTTATTATCTCTTTAAAATGAGTGAGCCTGTCACTGATGTCCTAAAGTTTTGTGCTGAACAGAATGCCTGGTTAGCTCCCTACTAGCTCTCCATTGCTTCACTCCCAAGGCAGAGGACTGTGATGCTAAGGATCATTTTTAGATCCCTGGGCTCAGGAGAATCCTGAAAAATCCACATTCCATTTCTAGGGACAGTCAGTCTGAACAGATCTAGGGAGCACAGCCAAGGACCAAGGACAAGCACCCGCTGGTCCAGCTCTGGTATGGAGGCAGGATGGATGATGGGATCCAGGGCACGTGGAGGCTTCTGGATTACTGCAGAGCTGGCTTCCTCCATGAGTGCAATTCAGTCTCTGAGTGTAAGCTTGTATTTGCTGGGCCAGGAATCTCCCTCTCCTTCTCTTTTACTTATTTTGTATTCCCTCAGCACTGGATTTAGAAAAGCCTACAATCAAAATACAACATGAATGCAGCAAGAAAATCTGCTTATGGATTTAGTATCACATATCCAACTGTGATATATTACAGAATCCTGTCTTTTCAGCAGCTCACAACTGAGTTAGCTTCTTGCAGATACCAGGGATAGGACAAGGCAACTGGTGGGTGCTCAGGTCAATGTAGGTGGCACCAGGTGAGATGGAGTCCTTGGATTTAATTCAGATAGAATGCTTCTTTTTGCAGCAGTCCTCATGATAGTGCTCCAACCCACTTCTGACACATGGGAGATCTAGAGACACTCTAGGAATGTTGATAACACAGTGCTGTTGGCTTTTACAGGTTGGAAAAGGAAACAAATAGTATAGAGTACATAATCCTACTGTATAACAACAAAGTTCAAGTATTTATCTGTGTAAAAATGCTGGTGGAAGCCTTGCCAGTTGCTTAAATAGAGGTGATCACTTGGCTTCAAATTTTGAGTGAGCATTATTAAAAATAAATGTTTATTTATGACCTACTTCTGCATTTATATCATGAAGTGCTCACACTTCTGACAAGTGTGAGAAGGCTTCTCATGTGAGTGTTTCCTGACCCTGCTTTCTGAATTAGATTTGCTGCATGTTGGCTGCCAGCTGACAAGTGACTCCAGTCATCTGTTCCTGCATTGGCTGTTATGGGACAGCAGCTTCATATGCTAAGTCTTGAAATTGGTTCTGTGCAGCTTTAGACAATAATTGAGGGGATTTGTTACATTTTGTATCTATAACTATCACACATAATTGCATTTCCTATCCATTGGGACATACATCCACTGTCTTTGCACACTAAGGGGTCGCTGAGTTACATACACAGAGTCCCTCCAGCAAGTCAGATGTTAATTTCCAAGATGTTTGCCCATGTCTGACTGGCATGACCCACAGGAGTTTTCTCTCCCTGTAGAGAAGCAACTGGGGGTCAGATTGGGGTGTCCAAAGGGATTAGACTCCTATTGCTTAGGCAGTTAAATTCACATAACTCTTATACCTATTTTGGCCCAGATTAGCCCATCTCTACACCCAGGAACAGCCCCTCTACAAACCACAAAACTCCCTGGAGCAAGCAGCAGCTGCCATCTCCCCACACAGTTTGGTGACCCTCAGTGAATCACAAGAGATTCCTGTAAATTAATCTCCAGATTTTCCAGTTTGTTACAAGGTTTACACCAGAGACCAAACATGGAGTGCACAATGAGCAAAAAAAGTCACACAAGTGATGACAAACAAGCTAAAGAAGTAGCTGCAGTTATCTAGAAGTATGTCTTTGTGGTTTACAAAAATGAATACTTTTTAATAGAAAGATGTGATCATTGGTCGTGTTTGGCAGGCTATTACAATAGTAGAAGTTTTATTAAAACTCAAAGAAAGAAAGAAAGAAAGAAAGAAAGAAAGAAAGAAAGAAAGAAAGAAAGAAAGAAAGAAAGAAAGAAAGAAAGAAAGAAGAATACCTTGAGAAAAAAAAATAAGGAGCTTTATTCTCAAATTTTGACCCCTCAAACAACAAAACAATTACACAAATGCTTGGCTTCAATCATGGGCTGAAGTTCCCATAATCCGTGAAATAAAATATAATGCGACTTCAGAGTGTTTTGAATCAGCTACAAACTTAATTTCCCATTGATTCCTGTTTCAGTTATATTTCATCACAAAATAAGAAGGTCATGGGAAGGGGATATTTAACTGTTTTTGGTATTTTAAAATAAATTTATTGAATCAGTCAAATCATAAAATATGGATTTCAGAATTCCCTAAACTGAGTAGTCACTAAAAGTCACAAACCTCTGGTATGACAAAATCACAAGTTAGCATGTTGGCAAAATCCAGGTCCAGTTTATGGAGAACAGTATTACCAGTATTATTTAGGTGTCTGGGGTTTTTTTAATAGTTTAGTTTAGCCGAGAGATTCTGTTTTCTCTCAATTAATTAGAACATTTCTGTGGCTGACTGTGGATAAAGGGTGCAAAAGACATAGTCTTACATAAAACCTGGAAATAAGCACAGATATATCTACAAAGAAACAAGATAGTTTCACTATTTTAATTTGCCAGATTTTAAATTTGGGATATATGTCAGTATTTATCTTGTAACTACTAGCTAGTTTTACAGCAGAAAGAATAAAATGACTCATCAGCCTGAAGAAAGTCACCTTCATATAGTGGCCGTTTAGCCACCGAAACCCAGGATCCATCATGGCTCGTTGGCTGAATGCCATGTCAATTAAGGTATAACACAAAAACACTTTGAGGCTTTTTTACGTATGAAAACACCATGCCTGAAGAAACAGTGCTGTCAGGTAGGTCACAGAGCAGTTCAATGTTCAGAACATGGGGAAGTGAGCAGGAACTCCCATCTCAGAGCTCCACAATCACATGATAAAATGATTGATATTCCACAAGTTGAACTCTGAACATCATGTGCAAAGATAGCCTCAAGAATTCAAAGCTTAGACAAGAGTCTTTGCATGTTGATTGATGGCCCTGTGTCACTCTGGTTTATGGGTTATGACCATTGGAGACTTCAAAATGAACTAAGGCAAACATAACAGCATCCTTGCTCAGTGAAGCAAAGATTCAGGACTCAGAAACCAAACTGTTCTGTCAAAAAAGAAAATACTTAGCTCAAAAAATCTGTCAGATTTTCAACACTTTTGACAGCTTCCATATTCAATGCATATAAAAGAGACTAAGATGAATGCAATCAAAGCATCCAAAATATTTCTTTGACATTAAAAATCCCTAATCTGGTATAATAGCCTTAAATAATTCACACATCCCTTTTAGGTAGGGCTCCCTGTCTTTGTTGCTCTTTAGAAGAAACATCTTCATTGAAGTAAACAAAAATAAATTATTCTTATACTAGAAGCATTAGAATAGCATTAGATAGGATAGCATTAGATAGATTAGGATAGCTTTAGAAACTGTCCTTGCATACAATACAAAAGTATGATATTACTTTTATGGCAATGATGAACAGCATATTTTAAAATATGCTGAAAATTTGCTGTCTTTCAAGCACATAAATATCAAGTGTGTTCATCTGGTATTAGGACTGTCATGTCTTGTGATGGGAGGAATTTTTCTCAGCATCTAAAATGAAATGTGTATTAATGGTCATAATTACCCAATGCCTGAAATTCAGCCATAGTTGTTATAAGGACATTGCTTTTTATGATATTTGCTAATATTGCTAATTTAAGATATGGTTAATTTGCAATCTTATGTTCTTTAATTTCATTAGGAATTCACATGTCTGACATCATTCTAGCTGAAAAAGAAAAATCACATGAAACTGGATTATTAATATGTTGCTGAAATTTTTTTACCATTTGGAAAGGTGCAAACAGCACAGAGTTTATGAACTCTCACTAAATTCAACAGAACTTTAGGTCAGACATAAGCAGTCTAAGGAAAGACACCTATCCAAAATTATAAAAAAAAAAAAAAAAGAGGCTTTATTTTCTTGATTTTGTACTGAAGGTACACTTAAAAGATTTTTACACTGAGATTTAATCATCAATAGTGACTTTCTAGGAGATATTTTTCAAGACAGCTAGAAGAATGAAGAATGAACACTTAAAAGCTAACAACTTTCTAATAACTCAGAAACCATCCTATCACACTTTTGTTATTCATATAGTTTAGATCAAAGCACAAATATCTGACCAGTCTTTTTTTTATTTACTCATATAGCATTCTTGGTTCATATTTGTTTTGGCTTTAAACTCTACTTTCCTTGTTGGAAAAAACTGACAGCTGGACTCTGTCTTTCTGTCTCACAGATGATATGTGCAACCGTGTACCTCAGCATCCCAAGGAACAAGGCTGGGCCTACAGGAACATGTAGTTCCTGTATGACACAAAGCACACAGAGAGCCAGAACCCCATGTGCCTCTTTTACAATCTCTGGACAAGAGGATTGCTCTTTATGAGAAATGCCATAAAGCAGAGTTGAAAAAGTATCTTGTGTATTGCAGAATTTTCAGATGGCCGTAAGATTTTTTAAAGCCTTACACATTAGAGTTGTTTTTAATCCCCACCAAGCTAGCATTCCAAACTAGCTCTTCTCTCATTAAATTCATAGATATGTTACTCAACATTTTTATGGTAACAGAACTCTGGCACAGACTTTAGAAATTATACTATTTGTACAGATTCTTTTTTTCAGACCTTCTGTTCAGCATTCGGTTAGACAACAAAGATTTAGGCTAAAGAAATTTGTTTATTTCTAGATACACATTTGCTTTTTATCAACTTGTGGGTGCGACTACTTAATATGTGCAGTTCTAAATCCATTTTATTGATAGCCATAATTGAGTCCGGATCTAGCTTGCCTAACTTCAGGAAGTCAGAGTGGTGCCTGCATTAGAATTCCTGTTGCTTTAGCTGGCTCACTTGTCAATAAAGAGAGGACTACATCCACCAAGGCAATTCAGCTGCATCTGAGTAAGGATACACTCACTGCATATGGCATTTTACACACACAGAGTGAAACCTTACACCTGACCAAACAACTAGTTGCTACTAATATATGGAGAAAGTCCTGTCCAGCAAATCTCAATCAGTTAGTGCAAACTTTACCTGTGTAGCACTCCAGCCTGAGAGTCCATGATTGGTGTCTCACATCTGTAGCACTCTGATGTAAAAGGCAGCTTGTCAGACTCTACCAAGACAAACTGGCTGTTCAGAAAAGGCTTCTCTAATCATCTTTGCACTATACAAAATTTACACTAGAACAGAAGAAATGCACCCACAGGCTGTGTAAATACAGCATGTAACATCTCAGTATTTGTTTTTGTTGCCATTGTATCTTCAGGGAAAGGTAGAAGATATTTTAAGCCCAAAAGTCACATCTTAAAAGACAAGAGAGTTTCTTCCCCCTTAAACATGCAACAAGGGATAGCACAGTCTTTACAGCCTACAGTGTAACACTGAAACACGGGTCATTTATCTCAGAACAGTTTCAATTCTTCAGAAAATGTGAACACTGCTATTTGTTTCTATACCAGTGGCCTGAAGGAAACAGGTTAAGTGTTTTGTTGACCTTTGGGAATAAAAATACATGGCAACCTCAACAGACTTTATGAATCCTAGATCTACTCCTCCTAGTTATATCCTGGAGCAATTCTGTTGATTGGATATGAATGGTATAGTCTCCAAAAGAATGCTCAAATGAGAAGTGAAACACATTCACTAAACTCTGAGCAGACTTTTATCTATAAGAAGAAAAAATCTAGAGGAATATTTAAAAAGAGAGAGAAGAAATTTCCCTCTAAAATATTTCCACCTGAATCAGTTCCACTGACATCACAACAGGCAAGCTCAGCAGGGCAGTGACACATCTGGGCTCCAGCTGTTGCTAATACCAGGTAGCCTCATCCTGGTACTCATCCACAGCTGTTGAATTGCTCTTTTGGTAAAGAACTGGGAAGAGGTGCACATTTCAACCTGTTTCAACCCAAGTTCCAGGAATCTTCAACCACAATGTCTTTGTGATTGAAAATGTGAACAGACTTTTCAAAATAAATACATAAAATATCTTTAAAGTGTCAACCATTAAGGATGCACCATTGTAAATTAAATTTGGCTTCCTGTATCAGAACACAGAGTCAAGTGAGACACATAGACTTCTTTACTTCGGAAGAGTATAAGATTTTACATTGGTAATGAATATATCTGATTAAATGCTGGTGGCAACAATTTTATTTTTGTACTCACAAGTAAACCTACTAATAATTTTTACAGCTTTCCTTTTCCTCACTGCACTGTATTTAACTGAGAAAAGTCTTTTTACAATCATGCACAATGACAGACACTGCCAAGAAGAAATTTTTATAAACCTTATAAATACGAGTTTCTTATACCTCAAGTATTTAGTATACAATGTTCTTTCTGCTACTTAAAAAAAATTGTGATACAGAGATATATTGAAAAAAAAATGAATGTATGGTCTAGTTCTTCTTCTTTGTAACATCTGATTCCATTCTTTAAGTTAGGAAGTACTCATTAAAGATTTACCAGAACCAAGAAGCACTTGTGGCACTGCCCAAATGGCCACTGTAACAATTTCTCCTTGGAACCACCCATGTGCTGGGCACCTCAGATTTAGCTAAAGACTGCTTTTACTGCTCTGCTTAGGGTTAGGGTGAGAAAACCACATAGCTCAGAGCTCCAGGGATACTTCAACTGCAGAAGGAATGTGGGAAGGGAGGAATGCTGGGGCAGTGCCCTTCTCTCCTTAGCATGCCTTTCACAGTTGCAGTGGGCCTGGATCTCTGGGCTTTGAAGATTTCTCAACCCCAACCCATGCCAAAGCATGTAGTGCCACTGAGAGGGTGACAGTGCAGCATTTTATATGCATTTTTGGGGGGAGAAAAGTACTTTAAAAGCTGCAGGATTCCAATTATGCTTTATCAGCTGACTATGCATGCCCACAAGATTTTATAATAATATGACTGTGACCCCAACACATGTGGAGCTCATCAGAATTATACACACCGTAGGCTCCAACACTTGCCCTAGCAGGAAACTCTGCTGGAGAAAGGATACTTACAGCAAAAAAATATCTAGAGTGTGATGGTAATGGAACATAAATGCTTTATTGATAGGGATTGCACTTAGGTATTGTGCTTAACTGTGTAGCCTAATTAAAGCCTTAAGACTTTTCATTCCATATTTGCACTTAAAATATCCTTTAGTACTTGCTTTGCTACTACACAATGATTATTTCACCTGTATCTGGCTGCAACCCAGACAGTAATTAAATACCCAAGATCACAAGATTGGTAGTAGTGTTCCTATTTTACAGACACCTGCAGGATTGTTCTCCACATATCGAAGTTGCCAATAGTCCATGACAGGATGTATTTGTGATTGAGTCTAAATGTATCCCAGAGTACCAAAAGCTTTTGTTGCCTAAGGTTGCTCGCTGACTTACAGTCAGATGAAGTTTAATTCAGTCACCAAGAGATGAATGCAGTTTTAAACTTCAAGAAGCCTCAAAGTGACACCTTGGTATGTCCAGAGTGTTCTTTCCTTTCTCCAAAGTATGTATTTTTCTGAATGAAGAATACAGGATAGCATTAGCTATCCTGTATAAACTCAAAATATTTTAACATCTTTTGGAATAAAGAGATTGTGTTTTGTCCAGCAGAGGGAGACCTGAGTTTTAGAGAAATGTAATAAAACATTGAGCATAACAGAGAAACAGATTCTTTCACTCAAATGTATCAGATATAGATTTTAATTTATAAGAAATAGTACCCTATATTATATAGACCATTCAGTGTAGGCAAAACATGAAGTAAATCAGACTTAAAACTATATCATAGTGCTTGATACTGATGTAGGATTTGTTCATCCTTCATCCAACTTGAAGTCTGATACTATGGAAATAATAAAAAAAAACACAGCCAAGCAAGAATAAAATCAAATTCAATAATAAAATAAAGTAAGCACACTGGTTTTTGCATGAGGAAACACCTGCCTCCAGTCTGCACTCAGAAAAAGGTCAATGGAAACCAGGAGGAAGCTCTCTATAGAGATTGCCTGGTCTTTTTTTTTTAGAGTGGCCCTGTAAATCACGACTCCAGAGAAGAAACCCAGTTCCTGGACCAGCCAGTTCCACCCTCATCTCCTTGTTTCAGAACTGTAGAAATTCATCACTCATTGCCTACTTCAGAAGCTGTTTTAAAGCTACAGCAGTGATTTTTGACCTCAGTGCAGCTTATCTAGCAGAGTGCATTGTTCAAAGGCTAGTCAGATTCACAGCTGCAATAAAAAAGAGAGACTAAATAAGCAGTCTTGGGTTTTCCTTGTCATCCACACAAATGATACGCTTTGGGGATTACTGCATTATCAGGATGGTTGCATAACTGGGAGTGGTGGGTAACATTACAAACCAGTAAATGAACTGCCACGTATGAGAAGAACAAGCAGAACTAGCACAGGCTTAACACAGGGAGGAAAATGGCAAATCTTCCCATGAGAGAACTTGAAAGTAAAAAGAAAAATATTGTTCTCTACCCATATAGTCTCTGTTTATTGTGTTTTAATTATTCATTCTGCTGTTGTCAGCCTTCAGAAGAAAAACCTGGTATAAGAGTCAGAAAAAGGCCAAGTGGTTGACTAAAGACTAAAGGGATATTCCATGACCTATGATGTCTGCTCAGCAATAAAAGCTAAGAGAAAGGAGAAGGAAGAGAGGGCATTCCTAATTTACAGTGCCTGCCTTTTGGAGCAACCACTGCATGTCCTGAAGTCCTGATTCCCTGGAAGTGCTGTACACCACCTGCTGATGGGATGTAGAGAATAAAATCTTTGGTTTTCACTTATATAACTCTTGTTTACTTTAGCAAACTGCATTATCTCAACACAGGAGGTATTTTTCCCTCTTATTTTCTTCCCCACTGTCCTGCTGAGTAGGGGAGTGATAGAGCAATGTGGTGATCAGCTGGTATCCAAAGTCAACTCACCATAGTCGGTTTTGGCACCCAACATGGGGATCAAGATAACAGCAGTTTTGTATTAAGTGTGCTGTAGCTATAGCAGGTATTAAGTGGCAAGCTCCTGTGCAGGTCACAGCTTGTTGGCTGCATTGCTTCTCTATTTTGTGAACATGTTAATACAAATAACACCTCTGTTTTGTCCTGGAATTGCTGGCCTTGCTGTGCTGTATCTGCCCTGGGGACATGATGAGGGAATACATTTCTCCTATCTGGGACTGATGTGGATGGTTTATTAGTCAGGCTCACAAGGTCCTTGTTCACCCTTACATGAGCTTTCATACTAATAATTAACATTGTTAGCATATTATGGAGCTTGTGGAATCTGGTGTCATCCTGGTATCAGAGAAGACAAATTTTGGATGAGGCAAAACTGTAATGTGCCTTGAAGTGATCGTCCCTGGATGGCAAGGTGTGTGAAAGGATTTGGGCAGATTCTCAGGACTTATCTCCTCCTAGAACCTGAGACTTTACACCTGAACTGACGCCCAAGGCATCAGAACAGACAAATGACTCTAGCAGACTGAAAACCAGCAGCCTGCACTGGAGCCTGGCCCGTGCCCATTGAGCCACAGCTCAGTAGTGTCAGAGGACTGTAATTGTGGCAGGGACACAAAATGTGTTGGAGGGCACCATGTTGAGATAGGCATCCAAACAACAACAGCAATTGTGAAAAAGTTAACAAGGAGAATAATGGATCCGTAACATCTATTAGAAAGGGGGCAGGGAAAAGACAAAAGGTTTTACCAAGAAGCTGGTTTTTCAACAAAGAAATTGAAGGAAGGAGTGAGAGAATTCAAAAAGAAAGAGGAAACAATACAGTCTCTGGCCCCATCAGAACTTTGAGACACGCTAAAAGATTACAGCCACAAGCCAGGTGAGTGGACTTCTGTCTGGCTGCTTCAACACTTGAGTGCTTCAAGCCAGGGAATAGACAACCCTACCAGAGGAGATGTGACACTGCATCTGGTGCTCAGCAACATAAGCAACATGATCAGGGCCATCAAGATCAGAGGCAGCCTGGGCTGAGGTGATCCGGCATTGGTGGAATTTGCATCCTGAGGGATACGGATCAGGTGAAGAGTAAAGTTAGGCCCTGAACTCTAGAAAGGCAAATCTCCAGCTCTTCAAGGAAAAAGTCAAAGAGATCCCCTGGGAGACTGCCTTCAGGGACAAGGGAGCAGAACAGAGCTAGCAGACCTTTAAGGAAGATTCCATAGAGAACTAGACGTATTAATCCCCAGGAGCGAGAAATCAGAGAAGGCAAGAGACCAGCAAGGATGAGTAGGAAACTGCTGATCAAACTAAAGGGAAAGAAGCAAGTGCACAGACAGTGGAGAGAAGAACAGATAACTTGGGAAGATTATTGAGATAGTCAGGTTGTACAGGGATGGGGTGAGGAAGGCCAAGGTAAAGCTGGAACTGAACACGGCAAGCAACACAAAGAATAACAAAAAGGACTTCTATAGGTATGTTAACCAGAAAAGGAAGGTTAAAGAAGGTAAACTCCCAACAATAAAAAATGATGGAAAACTGGTAACAATGGAGGAGCTGAACTGCTCAAAGACTTTTTTGTCTCAGTCTCCAATGGCAAACTCTCTTCCCACATCTCTTGAGCTGATGGACAGCAGGATGGGAACTGAGGGAACAAAGTCTCTCCCCCTCTAAGGAAGAAACAGGTTCATGACTATTTTAGGAACCTTAACATACTAAAGTCCATGGGACCCAAAGAGATACATCCCGGAATCCTAACAGAATTGGCGGATGCAGTTGCCAAGCCACTCTCCATGGCAGTCCAGTGAAGTCCTAGGTGACTGGGAAAAGGACAAAAATGGACCTGTCTTTAAAAAGTGTAGAAAGTAGGACCCTGGGACCTACCAACCTGTCAGCCCCACCTCTGTGAAATTTCCCCCTAGAAGCTGTGCTCAGGCACATGGAGGACAGGATGTGATTAGGGACAGCCAGTATGACTTCACCAAGGGCAAGGCCTGCCTGACCCACATAGTGGCCTTCTATGACAGAATGGCCATAACAGTGGAAAAGGGAAAGGTTGCAGATGTGATTTATCTGGACTTATGTAAAGCCTTTAACATAGTTCCCCCAAAAATCCTTCTCTCTAAACTGGAGAGAGTTGGATTTGATGGATGAACTGTTAGATGGATAAGAAAGTGGCTGGACAGTAGGATCCAGAGTGTAGTGGTCAATGGCTCAGAGTCCTGATGGACATCAGTGACAAGTAAGGTCCCTCTGGAGTCCATGCTGGGACCAGGGTTATTTAATGTCTTCATTAATGACAAAGACAAAGGATTGAGTGCACCTCCAGCAACTTTGTAGATGACAAAAAGCTGAGTGGTGCTGTTGACATACCTGAAGGACAGGATGCCATCCAGAGGGATCTGGACAGGCTTGAGAAGTGGGCCCATGGGAATCTCATGAGATTTAACAAGACCAAGCACAAGGTGCCACACTTGGGTCGAGGCATCCCCCAGTATCAATACAGGCTGGGAGGGGATGAACAGATGCAGAGCAGCCCTGGGGAGAAGGGCTTGGGGGTGCTGATGGATGAGAGCCTGGTCACGACCCAGTAATGTGCACTGGCAGCCCAGAAAGCCAAATGTGTCCTGGGCTGCATCCAGAGGAGGCCGGGAGGTGATTCTGCCTGTCTACTCTGCACTGGGGAGCCCCACCAGGAGTGCTCCACACAGCTCTGGGGTCCCCAGCACAGGGAGGATCTGTTGGGGTGAGTCCAGAGGAGGCAACTAAGACAATCAGAGGGATGGAGCATCTCTCCTATATGGAAAGGCTGAGGGAATTGGAATTGTTCTGCCTGGAGAAGAGAAGGCTTCACAGTGACCCAACTGTGGCTGTGCAGTACCTGAGGGGACTCTACAAGAAAGATGGAGAGAGACTTTTGACAAGGGCATGTAGTGACAGGACAAGGGGGCTTCAAACTGAAAGAGAGTAGGTTTAGATTACTTTTTAGGAAGAAATTCTTTACTGTGTGGGTAGTGAGACAGTGGAACAGGCTGCCCAGAGAATTTGGGGATTCTCCATCCATTAGATGGAGTTAATTTTCCCCATAGCACCCTCAGAGTGCTGGTAAGTATAAGTGCAGTAGGCTTACATACAGCAACCACCTGTGGGCTGAAGCCCTCCTTCCTGGAAGGTGGCCAAATCACCTGCTGATGGGAAGTAGAGAATAAAATTTTGGGGATGTTTTTTCCTTTACCTGCCCACATGGGATCTTTGCAATTTATATTAGATATTTAGAAGAAAATTAATTATTCCAAGACTGCTAACAATGAGAGAGACAAATTAAAATAATCTTACTGGAGCTATTGACTGACATTTTATGTTGTTGCCAGTAAAGAATCACACTTGAGATGAGAATTCTAAGTGTTTTTCTTTCACAGGATTAGAAAGGATTTCATAAACCATGACAGAAAAACTGCTCAGCTGTTGGCTGCTGCTGCACTTCCTGGTTTACTCTCCTCACACTAATAGGAAGAATGGAATCTCCACCCACACAAGTTTTCAACTTACTTGTGCCTGAAGATTTAAGCTCTTGCATAGTTATCCGTACAGCCAAGGACTGAAGACATTTACGCAGGAAAAATTCTCTGGCAAGTTTCTTTTTCCTTCATTTTTTAAAAATTTCTTGAATCACTGCCCAGCCACCAATCCAACATTTCACTCTGCTCAGCTGAATCTGTACGAAATTGCTGTGAGTAAACAAGAAAACTAAAGAAAATATTCTAGCAATGTTTGCTGTTGGGATTGAAATGTCTTTTTTTCTGGCTGATATTTTTAACTGAGATTATTTCTATAGCCTCCCCTTAAGCACAGCTTTCCTCTGACCGGACTCTGGAGCTCTGAAAGTTATGCCTAAGAGGCCTCCCTGGAAGAAACCCAGAAATCAATAACTAGTTATTGTAAAACAGATTGATTCACATAATTAAAGTCTAACAAACTTTGGTTAATGATCAATCTAGTTCATGTTATTTATGCGCAACATATTTCAAAATACAGCAAAGAGTTCCAAGAACGAAAAGATCCAGGAAGGAAACACAGAAAAGGCCTGCAAATATTTCTGTAAGTATAAGGCACAAAGGGTGGTTGCAGGCGTTTCTGTTTGTTTTCTTCACAGAAGAAGGGTTGGGTCCTGTATGCTGATTTCACTGCCAGCTGTTATTCTCTGCCTTCTTTTGAATCACACCTCTGATTACTTTTTTTTTTGCCTTTAGAAGCCCTCATACCAACCATCAGAATTTTACACAAATGTAAATATGTAAAAATGTTTGGTATGAGAATGACTTTTTCTCTTCTTGTGTCTCAGTAAACAGAGTGATTTTTAGAGAGACAGAAAACTACCACTAGCAATACATTATGCGTTTCTGAAAGTGGGATCCAGCTTTAAGGAGTCCATATGTGGATCTAGATAGGCCAAATCACGGCCAAAGAAATCAGAGGACATGGAATTTGGTCAATAAGAAAGACCTCAAGATGACAAAATTCAGATTCTTTTTTCAGAGCAGCCATATTAATTCTAAGCCTTTCTTCATGCAGTTCTCATTGACCATGGATAAAATGAAAGATTTGAGTCTTAAAGAGACAATTGTTCGATCTGAGTTATCTGAAGTGGAAGGTGTTCCCCTCATACAGCCAATTGCCAGCATTTGGGACCAAGTGTGGAAGTTCAAAGCCAGACCTGACGATGTGCTCATCGCAACCTATGCAAAAGCAGGTTGGTGTGGGCAGGAAACAGAACAGAAAAGTTTAGCATAGTGCTTATTGTTGGGATTGAGATCTATGTTTTTTTCTATTGTGACTGATATTTGTTTAACTCCAGACTAGACAAATATTTTAAGGACATGGAGCTGTGTCAGCTATGACTGGTAACTTCTGACTTCTTTGGCAGATGCATCTGTTACTACTGAAGTACAAATGGCCATAGTCTAATGACCTATAATTGTTACCCTTAATTGAGATTATATACATTTATATTAATGGTGGCAACAGAAGTTTTCCACCAATATGTAGTGATTTAACAATGCCTAGAAAGAAGTGATTATTACCAAGAAATAATAGAAACTGACCATATGACTGTGGAACATATGTATTTGGGAATGATTTCTTGTGTAAACTAGTGCTAATTTCTGAAAATGGATTAATTCTTTTAAATAACCAAATTAATTTAATAATTTTGGCTAATAAAATAAAATACCACCACTGATATTAGCTATCTGGCATTTTACTCAGTGACTGGACAATATTTCTCCTCTTCATCAGACACTTTATACTTACTACACAAGAAAACAATGAGTAACAAGCATCAATATTAATTCTGTATGAATAAAAACATGCAGTTTTGGAGATTCAGGAACAGATATGGGAGAATTTGAGCATCATAAAAAATTGTTTGAATTTCAACAATCTTTAGGGTGCTGCTTTTTTTTTTTTTTTTTTTTTTTTTTTTTTTTTTTTTTTTGTCAGTAGGGGGAAAATGTTTTTAACAGAAGACCCAACCATTAGATATGTAAAACCTGAAAGCTTTTGATTTACTACCTGTATACTGAAGACAAAACTACATTATTATATCAAGCTGAGATTAAAACCTTCCAGCCACTGAACTGAAAAGAAATAAAGTTAGGATTCCATTTGACATTATGTCATATCTGTGTTAGATGCATAACACAAGCATCTTAAGTAGGGCTGAATCTCCCAGTCTCCTGCCCAAATTGCTTTCCAATTTATCCCTTAGCCTGTTCCCTAGCTGACCCGTCACAGTACCTTCAGAGATGTGGTTGACACAGCAATGACAGCTATAAAAGAAAAGAGACACATGAGGTACACTATCCTGTAACTCTTAGAAAATGTTGCAGCCACTCAGGCAGATGAAATGTTGCACAGACCTTCATTAGTGTGTTTCAAAAGGAAACTTTGCAAATACTGCCATTTCTTTATATTTCCAAACTCTGTGAAATTTTTACTCACTTGAAGTTCAGATATTGCAATTTTTTACCCAAATTCAGTATGAAAACAAAATAGAAATACCTGAATTTTTGTGAGGGATAAAAGGAGGGAGTTTTATTCCTCTGTAAATAATATAGTCTCCAAACAATAGTGAGTTTATCCCAACGTTTTTTTCAGTTTTGGTGTGGGGAACTTTGGGAATTACCTTCGTTGCTTAATTAGGTATTTTGACTGTATTATACTCTCTTTCCATTTTGTCTGTTATTTTCTATGCTATTCTTTCCCACATTAGCACAGAGTCCATTATTCTGGCTTTCAGTTCCCTGTTAGAAGAAACTCTTGACTATCCTGGAGGGAAACATCTAAATACTTGACATTTTCAGGTACCACATGGACACAGGAGATAGTGGATATGATTCAACAAAATGGAGATACTGAGAAGTGTAAACGTGAGACGACTTACAAACGCCACCCTTTCCTCGAGTGGTTTTTGCCAGAGCCTCCATCTGCACGCTACTCAGGTGAATATTATTTGTATTTTAGACAAAATGAAACAAAACAAGCACAGAGTGCTGATGCCACAAGTTTCCTGGAAAAGATCCCACTTGCTCTGTTCTTGAACTAAGCACCATTATGGCTATTAAGGACCAGTTCAGCTGCTTTAACATAAACATCTAGTGCTACTCAGGGTGCTGCAGGGCTGGCAGATGTGATTGCTTCAGGTGCTACTGAAGACCATGATGTTTTGAAGTGGTATCTGAAGCTGTGCTTGATACTCCACAGTATCTAAACCAGCAGCAGATCTGTATAAAATGGTAACATGGGTGCAATTGAATGCCATTCTCTGATTACAGGCTGTATGGAAGGGAAACCTATGTCATGGACATATTTCCAAAAGCTGCGACACGTTTTCAGTAGTTTTCAAGTTTTTCAAGTGGTTTGTCAAGTGTTTCAAGTAACTGCTGCTCAGTTCTAGGATCTAGTCACCTAAACAAGCTATGGAACCAGCAACCAGCAGGCTTCACTGGTTTGCAGTTTCTTACAAAGTCTCTACCGGCAAGGGCTCCATTTCCACACAAATCATTAAGTCAGACTCTTGAATTTGAAGCTAAAAATCTTGATTAGCTCTGCAGAAGTGCTACTTTTTTTCTCCTAAGATAGACTGTGTTGACACAGAGAGAGACAAAAAAAAATTATAGATGACAGAGGATGATAGATGATGACAAGGAAAAAAATATGGAGGTCATAACAGATGTCTAAAAGGGAGAGGAGAGGAGATAAAACATCTCCAAATATCACCAGATATTACCAAGTAGTCCCATATATCCACAGCTACTGAAAATCCACTGTCATTCTCCTAGTTTCTCTTTATGTACTATCCACAAAGTCTAGTCAGCTGTCATATTCTTGTATCCTAGAAAGAAACTAAAATTTCTTACCTGTTAGGTGGAAGGAGACCACTAAATACTGAAAAGGAAAAACTCTGGTTGGATACATATAAATCAATATGCAGCATTATCCCTTAGAGAGAAGGAGTTAGGTATGGGCCCAAGAAAGCAAAAAGATATAAATGTTTCCCTTTTTCTACTCAAATACACAGGTAAAATTTTCTCTAGAAACACTGAAGATGCTTCTGTAAGGTTGTATATGTAATCCTGCTTTGTAAGTGCTTTGGAGATGAATGATCATTGCAAGGTGAAGTGCTGAAAAGTCACAATCACATGTGTGAGCATGGGAAAGAAGTGTTAGTGCAATTTAGAGAACGACTCACATCTCATAATTAAACATCCCCCAGGTCTGGAGTTAGCTGAAGCCATGCCATCTCCACGAACAATGAAAACTCATCTGCCCGTGCAGCTGGTGCCTCCATCCTTCTGGGAACAAAACTGTAAGGTAAGGCTGAAGAGGCCTACTCTACTTCACAGACAAAGAAAGTGATGTAAACCAGAGCAGAAATGTCTTCCAGAATCTCAGGGAAATCAAAAGGTCTCCAAAAATATTTTCCCTTTAATGTGCAAAGTCTGTGGGAATCTAAAGTCACGACTAAGTTACCTGAACTGGATTTTAGAGAATGGCAGTTTCAAAGCAAAACCTCTACCAGCAGGCACCAAGAGCAAACACCAGGAGATGCTCAATATCTATATTTGTATGTACAAGTTAATTTTTTTCTCTCTCTCTTTTCATATCAATAAAGATAATCTACGTGGCAAGAAATGCAAAAGACAACCTGGTGTCATACTACCATTTCCACAGAATGAATAAAGGATTGCCTGATCCAGGAAGCTGGGAGGAGTTTGTGGAGAAATTCATGACTGGAAAAGGTGATTAACTGCAATCAGTTGTATAAGAGACTTTGATAATTTTAAGAATGCATGGCGTTGATTTATTAATTTCAGTTATGGTTTGAAATCCAGTGTAGACACTGTGGAAGGATATCTGCTGAAGGTGTTTCAGTCACAGTTTTTCTTCATTCACAAGTTTTTATTGTTACCTAAAGGATTAAATCTATCTTTATGCTCCCGTTTTGAGAAAAAATAAAAACACTACTCTTTATTCTGTTATAATTCCAAAACATGTATGACAATTTCCAGGCTTCATCTCTTCTCTCTGAGATTAAAAGAAGCCAGATGAAAAGGACCAATGGTTTAACTGGTTTTCTCTAACTTGATAAAATCTGAAATTTAAAAAAGAAGTGGAGAGTTAATTTTGCTAGAAATGTGTCATGTGAATTTGATATAAGGGAGTCTTTGTACCTAAACAATGTATCTAAAAATCAGGCATCTGAACAAAGACAGTTATCTAACTAAGAGCAAGCAACTCCAGAAGCCGATTCTTCCCTTTCTAAAAGAGATGCTGACATCACAGGATATCTAAGAAACAAAATCTGGTCAAGTGGGTGGCAGTTTAGAGTTTGGGTCATTAAGGATTCCTTGAATCATTAATATTTTGCCACCATGTAGGCCTAGAAATACCACTGTCTGGACCAGCATGAGAGTCACCTGTGCAAAGGAGACCTTTTGTGTTTGAGCAGCTCAGCTTGGGAGCCAATTGTCCCAGTGCAGACATATAGAACATATCTACTTCTGCCTTAGCTAAGCATTTGCTTGAGATAAGAGGCACTTCTGGTAGCATAGCAAAGATTATAACCAGGTAGAATCATAGAATAATGCAAGCTGGAATGGATTTTTGTTGTCCATACAGTCCCAATCTCTGCCCTGCTCAAAGCAGGACCAATAGAGAAAAGCCTTGTCCAGCTGATCAAAGGAATACTGAAAATTTGTGTTTCCATTGATTAAAATGCATCTGCATTTGCTGCCCTCTAAAGTTACACATGAATCCTGTTCTGAGCATGCATAAACCTGAGGGATTAATAGCAAAAATACTTTTATAAGCATAGAGCACAGTCACACTGATTCAAAACCAGCTTGGAAATTCACAGGTACAGGTTAAGAGGGAAATACAAGTGCCACAGGTGTTTAGGACAGTTGGGGCATTTATAGCTGCTGCTGATGTTACTTCTTTTTCAGTTCTCTGGGGTTCCTGGTATGACCATGTAAAAGGATGGTGGAAGGCAAAAGACAAGCACCGTATTCTCTATCTCTTCTATGAAGACATGAAGGAGGTAAAAGGCCAAAAATATTTTTATAAAGCTCTGAAATCTCTAAGTCTAGTAGATACTAAGTACAAGCAACAGTTTTATATTATAAGACCAGAACAGCAAACCATACAATAACCTGATCTTCTCTGTCTGAGAATTGCAGCTGTCACAAAATGTTTGATTTCTTTGCTTTTCCTAGCTCTGTATCTTATCCCATGTAATTGTCTCTGCAGAATCCAAAGCGAGAAATTCAGAAGATTGCGAAGTTCCTGGAGAAGGATCTGAGTGAGGAGGTTCTAAACAAAATAGTCCATAATACCTCATTTGAGGTAATGAAGGAAAACCCCATGGCAAACTACACTAAAGACTTTCAAGGAATAATGGATCACTCCATTTCCCCATTCATGAGAAAAGGTACTGAGGTTTGTTACTGACATCAACTCTGTCTGGTTGTCACTCTGTTTTGAAATAAGCATTAAAGTACAAGTATCTGATAAATTGTAGATAATGAGATTCAGGAAATACTGGTAAATCAACCTCTTTTTTGTTCTTTGCCATTTCTTAGGGACTGTTGCAGACTGGAAGAATCATTTCACTGTGGCACAGAATGAGAAATTTGATGAAGATTATAAGAAGAAAATGTCTGATACCTCTCTTGTTTTTCGCGTGGAATTGTAATTACTTGCAATGGAAATTACTGATCTTCAGCTTTTTCCATGTTATATACTTTGCTTCTCCTTCACAAAATGCCAGTGTGCCTAAGATTCCAAGAGCTCTCTTTCACACATCACTGATTTCTCATTACTGGGAGAGTGCTCAAATTATGCCAAAGTTTAAGTCTCTCTGAAGAAAATAATTCCACTGGATACGTCTCAGTCACTCCTACCACAGTAACTTTCAGCATTAATAAAAATATTTCAGACACACTGTGGGTTTTGATCTTTGTAAAACTGCAGTTGATATTGCTGGCATTTTCAAATCAAACTCCAACAGAGACTAGGAGCCAACAGGAAAAAAGGTGTTAAAAGAGTGCAACAGGTTGTACAAATATTAATCAATAAGTAACAATATACAAATTTAAAGGTAGTCAAGTATAAAGAGAGGAACAGAATGCACAAAGTAGAATAACTTTCATTTTCTCTCATTTTAAGTTGGACATAAGAAATGCTGTTGAAATGAAAGCAACATTTCCAAAGCCACCCATTACTTCATTTGATAAAACTTGCTGAAGGGCTACATAGAGGCAGTTATCTACAGTCTAGCTGTGGGTAGAGTAGTCCTTATTGCATTTCACATTGCCTTCTGAACTGGATATCATAGTGTTCTCTTAACATTTGGAAAATTCTAAAAGTTCGTATGAACCAGGTCGAGAGTCAATGCTGCAAATGCCATCTCCCTCTTCACTGTTGTAAACGTGTTCATCAGATGCCTCATGTCATTGCCTCCTTCACCTTACTCTTAATCAAACATATAAACATCTCGTTGAGGGCTCTTAGTTGCCATAGGGCCTAGTACATACTGGAAAATAAAAATCATAAAACTATAAAAACCCTGCTTTAGCATTAGCTCCACTATAGCCATGCTTTGAGCTTGTGCAAAATTAACAAAAGCAATTTATAACCCATTTAATCATTGGCAACTGTTACCAATCCATCTTTGGCTTTAAAGTGCCATCATTGACTTTGTCACACAAAAAAGGCCACAAAGACTTCCTGCTTGACTGAGTTTGCACTTTGAATGTTAGAGGGAACAGAATGTAGATTACAACAGCTAAAGGAAAATACTGTCTTATTCTCATTTAGTCTAGTTTAATACAAAAAAAAAAAAAGTTTGCTGGGGATATTTTCTTTTTGGCTCATGGAGAGTTAAAAGTAAGTTAAAAGCTGTAGCAATATGAGCAGCTGTCAAATGCAAAGTTCATTTCAGACTACCTGTTTAATCCACAATCTAAAATGAATGCAGTCATAAAGGGCAGCACATATCTAAAGTGAATGCTGTCTTAAAGGGCAGCAATACCTTGCATCAATTTGAAAACAAACAAAAAGCAGTTACATTGCCTGGCCCACAGAGTTTTCTCCAAAAATGCAGGAATCACTGTGACCAGAAGCATGTATTTACTACTATTTACTATATTACACTAGTGTAATTTTTTTTTTTTTTAGGTTGACAGATTCCTGCCCACAAGACTTCAAGTTGACAGACTGCTGCCAATAAACAAAGGATGTCTCAGTAAAATGACTGCCCAAGAAAAATTATCTGTCAGAGGCACTACTGTTCATGACAGCAAGGCTAAATACCAGCTTCAGGAGCTTTCTGCTACTTGCTTGGGTTTTGTTCATTATTAACTTGATTTACTGTTTCACTAGTATGAGGAAAAGGTGTTGCCTGCTCTCTCAGATATTTCCACTCTCTTGGGTTGCTCTGTGAAACCACACGAGTCAGCACAGTTTGTCAATCTAATCCTCATTCAGTGCCACAAGAGGTATCAGTAAATGGAAAACATGCTTAATAGTTTGGTGACATTTTATGAGCAGTGCTGAACAAAAGGTCACACAGATGACCTATTTGCTTCTGCCTTGAAATCTCAAAACTATCAGAAAAGCAAAATGCTGACAGTGGCTGAAGCCTGATTTGAAAAGGGAGTTCTATAGCAACTGCATGGATAGGGGCACCATATAACAAGGGACTGGTATCACATTGGGAAAGTGACCTTTGCTCTCACTGCCTTAAGTAACTTTTCACCAGCTGCAACTCAGCTGCTATGAACAACAGATAAAAAGTGTCACGGGTCAGACTGCAGTCCTAGAATAAAAAAGGGGAGAAACAAACACTTGATGTGTGGCTACATAAGAAGTGGCTTTTCTTATTCTATTTGTATTATCCTTCTATATATTCAAAGACAGAAACCTTAACTATTTTGACAAAATATAGCTGGCAGAAGGATAGAAAAATGGGGAGTTTCTGCTTTTTATGCCTTTTCAAGCCACCATAGCTGAGAGATCAACTTATGGATTCAATCATGATTTGCAAAATGTTCATAATTGTACTAGTGTAAAACTACAGGGAGTAGTTAGTTTATTGTTACCAGTGAAAATTATTTTACCTGTAGTTATAAAGAAAATTTGGGAAAAAGGTTAATGAGTTGAGTGCATCCCTCAAAGGACAGAGGTTCTACAATGGTCTGGTATCTATTTTGACTGTATGTCAATAGAGATGTGCATATGCTTCTGGGCAGATGACTGGAAGGTGTCCTCATCATGAGTGCCTTTAGCTTCCATATCTGTAAAGCTGTCAGTTTTTATGTACAGAAGAGCATTAAATGATGTGTTTGTATATGGAGATTTTTTTACTAATACCAACAAAAGTTGATAAGAGATTTAATATACTTTTACCTAAGATACTGTAAATCAATAAGCACCTGCAGGAGGTGACTGTACATGTTCGGCTAGATTATTTCAAATAATTTAAACTATAGTCACACTTCTGATGCAAACACATGGCTCTGTTTACTGTGGAGATGAAACTGCACAGAACTATTTACAGAACTATTTACACAGAAGTCCTAAATATACATTCACGCTTTATTTTCATTCAGTTATCTAAATGCACGGTTTTACTAACTTTCTCAGGTGCAATATCTTCAATGTCAGCTTAAAGTGACTTGTGTCACTTTAGCTCATGCAATTCCACAGCAAAGTCTTCCACACTGCATATTTCTTCTTTTAAAAGAGAATGAACCTGCTGGGTTTTGATAGTGCAGAAACTTTGTTATTCATCTCTAAAAAATGTTCCAGGGTCAGTGTTGATTAATGCATGTTAACTGTTCATGTGGTTCTGTTTTGTAGCTCTGCATTAACAACTACCAAAAGAAATCCTCCCATGGGAATGACTAAAGATTCCTGCTTCAATACAGACTCTTTAAAAGACACTGCTGTATTAATCCTGGAATAGTTGTAATTCCTCTTAAACTTGGCTCTCAACAGCAGCTAGGGGAGACATTTTACTTTCATGTGGAATGCAACCATTTGTGAAAGTATACAAAAGAAGCACAGAGCTTTAAAAAAATTAAAGAAACAGAGAAGGGAGCTGCTCTATCTTCCTAGCTAGTGTTCAAAGACAGAGGGACACTGCTTTCCTTTTCACTAATCTAACTGTAGATGATCTGCTTCATACTTGAACTGAAAGTCTCTGTTTCTCCAGTCAGGAAAACATACCATGCACAGGATGAAGATTTTATGTAATTTGTCCTATCCATATAGGATATGGATAAAATACTCAATATTAATTGTTTATGTCAACATGTTCACAAAGTGCCTTATCTTTACAACAATTATTAATTCTGGCATTTTTCAGAAGTGCATTAACATATTTTACACCTGGACTGAAGCCTTCATTTCCCTCACATCCTCAATGAATGCTGCAAGGTCTGTCTCAGTGTAGGCTGTAGGTGAGCCTAGAGGCACATTGAGAGTGAGAGTTAAGCAATTCATACTTCTAAAGATGCAACCAAACTGTGCTGCCGGGCTGAAAGTAATGGGCTCAGGCTGGATAACAAACAAGGCTCAGCCTGCCCCCCAGACCAAGCACTGTGTAGGTAAATCAGGAAAGTCGTCATTCAGCAGCACCCTGTGGTTAATGTCAAAGAGTCAAATTACTCACGGATTGTTTTGCACAAGGACTTGGGCACAGGCTGCTGTATCAGCTGTGTGAGCTCAGACTGCCTTCTGAACTGAAGGCTCACAGTCAAATTATATCCATCTACACCCATCTATATCTATGACTGTGGAGACAGAGGCATCATGTTAAAAGCAAGCTACACTGCATCCTGCTCTGGTACAGGCAATATAAGTACAGGTAGAATCTTAGGTCAGGCACCTAAAAATTAAGGTAACTAATTTGTAAAGGCCTAAAATTAGGCCTTTTGATTCACAGTAATTTTTATTGTACTAATAGCACTCAGCTACATTTGCTACTATCTCTGTGTGCAACTAAAGGTTCTTCAAATTCTGTTAACAATGGGATGGGCTTTTGTAGCCACAGCTTACTCCAGGTACGAAAACAAAATGGTTTCTTGTGTGAGTTTGACACTAATCTGTCAAAAGACTTGTTGGCTTTTGCTGGTGAGAACACCAAACTACTCATCTCTGTTTCCTATTGCAGTTTAAGACCAGAATTAAGGACTATATATACAGTCTGGTTTTTTAACACCTAACCAAATTCTTCACACACAAAATTGTACAGAGATAAATAACTCTTTTTTCACTGTACCATTCCACTACTGTGGGAACCTACTGAACCTCCACCCAATCCAACAAAATGGCCACAGTCAGTCAAATAATTTGCTGTTCATCTGCACAGGGGGTGTGCTTTAAGTTTCCAAACAGAGGAGAAAAGTTAAAATACTATACATTCATATGCTATTTTCCTTTATATTAACCTGGCACGTAAAAAAGGTTTAGAAGCAGCTCAAAGCAAGAACTCTGACTGGTCCAGCATGGGTCACAACTAAGAGCCTGTGATCCTCAGGACTTGTTGCAAAGACAGATTCTACAGTGGCAAGTATTTCAAGCATCTGCTCCCTTATGCTGAAAACACATTCCCCAGCAGCAAAATTACAGGCATTTCTCATTCTGTGCTCACCAGAAAATTCTTCCAGATCTAGTAAGTCCAACGATAGTGAACAAGAATTTGTACCCTGCCTTGATGAAAGGGCTAATTACAGCCCTGTGGGACTTGGCTTCTCAACGAAAGCGGGATTGAAAATTTGTTATGCTCTGCCCCAACATGTCTCATAAATCTCTTGGCAATCTTGTTTTACATAGACAATGCTATTTAAAAAGATGAATTAACTATCTTTTGCAAAGATAATAAAATCATGGGATATATGGACCATGTAAATTATTCTTGTTTTTCTCACTTACCTTGTTTCAAATTAGCTGTACTTATTATCATGTGTCAGCTTACCGTCTCCTTCTAGATAGGTAAGATACAATTTATAAATTGGATAAGAAAACTTTATTGGACTATTACAGGTACAAATCAACATTTTTCCCCACAAAATTCAGAGCAACTTGCACTTTATTGTAACAAACTGAAACAATCAACATTCAAAATCATCAATCTTTTTTCTTTTAGTTATTCTAGAAACTTTAAAAATTCTTCTACCATTCCCTAACCAGGATTCTTTGCAATTGCTGTTGCAGCTCAGGACCAGAATGAAAGACTGTTAAGACAACCTCAATTGTACAATATACCCAAACTCTGTTGCATAAAATGGAGGGTGGGAGGGGAGGTTTGGCCTATCTCTGTCAAATAAGTGTCTCACAGGAACACGGAGCTCAGGGAAGGGGGACTGAGTGGTCCCTAGCCAGAACCAGCTTCAGAAAGCCTGCAATGAGTGAGCCAGTAGTTCATTGTCTTCAGTACTAACACCTCTGAAAACTCATTTGTGTCTGCCTTGGATTAGCTTCAAAATCAGTTCCTTCATAGGCTAAATCATGAGATGAGACAAGAGTTGGTACATAATACATATTGTCTGAAGATAGGCAGAAGGAACAAATTTGCATGAAACATTGTTTTCTCTGTGGTTTCCCAAAACAGAAGGTTAGTTTCCTACAGTGTTCTTCCCAAATACCCAAATTCAGTTGGAGGATGACCTCAAAGCACAGAGCCTTGCAGTATGGCATGACTTGGGGTGAAAAGCTTCTGCTATGGAATGGTTTTGGAAGGACTCTGTCTCAAAAGGCTCTTCTAGAAACTGAGTGAAATCCCCATGTTGGACCAGAGCAGCACAGGCACAGGTAACCAGTACAGAGTACCCCAATGTAGAAGGGGAAAGAAAGAATTAATCTGTTTAATGCCCTCTGAGGCTTCTAAAAAGTATAATAGTAGAAGTAATGAAGAAACACCACCATGCTGTTTGGTTAGGGACATCTGTTCCTTGCCAGTAACCTCTGTGAGCATGGAACCATGTGCTACTGCTACAGTTGTGTAGCTGCATAAATCAATATATATGAATATATATCATGGACAGTGAATGGATTGGAGGGGGGAAATAATAAACAATTTCTTACATATATGTGAAGAAACTTTCTGCCTTTTGTCACTATTTGCCATTTGAATTTTATAAGAATGACAGTAAGCGGACTTTGAAAATATGCAATTACTCTTCCGAGACAAGCATTTCGACAAACAATGCTTTTTTTAATTAAAATACACATTCTCTCATGACATTATAATTAATTTGGTGATATTCAGTACTCACCCAGTGAACCATAAACAGAATAATATGCTAAATTGTTTTTTCCCAGACAATTTTTTTGTTAAAAATCAATTACTTATCATGAAAGGTGAAAAATTATTCAGGCACTACCAAAGTGCATGCACGGTTGCAATGAAAAATGTGTGCCCTTTAAAGTAGGCATTGCTCCCCTCAAACATCTACCCAAAAGGGAAAAAAAAAAGTATCTTTAGAAACACATCGTTACAAGCCATAACACCTAGTTTCTGCTATTCACTCTGCAGTCCTTCACATCCATTTTTGAATTTACGGAATCATGGAATTCTTAGGGTTGGAAGGGACCACTGGTGATCATCTCATCCAACCCCCTGCCAAGGCAGGGTCACCTCGAGCAAGTGACAAAGGAATGCATCCAGGTAGGGTTTGAATGTCTCCAGAGGTCAAGATCACAAGATCCCCGGGCAGCTGTGCCAGCGCTCTGCCACCCACAATGTACAATTCTTCCTCCTGTTGGGGTGAAACTTCCTGTGGTTTTGTTTAAGGCCATTACTCCTTGTCCTGTCGCTGGGCACTAATGAAAAGTCTGGCACCATCCTATTGGCATCCGCCGCGTTTATTTGATAAATAATCGCTAAGTTTCTGCCCGAGCACGTCACTCTTCACCTCACACTCTCGCTATGGAGGCAGTGAGAGACGCGCCTGCAGCACTGCGTTGCGCTTAGGGCCCCCCAAAACAGGGAATAGCGGGGTGCGATCGCGTTGCAGCCGTACCCCGTCCCCTTTGCCCTTTTTATAAGGCGGAGAACACGAGGTCGGCAGTGACACCCACTTCCCCGCCCACGGCCCGTTCCACTCGGGCTCACGCTCCGAGGCAGCGGGCCCCGGTCCCGGCCCCGCCCGGCGCCCGGGGCGGCGCTCGGTGACGGACAGGCCGAGCCCGGCGAGCCGGGATGACGGAGGCGGAAGCGGCTCGGGGAGGATGTAGCGGCGCTGGCAGCGGCTGTGGCGCCGCGCTCTCCCCGCCCCTGCAGCCGGCCGGCCCCGCCATGGAGGTAACGCGGCGGGGGGAGAGGGGCCCGGAGCTCTCGGGGGCACCGCGGCGGGGGCTGGTGCTTGGGCGGGGGTGGTGACCTTGGCAGGCGGCACGGGGAGCGGGGAAGGCGCGGCCCAGCCCCTCCCACTGCGCGGGTTCTGTCCCTTCCCTTGGCCGCCGCCTGGCAGCCCCCGCGCCTGGCGCAGCCCCGGCGGGCGGCAGCCGTGAGGGACGGCGGCGGTGGCAAGGGGGGCCCGGCCGCTGCCTCTGCCGCTGCCCTGCGGAAATGCGAGCGCCGGTGCAGCCTACAAGGGGCTTTTTTAGTGCCCCTCCTGCCTAGAAGGTGGGGACGTGCCCCAGCAGGCAGTGCTGGCTCGAGGGGAGCGACACTCAGGTGACACACGGCCGGGGCGGCGAGTGGGTGCTGTGTGAAAGCACCCACGGGCGGACAAGGGTTCCTATTCCACTGAGGTGACCCGATGTGTTAACAGTACGTCAGCTGTGGAACACCTACCAACACAAGCAAATAAAACCACTGAAGTGTCTCTGCCTAGCATAGCTTTCATAAACACCTAGGCAAAGCCAAAGGCAACATTGAAGAGTTTTAAGTTCACACATTAAATTAACTGTCCTGGCAGTGTCTATTAGAATGTGCTCTGCCACATTCTACTAGAGGTTCAATGCCACTGTTGGTTGAAGCCATTAACAATTCAAAATGAGTTTTGATGTGACTTGGTACACTTAAGGTTGGTGATGTCTTATAGTTGCACATTGCTCAGAAAGTTGCTATTTGTGGTGGCCATTACTGCCACAGTTCACAGCAAAGGCTAACGTACTGCATTTATGCACTGGTTAGGCTGTCTAAGAGTATGTTAAGCTATTGCAAAAGTAAAGGATACATAGCAGTTAAAATACATAGACTGTCTTGATGTGTGGCATAGTGTATTGGGTAAAGTAGGCTTGAAATAAAGTCTAAAAAAAGAACGTATGTATGTACATATCAGTAAACTATGGAAGCATCCAGATTTCAGAATGGAGGACTATGTAGGATTGTGTTGGGTTTAAAACTGTACTTAGTAGCTGCTGGCTCACAGCTTGGATGCAACTAATCAATGAAAAGTTCAGGGTTTTTTGGTAGCTCATCTTCCTCATTTTTCAACTAATTCAAGTGGGTGAAGCCTTCTACATGAGTTGCCTTTGGTTTCTGTTACCAGAAAAGCAAAACTGTTGTTTTACACAGCATGTCACTCTGCCTCTGTATGTATTGGCTTAAAGGAGTAAAAGTATTGTGAGAGGAAAATTCATTTGACCTTGCTGGGTTATGGAGAGTGGTGAGCTGTCATTTTCTGAACAGTATATGCAGTTTGTTAAAATTCATTGTGCTGTCCGAGGGCTAAAATATTAGGAGTGTAAATGTTGGCAAGTTTTACATGCTTAGAAAATCTGAAACTTTATAGCTTTTTTTTCCCCTAATGCTGTGTAACACATTTTTTCTAGTAAGTTTGCTTTTGCCATCTTAAAGATAAAACCCAAACACTTAGCATATGTGTTACATAGATGACTGTAACTGCCTTTGTCCTTGATCAGTACTTGAACTCATATTTCTAAAGATGATGCTTTTTACTATCTGTAAGACCTGTTCCGTCTAAATTATTAGTGATTGTTCATTCTCATAGTGTTCAGATCCAGTTTCATTCTTCCTTAGTTTCTCCTCTAAGGGTTTGTTTTTTTTGGCAGAATGAAGAGAGTAGCAAAATAAAAGTGAAGGTGTGTGTGTATACATACGTACATACACACACACAAACATCTATATATATATATAAAAGTACAAATATTTATATATACACCACTTTACTTTTATACCCATGCACATATGATAGCATGAAGAAAAAAGCAGGGTAAAGGTCAAGGCTTGGAAATGCCATTCCTGATATATTGGAAGCGTCTGTTCCCTTTTCCTTCGCAGCATCGTGGCTGCATACATTTCTTTGTGTTCCTGATTATACATAAGCATATCCCATATAAACACTGCAAAGCAACAGTCTCCCAGATTAGATCTGTGCAAGTTTACAGTACTGAAGGCATTTTGCATGTATTTTAGGGATAGGGAGCCCAGAATTTGCAGAGCCTTTTCAGATATGTTTGTCAGGCCAGCAATCCTAGTGGGAACTAGAGTGTTTTTAAAAAAACAAGAGAGGGGTTATAATTTGTCCAAATGAGCCCTGACTTTGCCGAATCTTTTGGAATATGTTTGATAGGCTAACAATTGTAGTGATAAACCAGTGTGTTTAAGAAGGAGACAAAAAAAGATTAGGAACTTACGTGGTTCAAAAGTTCCTAAGGTTTGATTTAACTGCAACTCCTCTACAAGGTGTTTTTTTGTATTTGTTTTTTTGTTTTTGTGGGGGTTTTGTTTGTTTTTTGTTGCTTTTTGTTTTGGGTCTTTTTGTTGGGTTTTGGGGTTGGTTTTTTTTTTTTTTGCTTTGTTAGTTTGGGGGTTTTTTGCTTTTGGTTTTCTTGCCTTTTTTTTTTTTTTTAATGACTCTTTTGAGAACAAGGTAGTGAGTCATGCTTTTGGAACTGCTTGTAAATAAAATTAATTTGCAATACTGTATCAGCCCTAGATGTCCATTCAGCAATGGAATCATAAGATCATACTGGTTTGGACACTGGGAGCTTTCTATTCTGCTGTTTTGATAATCACAGTAGATCATTTTCCATCATGTTTCTGACTAATCCTAGAAATATATGTTGTTTTAAAATTTTACTTTAATTCTTTTCTTGTTCTTTCACTATATTTAGTTAGTCTCTCTTTGAAGACTTTCAGTTAGTTCTTTTGGTAGTCTTACACTAAAAAGTTCATTACTGCAGATTGTATTTTGTTTTGTTGTAGGTTCAAGATGCTGGGCAGGAGATGGTGGCGTCTTCTGGCACACCAGGATCAGGCAAATCAAAGGTAATCAGTCCTCACAAACCGAATTTATTTGGGTATCTGTAGTTCCAAGGTTACAGCTTAGCATGCAAGCTGTGACTAATAGGAAGACAAAGATATTTTTAACATTTCTTCTAGACAGGAAAAATTAACTTATAAACATTAAGATAAAGTGTTTTGGAAACCATGAGAAAAAAAATCTCTTTTTGGTATGTTCACTTCCTGTTATATTTGATAAATTATTAATAGCGTCCAGTAGTAGCAGTCTGTTTCATAATGGACACAGACATCTTTGCATACGTTGGAAGTAAATGTAAACAATGACAATGTTAGGTCAGCATGCTATTTTCAAAATTTTGTTCAAATTTTATTACTGAATTGTAATCCTTCCTAACTGAGTTTTCCTAACTGATGCTGCCAATTGTGTGCTCCAGAATTGTTTTGGAAAAGTACAGAATGAGGACTAGTTTCTGTTACTGTAATTGAAATAAAAGAATTGGATAACAGAACATCAGTAACTTGAACTGTTCTTTGAAATGTTATTCTTCTCGCAAATGTATGGTAAGAATTTCTAGTCCTAAATTCAGTTTCTTGGGAGTCAGATGCTAAAATGCCTTGTTTCTAGTTCCCTCTGGGTTAGAGGAAACTGGTTTCTCTGATACATATTTTTTTTACAGCTGGACACATTGCCCAAAGAAGACCTCATCAAGTTTGCAAAAAAGCAGATGATGCTTATACAGAAAGTGAAGTCAAGATGTGCAGGTATCTTACTGGACAGTGCAATTTCTGCCTTAATGCTTGGCACTACCTGACCTTTTCAAATATCACACTGTGTTTTTGATAGGTAGATTTAAATTCTAGGCAAAAATACTACACTTTATTTTTCTTCAATTATGGTATTTATGGTGGGAGGATAAGGACTGAAGTATTTGATTAAGAAAGACAAGAAAAGAAGCATTGCTTTTGTCAGGTATTAAATTAATTTTGGTCTGACAGTATGGCATGACTGAATAGTGTAGCTTGTATAAAAGTTGAAGTGGGATTTGTCATTGTCTGTTCCCCATATTGGTGCAGGTTGCTTTTCAGGAAGCAAATGGGAGAAGGAATGTCTGATTTTTTTTGCATAATTAGTAGAGTATTGTTGGTTGTAGAGTACAATGGCTTCTTTAAGATAGTTCGCTACTTTGTATTTGATCATTTGTTGCTTTTAACAAAAATGGTAAAATATACCAAACAAAATTTTATGCTTAACGCCTAAAAGTGCCTGTAAATTTGTGCTCTCATGTGCCGTCCTTCTCCACTCTGCTGTCCCTTTTCCTCCAGTGGCCCATCACTTGGGTTGGTGTCACTTCCCTTTGTTTGGACTGACAGTTTTGCTGACTGCTGGTAGCTGCCCACTGAAACAATAAGGATACAGAGATAGGCTATATCAGGCTTTCCTCAGTGTGGTTATTCATAAGATCTTGTTCTTTCTCTTGATGCCTATTTTTAGAAAAACAGTAGAAAGTATCTACTGAGTATCTTTCCTCTGATTTAAATTGACCATGAAATAGAAGGTAAGATGATCATCGGAAGAATTTCTATCTGCTGTCCCTCTACATAAGCAAGGAAGTTTTGCTTCCTCAGGAAACCATGCTCGGTGTCAGGACTGGAGAAGTAGTGCTGAATATTTGTTCTCTTTCCATTAGTCCTGTCTGTCAATCGATAACAAACAAAAATTGATGAAGTAAAAGACGTTTCTGATTTGATAGAAGTGTTGTCAGGCACGGGCTTTACTAGAAATTTGCTACTGTGATGCAGAATCAATTCATGCTGTGAAATTTCTTTACATTTTAAGAACTGGAGAAAGAAATTGAAGAACTCAGATCTAAAGCATCTACTGCTGGAGCTGATGATATTATTCAGGTAGGAATATGGAATGGGTTTCTATTGTATTACGTAAAGTTAGCTGAAATAAATTCACAGAAATAATTTGATAAATAGTAAATAGCTTGAAAACCATTATTCAAATTGAATGGAATCAACCTGCAGGAATCCAAGACACTTCCTAAAACATTTTTTTTTCTTTCTCCCCTATGTCCTTACTCCACTTGCCAGCAAACACCCTTGGTTCTGTGAGGAATACAGAGTAGTACACTTCCCAGGCAGAACTTATCACAGCACTTCAGTACTTGAAGGGGGCTTATAAGATGTGGACAAACTTTTCAGCAGGGCCTGCTGCAATAGAATGAGGAGTAATGGTTTTAAACTAAAAGAAGGTTGATTTAGATTAGATATAAGGGGTTTTTTTTTTAACAGAGGGTGTTGAAACATTGGAAAAGGTTGCTCAGAGAGGTGGTAGATTCCCCACCCCTGGAAATATTCAAGATCAGGTTGAGCAACCTGATGGAGTTGGAGATGTCCCTGCTCACTGCAGGGGGGTTGGACCAGGTGGCCTTTAAAGGTCCCCACCCACCCAAACTATTCTATGACTATGAATGTCCCCACAGCAAGACTTTTCCTTGTGTGGCTGGTTAAACCAGTTTTTGTTTATTTTGGAGTGACCATTGCAGAAAGACTCCAGCCATTTAGAAAAATTCTGAGACAATCATTTCATAAGATTAGAAACACATAATTAAAATAACAAGTCACAAGAAATACTTTTAGGATCTGTCTTTCTCAGGATAAGGGTCATAGTATATGAAAGTGAAAATTGGTAGTAAGGAGGAATTTCTCAGAGAATCGTTTTGAATAATTTGGATGGAGATTTCTACAGAAAGGGAACTTCACCACCACCACCTGGTAATAAAAATTTATCTGATCACAAGTACAAATTTAAAAGGAACCCAACATCATTGTTTTAGTCTACCTATTTTATATCAGTTGTATTTGGGCTGAAAGCAATTTTTAAAACCAGACTGATGTGTTTATTTGACAAAAAGGGTCATAATCAATATGTGAGTTCCTATATTTTTCAGAAATCACTGTTTCCATTGTTAAGAAACTTTTCTTTCAATGATCTCTCTCATTTAATATTAGGCTCTCACAGAAAGGCTGGATGTTGTGCTTCTGGAAAAAGCTGAAAGTCAGCAGCAGTGCATAGTCCTGAAAAAGGAAAATATTCAAATAAAGCAAGAAGCAGAGGTACTGAAATGAGCCACAGAACATTACTGAAATATTTTAGAATTATATTTATTTTCTAGATTTGCTTCTTGTGTATCTAATTTTAATCTTTCTCTTCACTTACCTGTGTTCTATCTCTTTAAAAAATCTAAAACAATATAAAGGCTTTATATATTAAAACATATTTTCGCTGTACCCGCTAGTTCGTAGTAATAAATAAAAAATTCTTACATACACTGTCTAGTTCCACAGCTGCGAGAAGAATTCAGTCTGTGCTTTAAAAGCCTACACAGACTTCAGTCAATCAGCTCTGTCTTTCCATGGGAGCACAGGTTTACCTTTATGAGGTAAACCTTTAGATATTCATATGAGGTTTACCTTCAGATATTCATAAGAAGGAGCCTGTCAGCCAAGGCATCTGTATTATATCAATAATCTCAGTTAATAATAAAGTGAAGACTGAATTGCTTGCAATTGATGGACATTGTTATATTCCAGATACCTGAATTTAATGCTTTAAAAGTAATCTGATCTTTAATACATTATCAGAATAGTTGCTAAAGCTGAACTCTGTCGTGACCATGTTGTGAAATTATGCAGGTAAACATGATTTAGGACTTAGTTTTCCTTTCTTATTTTGCAAATGTTCTTGTACTCTGTGCAGTGTCTTCTGAATTGAGTTGTCCTTAATACAGTTAGATATTTAAAGACTATAGCAGTTTTTAAAACCGAGTACTACTGCGTTTTCTAATTCATTATTGTAAACAGTTCACTTGGAAATTCTGTGTGCTAAATTACCAGTATTTAATAATTTGCTTGTTTGCTTAGGCTGCAGTGGCTAAAACAGAAGAATTACAGAAGCAACTGGAACAATCAGGAATTGACTCTCTGGAAGAAATAAAAGCTCTGAAGGGTGAATTAGCAAATGCACAATGCAAGCACAATGAGGATTTAAAAAAGCTGAAGATGGAATTAGATAAACAAGTGAAGAAACAAATGGAACTGGTGGAACAGGTTGAATGTTACAATGATAGTCAAAAAGAAGTTAAAAGATTACAAGATGATGTCCAAAGAATTAAATCTACTTATGAGGAGCAGCTTTTGTGTCTGAACAAGCAGTTGGAAGCTGTGAATGAAGACAAAAACAAAGAAGTGACAAATCTGCACGAAACTATTAAAAGCAACTCTCAGTGTTACCATAATGAAATAAAAAATCTGAATGAAGAACTTAAAAACTTAAAAATTGCCCATCAGGAAGAGGTGTCAGAACTAATGCATCAGATTGAAGTATCATCTAAAGAAAATGAAGAAAAGCAAAATCAAATAAATCAGTTACAGCATGATTTGGCAGAGAAAAATGCCAAGGATGAAATGTGTGCTCAGACTGACCAGCGTGAATATGACTTGGAGCAGCTGAGAGAAGTCTTAAATAAAAATTTAGAAAACAAGATAGATGTTGCAGATACACGAGAAGAACCTTGTGTAGAAGCAAAAATGGAAGAAAAAATTAGGTACCTGGAACAAAGTTTAGAGGAACTCCAGTCCCAACATAGTATTTTAAAAGATGAGTTAACTTATATGAGCAATGTCAAGATAAAACTGGAAGAGGAAATCCATCGTATGAAGGATGAGTACTTTCATGAGCGGGAAGACTTGGACTTCAAAATAAATGAATTGCAGCTTACTAAAGAAGATTACTGCTGTGTAATTGAAAAACTAAAATTGGAGCTTCAAGCAGCAGAACAGCACTATGAAACTGCTGCAAAAGAGCACAAATTAGAGATTCAGACTCTGAAAGATCAACACGAGAGAGAAATTTCTGAACTAAATGAAACTTTATTATCTGGTTCTGAAAAAGAACAGATGGCGTTAGTTTTTGAAATGCAGGAACTTAGAGAACAGCTTGAAAAGCTAACTCAGGAGAAAGAGGAAGCAGTGTCCAATTACAACAGCCTGAGAGAAACAATGGAAACTCTACAGGCTGAGCTAGGTGAATCGGCTGGAAAGATCAGCCAGGAGTTTGAGTCAATGAAACAACAGCAAGCTTCTGATGTCAGTCAACTGCAACAGAAACTCCGGGCTGCTTTCAATGAAAAGGATGTTCTTCTTGAAACTGTAAATCGCCTCCAGGAAAAACTGTCATCTAATCAGTTAGAGATAGAAGAACTTAAATGTAAAATTGATAGTCTTCAGGAAGACAATAGCACAATGATAAGCTCCATTGACCAAAAGGACATTACTGTAAGAGAACTGGAAGAGAAGATCATTGCTCTTACTGATCAAAACAGGGATATTTTAAATGATGTAAAATGCTTGGGTGAAGAGAGAGAAGCCCTTCAGGAAACGTGCAAGCAAGAACAAGTTAAAATTCAGGAACTTCAGCAAGAAGTAGATGTTGCTAACCAGTGCAGTAATGACCTGAAGCAAAAGGTAGAGGAATTAACAGAGAGACTGAATGAAGCTTTAACTTCAAAGGGTGAAAATGCTCAAATGCTAGAGCAGCTAGAAAAACAGATTGAATCTCTGGTGCGTGATAAAGAGCAGCTTTCATCTGAGGTGTACACTCTTCGTGAGGAAAATAAGAAACACATTCAGGAAAAAGGTGAATTAAGTGAAGAGCTGGGAAAGACTACATCTGAGAAAGATAGTTGTTTAGTATTAAAAGAACAGTCTGAAAACTTAGAAAAGAAACTACAAATGATCACTGCAGAAAAAGAGCATATATCAACATTACTTGAAAATGAACAAGTACACACATCCCTTGTAAGAACTCAGCTGTACCACCTACTTGAGCAAGTGGGGTTCAGCATTTCAGATTCTAATGAAGAACATGATTCTCTTAACTTGTTAAAAATTGCAAATGAATGCTTGTCAAAAATTAAAGAAGAGCAGTGCCGTGCTCTGCAAAAGGAGGAGGAAGTAATTAGTTTGCAGCAAGAAGTTGAGAGATTACAGGAAGAAAATGCAGCTCAACATAGAGAACATAGATCTCTGATTCAGGATTTTGAAAAAGAAAAAAATCTCTTGAGAGAAGAACTGGAAGGGGTGTTGTCTGAAAAAGAAGCGCTTCAACGTGATATCGAGGAGCTGAGGAATGCCAGTGAAAAAACAAGGATTGAAAATCAAGAGCTTTTAGCTAATACTGAAGAGATCAGTCAAAAACTTGCTCTTTATGAAAGTCAAATACAAGAACAGCAAAAAGGATCTGAAAAACAAGACGACTTAAATTTCATTCTGGAACAAAAGGAAACTGAGCTTAGAAATGTGAAAGACGAACTGAGTTCTCTAAAGGTTATATTTTGTTATTGAAGTATAAAGACTAAACCTCTAAAGTCTTCAGAATTAAGGTTCAAAAAATACTTTCAATTCTCTCTTTTCTTTTGTTGTTTTTTTTCTTGGCCTGAAAGTGAGTCTCCCTTCTAGAAAGCACATATTTCTGAGTTTTCTAGCACCTCAGAATTCCCTTCTTTCCCCCAGGAAAAAAAATTAAACAAAACCAATCATAATCCTTTTTTCACAAAAGTTGCTTGTACTTGAACCTTTCTTTCTTTCAATATCCCTTGAAGCAATCAATTGACTAGATGGAGTAACTGACCTGGTAATCTTTCACCTCTAACTTTCTGTGGTTCCATCTCAAACAAAACTGCTTGATCTGCATTAGTTAGCTTCAGGTCTTGGGAACTGCTGATTATGTAAAGCTGACAGCTACAGAATGAGGATGTCTCCCCTTTTTTGTCCTTGGACAGGATGGAAAGCATCTCTTAAAAGATTGGAATGTTCTGCTTTCAACCTAACTTTCACAAGGCTATTATGAAGCTGTTACAAAGTTGCTCATAAAGGCTTTCCTGGTAGTAAGAACATAGACACTTCTAGCTGTAGCTAAAACTTCTGGTGGCTTGTTAGGGACAAAACAGGTACCACAAAGAAATTTTTGTAATACTTCTTATGTCTTTGTTTATAATACAGAATTTAATGGAGACAATGACTGAGAAAACCGATCAACAGTCTTCAGTAGCAGAGCTTCAAGAAAAAATTGGTATCTTTCTCACTTTTTTCTTTTATAGAAATGGTTTGGCTTCTTTGGATTGTTCCTTTTTCTTTCTTTGAATGATTGTCCTGTATTTCCACAAGTCGAGGAAGATGGGGAAGTAGATATTAATGCATCTTCCTACATCATTCCTTCCACTGGGGATTTAAAATGTTGATAGCAATTGTATGTTGGATATGATTTGATACTTTTTAAGGCTTTTTCTCCCTCTGTACATCTGTCTATAAACAGTGTAGTGGATTTAATCTTTGTTTTTTAAATGTGGAAAATATACCAGTAAGAATCCCTGAGGCTACCAGAAGGAAAGGGAAGCAACACTGCCAAAACTACTGCTTTATTGCAGTTATCCCAACACATTAGCAGGAAAATGCTTCTGAGTTGTTAAATTTGTATAGAAGTAGACAGGAATATGGCTCTTAACTGTGATGGAAGCTTCTGAAATGGGGAAAGATTGTCCAGGAAAAGATTGCCCCTAAGCTTTCTCTGTGTCTGGATGTTTTAGCTTCAAATTAGATGCGTAACTGAATGAAACACTTGAACATCTCCCCCTGCTTTATATTTTGTTTGGTTTTAAAGTCATGCTGATGTCGGTGTTCTAATTGAATTTAATTTCATTTCCCTTCTTGGGAAGAAATGGAAAGGTGTAATTTTTAATTTTCTTATGTATTTATCTTAGGGATGCTCGAAAAAGAATCTGCCGAAAAAGGAGACAAGCTAAGTAAAATTAAAGTGGTTGCTGTGAAAGCAAAGAAAGAATTAGATGCCAGCCGAAAAGAGGTACCTTGACTACTCCCTAATATGAAGAAGATTCTGCATGGAGGGGCTTTGTTTTAATGACACACACTTCTTTTTAATAAGATGCAGACTCTTAAGGAGGAGTTGGAGTTGGTTCGATCAGAAAAAGATCAGTTGTCTGCTTCAATGAAAGATGTAATTCAAGGAGCTGAGAGCTATAAGGTAAGAATAATGCTGCATTCACAAAAGACGGTAAGCTTTGGATTTGAAGCCTAGCCTAGATATACATTGCTATTTACTTGCACAACTATGTTTGGCAAAAGAAATTGTGTCAGTGCAGCTGGATACCAGAATCAAGAATGTAAGGTTCTCTTAAGGGAACCATTCAGCTGCTGTCAGAAGAAAATGAGACTCTTCCCTTCTACTGGAATGCTATTTTTAAACCTTTTGAATCTAGCATCATAGATACCAAGCAATGTGTTGCTAGGCAAAACATAAATCCCTGTGAATTCTGCGAAGTACATAAAATTTAAGATCAGTTTGAAAATCCTTTAATGATGGAGACAAACTTGTAATTCCCTGGGAGCAAGTCTTGGAGCAATTCTCTGGGTACATGAAGCAGAAGCAGGTGACTAGTCAGCATTGCTTCCCCAAGAGAAAGCTGTTACTGCAAGACTTAGGAGGAAAAGCTGTGGGAACTGAGGTTCTGTAGTCTGGAGAAAAGGAGGCTCAGGGGAGGCTTTATCACTCTCTGAAAGGAGGGTGTACTCAGGTGGGGATCAGTGTTTTCTCTCAAGCAACAAGATAGGACAGAGGGAAATGGCCTTAAGTTCTGCCAGGGGAGGTTCAGATTGGATATTAGGATCAATTTCTTTATGAGAAGGGTGCTTGAGCATTAGAACAGGGAAGCAATGGAATCACCATCCCTAGCATTATAAGTAAACACAGCAAGCATTTTATATACAAGTATATAAAGTAAACATGGCACTTAAGGGTGTGTGTTAGTGATGGATTTGGCAGTGTTGGGTTTACAGTTGGATTCAATGATCTTAAAGGTCATTTCTCATCTAAATGATTCTGTGGCATCATTGAGAATATTGCGTCCAGTCTTGTCCCTCCTTCTCCCCCCAAATACAAGAAAGACATTGATAACTTCAAGTGATTTTGGTGGAGGGATGACCGAGTTGGTCAATGGACTGGAATAAGCGATGAGAAGTTGCTCAGCCTGGAGAAAACTTCAAAGGAGCCTAATAGGAGTCCTCCGGTACCTACGACATTATGAAAGAAAGAGTCAGGTTATTGATGGTGGTGCAAGATAAGGCAGTAGTCCTCAACTGAAAGGAGACATTCCAAGTGGATACATGGATAAACATTTTTCTGCTATGAGAATGGTCGAGCTTTGGAGTAGGTTGCCCAGCAGAGTAGCCATCTCCATTCTTGGAGGCAAGCCTTGGAAAGACCTGATTGAACAAAGCTCTGAGCAACCTGGTCTCATCTCACTGCTGACCGTACTTTAAGCAGGAGGGTGACGCCTGCTGAGCTCAGGTCTGCAAGTCTCCCAACCTGAATTATTCTAGAATGTCATAAACTGAAAGGAGTTTCTCCCAGAGCCTTTAATGGAATGATAGCTTTAATTTCATTCTGATATTTCTGATGATGCAGCTCATATAATGAAATACTAGGTAAGCAGACCTCAGAGGTATACAATGTGCTTATGCAATACATATTATAAAAAATTATGCCTTTGTGTTTGTGTGTGTTAAGAATCTTCTGATGGAATACGACAAGCAAGGAGAACAGCTGGATTCTGAAAAAGGCAGAGCAAATAATCTTGAACGTCAGATAGATGACCTCACAAGACAGCTGCAGGTGTCATCCGAGCAGGTCAGTTCTGTGTGTGGGTCTGATCTTTTGATAAGTACCATAAAAATTAGTTTTGCCTATTGGGTGCAAGTTTTAATTGTGTGATTGTTACTATAGCTTCATAACTTAGGTTGTGTTTTGAATAATGACTTGAAATTCAGAGTGGTTTGTTTGTTTCTTTTCTAATATCTTACCTGGGCCGTGACTAAGATAAATATATCTAGAATGTCTGAGTTTGTCAACAGAAAGAGTTTAATTTATCCCAGGTCAATTTACAGAAAAGAACAGATTATCTCTGGCTTGATTTTGGACCTACAGCTCTGCTGCAAGTGTCAAACTGCAGCAGACTCTGACTGCACACCTACACTTCTCATGAAGTGCAGTAACCTTTAACTGAGACATTTTTTCTCCTATTTCTTAACCAAAATGTGGTTTTGGGGTTTTTTTATTTTTTGTTTAATCATCAGAGTGTTTAAATATACTACATGAATTATAGATTTTGCACTTTTCACAAGGATGAGACTTCAAAATGCATTGTAGAGTACTATAGTGGCATTCATAGGAGTCTAAGATGGTAATTAAGGGGCTGTGAGACACATTTTTGCAAAGCTAGCTACAATGGGTTTGGTATTTAGGATTAAAACTCCCAGGCCCCATACACCAAAGATCCACCTAGGCCACTGTTTCCTTACAAACACAAGCCAATAGTCAATAGCATAGGAAGAAATTAGAAATAACAGTATATATTCTGCTGATTGTGCAGGCATTGCATTTTTCAAGTTTGTTATAAAGAATTTGTAAATAAAATACTTTCTAGGTAGTTGACATCTTTCACTTATACTTCATTCTTAATAGGCAAAATAAAGACTAGGTTACATCATTGAAGATGTCAAAATTTAATCTGTTAAAGTCATTGCAAAAGTATGTCTGATGCAGCAGAGTTCTTACACTGTACTGATGGATGACTTGGTGGTTCAGTCAAAGCTTGCAGTTCAGCCTTTTTTAGGAGTTAAAAGTATGATTACTTGTTTATAAATATAGCAGCTATATTTGAGTGTGGCAATAAGTATGGAAATACTGTGTTGTTGCAAGGGGAAGGTGATAATGCAGAAAGCATAAATTTTTGCGTATTTTTTTCAGATTTCTTTTGATTCTTGCCATTTTACAGAAAGCTGGGCAAATTACCTGAACAAAATTACCAAAGTGTGCTAATGGCTTTAATTTCGCCTGTTATTAATCTGATTTAAAATAATTAAGCTGGACAAGACTCATCTGTAGGAGTGTTGTTTGTAAGGGACTTGGATAGAAATCAGTGTTGGGTATTTTTTTTTTGAAACATAGAAAATATTTTATCTGTTAACATGGCACATAAATTCAGCTTATGTTTTTTATCATTCCATTGTGCTGATTTCAGCATGATCAGTTACGCTCTGCTAATGAAGACCTCCTGGCTCGTGTTGAAACACTGCAAAATAATGCCAAGCTGCTGGAGACTCAGATTCTGGAGATACAAAGAGCCAAAGCAAAGGCTGACAAAGAACTGGAAGCTGAAAAGCTTCTAAGAGAACAGAAAACAAAGGTAGTACTTCATAGTGAATGGGCTGCAGCATTACTTTCAGTGGATGTGATTTCTGTTAGACCTTTGTAAACTGTGTTTTTGTAGATGCGGTTCCACACTTTCCCTCTGTGTTACTTGACTTTTTTGAAAACTTGGTCTGTTCATTGAAAGAACTTTGCAAGGCTGTCAGTTCAGTTTAGGGGTAGTTATACAGAATGTGAAAACCATTTTATAGTGTTGTTGGGTTTTCTCTGATTTACAGTGGTTTCCTAAAAAGGAGTCAACTGTCTTTGTACAATGCAAGAGTGTGTGTGTGTGTGTAAGTGTAGAAAGATACTGGCATCTATTTTGAAATTGCACTGCATAATTGACAATTACTTAAATTTCAGGAACATAGTGGTACTCTCCGAGAAATGGAGGAGCTTCAGATGCAACTTCAGAAGGAAAAGAAACATCTGCAGAAAACTATACAAGAACTAGAGCTGGCCAGAAAGGTAGAGTTGCTGTCCATGTTAGTGCTTAATGAACTACTGAAGATTTTGGCCCATCTGGATGTGTTGAATGCCTCCCTTTCTGTTCTGAGGATTTTAAAGCCAGAGGTTTGCAAAAAGGAGGATGGGGGGGCTTTTGCCCCTGGTTGTGTGCTTGGAGAGCTGAAATGCACTTTTGGGATTGGTTTTGGTTTTATTTTTTGTTTGTTTAGCTTAGGTTATGTAGCCTTTCATGAGTAGAAATAGGAGTAGGGTTCAGATGTCTGGAGTACATGTACAGTGCAATTTTAAGAAGTTGCCCTGGTTGTAAGGACTAAAGATGACAGAAACTAATACATATAAAATAGCTACTGATAAAACTAGCAATAGGTTTTTCAAAGCTTTTGATTCCTGTTTGAAAACAGATTATTTACTGAGGATATGGAAACCAAATGGATATGGATAGAGACAAAATCTTTGTCTGATGGGCAGTATAGTTTTTTACAGAATTACAAAAGTCTTAGCAGCCAAGGCAAATTGTAAGCTCTAACGTTGTTTTGTGTTCCTTACAGGATGCTCAAAAGAGTACACTGATGGATATGGAAATAGCTGATTATGAAAGGCTAGTAAAAGAACTTAATCAAAAGATTACTGATAAAGACAGCAGAATAGAAGATCTTGAGCAAGAAACAGGGATTCAGAAACAGAAACAAGAGACCCTACAGGAAGAAATAAGTGAGTAAACTATAAACAGCAGGAGTCACTATGGTATAGTTAGCAGTGATAAAAAATACAACTCAGAAACAACTTCTCAAGTCAGCAAGTGAGGGTAAGCTTTGCAGGGAGTACTAAACTGTTGCATTAGGAAAGCAGTTTTGTCTTAGAGGAACATTTACTACGTTATCAATCACTTAATCCAGTGTACAGCACTTAAAAGCCAATTTGCCTGTCTGACATAATGTGTTTCTTACCTGATTAAGTTACTCATAAGTTCTAAATATTGGTGACTGACAAGGGTTTTCTTTCTGATATACCTCACTCATAAAGCTTTACTGATTACCATATGGTTAAAAATTCCATTTCTTCCTATGCTTAAGTGTAAATCTTAAAAAACATTTCACTTATTTTAAGATCTTTGTGATAACTTAGGAAAAGGATACTAAAGTTACTCTAAGCTACTTGTTTGCAGCTCTTAAGGAATCTGTTAGAATTTGTTTAAGTATTTTCCAGCAATTTTAAGGAAATAAAAGAGGGGAAGTTTCCTTTGCATATAATCGTTGTTTTCTGCATTAGAGTCACTTCAGTCAACTATGCAACAGGATGAGGAAAGAAATGCCAAGATAAAACAACTCCTGGTGAAAACCAAAAAAGAACTGGCTGATTCAAAACAAGCTGTAAGTCCATATGCTAATGACTGTGTATGCTATTTTTAAACTGGATTTTAAAAAACAGCTGGTATCTGAATTTTTAGATTGCTGAGGTGGAGGTTTTTTTAATATCCAAGTCATTTTTATCTTGCAGGAAAATGACCATCTAATGTTGCAGGCATCATTGAAAGGGGAACTGGAAGCCAGTCAACAGCAAGTGGAAGCCTATAAGGCAAGAAACTTCACTTTTTTGTTAGTACGAGTTTTCTCATTTAAGTAGTAAAGGTGTGACTTGTACTGGGCACATGGGATATAAGCTGAAGAATAAAGAGGTGCTATTTTTACTTCCAGGTTACTGGCTCTTTTTCCTAAATGGGTTTTGTCTGTTTGCTGCTTTCCCCTAATACTTTTCCCTGTGATTTTCTTTAGGGGGATTTACCCTGTCTTTTTCTTCTTTCCCTTTCCACCAAAGGAGAGGACTGTGGAGTTTGAAGCTTTTAACTGGAATATATTTTAAAATGATTCTTTAAAAATGGAAATTGCTCAGTTTAAAAACAGAAAAGCACGGCATTGCCAGCGAAAATTTTAAATGTTGTCCATCTGTATATAGAGTAGAAATAGATTGAAATGTAATGAAAGAAGCAGGGAAGGGAGAGGGTTTGGCTTTCTTAAATGCTGCCACCCCACCATTGTAATTTTATCTTTAATTCTCTCGTTAAACAACACCAATTTTTAAAAATTAATACATGGTAACCCATGTCTATTTTTTTATTCTATTTTATTGGATTTTAATTTCGTATTCACCAGCTCTATGCAGGAATTACTGTAATTGAATCCTAGGTTCTCAGTATGTTCCCTTGGAGAAGTAAGAAAAGTTTTTGTGATGGTGAAGTTTTCAACTGACTTTTTCAGATTCAAGTGGCTGTACTGACATCAGAAAAGCACAAAGCTCAGGAGCAGCTGCGAACATCTTCGGAGCAGCACCAGCGTACAATGAGTGCTTGCCAGCAAAAAATTGCAACCCTGCAAGAGGAGTGCAGAGCAGCCCAGGTATTCCAGTGGAAGAAGTAATCTTAGAAGCTTAAGAAGGGGAGATTACTTGCACACTCTGCTTCTTCAAAAATACTTCGCAGATTTTGCACTTTTCTCTTTTTGTCTTTCAAGTACTGTGAAATACCCCAGTAATTGAGTGGTGGTATAAAGGACAAGCCAGACTGTCCTGGTTGAAATGTATCTCTTGGGGTGAAATATCTGGACTTGCATACTTCTATTTCCAGTAGTGAAAAACTTGTAGTAGTGGGGAGCCAGGGTTTATTTAAGATGATCAGTAAAGTATAGATTCAGGGAAAAGAAAAGAGCACAAACAAAAAAAGGAATATAACTTGCTTCATATAAAACCAATTAACACAGATACCACTTTAAAGAACAAAAGCTGTGGAAAATACATTTGCAAGCACCTTTTAATATGCTGAAATATGAGTATCTTCTTAATTGGCTGCTGAACTACATGGAAAACTGACACTGTTGCTGAAGTTTATTAATATTTCTGGGATTTTTTCTCATATAACACTGTTTGATGGTCCTGGAATGCAATGTTTGCATTGGAGACAAACAGATTCAAAATATAGTAGGACTGTTATGTTCAAACCACCTTTAGGGAGTTTACTGCACTACTCTGTGGTAGGCCTGCATCCTGCAGGTAAGCAACAGCTGAATGCAGCCTCTCAAAATAATTTCTACATTTTAAAGAGCTGCACTGAAATGGACAAACTTTTTGATTGCTGCTACAGGAGGTTGCCTTAGTTGTGCTGGTACACATGGATCATGGTTTTACGAATGTATTCTTCATACCTAGGTATGAAGAAGTACCTGTCTGTTGTGGCTTGTTTTGTGATGCTGTGAAATCTGCAAGATTATAGATCTTCCATATTGGCATGGCTTGAACCTCTTGGAAAATAAACTTTCCTATTTAGATGCCCTACATATGGAAAATAGATGTTTTTACAAGGTTATTAGCAAAGGAACATTCCCTCTAAAGGAAATGTGGACACCAATGCAGATAGTAGAAAATAGAAGTCATGCTGACATTTAAGGCTGTGTATGTGAGGACTTAGGAATATTCACACAGTTTGACATGAAGAAAAGCAAAGGATTAATTTAAAGAAAATGGCTGCAAATGTACAGACTCTGAAAATCTGGACCAGTGGCTAATCAGAGTCAGTTCTGTAGAATTTCAGCCACCAGTTTGGCTGAAGGGAAGTTTCCAAAATTCTTCTCTTTGGATTTTAGTTACCATTTTAGTTACCACCTGTTAGTGGAAGTGACTAATGAATCCATTGATCTTGTCCTATGATTCAAGAAAGAAAGCCTGTGTTAGTGGTTTGGGTTTTTTTTAGAGGAATATGCAACGTAAGTACTGGAAGGATGGCAATAATCTTTGCTGTATAGTGTACAGTCAAGGAGGAAGCTACTATGATGTGAGGCAATTTTCTCTGTGTCCACAGAAACTCAGGCAACAGATGAATTCAGAAGAAAAGACAGACCAAATACCTGTACAGTCAACCAGAATATTATATCTTGTGCTAGGTAATAACACTGCAAGACTGACTTAACTCCTCAGAATTATACATAACCTGATGGCACATCACAGTATTGGAGGGAAACAGAATTATAGTAGTATTGGAGAGAAACAGAATTCTACCTCTTCTAGTATTTTCTGACATGTTTGCCTTCATTTAAGGCTGTTCATAGAAACTCTGGCTTGTGAATCTCTTGGTTGAATGCAGTTTTTGAATTTTCAAGTATTCTTTCTTTAATACCGGTATGTTGAAAATCAGTGTCTCAAGCTTCACATTATAGGATACTCGGTTAAAATCTAAAGAAACATTTTCTGTTATGGTGGTCACTGTTTTAATTATCTATTTTAAAGAAGGAAATGCAGCAGGTGGTTTTAATTTTTTTCAGTGTAAGGTGTATTTCATTATAGAGAAATAAGGGAGCAATAATCAATAGTATAACTTACAGGTTTGTTTTCTGTGTGATAGGCTGAACAAGCATCTGTTACATCTGAATTTGAGAGCTACAAAGTCCGTGTTCACAATGTTCTAAAGCAGCAAAAGAATAAATCTGCTGCTCGGACAGAATCTGAAGGAGCCAAACAAGAAAGGTAAGACTAACATTTTTACTTGATCTGTAATCTGACTGTGGCACTGCCTATCTGAACAGGAGAAATAATTATCAGTTTCTACTGTCGTAGTGCTATATTAGTTTCTAATAGCTGGATTTATCTTTTTAACCATTATTTTTGTGTGGATTACCTATTATTACAGTAAGAAGGTGAAGTAAGGTCTTAGGAAGTTTTGCTCACTTTGAACTTTTTCAGGAGTTGAGTGGTTTAGCTCTAGATACCAATGCAGTCGTCCTTTCCAGCAGATTTATGAAATCCTGTATGTTATATCATGTGAGGAAAGACTTGGAAGAAAAGAGTTACACTACCAAAAGTTCCCTGAAAGTCCTTTGAGTACAGTCATAAGCTAGGTGAGTTTAGATTCGCTTCAGAAAATGTCTCAACTCACTGCAAAGGTCAATCGGTTTCTGCAAGTTATTTTTATAAATCATTGATGGCTGCCCTTGGTGACAGACTGGGCGTTCATGTGAAATGTCAGGATTCGTTTGTGACCCAGACCTGCAGTCGGTACCAGCAATTGCAACCAAAAATCCACCAGAGGGCGACCTGTGCCTTGTTAGAGGACTCGGGTCTAGGGTTGGTTTGGGGGTTTTGAAACACTCTTGCATTGGAAGCAACCAAACTGTAGGAGTTGCATTTCTTTGTCTCTACTTTTTGCAGAATTTTAAGAATTTCTGGTATTGTTACATTTTTTTGTGAAAGAGAACCATCTTGGAAGCAAATTGGATAAGCAATAAACAGATGACAAATGGTTCCCAAAGAAATTATAAGTATCAACTCTAAGGATTAGTGAGATACACAGTTCATGAGATAATGGAGGTGTCTGCATATATAAACACAGAAATCAGTGAAAAAAGAATGTGTGTTACTTAAGATTTTTTTCTTCCCATTCTTTCTGATATTGAATTGTTTTCAACTAACTGAGTTTATCTGTTACGGGCCTGATACTGCTTTTGCAATTTGCTCAAAATCTGCTCCAATGATTTGTGCCCTGTATTTGGTCTTATTGAACTGATGTGCATTTACTAAACAAACAAAAAAACCCTTCACCACTTTCAGGAAGAAATTTTTCTCCCATTTGAATCCCATATATTATTTTCCTTTTGTCTTGTCCCTCCTTGAAGTAAAAAGTGCTGTCAGTCATGCTTCTTACCCCAATAGTTGTATTCCCAGCAGTTCAGATGGGATGTAGCAAACCTATTTGTATCTGTGTTGAAACAGGATCTGATTGTTTCTGCTGTAACCACATCCTAAGATTATTTTGGTCTTAGTGCTGTGTTGATTTATTAATGAATATGCAAATTGGATCAGCTGTCCAAAATGTTGTGGATATCACATAGGTTCTGAAATAATGTAATTATTTTAAATGCATGTTGTGTATTCCTTTTTCTTCCACATGCAGAGAACAGTTGGAAATGGTGATAGATCAACTTAAAGTTAAGCTGCAAGATGCTCAGCATAATTCACAGATGAATGCATCAGAACTCCAGGCACTGCAGTCTGAACACGACACTCTGCTGGAAAGACACAATAAGATGCTGCAAGAGACTGTTGCAAAAGAAGCAGAACTCCGTGAAAAGTATGATCTGCTGATGAATAGATATCAATATTTTATTTTATTTGAATTTTAGGATCTTAGCATGTAGAAGCCTATAATTGTACTTCACAAAGAAAGGGCATGTTGTTAAGAAAGTTAAAGGAATTTTCAAAAGGATTGTTTGCAATTTTTCACAAGCCATGAGAAGTTTCCACAGTGACAATGAAATAGTAGTTGATTGGGGAATTTGAGATTTTTTCAAGCTTTCTACCTCTTAACTATCGGATTGAAAATTTAACATTTTTTAAGCACATTGACTATTTTTAAGTCTAATGCCCAGCACCACATTTGTGTTTTATTGCTCTACTGAATTTTTTGGATGTTTCCTATTAAAAAAAAAATAAGATAGTTATATGCAAACCAAACAAGTTCACTGACAAAATACCCAGTTTTGTCCACCAAGTGCCTTTCTTACAGAAAGTACTGTATTTTAAGTTTGTGCTTGTCACAGGCTTAATTTGCTGTTTCTTTCAAAATGGAAGGAATCTGTTTAATCTGTATCACTTCTTGTAAAATCACGAGTGCCTAATACTTGAGCTCCTCAAAAAGAGTCTATCATTGTCTTCTCCATTTTGGGTACAAAGAAGTTCACATGAAGCATTAGTTAGTAAGTATGGATTGATATTAGGAACTGCTGACTTCTTGTCACTTGTCTTTGTACAGTTTTATGTGTTCCTGATAGCTACATAATGATTCACTGTAGTCAACCAAATTATGTTCTGCATTTTTCTGGAAACAACCCATTTCACAGTAGTTCCCTTTATACCTAGACACTAGTCTTTCCTACTCTGGCTGTGTTTAAGTCTGTATGCTTATAAAGGTAAGTCCTGGGCTTAGTTTTTCCATAAATGCATTTGTTTAATTACTTGTGACTTTATTTATTTACCCAAAGATGTCTCAATTTTTTGTTCTGAAATAGAAGTCAAGAGTTTATATATATGTATAAAATTTATATAGAAGTGCATTCATATAATAAGTAACATGTAACTTTTTCAGTCTCAGATTTTCCCTGTAAAAATAGTACTTTAAATGAAAAAAGTTGCATGCATAGTCATTCTAAGATAATCATACACGTGAAAATTGAAAACTGCCTCAAACTGTAAAAACTTTGAAACGTAAAACTTAGAGTGTTTTGCTGCTTGTGCCTTACTGTTTGTGCATGCACTGTTTCCAGACTCTGCACGATACAGTCTGAGAACATGGTCATGAGAACAGAGCACGCCCAGGCATTGAGTCAGCTGACAGCACAGAATGAAGCTCTCCGGAACAACTTCAGAGATCAGGTCAGGAACCTGCAGGAAGAGCACAGGAAGACAGTGGAGACACTTCAGCAGCAGCTCTCTAGAGTAGAAGCTCAGCTCTTCCAGCTCAAGAGCGAACCAAGCACTAGAGGTAACTTCAGGCAGAATACCGGGTTTTTGTGGGTTAGTTACAGATTTGTGTACCTCTGTCTGAAGCTAAAATGTGCTTACAGTGTTTGATTTTGTAAAACCACCAGCAGCTTTTTCTGGAAAACCTGCAGCAGATCACAATCAGTCCACAAATAAGAAGTCAGGAATGCATCTTTGTTATTATTTACTGTCACTTCAGAATCCTAATGTCCTTGAATACATCCAGAGGAGGGCAACAAAGGTGGTGGAAGGGCTGGAAGGACTGTTCTATGAGGAGCAGCTGAGGACTCTGGGTTGGTTCAGTTTGGAGGAAAGCAGGCTGAGGGCAACCTCATCACTGTCTTACAGACTCCTGAGTGGGGGAAGTGAGGAAGGAAGTGCTGAACTCTTCTCCCTGGTATCCTATCACGATAGGATATGTGATGATATGTGATGATATGATATTTCTTACTGAGAGGGTAGTCATCCTCGGGAACAGGCTTCCCATTGAAGTGATTGATAGCCCAAACCTGTCAGTGTTCTAAGAGGCATTTTGACAATGCCCTTGATAATGTTTTACATTTTGATCAGCCTTGAAGTGGTCAGGCAGTTGGACTAGATACCTGTTGTAGATCACTTCCAACTGGAACTAGTCTGTTCTAGAATCTGCATCATGGATACCTGTTCTACAGTATCTGCATTGTCAGACAGATGGAGGGAAATTACTTTGTAAATATTTGGTGTTCTTCTTATCTCAGGAACAGGTTGTCTCAGGTTTTGGAGCATGCTGGACATCTGCCTCAAGTATGAAGTATAAAGTTAAAGAAAAGTGTAATTGGAAGCTGTTTAAAGAATGTTTGTTAATTTGTATACATGCTATTTATTATACTTGTTATTTGATCCTTCTTCCAGTTTAAGATTTTACTGTCTTCAATCTCAAGTGCTATTTTTGTATCTGTAAAGTTACTAATCAAGGTGTAATTGGACATTTGTCAAGCAGCAGTAACAGTTTAAGAAGTTGCCGTGTTACTACTGAAGTAGAAGGGTCATGCAGATAGTAATAAAACAGAAGAATTTACACTTCCCATAGGACTGGTTGAAACAAAAGTGAAATCTGTTTTGCATTAAAGGTATTTGTTACTCTTACCATAGCTGAAACACATCTTCAGGGAGATGTGCATGAAGGTATCATAGTCACTGAAATGAAAGTTGCCGATCAAGTTTGGGTTTAGGACCAGACTTTGATTGGAATGGTCATTTGGAGGTGAAAGGCTGTATTTTACCTTTATAAATGTTATGTGTGTATCTGGCTTTTTCTTTTTGCTTCACCGTTCCCTACATTTTGAAGACTATTTTATGTACCACTCCCAATCTGAGTCACACCTAGGAAATAGCCCTCCCAATTTTACTCTGAAATGAACATCAGTAAGTATCTTTCAGGTCCAGCTGTTTCAACTCCAGCAACAAAGACCTTGAGAGAACGGCGGAACGCTGACCTTCCTGTCCTCGATGTGCACTCTGTCGCTAGGGAAGAGGGAGAGGGGATGGAAACAACAGACACAGAGTCTGTGTCCTCAGCCAGCACCTATGTTCAATCCTTGGAGCAACTTCTGAACTCACCAGAAGCAAAGCCTGGTACGTAGAACATGGCTTTCAGCAGCGCTTGCCTACACAGGTTGCAGAAGTTTGTACACTCAACATATTTTAGAGCATTGTGTTTTCATGGTTTTAGCTGCAAGACACAACTCTAGTCAAGTGCCACTGAGTTTACACTGTCCTGAACTTTTGTAGGGGTTTTGTCATTGAGTAAGGCCTAACAGTAGGACATTCCTACACGCTTTAGTGATTTAAAGATTCACATTTCTGAGCTTTTAAAGGGAGAAGACTGGGTGAGGAAGTCAGTGAATAGTTACAGAAGTTTTTGTATTTTGGCTGAGTCTCTGATAGAGCCAATTAAGTGCTGATTTAACCCTATTAATGAAAGGATAAAATTTCTGTTCATCTTAATTAGGCTTATTAAAACAGTACTTTATTCATTTAGTAGCCCCCAAAAACCAGAAAAATACATGGTAACATAATGCTGTTTTAAAAGTCTGCTGAAGACTTCATGGATAACTGTTGAAAATCTCCATTTATGAGTAGGAAACAAGGAATAAGTTAAAGCCAAGTATCTTGAGGTACTCTAGAACTGTTTTGCCAGTCCTCTTTTAATATATAAATAAAAGTAGATCAGAAAATAAGCATGTAGCAGCAGCATTGATGCCTGTTAATGCTGAGTCTGCACTCTGACTTTGCATGAATTCTTTCATAAGAAACTACATTAACCAAGTTGTGATGTTAAGTTAGTATGAAGTAGATGGAAGTGCTTTTTCCTTCTCTTAGTTTTCTTTTCCAATGAATTGCAGAACCATCTCAGTGGCAAGCAGATCTCACCAAGGACGAACTGATTCAGAAACTAAACACAACAACTAAGAGTGCTGATCACTTGAATGAGTTACTTCGTGAATCAGAAGCAACCAATGCAATCCTAATGGAACAAATAAAGGTTAGCAGACACACAGGAGATGTGAGGACAGCTCTAATTCCCATGATCTGTTTCTTAGACCAGATATCTTTCAGAAAATCACAGTCTATAAAATGTTGGTGATATAAAACTTAATTTGGAAGGGGCTTTGATTCCACAGGTCTAATTAGTGCTTCCAGAGTCTGCTTCAGTTTTTGGGGTTTTTTTCACCGCTGTTTCTAGTTGGGTAGGCATGGGAGGGGATGGGGAGAGGAGTGTGGAGTAAAAGTTTCTGCAAAAAGCCCCCTCAAGAGTTTGGAAATGTAATGTTTAGTAAAGGGTCTGTACTATTTTCACTTAGATACAAGCAGTAAATCCCAAGGGAAGTATTGTCTGGTTTCTCTTCCTGTAACCCATTTTGTCTGTCTTAAGTTAAAAGAAGACACATGAGCTAATGTATGGATGATTTTTCTGAAGGCATTTCTAAATGTACTAAGCTTTCTTTTCTAAAATGCTTTTAAATTAATATCAACAGATTTCTGAATTATTTAACTGTTCAACTGTTGCTACTCTTTTATCTGATACTGTATCTCTATACTGCACAAATTTTATCAAAAACCATTATTTTTAGTCAATAATAAGTTAATTCTTATAACATTATCGCATATATAATTTTCATTGTATTTTTGTCCTGAATATGTTCCTAAATACGCATTATTCTTTCTGAAGCAAGCTGTGCAATTCATTTTTTAGCTCTTCAGAAGACCTTTGTTCAGTTACCCATTAATGAAGCAAGCAGTATTACATATTTTTTTCCTCATCTGCAGCTTCTTAAGAGTGAAATAAGAAGACTGGAAAGAAATCAAGAGAGAGAAAAGTCTGTGGCTAATCTGGAATACTTGAAGAATGTTCTATTGCAGTTCATATTTCTGAAATCAGGAAGTGAGAAGGAACGGCTGCTCCCAGTAATAGACACCATGTTGCAGCTCAGCCCTGAGGAGAAGGGGAAGCTGGTTGCAATTGCCCAAGGTAGGTGGTGTTCAAAATACTGTCACAAAAAAGAGGAAAGGTGAAAAAGGAAAAGGATGTTCTGTGCTGTCTGTTGTGTAGGTATCTGAGAAAAACTTAGTATCATAATGCCAGTGAACTAGTCATAAAACCATTTTCTTTGTTGAGAAGTTACTATTCAGTTTTCAGTAAACAGAACAAATACTATAAAATTGACATAAGATATAATGTCTCCTGAAACATTCACATTTTAGGAAGACAGTGGTAAGGTGAAAAAATTAATGTGTTCATGTTTTGAGTAGAGTTAAAAAAAATGTCAAAATAGAGGTTTATATAATTGAATTATTTTCTTTTCAGATATTCTAAACAGATAACTAAAGTAGTCTTCTCAAGGCAGTACTGCAGATATAATATTAGTTTCAATATAATACATTTAAACATATCTTAAAGTATACTCTTTGTTGAAGAAATAATGAACTAGAGAAGGATATAAAAAGAGTTAGGCATTTGCAAGAAGTTGCACACAGGATTTCTGTGTGCCATAATGTTCTGTTTCTGCTTCAAATACTCTGAGCATTTGTTCCCTTAAAATGCTTTTTAAGGTATTATTTGTCATTTCTCAGTGACAGCAACTGTAACTTCTTGTACTTCATTAGCAACTATAGTTTGTCTTAGAATTAATATAAGCAGTAAGCAACACATTACGTGTAAGAACTTAAAACTTGGGAACAAAATCACATTAAAAGGGGAAGTGTTCAAGTATTGCATTCCATGATAGGCTGTGCATTTGGAAAAATAAGATGTAAGTCAAGTTCATAGCATATTGATGTTGTTCTGGCCCTCTAACGAAGACTGATTGGATTTTCCTGGAGAATGGTGATAAATTACCTTTTTCAGACATTCTCAAGTACCCAGAGTAAAGTAGACTTGGTGGTACTATCCCATATTTGTGTCAGCCCAAGAGTGAGTGCCTTTCTCAGGAAGCTTGAGGACAGAATGTGAAAAAGGATAAAGGCAAGGAGTGGGGGCAAGGTCATGTAACCGAATGATGCAATGTGTAACATAATAAATGCCTAACAGAATATAAAATATGTTTTTCTTCTTCCTTCAGGTGAAGAAGAGAGTACCTCACGGCCTTCTGGGTGGGCTTCGTACCTCCACAGCTGGTCAGGACTTCGATAAAACAGTGGAAATACTGAATCTTTAAAAACATTCCACAACTACAAACCCAAGAAATCTTACTGTAGATCTGTTGGTGTTGTAGCATTGAACTGCAGGGTTTCATTTTTATGTTATTTTCAGCTTTTTAGGTTCTGCTAAGAGAGAAGCCTGCAGTATCTCTGAAAGATGGTCCTGTGTTATGCTCTGGCAGTAGCGAACTGTTTTTCTTGTAAATCTTAAAGCTGATAATAAGAACTATGAGAAGTGACAAATTAATGGCAAATAGCTTGGAAACAAAATTTGTCAATCTGTGATAGCTGTTTCAATATCAGTTGAAAAGTTTGATCTGATATATTAACTGGAATAACTAGAGTTTAGTTTTAAAGCATTTAAAAGTGTTTACAGTTGCTTTCAGATATCACTGTCAGCTAGCTAATTTATATGGTTAGTGTTATTCTGCACATTTAAGAAATTTAAAATTATTTCTTCTCTTGTGATGACTACAAAATGTAAGATAATTAAGAAACAGACAGGGCATTTTCTGCTTTAAAGTTGTAGTATTTCTTAAATTATTTTGTTTTTGCAGAACATGAAGGCAACAGTTCACCAAATGTAGAGGGTGCAAAAATCTGTATGAAGTACAGTGCTTGTCACATGTGGGCACGGTACTGAAGTAGAGATTAATGGCATCTGTGGAAGCCTTAAGATAGTACTTTAAGACTCAGAGGTCCTAAGTGAGCTGAAGCTTTGTGAGGAAGGGCTGATGCTAGGGCTGAGGTTTAATTTGAGGTTGGAAGTTTGTAGAAAAGACCAGGGAGAAGTGTTCCATTACTGTAATGATGTCTGTAATGTGATGACAAGACTACTCATACTGACTTAGCCATAGTGAAGACACTAAAGAAAGAATCTGAGCCCACGGGTGAGACTCCTAACATTAACTTCTGAGAGAAAAGAATGAAGCTTTTGCCAATAGATGCATCTTTTAAGTGTTCTAATGGCTGAAGATCTTATTCTCTCGCTTACCTGTGTGTGTGCACATCATTTGCATAGATCTTTTGCACAGATGAGATGATCCCTGTTCCAGGTTACTCAACAGAATGTTATAGGTTTTTTCCAAGAAAAATAAATTTCTACCATCTCTGCTTCTATTATCAACACAGCACCTTTTTTAACCTTCAGTTGTCTTCTCCCCTTTACAGTCCATAATGCCTTTCACCATCTTAATTTATTTGTAAGGTTTTAAAAAGGATACAAGTGTTTGAATCCTGCTTATGTTTAAACCAGTCTTTCTGTCTTTTTCATGTTCTCTGTGGTGTTTTACAGAGAGTCTTTCCCTGATACACATACAAATACTAAATAGGGTTCTTCCTTTCCTATCTACCTTAGCTCAGGCTCAGAAGAAATGGCTTGTTCCTTTAATATTGCCTTATTTCAGACTGAAATTAATCCGAACATATGAACAGCAGAATGGCAACATGTTGAGAATAAACTTTTCAGTAAGTTTGCTTTTGGTTTAATTTTTTCTTGTATATATTTCAGTACACAATCAGCAAAGCCAACGGGGGTTTTTTAGGTATTTTAATTCCTTTCCACTGTCCTAGGAACTTCTATTTTCTTCCCCTCCATTATGTATTTCAACTGGAACCTTTATGGTTTGTGTTACTGGGGAAAACATTCTCTGTGGACTTTCAGAACACAGAACTGATTGACAGCAGTGTGAGGAATGAGTCTTTCAGGTGTCTGTAGGTAGCAAACAGGAGACTATCTTTAGGTTTTTGTGCATTTGCCTTTGGAATGCTTTACCTTACCTTCAGCATTCGCGATTTGGACCAGGTCTCGGATGTTGGATTCAAACTCCTTTTCAGCTGGATTTGGTTGATGTCACTCAAAAGAAAGCCAAAGCACAGCAACAGGAGAGATTTGAAATATGTATAAAAATAAGCGCTAGTCATCCTCCTGCTGTGATTTTAAGAATGGAAGCACATGAGTAGAAGAGTATGGCTTTGTCTCACGTAGTTCACACTCCCTTTGCAGCAGACCTGATTTAGTCTCTGCCGTTGCTAAAGAGCTGGGACAAGTTCCTCTTAAAATGCACGTATTTCAGAACTGTAAATTATTTAACATTGTAAGCTGTGAATAAAAGTATGCAAGTAACATATATCACTGGCTGTATGAAATACCAGTTGCTTATTGACTTCTTTCAAGTCTGAGTTGCATGCTTACTGTTTTTAGTAAAACTTGAGTACCACACTTATGAATGTAGTGAACAACTTGCATTAATGTATTTTTTTACAATAAAATATTGAGCTCTTAACTAATGTAAAAATATTTTAGTAACTGTTACTAGACTGTTTTCTGTTGCTAAGATTGCCAGAACTTATCTATGTGGCAATAAACTGACTGTAAGCAAATATATCAAAGTTTAACAGACACTTCAGTAAATGGCATAGAAGAATGCGAACAGGAAACAGGATTATTTTGCATGGAGAAATTTTATATGTCATATATTTGCATTTGTAATGTACAGCATTGTTGCTGTGATTTGCTTTCAAAAAGCAGTTTAAAGTTTTAACTAGTACTGCTGCTTCTTGATATACTGTGGTGCTCTTTTTTGGAAGAGCACTGTGCTGACTTTGCTTTCTGGTTCTTTTTGTTTACTTTACAGTGCCACATTGATTAGAATGTTTCACAGAAAATGTCACCCTTGCCCAAAATGTTCATGAGCTTAGGATCAAATTTTGTCTTTTAACAGCCTGCCTTCAGCCCAAGCATAAGGACAGCATAACAATAATGATAATAATAATGATAATAATAATAATAATGCTGTTACTATGCAGATTATATATTAATTAAAAACCAAAAATGGGAATGATTCAATGTTCCCAAACCTGCATGTGCACTGTGGCTGAATTTTTAGCTATCTAATGCTGACTTAGAAACGGGTTATCTGTCTTTCATTTTCCCTTTACCCAGAAGGGAGACTCCTCTGTGGAACCAAAAAGTGCTTCAGCTGAAAGACAGGAAGATCAGAGTTTGTCAGGCTGTTGTGTAGATGTGGCCAGTTGAATCTGGGGTTCAGGATGGCCCAAGGGAAACATGTTAGAACAAGAGAGTAAAGTTGATTTTTTTCTTTCATAGCCCTTCTTCCCCAAACTATAACTGTGAGAATACAGGGTTAGATTATTTTCTAAATTTAAATCTTCCTTTATCTATCTCCCTCCATCTTTCTGCTGTGATGAGATGATATATCATGAAATTGTGGAGGAATGCCTAAAAACTCTCCTTAGTTTGTACTGAGTGACTTTGAAGGCAGTTTAAACATAGACACTTCCTTTGACTTATGCCTTGGCTTCACCCAGTGCACCAATACTTCCTAAACTACCTGCTAGTTCTACTATTGTTGGTACTGTGAAAGTATATCCCTTTGAAGCCTTGCAAATAGCAGTCACTATTCACAAGCTGAGAAACCAAATGTAGGAAGAGATAAAAATATATTTGTTGTAGTAATTTCAGAATTGCTAGTCTGGATAGATACGTATTTTGTTTAGAAATAATGTCTTTGATGGCCTTTTCGTGTGGCCATCACTTCAATAAAATTCACCTTTACTCAACAGAGTGCCTTATTTTTTTTCCCTGAATGCCTGTTCTTACCTGAGAAAATACTACTCAGGTGCATGATAGAGAACAAGGGCTGTCTACCATTACACTGAAGAGATTTTATGGATCTGATGTAGTATCCACAACCTCTACTCTGGAAGGCAACTAAAGCAATGGGTTCTTCTGGGTGAACAGAAAAAAAGTTGGTTTATTATAGGGTTTTTTTAGAAAAAAAAAAAAAAAGCTTATTTAAATGACTTCTAATGTGTTACTAGATTGTCACCAGCAATCTGACAAGATTAGACAGGGGGGAGAGGAGGGATGCAGAAGCTGTTAGTGGTCTTACTAGCAGGATTGCACTTAGTGTGTTTGAGTACTAACTACCTTATAAATCAGCATGCATTTCTAATTGCACTCAACTTTGAGATGGACATAATTACCTCTTCCCTAATAGGATGTGATAATTTTTCTTTATCTGCATGATTGTCCTAGTGCAGAGATTACATACTCACTGGATGAAGAGGTGCTTAGTTTGATTCAAGGATGAATTTGGTGTGTTTATTTTCTTGACAACCTTTTTTCGTAGACCACGCTTATTACACAAATACGTGGTCAGAGAGGGGATCATAAGCCATGAAAAGAAGACATAGTAAGTGGAAATAAGGGTCAAAAAAGAGAACCTGATACTCCCAGTCAAATTCTAACAGCTTTCACATAAATGTATATATGCTATGGGGAAGGGAAAAAATAACCTGGCTACTTTTTAAATGATTTTGATTAAATTTTATCATCTGGTTGTGAAAGGATGAGAAGATGCATCTTAGATTCGGAAGCTTCCTTCCTTTCTTTCCTGTCCTGTGTTTCTTGGGCTGATTCTGAGGATTCAGGCTGGATTGAATAGTGAAGATAGAATATTAAAACAAGTATGGAAACTCACATCAGTTAGTGCTCCAACAAATCAGCATGCCTTGGTATTGGCAAATCATTTTGGTTTTTTGCTGTCAATTGAATGCCTAAAGGCTTCTTAAGAATCCAAGGTAAATATAATCAGTGTCAAAAACAGTGTGCTCTTTTGGGCATGGGCATAGTCCCAGTCCTCCCACAGCAGGCTTTGAAAGTGTTTTAAATTGATAGACATTGGATAGCAGCTGTGTATGAGCATAGGATTTAAGTGGGGTTTATTGTTTCGTTGCCTGAAAATTGAAGCTTGTTCTGAGAACACTCAGACTGTTTCCGGAGGGGAGGTACATATTAGCTCTTGGCTCTCTCTCACCCTTTGCAGCATGCAGAGCATCTCAAAAATAAAAAGCACAGACACCATTATAGAGCTCCAGAAAAAGGCTTTTAGCCAAATACTGTTTTACTGTTATTACTCCCCTTTGTGGAGTTAAGTTGCTGATGCTCAGCATTACTCTTGCCAAGGGAGAAGGCCAATCATATAATTTTGGCTTTAGCATCCACACATTTATACAGACTAGTTAATGTTCCTCTCACATCTAGTCACGGCATTGACTTAAACCTGCAGCTGTAGCAGTCCAGGTGAAGCTGCCCACCATTGCAAGGGGACAGGTGAGTGGTCTCTGCTCCAGGGGCAGAGGGCTACAGCCTCTGGAAGGGAGAAAAGCAGATGGGGGTGATAAAAACTTGAAACAGCTCCTGTTGTTGATGTGGCAGCTCTCTGTCCCTGCCCTGACTACCCACCAGCCTTTCTCTTGGAAACTGGTTAAACCAGTTGTTTGCAGTGGTAGGAGATCGTGGATATCTTGCAGGAAGAGGACTTTCAGAAAATGCAGAAAAGCTAAGGTTAGGTTTTGTAACATTCTGGGAAAGATGGGAATTGCAATGACAAAAGGCTTGAAGAAGAATTACACATTTTTACTAAAAATGTGAGAGTAATACCATGATCTCCAAGAGTCATTATTTCTTAAAGTACCTGTTTTGTGGTGCTGCCATAATTTTTTTTTCTTTAGCCTTTAGTGTGTCTGTACAGGTACTGATCTTGTCATGAAGCAGAAATTCATACTGCTAAATATGGAATTTTATTGATCAATATTGCAGCGGTTTGAGATTGAACAATAGAAGGTATATCCTTGGTTTTGCATTCTCCCCTCTTCCAAGAAAAAAGGATGCTGAATATACTAGGTGTGTCTAAAATGCATGAAGCAGAAATCTGACTCCTTTTATATGGATGTCAGAATGATCACTAAAATAAGCCTTCTAGTATTTTGAGCAAACTATATATTGTTTTTAATAATAGCAATGCTTTTTAGAGATACCAAGTAGTGGTCAAAACTTACTTATTCAACTGATTAGTGAAGTTAATGATAGTGAGCAAAAATGTGAACCCTAAATAATATTTCATCTGTTAATTCATTAACAGCTTTGCTAAGAATATTTAGTTGGACACCTCATGTTCAAAACTTGTTCCTACTTACATGGTCAAAGTTTCCTTCACTGTTGCTTTAACTTCAGAGCTTTGGAGCTATGACATGAACACTGACACAGTTAACAGTTTAAATCCATTGGTTATATTAAGCATGGGGCTGCTCTGCTAACAGGCTCTCAGAGGCAGAGTAGGCTTAGACTGTATATTAGAAATTCTTTACTGTGAAGGTGGTGAGGCCCTGGAACTTTTGCCCAAAGAAGCTGTAGATGCCCCATCCCTTGAAGTATTCAAAGCCAGGTTGGATGAGGCTCTGAGCAACCTTGTCTAGTGCAAGACATCCCTGCCTGTGGCAGAGGGTTGGAACTATTGTTCCTTAAGTTCCCTTACAACCCAAACCATTCTATGAATCTACCATTTCCAGCTGCATGAAGTTCTGGAAGGAAACAGAAGCTAGAGCAAATTACCACAGTTAGAAGTTACTTACTCATGTCTCTTCATACCACTCTGGCAAAATCATAACATACTTTCTCATTTCCAGAAAAAGAACTTGATGTAAAGATGCTGATATTTGTGGTGAGAGACAGGCAAATTCTTTGACCAGGCAGCTGGCTTCTCATCTGTCCCCAATAACCCTTCCTTTCTCATTTCTTGCCCAGGCCTACAATAATGGCCTTGTTCAGTGTCAGCAAAGCTGATCATGCATTTAGCTCTGAATAGAAAGGCTCTGTGCTGTCACTTAAGAGTGACAGAATCATTTAGGTTGGAGAAGACCTCAAAGATCAAAGAGTCCAACTGTTAACCTGGCATTACCAAGTCCATGTCACTAAAGTACCACTGCTAGCTGCAGTACAGTTAAGTTTAGTATTTCAACAGTGATGGAAAATGTCAAGTAGTCTGGAAACAGAACATCAAAAACATGTGCCTACTTAAAACTGCATTTAGTCTGGTCTTAAAGGGAGAAAAGAGAGTAAAAAAAAAAAAAAAAGGAACCACATTAATTTTGTGATTAATATGCTGGTCTGGAGACATGAAGTCCAAATTCTCTGCTTTGCCACATGCTTCCTTTGTGAATTTAATTTCAGCGTCTCTGTCTCTATTTCCTGACTTGCCTGCTGGGGATAATGGCACTTCTCTACCTGATGCCAAGTACATTAGCAGCAGAATGTTAAACTTTGTGATGGCAGTGTGAGCAGAAATAAGTAGGCAGATTACCATATTTTCTTTAAACTGCATAGGAAGAAAATTGTCATAGCCTGCACTGGAATGGAAGGAATGATCTCCTTTTGAGTCTGTGGTGTGTGTTTTGTGAATACTATTAAATTACTTGCCTAAGTATTCTGGACTGAATTTTACAAGTTAATTAGAATGCCAGCATGCTCTAATACTATGTAATGGACAATTAATAACAATTAAGAATTTTTATTTCTGTTGTAAAGCAAGACAAAACAAAAATTTAAATCATACCCCAAGGCACAAACTTGCTGCAAAGTGCACAGAGCCTGAGGAGGCTAACTAGGAAACTGGATTCCTGGCTTTTCTTGGTACAACATTTCCAAAAGCTGCTAGTACTTAGTGTTTGGCATTTGTACATGTTTGGGGAAGGCTCTCCCACTCTCTATGAGAATGCCTTTGCTACTTTGAGATTATATTGCTTGCAGACCAGGCTTCAGGGATTTCATCTTTAAAAGCCCTGGAAAACTGTACATGGTGCAATTCACTTGCTGTTAAATCCATTAATGTTCTCTCCAAAGGAAGCGCCACAACGGCTGCGCTTGTTGGCTGGCACTGCCTGTTAATTATTGCCAGAATTTACTGTTCTGAAGTTTGCGGCCCCGGTAGTTGCACCCCGGTAGGTGCACAGCCCAGCCACCTCCCTGCTGTCTCAGGCTGTGCTGGTCAGAGGTGCTGCTCTTTAGCAGCCAGGGACAACCATCTCCTACAGCTCCCCAGGAGGTGCAGCAGTGAGACCCTGAAATCCTTGCAGACAAGCTGAAGTTAATTAAAGACATTCATGAAGCTGACTACAAGTAATGGCAGACTGCCCAAAGCAGATTAGAAAAAAACCAAAAGGGTTGTGTTACCTTCAGCTGGCACAGAATGAGTACTTACTTATTTAGATGATATAAGGAAGCTTTGCTGATAGAGTCATTAAAATGGGTGGGTGTTTTGGGCTTGGTTATTTTGTGGTTTTTGGGTTGTTTAGTTTTTAATTGAGAGGGGTTGTGATTGGTTTTTCAACACAATCACACCGTTGTTGAGGTTGGCAGGCACCGCTGGAGGTCACTTGTCCCACCTCTCTGTTCAAGCACAGCCACCTAGAGCCACATTCCTAGGACCACTCCAGACAGCTATGGAGTACCTTCAAGGGTGAAGGCTCCACGGCCTCCACAGACAACCTCTGCCAGTGCTCAGTCACTCTCACAGTGAACATTTCTTCCCTGATGTTCAGAGGGAACCTCCTGTATTTCAGCTTGTTTCCCCTGTCACTGGACTTCACTGAAAGGAGACTGGCTGTCCTCCTTCTACCTTCTCTTTTCAGCTATTTTTATTAATTGGCAAGATGTCTCTGAGCCTTCTCTTCTCTGGGCTGAGCAGTCACAGGTCGCTGTCTCTTTTCACAGGAGAGGTGCTCTGATCTTGAAATAATCTTAGTGGCCATGTGATGGGCTCTTTTCAGTATGTCCATGTTTCTCTTGTATTGGGAAGCCCAGAACTGGACTCAGCCCTCCAGGTGGGGCTTGACCAGTGCTGAGTAAATCCCCCTCTTCTGGCATATCATCCCTTCCCTTTTCAGCCATACACTTTACTTTCCATTTTATGCAGAAATGTATTCCCTGTGATAATAAAGTCTTGCTGTGTTTGATTCCTCATCTTGGCAAGCAAAACTGAACCCTGCCAAGGAGGAGAGGAAAAAAAAAAAAAAAAAAAAAAAAAAAAAAAAAAAAAGTACTACAGAACAGATAGTCTGTGTTTCTACAGCTGTAGTCCTCTCTAGAATCATGCTTCTGGCAAAGCCATCATATACCTTTTGTGCATCATAGTCCCCAAAATTTACATTCTTTTCCTGGTTCTGATGGATACCAAAGTAGATGTGCCCGTTGTTTGAATTATTCTTTCTGATCTGTGCTCACTCATCCCTGTCAATGCTGATTTTCGCTGGCTTAACATATTCCTTGAGCTGTCTTCTGGGAGCCATATAGATAGTTCCTTAATCCTGGCAGGCAAATGTTTGCCTTTTTCATTCCAACACACCACTTCCTTGTTCTGATATTAAGGACGGCAATGGGTGGTGATAGAGACAGCTCAATAATCTCACCATTTCTATTATGCACCTTTCCTTTGTCCATGTGGCCTGCCTTTGAAACTTGCCTAGTTTTGGAATGTGGTTGTTTCTCCCCAAGTGAAGCAGAAGGTTTGGCCCCAGGTTTGGCAGCGTTGGAGGTAACTTTCAGAGCCTGAGTGAGGTGCTAGGCTTTCCCCAGGCCAGTGCTTATTAATGCTGTTACATGTTTAAATAACATTGATTTAAACCGGACTCTGACTCCAGCAGAATTCACCTAAGCATGTTTGGCGTCCCAAGGCGTGGCGACAGCTTTCTTGCTACAAATTATCCTGCACTACCCAACCACGTGTACGAAACGGCGAAAATACTTGGAATTGGTTTGACAGCAATTTTCTGTTCTGGAAAAAAAAAAGAAAAAAAAGAAAAAAAAGAAAAAAAAGAAAGAAAAAGAAAGAAAAAAAAAAAAAAAAAAAAGCCGAGCAACACAAGACCAGCAAGAGCCGCTCCCAGGCACCTATTTCACGTAACTCTGCGGGGCGTTCCGGCCGCCGCCCCTCCGGCCGCATCTCCCGCAGGGCTGGCAGAGGAGGCGAACGGCCCCTCCCGCGGGTCGGCGGGAAGCACAGGGGGCTGGGGGAGCCCAGCCCTCGGCAGTAATTCCCGTCCATTTCCCGGCCGTGCTGGGCGGTGGGATCGACCCCATCTCCCGGCCGTGCTCCCCTCTCTCCCGGTGGGATCGATCCCCTCTCCCGGCCGTGCTCCCCTCATTCCCGGTGGGATCGATCCCCTCATTCCCGGTGGGGTCGATCCCCTCATTCCCGGTGGGATCGATCCCCTCATTCCCGGTGGGGTCGATCCCCTCATTCCCGGTGGGGTCGATCCCCTCATTGCCGGTGGGATCGATCCCCTCATTCCCGGCCGTGCTCCCCTCATTCCCGGTGGGATCGATCTCCTCATTACCGGTGGGATCGATCCCCTCATTCCCGGTGGGGTCGATCCCCTCATTCCCGGTGGGATCGATCCCCTCTCCCGGCCGTGCTCCCCTCTCTCGCCGCGCGGGGGCGCAGCGGGGCCGGGGCGGGGCGCGGGCGGGCGGAGCGCGCCCCCCGGCGGCGGGCGGTGCCGCCCAGCGCCATTACCGCGGCCCGGCGAGGCGCCTCCCGCCGCCGGTGGGGCGCGCTTGGCGGGAGCGGCGGAGCGGGGCCGCCGGGATGCTGGGGGTGGCGGCGGCGGGGATCAACTGTAACAGGTAGGAGAGGCGCGGGGCCGCCCGCCCGTCCGTCCCGCCTCCCGCGGCGGGCGGCGCTTTGTCTCGGCCGGGCCGCTGTCACCGGCTGCTGCCCGGCAGAGAAAGGCGCTTTCCCGCTGCTGCCGCGGGCGCCGGCGGGGTCGGGCTGCGCTCCCGCCGAGGGGCCGGGGGGCCCGCGGCCGTGCAGGGCGTCCCCGCTGCTCCCCCTGTGAAGTGTCCGTTCCACGGGGAAACTTTTCCCTGTCCCGGGCAGCGCCGGCAGGCGCAGCGAGGGGCACTGCGGGAATCCCTCCTCTCCGCGATCCCCCTCGGCGTTCGGCGCTCGCTCGGAGCGCTGGGGCGGGCCCTGTGCCCTCGGTGCAGCCATCGGGAAGAACACCCGGAGCTGCGGCTCGCACGTCCCGGCCACGGCGGGAGCCCGGCTGGTCCCAGCGCGGTAAAAGGCGCCCTGTCCCGGGCGGGCGGTGCGTGTTCTAAAAGCACCATACCAAATAACGTCGGATGTGGATGTGGTGAGATTCGTGATGCTTTATGCATATCCCACAATTACCGGGCAGTCCTGTCTTGGGGACGGGTTAATGGGGTGGACTACGGGAAGTAAAGGCTGCCCTGCTCATCGCTCAGCGTTTCAAAGCCTCGTCCTGTGCGGTTGTTTCTTGGTAAGAAATGGCCCTAATTAAAGCACTTGGCAGAGTATTGTGCTAATATGTCAAAAGCTGGAGCTGAGGGAAAAAAAACGAATGATTTTGTAGCTGCCTTGGACTGCAGGTACAGGATGGCTGCTGGCACACAGACTAGCCTGTCTAAAGACTGCATCTTTTCCGTGCCTGACTTCTCCTGCAGGCTCCTCCAGCTCTCTGCCATACCTTTGAAGAAAAGCCGTGGCAGTTGCAAAGTCAGGCTGAGTTTGGGCTACAGTGGTGGCATCCTGAGCGAGGTGAGCCAGCTCTGCTCCGAGGATCAGTACCCTGATGTCCTGGGCAGGATCTCACCAGCCTTAACCAGCTTTTGCTCCAGCTGCAGTGCAGCCACATGCTTAGAAAAACATGATAATGTGATCCAGGTGTCCGTATGTATTGAGTTAACTTTTTTCTTCAGATGTTCCAACAGCTTTCGTAGTGGGTGGTGGGTGCTTCCAGGCCAGAATTCTTTCTGCTTTCCTGAAAGTGGCCGAGTTGTCAGCATTTGTCCCCTCAGCGTCAGTCAGTCATGGCTGTGCTCAGCTCTGTCTTTCAGCCCCACACAGGTGCTTTGGCCGAGCTGCCTCTTTGGCCAGGTAAACAGAGCAGTTCCACATTTGGCATCTGTTCTGCTGAGGTTGTCAGGGAGTGGGCCAGCTGCCCTGCTGGTACACGCTTCCAAGGGTATGACCTAAGCTACGCCCCTGGCAGAGCGAGCAGTTTGGGACAAAGTCGGACTAGAGCCCCTCTTGCAGAAACTTGCACAGATGAAGTAGCAGGGAGCTTTCCTGCAGCAGCATGTGGCTGGCCAGCACATCCAGGAAAACAGCGGTGGCAGCAGAGCCATCCAGGGTACAGCTGGTGGCTCAAGCATCCTTTCACTGCAGCAGGAACAATCATGCTGCCTCCTGGCCAAGGAAATCTTCCCCTGGCCGAGAGTCAGTCTAGAGTTGTGCTGCTGCTGGTGTGCCCTGAGTAAGAACTGTTTGCCCAGTAAAGGCTGGACACGGGGCCCCTTGCCTAAACTGGCTGGCTTCCTCTGTTCCTCACACCTTTCTTTCGGGGTGAATCGGTGTTTGGAGGACAAGGGGCTGTGCTGTGGTCGGAGGTGAGGGTGCTGTGCAGTTCACTGTCACAGAAGCTTGGCGTGAGGGAGCAGAGGGAGGTGCCGGCCAGGACGGGCAGTGCTGCTCGTTTGGCAGGGTGGCACAGTGGTGAGAGGCTGCGGAGCCAGCTCCTTCGGAAGAGCTGTTTCCAGGCGTCTGGCTGAGGGGGTTTTCTGCAGGCTATTCCAGTCCACTGAAGTCAAAGGGGTAGGGCTCTTGAAAGATGCATTTTGATTTTGTAAAATACAAAGAAGGAAAATTAAAATTTGGCGTGTTTTCTTGTTTTGATTCTTCGGATTTAAAAAAACCCACTAAAAATGTGTTTTTTAAACCCAGTTTTCATTCAGACCTACTTTTTAACAAAATGTAAAGTAATCTCAAAGGCCTCTACAAGCTGAATTCCTAAGGGGTTTTGTATCTTGACTTTTTGGTTTGATTTAGAGAGTTTAAGTAATCTAAGTTTTGGTGAAGAAAACAAAAGAGAAAAGAATGATTTGAGGTCTCTCTCCAGATTTGGTACATGGAAAAGCAGCAGACATCTGGTCAGCAGGTATGCACAAGCAAATACTCTTCTTTTTAACCTTTTTTTTTTTTCCCTCTTTGTTTTATGGAGGCTTTTTGAACTTGAGTCACTCCTGTGGCTTTTGTTTTGCAACTGGAGGAACTTGCAGGCTGGTGCTGTCACTTGACCAGTCATTACTGAGGCACAGCTTTCTCACTCAGCATCATGCTGAGAGACCAGACCCTGTCCTGGAAGAGAGGGATTTGGGTAAAGAGGGATGTGCAGTGGGTCCATGCTGGGTAGTGGTGGGTTGTTCAGGATTGCTTGGTGTGCTGCCTGGGGCTGATAGCAATGCCTGCTTGCTTTATAAATGGCCTCTGAGTTTTCTGGGCAGCTTTTTCAGCTGGTTGTGCTGAACTCATCTTGATTTGTTATTATTGGAATAAGTTTCATATGTGGTTCAGAGAAAAACATTAGCTTCTCCGTTCAGAACCATTATTATCTTAAGCTTTTGTAGTTTCCTAGAACAAACTGAGTTTTTCTTTGTAGCAAGAAATACAGGCCAGCATACAGCAAAATACTGGAAAAAAACAGGTCCTCTTTATTCCAAGTATAACTACTCTTGAAAAACTAGCACAGACTCATTGGGTTGTGGTTCTTGTTCCACTGTGGACTGTGAAGCTGAAAAATGGGGGCACTTCATGGTGTTACTGGCTTTGATAGAGGATTCTAAATAAGAAGCTAAATGTGGTGCGACAGTTTGATCTCAGTTGTAGTACACAGGTCTTTTTCTTAGAACTGGCTCCATACAGTTACTTCAGGGGAACCATTAATGGTCTGCAATGTATATAGGGTGATTTGCACAGTTAACAAATCCTTTTTCAAGTTGCAGTGAAATATTAATTATTGGAGCACTTAAGGCAAGCTTTTCAGCTCCTGCAGTTGTGGCTTCGTGCTGTGTGTTAGGTTACACATCCTGATTTGTCTGTGCTTTGTTCTCCTCTGAAGCCCAGTTGAAAAGTTGTTCACTCCACAGCATAATGCAATCTCTCATTACTTTTCAATATAGGGAGGCTTTTAGTTATTGGCTGTGCTAAAAGCAGCTTGATAGTCAGTGGGGAAATAACTCATGTCAGGTCTTTCCATGATGGCAAGTGCTGATGACAAGGCAAATGAAACTGACAGTCACGTTTTCATAGCCAAAGCCTTCCCTTGTCTAAGCTATGCATGGTGTTAACAAAGCTGCTGTGTACATGGTCTGCTGTTCTTGTGTTAGGATGTGTTACAGAGCACGTCATCCTCAGCAGCCTGTGCAGAATGGTGGTGTTGGGGCAGAAGGGGTGAAAGGTCCTAATTCAGGCTCACAATTAGAGAAAATGACAATTAGGGATTGTGCCCTGGGGTTAATATTTTTCTTCAAATTAGGACACTCCTTTGCAATTATTTCAGCATTTCCCTTCCTGTGGTGTGTAAGTCTTTGTGAAAATGCTGACTTCTGTTTATTAAGCAGATAGAAACGGGGAAAAAAGTCAGGATACTGTAATTTCCTTGGCTGGTTTTGTGTACTGTAGTAACTCGTTATGTCAAACAGTTTGCTGAATTTGTGTCAGCAACTGGAGAGTATCAGCAATATCCAGGATGCCAGAAGCTGATGGTGTGGCCAGTGACAAGCTGTGGACAAATCGGACCTCCTCTACAGACTCAAACCACGTTCCTGTGCCAAAATGGCATAGTCTGAGCACCATAGAGTGCATGAAAAATAGCATTACAACATGGTTTGCACTCAGGAGGAGGTTTTATGCTCTGTATTTTTCATAGTGATAGCTTTTCTTTATATGTTAAATAAGAAGTTCTTGAATTCTAGTTTGTATGATCCTTCTTTTCATCACTTTTTAATTTATTAAAAAACCTCACCAGCCACTTCTGTAGAATTCAGCAAGGAGGTGGGTCCTTAGTCACGTGGATTTAGGGTTGTTTCAAGTGCTTGCATTAAATACTTTGAAGAACTGAGAACACACTGGTACATGGGCTGTTGTCTGGGTGAAACCTAAAATGCTGTGAACAGTAGAGTTAAAACCGGGGGGGTGTTTTTTGCTCACATCGTGGGTGGGGAATTGATGTCGATCATCTGGGGAGCTAAGACATTGTAATGACCTTATGAACATTCCCTGGGTGGCCAGAGCAGCAAGGGGTAGCTGCTGTGCTCAAAATTAAAACGGTTTTCTGTATGAATACATTGTTTTATTGTAGCTGGGGACACTGGGGAAGACCACAGCAAAGCAATGCAGTAACGCCAGCAAATATTTGGGAGGCAACAACATGGCAAAGTGGCTTCAGTCCAGACCCCACACTGACGTGCAGCAGCTGTGGGATTGATGTGGGGAGAGGGAACCACGCTGGGAATTAGTTTCAAATCCACCCTGGGAGGGAAAAAAGGGACCTCGATACTTTACAAGGACTCTCTTGTGGGGGCCTGGCCATCCCACTGGGGCTGGGTGCTGCCTGGCAGGGGCGAGGAACTGGCTGTCAGCCTCCTGTCTTGCAGAACCACAGCATCCCCCAGTCTCCTTTGGTGTCTCCTGGCACACTCCACCTCTGGCTTGGGGATGAAGAATACTCTTGGCAAGCGGGGGAGCAGGGGGTGCCACCGACGCTGCGGGGGAAGGCAGCCCTGCGGGTTCAGGGCTGGATTGGCACAGCAGCCTCTGCTTGCAAAACCCTCTAGTTTTCATGAGGAAATGCTTGCAGATAGGCACATATTGCTGAGCTTTGCATAAGACCACCATGCTCTTCTGAACCGTGTTGGTAGCAGGACAGACTTGTGTTTCATGGCAGAGAGACGGACATTTGTGCTCTATTAGGTAACTTATTTTTGCTAGGGTCTTAAGTGGGCTGAGATTCACTGGGCAATGGCCAGCTCTGGCCAGTGTTATGATTCAGGACAGACCATCTGTGGGCCATGCCAGGGCAGCTGCTCTTCCCACAGGCATCGATGATTACAGAGATATTTTAATTAAGCATGTGGTTGTGCTACAGCCACCTGGGGTGGCCCACACATTCCCGTCCCCCAACATTTCTTGTGCCAGGACCAGGGACCTGAGCCAGCTGAAAACCCGTGGTGAGGAAGATTGGTAGATATGTAGATTTAAAGTGGAGTTTGTCTCGATCTGGATCAATTCCTTGATCTTGTGGGTGGCAGTAATGTCCATGGGAAAGAACTTGGGAAAGGTGGCAGTACCCATTCTGGCAGAAGCGTGGATTTGTGCAGAGAGCAGTGTGAAAAGTGGAGTTCTGTGACGAGGTGTTGGGGATTTAAAGAAGGAGGGAGCAGTGTTTGGTGGTGGTCTGGGTTAGGTCTGGAAACTGCTTGTGGCTGCCCTGGGTGGTGTCAGGATTGGGAGTACGTGCATTGTTGCACTCAAAGAGGGATCGCCTGCCTGCAGATTGTGGGGGAAGGATTGCCTGGGCAATTTTGCTTTCTGTTGTGGAAAGTGCATTTGAGTGTGTTCTCTCTACAGCTTGCTGTGCCCTCCTGCTGCCCTGCCTGAAGGGAAACCACCCCAGCAGTGGTTTTGTCATAGTTCTCACAGAATTGGTTTGCAGACATTCACCTTCAAAGGATTCAGAGGAAGGAAATCCCATGTCCTGCCCCCCTGACACGTAGTTTATGGTTAGAAAGGGCACAGAGACAAGTGACTCATCTTGATACTTGTTTAAATCTGCCTGACATTTGTTGGTATGACAAGACTTCATGATCTGGAGATGCCCATGGGCTGTCTTCACCCATTGCTTTCAGGTTCCAGAGTATCTATGCTGTCTGTACCCACTTGTACTGTTGGGGAAAAGAATATGGAGCAAGATATGCAGTGAGCTCTTGCAGGCTGAGCCCTGCCATGCAGAGACAGAGCTGTGGGGCAGCCACAGCACCCGTGGCTGCTGCCTTTTTCTCAACCACTGTGCCCTGGAGACAAGGCAGGCTGTGGGAGAGGGGCTTGTTGGGAGGTGTCACAAGGAGACACTGGAACTGAAACAAGGACAGGCACTTCTCTAATGAGACATTTCTGTAGTACTTTAAACAACCCAGAAAACATTTTTCTCCTTTCTGTGTTTCCTTTTGTTAGTCTCTGCAGTTGCAAGAGAGAGGCAGTATTCTGATTATATGAAAAAGGATTTGAAGTGGAGCATTTTAAAGCTGCTGCTGTTAAGAAAAAGCTGACTTTTGGTTCTTTGTTCCTTCATTCACATTTTTTTTCCTTTTTGTTAGCCAGTCGCAGGAAATGAGAACATTCTTTTGGCTTTCCATGCCTGAGTCACATCTTATATATATATCTATCTATATATAAAAATATGTTAAAACATCTGGAGATGTTTGTTTCAGGGAGGTATTTGTTTTGTATTAGAGTGTCTGAGCTTTAAGAGTTTATACACAGTTGGATGTTTCCAGAATTTCCCATACTTCTCTGGTTACAAGGACATGTATATTACTCTCAGAAAAGCAAAGGAGAATGTGCTGATAACCTAGGGAATATACAAATAAGTAAAAATAAAGCCTTTCAAGAAAGTGAGAATCTGCTATTTTTTTTTTCAAAAATTAAACTATCAAAGCTATTGTTTATCTTAAGTTGCATCCAAACATGTAGTTGTTTAATGTTTGCTAAGTATGTATTTAAAAAAAAAAAAGCAACAACAAAAAAAGTGTTAGGAGGAAAATCAGAAAATACCAGTAGTTTTTCCTTTGTTCTTTTTTCTTTAAAGAATAAAGAGAATGAAGTGTTTAAAAGCTTTTTACACCCATCTCTGCTACTGAGTGGGCTGAGGCTCACTGGGCTCTGGTAGTGTTCTGAGTGCATGGTGGGGTCTCCCTGCCTCCCTCTGTCCTCCCACTGGGGTCACACGGAGATCGTGAGACCGCTCTGAAAGGAAAAACAAAAATCCATTTAGTTTAACCAAAGGCCAAATATTTAACTTCAGTGGGGGAGGTGGTGGGACTCAGGAGAAGAGTACAATTTCCACCCTTGGCTGTTTAACGTAGCTGAAAATGATGAGAAGCCGGGGATGGTGGGCACTGGCGGTGTCCTGTGCAGGGAGGGATGCAGGGATGCCAGTGGGGTGGGAGGATTCCCCTAAGGGGCTCCGTCTGCCATGACCACATAATCTCCAGGTGTTCACAGCAGCTTCTCCTCCCACAGCTTCCACTGAAATGCCCTTGAGTTTATGGCTTGGATACAAAACCACTCACTGATCAAATATTTTGATTGCATCCTGGCCTTCCTGTTAGTTTCTTTGATCTTTTCTTGTTAGTGGATTATAGCGGACTTTCAAAAGTCTTGTTTGTTGAAATAGTTGTATAAATATGATCCTCAGGGTAGGTGTTATTTAGAAAAGTACTTATCTCCCAGAAAAAATCTACCTCCTTTAGTGGGCTCATTTGCTATTGTGCATTAAAGAAGTGTAATTTCTGAAATTATATCAGAGAATAGTAGTTTATTGTGAATTGTTTGAAATAATCTAAAGGCCAGTGGGGCTTACTCCTTTGGCTGATTTCCTGCTCACTCAAGCACTGAAGAAATGTTTCAGGTTCACATTAAAAAAAAAAAAAGGCAAGAAACTCACAGAGCCAGGAGAGTCTGGAGGGGGGTGGAGACCTGAAGGGTTCACAGCCCTGGGATTAATCCCCTTCTGTTGAATTCTGTCACAGTTACAATTTCTCTCTTTTCCAAGTGAAAAGGCTCCCCTCCTCCATGGGCACCCTGCTCATGTCATGTCCCTTCTGCAATGGCTTTTACAGCCTCACTTAATGCCATGCTGGGAGCTGGATGTCTTCAGGCACAGGCTTGTCTGGTCACCATGTGGGGTTTAGCTTTGGGTGGAGAAATGAGTTGTGCCATAGCTTTGCAGTCAAATGAAGTGAGGGAGGAGGGCTGGAATATTGGTGATGGCTACGCATGGTGTAAGCCTAAAGGTCAATATTTCCAAACTTTCAGTCTAAGACTGAAAGCCACATTTTCTTTATTGTCACATACAGGATAGGAATTACCAAACTTTGCTCCAGCAGGACCTGGAGAGGATCCAAGGGTTTTCAGGGGTGGTGGGGTGTTCCATGTGTCAGGGTTCTCAAGGAAAGGTGGGATGCTCCTTGATAAGAGCTCATACCCGAGGCAAATCTTGCCCTGCAGCTGCTGCTCTTCAGACCCATCTGATCGAGGTGAAGATGTCCCTGCCAAAGGCAGACCTCTCTTCCAACCAAAACCGTTCTTTTATCCCTTCCACAGCCACCATTAAAATCTGCTGCTGGACCAGGCCTTCATTTTGAAAAGTACGGAGCAAATGAAGCACTGTTTTCAGTGTCATTTCTTAACAAAGCTGCTTCATTTTGATGTGCATGAAGCTCTCTGTGCTTGTGATTGCTGATGCACTGCAAGGGGGAAATAATTTGGACTTCTTGTGTCAAATTGCATCTGAGTCACAAATGTGAAAATCAATATTTTTATCATTACCATGCAGAGATGGGCCAGCAGTACCGCTAAGAGGATCCTTGATATCACCCTTGGGAGAATTACTAGCGCATGATAAAATGGCAAATGATCCAGGAATATTGCATTAATGCTCAGGTTTCATGAGAAATCTTTCTGCTCACCTTGGGCTGTTTATTAATTTATGAAAAGCTTTGTCAACTTGTACTTGAAAGAGACATTCAAGAAGTTTAAAGTCATTGCGTGATACTGATGTCTTTTCAGGGCAGTTTCAGGCAGGACAGATTCCCAATGAAGGTACAATTACATAATGAATATTTTGTATTTTGTGTCATCTGAGGTAAAAGTGGTCTAATAATTTTTACCAGATGGATTTTGGTAATGTTTAGCTGTGTAGTGGCTTGATTTCAGTCAGATTTTCTTGTCAGGAAGCACACAGTTAAAAATGTGCAGCAGTGTTACTTCCATGCATGTACCAAAGCAAGCACCAGAGTTCACAGAAGGCATGGGATAGGATGGGGCAGATGCTGGGGTCTCAGTCACTGTGTCACAGCCATCATGAGGGTGGCTGAGGTGGTGGTAAAGTGGCACGGGAGGTTTTCTGTGGGAAAAAGAGCTCTGTTCTCCCAGAGGAGGAATTGCACCACTGAAAGCTGTCTCCTAGTGTCCAGCATGTGTAGGCTTGAAGGGTGTTGATGGTACAAATGTCAAGCAGAGGATTTTTCTCTTACATATTGAGTAATGTTCCTTCCTTGGTTTGCATTGCCAGGTATTTGGTGGTTGTCCCTGCCACAGTGGGAGGGGAATATAGTGAAAAGCTGCTGAGTCTGGATTTTTTAACCTGTCATTAATCCTTTGTTATGAAAGCAAATGCAAAATGAGTAGGGTCTTAGTTCCAAGTCAAAAGGTTTTTCAGACTTGGAAAGAATAATATGTTGGCTCTGTGTTCACGGTTTAAATAGTAATGATCTTGGAGCTGCTCTTGGAGATGCAAGGAAGGCAGGGTCTACCTGAATTAATTGTAAAGAAATCCATAGTTTAAAAAATGCTTTTCTTTCTACCACAGAGGTCTCGTATAAAGTTCATGTTGATTTAAAGTTTAATAAGGCAAAAGCGTTGGTGCTGTCAGGGTCCAGTATTTCATGTTTTGGTGCTGGATTGGTGGTTGAGTGGAAGTGTTGCAAGGGCATTAACAGAACTGCATTTACTGAAAACTTTTTCCTGTGTTTTTTTCCTTGTGATATTAAGAGAAGTCAGGGAGGAAGGACAAGGAGATCATATTTGTTTCAAGTATTCTTATCTTAAAGTGAACATTAAAAATGCTTAAAAAGGACATACTTGCTTTTCAGAAATTGATAGACAGTGAAATGTATCTAAGTAAAAATAATCAAATTAATTTATTTAGTCAGTAGACAATACAGTCCTGCTCATGCAGAACACTTAGGTTAAATTCCTGAATTCACTCAGGTGAAATCATGAGTTTAAATTTTAATTTAAACCAAGTTCTTGAAGCCAAGAACTCAAGTGCAAATCATGTCCTCAGTTAGTAGGACCTGGGTTCACCCCCACAGTCTGTGGCTTATGTGAGGGTTGAGTGCATCTGTGTTCTGTATTCTCTTAATAACCTTTTTTGGTAACATACATCTATGTGGCACATAAAATATTTAAGCCAACCACACAGGTAAGAAGAGTGACAGGAGAAATTATAGATTTTTTTTTTTAAGTGATTCTGCCATAAGCTTTTCTTTAATTCTGTTCATTGTGTACAAGCAGGTGTTGCAATAGGGTGTTGTCTCCAAATTATTATCAACAATTATTATTTACAATTGCCTGGTCAGGCATATAAACTAACACAGAGTGCCCCTTCTGAAGTCTTTCTTCCAAGGCAAGAAATGCATAGAAATTTAATTCCATCAGGAATTAAATTTTTAGAACCTCAGCAGATGATGGTGTGGCACCAAAAGCACTGTGTCAAGGGGTGCTTTGTGTGCCTGTTGCCTCCATAGGTGGTCATTTGACATTTTTGTCCTGGATGCTGGGAAGGTTGCACGTGCCCCTCGTTAGGATGCTGTGTATCGAGGAGAAGCTGATAGTGTGGCACGGCACAGCTCAGCCAGGGGAGGGCTCCCAAATGGGCTCGATGGGTGGTAAAGGTTAGACCTTCCTGCCATGTCTGTCCTCAGGGCTTTTGTGTAAACATGCAAAGTTTGCTCCATGTAAGTAACAAAGGAGTTGAGGGAAACAAGCAGCAGCATCTGGGAGCATCCAAACAGAAGGGAGTAGTTGGCAGCCTGCATAGTAACATGGGTGTGGGACCCCTCCTGGCCACCTCACCAGGTGGTAATGCTGCCTCTCCTGTCTTTTCTCAGCACCAGAAGAGGTTTTTTCTTATGTACCCTATCATTTTTATTACCTTATCGTGGCATATTACAATGTTTGCTTTCCTAATAGCTCAGGTGTATCCTGTTTCCTTGCTTCTGTAAATAACACATTTTCTGTGCTCTAGAATGTGCACTTTTACAGAGGACACACATCTTCAGTGCTTCATCAATCCACACTGCAACAGAGGCTTTCTCCTCATCACAGAGGCATGATGCTGTGCAGTGAACCAATTTCACTCATAACTTATGTACGGGGGAAGATGACAGGAAACTGCTGAGGTCAGGGATTGTTGCCTTATTCAGTAGTTATAAAGAGCCAAACTGAGCTCAGTTCCAGCTAGCTGGCCAGGGTGCTACTGCTTGCTTCACCAGAGCTCTCTGCATAGTTACTGCCTGCATGACCCCTTACTCACAATCAAGTTCCTTTCAAATCTGCAGGGGTGTGTTATTAACTTCGATAGAAATAGATTAATAAAGCTTTGTGACAGTTCCCCAAGACTATGTGCATATAAATGGAGAATTCTGCACCAGTTTGATTATCTTCAGCATGTTGTTAGGGACAAGGAAAGGACCGTATGTTTGATGTGTCACTGTTTAATGTTCCTGATAATGTGCAGTTTCTAGAGGTTAGTGCGTTAAACTAACACAGTTAGAAGAGCAAGTCTTAACCAATTTTCCTCAAAGCCAATTGAAATTCCACTGCCCTCTTTAATGGGGCTTGATTTAGTCTTAGGAGTATGTAAGAGGAACATCAATGGCAAAATAAGACAAAATACCTGCTAATACTTGGAAACTAGTTCTGTCAGCTTTGAAACCTTGCTGCTTTGTCTGAGGTATAGGGACAAAACCATCGCTGTTCTGAATCAGCTCTTTATGGATGGTGCAGTAAGGTCAGCCTCGTAAGAGGAGGATATTTGCCTAATCTCTGATTTCTTGTATTTAAAGAAGAGCAGCTGGTTATTAGACAGAGGGGTCCAGCATGCCTGGCCAGTGTCACATCCCCATGCCTATAGTTAAATACCTTCAGCTGAAGCTGTCATACACTGGATTTGATATGTATATTTTGTATACTTTATATCTTGTTTTTATAAATACTAACAAAGGCTGTTTCAACTTTTTTGTAATACAAACGACCTGAACTTAATTAAAAAAATTATCATTATATATATATATGACCCTATAGTTTTACTTACAGTGTTTTTCAGCAGATCTCTGGGATGCCTTTTATTTTTTTCGCTGCAGTTGGGTTTGCGTAGTTTAGCAAATGGCCATGCAAATGTAAAAGTTTGAAAGAAAACAAAAATGGGAAAAGCAGAGCAAGTCACCGTCACTGCAGGTCTGCTTGCTCACAGGGACAGAGCCCAAATGACAGTTTGGTTTCAGTCTTATGCACTGGAGTGTTAAGAAGTTGTGTATTAACCCAGTGTAGTGCTAACTGGTATAACTTAATTTACATTTTTATCTCAATAGCTACTTGGTGGTGGCCTGCATGTTGTTCTTTGGTGCCAACAAAGTGGTTATAGATGGGTAAGCAAGGGGGAGGTTCCTGTTCACGGAGGATTTTGTGAGTCCTCAGCCACACCCCTCTGAGGAGTGAATTTTACAGCGAGTTGTGTTCACGAGAGGGAGCGCAGCTCTGGGTTGGCAGCGGAGTTACTGCTGCAGGTGGGTAGGGGTCGGCGTGGGGTTGGTGTCTGTGGAGCTGTGGACTGGGGGACTCCTGGTGACCTGCATGAGAGGTGAGATCAGGGGGTCTCTTGGGGACACATGGGTCTGCTCTGTGGCTGGTGGTGTTCTGCACTAGTTAAATTTTGGCAAAGCGAGAACACCCATTCAGGAAAGAGAGCAGGGGAGAAGTGCTGTGGCTTGTAACAGTGGTTAGTGAATGATACACGTGAATAAAAGAGCAGCAGGAAAGTTGACATTTATACATCAGCTTAGTCAAGATGATTTTAATAACTTATGATGCATCCCACAAGCTGTGGGACTCTGAATTGCCTGTGGTTAGGGAGTTCAGTCCTGAAGAAGTTAAAATAGAAAGGTGAAAGTAACACAATATGTAAGTCACTGCGGTTTCTAACGTGGTGTCTAAGAATTTGCACCACTTGCTCACTGTTTCTTGCCTTAGTTGGCATTATACAAGTATTTTTCAATGACATTAAGAACAGCACATTGGAGTGTGATGGTAAAAACTGTATTTCTGTTAATTTGGTATTATCCCCCTCTTCCCTATGAACTAGATTAGATTTGGGACAGCTGTAATGATTTATCCATTAAGTTGCTGAAATCACAGTCTCTGTGAGCATTGGTTTTTTGGGGTTTTTTTGCACTTCTGATTAATTTATGCTGGTGATTTCTGCTGAGCACTTGGTTGGGCTGCTCAGAGCTACCCATTATTATCTCTTTTATAAAGGCTTCTGGAAAAGCCAATTTCTGAAGAGGATAGTTGCAAGGCAATGTTAGTTAGAACAGATTTGCTGCCCTTGCAGTATTAAGTAAATGTGATACTGAACAGACGATTGGACTACTTTTGCTTTCACACTGCAGTATTTCCATTGTAGCATCCCAAAAGTCTAAGGGAAGGGAGAGGGAGTGTTTTAATTACAATGATTGCTAAAAGCCAATAAAATGAGAAGGGTAATTCTGCTGCAATGGGCTTTTTAGAAGGGGCTAGCATTTTTAGATATGTTTTATTCCACAGTACTGGCAGATTTCATTTGGACTATAAGGAACTCTGATTCCTATCCCACTTTCTGAAAGATAAAAATGTTGGTAGTTTTCAGGGGCACACTGGTAAGTTTAAGTGCAGCTTAAGGCTGGGCTTACACTTATGTACAATGCTACTTGGAACAAACATGGTGAGACAGGCACAAATGATGTCTGTGTTTAGCTGGGCAGAGCACACAGCACAGAATTTATGCCAGCTGTTGGAAGACTAAAGGTAACTTCATGGTGGTACGATTTACAGCAGGACAGGTTACCTGCCATAACATTTTTTAAAATATCTAGTCTGAGTAGCGAAGTTTCGAGTGGTTGGTACTCAGCATCATCCTGCTGCAGCATGTTTGAACCCACTCAAGAAGCTGTGAAACAGGCTATGCATAAACTGTGTCTGAACTGTGATTCTAAGGAGATGGCAACTTCCTGAAGGTCAGAGAGCAAGCCAGGTATACAGATTTTGTTGTTGTTTGTTTGGGAAAAACAAGCTTAAAAACAAACACACATAACCAGCAAACAAAACAAAGGAAGCCTTTGCTTTCCCAAACATGTTGCTCTTAAGAACATCAACAATGAGGCACTTTTGAACTGGCATTTCATCTCCTACCTTATGAGGGAAAACCAGCCCCTGTTCCTTAATGGTATCTGGTTTAGAAATCCTTTGTTTTTAGACTCTCACTTCCAGGTTGATTGGACTGATTATTCTGTGTTTGGGAAGGTTCCTTTGAGCAGTGGAAGCAGACATTAATGATTGGCTTGAAGATAAAGCAACCTTCTCCCCGAGTAGCGGCTGTTGCTCTGAGCCCAAAAGCCGGGTGTTCTCCTCCAGCTCCTGTCCAGAAGGTGACAGCAGCACAGCACAGTCCCCAGTAACATTCATCCCTCCCTTTGGGTAGGTATGTGCCATTTGGGGGGGTTGGCCTATCTTAATTCCTTAAAATTTAACAAAACCATGCATTCGTGTTGTACTTCATCCACATACAAATAACATATTTATTAAGATCTCCCTGGCTGAAAGGAATTCAGTGGGAAATCCTGTGGCTCTTCTGACAACAAGGAAATTTTATCTTCATTTTTCTTTCTTTCCTTTTGCCTGTTCCAGTATGTAGTTGCTGTCCCATGGTTCCTGGCACCAATGATTAAAGCTGAGGGCTGATTTAATTTTTAATTTTATTTTTAATACCTTTTTATATTTATAGGCTGGAAGTCGTGGACATGGGAAAAGCAGAATTTAAAGGAATTTTGGGCCACTTTGAGTGGTTTTTTGAGAAAATCTGATTTTGTTTCAAGTTTTAGGTACAGAATGGTTCAGGATTATTTAAATCCGGATCATTAAAAAGCTGTTTTTCTGTAATGAACCCGGGAAGAGAGGGCACCGGGTTACAAATCCTATTTTGGGAACCACTCAGCATCTGAAGCTGTTCTCATTCATGTCAGCAGAAGTTCAGGAACATTTCCCCAACCATTTTTTTGAAGGTGCTCCTCTGAGTCTCCCTTCATTTCACATATTATATTTCATATAATACTGGTGTATGTCATCTTCTCTGACTTTATTGCTGTCTTGAATTCATTTACTGGAATTCCTGTGCTTTCTTTTAAGCACCTACTCTTAACCACTAAGAAATCTGGAACATATTGGCACTTGGTGGGATGTTGGACTTCATGGGATGAAACTCTATTGTTTCCCATTATGGGCTGTGGCTTCCAAGATACCAGTTATGCCTTCCCCTCCCTCCCATCATCTGAAATCCTCTGTTACTGCATCAGCTTTTTCTGCCCAAACTGTCTCTGCCTATTGCTGCCTTTGTCTCCACTTCCTGCTGTGGGAAGAAGATTCCCTGCAAATCCCCTCTGAACTGCTTCATCTGCAATGAGTGCAAGAAGTTTTAAGTAGCTTGAAATGGCACACAGGAACAGCCAGAGGCCCAGCCTGAAAGATAAGATATGAAATTAGAGTACATGCCTGACATCACATCTTTTACTGAATTCTTGTCTTCACCCTTTTTTGTTGGTTTTCTCTTTTTGTTTCATATTAAGTAGTTAGCATGGGCAGTGTCTTTTCACATTTCTGTAACTGCCTCCCCTTATTTTGAAGTTCAAAAATGAGTAATGAATGTGTCCCATAAGTCACAGAATCATGGGATTCTTAAGGTTGGAAGGGACCTCTGGAGATCATTTTGTCCAACCGCCCTACAAAGGCAGGGTCAGCAAGAGCAGGTGGCACAGGAATGTGTCCAGGTGGGTTTGGAATGTCTCGTGAGAGGGAGATTCTACAACCTCCTTGGGCAGCTTGTTCCAGTGCTCTGCCACCCTCAGAGTAAAGAGATTGTTCCTCATGTTGAGGTGGAAATTCTCGTGTTTTATAACTCTGTAGTCACAGACACCAGCATTAATTAGTGAGTGTCTTTGGCCCCAGTCTGGCCGGCTGTCTCTTCCTGGGTTGCATGTTCACAGTCGTGGGGGAACTGAAAATGACACAAAATCTCTGCCTTGCTCCTGGTTGTCCCCGCTCACATTTCACAGCACAGCAGTGATGGGGTGGTCTCCAATGTGAGGCAGGGAGCAGGGCACACAGGAGATGCTGTGGGAATGTGAGGAGCTGCACTCCTATGGCTGAGCTCCTGGCTACTGAGTGTGGTTGTTGTGGGCTGTTTTGTTTTTTTTTTAAATTAGAACTTCCTCTGCATTTCCCTCCCCTGAATCTGAAGGAACCCTAATTGTTTTTCCATATGTGCATTCAGATGAAAATGCTTGTCTTCCTCTTTTTCCTTCTGTCAAAAGAAGTACTCAATATTTTTGACTAATATTCAAAGACTTTTTTTCCCCTCAGGCTTATTCTTTACATTGGACTGATGCCTCATTTTTTTAGTAGCAGATTAGAGCTACCAAAAAAGGAGTCTCATAGACAAGCAAACTTCCTCAAATTTAATTTGGTATTCTCTTAATGCATCAAGATTAGTAATTGTATGTTACTGGCATTACCAAGATCTAAAAATGGTAATAAAATAAAGATGGATTAGGCCGGCACATTTTGCTGTCCTGAATGAACTCTGTTATGGGCTGTGTTTAAAACAGATTGGCATCCTTGCAGATCTGTATTACTTAAAAAGCAGGAAAGTGAATTTTGTAAGTAACTTCTTTCTTTTGGAATATCTAGTGCACAGAATTCACTTTTACTTTTTGTCAGACACATCATCTGGGGATTTCCATTTCTTCTGCTAAGTCTTACTCTCAAATTAGGGTGGTGCAGGTTATTCTGAAAGATGTGCATCAGGCTTTTTCGAGCTGTATGGCAGCACTGTTTTCATATCAGTCCATAGGTTTTGAGTGCCTGTGGAAGTTCCAAGTTAAAGCATGTCTGTCTGTCTGACTTATATTTTCCTTATCTATTGCTATCATTGATGTAAGCATGTAACTTACCATAAGAGACTTAATTAAGGGAAAAAATAAGCGTATAATTGTAATGCTGGTTCTGTTAATGCTCTTGTTCTTCTAAGTTTGCCCTATTTTCCACACAAATAAAAATGACCTGTACCTTACCTCACACCTGATGTTGTTGATCTTTTTACTTATTTATATGCTGAGTATTTGATGTGCTTCATTACTTGATGACTTGCTATTTTTATAGCAGTTAGAAGTAAATAGAAATTGAAATGGGAATGCCTGTTGTCAGAGGAAGCATGAGTGACGTGCCAAAATCCCCCTGCAGGTTAGTACTGACTTCAGACCTCTGTTTTTTATCTGGTTGTTAAGGGTAAACCATGATAGTAATTATTTATCTGAACATGATTGTTTATATGCATAATACATACGTGACCCCTATTTAGGTTGACTTTAGAATCTCTGTGAATGCTCCTTCATTGCATTCTTTCATGAAGGGTGTGTGTACACAGAGTAATTTGAAAATTACTTTTAAGGGAAAAAAACTCTTGAGAAATACCACACACTCTTGCTCCCAAGAAGCTTTGTGCTGTTTTTCTGTTGGTTATGTTTCCTTTTGTTTTCTTTTCCCTTCCTGAGACTGATGTACCTGAAAGTTGCCCTGGGGTATTTGATGGTGGTACTGGTGTAAGAGCCTGTGTGATGGCCAATACCAGTGGGCAGCTGGCAGGTACTGTAACCAGCCCTTCAACCCTGCAGTCTCCTTGTGTGGTGTTGGAACTGCATGCACGTTATTTATAAATAGTACATGTATTGGGGATACAAGCTTACATTTTTTTTTACTGATAGAAGTGTGCAATCAAAATAATTTGGAGACCACAGCTCTAGCAAGATGGAAAATCAGTTTTCCTTTTTCCCCCTTATTTGCCACTGGATTATGGCCCTGCTAAATTCAGCCCTCTGCAAATACATCCTCCTCCCAGTTTTCAGACACTGTGTTATGACATGAATCCCCCAGGTAGTTTGGCTGAATACACCACCACCTCCCCAAAAGAAGACATAAATGAATGGGGTCTGGCTGAAAGGGAACCCTGTTTGCAGCGTCCCTCACCAGTGCAATTAATTGAAATGCATCCATGTGATCCCTTCCCTTTGATTTGAATGGGAGCTGGCTGGTTTCCCAGTGCAGGCAAAAGAGCTGTTTTCTTCTCCTAAAGAGAAATGCCTGTTTCTGATGTTCCATTTACTGAGCACGGTTAAGGGAAGGAAAGGGGAAGGGGCACAGCCAGCCAGAGGGGTAACTGAGGCCAAGTGTGCTGCCATAATTGTCCGCGTTGGCAGGGTGGAGCAGATGTGGAGATGAGGTGATTGCAGCAGTGTTCCCGCTGATCCACCCCACTGTGCCTCCAGGCCTGGATTCCTTCTGTCCTGCCGCTCCTTTTCTCTTACAGACATGCTTCCCTGCCCTCTCCAAAAATGAAAATGCAGGGGCCTGCCAAGGTGTTTTGGAGGATGGCCTCTACTCCCCGTGGCAGATTAACAATCTTCGTGTGAATGTGCAGCGTCACTCTGTGTGGAGTTAGAAATGTGAATTTGTCCTGATGACCACCAGAGCAGCACCCAAATGGGCCGCTGGTGCGAGGGAAGCGATTCCCCCTCTTCAGATTGCCTAGTGTGAAAAACACAGGAAAAGGGAGTGGGACAGATGGACATCCCCTGTCTAGCTGTGTCCCCAGCCAGTGCTTTCAGATCTGGCTCTTAAATGCCAGAGACCTTCAGCCCAGCAAGCAAACAGGCTGCAAATCCAAAGTTGAGGTGGGACTGTGCTGCTGCTGAGGGCTTTGCTTGAGAGGCCTCAAATCCTTCCCTTTTGCTCAAGTTAAACCGCACCATTTCTTTCCTCTTTATTTTTAAATAAGTAGCCTTTCTACTAGAGTGTTATCTCCAGACTTCATGTGGTCTGAGGCAAGGATGCAAGTCCAGAGCACGATTTCAGGATTTGGTCCCCTGTGCTGCACTGTCTCCTGCTCTCGAGTCTTTGATAAGTGATGTTGCCTCTGTCCCAGCTCCAGAGCCACCAGCTGAGTTCCACACCACCTTGTCTTACAGGACTTCTTGAGGACAAATAGTGCAGAGACCATGAGATGCTCAAACACTATCAAGTCAGATCAGCAGAGGGAAGTAGTCAGTGGGGGACTGATAGGTAAAGCAGTTAGTCATCTGGAGAATGACAGACTGCCTTGACAACTCCTTCTTCCTACATAAAATGAGCAAAATCAGGTAAAGCTGCAAGAGGAATACAATTCTGAAATTACAGCATGTCTAATATTCCACAGGTGGAATTGCAAGCAAAAAAAAGTGTCAATGTTAAATTAATTCGTTATAATTTATTATTCAGTAGGAAGCAGTAGGGTGATTGAATGTGATTTATAATAAAAGTATTATTGTTTCCTCTTTATGATTGGTTTTGTTACAGCAAGCAGAATGAAGTATTATCTTAGTTTATCTTGCAGATAAGACTTCTCTGTTTTGCTGTAAAGCATCCCTGTTTTTCAGGGAAAAAGAAGGAGTAAGATGCTGGTGTCAGCTTGGAAGGTTATTGCATAGCTACTGTCACATAAAGCAGAATTAATAGGAAGAGCTTTAAAATATGTACAATATGTTCATTGACTTCCTACAAACTGACATTCTTCACCATTCCTGGTAGTAGTTACACCAAAGTTTGTTTGTACGGTCAAAGACAAGATTTTTATGGTAAATAATTACAGATCGTTGTTTTGGTTTTATCTTCTGAATGGTATCTTTTTGCACCTTACAACAAGGAGCACACGCTTATGCCTCTGTGCTGCTGTACACAGTGCTGCTCCTTCCTGCTGTGCTGCTGGAAAAGCACCCATACGGAAAGCCCCTGGATAAGCCACTTGTGAGGGAAGAGGAGCATGCTGAGGAAGGAGGGGAGGGTGTTCAGGGACTGACAATCCCTCTGGGTGACAGAAGGGAAATGCATGATACACAAAGGGTGATTTCTGTAGATCCATGACCTCACTGCTCTTGGCCTGAAGGGGTGGAGTAGTTCTTGAGGTTTACTGTAGTGATATACAAGACAGATGTGGACTAGGAAGGACTATCTGAATAAAAGTACTTCAGTCTTTTATGACCTTCAGTGTTGGGAAGGATGAAGTAGAAAGACCTTACAAATATAGTGGTTTAGATTCTGGGAGTCTGAGTTCAACAAGCGAGATAGAAATGAAAGCATGCTTTGAGATTTAGGGTGTGGGGTGCAGGGCCATCAGCTAGTGAATAACGATGTGCTAAGCTGAGGGCCAGCTCCCTTGATTAAACAATATACTTCTGCTAAGCTGAGGGACAGATCGTTTGATTAAACAATCCCCTTCTGCTTGCCTTGGGTGGTGGGACATTTCTATTGGCTGTATATGTTGTCATCTTGTATTAGATTGGTTGGTCCAACTCATACTCTTCAACTTAGAAAGATATTTAATGTACGGGATTCGGGGCTCTCTCTCTCTCTTGGCTCGGTTCGCTGTTCCTGCTCTCCTGGCCTGCTTTGGCTGTGCCCAGCAGCTGCAAGCAAGGCCTTCACAATAAACCACGTGTTACCCCTGCTCATTGCTTATAGAGATACTTTGTCGCCGGTTCTACCGTCACGGAAACTCTCCTTCAATTGGCGCCCAGCCGTGGATGAACGACGGATCCAGCCTTTTCCACCCGTAGGAGATTTCTCCATGGACGGTAACTAAATAACCAGTTTTAGCCACCTGAAAGTGTCGCGAGCACAGCTTAGGGCTGCAGCGCAGCACCATAGCTGGAGCTCTTAAAATCTGCCGAGGTACACCTGGAGCACGGGAAGCTGTTACTGCCGTAGCAGCCTCCTCGAGCTCTCAGGGGAATCTACCTGGCAGTCCTCGAGCACGGGGCCGCCGCTGAGCAGCGGCTCCTTGGAGCTCTCCTGAGGATTTGCGTAGCTACCCTCGAGCCCTGTCTCGCCGTTGCTGGCAGCGGCGTGCCGGAGCTCTGCTGAGGGAATCTGCTACGTGTCAGAGCACACGCGAGTGTTGCTGAAAGCACCGCCCGCACTACAGCTCTGAGTGGGACGTCCCGAGCACGGCAAGCCGAAGCCGGTGCTCTGAAGAGGGACGTGAAGCAGCGTCCACGCCGACGGGAGTGCCCGGCCAACACTCCACGCCGTTCGAGCTAAGGACCTTGCTTTGGCGACACACAGGTGAGAAAGAAAAAATCAGTCTAATAATGGGGCAATCACACTCTACCGGTGATAAATATCTTTATAAGCAACTAAAGCATTTATTGTACTCTAGTCAAAGTAAGTTACCAAAAGAAGAGCTAAAAAACCTCTTAGAATGGACTTTGATTAATTTCCCAAATGTTGACCGGTCAGCTGTATTCACCAAAGAATTTTGGGACACAGTTGGAATTAAGCTCTTTAATAACATTTCCCGCCGTGATTTCGCGGCCGGTGAGCTCGTCCCAGCCTGCAGGGCGCTTGTAGAAATTCTTGCTGCGAAGGAGCGACCCGCGGTAGCTGCTTTGAAGAACGCCGTTCCCGCCGCGAGTTTGCAGCAGGACACGCCCACCGCCTTCCAGCCGAACCTCGTGGCTCCGGTACCCACCATCCCGCTAGCCCCTGCCGCCCCGTCCCCTCTCCCCGCGGCCCCTAGCACCCCACCTGCCCCCACTACCCCCCCCTCCACCCCGATCCGCGCCATCCCGCTGCTCCCTGCTGCCCCGGCTCCCGCGGTGTCGGCCCCCGGTTCCACCGGCGTTGTCGCGGTCCCCCTCCTCACTTCTGCCCCAGCGAGCCCGCCCACCGCCGTCCCTGCGCCCCTATCAGCCCCTCTAAGTCCCGCCGGGCTGGCCGCTTGCCCCTGCCCACGCACGTGTCTGCCAGCTGCTGTCGTCCCACCTCCCCTGGCCGCGGCCTCAACCACCACGTGTTCCCCACGGCGCCACGCCGCTTCCCCTCCCCCAGCGCCCCCTATGCCCGTGCCCGCTGCTCCCTTTGTCCCCCTCGGGGCTCCTACGCGGTTCCCGGGTCCAGGCGTTCCGGCGCGGTTCCCCTGTCACGGTGTACCGCCGAGGTTTCCGTGCCCCGGCGTGCCGGCAGAGCTCCCTTGTCCCGGCGCTGCTGCGCGGGACCTCGTAGAAGCTGCGCTGAACACCGCAGCCCCAGCTGCGGCCGGTGCCCCGGCGCACCGCCCTCCGCCAGCCCCGGTACTCGCCGCGGCTGTTCCCGTGTTGGAAACGGCGCCCTCCCCCCTTCCCGCCGCCGCTCCAGCCCGATCCCCCCTTCCCGCCGCCGCTCCGGCCCGATCCCCCCTTCCCGCCGCCGCTCCGGCCCGACCCCCCGGTCCCGCCGCCCCAGCGGCTCCGCTCATGCCCGCACGGACCCCTACGCCTGCGGCCGCCGCGCCCAGAGCCGTGCCTCCCTCCGCACCCGCAGCGGCAGCCCAGCCTCCCGCCCCCGGTCCCCCCGGAGCGCCTCCGTTGTTCGCCGCGCCGCCGCTGCTCGCCGTTCCGTCCCGGGCCGTGCCGGCTCCGCCGCAGCCCTCTGCGGCTGAGCTGCTGCGTGGAGTCGCCCCGCCGCTTCTTGCCACCGCCGATGCCCCGTTCCCGCCCGCGGCCGCGCTGCCCCCCGCGCCCCCAGTCCCGGCTGCGGCGCTGATGGACACAGACAGGCAAGCCCTGCCTAGCACGTGGGCCATTGTCCCGCATCACGCGGAACTGCTGGAGTGGCCCGCGCATGCGCAGTTGCCGCTTCCCTGGAACCAGCACGCCCCGTCTCCGCCCCCCGCAGCCTTTGCCGCGGCTCTGACACAGCCTGCCGGTCCCGACCCGCCTCCGCCTCCCGCAGCCTTTGCCGCGGCTCTGACACATCCTGCCGGTCCCGACCCGCCGCCTGCAACGGTGCAGCCCCTGCCGGCATCCCTGTGCCCGCCGCCCCCATGCCAAGCTGCACCGCCGCCGCCGCCGCCAGAGCCGATATTCGCAATTCCAGAACTGTATCCATCCGCGCCGCCAGCCCGGCCAGTTCCTGCTCCGACAGCCCCAGCTGCAGCCTCTCCGCAAATAATCCCTCCCGCAGCTCGGCCCGCCACGCCACCACCACGGCACCAGCACACGGCACCCACGCATCTGCAGCCCCCAAACATCCCTCCGCCGCCACCGCCGAGTCCACAGACAACACCACTACAGCCGATTCCTGCACCACCTTGGATGCATCCTTCTGCGCCACCCCCTCTGCCATACGCCGCCGTCCCAGGCACAGCCACATCTTTGAGAGACCCCTCACCAGCGCACGACCCTGCCCAGCTAACAGCTGATGTGCCTTCGCTGTCAGCTCCTCTGCCTCCGATGCCTGCTGCCCTACCCCAGCCACCGAATCTCCTCAGTCACCCAGCTGCGTTCCCGCCCTCCGCACCCCTAGCACCAAATGAGACTTCATTGTATCACAGCTCGTCCATACAGTCCCAGCCAAACACACAAACTGTGCAACGAAAAGGGGGAGAGTGGAATACAACAGCTGCTTCAATGAATACAGGACAGACAGAGAACTATTTTGTCCCTGCAAATGACAACCCTTTGATTCAAATACAAGAGAACCCTGAAAAACAACTAAGTCTGTTCCCAAACAGCTCTACAGGCCCCCCTGTCCCTGTGTTTGGGACAGACTTCTCAACCCAAAATGAGACATTAAACCCTGATTATTCACTAACATCAATCCCAAAAGTACAAAACCCCCAGAAGTGCTTCGACAATTCCCAGTTCACAGACTGGCATGAAGTCAAACGCTTGATTTGCAAAGAGGAAAGTCTGAATCCTCTAGCTATGCCTGTGCTATTCAGCCAGCAAGCCGAAGGTCCAAGAACATGGACAGCTATCCCACCTCATGAAATAAAAGAACTACGAAAAGCAGTGAAAGACAGTGGCATTTGCTCACCCTATTTTAAACAATTGCTTAAAAGTATGATAGAAGAACACACGCTGACACCAAATGACTGTAAAAATCTTGCCAGTGTAATTCTCACAGATTCACAATATATGCTGTGGGAACACATATGGAGAAGAATGCTTACAGGAGTTTTGACCACTTACAGGCAAAGCACTGATGCAACCCTTCGCACCCTTACCATATCTAAGTTGACTGGTGAACATCCTGATGATCGGAATGAAGATCAAGTGAACCTACCCAGAATAGTATTTGATGACATTAAAAAAATGGCTCGTAGAGCCTTTTTGCAGATTCAGCCTGCAGGAAGTTTTGAAAAAGCCTACAATCTGATCAGTCAAGAGCTGTCTGAACCATTTACTGCATTTGCAGACCGAGTGATACAAGCAGCAGAAAGGCAATGTGGCGATGATATAGCTCGCCCAATTATGATAAGAGACATTATTGAAAATAATGCCAATGCTGAATGTAAAAGAGTAATCAAAGCCCTAGGAAAACAAAGACCCACAGTACCTGAAATGATTGAAGCCTGCAACAAAATTGGAAGTCCACAGCAAGTGGCAGCTATCCAAGCAAATGAACTTGGAAAGACTTTAGGAGAAAAAATTGAACGAGCTCTTACGGCTCAGGCAACACAAGCAGAAGCACGAGACCAAAAACTGACTGAAATTCTAGCTGCTTTGCACCTGAACTCCCAGCAACAAAACAACACCATGGCTGTTATGCAAACTTCTGTAACCTCAGCACCTTGCTACTTTTGTAAAAAACCTGGTCATATTGTGAGGAATTGCCCAGAAATTAAAAGGGGTGCACAAGCACCGCATCGCTGCCATGCCTGCAAGAAAGGGAAACATCATGCCTGGCAATGTCGAGCTAAACGTGACACAAGGCAAACCCACTCTCCAAAAAACTCCAAACCGAGCGCGCAATGCCATCACGTGACGAAACAAATAGTGGCATCCCAAGCACCCGAGGCAAAATTTATGAATGCCCCGACTCCACAACACTCCGCTACATTACCAGTCAGATCCCAAGTACTGACCCAGACCTACTACCACCAAGATCCTGGCGAACTTTGGCAACCTCCAAATCAACAACACTTTTAAAAGACAATAGCTAAATTGTTTGTTTGATAGTTGGAGCTTTGCACCTTGGCTAAAAGAACTTTGTAAAATAGGCCTGTTCATTTTAATAGTAATAGTTGTAGTTTTAGTAGCAGTTCCCTGCATACTTCAGTGTGTACAGAAAATTATGAGTAAAGCAGTTTCTAGTATTTTAATTGTTCATCAGAACGGGGGAGATGTTGGGAAGGATGAAGTAGAAAGACCTTACAAATATAGTGGTTTAGATTCTGGGAGTCTGAGTTCAACAAGCGAGATAGAAATGAAAGCATGCTTTGAGATTTAGGGTGTGGGGTGCAGGGCCATCAGCTAGTGAATAACGATGTGCTAAGCTGAGGGCCAGCTCCCTTGATTAAACAATATACTTCTGCTAAGCTGAGGGACAGATCGTTTGATTAAACAATCCCCTTCTGCTTGCCTTGGGTGGTGGGACATTTCTATTGGCTGTATATGTTGTCATCTTGTATTAGATTGGTTGGTCCAACTCATACTCTTCAACTTAGAAAGATATTTAATGTACGGGATTCGGGGCTCTCTCTCTCTCTTGGCTCGGTTCGCTGTTCCTGCTCTCCTGGCCTGCTTTGGCTGTGCCCAGCAGCTGCAAGCAAGGCCTTCACAATAAACCACGTGTTACCCCTGCTCATTGCTTATAGAGATACTTTGTCGCCGGTTCTACCGTCACGGAAACTCTCCTTCACTTCAGAAAGAAACATTGCGTACATTTCTAGTGGTTTATAAAATCCTTCTGCTTGGAGTAGAATTCTTATACAAGTCCTTATGCTGTTCATTTTCTCTGTCTCCGAAAATAGGGTGGGGGAAGGGCAGGAGAAGAGAGCAGCGTGGTGGGTGAGGTGGGAAGGCAAATGGTGAGCACAGAAGTTCAGTGCCACACAAAGGTGATAATAATATCTGTTTCTTGTGAAATATGCAAATAGGCCAACCAGTATGTAGCAAAAAACTTAAAGGCAGTTTCATGTTGGAACACATATTTCTTCAAACTGGGACCCAGCTAATACTGTAAAGGAAGTCCAGTAATCAAAACACTTACTCATAGGTGGGGTTTTTGAACTGGAGAGACTCTTTCTGAGTCTATAAAGTACTGTGGAGCCTTGTGAGAGATTGTACAGAGAAGGCTTGAAATTTTAAAAGGTGACTCACTGTATTTTCCCCGCCAAACAATTAAGTTGTTTCACTGAGCTCATCTTCACTGGTCTGGTATGTAATAACTTGTTTTTCCCTCTGCTGATGCCTGCATTTATTCCTCTAATAGTGTTCTTAAATGTAAAACTTATTTATGAACTTTTTTTTTGTGCTACAATTGATCAGTAATCCAGAAGTTCATAGCTGCATGGGGGATTGCCACAGATAACATAATTCTGTGCAGCTTCTTCATCTGAGCATTAAACAAACCACGCTTGAATGAAATCCAGTCTTTGCAGTGCATTTTCACTCAGGTTGGGGCAGGCATTTATGCCCCAACTCTCTCTTCTGCCCTGTGGTCCAGCCCTGGCCAGGTGGGCGAGTCCGGACAGACATTACCTTGGGTGATCCTTCATCCAGAGAATCCTGAGCTGGCTCTGAGGTTCAAGGACGAAGTTAACGTCTGCTGGTGCTGTGGATGCAGGGCTTCCTTCACAAGCCAAGCCACTGCCTGCGTTTTGTGAAGGCTGGGGAGTGGGGCAAGCCCTTGCAATGCCCTGTGAGACAGTGCCAAGCACAAGTTCCTTGGTATCATTGGGAGGAAAGGGGGAAAGGAGTAGTTTACATTGCTGACTCCTGATGGGTGAAACAGTGAGTAGCAAAGGGAGGTGTGACAGAAGGGAAGCAGGGTGGCCCTGGTGACCAGCTGGCCTCGAGTTGGTGGCAGCACGCCTGGGAGGCGAGATCCCTGGGCCCCTGCCAGCGAGTTTGGGAGGAAAGCAGCTACCGATGGTGTTAGTCAGTGTGACTGCTGAGAGCTGTTCAAAGGGCTGGAGCTCTGCAACAAGGATGGATTGGGCGTTATCTCATTTCCTCTTTCACATTACCCCAGGGAAAAGGGAGAACATTAATGAAACCCTGGAGCTGAATGGAGCCAGATCCAGGCTGAAATGTGTAAAGAATTTCTTACAAGAGATTTGTCTTTTTGGTCCTTTTGTACTATTTCACAGGCATAACCTTCCTGGTTGCATGTTGTTTATTTTCCCTTGGCTGCCACTGTTCCTGTTTAATCCTTAAAGATAATAATATTCATTAGTAATGGTGAGGAAGAAAGCTTTTCACAACATTAATGTCAAACACAGTGTGATACAATTTCTCTAATATTTTGGCTTAATACTGTGTACATTGTGCCAGCAGTAGTACTGGATGATTCAGAGACTGCTGTTAGGCCTGTTAGAGATGTTTTTTCAGAGCTCATGTAAGAGGCCCCAGAAGACATCCAGAAGATTGACCACAGTATTTATATTTGAGAATTGGTGGCAAAAACAGGCTGCTGGAGAATGAAAGCTCAGTCAGCCTAGCTTTGAACTAGCTTTGAACCCTAGCAAGTCATGAGTGCAACTAACAGTCAATATATAAGCACTTACTGAATAATACAACATTAAAAGAGCTACATGGATTTCTAGGAACAGATGGTTTCAAAGCAGCCAGTTTTCCAGGTCTGGCAGATGAGCATGCCTTATAAACAGAAAGGAGGAAATAAATTAGGTGTATCTACTAATGCTGTCTCGCACGAAATTCCTTAGGGAAACAAGAGAAAGAGGCTTTAGAATTTGAGTAATGGTGATTGACTTTGTTGGAGCACAAGACTTGCAAATTCTCTTCTGTGTATCCACTGGTCTGCTCTTGCCGCTATTCTTGTTGTGGACCCTTCACATCTGCTCCTGGTACCTCGTCCTGTTCCTTCATCATCCCCTTGCAAGGCATAATAGTTTGGACTCAGTGCTTGGTTTCAAGAGAAGCATATTGTGGTTTGGAAATAACAGTCTAGGTGAAATTGCCAGAAGGGAGGTGTACAGCTGTGTGAAAAGGAGCATTTGGACAGGAATTGATGTTTTGACACAGAGCCACCAACAGGACCCCCCTAAACAGGGCCTGCCTAATTGTACCTGGCAGGAATTCTGTCCTTTAGCACTTGCATTTAATAACTTGATCAGTGAATTGGATACTGTTGCTGAAAGTTGGCTTAGGAAGTTGGATGCCATTGACTTGGAGAAACCTTTAGGGATACAGGAGATGAATTAAAAATGATTTTGGCAGTCTGAAAAGAGGCTCCACAATCAAGAAGTTGAAATTTCATGAAAAGAAATTAAAAGAGTGGTGCTCACATAAGAGAATTCAAATGACTATGTGCTGGGCCATTTGGAAGATCATTAAAATGCCTTATCATGTTTTATGATGTGTCTGCAGAGAAAAACAGATCTTATTTTGGAAAGGCTGTGCATTTAATATGCACAGAAAGATTGACCTAGATTATTTTGAAGAGACTCTGTATTTATTGCTGAAAAAGCCTGAGAGTCATCCTGCCAGAGGAGGATAACAGAGAGGCCTTGTTAAAGCAACAAAGCACTTGAAGAAGACTGGAAATGTACTGGCTGGTGCGTGCTTCTTTACTGAAGCCTAGGAACAGGATTGTATCCATCGATGGCAAATATATCTTGATGGTATTTTAGTACATCTGCAGTCTCTGTAAGTGAAATAGAAGGGATATGATAGCCCTACCAAGGAATTAAAAACACCTTTTTCCCTAAAGCAGCATCTCCTCCTCCAGTATGCTCTTGTGTCAGAAAGGAGACAGGTACAGCGACATAGGTAGTTGTAGTCAGAGATCCTGAAATGGGACTTATGCCCTGACATACACTGACTGTGTCAGTTTGGCCCATGGCTGTGCTATCCATTCAATGGGATGTGTGCATCTCCCTGCACATCAGCTGCAGGGAACCATCCGGTTGTGCTGGGCATTATGCAGCCATCCTGTGTGTCTTCCCCTGTCATGGGCACTGGGGAGGAAGAGGCTGGGCAGAATGGGAGGGATGCTCTCTTACTTCTTAACAGCAGTACTCTTGTGGAAAGGTCAAGCCTTTCTGCTGTTACTCATAAGCATTTTAGGGGAGTGGAAGCTTTTGACAACAAAAGCTCCCATCATCAAGTACTTCCTCTGATCAGCTGCTGCAGCTCCAGTCCCGCAGTGCCAGGTGTGCCATCTGCTCGTGGCTGGCACTTGGGTCCCTGCAGTCTGCCCGTGCTCCAGTCAGCTCTGCCACTGCCACTGGGCCCAGGAGAGGACACACGGCAAGGAGAATGGGTCTAGCAGTGAAGCTGGTGTTTGCCATCACCTCCTAGCAAGAGGCCCTCAGCTGAGCAGTGTGGCTCATCCTAGGGCATTGCTCCAGGCCTGGCTCAGGTGTAGCAGTAACCCTTTTGAAAAAGTTGTGTTCAAATATTGCAGTGAGTTCAAGAGAAGACAAATGGTTGTCTGTCCTCTTGTCAGTTGAGAGCAACTATTTGAATTGGTGCCATTTCATAGAATCATAGAATTTGAGGTGGAAGGGACATTCAGAGGCCATCTAGTCCAATGTCCCTGCAATGAGCAGGGACATCTTCAACTCCATCAGGTTGCTCAGAGCCCCATTCAGTCTGACCTCAAATCTTTCCAGGGTCGGGGCACCTACCAGCTCCATGGGCAACCTGTTCTAGCATTTCATCACCGTTAGTGGTAGTGGAAATTAGTAGTAGAGAAAAAATTCTTATTTGAACGGCTGCAATTGTGACTTTTTACCTGAGCTTGAGCCAGTCTGGCTTGGAGGTCCAGCTCGAAATTTATATAGTATTTGCTGTTAGCATTTGGTGGCGTGGTCTCTGCTTTGAGCGGCAGCTGTGATGACACTGACAGCAGGGACTGCAAGGGGAGCCCCAGGGGCGTTCGGGGCTTTCCCCCTCCGCGTTTTTTGAGCAGGCTTCGGTCCTCCAGCCTGGCGATGTGGGGCGGGCGCTGCGGGCAGGGGAGGCAGCCCTTGGGGACGGGGACGTGCGGAGAGGCGGCTGCTGGGGCCCGGCCGCGGCCCTCGGGCTCCGCCTGCCGGAGCGAGCGCGGCTGGGCCGGGCCGGGCAGGGCCGGGCCGCCCCGCGGCTGCAGCCGAGGGTCCGGGAACATGATGAACATCTTCTGCTGAGCTGGAGGGATACTGCCTGCGTCTTCATCCCTTATGCTGTGTATGGCACCAGCTGGTCCTCTGCCCTACAGCAGCTGCGTTCACTAACCCACCCCCCCAAACCCAGTCTTCTCCCATTTTGGTGGCTGGAGAGAGAGGAGGACATGGGCTAAAGCTGCTTGCAGCTGGGTGAAGGTGAGGGAGGGAGGAGTGTGTGGGGACGGGGAAGGAAGAGCGTCAGAAGGAGAAAAAAGGAACTTGGTGGTGAGCTCCTAGGTCAGTTCAGCCTTCTCTTGTATACACCCTCGGCAAACTGGAACAGCTGAGGCATGAGTACGTGTTTCCTTCTGCTTGTTTTGCCCCGCAGATGGTGATTTCAGGGGGTGATGAGGCAGCCAGCTGCAGGGTGTGACTGTCTGGCTTCTCCACCAGCTCCTGGCAGTGCAGGCACCTCAGAGGTCTCTTTGCAGAGGGTGGCTCTTGTTGCCTGAAGCAGAGAGGACACTGAATTGTCCAGAAGCTGCAGTATTGAGCATCCTGGAGCAGCTCTGGAGATTTGGCGCTACCTGTGTTCTGCAGTTCCAGTTCATGTTAGCCTGCTAGAGGAGCAAAGAAAAATACTCTGCATCTGTGGAAATGCGGATATAAACCAGTGGTTCCCTTCCCTAGTTAGCTTCTGCTTGTAGACTAACTTTTTGGTCTAATTCTATGCCTAGTGCAGGTCCAGCCCCCACTCTGTTACCTCAGGAGCTTCATGATGACTGCAGAGCCACATCTGCTGCCCCCTTTTGCAGGAAGCCCTGGTGCCAGGAGCAGCTGATGGGCTTGGCGGCACCGTGTGACTTTGTCTAGAGCTGTCTGTGTGACTCTGCCCTGCACTGCCCATCAGGCCTGGTCTCGGCAGCCACAGACTGCAATGATCTGTCCATGCCCATGAGCATAGTCCCCCTGGGGCTGGTCGTGTTCTGCTCTCTTTGGCCAGAATTTTGTTCACAAGTTTTCTTTTAGCACAGCTCTTTTGGAAAACAAGTTGGTGATAAAAGAGAGCCAACTATTGTGATATGAACAAAACTGAAAAACATGGCCAACTGGTTAATGAATTGCTCAAACATGCTTTAAAATGTTAATTGAAGAGTTAATGCTTGTTTTCCTAGTTCCCTTTTAATGGATGCTTATTCACATTAACCATGGAGTGTTGCAGCTTTTACAGTTATCATGAATCAACAAACTGTCCTTGCCTTTTTATAAAAGCGGAACTGCTGGCACATGAACAATATATTAAATAATGTGAATTGCAGTAGCAACCAAGGCCTCTCATTTTGTACAACTGGTTTGCTGTGATTTTCTTCATCCTCAAAAACAAAATGCTGTTACCTTGATGTTTGCCACATTATTTTGGGAGACAAAGCTGTGGTGCATTCTTTTGCCTGGGAGGGTAATTGTCCAGTGATAAGTTCAATGAAACTTTACTGCCGCTTTTGTACTTGAAGGGTCTTTGCAGGAAGAGATAAGAAGTTCAAATGAGGAAACACTATGTGACAGTATGGGAAACAGCAGCTTGGAAAGATAACTTACATTTTTAATTTGTCCAAAGAAAAGGGTTAGTGATAATGTTAAGTGGCCTGAAGATAGGAGCAAGAAACAGGATGTAGAGACATGATGAAGGAAAAGGAAAATGAGGCTCTGTTGGTATGGCATAGCATTATTTTGTGTGTATGGTGAAAGCAGGTGGTAAGGAAACTTTTCTGACTGACCATTCGAGAGGGCACACTGGCAGTCAGGGGACCGAAGCCTGAAGCCATACTGCAGTATAAACAGAGATGGGGACAAATTCTGCTTGCAGCATGTCCTGCATGTCCCCTGCAGAGACCAGGTTGTGGCCTCATTTCTTTGTCACTGATGGTGAGCAAGGTTCAGGCTCTGTTTCTTACAGATCTCTGTAACAACTGGTGGGGAAACGTTGATTTTAAGAGTGTTCCTGCTTTAACCTGCAAAGGATTGCCTGAGGCCTTTGAGGTATGCCAGGGATTCAGATTGCTTTAGGAAAACTGAGTTTGAATCTCTGTCCATACAAGAGAGACATATCTCAGCTCTTGTGTGTCTGGGCAGGCTGACCACCCTAACCTGCTCTGTGAGATGGTGGTTATTTTTTGTCCCCAGTTAGTCCTTGTCCTGTGCCAAGGTTGTCAGAGATGTCCCTAGCCTTGCAGTGTGTGACACTATCTGCTGTCATCTCAGAAAAGTAGAAAATCAGAGGGTATTCCTCTTTCTCAGCAGGTGGGAAGATGGGGGGATCGGTCTTCCCACTCGGGATGGCACTGACAGAGATGCTTGTGATAGGTTAAAGTGGCCCTGCTTGACTCTTTGCTGCTCATCGGTGATTCCAGGGGTTGCTCTTCCCATAAAAGGACCTGGAATGCTGTCCTGCTGTTCTTATGGTGTTGTACTTCTGTACCGTACACTGATGATATAATGAAAGTTTTAGCCTTTCCTATGAGGTGGAAGGTTTTCTTCCTTCTCTGTCTTTGGTGGTTTTGAGATGGAGAATTTGCATGACACAATTTGTGGAGCTGAACTGTGAATTTTGATAGATTTATCCTCTTCTTTACAGCATCAGGGTCAAAGAAGGAAGTGGTTTAGTGAGTCACTTAAATTACTATTTTTTTAAATTTTATCGCAACTACCAGTAATAACCACAGGGAAAACATGCAAACAGTGGTCATTTGGTGTGAAGCATTATATGGGAAAGGCTGCTCATTGTGAACGTGCTGCCAGCGAGGCTACAGGCTGACAGTAAGTGTCCACCTGGTCACTGGGGCTGAGGATCTGGCTGGGGCATCTGCTGGAGTGCACCTTGTGCTGCCTTCTGAGCCCACAGCCTGGCTAGGAATTCTATGGGCTTTTAGTCATTCACAGGGAAATTCCTAGGAGCAGGAGTCATGCATGGGAATGGTGATAAATAGAGTTTAGAAGAGGACAAATAATAGTTTTACTTGCTGGGTTTTATTACTACTAACAGCAAGCAGCATGGTAACAGAGCTTTTAGCAAAGTCCTTTGTTGTTCTGGAAATGCACAGAGGTATTCTGGTATTTCCAGTAGTTTTTTATCCTTTGCTCACTGGGAGTGTTTTTGGGGACATTGTTTTGTGCTCACCCAGAACAGAGAATTCATGGTCAGTTTGAAGATACCCCATTGCTGATGGGTTTTCTGCTGGCTGAGGAAGAGGACGCTGCGACAGAGTAATTGAACCCAAAACTGTAACTCCAGTGGAAGGAGAAGATCTGTCCCGCCTGTTACAGAAATTGTGTTGCTTCTGGTGTGGTTGTATTCAGAAGTCAGTAACTTTGCCAGGCGAAGCAAAGCTTTTACAGTAGGGCAGCTGTGCATTTTTGGTTTAAGGCTTTCACTCTGATTTAAAAATCTTGAGTATGTTTTTCATGTGCTTTAAAGTATTATGAAAAATCCATATGAGATCATATTTTTATGTTTTATGCTGAATTCTAAAGTAATTTTTACAGCATTAAGGGAAGGAGAGGGGTGGCTTTTCCATTTTACATCATCCTGAATGTCCAGGTAGAATTACTTTCATTTCTTTTGCACTGTGTTTTTTTTCCCAGTATGGATTTTTCTGCTTGGGTATGAATTACAAGTTTTAATAATTTCAAAACCAAAGTGTAAATACTTAAAATTAAGATTTTTTTTTGGGTCGCTAAAAATTGCACCTTGCCTGTGATTTTTAAATGTTTTTACATGTGTTCAGCTTCATTCTTTGTAGACACATGATCTAATTTCTGCATTTTGTTTTAAAGAATATATTCATTTTTATATACAGTAAACCATCATACTACAGGTTTCTGAGCATTTGAAGGTGATAATCTCTAGGGACTCACCATTTTCTGCCTTTTTTGGAAATGCTGGTCAGAGTATAGAACCACTTTTCAGCATGTCTGAGCTGTGCTGTTTTAATTGTTTTCTCTGTGCCCTCACTGCCTCCTCCCCTTTCCTCTGTAGTGTGTTTTCCCTGCCTTGGTTTTTTGGGCAGTAGAGACTGTGTGAGGTGACTGAGTGGTGTGTTTACAGGTGTAGAGTCGGGATCATTGCTTCTTCTGGGCTGCTAAATTAACCATCCCTCACCATACAACCAGCAGCATTCAAAGGCTCTGGTGCCCTCTTGGGAGCTCAGGGTTGGATTGTCCTTCTAAAACACCAGCCCCTGGGGCTGTAAAATAGTGTCAGCTACTGCTGTCATGGTTGTATTTGTTTGTGTGCCACGAGGTGGTGGTGCCTTCAAGCCATGAGCATATTGTCAGTGATACCAGCACCTGTTCCAGCCTTCTCAAGAGGACTATGCTGTGTTCTCTCCTTGGCATTTCATCTCAGCGAAAGGACACAAAACCTGGATGAGAAACTTTTCTTTCTCTACTTATAATGGAGTGTTAGTCATTTGAAAAGCATTTGTAAGACAGAAGACGTAGGGTCCAGAAGAGTAATTGCTGGTAGTCAGTAGAGAAAGCAGTTTATAGCCTGCTGTAGTTTTGTTTGCATTTATTTAACCCTGATGAGTGATGCATGGAGAAAAATTAAGATTTCCTAATAGTCCTGTTCCTTCACTGAAAGGGCAAAGTCAGTTTGGGACCTGTTTTGAGAAGTCCCACTAGCTCTTCACCCAACCCAGGGTTCAGCAATTGCCCATCTGATATGTCTCAGCTTTTCTGCACCACTGGAAGAGCTTGCTGGCTTTTGGGAGACATACCCTTGGGGTTTCGGGGCTGCAGATCTCTGGGCAGTTTCCTGTTTTCTCTGTTTCCTTAATTTGCTGCCTGTTTTCTAGGTCTGCTTTTTTTTCTTCTTCTTCTTTTTTTTTTTTCCTTTTTTTTCTAACTTGCAGTATTCTTCAGTCTTTTGTAGCATCTACTGGGGAACTTCTAATCACCCAATAAGTCAGCTGGCACCTGGTCCTTATTCCCTCATTTCTAGAGGCAATTTATCCCATCATAATAGAATGAAGTAAACCTTCTGGAGATATCTACAGTAGCAGAGTGCAAGTAGAAGTAAACTTTTTTAAAGATAAGACTTTTCACCTTAGGATCTTCATGTATCACATAACCAAGGTGCTTAAATGCTAAAGGTGGATTTTTGACTGGCTTTGAAAATCTCTACCTGGAAGAGGCTTTTAATTCCAAGACAGTAAAAATTACTCTGAAGGGTAGGTTCTGAATCTAGGAATGCAGGTTGGGAATTACTTGTGGGGTTTTTTTTTTCTGCATGCCTTAGGCTGAGAAAAGTATTATAAACTATGATTTTATTTGCTTTAAACTCTCCTTCCCCTCATCATTTTGGTGTGGGGTTTTGTTCCTTTCTTTTTTAAGATGTCACCCCATCATATACAGGGTCCATATGAGTAATTGTACCCATCTTAAGGCATCAACTGTTTGCCAGCTTGTTAGTCACTCTTTTTTTTTAAAGAGGCTTATGTACAAATGGCAGGACAGAACTGATTCATGCTGTGTCACACTTTCTTCTTTGCACACCTACTCATGCATGGATCATCTGCTGATTAACAGCATAAATTTCTGGCCATAATGCCAACCTGCATCTTCACCCACTTGTCTCTCATTCATCTCTATTCTCAGCTTGGCCTCGGTCTGAATTACTCAAGTACGTGTGGGTTAATCCATACCTCCCTCTGGCTGTAGGAGGAAACACTGGCGCGAGAAACAAGGCAGTATTTTCCCAGTAGAGGGAGGTATTGTAAAACTGAGCCAAAGTTTCTCCATGCTGGAGAAAAGTGTGCTTTTTGCAGGGTTTGTTGTTTTTTTTTTTTCTTATGAATTTAAGAATTCATGGAGCAGCATGTGCAGAGAGCTTGGAGAAGGAAAGCAAAATACCTTGTGCACATTCAGGCAGATAGATGATTTTCCCATGTTTGCTTATATATTTTTTTTATTATTGGAATAGAATATGTGGAATGAGAGCAGGGATCTCTGCTGCCGTGCTTCACCAAAACCTTGTGGGCCACCAGCCATGGACTTGGAGATGCCTTTGGTACTGCTAGGATGAGAAAGGACCCCTGTTCTCACCACAAAAACCCTGCCCTTTGCCCCATCAAATCCCAAAACCTAGTAACTACTGTTAAATTGCAACAATCCCATTTGGTCAGCTGGAGAATGGACATAAATCCAAAACTCTGCTTTGTAGTGTGGATATAGATAGATCAAGTACCTCAGTACTTAGCCTAATCTGCAGATTAAATTTGCATGCTTCAGGATTGATTTATCACTAGGTGGAACATGGGAAGAAACATCAAAACAGATGTTGGAGTGACATTAGACAAGGAAGGAAACATGTAATTAATTATTTAACTCCTTGAATCAACAGTTTAGGCTTCTGTGAAGCTTTGAAATTTTAGTTTCAAGATGTGTGTCATTAGCATTTGTGCTCAGTACTCTCTCTGTGCATTTCGTTTTCTCACTGCCTGTCCCAGCAGAGAGCCACAGTGTGGTACACTATTCCTTGACACCCACACCCATCTGTGGGGACTCATTCTGCAGCTCCATAGAGGTGTGCAGCTTTGTTGGCATCTGAACATCATTTGGGTGCTTCAGGGATCCTTGCAAAACTGCCAGAAGGGTTATTGCCACCTTCCTTCATTTTTTGCAGTGAGTCCTTGATGTATAAGCCTTTCCCTTCACTTTAAAGTGTGATTTCTTCCAAGTCTTGTGAGAAATAGTAGAAAATGGTCACTCTTGTACACATTCCTCTGGAAAAACTGATTCCACTGATAACCTGGGTGAGCGATGAGGGGATGGAGGAATGTGCTCCCTTTGAACGTGCAGCCACCTTGTAACTGTGAGCACACTACAAGCGTTCCTATAGTGTTCTTAGAACACTCTTCTGGTTATTGTTTTGACTGACTGTGCTGCCATGAAAACAGGTTTTTTTATCAATTTGAAAATCTTCAACTAAATTTAATTGAAATTTGGTAGTTTTTTCAAAATTTGAAAAAAAAAACCCCAAGAAACAAGAACATGCCACTAGAGGGAATAAAAGATGACACACATCAACTTTTCTGTGTGGAATAAGAGACCTAAAACTTAATCTTTTCTGGTTTCTATAGTTAGTGCATATTCTTTGTAAATACAGACTCATGAAGAAATGTCCTGAATTTGAAGCACTCGACATTTATTGTTATTCCTAAATTAAATTACGTGTTTTCCAGCATCGTGAATTGCTGTTCACATCCCTTTGAATGTAGTATAAAGTAGCCAGGCATAATCTGTCTGTCTTAAAAGATTTTTAAACTGGAAAATTCTGCTGAATACCTAGTCACCAGAGCAGCAGTACTTTCACAGAAATTTAAGGGAGAGCACTGGAGGCCTGGAATATCAAGATAAATGCTCTTTAGGACTGCAGTGAAAACTCGACCATGAGCCTTGTCCCACATAATAAGGAGTTATTTACTGCTTGTAATGAGTGAAGGACTGCATACTTTCTGTCTCAGTTCCACCTTGTACTGGTCAGACATGGGGAAATATTTTCTACTGAAAGACCCATACCACTATGGTTATCCATCACATCACAGAAGCAATGTTGGCTTTCTCTGGGGGCAGGAGGACGGTCAGTTGCATGAGGGAAGAGCACTGGAAAATGAAGAGTAAACCTTCAAAGTACAGGATATACAAGAATGCTGTGCATTTCTGGTAATGAGAAAAGCTGTGGTAACTTGGCTGGTCCTCAAAAATTCTGATGGAATGTGAAAAGTCCAAGTGGCCCCATCCCACATGAGAAGAATGTAATCTCTCAAGAAAGGAATTATAAACATCAGATAGGGGCTAGAAGGTAAAAAGGGTGGGGGGAGCAGGAGGCACTCGCTGGGGAAGCTCTTCTTGGAGAGCCAGGTCTATCCGAGTTGCTTTGTGGAAGCATTTAAGTGAGTTGAGAAATAACATTTGCGTTCTACAACGTCTCTGCAAAAAACACCCTTATAACTTGTATTTGATACTAGGAACTTGAAGTTTGACTGTTTGGGTAAATTCAGATTTGAAACCTTGTCTCTTGTGAGGATTCATGGGCAATCCCACAGGGCAGAAAATGAATCCAGTTTCCATTTCTTCTTGTGGAAAGCTTTTAGCTTGCTCTGAAGCCCTCCAAGAAAGTGTTTTCTATATCAGCATAGATCCCTGTTGGAGTTCGCTGAAGAGGCCTGTGAAATGGAGCTATGGAGCTTAATTCCCTGTCTTACTTTAAAAACCAAATCATCTTTATGGTGTGTGTATATATATATATATATATATATCTCCCTTCTTTATCTTTAGGTGGATTTGATATGTAAAGCAACATATTTTTGTGTCCAGACTTGCTGTATCCCTTCAATTTGCAGGCTCTGTCTTGGTGCAGATGTGGTTTCCAAGGACATTTGAGTAGAAGTTGTTGCCTAAGCACAGCAGCTGCTCGTGTAGATAAATAAAAGTTTAATGAAGTGATGTGTTTCAGACTAATGCAATGTTCAGCAAAGGGGGTGAAGAATTTCATTTTTTTATTGGCTTGTGTCATGTTTAATACAAAAGTATTCAGTATATGCTCAATAGATGACTACTGTAGTGAATAAGAATCTATGAACAAATTTATAGGTAATTGTTCCATTTCAATAGTTTACAAAGCGCTTTTTCACAGAAAAAATGTACTCATCACTTTTGAGATTATTATCTAAAATCGACCATTTGGACAAAAATAAGTCATTTGTACAAAGCTATTTAAAGCAGAGTGTAAACTGTTGGTAATATATAAAAAGCTGCTGTGCCATGAACATCTGTCACCGGCCATCCTGAACCTCCACTCATAACAACATTAACTTTTCATTGGATCACTGATTGACTGACTGCAGGGAATTGGCATTTAATTATGTTTAAACTTATCTTACTGTGTACTGAGAAACAAGCTTAAATACTTCATTTGAAACCGGAATGCAGCATGTTTAGGCAAATATTGTGATTGTTCTTGCTTTTATTTTCTGAGGACAGGAGCTCAGATATGTATAGCTTGTTGACAGTTCAGTGTGTGAAACTCTCTAACATCATATAAATCTCTGAATTTTTGCAACCATTATCTATTTGGCATGTTACGTGATTCCTTTTCCAAAACAATTCTGTTATTTTTCCATTGTGTGATGTTGAATATTATGTGCTGATGACATTCCAGACTGCAGCACATTGATAGTATTATATAAAATTACTGAGTTTGTGTTCAGTCTGGTAATCTCAAAATGGTGTCATATGATATACCCAGTTTACCTATATTACACTTTTTTCCTTTAGAGAAATTCAAAAATACTCTTACATATATTCTGCTCACAAAATAAATACATTAATAATGAACTCTGTAATTCAGACCACATAGAACTTGTTTCCTGTTATAGTCAAAACACTCCTTGCAAATTGTTAGGTTTATTGGCTTTTATTAAATGCAATTCATTTAAAAAACACACCTTCCCCACTCACCACATAGACGTCAAATCTCTGAATTAAGTTTTTGTTTATATGTGTCAAGAATAATGTCCAAGAAATAGTAAGCATTTTTGAAGAAGTGGTAAGCTTTTTGGAAGCCTCCTGAAATGAAGTCTTTTATTTACTACTAAAAAATTATTTAGTGAAATGAGATGCAGGGCTTGCAAAATTTCCTGCTAACAGCCTTCCTGCCTTGCCGGAAACTTCAGGCATTTCCATTCCTGTTTTACAATTACGCAGGACACTCCATCACTACAGAACGTGACAAACTGAAACAGTGGTTGTGTATTGATAGCTGAGAGCAGGAAGAAAATTAAATTACATTGTGGTTTTCTTCTGATTTTCGAGGTAGAAAAAGAAAAATGCACATTGCTGTTGCATTTCCAAAAGCGCATTTTAATGCTACTTACTGAAGTTACTTTGCGGCACACTTTGCTGCATTAACCTCCCTGTCAGAGCTTGCCAGCGTGCTTGAGTAACTCTGAATTTTCGTAGCTCTAATGACTTTCCTTTTGTCATGAATTAGAAGAGGAAAGAGTAAAGAGCCCATTGGAGTCCTGGAGATGTGTAGCTCTTTGCGGAGGCTGGGAGAGCCGCCTGCTCTGCCCAGGACAGGGCAGGGTCGTGCCTGTCGGGGCGGTGAGAGTTTGAGGAAAGCTGGAGGGAAGGGGGTGAGCTTGTCGCACACATCCCTTAGGTGTGATCAAGTGATAAAGGAAACGTGGTGCCCTTTGGGAGGGTGTGTACCTACGAGAAACAGGAAGCAGCTCTGCCTGCAGAGGTTGGTGGCTGCGGCGGGCGCAGGTGTGCCGACACACCGCCCAGCCGCTCCTCTCCAGGCGTCTTGGCAGGCGCGCTCCTCGGCACCCGCAGCTGGAGAGGCGGGGGAAACAAACCCAGCCCAAAGCCAAAAACACCCCCCTCACCTTTAAAAAAACCAGCCCTCCTCCAGGTAGGGGAATATGACGGCCTTGCAGCTGAAAGAGTTGTCACATTCAGGTCTGTACAGGAGGAGACGGGATCGTCCCGACAGTGTCCTGCCCGGGTCACAGGAAGAGAACCTGAGGTGAGTGCAAATGGATGGTGCTGCCAGGGCACCCAGCCCTTCTCTGCTGCCCGCTTGCTTCGGTGGTTTTAACAAACAAAATGCAAGCACAGCTCTGGAAAATCACTGCAAAACACATGCATCGAGAAGCAGCCCCGAGGCACGACCGAAAAACCCCTGGAGGAGGGATAACAGGGGCCATACAGTGACCTTGCGTTCTGGCGATGGTGTGACAGCCTTCCCTGACTCTGGGAAGGGCAAATGTTAGCCGGCATTTACTTTGGGATCCCCTCTGACAGCCAGCACTCGCAAGTAAATAAATGTTTTGGAGCCTGACAACTTTGCTCTGTCTGCTTTGAAGCTAGTTCTGGTCACCCAGGTTCTGTGGGTTCTGCTGCCTCTCATGTCTTGGCACAGTCCCTGCGCCAGGCTGGGCTGTGGAGCTGGGGTGGCTGCTGGGCTCTGGGTTTCTTTAGGGGGGGGGTCTTTGTTGCGGAAAGGGCTTTAGACAAAAGAATGCAGCAGGGCCGCTTGGCCTGACCTTACTTAGCAAGGGTGACCAAAAATCAGAAAGCCATTTAATGTCTGGGGTTATCTTCCTGATGCTAGAAAGCTTTGGAAAAAAATTAACAATGAATTTGCCTCTGTTTGGACCAGAAAGATTAAAGATCTGTTTATAACTTGAATAAGTGCAGACCCCTCCCCCCCCCAAAAAAAAAGTAAAAATGCTAAGATGATTTTCCAAGTGTGCTTAGCCTGAAAGCAATCCATTCCCACTTAAAGCTCCTCAGCAAAGGAACCTTGTGTATCTGCTAACAAAAGCCTCAGCGGGGAGGAAGTGCTTCCTATGTCCTCATGCCTGTCTCATTGTATTTTTAGATTATTTTTCCTTGGTAGTGGTTGTGCATCAGGTTGGAGTGCTGTGTAATTTCAAAGGTTGTTACTGTGTTTTTGTCAACTGCATTAGTGATTTCAGAAGAACACTTACTCAGATCTGGAGGATTTACTCTTTTGTTACAACTCAGGACCGTAATTGTGACAAAATGCATGATTGTAACTTACAGAGGGTGTTTGCCATGAGATGTCAGAAATATCGTATCACTTCTAGGAATGTGTTAACTTGCAGGTCTGGTATATGTGTTATCTCTTTGTAATATTAATTCTGAATTGGTTTCTGAGATGGATTTCTAATAGAATTAGCAGTATATATGTTATATTCATATGACTGCAGTTGGAAGAATAACCAGACTTAGTAGAGTAAGAGATGTGTAGAGATTCTTGACATTTTTACATTTAGCTTCTTTTGTACAAAACTAGCAATAAGGAAAACTAGATTTATTTGGGGAAGAGAAAGCCTCTTTTTAAAGCATACACATAAAAATGAGTCCTAGCTCTGTATGGTTGTGTTGCTGTTATTACTATGCATATCTGAGATGGGAATGTGAGACGGTTTTGGGGCTGGATAGGGGGAAGGGGTGTGTTAACTGCACCAGTAGAAGTCTGGGTGTTTTAATATCCTGAGACTCTTCTGGTTAGAGATGAGAAATACATGAAACAGGGATTGGTCTTGAGAAATAAAATCCAAATTGGAGGAAATAGCGAACCAGGAGCATGTGAATCAATGGAAGGCAGAGCGTTGGAGGTACAAGAAGGTGAATAGAGCATGGTCAGATGATGCTTTTAGAGCAGGGGGACAACCCATACCTGCAACCAGAGCTTATCTTATGTTTGCTAATAGCTTAAGCTGGTTCTTATTCAAACTAAACCTTGCTCCTTCCTAACCCACATTGTGATATTTCAGCTTGTTGCAAGGCAGGCTTATTTTTACTGCATTCTCCATGACAAAAACCTATGGCATTGTACATACAGAATTATGACATATCAACAGGGCAAAGGGCAATCTGGAACAAAGAAGAAAAGCTCATTAGTTTTCTAAAAATGGAAAGCTAGTTTTTTCCATATATTCTCCCAGTGCCACTTAGATGCCTGTCCTTAGCAAATACTTTCAAAGTATCTAGAGTCCACAAGAAAGACAAGAGGTTTCTTTTATGTGTGCTAAATATATCTTGCCATCCATGGCTTTTCAATGCCCCCCCATAGTATCTCTCTTCAGTTCTTTGTTCTAGTGCTTTTGTATTTTGTTTTACATACATATTAATCCAGATGTGTTAAATAATATCAGCCCTCAAGCATCAGTTCACTGAAACCTGCTTTCTCAGTTCAAGTAGTGTTCTTCTAATCCTGGGCCAAAATGTACTCGAGATGCCAGTGTCCCCGGGTCACCCTTTGAGAACTTGTATATTTAAAACCTTTAATTTCAGGTGCTGGGTCCAGCCATCATAGCAGGATCCCGATGTGCTTGGTAGGACAGGGACCTGTGTACCTGCAAACTGCAGCTGAGACTTAGCTGAGTGTTGGCATTACAAAGCAGCTCAGCAGGGCTTGGTGCCAGAATTCCGCCTTTTTTCTTTCCTGGGAATGTCAGTGTCCTTTCTACTTAAAATGTGTGAGATTACTGTAATTAGGGCACTGTGAAACAATGTACTGAAACTCCTAAATGTGCACCAGAACATGTGTTTCTCATACAATCTATCACATACCTTTAATTTGTCCTGACAGCACGGCACATTGGTGGGGATGGGAAATTCCACTTCTCTTTCTGTCTCACTCCATGCATCACTTAAGAAACCCCATAACCTCCCTGGCAGCCTTTTAATCTGCTGCTAGAGATGCAACTGGTGCTTTACGGACTTCTTAGAGATCTGCAGCCTGTCTGTGCCACGTAAAAGGTGGTCTGGATAGCTCATCCTTTTCTTGAACTTGCACAGTACCAAAATGTGCTTGGTTTAGACCTCTCTTTGCCTGTTTGAGTAGACTCACCAGCTCATACACCTACATTATACAGGATGCTCCCAGAGTGCTGAGTTCAAAATGCAGAGGATGCATTCAGGCACCTTCATCTCTCTCCTGTGTGCAACGGATGCAGCTGTCCTTGAACTAAATGCAGCCTGAAAAATCTGCTTTTCAGAGGAGACTGTTCTGAAGACTTGTTCTTTTCCAGCTACAATGATTTAGTGGGAGAAAGATGACATCTCCTGTAGGTCTTGTCTTTCTTTGTCTTTAGAAACATGTAAAAATTCTGACTGTATGCTGAGCTATTCTTTTTTGCTTTTTTCTGCAAACAGGATGCGAAGGAAATTGTAGACATATATTTATGATTAATCATTAGGAGTCACTTAGCAATAATGGTATGCTTGCTATTTTTTCTCTTTCCCCTTCTCATCCCATGGGTTTTTGTAAAAATAGAATGATTCCTCTAGAAGAATTGAGGCTCAAGGCTCGGTACAAGGTACTGGCAAAAACAGAGGCAATTACCTTTGGGGTTTTTTTTGGCAATTACACTTAAAAATTAATTTGTTCACTCTTAGCTACTATCTGTAGCTCTCTTTTCTAAGTTCATATGCGTTCAAGTGCCATTAAAAATGTAAATAACTTTTGAAGAGGCTAGTCTCAAATTTTTACCAAACAGTAAATTTCAGCGTTTACGATAAACAGTCTTTGATGAGCTTCCATCAGTGGCTGTCAGTCACTCGTAGCTCGCTGCTCTGTTCTGTGCAGAAAGCACTGTAGATGTTTTCCATGTTAATAAAGTATCTGCATTCCCTTTGCTCTCTGCTGCTGAAGCTGATGTGTACAGGTGTGTGAGTAGGTGCAGGCAATCTTCTGCTGGATCTGCTCAGGCTCCTGCCTGCCTCTGCACACTGACTCCAGGCTGGAAGGCATGTGGATGTGCCCCAAAATTTAAAGCACAAAGACTTCCTTGCAGATGAAACAGGAGGCATAAGCACATTGTTACGTCCCACTGAGCCTATGGAGGATAGGCTCTGCACAGCAAGGCTTGTGGGTGACTGTGAAAAGAAACAAATGAATAAAATTCCTCCCACTGGCAACATGGTAGGGCTGTCTCCCTTTCTTTATGAGATACGGCATTCGGGAGATTCACAGATCTCCTTAACCTGCCATCAAAAGCATGTGTGTAGCAGCCAGACAAGGTGTACATCTGTTTCAGCTGTACATCAGCTCTGAAGACCTGCTCTTCCTAGGAAGAAGGAATGAAAATGATGGTCAGGGACTGTCTGGGAAACCAGTGACCTGTTGAGCCTTCAGATACTTTAGGGTACTGATACTACTACTGATATTACTTCAGATACTTTAGAGAGCAGGTTAAGGTGAAAAGATGTGTCTGCACCTGGGAGGTTACTTAAGTTTGATTTCTCCTGGTAATGTTTCTTTATAGCATCACCAGTGTTAACATTTATATGGCTGCTTTCTTTGAGAGTTGTTTAACTTGCTCACCCTGCCAGTGTCAGCAGATGAAGCAGTAATTATTCCATACATTAGTAAAAAAAAAAGTGATTAATTTATTAAGGCAGGAGAAACTTTAAAGAAGCGCTAAGACAAAAATAAATGTACTTCTCCCTAATAACTCTGCTAGAATAGTGGAGAGCTGGATGCTACAAATATTCATTTGAATCAGGTGCTTGGGAGCTCTGAACTAAGGATATACTTCAGCTTGTCTGCTAGCTGCTCTAATTGAAGAAGGGATTTGTCCATTTAAATGTAACACTGAATTGGTACCATTAATTAGAGTAATTTACACCCAACAAAAATATGCTTCATGGTTAGATTTAAATATTGGGATATCTAGAATTTGCATTGCGCCTTGGTTTGAGGTATCCACATGACTAGAGGCTTTACTGTTCATTTGTGCTGTACTTTTCATTGCTCTAGGGGTTAAAATAACTCCTGAAGAACACACCCTTTTTTGCTTTCCTTCTCTCTCACCCCTTGTCTCCTACCTTGCATAACAGCTAAGCGATTTTGTTTGACTTGCTCACCCAGACTATCACCTCTCATGACTCCAAATGACCGGAGATAGCTGCTTGTGTAACATCAACCAAAGCAGTAACTGCTTTTGCTCTTAAATCTATGATTTTAGTAAACAAGTAAGCTTTAGTTAGGATTTTAATTATAGCAATTAGGATTTTCACTGCTCTTATTTACAGGATTAGCTGACTCAAGGTAGACTGTACATTTCTTATTTTTTCATGTGTCCTGATGATACCTAATCAGAGGTGTTCTCTAAAGAAAATGTACGGAGTGTGATTGCTTAATATTTTTCATTATAATTAAGCTGTCCTTTGAATGCAGTCTGTCACACTGAAGTGAATTTACACACAGAAGAGAAAAACTAAATTATGTCAATGTTACCACTTTAATAAAAATTACTGACTTGCAGGTATCTGGGAGAAAAGTTTAAAGATTGTAAGTTTGGATTCCCTTTCTGTATATTTTTTATTTTGTTTTCCTGAGGTCTCTGAGCTGTTCTAGGAAACCTGAAGCTAACTGACACAGTGTCCTCAAGAGGACCGTGAGCCTTTGATATGATGTTCTCCAGGCATGGGAACAGCTTGCTAATTATGCTGCTTCTGAGGATGGCCAAAGGCTGATGCCTGTGGAGGGAGGTAGAAGGAAAGAGTGAGCCTTTTATGGGATTGCCCTTGGTAGTAACCCCAGCTTGCCACCAGCTGTGGCTCAGGGACTTCCTACAGAGTTTGTGGCATTCAGTGTTTTCTCCTTCAATTAACTCCTCTGGTCTTGCCTTGTATGCAGCAATCTCAGGGCATTTAAGTCACTCAGTGCTCTGAGTTTTTGTGTGTATTATCTGACGGTGTAGTACACATAGTTATATTTTATTTTTTTCCTTGCTTGATTTGTAATAGCAGCTTTAGGCTGCTGTTGTTCAGTTTTCATCTTCCAGCTTTGTAGAAGTTCTCATTTTAGGTAGTTGCTGGTAGAATTCTGAAACAATGGTTTCATATATAATGCTCTGTGAGCAGTGTTTTTTGATGATACTGCTCAATTTTGCCAGCAGATTCTAAGTAATCCTGTGATACGTCTTTATAGATGAACCTTTCTGATCTTTTGGAGCCTTTTGTCTAGCAAGAGAAATTTTGGTTTTTGACTTTTGCAACATATTTCCTTGTAGCTCTTCTGCTGTTTCTCGCTGTCCTAATGGCCATAATAGAGGTAGAAAAAAAATTTCAATACTTTTTACTCTTAGCCTCAAAGGAAGTAACATACTGGCAGACACAGATAGCAATACCTGGCAGCATTTCTCAGCTTGTGCTTTTTTGAATGAAAGATTCAAAACATCTGAGCTGTTCCAGCAAGGAATGAGTGGACAAAGGTAAAGCAAATGTGAAATGATGTTTGTCTTTTCTAGTGTGTGAAATCCATGCATGCCACACTCTTCATAGATCATAAAGTTCTTGATTCCCAGGTGAGTCTACCTTTTGAACTCTGTTTCTGTGCAACTATTGAACTCCCACTCAGAGTCATGCCTCAAAACTGCCCTGGCTGGTCCCCTTGTTCCAGTAAGGGAAGTTTGCATTGAAAGCTATTTGTCCTGCACAATATTTGGCTTTTCACGTTTTGTTTTGTACATTTCTTGTCACTGACTTCAGAAACTGAAGTGAAGCACGCCCTATATTTCTGATACATTGCAAAGCTGGTCCTAATAAATATACTTTTTTAAAGGACATTAGTACCAGTGGAGCTTCAGAATAACTCCATGAACTACCAAGTTGCAAGGTTATGAATTTTGCCTGAAATGTACAAGTAATTGCATAGTTTTAAACTCAAATGCTTGCTAAAGTGTTACCTAAAGCTACTCGTCAGATTACACCAAGGTATGTAGCAAAGCAGAAGGAGGCTTGGCAGGGCTCAAACCCCTGTGATTGAAAGCACAAACCCCTGTCATCTTCCCTCTTTCCTTTGCTCCTGTTCTGTCAAGCAAAAAAACCCCACTGTTTTTTTGGATGATCCCAGCAGTATATTCTTGTAAGGGTAACTTCTATATCTTCTTCCCTCATAAGTGTTATGATAGGTACTGTAACTGTCCACTGCTGCTTTACTCATTGAGGATTAGTCAGGTGTTGGGACAGAAACCATTACTTTAAAAAAACCTGGCAAGAAGGTTTAAAAAACCCTTGCCAAACCTTCTGCTAGAAAAATGCATGGAAGTCTTGCTTTGCATGAACTGCCACTGAATTTCATTCATATTTACTTGACAGGTATGCTACTAGCACTGAATAGCTAATAAATATAAAGTACAAGATGAAGACCTTCAGTTTGCATTACCCTAAATGTTAAGACTGTTGTAATGAAGTCAAAATACTATTTTGTTTTACAGTTACTTGTTGACGTGTTACTCATACTTGAGTCTTAGGAACATAAGCTGCTGCTGGTTATTCTCTTGGCAGTTCAATATTAGGACTGTTATTTCATGCTGCAGTATTAACTGCAGATGGCTTAGCTGTCTGCCATCCTCTGCAGGTTTTAAAGCCAGGTGATGCTGTAGTGAGTGTAGGAAGAGAAAAATGTGAAACCAAAACCTGGAGTGACTAATAATTACAATTCAGTATGTGTGTGAGAGAAGAGGAACAGCTGAGATGTTTTCTATAACACATTGTACTTCTGCTCAAAATTAACTAACTCAGACAATTAAAAATTTCACACTTCATCATATAGAAGCTCAAACTAATATAGGTGAGAAGTGATTATGTTGCTGAAAGTGTAGATAAATAGTAATAAAGTAATACTAAAAGATGTATGTGACATGCAGGCTACTAAAGCTGAAGGTCAGTCTTCAGCATGGTGTCTCCAGTGGAGATGTGACTATAATAAGGAAGTTGCTGTGAGCTGGGACGCCTGGCATTGCAGTTCTCTCTGCCCTACAAGGAACTGCATGGATGTACTGGAAGCCTCTCCTGATTGCTGGGGTGCTACATTGAGTCATAGTGTTAATTATAGCTCCTGGATGAACCACTCAGGTCATGGTGTTCAGCTTGTCAAAACATCGGTTCCTCATAGTGCAGGCAGATGACTCAGGCAGAATCAAAGGCTGGCGTTTGCCATTATGCTGAGGAATCAGTGGAGGATTTTTGGTGGATATCAGTGACAGATGACATGAACTCAATATTGGTGCTAGGAAACCGTTACCCAAAAGAGAAATAAGTTACTGCATTTTAGAATCGTACAATCATCTAGATTGTAACAACCTCTTAAGGTTCAAGTCCAATCAGTAAGCCATCACTGCCAAGTCCATCTCTAAACTATGTCCCCAAGTGCCACATCTACCTGTCTTTTAAATAGTTTAAGGGATGTTGACTCCACCACTTCTCTGGGCAGCCTGTTCCAATGTTTGACACCCCTTTGCATGAAAAAAAAATTAATCTGAATTTAAATCTAAACCTCCCTTGATGCAACTTGAGGTTGTATCTTCTTGTCCTGTCACTTCTATGGAGCTTGGTGGATCTGATCTTTCCTCTTTGGGCTTGAAAAGATGGTTCTTTTCACAGCGAGTGTCTTAGGGACATTTGATGTGCAGCCCCTAGTATTGAGTGCCTGAGTTTTTTTATTATTCTTAAATTGGAAAGGATGCTGTAAACATTACATGAAATGCTTCCTTAAAATTTATAGAGTTGGAGGAATTTGGATACAGAATTTGGATACCATAATGAAGTAGGCATGCAGTTGACTACGGTGCAAATTTCAAGAATAACCAATAGTATACTGTGTCTCGTGGAACACAAAATTATTTGAGTTCATGAGGTTCTCATATATGATACTGTGTTTATTTTGTTTTTCCTGTCTGCACAGGATTTAAAAAAAAAAAAAAGTAGTGGGGGAGGAAGAGATAATTTAAAGAGTATCAAATATCTGTACACAGAAGTCATTACTTGATTTACATGGAGTATGGCTTTATATGGTAATACTTCTAACCAGCAGGAAGGAAATACAATACTGAAATATTACTTATAACAGTAAAATGCATATTGCTCTCCTTTTCTACAAATTCTGTCAGAGGCTGATATTTCACTTTGGCTGAATGACTTGATAAACATTGTGTGGGAAGCTGCTGCTTACCTGTCTATTCCAGTTATATTTACTTCCTTATGGAGAGATGGAATGTGAACCTTCTCTGTTTGTGGAGACCAAAGCATTTTTTGGACATGTTTATACTAGAATAAATTTATACTGAAGGATATGAAACAATTAGAATTGCCTTTTTGTTTGCCCTGTTTAAACTCCCACCACATATGCTTAATTATGCATTTTGAGGTGAAGACTAAAGAATGAAACTTTCAGGAGCACTCAGAATTCACCTCATTTTTACTGCAGTGATTTCAAGATGGTTTTCCATCACTTTTAATAGAAAAAGTAATTGAAGCAGTGTTGAGCACATGTGAAAATCCTACCTGTAATGTGCATTTGAATTATATAGAAGATTCATGCCTTCTTTCAAACTGCCTTAGGAGACTAGCTTAACATGGAAAGTATTTTATTGCTTAACAGATAAACAATTGCAGCAACCAGAACCCAAGAGCGTTTTTAATTTCAATCAAAAACCCCCACAAAAGGTCATCTAGTGCTTTAAAATGCTGGTGCAGAAATCAGAGCAGGGCACTGGAAGCCCACGCTTCTTTTGCAGCCAAACTTCTGTTCTAGGTTGTTCCGTATTTTGCGTGTGAGAGTCACTGCCTAGCATCTGTTAATGCATCATTACAATGAAGCCTCGTGTCCCTAGGAGGGAAGTGGTGGGAAGCGCTGTGCTCATGCTCCCCGCCTGTCCCGCTGGGTCGCTCGGCGGTGCACTGATGTCACGGTGGCACAGACAGGCTGCCAAGCAGCAGCTGCCTTCGCCAAGCACCTTGTTTGGAGCCGCGACTGCTCCGCACCAGGCTATTTGTGGCACGGACTGAAATGCGCAGCGGGCTTGGCTGGCCACCGAGCCGTCTCTGTAAGAGTCCCTGCCTGCCCCTGGCAGCCGCTGGCGTGGGCAGCCAGATTGGAAAGCTGTCCACAGAAAGGAGCGAGGAGTGAGGCGGCAGTCATCCTTCAGCAGGGATTAGGCAGTGCGCCTGTTTTTGCTATTGTTTACCAAAGCCCTTCTGGTAACCAGTGTAACACTTCTCCCTCCCTCTTCTACCATTTCCTTCAGCACCTTCCCTACCACCAGTTTTGGCTTCTGATAAGATCCTCAGTGTGCCAAGAGGAGACTGTCTTTTTCTTTCATACCTACCTTTCCCAGTTAAATGCTCAATTCCCTTTTCTCCCTAACACTGCATCTTTAACAACAGTCTGGTATGTTTTGTCACATATCTCAGGGAATGCCCTTGGGGAGCTGCTGCTGCTGCAAAACAACCCCTTACATACTTCTCACTTCCCATGGAGACAGCTTCACCTGAGAGTAACCTAGAATTCCCTAATGAAAATGCAGTGTATTTTTAACAATGTATTTCAGATCTTGGCAGCATGCCTCCTGCAAAATGTCAGGAAAGAGAAAGATGGCCAGCTGCTCTGGATTTGTGGATTACTAGACCTTCACAGTAGAAGCTGTGTTTTGCTTCAGTAGCATCAAGGCCCTTTTAAAACTGTCAAGCTCCTTTCTTGCTTAATGGAAGAAATTGGGAGTCATTCCACCAACAGAAATGGTAATATGACTGGAGAATGAGGCAGCTTCTACATATTGGACATATGGAGTCCTATTACTTTGAAGAACTTGTTCTTGAAGAAAACTAGGAAGATAAAAGCAGGCTTTTTGGATGGACATCTCACTGTACTAACTCCCTGTACTACTTGCTTTGCTACAGCCATGCAGAAGATTGCACAGCAGCAAGCTGAAGAAGCAAACAAATGTTTTCTTGTTGACCAAAGAGGACATGAGGCAGTAGAAGTGGCTTCCAGCCACATGGGTCACATGTGGATTTTAGGTCACTGCAAGAATTGTAGTAGTCCACCAGGAGAAAGACTCTACAGGGCACTTTTGAGTTACAGCAGCATCTTCCCAGGAGAATTGTCTGTGATCTGGGGCAAAATACAGGAAAAGAGTTGGGAAATTGTTGAAAAAATAGTAATAAGAGGAAGAGATAGGCTGACTTGCTGTTTCTTATCTTAGTGGCTTTGTTCACCTGCACTAATCCTGGTTGAATCAGCATTTTTACTCTACTGCAGTCAGTCTTGCTGAAGTTTTTTATACCCACAGAAGTTCAGCATTGACCTGTGCAGAAAGTGTTGGGAAGCAAGAGAAAGAAGAAGAACTGGCGTCACTATTACTGCATGTCTGTTGGCAGACACGGCTCATTTTAATCACTCATGCTCCAGAGAATGCAGAAACCCTTTGTTCCGGGACTGCAGTGGTGCTCTGGCAAGATCCTTGTGGCCTAGGGCTACAATCTGAGCATTGCTTCATCTGGAGCTTGCCCCATGGCAGATAAAAATAGGGCTTGAGCTGCAGCCAGGCTGTGTCAGTGGTGAGGGTGCAGCCTCCTTAGCCTGTTAGAGCTTGTGACTCCTGGTAGCTCTGGCATAGGGTGAATAATCACACCTACGGACAGGCAAATAAGCAGGGAAATAGCTTGCCTAGGGGCTTGCTCCTTGTTGAGGGTAAGTGAAGGCAAGACACTGACCAAACCCATTCCACAAATTTGTCAGCAGAAGCAGCAGTAGGACTGTGTTGGCTGAGCTGTGGGAAGGTGGCTGCGTGCAAGCTCAGGCCTGCATGGACAGTGGTGTGTGGGCTGCTGTACGCTTGCTGAGCAAGCTGTCCCAAGCTGCTGGTGAGATAAAGGGCCAAAAACCATCATCAACCAGACCCTCTGCGGTATATCCTAGGAAGGTACAGGTATATTAAGAAACTGTAGCCTTGACTGGACCTTGTGTCATATCCTGTGACAGGACAAGAGGAAATTGGCCTCACAGGAGGTTTAGATTGGAGATCGGGACAATTTTTTTCATGGAAATGTTGTCAAACACTGGAGTCACCATCCCTACAGGTTTAAAAGATCTGTAGGTGTGGCACTTGGGGACATGGTTTAATGGTGAATATGGCAGTATTAGTTTAATGGTTGGACTCAGTGGTCTTGAGGTCTTTTCCAACCTAAATGATTCTGTCATTCTCTGATCTTCTAGTTCTAGTTTCTCTATTTGTTCCTGTTACTCATCTCCTTCTTGTCATCCTCTGCTTCCTCATGCCCCCTCACAGACTAGCAGATTCTTCCCCAGTGTGCTATGTGTCATGAGCACAAAGTGCATGCAGTTCTGCAGTTCAAGGGATTGCCAACAAGGCTGAGACAGTTCAACACAAAATTTTGTTACTCAGGAGGGCTTTCCAAAAGCCTTCCTTTTCTGCAGTTAGAAAATGCAGGAAGCCAAGTATCCCACATCTGCCACATGCATTGTGCTTCAAATACAGAGAGCTTGGGGAAGGGGTGGAATTATTAGCTGCAGATCTTACTTCAGTTAGTGTTCTTGCATTGGGTAATTATTCTAAATGCAGCACATCACTGGAAATAAAGCTTTGATTTTCCTCCTTCATATATTGTCCATTATGGCATGCCTGTCAGTTTTGTTAATGGCCTGAGAAACATAACAGAAATCAAATTATCTGCCTGTACCTACCCCTTGTCTGAAGTACTGACAAGAGGAAAGACACCTATAGATACATTCAACACATGACTTTGAGGACACAAGTGGAGCACTAAAGGCGATTTTTACAATGTAATTAACACACTATAGCATTAAAGCAATATTTACCTGGAGACAGGAGTCTTCTCTGCCTGCTTTCCACTGCTGTTTTGCCCATGATAAAATATTGTTGGACTCTGCCTTCCCACGCACTCAGCAGAAAGGAGCTGCAGACAAGTTTGGTGGTGAACGTATTTGCTCAGACCACAGCTCTCCTGGGCAGCTTCTGTCAGCAGGCAGCAGCGAGGACCCTTTCCAGCATCCGAGTTTACATGAGGGCCTGGCAGGGGAGTGTTCTCCTCTGTGCACAGCCAGCCTCAGTAAATCTCAGCGTGACAGGCTCACAGCCCTGCTGCTGAACTTTTAACTTGAAGCTCTAGCAGGGTGCTGAGTTGCTCCAGCTACATGACACGGAGCTGTGAAAGTAAATCACTTCGCTGGAACAAGGGGAAGTCCAGCATATTGTCTTGCAGACTTTGCCTGCAGCTTCTTTGCAGTATAAGCATAGAATAGATACTCCCGGGAAAGCAATCAGAGCAGGATGGACTTCCAGCGCAGAGCTCAGCCGTACCCCATCCCAGAGGATCAAGAGCTTGTGTACAAGGTCGCTCCTGATGCTCACAACTCTGCAAGAAATGAAGACGAGAAACCAGTGTCAAAACTGCAACGTAGGCACAGTGAAATAAAACTCTACAAAGAGTTTTGTGACTTTTATGCAAGATTGTAAGTTCATTCTGTTCAGCTTCGGGGTGTAACTGCAGTGACATTACTGGTGTATTGTACATAATGTATTGTATTATCTGAGATCTGGGGCTCAGGCTGTGCAAGCTGTTCTCTCATCCAGCCTTTGCCACTGTTCTGCTTGAAACATTGCCAATTGGAATTGTCAACTAAAATTTGAATTGTTTCTTTAAATTTCATCATTAATTGCATCAGAAATTTTTATCAGCAGTAAAAATGGTGTTGGAATTTGTAAAGTAGTCCCTCTGCCTTCAGGTTGTTTGCCAGTTATTCTGGGCAAATGGATAAACCGCTTCATTAATGCAGAAGTATTACATACTTCACTAGTTTTACATATATGATGTGTATCAAAGTGAAGCACTTTTTCCTGAAGAGGGAAGCTTTGTTTTTACTTGGTTTTGAACTTTGTTTCATGTTTTTGCTTGGATTATGCTTTAGGTACAGCAGTGCTCTAACATCCTTAGTGCTTGAGCACTATTGAAGTGATGATGAAAGTTCCCAGTTTCTCTTATGATTATTCTTCATTTGGATTGATAAGGAGGATGGGGAAATTGACTGAGGTTTTGCCCTACAGAAAGTATACACAGTTCATGAAGACCATTGGGGATCTTTATAGTTGATCACAGTTTATATATATAGTCACTGCAGTTTATCCATAGATCTGTCTGTTATGTATAGGTTAGACTGTCCTGCGTCTGGTCTTCATCTGACATTTGCACACTTATTTAACTGTGAGGGCAGTGGATATTTGGATTGCAGTCACTGTTTTCCTCATCTGCAAAGATGAAGAGAGAGAGAGAGAAAAAAGTGCCAGCTAATAATAACATGTCAGATGTGACCTTGTGTAGGACTCTTCTGTGAGAAATAGATAAAACACATTCCATTTTGAACCACGTGCTAGGTGTTTGCTTGCTCTCTTGGATGGTGTGCAAGGAATGAATTCAATTCCCAGTGAACATGGTGGGAGCCCAGAGGTCTTATCCACTTGGAAAGTTAAGAAGAAAGGCTTGACATCTTGCAGAGGACTGCAGGCTCTGCACTTACAGGTACAGCATCATAGCTGTATCAAAATGTGTGCATGCATGCACATGTGGTTCAAATAATGTCACTTGTCTAATAACCTTCTGGATACGTTCTGATTCAGTGGTTTTGTCAGCTGACCTGAAATTATAATAAAATTAGACCATTGCCCTATATTTGCTCTCTGCTACCACATGGTATTAGGATAGAGGGGTGATTCTGAAAGGCAGAGCTTTGAGAGTCTAGATATGAGTGACAAAATGTTTGCAAAGGAAAAATCAAAAGAGCCTTTTGCTGGCCTTAATTAATTGAAACAAAGCTATACTGTCTCCCCTCAGATGTAGACAGCTACTCACTACCACTTTTTTGGTCCTGTGCCTTTGAGAAGCAACCAGTGTTGCTGTTTCAGTATTTCTTTACATCCCTGGCATGGGTTTGCCAGCTCGTGTTGGCCTGTGTGTGGGTCGCAGTGGGGCAGCCAGAGCATTCTCACCCTCCCCCTTGGCCCTGGAGTGGGCTATGAGCTGGCACATGATGAGCTGAGCTCCCTGAGATAAACCCTAACAAACCAATCCAAAATCCCATGACTTCAAACTAAATTTGTAAAATGACTTCAAACTATGCAGAACTCGTATAAAGGATATTTATTTAACTACTCTATTTTTCATGAATATCTGCCAGACTAGATCTGCACACTTTCACATTGTTTATTTAGGGCTCTAAACTAATGCTGTTATATATATTACTTTAGAATTAGGAATTGGTTTAGAATAAATAATTTATGTTTTCCTATGTGATGCCAGTCCTCAATTATTAATATTTGCCTTGTTTTCAGTAATTTTAATGTATTTCATGATTTTTATATTATTTTGGATTACCTGTCTTTTTTCATCATAAAAAGGCTATAAATGTGTTTGTAGTTAAGTTTCTGTTTGGGGTTTTTAATTAATTAGAGCACATCACAGGGATTTTATTTCTAAAGCGTTAGCGAGCAGGGAGAAGTGGTAGTTTTATTTTTGAGGAGAGGCCACAAACCATGAAGTTCATTGCAAAACTTGTGTTGAGCAGCTTAGCCTTAGACTGATGCAGTTTGGCCTGGCGTGTCAGGGGGGAAAGTGCTGTTGTCTGTTTAGGTTAATTTTCTGTTTCTTTTTTTTTGACAGCAACATGGCGAACGCGCTTGCAAACGCCATCTGCGAGCGCTGCAGGGGGGGCTTTGCCCCCGCCGAGAAGATCGTCAACAGCAATGGGGAGCTGTACCACGAGCAGTGCTTCGTCTGTGCCCAGTGCTTCCAGCAGTTCCCTGAAGGGCTCTTCTATGAGGTGAGCATGGCAGAGGGCCCCTCCTGTCCCCATGCCCCCTCTTGAGCCTTCATTCCCATGGCTGAAGTAGCTACAGGCAGGGGATAGCTTAGGAAGTCCCATGGGAGAATCTGGGCTCTGAAAGAGTATGCCCGCTAAAGGGAGAAAAAACCAGAAGCATTTCTGTGCTAATTTGGAGGGCATCAATAACCTCCTTCAATCGTGGACCTTAATGTTATTAGCACTGAGAGAAAAACTCCTGGAGATTTTTTTTCTCAGTGCAATTTTTTTCCCTGAAATTTGTGAATCTGATGTATCATACCAGAAATACAGAGAAAACATACTTCTTAGAGGAGAAAGTAATATAGAGGGAAATCCCAGCATATTGTGGTCCACAGGAGGTGTTGCTGAATTGAGTGAGTCCAGTTTGGCACTGGAAAAGAGATGATCTGTATGTGAGCCTTCTGTGATTCAAACCAGACAGTGCCAGTGTAAGATCAACTCTTTAAGTTTAACAGTCCAGAGCATTCGAAATTATCAGTTCTTAACACACTTTCAGGGGTTAAAACCTGATCTTACTCAAATTTTCAGCTCCATGTTGATTTGCCTCAGCTTAGGAGAGTATTTTGGTATAGGTTTCATTTTCTTTTACGTTCCCCTACCATGGGAATTCAGAATGTGGCTCAGCACAAAGTGGCTTTAGTGAAAGCTCTAGACTGGTTTCATAAAACACAAAGTGATTGGTATAGGGAACAATGGATAGTGTGAGACAGGGAATTACTGTCAGAGAGATAAGGCCCTGTTCGAGTAGCTTACAGTCCATCTTAGGGTAGCAGTTACAGGATTTGTGTCATATGATGTGGAAAGGAAAATGAGCAGAGTGTAAAAGGAGTAATTCTGTGCCCTCACATACAGGTGTCATCCTTTGGCAGGAGCACAATTGTTTATCTTCCACAGAAGCATTTCTAATTTTACAGAGGCATGTTATGTGGTGATGAGGAGAGGCTGAGGGAGGAGTGTGGATTGCAAAAGAGACTGGCTAAGGGGATTCCTGGGGATTTGCTTTTTCTCACCTTTTTTGAGGATCAAAAGGCTCTCGGGATAGTGTTACACAAATTGTAATAACTCAGCCTCTAGTGTTCCATAAGACATCAAAAGGTGAGCTGCAAGGCAGAATTAATTAAATGGAAACAAAAGAACACCCCCCCTAGATACTTAACAAGTTGCATTACAATTGTGAATATATACTGAGCTGACTCAGTAGAGTCCATCCTGACATGTTAAGACCTGAGGAAATGTAAAGCAATACAAACGTTCAAAACTAAAATATTTGTAACTATGTTAATAAATTTGTCTTTAACCAATAAAACGTATTTTCTCTAAATAATGAATACTCTATCAATTCTTTTTTCTGACTCAAAAAACAGCGAGACATTCCAGGGACCTCTTTCAGAAAGTTGAATGGTCCTTAAAGAAAAAAATCTGGGAAATTATGCTCTAGGCAACCTGTATCTTCTAGGAGAGACTACAGCAGAAAGAAAGTCCTACTTTTGGACCTAGTCCAGGAGTGTTGCAGTCTCTCTGTTGCTCAAGGGTGGCCATACCTGAATCTCAGTGGCAGAGGCAAGTATCCTGTGGTGCTTAAATGTAATGGATGCAGACATTTGGCTTCCTACTGCTACCTTCCAAACACTCATATTCATGAGCTTCTTTACTGTGCACTGGTACAAGTTGCCCAGAGAGATTGTGAGGTCTCCCTCACTGGAGATATTCAAGAATCATCTGGATGCAATTCTGTGCAGTGTGTTCTCGGATGACCTTGCTTGAGCAGGGAGGTTTGACCAGATGACCCCACCTCTAACCTGACCCATTCTGTGAGAGGGAGGAAAGCCCTGAGCAGGTAGAAGACAGGCTTAGGTTCATGAGTGCTCAAAAATGGCTGATAGCGCTCACAGGACTTGAGATAATCTGTGTGACTGTCAAGAAAAACAGTGACTGGAGAAGATGGGCAGAAAGGACATTTTCCTCAGACTGGCTTAATGCAGTCTTTGAGAAGATGAATGTGTTTGGAGGTAATGTGTTTTTCTGAGCAGGTTCCCGTGGGTAAACACAGGCATTGTTGGTTGCCCAGCATGAACTTGTGTTTATTCTGTACCTGGTTTAGCTAAGCTAGTTCTTCTTGGAAATGATTTCCAGCTCTTAGCAATTAGGAAGACAAATATTGTTCCCCTGCCTATTGCAAGCCTTGCAGGGTTCCCCCAGTTAGTCATTAAGCTGCTTATCACACTTTCTGTCAAACGCTGCCGTGATAAGCCTTCACGCTGTGTTCCACGGGTGGGGGTGGAACTGGTCAGGCCTCCTGTGCTGCAGGACTTATCTCTGGGCTGCCTTGCAAGCACCCCGATCAGCACAGCTCACTGTGGTCCGGCCCTGGAGCCGGGTCACTCACAGGCACAAATGGTGCCCATCCACTGCTTAGAGTCTGCACAGCATAGCAGGGGCTTTGTGGATGTCCTCTTGAGCCTGTGTTACAAATGATAGTTTGGATTCCTGAGAGCTGCGTGTCCAATGTTGCACAGAAACTGTGGGTATGGTATATTAGATTGGTGTTCCAGTTTGCTCAGTAACATCATTTTAGCAAGTTTTTTTATGCACTCATTCTAAACAAAAATTAGCACGATCACATTCCAGTACCAAACTGTAGGGTTACCAAACTCCATTCTTTGCTGTTAGGTGTGAAGTGGTAGCAATTCTGGTCTGCTTGTACTCCACCACCTTGAAGGTGTGTATTCCCTAGAGCTGCTGTTGCAGCATTTCTCTACAGGTAGCAGTGCACTGTCTTGAACTAATGGCAGAACAGATGGTCATGTTTGTTTCTATTCCAGTTGTACCTAGAGTGTTTTCTTAAAATGGTTTTTACCAAAAGCTTCCTTAGAAAAACAATCTTTGAAGTCTCAGTTTTTGTGCATGACTTTCCACTTAAGTTAGCTAAAAGCATGCAAGTAAGCTGGAGGTTATTTCAAAGTGAGATGTTTTCTGCAGAGCCATTTACCTCATGGACCTTCAGCATACAGCAGTGAAATGACCTTGCTTTTACACTATGTACTGTAAGATTTGTTACAGAAGCTCAAGGTTTTCTCTGATAATAACTGCTGGGTCATCCACAAAGGGCAGAGCAAAGGAGCAGAGAGGTTGAAAGTATAAACAAGACTGGATGGAAATCAACCTGCCTGATGCAAATAAGAGGGGAAGAAAACCTGTTTGGTCTGGTCAGATCAACATGTGGTGGCTTTGAAATTCAAGCAAACCTAAGCATCCCCCATTGGACCACCTGTTTACACAGAACAGGAAACTGTCGGGTTTTTTTCAGTTTGAAAAGGATTTTATCCTGCAGGAAGCAAGCACAATTCACAATGAACCAGTAATTTCCATTGCTTCTTGAGAAAGTAATAGCCCTGTACCTCCTAATTATTATTCCTTAAAAAGCCAAAAGTAAAAAGTAATCTGTTTTAGAGTATTACACTGGGCTAGCACTTGATAAATTTCTGGCAGAGACTTCTGAAAAGGTCTGTACTGAGTTAATGTCTTTCTGTTCCTAACAGGTGCAATTCAGATTGGGCACAGGAATTTTCTAACCATAAATATCTAGTGAAATGTTTTATTAGATCCTCATCCTGCCAGTTGAAAGAGTATTTATTATATTTATATTGTATTCGATCCTTGTCATTTCATATTATACAACAGGTAATCTTGAAACACATTTCTGTATTTTCTGTCCATGCACAAAACCTTGCTTTGTGGGTTGCATTTAATGCTATTCACTTGATTTTGTCTTAGACCCAGTAAAAAGAAAGGAGTGAGGTTTCCTGCTGTCCTCCTTGTTCCACTGTTTAAACTGAGACATTCAAATCCAAACATTTTATAGCATACCTAATATTGTCTGTGTGGTTTTGACCTGCTCATTGGCATTTGTGTCTAATAATAATGGTGCCTGAAGGTATCTAAACATTTCCCTTCATTTCAGCACATATTTGCCTACGTGTTTTTACATATTCATTGGCTAAGCTACTAATGCAGTGCTGTTGAATCTTTTTATCCTGTATGGGGTTTTTTTTCAATGAGAGCTTGAACTGTAGCTGAACTAAGCTGTGATAAAATTCAAATCCCTTAAAATCAAATTAATTTGATCGATGTAGTGAACTTTGCTTCTTAATATTTGGACTTGATTATCTTAAGGGTCTCTCCCAGCCTAAATGATTTTACAATTCTATGAAATAAGCATCATCAAGAAAAGGGCTTATTTCCCTTCATGTTTTTGCTGAGCTGCTCCATAAATTGGAAAGATTTCTGCTCCTGGGTGTTCTTCCTACCCCAGCCTCCACCATATGTACTTCCTCTGGTATGCTGGGTCATTCTGTTAGGAAATGTAGAGAGAGGAAGACATCAAATAGGTTTGGGAAAAATGTTTTTCCCCTCCTGCTGGCCAAGGCTGTTTGTTAGCTAATTTCCTGCTCAGAATGTGCTTGGTTGCTTCAGTTGCAGTGGTCTGTCAAAATTCAATGTCTCTTGTGATGTAAATGAGTGACTGAAAATTCCTTACACTCTCAGCAGTACTGGAGAAATGGTGTGCTATTAGCACTACATGCTAACTAGTAGGTGAATTAAGGTGGGTGAATGTAATGCTTAGCACATGTAGCTCATGGTCTGTTCTTTTTCTTCTTCATCCCCTCATGTTTAAGTACCTAACTGTATCTGGAAACACATCAGGCTGTTACAGCATTTAAGAGCATGTTCCTTATCCCTCTAATGCTCAGATCATTTTCTATTTGCAGTTTGAAGGGAGGAAGTACTGTGAACATGATTTCCAAATGCTTTTTGCTCCTTGCTGCCATCAGTGTGGTAAGTTTGAATTTAAGGTGAAATACTTACACTGATCACAAATGGGAGTATCACTGGAGGAAGATGTGCTGCCCTTGTGTCTGTTCTCTGGGAGGTGCTCATGTTCAGCCGAGCATCTGAACTTCAGGAATGAGCTAGACTTCAGAGAAACTGGGGAGTTGCTTTTTCCAAAGGTCATAAACCAGTAGGATTTAAAAACAAAATTTGCATTCTTTTAGTAAGTAATTTAGCTGTTGAGCCAGTGATCCAATGAACAGACCATTCATAAACTTCTCATTGTATACACCATTCATGGCTCCTGATTATTTATATCCATACATCTCTATGTGCTGACGTTTGTCCCTTTTCATGTAGCTGAAACCCTTCAACAAGACTTTGTCATCTGCTTTGACTCTTGTAACCCACCCGTGCTGTCCTACTTCACAGAAGCTGAGATAATGTTCATCATCTAGTGTTATAAGCAAGTGATGGGCAGCTGGGCCCCCACTGACTTTTTTGAACTGAATACCTTCCAGGTTTCAGTGTTTAACATCCATCCCACGTGATACTGAGGGCTGCTTTTTATTTGCCACTGTTGATGCAGACGTTTTGCATCTGCTGCGCTGTAATCACTTGCATATTTTCCTTTTCCCCTGTGTGTGACACATTTTGCTGGGCCAGAAATGGGAAGTCATTATTTGACTATTCCGTAAACTGCTGTGGAAACCCTTGTGTTTCTTTGGCAACTTTGGCAAGGTGCTAAAGCTTTAATTTATCTCAGTGAGGCCTTTCCTCTTGTGCTGGGAGGAGTTGGAACACCGGGGGAGAGGGAAGCAGATGTTATGGAACTATGAATTTAAGGCTGCAGATGTGAACAAGCAGGGGAAGAGGAAGAAATGAGTTGATGGCAACTTGTGAGGAGCTATGCTGCCTATCTCCAGGATTTCTCCTGCACAGTTGGTATAGCTACACCTTCTCCTATCCTCTCTCCTGGTACTGCCAGCTCCCTTAAAACCTTATCAAGGTTCTGCCCAGAGCTGAGTTTTCCCACTGCTTATACTTTATAAACACAGACAAAGTAAATGGGTCTGTTGTCAATGATGAGGCCTTGAGCATTCCTGACAGGTCTGGAGTCCATCGGATTTTGTTCTTGAAAAGCCAAGACTTCATGGGAATGCTGCAGAGTCGCATGCTGGATGGTATCAGCCACAGCAGTTCCCTGCCTGATCGCTCCCCTTTGGCAGCTCGTGGAGGTGTTCTCCAGAGCCAGAGCTCAGCCTCTGACAGCATTGGGAAGCTGAGCTCCCAACACATTTTGCACTGTTCAAAGCCCCTGGATACACTGTCCATCAGCATAGAGAACAACCAAGTCCCATGTGATGGACATCACTCCACTGCCTGTGCAGTACAGTCATATTGTGCATGCAGAACACCAGTTCTCACACTGTTTTTTTAATACTTTATGGGACAGGACTCCTTATGGTAGGCCAGACATTGTGTGTGTAGGATTGACTGTTCTGCAGCTTCGCTGCACCCCTGCATTTGGACTCCATGGGAGATTTTTACAGGAGGTCCACAGCCACCCAAGCTCAGTTCTGTTGTGCCTTGAGTATACAATACCTTCAAGGCTTGGTCCTAGTGGAGTAGGAACCACTGCTATGTACATGGCAAGTTAAATTTGTCATACTCTCAAAGAAAAGAAGGAGAAAGATGATTAGGAAACAAGAAAGCCCTTATTATACAAAGTACTCCATAAATTTCTTAACAGCTTAAGAAATAAGTAAAACCATTGCTGGACCAAAAAGGGATTATTGCAGAGAGAGGGTGGAGTGTGCATATAGAAGGACTTGTATGTAAAGAGCAGAAGGTTTTCCATCTGCAAAGATGTTTTCTTCTGACCCATAATAAAAAACAACAAACAAACCCAAATTCCAGTGTTTGGAATCAGAACTATGATATTGAAAGCAATGTGTCCTACCAGATTTTGGGGTAAGGAAAGGAACGATGATTGTAGTCATTGTAGTGATTCATTTGTGGGTTACTTTTATGTCTAGTATGGTATTTTATGTCCTGGTGTTGTGTTTCTCACAGGCGAGTTCATTATTGGTCGTGTTATTAAAGCCATGAACAATAGCTGGCATCCAGACTGCTTCTGCTGTGATATCTGCCAAGTAGTATTGGCTGATATTGGATTCGTCAAGAATGCTGGCAGGTAAATCTCCACCCTTCCTTTTGTTAACTAATTGTAAATTAAATGAACTAATAGTGGGACTGAGAGGTTTTGGTTCCTGAAGCTTTCCCACTTGGATGGAGCAACTGAGGTATTTTCTGTGAGAAGGTCTGAGAGTGCATCCCAAAACCAAGAATGGGTATCTTAAAATATTAACATTTTACCTACTTCAATATTAAGTTTCATGGCAAACATTTTCTTTACCCAGTGACCTTTTGGGGTCATTGTTATATGTAATGAGAGACAAAACATTCAGATACAGAAGCATTGTCTTTTTTTTTTCTTATAAAAATGTTTACTTTCTTTTTCCAACTTGGTTCTCCAATTTTGGACTAGTTTGGCACCTTATTTACTATTAATTACTTAACATTTAGTAGGATCCTTTACAGAGTAGGATATTTTTGCCAGCTAGGATCAAAAGAATGTTTTACAAGTGGATTATATGGCCATTGCCTTCTTATGAATAATACAATATACAGAATTATCTATAGAAGTAGGACCTGTGTGCTCATCCCAATTCCAATCGAAATTTTTAAGATTTTGAAAGTAAAACATTGATCAATGAGAATCTATTATGAACTTCATTTTCTGTGTCTCAACACAGCTTTAACTCAGCTGAGCTGAAGAAAGCATACTCCTGTGGTGACAGACAATTAAATGAACTTGAACTTGAACTTGAATTAAATGCTCTGAACTTGGGCAATCATCTTGGTGCTTTGAACTTGGTTTGCCTTAGCAAGGAAGCGCGAAAAAAGAGCTGATTGAAATGAGGTTCTGAGAGATTTTTGGTTTATATTTTGCTCTCTAGTACCTGGTAGCAACTTACCTCTCTTTTTTTATGCCGTTTCAGACATCTCTGCCGTCCTTGCCATAACAGGGAAAAAGCCAGAGGCCTGGGAAAGTACATTTGCCAGAAGTGTCATGCCATTATTGATGAACAGCCACTCATATTCAAAAATGATCCTTATCATCCTGATCATTTCAACTGTGCAAACTGCGGGTAACCTGAGTTCTGCAAAGGGAAACAGGAAAATGCTGGGTTTATTTGCTTCATCAGTTTAAAGGGAAAATTTGTCCTGTACAACTGACAAAAAGGGGTGGGGTTTGTACTTCTTGTGGCCAGATATGTGTTACTGCTTTTGGTTTGGTGGGGCTCAAACAGCAGCTGATCTGCTGGGGACTAAAGAAAGATTAGACTCTGCAGGACAAGGCAGTACCTTACAAAACACAAAGTATCAACACAGATACCATTTCTACAGTAGTGAAATTATAGCTCAGTATTCTGCTAGGAGGGGAAGAGAAGTGATTCTTTTTTGTTGCTTGAATTACTATCTTGCCTATGGGGTTTTTTAGTTCAATAGCGTCCAAACTTTGTTCTCTCTTTTTAAAGCCTGCCTTTTTTAGAAGCCTTTTCCCATCTCATTTTATCATCATCTGCAACTGCAGCACATGAAACTGCACATTTCTGCATCCTGTACTGATGCAGAGATGAAGGATAAGCATTGGAGCATGGAAGCACTGTAGGACATGGCATGGATTCTTAGTTGTTAATTTCTGCTGCAAAGGAAACTACTATTCCAGTGCCATAGTGAAGGCTGATTTGAGTAACAGTATGTAGTGTTATATCAGTGGCAAACAGTTGAGAGTATTTGTGACTACAGTCACTTTTAAGGTGTAGCTGTACTTAGTATCTAGCCATGCAAACTACTAAAAGGTAGAGTTTATAAGATTCTGCAATTGGAAATAAATAAGCCTAGCTCATGTGGGTCTGTAGTTCTCTTTCTCTGAAGTTTGATACAGGGAAAATGTAACTAGATGTAGAGGACTACATTTTACTTTCAGTTGCAGTTATGCAAATCTAAAATAAATTGGTGATAAGTGCCAGAATATAAACCAAACATCTGCAGCTTTCACACACAGATTTGTGCTGCTCAAGCAGAATGACAATAGCTCAGTAGCTGTTTCCAGAGAGACTCAGTGCATCTCGCTTTGCACGCTGTTCTCAGTTTACTGTGATCAGGCTTGAACTGTGTTGAACTATGTTATATTCAATGCTGCTGCATTACTATTGTAAAAATATAACTTCTAAAGCAAATGCTAAATTTGTCTTTCACTTCAGTTTTCACTTGTGAGTAGAAACTCTCACAAGTTGACATTTTTGAGTGCCTTTATTCATGCTCTCAATTCATTAACTTCTAAACAGGAAGGAACTTACTGCTGATGCTCGTGAGCTGAAAGGAGAACTCTACTGCTTACCCTGCCATGACAAAATGGGTGTCCCCATCTGTGGGGCTTGTAGGAGACCAATTGAAGGCCGTGTGGTGAATGCTATGGGCAAACAATGGCATGTGGAGGTAAACATCAGATGCTATACAATCTCTCTTACAAGTGTAAACCTTAGCATATCTATCTGTGATTTTGCTGATCAGTTTCAATGAAAGGATTCTCAAAGTTTGCAGCAGTGATTATAATGCCTTCTCCAAATCCCTCTTCAACCTTACTGTGGCTGGTCTTTCACTGTGAAACAGGAGTCATTTCCCACCTTACAGAGAGCCTTGACTGTCAAACTAGAATCAGTAATCAAAGGAAGTATGGCAAGGTCCTTACAAAAGAAAGTTTCAGAGCTCAAAGCAGTACACGTGGAAAGGCAGTCAAATCTGTGGCAACCATGTTACTAAGCATGATAATACCCTTATGTCTTCCACAGTCACCTGCTACGTATATATTTCTTTAACAGTTCACATAAGAGTTCATATTTCAAGGCCACATACAAGATTTAGTTCCACATCTTCCATTTTAATTAGATGAATTGTTAATTCCTTCTGTTGTTTTGAAAATCTCCTCTAGGAAATGCTTTCTTGACAAGGGTATAGTGATAATACAAATTATTAAATAACTCTTAATTCCATTCATTGATAAAAAATGAGAATCCATTGCTTGATTTTGTTTTGTAACTTTTGGATTGAAATGTTGAAGACATCAAAAGAAATATTATTTTAGTGGTCTAAATGTAAAAACAAAAGTTTTAACTCTGCTTCTCAAGATGGCTCAGTAGACTTCAGCCATGCTGAAGTAGTGGACATGATTAGTTTGCTTTCCAGAAAAAATAAAAGAAAAAAAAATTAACTGTCATTTTCTTTGTAGCATTTTGTTTGTGCAAAATGTGAAAAGCCATTCCTGGGTCATCGTCACTATGAGAGAAAAGGCTTGGCGTATTGTGAAACCCACTACAATCAGGTATGGTTACGTATTTTTAAAAATGGCATTAATCGGTAAACTCACAAATTGGTTTTATTATATAGAGATGTAAAACCATGAACATTCTTCTGTCTTGTTAAAGGCACCGGTGGGTGTGGCAGCAGTTCGCATATGTTCTGTTGCATTTAATTTATACAGGTTTCCCTATTCATCTGTGTGGCATTAAAATAGAAAACTGCAGGTATTTTACAAAGGCTGGCCAGGACAATCAGTATCAAGTTGTTCTTCAAGCTTAGTGGTACTTAAGTAGAGCTGTTAGGGGCTTTGACGTGTCTGTGGATCAGAGCAGCTAATGACAACTAATCTCTCCTAAGGAACTGAAGAAGATTTGCCACTCACTAACTGCATTTGGAGGCCCCAGTGAGTGGCATGGGTTTCCCTGCAGCTGCTGCTCTAAGACACTGTGTGTTGATATATGCTGTTGCTCAGTCATTAATTAGGCTGATAAAGACTTCCAAGACTAAATTTGTCAGAAGACACCCTCTAGTGACCACTTGCATTTATGTAGAAGTCACATGTGGCAGTACCACCCCTCTCCAGGCACCCTTGGATGCACAGACATACTGTTCTTTGGAAGACATCTGTGTCACGTCACATTCAGCTCCCTTGCTTACATAAACACTTGAGGAGAGGCTACACTTGGGAGTTGTATGGCATCTGCTAATTACAGAGGGATTCTGAGTTGGTCATTAGTGATGAAGGGCTGATGATTGCTGCTGGCACACTTGCACACTGTGAATGCTGTGACGTTCACAGTAATAGTGCTGCAGCTGGGATGGGCCAAGTCCATACACCAGACAAGAGCCGTATGTGGAGTGGATGTCTTTTGCTAGGTTAACTACTACAGTTAGAAAAAAATGAAGTTTTTTGCACTCTTTATATTGTGGACAAATGTTAAGCCTGGAAAAAGAATTAATATTTTTGTCAGAAATTTTCCTTTTTTTTAAATAAAGATAAAATTTTCATATAGTTACAGTAATACATTTAGTCATGCATGTAAGTCCAAATGTTACATTTTCTGATTAGTAACAATATGTATAAGACAACAATTGCTGTATTTCAAATCTTCAGCATTAGAGAAATCTTGAAACAAAACGAAGTGTGTACTGATAAAGAATCAAAGGTAGATAAATGTTTTCATCTTTAATATTATCAAGACTTTTTGTGATGAGAGGATGCAGAGTTAATTGGAAAACGAAACCAGACTTGCCAGCATTGTCTTCATTTCACTGGAATAAACAGGGAAGCAATTGTGCCTATCAGCTGAAATATAGTTGTTTTGCTAGTTTGATAAGTTACCCTCAATAAAATCATTACATTAAAAATTTATTACTTCTCTTTCCTCTTCAGCTGTTTGGTGATGTTTGTTTCCATTGCAACCGTGTGATTGAAGGAGATGGTAAGCACTTTTTTGTTTCCTTAATGTTTCTTTTTGATAGAAGTTCCCCTTAAAAGTGAAAATAAGGGGGGAGCAGCCTGGTTTTCATAAACAAAAACAGATGTTCTCTTGACCAGAAATTAAATTAGAGCTGATTAGTCAGAGACCAAATGGCAGGAAAACCTACCATCATTTCATGATGGTAGAAGAGCACCCCATGGCCAAAGAGAACTGTGAAATTCCTTGGTGACATGCAGAGGCCAGGGATGCTGGAAGATGCTCAGAAATGGCTTCCTGCCACACCACCTTCAAAATAGAACACATGCAAGGGTGAGAAGGAGCATACAAGCATCCCCATCTCCATGAATCTGTGGATCATGAGCCAACTTTGAAAAAATACTTAGATACTGAAAGACATAGGTGGGCCCTATTAGGAATTTTTTTAAAATGCCATGTTCCCATTATGTCAGTTTGAATCCTGGAGATGTTTACCCATCTATTGCAAGCACCTGTCCTTTGAAAATCTAGGCTTGTGATAATTCCACAAAACCAGGAGGGATCATACTTGCAAATATATGTCCTGTAAAGGCAGAACTGCAAGTAATTTGTTTTGTTATTGTTTGGCTGAGGTTTTTTGGGAGAAGGGGGTGGGTTTGAAGTTTTGGGGTTTTTTTATATAACTAGCTCTGATAAAGTGCCAAAAGCAAATTATTCTACCTGAAATAATGTGACATTATGTGCCTATTTACCCCATCCAAAGTAAATACTATGTTAGCCTCATCTAAGCCAAAGGCATTAGCAAAGCAGGAGAAAGCTTCTAGCATTCAAAAAGAGGCATAAACTAGTTTATAGTCATGTAACTATAGGGTAAGACATACATGCTGTAGATGTGCTTTCCCTACACTTCTGGACTGCACTATGCCTGCAGAATGATAATCAAAAATGCTTTAGAGGAAAGAGTCCTTATTTTCAGGAAAATTCTACTGAAATGAGCAGAAATGGGACTTTTCTGGTAACTGCATCTCTGTATAATTCTAACCTTTCACCATATAGTCCAATACCCATATTGTAGGTTTTGGTCTCTGAACTGAAAATAATACTGAGTATACTCTAATTTCTTTATTTTCAGTATATGTCTTCAAATACATTTATTCTTTCATTTCTACACACGAATTTTGAGTCAGCTGTCACAAATTTGGTATCCAGTATTGTTCTCTGTCAGGTGAAACAAATATCTGTAGCAGCAGTTTTTCAGGAGGGTCTCTGTGACTCCATTACTGAGGTTGCTTGGGAGCAAAGACTTTCACCTGTCTGGTATTATTCTGGAAAATAGTGGACATAACTTGGCCTATAGTGCAGGAAAAACCCTCTGCATGACAATGCTTTGGTTCTCATTGTTGTTGACAAAATACTGTGAGAAAAACATTGAGAGATCGAGTGAGAAAAACATTATAAGAAAAATATTGTCCTGCATTCTCTAACTTAGGAAAATTTCGGCTGGGAAAACTGGAAAACTGTACTGAAAGAGAGAAAGGACAGGAACTGTATTTACCTACAGAACAAATAGGAAATAGTTACTTTCTCTTCAAAGCAAAGAATAAAAAGAGTCCATTTTTTTTCACCTTGGTAATGGTTTACATTATTCTCTTCAGCTGGCCAAGTGCAACTGTTGATTGCCGGGCAGTCTGAACTGGAGCTGAGAAATGAAACTGAATAAAAACATAAACACAAATGTGCTGCATTGCTTATCAGCTGGAAGCATTTCCTGATTAAGTTGGAACCTGGCCTCACAGAACCATTGCCTGAGATCAGCTGGATATGAGATGAAGTGGAAGCGAAAAACAGGAGGCAGAAATAGGTTAAGCTGGTCTTGCCTCAGAGGCAACTGTATCAATGCTTCACAGTCCTGTTTCACTGCACTCTAAAAAATGTGCCTCGCCAGCCTGGCCATCTTATTGTTACAGTCCTTAATACTTGATACAAAAATCAATGACTCTTCTTCACACCTCATGAATATGTAAGCTTAAAATCTTTGTAATCACTGTTTTTTTATTGTTAAGGCTGATGATTTCTTTTTTCCCCATCTGCCTAGTTGTGTCTGCTCTGAATAAGGCATGGTGTGTGAACTGTTTCGCTTGTTCAACTTGCAACACTAAGTTAACCCTCAAGTAAGTTTATGGATAAGTGCGATGTCTTCAGCATATATCAGTAGTTCTCTTCAAAGCATAGATGTTGCTATAGTGTAGCTGTTACTGTATGAAAAACATGTAAGCAGCATTGAGGAAATAAGTGCCTCTTTCTTCCTCTTGCTCCATTTAGTACTTTCCATCTCTTTCAGCTGTCTCTTCAGTCTTCCTTCAGTTAGTCTTCCTAACTCTTCTCCTTTTCCATCCTTTATTTTTTCTTGTTTAACTCTAAAGGGATAAGTTTGTTGAAATTGATCTAAAACCTGTCTGCAAACACTGTTATGAGAAAATGCCAGATGAATTTAAGCGACGACTTGCCAAACGGGAACGTGAAGCAAAGGATAAAGAGAAGCAGAAAAAGAAAAAGCCAATCTGTTTGTAAACTTCTTTTCCTTCTTACGGCCACCTCGGCTCCTTTCTTCTTTGGTTAGTCCAAAGGATGCTTTTTTTGGCACTTTTGCATGAACTTATGGCAGTCAAAACCAAAACATCTTTCACGCAACTGTAGCTTGAAATACTAACTTGTTATTCCATTATCTTTAGTTCACAGGTTTGAAAGGCTTTCTAAATTACACAGTTAATAAATATGGGCTTTTGGGTAAAATCTGCATAACTTAACAGGGTATTATAAACACTGTCTACAGTGTATATAACTCGTAAAAGTAACTTAATGTATTTGTATAAATTAGGGGGTTAATTTTTTGCTTGTGCATGTTTAATAGGAGATGGTTTTTTAAACTCTTTTTTTCACTGTCTCATCTGCTAAAACTTAGTCTGTTTCTTTTGCTTTGTTGTTTTAGGAATAAATTTGTTGAGTTTGATATGAAGCCTGTCTGCAAAAAGTGTTACGAGAAGTTTCCTCTAGAGCTGAAGAAAAGACTGAAGAAATTAGCTGAAACCTTGGGAAGGAAGTAAAGACGTCACCTGCTCTCTTCTTCCTTTGTAAAAATCTTACAGATACTCCTTGAGTGGGGGGAGAGGGGAGTTGCTGCTTTGAGGCTGCAGTCAGACAACAAATGCTGATGCATGCCTTCTATCAACCCAAATATATTAAGATTCTGTGTTCTCTACACATGTATGCCTACTTGTTGACAAACAGACCATATTTCTAAAATAAATACGAGCTCACCTGGGAGATTTCTGAGCAATAATGCCATTGTACTGATGCAGGTGGCCCATTCTGTACACTAATTCTCTGTGGAACTCTTCAGAGAGAGAAAATTTGCTTGTGAACAGTACCTGTGAAAACAAACTTTGCAAATGTGCCCAACTTTAGGGACGTGTATTGTCATTTATGTTAGTGAGAGTATTGAACTTCGTATTAAGCATGCAGATAAAACTTGCCCAGTTCAAGTGATTTGGGCAGGAAATCAGTATACTTTGCCTCATGGAAAAATTCACAATTGGATTTCAGGCCATCTTGTTTCAGATGGTTCAAAAACCATCAGATTTCTAAATATAGCTACTGTAAAAATGACATACATAAAATGATAAAAATTATAGATTATGCTTACATGATGAATGTTTCTACATCAGGCTTAGCATGAGATACTTATATAAAAATGTATTCCTATTGCAAGAAATGAGCATACTCAGAACTACTTGAATTTTGCTATATTCCACTTAACACATTAACTTCTTTATATGCTTTTGCATTCTATTTACTTTTTGTGCCTTATTCTGCTGGACCATACATAACAGTGTACCATTAAATATATATAGTTTTATATTTTATTTCATATTTTTATGCAGAAACTATACAGAAGGTATTTTCAAAAGATAACATACTTTGCCTTAATTATACAGGATGCAAGAAGTATTTTATTTGAAATGTGAACATCTGCATTTATAATTTAGCTTATAGACTTCAATGATTTTCAGAACAATACTGAAAATGTATTTCAATTAACTGGCAATATTAGTTTTACACCTCTGAGTGTAAATATGCAAGGTTTGATCCTGCTAGGATCTACTTCTTTAGCCATCCTCAAGGACTGAGCTTACAAATAATCAAAATTCTTTATAACGTAGGTTTAATTGTTTTATACTATTGAGTTCTGTCCATGCTAATTTGTTTTATTTTTCCCTTACTTATAGAAAATACAGCTACTTAGGTCTTCTTGATGGTACGAAGTATGCAAACATTTTTTTACTTTTGTACATTAGTGACTTAAACAGATTTTATGTAGTTACATAACAGGAAGTAACTTTTTCTTTCCTGTTTATGAAAAATTAGTTACTTTAAAACATCTGCTTTCTTGTGTCATCAATAAAGGCCATGTTATTAAACCTTTTATTGCCTCTCTGAAATAAATGTTTGAGATGGGTGGGAAAGCAGTAAGGCTGTCTTGGATCTCTATGTAAATACTTCCTTATTACCCTGATTTAAAGGAGACATTCCTTTCCTAAAGGCATATGTCTGTACATAATTCTAAGGTTCATTAAAGAAACCACAGTTAGTTTCATAAAGAATAGCTTGATTTCTCTGGATATCTTCTGAATTGGCAAAGTCACTAGATTTTTCCTAAAGAAAGTATCTTGTTTGAGTGTAAAACACACCCTCCTGTTAACTTTCTCTCTCCTGTTTTCACTGAAAACTGTCCCCCAAACTTCCAGATTATTGGTAGGTAGGGTATTTTTTTACTATCTTATATAACTGTTGAATGTCATAACATTTATGAATGTAATCCCTGACCCTGTTGGAAGATTATGAAAGCTTAAAATGTCCTCAAAAATTGTTTCCTTACCTAGCACTGTAGCCCTGTTGGAATTTTGGACTGTGCCATGGATTCAGTAGAGCACACTTTGCTTCCTCCTGAAGTTATAACTGACTTGTAGGTTTTCATGTTACACCGACTGCACATCTCTTCCTTCAGCCCATTTGTGCCCAGGCTTACTGCTCAGAATTGGGAAGGGTCACCAGCTCCAAAGCTAAATGGCAAGACTGGCTCATACCCACATTGCTCAGGGTTACAGCCATCTGCAGCACAGTGACCTCAGATTTCCTTTCCACTCTGGTGGCTCCTGGGGCCTGACACAGGCTGGATTTTCCCATTTCCAAGTTCCTGATGGTGAACGCTGTGCTACAGTTCACCAAGGCAGCACCTTCTGTTTCATGAACTCCAGGTTTGTGTATGTCAGACCTCACGACGTAGCACTTAAGAGCATCTGAGGGTACTTGAGGGTTCAAAGCCTAAAGAAGCACGGAAAAAAGTTGGTTGGAAGGGACCACTAGAGATCAGCTAGGCCAGCTATCTGCTCAGAGTGGGTCTAACTTCAGAGTTGCATCAGTGCATAAGGTCTTGCTTGGCCAAACTGAACATCACCATGCAAGGAGATTTCACAGGCCTTTGTGAATAGTGTGTTCCAGTACTTCATCGCCCTTAAAAATTATACTACTGGAGTAGTACTACTGGGGTGAAAATTTTACTACTGGAGTCCTATCTCAAGGGCAGAGTTCCCCAAATCCACACTGCTCTCTTGGGAGCTGTCTTTGGCATGAACTGTCATTGGTATAATAACCCTGGACATTGTCATGAAGAGGATTAGTTAAAAGCTGTTGCAAAAGAGAGCCAGGGAGCAAGCTAGCAATTAGGCATCCTGGACAATTACACATCTGGTGTTGAAGCTCATTTCCTGGCCCAAAGTATTATAGATATTTTATGTAGCTGCACATAGTCTCCTAAAAGAGGCAGAGCCCAGTACTGTTTTTCTACCCACGACCCCTGTAAGGTCTGTCAAGGGGTCTTGTGAGCCTGGCACTTGGGAACGGATGCCTCAGAAGCTTTGTCCCTTTCTGCTGCATGGATCAATTATGCATGGGCAAGAGAGGTTCCTTTTGCAAGCCTGGTGGGCTAACAGTAGGGAGCAGCCAGAAAGCCCAGTGGATGTCGATGTAGGGGGAAGAGCTGAGCCTGAAGCCTTCCTGGTGCTGGCAGTGGCCGGCCCTGTGCTCATTTCCGATGGACCGGCAAGGCAGTGAGTCAGGTGGCAGGGACAGCTCTCGAGGCAATGCTGTCCTGCCCACTGCTGCGGCCACCGTAAGGGGTGCCACGTCCACAGCGATGGGTGAGACAGTGACCAGTGCCAATATGAAGGCAATTTCCCATTGCCTCCCCATCAGCTGCAGTACAGTAATATTCTCCAGCAAGTCAAGTAAACTCCGATGTTCTCCTCTGCACCAGCACCAACACTTCTATGAGTTAGCCTGGCAGGTGCAGATAATAAATTGTTTAATAATCTCAGCTGCAGGCACACCATTAAAAAGTACAGAGAAAAAAAGTTCTTTGTTTGTTTGTTTGTTTGTTTTTGTGGGATTAAATCCAGTATCTAAATAAATCACCATTAACAGAAGAAAGAATAAAAGAGAGGATTAATTCTTTCAGTCAGGGTCTTACATGGATGTTCCTGGTCTTAAAGAACAAGTTGGCAATGTTTTCTTATTTTTCCTACAAAGAGGGTAAGAGCTGTGAGACTGTCAGTATGTTTTAGGTGTAGCTGGAATCCTTTGATTGTCAATGGGTTGTTTGAGATTGAGAACTGGAGAAATTTTTAATTACACTTCTTCAGAGACATGGTCCAGGTGCCTCATTTTGACCAAAGCATCTGAACTGGCAGGAAAGATGGCTAATTCCAGTGAGCAGAATTGGAGGCGTCCTCCTGGGAACTTCACCACAGGGCTCATCCTCAAGCCACCAAACCTGTCAAACTACAACTCACAAATCTGTCCTGCCTTGAGGGTTGCTGGTCCATCTTTTAGCTCATGTTCCCAGCTGTGTTTTAGAGCTTAATTGCTAAGCTCTATTAATTATATTATCCACAGTGCCTGGAAAAAAGGTTTCTCACCAGAGCTGCTACAATATTTGGAAACTAATTTTCTAGAGCATTGGATCTCAGTAAGAAGGCCCTTATGCTTACAGATTAAATTTATAGTTGCTCTGAACCACAAAGTATAGAATCATAGACTATTACAGGTTGGAAGGAACCTTAAAGGTCTAGTCCCAAGCCTCTGCCATGGGGGACACTTCCCACTAGGCCAGATTTCTCAGAGCTCCATCCAACCCGGCCTTGAAAACTGCCTGGGATGGGCACCCACAGCCCCTTCGGGCAACCTGTGCCAGTGCTTCACTGCCATCACAGTGCAGAATTTCTTCCTTGTGTCTAACATAGATTGCCCCTCTTTTAATTGTAGCCATTACTCCTTGTCCTATCAGTACAGTTCCGGACCGAGTCCCTCTCCTGCTCCCCTGTAGGCCCCTCGGATGCTGGGAGGTTGCTATGAGAGGTTCTCCATGGACCCTTCTCGTCTCCAACTGCACAGCGCCAACTGCCTCTCTGTCTTTGTAGGGGGATCCTCCAGTCTCCCGTCAGCTTCGGGTCTCTTCTCTGCACTTGCTCCAACAGCTCCACGTCCTTCTTATGGTGAGGGTGCCAGAACTATTAATTAGCTTTAGGGAAAAAATTTATTATCTATCTATCTATCTATCTATCTATCTATCTATCTATCTATCTATCTATCCATCTATCTACCTATATATACACACACATATATAGTATATTATGTAGTTGATAAATATATTATCACCATATATATTTTTATATATTACTGAGGTGAGTTTACTATAGTTTTAGGTGACAAGATGCTAAAACCTGCTTTCTCACAATTTTCCATGACGGATTCTCTACCCGTGCTTCCTCCCCCTCCCCCCGTGCGCTTGCGCAGACGCGGCCAGGCCCCGCCCCCGGGCCGTTGATTTGGGGGCGGGAGCGGGGCACGCGCCGGGGCTGCGCGCGCCGCACGGCTGAGCGGGAACTTGCGTAACGCGCGGCGGCCGCGGCGCTCGTGCGCTTCCTCCCGCTGCCCTCCTCCTTCCCCTCCGCAGGCGCCGGGCCAAGGCCGCCGGGCCGGCCGGGGAGGCGCCTTCCGCCGCCACTGAGGCCGGGCGCGGCCTCCGCCGCCGCGGCGGCGCCATGATGAGGCGGACGAAGCCCGAGGTGGAGCGCTACGTCGCCTCCTTGCAGGCCGCGGCTCGGTCCCCCAGAGAGGTAAGCGCGGCCTGGCGTTGCCCGCCCTCGCCGGGCCCGGTGAGCGCTGCGGCCGCTCCGTGCGGCCGGTGTGGGCCCCATCCCGCGCCCGCCCCGCGCGGGCTGAGGCTCCGCCGGCCCCCGCGCCGCGGGGAGGCCTCGCTGCCCACGGCCGGGGGCGGCTGCGCTCGCTGCCCCTGCGCTGCTGGGCTGGGGGGGCTGCTCTCCGCGGGCTGCCCGCGCCGAGCTCGGCGTTGGGGCTTGGTCTGCTTGGCCCGGCCTCGTCCGTGGCGGTGAGCGGAGAAAGGATCCCTCTCTGGAGGGATGTCTTTCTGGAGACACTCAAACCCCGCCTGGATGCGCCTGTATCACCTACCCTAGGTGACCGAGCCCTGGCAGGGTGTTGGACTAGATGATCTTCAGAGGTCTTTTCCATTCCTGACTATTCTGATATTCTGTGAGTTACGGTGTCTTGGAGTATTTCTGAACGCGTAATTACTCAGGATCTTTGCAAGTCGAGTGATGTAGGGGAAGCTGAGGAAGGGCCAAAGGGTTTCGTGTACTGGAGGTGCTTTCCCTGACTGGGAACAGTGGTTTACTAGAGCTGTGCACCTGTACTTTACAACTCCTAAGCCCTAATGTAATTTCAAAGAGTCCACTGGTTCTGGGAGTACAGACTTCCTCAATTTTGTGAGCGTTTAGTTCTTGTGTTTCCCGAGTTTCGTTTCTCAGAAAAAGATTCCTGAGTTTCGTTTTCTCAGAAGAATCTAAACGAGGAACACGCGAAGCATTTTCAGTTTTATGTTTTGTGTCACTAGTTTTATTTTCTTTGTATCAGTATTAGAAGAGGAGAAACAGGAAGAAAATAATCTTTCTGTTGTATTTTAGTTGCTGGCCAGAAAGTTGAGGATCTCTGCATAACTCGTTACCATTTTTCATTATATCTGGAAAAGGATCACAGTCTGATGCAATTCATGGGAGCTGTTTAATCCTGAAAGATCCTGTTCTCCTGCTCTTGAATTGATATTTTTTTAGAATATTCAGCACTGTGTTGTACAGTATGAATACATCCATGCTCACCATTATGCAGTAGGGCCTTTATGCAGGCCTTATGTACATCATCATCATCATCATCATCATCTGTATCTTTCCCAACAGCAACGAAGTTGTTCTGTGGCTTAATTGATTTGAGTGCTGTTTAGAGCAGGCAATGTCAAGGGCATGACTCTCAGAATCATAGGTGCTCTTTAATTGTTTTGATATTCCTGCTGAACTCAACAACAAAATAAATCCTCTCCTCTCGTGCTTAAGACTAACTGGTGCATATTTACTTGTTTAATTTTTATTTAAATAAGTAATGCTTACAGCTAATTGTTTAAGGACAGTCACTGGTGGAGAATGTTACTGATTTTCCTGTTGTGTTGATTTAAGGAGGGGTTGCTTATAAGGCTGCAAAGCATTTATTTTGAGGTTTCTTTTCATCCATGTTTAAAAGAAGATGCCAAATGCAGCTCCATTCTGACATACTTCAGTTTCCCTTTTATAACAGGCTTCAAAAATACAGTCTGGAAACGAGGTATCCTAGGAGGCCTGCTTTAATTTTTAACTGCTTCTTAAGATTTTGCATGAATAACAGTGGTGAGGGAGGGAGACTTATAATTCAAGTGTTTTCAGAATGCACACACTTGTTTGGAATCATAGATGTAACTAGCTCCAATATTTCTTTATTCAAAAGCAAAATTGTTTTTGAACTGATATAGAGAGCTAAAGCTTTAAATTTGTCTGGTTTACTTCTACCTTTTTGCTTCTAACTTTGTCCGTTTTTTAACTCACTCCTTTCACATTTCCTCTTGATCATGATTCTGCCACCTTGGCTTCTTTGTTACTTTCATGTTCTAGCTCCCAAAAATACCTTTGGAGATGTTTCACCTCCTCCTCATAGGGTGTGTATGTTAAAGTTATTTTAGTCAGAAATAAACTACTGAATAAGTGCATTTCTTACCCAAACTGAGAATGACTTAAGGAAAAGTTGCTTTTTCCTCAGGTATACTTAAACATAAGTGTCCAGTGACAGTACACTACAGTAGGGCTAAATGGCAGATCTCTCTTGGTTTGTAGAATATCTTTTTTCCTTGCTACATTGCAAAGGAATAAACTAAATGTAGGTGACCCTATTCTTCCACTGCCTTTAATGAGTGGTGTATGAAATATCACATGTATAAAGGCTTGTAAGGCTTGTTCTGATCTTGTAATCTCTATCTTCGTAGTAGACTTTTTATAGTAAAAACTTCTATTCTTTTCCTTCTTAACTTACATCCTTCAGAAACTAACCCTTATGTAAGATGAGTGCATTTAAGCTGATAATGAATTGTCAAATTCTGTCACTTCACTATTAGGCATTGCTGAAAAGAAAAGTCACTTGTTAGGGAATTACTTTTGAAGTACCAAATGTCTAAAGTGTGTTTGTCGTGTTTTTTCTCCTTCAGAAATCGATGAAAGGATTCCTCTTTGCTAAGCTGTATTTTGAAATAAAAGAATATGAACTTGCTAAAAGGTAACATGCATTGATGGACGTTTGTTTTTTTGTTCTCTAAAGTGTAAAAGAAAAGCTATGTTTCTGTGAAATAGACTAGAGGAACCAAGATGAGTATCATGTTGACACTGAGTGCTATTTAGACCTTTGTAAAACAATAATTTAAAGAAGATAAGTTGTGTGGTACTGAAAAGACTTACCAGGCTGAATTGGCTGGATTTCTGCTCATTTTGTTAAGTAGTTCTTACCATTTCAACAAACTCCTGCTTTTGTGCTTTTAATCAACAGAAATACTGGCTGGTGAGTTAGTAGTGTTTGTACAGGTATAAACCATATTGCTCCTTGCTTAAAGGTCCTGACAGTGTCTGGAACAGAATGTGTCTATACTTCTGTGGTCTGGCCAAAGCATCTAGAACAAAATACGTGTATCCTGTATGGCAGATAAAGTTGCCAGTAGAGCTTGGGTGGGAGGGGGAGTTGTTAGTGAAAAATATTGGTCAAGTAACTGACTTTTTTTCTACTTCATAGATACATATCTACATACCTCAATGTACAAGAGAGGGATCCCAAAGCACACAGATTTCTTGGACAAATTTATGAAGCTGAGGATAACATAGAAAAAGCTTTTGGGTGTTACAAGGTGAGTACTACATTCACCCCTAATGTTCTGCTTTATTCACTTATAAATGGATTTCTGAAATCCTTCTGTGGCTGAACATTCTCAAACCCATAGAGGAAAACATCCTCCTGGGAAAACTGTGTCATACACGTTTGACAATGGAAAGCATGTGAAGCACTACAGAGAGGATTCTTCACTTGATGTTGCTTGCTTCTGTAGTATATTTTGAAGTTGCTTCTTTGTTTTTTTTCTTCTGGACTTGATCTTTGTACTACCACTGTTAAGTTCTCCCCAAGTCATGCATTGCCTCTTGGACTACTGTTGTAGAATCCTGTAATGCAAACTGTGATGACAACTGGAGTTGTCATCAACTAGAAGACTGTAGGCTTACTGTGGGGTTTTGTTTGGTTGGTTGGTTTTGAAGAGGGCAGGTGCAGAAGGGAGGGACAAATCTTAATTTTGATTAGGCAAGCAGATAAATGTCTAATTTCCAGTTGAGTTGCCTTTGTTCTGGTCTCGGAGAGAAAGATTGCTCAGACATCTGGCCAATACAACTCTGTGTATGAAGTACTACCACAGTTCTTAAATTCTGTCTTATTTTTTTTTAAATTTTACACCTGGCTAGACTAGAGGTCCTTATAGTCCTGCTGTACAAGTGTATAGCAGTAGCTAGTGATAGATTCAGAGGAAACTGTTTACATTTTGTCTGTTATGCTTTCCTGAATTTCAGCAGTTCTCTTTGGGTGCTGTAAACTAGTGGTGGCGTGTAGAAAGGCTTTTCTTCCATATTCTGTATTTATAGATTTAACTAATCTGAATAGCTTGGTGTGTTTGTGGGGGTGCAACTCTTACCTGCTCTACATGGATCATAAGTTAAAGTTGCTCTTTTTTTTTTGACTCCTGTGTCTACATGGGGAAAAACAGCGTTCTGTGGAGTTGAACCCAACACAGAAAGATCTTGTACTGAAGATTGCCGAGTTACTATGCAATAATGACATCACTGATGGAAGAGCAAAATACTGGGTTGACAGAGCTGCTAAGCTCTTTCCTGGGAGCCCTGCTATTTACAGGTTGAAGGTAAGCTCAAAACTACCTCTGTTCAGTGGCTTGAATAAACTTTCAGCACCTGTCTGGAGTGCCTTTTGCATGTCACCTCAAGCAAAACTCTTTCTGACTAAATTATTTTAGCATCTTTAATATTAGAACTATTAGATGTTGCACTCTTTCTAGTTGACATTTTTGTCCAGTTTTAGAGGAAGCTGCAGCTGCATGCTTTCATACCCTTTCTAAGGTTTCGAGTTTAATCCTCTTCCAAAGTGCTGAGAGATTATCACAGTCAAGAAGGTAAAGACTAGATAGGTGTCACTTATTCTTTCCATTGTGTCACTAGCAGGAAGGTATCCAGTCTGTGAACTCAGACTTTGCTTTACACTACTTTCTTGTTTTTAAATCTGTATTATGATCATTCCTGCAGAGTGTGAGAAATGCTGTTATTCTCAAATACCATGTAAATACTTTGAGCTGTGCAATGTCACTTTTGCACAGATATATTAATTTTGTGTAGCTGGGCAGCAGCCACATGGAAGTCGAAAGGTGCCTGGGGTTTTTTAAGCAAGATAGTCTATAGCATGGTCTGCTGTCACTGAACCAAATGTTTTGAGAAACATTTCTTACTCTTGGTAAGAGGGAAATTCTTCTGAGGTTTTTTATTCTGTGATAGTCATATACATTTTAAAATATTTGAGTATTTCATCAAACTTCATGTAATACCTGAAAGCTACTAAGAGTACTCTATCTAGAGTGATGTAGTTTATGTAGTGGAGGAAAGAATGTTGTCTAGTAGCAACTGTAGTTGCTCAAAAGACTGATATGGGAAATGAAATATTAACATGTGGCTTTCATGTTTCAACAGGAGCAGTTGCTGGATTGTAAAGGTGAAGATGGGTGGAATCAGCTTTTTGACTTGATTCAAGCAGAACTTTATGCAAGACCAGATGATGTCTACATAAACATCAGACTAGTTGCGCTCTATCGTTCAAATAACAGACTAAAGGATGCTGTGCTCCATTGTCAGGAGGCAGAGAAGAGAATACCTTTGCAGTCAAGCTTGGAATGGTGTTCCTGTGTTGTAGAGACGTTTGAGGTGTTTAATCATATTTTGATCCTGTGGTAGTCTTCTGTATTTTTTTACCTGGTCTGTTCCTCTTAGTGTCCTTATTCTGACCACTGTTTCTCAAGGGATTTAACTCCTTCAAATGCAAGTCTACTGAAACCAGTGGAATTACAAAATACTTCTTGTGGTTTTTTTTTAAATTGGAATTTTCTCCCTAAAATTAAGCTTTATAGAGCTATTGAATTTCTAACCTCAAAAGCTGAGTTAGACACAGCAGTTCCATTAGGGATAAAATTGCTCAAGCAAATAGTTCCCTGGAACTTTGCTGCTGAAGAATGTGTTAAGGTCTCACCCGTGAAACTGGATTATGCAATAAATGCTACTAGTGTGTTTTGGAGAAGTACTACCCTTGTCTTCATGGAAGGATGACTGTTCCTTATCCTGTGATGAACTTTCTTCTTTAGGAATATCTGGAATCTTTACAAGACTTGGAGTCTGATAAAAATAACTGGAGAACTATCAAGAAAGATCATCTGCTGGCCTATTCCAGCTTTGTCAAACTGACACTTTCTTCTAGAGATGTTCAGGAATGCCGAGAGGCACTTGAAAGGTACTGTTTAAACTTTTCTGTAGTAAGAAAAAACACTGTAAGGGTTGTTTGGGATCACATAACATCTGCCAAGCTTCTGTTTCACAGGTTTTCTTGGTTTTGGGAGAGGAGAATCTCTGTACTGACCACCAAGAGTGGTTCTTGCTGGGTGTGAATCCCAGGCTGTCTTTTGACAGATGTTTGAGTGGTCAGCACACAACCATAGAGAAGACTCATTTATGTCCTGTTTCTTTGTACCTTCTTTTCCTTCAGTTAGAAAAGTTGTTCTGTACTTCAGCAATTGACTAATCCAGATTTCCCAGACAATTGGAAAAAAACACTGGCCTAATAAATTCCAATCCAAACAAAGCAACAAAAAAGTCAAACTGAAAAGCCAAAACTACCTCTTGTGTATCAACTTTATCCTAGTCATTCTATTTTTAAATGACACAGCACACTGGAGTAATGAGGAACTTTGTGTGTATGGTATAACTGAGAGGGAGGAAACCACCTGAAGCAATAGCCTCCTTCAGAGTAAACTGGTGGTGTTACAGCAAAGGCTTGAAGGCTTACCCTCTGTGGTGCACCTAGAGTAGTACAAAATCATGTTTGTAGTCAATAATTTGATTAGGATCTATGTTTCTTTCTTGCCAATATCTTTCTTTTGTTACTGGTTTTTACTAATCTTTGTTCCTCAATAGTATAATGGCTGTTATATTGCGTTTTGTAAAAGTATTCTTGAGTCTGTTAATCTTCCATGAGTGTTTGAAGCAGTACAGAATGGATGAGGAGTATTTATTATCAAAGTATGTTTTATTTTGTTTTTCTTTTCTAACATTGACCATGTTCAGTTTTCTGCTTCTGATTTATTAGAGCATTTTGAGATGTTTACATCTGAAGCACTCCAGATCATGGCAATGCTAGCAGCCATTATAATCTTGTTCAGTAGTTGAAAAATGGTTTTAACTTTTCTGGAAATGCTCTCCTGACTGGGGATTTTATAGAAATCTAAAGGTGCTAAATTTCTCTAGTACCTTCTGTTTTGAGGAGCCTGTTCAACTGTACTTTGGACCTTTCTGATAATGAAGAGAAAGGGCAGAGTCAGTAATATCTCTTGTATATCTTTAAATCTGCAGTAGTGAACAAGTTTATCCATGTGGTTCAGGACAAGAGTTTTAAAAGTAGCTGTGCAAAAATGTGATGAAAAAGACTGTAAGTATCTAGGTAATATTTAGTTCAATGAACTTGAGAGCTTTGGGAGTTTGAGGTAATTGTACTTTCTAGTAGCCTGAGTTTAAGCAAGTTACTTAAGAAACAGTACTTATCATTGACTCATAAAGTTACTTAATTCACAGTTAAATAGCACAAACCAAAGTCATCTGCCGTAGCTTTTACCAGGACTCTGTTCAGAATGTATCTTCTCTGCATTTTAGTTTTGATCGTGAGCTTCAGTCAGTAAAACCATATGTGAGTGTGGCTGATGAGTTGTCTCGTACCTATGTGGAAATGAAAGGACAGCTGTACATGCATGCTGGAGCTTTGCTGCTGAAAATGGCCCAAGACAATGAGACACAGTGGAGAGCTATGTGTGAACTAGCAGCTTTGTGTTATCTCCTGAGTTTCCAGGTAAAGGATTTTTTGGTCTAAGCCTTTAGTTGATGCTGTTCTTGAAATTTTCTAGCTGTGCTTGTGCTGAAGTCCTGTGTTCCTGTGATGAACTAGTGTTTGTGTATCTAAAGGAGAGCTGTGTCCTCATTCACCAAACCCTCCTCTTTCACAATTGTTTAAAGTTTCAATGGCACAAACAGGGTAAAAGTATACCTTCAGCTGTTCCCTTTGCCAGAGTAACCTGATTCTTAAGTATTAGTGCATTTATTTCCTGCCGTATATTTCCTTTCTCATAATAACAAATACACGTGTTGAGTGCCTTGTTCTGCTCCTATAGGGAGGGAAGGAGAGGAATTGAATAGTTCTCATATTCTTGTTAGACAACAGAATTTTAAAAAATCAAGGTTCTTTGCCTTATGAATTCTTTGCCTTGACTGTCTTTTTTATACCATTGTTTGCATTGCAGGTATTACTTCCTCTTGTGTACACTTAATGTTATTTTTAATAGCTGTACTCACACAGCTGTGTGCTTTAGGTGGGTTTTCTGCTCTCTTTGCCCATCCCACACAGAACCACAACCCAGTATATGTACCTTCAGAATGAATAATGCCTGTTTTTCTATAGATTCCTAATGCTAAAGAGAAGCATGTTTCCTAGTTTCTAAGATTAATTTAAATGTCCTGCTCTTACTGTGAAAAACCTGTAACAATCTTCTCTCTATTTCACCAGGTTCCTAAACCAAAGTCAAAACTCATAAAGGGGGATCAAACTGGACAAGATATGCTAGAAATGTTGGCCTGTGATCGAAAAAGCCAGTCTGGTAATAAAAAAACAGCTGCATATTTTCATTTTAGTGCTGCAGATTTACTGTGAAGGCTATGTCAGTTTGATTCTGACACCTGAAGTTCTCACCTCCTCTTAAGCATGCTCTAAAGTGTGTTCTCTTTGTTTCAGTAGTGGTTGGGTTTTTCCCTCCTTTTTGACTTTCTAGTGTGCTAAAAGGTAGAATTTAGCTTTTATTGTTTGTTAAATCTACTGGGTATGGCTTCTGCCTGCTGATGCTATTTTGCAAGTGTTGTTAGCCCCAAGAGGGAAAGAAATTACTAGTTGGTTTCCCTGATCTGTTCATCCTTTCACTTGTTCATCATTTGTTCTTTTTGATGCTGAGTATAAACAGTGTTTCAGTCTCCAAAATTCTTAGAGAGCCTAGCTGAAAACAGGTGCTGCCAGACATCAGATTTGTTTACTTCAGAATGGATTTTGTTAATGCAGACTTCTGCTTGTATTACAGCTATTTATTTTAAGGTCCCTTGCACTTAGAATAGTCATGGTAGGAGGGCTTTGTTTTCCTAAAGAACTGGATTTACAAATTCTTTGGGACTGTTGTCACTCAAAGCTTGGAAAGCCTATGTGCTGAAACACTGACCTAATTACAGGGAGAACATACCTGAACAGTCTGTAGCTTTCATAAGGGGAAATACTGATCCCATCCAGCCTTCAGTAGCAAAGAGCAGTCCAGCATAACAAATACTGCTTTCCTTGTGTTCACTGCTTTACTTATGTGAAGTGCTGTGTTTGTTTTCTAGGTCATATGCTGCTGAACTTAAGTCATGGCAAGCAAGACTTCTTTAAAGAGATTGTGGAATCATTTGCAAACAAGAACGGCTCATTTGCATTGTTTGATAGCCTGTTTGAGAGTGGAGCTTCTAGGGAGAGGTCTTTTATTGGCACAGATGATATTGGAAATGTCAGTACACAAACACCAGTGCAAGTGGAACTTCACAAATACGATACTGGTAAGAGGTGCTACTTTCTGAAACTCAACACAGCTTTGTGTATCAGAACTGTTCTGCAAACACTTGTGGAAGAGGTACTGGTACATAAATACTTGTGCTGCAGAAAAAGACAAATACCTGGAATAGCTGTCTAAAGTTGCCTTAATGTCATAGGAAAGACTTGTACTTTATTGCAATGTAAAGAAGGGCTCCTTCAGTAATTCCTTAAGGATTTTTGGAGAAATAAATAGGTTTGCTAAAATTAGTTCTGTATTGGACTGAATAGAGTGAGAGTGGACATGATGAGAGTCATCCCCTCAGAAGCTTAAGCAGTTGATGGCTTTGAGCACTTGGCCAAACATACCAAGTTCATTTATACCGGAGTTTGTAACCCTTCGTGAGTGAAACCTGGAATCTTGGTGCTCGTTGGTCTGTGAAGTATCTTTGGCCACTCTGACAGAGTGAAATGTGAAACCCAACTTTGATCAGATAGTAGTATTGAGGGCTTGCAGGAAGCTGACATTTGCATCCAACCTTGTTTTCTGTGTAGGTGCCATTCGATTGCACAATGGCAGTCTCCAGCACCTCGTGTGGCTTGGCTTGCAGTGGAACTCCTTGTCAGTCTTACCCCCCATGCGCAAATGGTTAAAACAGCTTTTTCACTTGCCCCAAGAAACATCAAGACTTGAGACAGATGCTCCTGAATCTATTTGCCTGTTAGACCTTGAAGTAAGTGAACTTTCAAGTTCTTTAAGGTGTACCGTACAAATTAAGTTTTTTTGTACTTAACTTCAATTTATTTTTTAAAAACAGGTGTTCCTGCTTGGGGTGGTATTCACTAGCAACTTACAGCTGCAAGAGAAGTTTAATTCTCACTACAGTGCACATCAGCCTCAATTCTTACCATTGCCAATATGCAAACAACTCTATACTGAAAAGCAAAGATCCTGGTGGGATGCTGTTCGTACTGTTCTTCAGAGAAAATCCATGTAAGGCATTTTCAGTTTGGAGATGTTTGATCAAGCCTTTAGGCAGTGTCTGCTACACCAGCTTGGATTGTCCCTATAGATTCTTTTAAAATTAATTTTTGGACATACTTTTCACATTGAAGCTGTGTTGTAGTAGGGATTTGATATGCTTGGAAGATTTCTGTAAATGGAATTCTCATTTCTAGCAATGCATTTCTAACTTAGAGGCAAGTTAGAGGCAGGTTGTATTAATCAACTGAATCATATGTGAACAGATGAAAACCAGAAAATACTAATCAAGGAATGTTTCTTCTGATATTCAGACCAGGAACTGCAGCAAAGCTGAGGCTTGTTGTACAGCATGGGATAAGTACTTTGCGAGCGCTGGAGAAGCATGGCCTTCAACCTGCCTTAATCATACACTGGGCAAAGAGCTTGCAGAAAACAGTAAGCTGAGATTCTTTTTAAATACATGGAAGCCAAACTGTTTTTCTTTATTTTCTAAATTATGAACAGACTCAGGGAATGGGGGATTGGTTGAATATATATTATTAATAGCAGCTGATTATTTTATCAGGCAAATGTGTCGTTCTAGTCACCCTATGAAGTACTCTTGTCTTAAACTGTTATTTTCTACATGTAAGTTACTTTACATAGCTACTCTGTTTAGTGTCAGAGTGGGACTTTGGAACTCCTAAAGAAAATAGGAGAAGAATATGTCAGAATAGCATTTTGACTTGAATTTGTTGAAATAACATACTCATCTATTCCCTTTCATTCACCAGGGAATTAACCTTAACTCCTTCTATGACCAGAAGGAATATATTGGACGAAGTGTCTACTACTGGAAGAAAGTTCTGCCTATGCTGGAAACTATCAAAAAGAAGAGGAGTATTTCTGAGCCTACTGATCCTCTCTTTAAACACTTCCATAGTGTAGACATTCAGGTACAGATCCACTGAGCCAAGGCTGAAGAGAAGGGTCTGTGTCAGAAACATACATAATTATGGAATTTTTGTTTACATTGTACTGTTCTGTGTCATAACTGCTGTGAATCTCTTAAAGGTGAGATTTGGTAATAGTGTTTTATAAAGGGGGAAAATACTCTCCTTATTACTTTGGTCTTACCTTTAGAATAGTGTGTATGATTTGAAGGCACTGAACACCGTCAGTACCAACTTTCTTAAAAAGGAATTCTCCTTGTATTATAGGAAAAAAGGTTATGTCGTTTCATTGTTAAGTAGAAGTTTTCCTTCACTTTATTTGAAGGTCTTTCAAGTTGCAGCATATGAAGAAGAGGCACAGATAGCATTTGCTATGTTGGATGCAGTAGATGGCAAAACTGATGATGCTTTATCAGCATTTGAAGCTATTGAGAATGTGGTATCCTACTGGAATCTTGCCGTGGTAAGTTTGTAAGTTGCATTACCCAGAAATGCTTCTCTTTATTCAGTTTCCTTCTGACTGATACTACTCAGTTTGCATCCTGTTCTTCAGATTTTCCAAAGAAAAGCAGAAGAGATTGAAAATGATATCATGTTGCCAGAAGAACATGAGGAGCATAAAACTTACCTTCTTAAAGCCAAGTATTATCTAATGAAAATTATTGCAGAAAGCTCTTCAGATGTGTCAGTTGCTGAGAAAGTAAGTAATTTTTGCTTTAAGAACTTGTACCAAGGTACACAGTAGCTTAGGTTACTGTTCAGAAAGTGAAATCCATTGCATTCAAGTTAGGTTTTTTTACACCAGGCTTTGTATTAAGGCAAGTTAAATCCTGAGTAACTTCTGTAACCTACCAGATCATGTGGTATCCTGGCTACCCTGTGGATGAAAGTTTTAATGTAAACAAATAACTTTTGCCATTGTCTTTTATTTGTTAGTTTGAAAAAATAAAATTGTTTGTGTGAGCTGTTTTCTTATGTGAATTGTAACAAGTTCAGAGCTTTTGTGGGAAAAAAAAAAAAAGCAACCCAGTGTTTATGTAACGAAAGACTTGTGAATTGCTCAGCCAGAGTTCTGAATGTAGTTTGTCCTGTTCTGAGGGTAAATTGCAGTCATGACTCATGTTTGAAAAAATTTTCCAGTTGCCAGTGTCTATTGAAACTGTGAGAGAAGTGTTAGATACAGTGATCCAGGAACTTGGTGAGAATGGTGAAGAGGGAAGTCTTGCCTTCAGAAATGGTCTGTCACGAGCTGTAGATTCAGCAATGAAACATTCCACTCCATCACCAACCAAGTTCTCTCTTTCGCCGACTAAGACCTACAAGGTATGTTAGCCAGTTCCAATTCAGGGAATTGTTATCTTCTAAGAAGTATTCAAGTGACTCAGTTAACTTTTCTTTTCCTAGTTTTCTCCGAAAACTCCCCCTCAGTGGGCAGAAGACCATAAATCTATACTTCAAATGATTTGTCAGCAAGTGGAAGCTTTAAAGGTAAAAATTCTGTCACCCTATTTAGTAAAGAACTGTTGGCCTTTTAGTTATGGTAAGGATCTAGTGATAAGAGCATGGGCTAACTTACAGTTCCTAGAATTATTTTCTGTAAATAGCTGCCTGAAATGAGTACCAGAGTAAATCCTTTTGCTTAAAGCTCCTCTCTGGGACTTGGACAGGAGTGCTGAGGCAACTCATCTAAGGCACTCTTTCTGTGTGTAGAAAGAATTCTGCTTTTATCAGCTTGGTTCTCATCCACTTGGTTCTGGGTTTTTTACTGGCTTGTTCTGGCTTTAGAACACAATGGAAGTACTTTGTACTCCATGGGCATGACTTGCATGATCTGGCAGGTACCTTGGTTTGGTTTTTTTTGAGTACCCCGGCCCCCTGGATTGAACATGCTTTTGAATAGCAAGAGGGTGGGGATCGTGCCTTATATTTTCTTTGACAAATACCTGTGCAGTATATACTTATATTCTTGCTTGGCACTCTGTCTTGACAGAATGAAATGCAAGAAATGAAACTTAATTCCAACACAAATGCATCTCATCGGTGGCCTGCTGAAAACTATGGAACAGATGCAATGCCAGACAGTTATCAGAGAGCACAAAATCTTCATGAAGCCCCATTAACAGGCAAGTTGCTCCAGAATTTTTAGCTAAATGCTCAGCTAAGTCAAATAAGACTTTTCAAAATAATGCTAAAATGTTTTAATGATTCACCTTAACAACTGCTGGGAAAAGTATGTAAAAAACAAGTAGAAAAGATAAGTGTTAACTGTTTTTCTGGTGTTCCTTTTTAGTTGCTACCACTGGCCCATCTGTGTTCTACAGCCAGTCACCTGCCTATAACTCTCAGTATCTTTTGGGAACTGCTGCAACCAATGTAACACCAGCAAAGGTGAGAATAAATTTACTTCTTTAAATTGCTTCCAGTGATCTGAAAATGACTGACTGGTTTTGATTGTGTGCAGCTAGATGTAATTGCAGTTCTTTACATAGAATTTGGTGAATTAAAACTGCTAGGGATAAAATGATAATTTGTCTCCCTGCTGAACTTTTGAGATACGGAGTTTGGAAGGAAAAGCTAGAAAAACATATTTTATATCTGTGTACACTTCTCCTACAGATATGTATGATAGCACTTAAATATTCCCCCCTTTAATTATGTGGCAAAAGAGAATGGATTTTCCAAGCTCTTTTTCATGGAAAAGAAAGCCTCTCATATTGTGCCCCCTTTTCAGTGTTTGTTCTCAAATGCCCATCAAGTTGTAAACTACTTTAGGTTTAAACTTAAAAGCATGCCTTTCTTTCAGGAGTGCATGTTACGTGGGCTTCAGCACAGTAAGATTTTGTCCTCTTTGTTACCATAATAAGCAGAGCACGTGTTTTCTGCTTTTTCTTCAGCCTCCTGTCTATGGCATGAACCGACTTACGCCTCAGCCACATATATATTCCTATCAACCACCACCAATGCATACACCACCTCTGCAAAACACTTCTGGTTGTATGTTTTCCCAAGAGATGTATGGGCCGCCTCTGCGTTTTGATTCTCCTGGTACTGCGCTCATTTCTCCTCGTACAGCTGATGACTACTACAACTACAGTGTTCCCCAGGCGAGCACCAACCCAACACTGCCTAAGCCGGGCTATTTCACAAACCGTTCGGTCACACCACCCACTCTAAAGCCTGCGGAGCCAAAAGCAATGCCTAAATTTGGACCACCAGGAACAGCAGAAGGATCAAAAACACCTCTGCCAACACCAGCACAGCCAAGTCAGCCAACAACTTTTAAATTTAAACCTAACTTCAAGTCTAATGATGGGGACTTTACTTTTTCTTCTCCCCCTCAAGTTGCACCACAGCCCCTTAATGCACCTTTTAATAGTAGAGAAAGCCTCTTGGATCTTCTAACATCCGATAAACCTTTACAGGATGATAGATACACTGAACAAAAGCCAGTTAACGATCCCACAAACAGTTCAAGAAATACCTTTAATTTTACCAATAAACATATGCCAGGCATCTCTCTTCGAGAAAACATGGGACAAAATGCACATAAAAACCTGGGTTTTGAGAAGAATGATACATTTAGTGTTCAAGAGCCATGCAAGCCTGTATTTATGCCTTCAAATTCAGATTTGGCCAATAGAAGTTATGAAACTGAAGGAGGAAGCACCCATGGGGGAGATGAGGATGATGATGGTCCTCATTTTGATCCTGTGGTGCCACTTCCTGATAAGATTGAAGTAAAGACAGGTGAGGAAGATGAAGAAGAATTCTTCTGCAACAGAGCCAAGCTCTTTCGTTTTGATGCAGAATCTAAAGAATGGAAAGAAAGAGGTATTGGAAACGTGAAAATACTGAAACATAAAGTATCTGGCAAATTTCGTCTCTTAATGAGACGGGACCAAGTGCTGAAAATCTGTGCAAATCATTACATAAATACTGATATGAAATTAACTCCAAATGCTGCATCAGATAAATCATTTGTATGGCATGCTTTAGACTATGCAGATGAATTGCCAAAACCAGAACAGCTTGCAATTAGATTTAAAACACCTGAAGAAGCAATGCTTTTCAAAAAAAAGTTTGAGGAGGCACAGAATATTTTAAAATCCTTGGGATCAAATGCTGACATGTCTGTGGCTCAGAGCAGTGGAACTGCAAAAGAAACAGCAAATCAGGACATCAAAGAGCCCAACAGAACCACTTCTGGGACCATGAACTTGGGCTTTCAGTTTCCAAAAGATGGAGCAAGCGTTGAACCTGACAGCAAAGGCACCCTTACAGCTACATCCTCTGCATCTAGCACTACAATGTCATTTGGAAAGGATGCTCAGCAAGCCTCTTCTTCTAGTGGGTTTGCACAGCATCTCTTGAAGAAGGATCAATGGGAGTGTAAAGTATGTTTAGTTCCAAATGAAGCAACGGTAAAGAATTGTGTATCATGTCAAAGTCCAAATCCAGGTATGTGGGAAACACATGGCACCCCCATAACTGGCTCTGCAAGTTTGAAAGGGAGTGGTAACACAATGCAGGACAAGTCTGGATCTGCTTTTGCTAAAAAGGAAGGTCAGTGGGACTGCTCTGTATGCCGACGCCAAAATGAAGCAAAAGATATGAATTGCTGTTCCTGTCAGAATCCAAAACCTCAAAATCAACCAAATACATCCACACCTTCTGTTCAGACATCTGGTGCTCTGGGGTTTGGTTGCATTGCTGATACAAGTAAGCCCCAGAAAAACGGGTTTGAAGGGCTTTTTACTAAAAAGGAAGGTCAGTGGGATTGTGATACTTGTCTTGTGAGGAATGAAGGTTCTTCACCAGCCTGTGTAGCCTGCAATGCACCAAATCCATCTGCTAAGCCAGCTGGTGATACTTTGTCAACTCCTGCTTTTGGCTTGAAAAGTAAATTACCTGGACCTGATGGAGGACAGTTGGGAACAGGCTTTAAGTTTGGTCTTGAGCAAGGCAAAGCACCACCATTTACATTTCAGATTTCTTCTGATACTGAAGCCAAGTCTGGAAAGGAAGGATTTAGCTTTTCAATGCCAATGCCTGCAGGTGGATTTAAATTTGGGATACCGGAGACTAGTAAAAATACTGCTAAGAAAGATGAGCTATCCAAAGAGCATACTGGTTTCTTAAAAAGTGTTGATGAAAAAGACAAGAAGGAATTGCCTTCAGACAGTGGAACTGGATTCCTATTTCAAGAAACAGCAGACAAGGAGAAAATCGACTTTGTTTTTGGACAAAATAGCAGCACTTCTACTTTTGCTGAGCTTGCAAAAAGTACTCCTAGGGAAGGCTTTCAATTTGGCAAAAAGGACCCTAACTTCAAAGGCTTTTCAGGTGCAGGTGAAAAGCTGTTTTCTTCACAAAATTCTAAAACAGATCAGAAAGCAAACACATCTGCTGACCTTGGAGAGAAAGATGATGATGTGTATAAGACGGAGGATAGCGATGATATCCATTTTGAACCTATAGTTCAGATGCCTGAAAAAGTAGAACCATTTACAGGAGAGGAAGATGAGAAAGTGTTATACTCCCAGAGAGTAAAACTGTTCAGGTTTGATCCAGAAACCAGCCAGTGGAAAGAACGCGGGGTGGGCAATCTGAAGATTCTTAAGAATGAAGTTAATGGCAAAGTACGAATATTGATGCGGCGTGAGCAGGTACTGAAGGTGTGTGCGAATCACTGGATAACGACAACAATGAACTTGAAACAGCTGTCTGGCTCAGACAAAGCATGGATGTGGATGGCCAATGACTTTTCTGATGGTGATGCAAAGTTGGAACATCTGGCAGCAAAATTCAAGACACCGGAGCAGGCTGAGGAGTTCAAACAGAAGTTTGAAGAATGTCAGAGGCTACTACTAGACATACCACTGCAGACACCCCATAAACTTGTTGATACAGGTAGGACAGCTCAGCTTATACAGAGAGCAGAGGAAATGAAGTGTGGCTTAAAAGATCTCAAAACTTTTCTGACAGATGACAAAACTAAACTGTCAGAAGACGAAAATGCAAACTCTGTTTGTACCAGCAGTACTTCTGATTTGGTTATAAAGCCACATGCTGAAAGTACAGGCCCTACTCTGGAATGGGATAACTATGACTTGCGTGAGGAAGCATTGGATGATAGTGTAAGTAGTTCTGTATATGCATCACCTCTTGCAAGTAGCCCTGTAAGGAAAAACCTGTTTAGATTTGGAGAGTCTACCACTGGTTTTAGTTTCAGCTTTAAATCTGCTTTGAGCCCATCCAAATCTCCTGCCAAACAGAATCAGAGTAGAACATCAGTAGGCACAGATGAAGATTCTGATGTTACTCAAGAAGAGGAAAGAGATGGACAGTACTTCGAACCTGTGGTACCTCTGCCTGATCTTGTGGAAGTGACCAGTGGCGAGGAAAATGAGCAAGTTGTCTTCAGTCATAGAGCCAAACTCTACAGATACGACAAAGATGCAAATCAATGGAAAGAGAGAGGGATTGGGGATATCAAGATATTGCAGAACTATGACAACAAACAAGTTCGTATAGTAATGAGAAGGGACCAGGTACTAAAACTCTGTGCCAATCACAGGATAACACCAGATATGAATATGCAACAAATGAAAGGATCTGATAGAGCCTGGGTATGGACTGCATGTGACTTTGCAGATGGGGAAAGAAAAGTAGAACTTCTGGCTGTACGATTCAAACTGCAAGATGTAGCAGACTCATTTAAGCAAATTTTTGATGAAGCAAAGCATGCCCAAGAGAGAGAGACACTGATAACACCTCTTTCTTCTCGTGCCAATACACCAAAGGAATCTCCATGTGGTAAAAATGCTGTAGCTGTCCTAGAAGAAACAACCAGAGAAAGAACTGATGTCAGCCAGAGTGATGATAATTCTGATACAACTGTAGAGGCTGCAGAGGTGTCAAATACTTCTGAAACACCAACAAAAACAGTGGTTTCTCCTCCAAAGTTTGTATTTGGATCTGAATCTGTCAAGAGCATTTTCAGTAATGAAAAGTTAAAGACATTCGCATTTGGAAATACTTCAGCCACTGGTTCTCTCTTTGGCTTCAGTTTTAATCCCCCCAAAAAGAGTGAACGCCCTGTTCCAGCATCTCAGAAGACAGCACAGAAAGGACTGGAAGTCTCCGAACCACCAAAAATCTCAAATGCTACTCAGAAGCCTGTAGACACCAAGGTAGACAACTTGCCTGCTTCAACACAAGATGGACCGTCTAACTTCTCATTTAGAGTTCTGGAAAAAGGTGAGTGTCAGTTTTACTAGTAATTTATTCAGGTATGCAACTTATTAAGCAGTCAGCTTTGTGGTGTTCACGATTCTTTATTCTCTTGAGAACAGGTAGTATCTTCCAGTTTAGATGCAGTTATCTACATGTTCTCCAGAGTTTCAGCTAAAGAAAGAAATTTTGAGTCATAATTATTTTCAAATAAAAATGAAAATATATGATGCAGGGTGGAAGTTTGTTTACTGAGAACAGGATTTTCAGGTAGAGAGCTTAAACTCTCTAGGTCGGGTACGGGTATATAGTCTCTAAAGGTCTTACAGCATTTTAGTATCTAAATAGAGTGATTTATTTATACAAAAGCACATATCTGAAGGCATAAGAGTTCTGAGAGTGGCCTTATTCTACGATCAATTATAAACCTAGGCAAACAAAGTCTAAACAAGACAATAACCAAAGCATAGAAATCTTAACACACACAACTCTAATGAAACAGCAAACAAAGCATAGAATTCTTAACAAGCAAAACTAGTAAGACTATAAGCAAAGCACATATCTGACATTACAGCCTCTAGGTAAATCAGCCTCCCATCTGACTCCATGCAGGATTTTTCAACTGTGGGGTCACAATCACAGAAAGGGAACACAAGATCACAGATCCCAGACAGGGGTCCCGGCTGTGGGGATCACAGTGGCAATGGAGGGGTCCCGAACTTGGCAGAGTTCCTGAACGCAGGGTCGCAGGGACAAGGAGGGGTCCCTGGGGTCCCGAACCCTCGCAGGGGGAAGGAACGGGACCCCAGGGCCCAGATGCCAGGCTACAATAGATGATACCTTTAGAATCCCATTCGGCTCCCTGGCAAGGCTCCTTCCTCAGGCTGCAGGAGGTGGAGGTTGGATCGATTGATCGGATTGATCAATCAACCAATTCCTCTGGCTGACTGACTGACAGAGGCTTTTTATCCCAAATTGCAAAATGCATATTCATATTTTTTATCTACACACTAACCAATCTAGGTACAATTCTAAAGTTCGTAAAACTATGAAAATCAGCGTCAAAACCTACGCACATAGCATATCTATTAACGTAAAACTCTATCTTACTGGCATAAGGTTCTACCTTGTACATAAAAGTCATACTAAAAATTATAAACAGTACTCTACTCTATTTTTGTTGTGTCTGTACTCTATCACTAAGCCTGAAGCTGTGTCCTTCTACACTGAACTAGGACTTAGGGCATGTAAGACTTAAGGCTAAGGGTTAGATTTCTACTTTATGTATCTAAAGCTTTTATATATTCTAATTTTTCTAAAGGTTTTAATTCTATCTCTGTACTTTTCACTGTGGAGGATCCATGGAAACATGGGCTCCGACAGTGCTACATCTGAATTTTGGATTTAAATGCACAAAGAATCTGTGGATTCGCTTTTGGGGCTTAAATAGGTAGTTGATGTTGTATGTACCCAGGCCTTTGCTCTGAGTGGTAAAGTGTGAGAATAGCAGATGTATGCTACAGCTAAAATTGGCATTATCCCCATAATTAGGTAGGTGAGTGTTGTGGAACTAGTCTGTACCTTTGTTTCAGGCGTTAAATACCGGCAATTTTGGTTGTGTAGCTTAACATCGGGTGTCAGCCTACCTCTGCAGCCTGGAAAGAGACTGTGACGGCATACTCATTGTATGGTTTCTGTCATAGTCTGAGAAAGATGACAGGCAGAAGCTGTGGCTGTGACAGGACCACTGTAGTGTGCTCAAGTGTCTGTGAGAAGGATGGGATGTCTCAGACTCAGGAACACATCTGGTCTGTTCATTAGCAAAAGGGTAATAAAGTGACATGGCAGAAGGTAATTGCTGCAGTACATTCGCATGGGTTGGATAAGCTTGTGTAGAATGAGCAGATGAAATTTCCTGCCTTGCAATATGACTATGGAATACTTGCAGAACATAGATAAGTCTGTTCTATCCTTTTAAAATTCCAGGTAAACATTCATATACCAACAACTTATTTTTTTAGGATTTAATTTTAGCCTCTTTAAATCTAATCCCATGGCCTTTTGGACAAGCACATCCTCCTTGCAACCTGATAGTAAAGGTATTTACATACTGCACTGAATGTGTGATAAAAACACTCTAGCAGGCATGGACAATAACCCAGCTGTGTCAAAGCAGTTGGCTCAGTAATCCTTATAATTAACATGCATGCTGAAGGAGAGAACTTGAAATTGTGTGTCTGACTACTGTATTTGTCCTGTTAAAGAATGTCTCTAGCCCTTAGTATGTTTACATGAGCCAGCACAATGGATGGCCCTGTTAAAGCTTTTAGCTTGTTTGCCTTATTTTTTGAGGATATGTGCCCTGCGCTTCTTCTGTCACAGTTTTACTACATGTGCACACTAGATCTCTTAAATTCGTTTTTTCTAAAGAAATTACATGGTTATTTTCATATAATATGTCTTGTGGTGCTTGATGCATTTTACTATATGTCAATGAAATATGCCTGAAGATCTTGAGACAGCTTATCCAGTAAAGAGCTTTAATGTATTTAGCCTCTGTGGAAGTGTTTGCTTCAGTTTCCTGATTATCAGTGTTAACTGCTGCACTTTTAAAAAGAGTGCACAGAAGTGAGAGCCACCTTCATGTATAATCTGAAGTCCACCTTAGCTGGTTAGAAAACTTCTGCCCATTTGTAATTAATTTGTTTACGTTCAGACTCTGTAAACAACTGTTACACCCTATAGTTTGATTATAGGTTACTACTAGTGCTGCTTGCAAGTCTGCTTTCTGTAAGCAAGCTAAACTTACATGGTTTTAAAAGTATTGTAATTTTAAATAACAAACTTCTAGTCTGCATAAGACAGTCTTCCAGTATTAGTGTCTTACATTGTTTAAAAGTGTCAAAATATCATTTGATAAGCTGTTCTTACTTGAATGCTGAATTCCTGTTCCGTATACAAAACCTAAAGTCACTTGCTCTGCGTTTTCAAGCATCCCCGTGGATGGAGTTTATTAACAATTCAGTTCTGTTTACGTAATATGATGTCTCTAATCTGGAATGATTACTCATTCAGTGCTAATGCACCTATACTGGAGCTTTCCTTACCTCAAATTGATCGTGGTGTTATATTGGGGGCATAGGGCAGGGGGGGATGTATTTAAAGAAACAAACAAAATAAGCCTTTGTGGTGCTTAAGACTGTTCCTCACTTCTACTTTTCTGATAATTAGGTTATGATTATATATTTAGTGATTTGTTTACAGCTGATGATTGTCTTCAGCGTACTTGGGTCTGTGAGCTCTGACTTAATAGTAAAGGATTTTGAGAAGTCCTTCCTAAATTAGGTTTTCAAGCCTGTCCAATAAAAATATAAGACAGTTTTCTCATGGGCAACTTCTTTTGGGGAGTGGCTTCTGAGTTGTACTAGAACAACATTCAAAAGAAATTTAACCTCATAGTAGTTCTGCAGCTCCATGCATTTACGTTTTTCTCAAATCATAAACTTCTTATAAGTTCTTGTTCTGGTTTTGGCTGGGGTAAAGTTAATTTTTTTCTCAGTAGCTGGTACAGTGCTGAGTTTTGGATTCAGCATGAGAACAATGCTGATTACACACTGATAATGTGGTTGCTGCTAGGCAGTGCTTACTCTAAATCAAGGACCTTTTTTTTTTTTGGTTCGTGCTGTGCCATTGAGGAGGCACACAAATAAAAGCTGGGAGGGAGCTCTGCCGGGGGACAGGTGACTCAGAGTGGGCAAGGGGGTGTTCCACACCATAGAACATCATGCTCAGTTTATAAGCTGGTGGAGCTACCTGGAAGAGGGGGCAGTAGGAGTGTGGGAATGGAGTCTGGCATTGGTCAGCAGATCGTGAGCAGCTGTATTGTGCCTCACTTGTTTTTCCTTAAGTTTCATTTTTTTTTCCTTTTAATATTATTATATGTCACTTCTTTTTCAATTACTAAACTGTTCTTATCTCCACCTACAAATTTTACATGTGGTTCTCCTCCCCATTCCACCAGGTTACACGGTGTGAGCCAGCAGCTCTGTGGTGCTTAATTGCCAGCTGGACTTAATCCACACCAGTGCTTTGAGTCATGTCAGTTGCAGGCCACTGTACCTGTTACATGCTTTAGGATTGAAACTGGCGCTTTCCTCTTCTACTCAGAGGATATTAACTGATGAGAGGAAATATCAGTATTGTGACTAGCTAGAGATTTAGGCCTACCTGGTCTTAATGCCAGTTCAAACAAAAGTGAAAATACAGTACAGCATTGAAAAGAACTGTTGTGCATGATACTGTCCTGCATTTTGTTTCTTCCATGTACTAACATGTTTTGTGTGGATTTTTTCACCTAGAGTAGAAAGTTCTATTATCCTAAAACCAAGTCTTTCCAGATTACTTTGTATGTATGCGTGCCTTTTTGTTTAATGGCTGCCTGTGAAGATATATTTAAGGTGTTTGCAACAGTAATCTTTGTTGTTGAAGTCTTTTATCATTTTGAGTAGATGTTTGGAACACTAGAATATTATTCCAGTTGTTTGTTAAAACAGTTTAATGGAGAACTTTACTTATAGACTAATCTGAAATTACTTTAAATGTATTTCTCTTATTCAGCTGTTTTGCCCAGAGCATACTGAAAGAGACTGCATGATAACTCTTTTCAAATGCTGTCAAACGTGATGAGCAATGAGTGTGGTGAAACACTGGAACAGCTTCTAGCTAGATTTCTACTGCTCAAATTAAAGAAAGCACGTGCTTTTACCATCTACCTGTCTGACTTGAAGTGTTTTGTTGTATTCAAAGATAAATTTTTGAAAATCCTAAGGAAAGCTGGTTTTTGGTGTAGGACTAAATGCTCCACACTTAAATCAGGTGGATTTGGTGCAAACTTACTCAGTCCAATTGAGACATTTGCTTCACTAACCAGAAAGAATAAACCACATGGTAATATGCAGGACATCTGCATATCTTCAGAACATAGTACTAGATGTACTTCTAATCCTTAAATCAGATAGGGTGAGTTTTTTGTATAAGATTCTGTAAAAATGTATGAAAACATCTATATCCTGCTGTCATGGTATGAACTTAGAAATTTGCTGTTGAAGAATTTTATCCTACACGTACTTTCTGCAGGCTCAGAGAACTTACTGAGATGTAAAAATCTGAGCAAAAAGAGTTAGTCTACAAGAGTGTGCTGGTGTGATGGGTTTGAGTTAATTTGTAGCTCTGGTGTATAAATGCCTGAAGTGATCACCTTGTAAACAAAGGTGGGGCAAAGACTGCACAGGTAATACTTTGAAAAAAATGTGTAAGTTTGAATCTGTACTTGGGATTTTGCTGTTACTGTACTTTATACTGCTCTTAATCTACTGGATGATTAAGTAAAAAGTGATGAGAAAACTACTTTTAAAAAACAGACTTATTTTAGTGTGCTAGTTGAGTCAGAGCATCAAAGGACATGACTGTAAACATGTCTCTTCTATCCTTTTTTCCTCTTGCAAGGGTAAGTTAAATTATATGATCAGAAAAATCAATGTTTTTCAGGAACTGGGTACTGGTTTGCTTTCTAGCTGGATATTTAGGTTTTCTCTGATTACCCTGTGCCACAGATTTACTAAATTATTTTTTAATGAAAAACACAGCAAGCTTTTGAGACCACCCTTCAGATTCTAACTTAAATCTGGAGAACAGATAATAGGCTGTTAGCAAATAGGCTGAGCTACTAAAGCAATCATTTTGTTCTTAGAAACAGCTATTGTGGCTATTTATGTCCTTATGGGATAATTCTTAAAAATAGTTCACAGGTTTCTTTCTTAGACCTTTCCCAAACTCCCCTTCTCAAAACAACACTTAAATCTAAACAAGCAGAACCCCAAATAAACCATACCTGATGTTTAAACTTCTATATCCTCCCTCTTTGCTCCATAATAAACTCAAATATTTGTTTCCAAAGCTGTCTTGCAGCCATGTGTTTTATCTGCAGTTTTGTCTAGGCCTTATTTTCAGCTTTAACCTTTGCACTGATCATGTGCTGATCTCAATACTGGTGGGAGGAATAATTTGATGTTGAAGGCAAGAAGACAAAAAGCTAAATAATAAAACTGATGGTGACATTTCCTTGCTGCCAAAACTAGTTAAATAGGCTGAAAGCAATATTTTGTGTTGTTTGATAATGGAACTAATAATTACTTTCCTTTTGTAACAATCAACGTTTCAGCAACAGCTATTATGATAAATTAAGATGAGCTAATAAAAAGCTCAGCTATCCCATAAGTAATCTGAAATGAGTTCAATTGCTTGGACAGGTTGTTGTACACAACTTCACTTTTTTTCAGGCCTGAAGTTTGCTTGTTTTCCTTTTGTTTGACACCTCTGTCAATCTTCTCTGTATCTGTCTCTTATTTGATGTGAGGACTTGATTAAACAATCCTTTTAATATATAAAGATGCAGCCATGTTTTGCTTTAATGCTTGAATTCCAAAAGCAATAGAACAGCAGGTAAGTTTTGCTGTTCTGTCCTCACCTCCTCCTAAAAGTTTAATTTTTGTTTCCGGTCTCAACAGAAAATATGTAGACCTTTGGAATTAATACAGTTCCATAATAATGTGGGGTTAATGTTATTTCCTGTTCTGAAATTATTCTGTTTTAATGGTTTGTTCCATTTCTGTAAAAAAGCTGAGAAGACCACAGTGTCAGAGGATGATGTTCCGTCAGATGAGGTTGTAATAGTTTACGAGTTAACACCTACCCCTGAACAGAGAGCTCTTGCAGACTTCCTCAAGCTCCCTTCAACATTCTTCTGCTACAAGAATAAGCCTGGATATGTGAGTGACGAAGATGAGGGTAAGGAATGCCAATTTTATATTTGTACTGCCTTGTTGTGAGGGAAGGATGTAATACACTGCACTGGTGCAGCCCACCTTGCCTAGTACTGTGTGCGGTTTTGGGTGCCTCTTAAGAGGTAAGAAGGACATGAAACTGTTGGAGGGTGACCAAGGTGAACAGCCTTGAGTGGCTGAGGTCACTTGCTTTGTTCAGCTGGGAGAAGACAAGGCTGAGGGGTGACGTCATCACAGTCCAAAACTTCCTCAAGGGCATCAGCAGAGGAAGAGGTGCTGATCTCCTTTCCCTGCTGCTCAATTGTAGGACACAAGAAAATGGAATGAAGCTGTCAGGGAAGTTCAGAATAGGAGAAGGTTCTTCACTGAGAGGGTGGTCAGACCCTGGAACAGGCTCCCCAGGACAGCAACACACCCATCAGAGGTCAAGCAACATCTGAGTGATGTATTTAGTCATATGGCTTGATTTTAGGTAGTGCTGCAAGGAGCAGGGAGCTGCAGTTGGTGATCCTTATGAGTCCCTTCCAACTTGAGATACTCAGCACTGTTAGAACCATTAGACACTGAAATGTTTCTGTTTATGCCAATGGGAAGTAATCCTACCAATGTCCTTATGGCCAAAGATGTCCACTCAAGTTTTCAAAATAGAATAGTACAATGGAGGCCCAGGAGTCACTAAAGGGTATTTGTTGTATTATGGATGTTGACATCCTTACCAAGGCAGTTGGTTAGGTGAGAGGTATTTAAGCAAGAGACCTACTTTAGTAAGTATTTTGAGACAAATACAAAGCATTTTTTACTGAAAAACAATCTCAGGTTTCCTAAATGCTATGCTAATGAGTTGTTTTCTTTCTGAAGCAAATTCCTAATATTATTAGTAAACTTACTTTGTCAAACCTTGTTGCATGTAATTAAGATTGATTGATTGATTCAGCAGCAGATACTTTAAATGGAAGTTCTGAAACATGGTATTCAACAGAAAATGGGAGAAGACAAGCCCCCTCCCACAAATACCTGAGCTTCCAAGTTTTTATGTAAAAACATCTTCAGTCTTCTTTCCCAAATCTGTTTGGTGGTAGCCTTAATAAAATCACTTAGTAAGAAATATGTTTACTAAAAACAAAACCTGTGCCAACGTATCTGTAGAAATCCAGATTGAGAAAGTGTTAACAGCACTCTGAGGCACATGTAAGCAAAACTAGAAGTGAAAGCTTACTTGTTGACTTGTGTAACTCTTAAAATATAAGCAAAAACTATGTTTGCCTGCTAGCTTTGTGAGTTGGAAGGGCTTAGCAGACTTCTCTGACCCTAGAGTGTGCCTGAGAACTTACTCCTGTTTCCTGTGTTTAAGATGAAGACTATGAAACAGCTGTTAGGAAACTTAATGGAAGACTCTACCCCAGTGATTCAGAAGAGAAAAAGAAAGGGCAAGGTTCTGTAAAAGGTATGTCTTAAGAAATTTTAATTACTGTGCTTCCTGTACTGAAACATAAGCTCTGAAGGGACACATGGGCAGGGGTTAATTTTATGTTTCCTGGGGTGCTTTTTAGAAACAGAGATGCTGGGTGCAGAAAACCTGCATCTCAAAGTACAGAGTTAAGCTCAGCATGTCAAACTGTTAGTTAGCAGTTAAGGGGTGCCTGAAAGAGAAAGGTACGTTCCAGGTGATCTCTAAACAAGAGAATCAGAGTCTTTTCCTATCTTGAGCTCCTTCTGAATATGAAAAATTCAGCTTGGCATGATACTCCTCAAGAGAAAGTTGTCTACATCTTTGAATGCTTGCTACTTCTGCAGTTACTCAATTAAAGCTTGTGAGTTAATGTTGTTCAATCTAAAAGAAAAGCCATTTGGTCTCTATACTAAAAATACAGGTGTAGACTTGCTTATGTGTGTCTGACTGTGTCTCAGACTTCAGCATTACATAGCTTGAAGTCTGGGTAGGTCCTTCTAGAAGTAAAGTTTGGGGGCTTTTTGAGGATATGTGCTAGAACCGTTGAGCCATTTGAAATATGAGGAGATATTGAGGGAAGTTAGTAGTAGTGGCAGCTGCATGATGAAACTCTTCACTGTTGCATGGAAATTCCCTGATAGCAGTAAAAAAACACAGATGTTGTATTTTCAATTCTAGTCATCCCAGGTTAGGTTTGTTAGTCTTCACTTCCTCTATTTAAACAGTAATGCTGTCTGTGAAACTTATGAAGTCTGTCTTCAAGTTGATCTGGCTATTATGAGGTTAATTTATAATGTAGGGGCTAAAATTTATTGCACTATTGTGCTGCCTTCACAGCTATTTCTCATTAATTCTTTACAGCAAGCCTTGCAGGAAAAAGTGAATTCAACAATGAAAGAGAATGTGCTGCTACTTGGGAGAAGAAACCAGCTCCTGAGGAGAAAGATGAAACAAAAGCTCAGGAGGTTCCTTCTACAGCTGTTTGTGGGGCCAGTACTGACACTGAAGGTGACAGTCCAGAAGACTTAAAATCAGAAGCTGAAATTCATGAAATGAAAGTAAGAGCTAAATCTTTACTGAACTTCTTATTAATAAGCTCGTACAATTACTTCAGATATGTATGAGGCAGTACAGTTTTAGAACTAAAACATCCAGTTGGGAAACATTGAGGAGTTTTGTAGCTGTGCCTCAAGTGTCTGCCAACACAGGAGATTTGATTTCAGGGAATAATAGTATTTTTTTGAAAACAGACTACTTCAAAGATTAACTTCAGTTAATGTCAAGTTAACATCCTTGCATTATCTGTAATAAAAAGCCTCAGCTTACAACTTTACTTGGCGTTCTTTATTTTTCTATAAGGACCAAGACTCCTAGGTAGGAGTTTTGAATCCTAAGGTCTTCTAACTTATTTACCCATTACATTATTTTTTTGATTAATTGCAGGAGAATGAAGTTGCAAGCTCAAGTGACTTAGTCTGTACCAGTAAGGAAGAAATACCTGCTCCATCAAAGTCTGAGGTGACAGTACATGTCCAGTCAGGTACCAGCAGTGAAGAATCACATTCCACCACAGAAACTGTGCAAGTACCACAGGCCTTATCTCGAGCTGAAGACAAACCTGTAGATTTGTCAACTAAAAAGAGTGATTCAGATGGTTCAGAGTCAGCACAAGGTAAAGTCAGGGGTATGCTCTGAGTTTTTTTTGTAGGAAACCATGCTTTTCTGTGGATAAGTTTATCGAGCCTAGTTGCTGTCTTGGGGAGAAGCAGTACCAATACTGAATTAGAAACATAAGTACCAATCTGGTAAAAATGTGTATATATCAAAAATTTTGAGCTCAATTTCATTACAACAAAACAGTGCTGATGTTGTGTAATTTATGTATGGTGTACTTTCATTAGTTTACTGTTAAATACCACATGAGCTCTGGGGATCTGCATATAAGTAATATGCTGAAACTCACACAGTCTTGGGCCCTTTTTTAAAACCATAATAGATGGTTATTATGACAAGTATCATTCAAACTTTAAATTTATTGGGAGGAAAAAATGCTGTAGACAGTTCTCCAGTTTATTCTTGTGACTACATAAATGCATTTCTTTAAGGAAGTAGAGATTTTCTTTGACATTCCCCTTTTTATTTGATAGAAAACAGAATCATCTCATTTGGTTTTGGCAATACTACAGGCCTGTCATTTGCAGATCTGGCATCCAAGAGTTCTGAGGAGTTTGCTTTTGGCTCAAAAGGTGAGTTCAACTAGTCTCTGAGACAGACCTCTACTAGACTTTTGCTTCATACAGTACAATTTTTTGTGCACAAATTTTCTGCTGATCTCTAGAAACAACAAATTTTTTGCAAGTTTTTTTTAGGAAGGGAAAAAAAACTGCACAAAGTTTAAAATGTAACTCTCTTAATTGTAGATAAAAACTTCAAATGGGCAAATACAGGAGCGACTGTGTTTGGAGATACCACCCATAAAGCAGATGAAGATGAAGGTGGTAGTGATGATGAGGTAGTACATAATGAAGATATCCACTTTGAGCCAATTGTGTCCTTACCAGAGGTAAGATGACTTCTGGAATATATAACAACGTTAAGATAAGCATTTCTGCTAACACAGCAATCTTTAAAATGTGTTTTGCTTTCTGTGGTGTTGTGCCTTGTTCTGCATGTTTTAGACAGACTATGTGGAAGCACCTGTTTTAAATCTTAGTACAGCATAGCCCTGGGGAGGTGTCTGGTGGCTCACTTAAAATCTCCAACACTGATTTCTTTATAACTTGACTGAGAATTATCAGGATGCAGATTTGTACACATAGCTTGTAAGAGCTAAACCATCTGTCTAGTACAACTGAAAAGCAGGAAGGGGAACTGAGCACTGCTAGTGCTTAAACAATTCAGCTATGGCTTTGTATTAGTGACTTGTAGATTCAGTTCTGTGAAAGCCATGCCAACTAAGAATTTTTACTGTAAGCTAAGCAAGAGATTTCTAGAATCACTAAGCAAAAAGACGTACAATTAACATTACCTGAAGGCTAAGGATCTAGTCAGTTTGAAAATACATGGTTATTCAAGAAGTAGGAGAACCTTCAACTTTGAAGGTAGCCTTATAACTTACTGAGTGAGACTTTACACACTTATTCATGTCTTGATTTACTGACTCTTTTGATGTTATATTGCCTGACCTTTCTATAAATAATAAAATTTAACTGTAGATTAGTAAAATTATTGAGCAAGGCAAATAGAGTACAAAGGAGCAGTATGTGGTGTCCTTCAATTTGAACAGCTCGTCTGATCTATTTTGTAACATGCCTTCAACTTCCTTCTTGAAAATTTGGTGTGCCTGTGCTCATCTGTGTGTCACATTATGACTTTTATGCTTTTCTTCTCTGCTCCCCTTTTTCAGTTTCACAAGCAGTATTTTGTCACGTATTTCTCCAGTTCTCTGAAGTGTTCCATATCTTTGGAGAAGTGCTAACTAAAGTAGATTAGAGGCCAGTAAATGCATACATAAATTGAGGTGGAGATACGGCTGTCAGGCCGATGTTTTGTATACTTGGTGTTTATTCTGTTCAAATGCAAATATCAAATTATTTAACAATCTGCTAAAGGTAACTCCTGGAATCATAACAGTACTTTGTTTTCACTTATGAGTGTGCACATCATTCAGCAAACCCGAAACTTGCCAGAACACTTTATCAAGTCTTGGGGTTTTGTTAAAAGAAAAAAAAAACCCACACACATAAAGAAAATCCCACCAAAACCCAGCCAACCAAACCACTCCCAAAGCAAAACCAACAGACACCCACTAGAACTACATGTAGCATGGTGAAGGAGGATTGCAGTGCTGTACTTGGTCTCAAATAGTGGAATTTGTTGGGCTCTTAAATTCTGAAAATGCTTTACCCATTTTGGTATGATGAATGAGGTGTTGGAGAAAAGAACACACTGAAGAATTTTCCACTGTAATAACTACTTAATGTCTTTCAAGGAAATCACAGGTACTCAAAAAACTGTGCTGTTTTTTTTAGGTTGAGGTGAAATCTGGAGAAGAAGATGAAGAAATTCTCTTTAAGGAGAGGGCAAAACTTTACAGATGGGACAGGGATGTTACTCAGTGGAAGGAGCGTGGTGTTGGAGAGATCAAAATACTCTTCCATACACAGAAGAAATACTATAGAGTCCTAATGAGAAGAGACCAAGTTCTCAAAGTCTGTGCAAACCATGTTATCACCAAAGAAATGAACTTAGTGCCCTCTGATACATCAAACAATGCTTTCATTTGGACAGCCACGGATTATGCTGGTGAGTTTTTTTTCAGGTGGTCTGTAGTTTCTATGTTTTTGGGTTTTTTTGTTGTTTTTCCCTGGGGATTGTTACAAGATGAAACTAAACAGACCTTCTTGGATTTATTTTCAGATGGTGAAGTAAAAGTAGAGCAATTTGCAGTCAGATTTAAAAGCCAAGAAATGGCCAATTCTTTTAAGAAGATGTTTGAAGAATGCCAGCTAAGCTTGTCAGAACTACAGAAGGGACACTTGTCTCTGGCAGCAGGACTGTCAAAGGACACCAACCCTGTTGTGTATTTTGAAGTTTCTGCTGATGATGAACCTTTAGGACACATAACCATGGAGCTGTTTGCAAATATTGTACCTCGAACTGCTGAAAATTTCAGAGCCCTGTGCACAGGAGAGAAAGGATTTGGATTCAAGAATTCCCGCTTTCACAGAATAGTCACAGACTTTGTGTGTCAGGTAAGCATAAAAGGAAGACTCTGCACAGAGAAAATGAAATGCGTCTTGACTAACAAAGGCACTTCAAAAAAATGGCTTGTACAGAATAGCACATTCTTGTTGGCAGCATGCATCCGCTGTGCAGGATAGTCTCATCTGTCCTTTCCCTACAAGGAAATGAGAAGTGGTGCAAGCAGCATATGCTACCCTAAGATGCTTTTCACCTGTGTCTGCCAGTGGCCTCATGCTTAAATGTTTCTTAGTTACTGTCATGTCAGGGTGGAAGAAAAATGAAAGGAGGTGGAGTCCTCTTACAATAGACAAAGGGCCTGTTGCTGAACAGAACACCAAGGAAAGTAGGTGTTCCCAAAACTGCCATTCATCCTTCTCTCTCTCCAGAGAAGAACTTCTTTATGCTCATTTGTTAAGGACACTTACTGTCCAGCCTTCCCTTGGACTTCAAAGTATACTTTGTGTTTCAGATAACATGCACTTTAAAAATGGTATTCCAAGTATCATAGATGTTAGGTTTCAATCTAAAACAAGTCTTCTAGATCCAATTACCATGCAGTGGCCTGTTTACTAAAACATCAGGTTTTGTGCTGAGAGCATCAGCCTGCAGTACATTGTAACCCCAGGTAGACAGTGCTGGTTTTAAACCTCTGTTTGCATTTAGTACAACTGGCAAGTTCTTCGTAAGTGCTGAAGGCTTAGGAGATTGATCGTAGCTCAGATAGACCCTTCTTAAAATTCTCATCCAAAGTTCATTGAGTTTTAGTAACTTGGAACAGGCAAAGTGAACCAACGTCAGTACATGCTATGCTAACGATCTGCATTTCACTACCTTCCCAAAGATGAGGCATGTAGATGACTTTCTACAAGACAAGGTGTGTACAGTAATATAGGAAAATAGTACACAAAAGTAATAGGAAGGACATCAGCCTGTTGGAGTGAGTCCAGAGGAGTGCCAAGACCTTTAAGAAGGATGGAGCACTGGTCCTTGAGGAAAGGCTAAGAGAACCGAATTTGTTCATCCTAGAAAAGAGAAAGCTTAGGGGTGACGTAATGGTGTCATTCCAGATCATGAAGGGAGCCTACAAGAAAGATAAAGGGAATCATTTTACAAGAGCATGTAGTCACAGGATATGGGGGAATGGCTTCTAGGTAAAAGAGTCAGTTTAGACCAGATACTAGGAGAAAGTTGTTTGCAGTGAGGGTGGTGAGACACTGGAACAAGTTGCCCAGAGAAGTTGCAGATGCCCAATCCCTGTCAGTGTTCTAGGCCAGCCTGGATGGAGCTCTGATTACCTTGGTCCTAGTTCTAGGTGTCCCTGCCCATGGCAGGGGAGTTGGAACTAGATGATCTTAAAGGTCCTTTCCAACATAAACAATTCGGTGATAGTATACGAATGGCTTGTCACCAGAATAAAATATTCTCCTTTAGATTAGCTATCTACATGTCTCTGAAGTATGCACTTTGTGGCTCTTTTGTTAAACTTTTGTGCCTTTCTGATAAACTCATTTAGGATTTAAGGTTATTTCAGGCTATTCCACATTCTATAAAGGAGCAGACTTTCTTTTAAAACAGTTAACTGCACCATGTGTGCCTTGACAAAATGAGATTTTATCATATTACATGAGTATATTTTAAGTTTGCCTGCCTTACCTTTTCTTGAGGTACAATGGGAAGCTCTTCAATGAGAACTAAGGCTGTACAGATACAATATACACTGTCATCTTTATGTGTATACTCAAATTATCAGGAACCAGAAGTTTGCTGCCTTCCAGAAAGATAAAAGACACACCATGCTGCTCAACCAGTTATGTGGCAAAGCTGTATGGATTTACTACTCACTGCTGTGTTAACCTTTTTCAGGTGGTTAATTCTGTGCCTGCAGGGCCTAAGGACCAAGGCCTTCAATGAGATAATGCAGGTCCAGGCAGCTTCCAGGGCCAAGGGATGCAGACAGTAGGAAAGGCAGGCCTAGAGGAATGTCACCATGGGGAGCAGTAAGATGAAATGCTGTGTTCAGAATAAACAACAAATAAACCTTCTACTGCTGCTTTCCTTACCATGAACAAACCTGCTGAAGCTGTGAAGCCCTACATCTAAGCAGATATTGATACTTGTGAAAATGAAAAATTAGTTCCTCCAAAACAAAGTCTTTACTGTTGAAAGGAAATACAATTTTTGGGTTATCTTTTGGGACTTGTCAGTTAATGCTGTGTCTGTTTTTTTATTTTAGGGAGGAGATATAACTAACCATGATGGAACAGGTGGACGGTCAATTTATGGAACAGCATTTGAAGATGAGAATTTCATAGTGAAACACACTGGTCCTGGATTGTTGTCAATGGCAAATAAGGGCAGAGATACAAATAATTCTCAGTTCTTCATAACACTTAAAAAAGCAGAACACTTGGACTTCAAGCACGTGGTATTTGGGTTTGTGAAAGATGGAATGGATGTTGTGAAAAAGATCGAATCCTTTGGTTCTCCTAAAGGGCTAGTAAATGGAAGAATTGTCATTACAGACTGTGGGCAAATATAGAATTATTTCTTTGAGTATACAAATGTTTTAGCAGTATAAATCAGTACTTAGATGTTATTGACTAATTATTTCAACTTCTTAAAATGGACACTTCTGATGTATAAATGTAAAATTACAGGCTATAGTTGAATTTTTTTATGTGTTCTAATTGATTTTTTGCATGGTAAATAAACTTCAGGCACTGGCATATTTCAGGTGTATTTGTGTTATCCTGACATATTTGTATTAAGTGTCAAATTTTAAAAATTAAATCCTAGTCTTGTTAAAATAAATGTCTTGTCTTCACTTTGGTTTGTTAAAATAACTTGCATAACTTGGTTCTTGCTCTCAGGAAGCTCTTTTGAAGGTACAGATTGTAGATGTAAATTGCTGGACAGTACATTGAAGGCCTTTGAAAGTTAATGGGTATTCCAGTGTGCAGAAGGCAGGCTGAGCCAGGTGGATGTTGGTTTGTTCTGTCTGCATGGTTTTTAAATGATTGATCCATGTTTTGCTATAGCAACATGCCAACTTTGTTTTTTGTACTTAAACTATTTCTAAAAAACTTGGCTTAATGAAAAACGTCTATTTAGCATTGGGATTTTACCTGACATACTTGTAAGTATAACCCTCTGCTCAGTGTTTATTAGCTGTGGCAAACTTCTCTGACCTTGCTGCTTGTGTGTTTTCAGCATGCTTGTATCTTTTACAACTTTGCCTCTCAGGAATTAGTATGTATGGGTAAATGCAGGGTTTATTTAAACTGGTACTCGGCATCTCTGTGCTGGCAACATGCATTTAGCCTAGCTTTATTTTGGGGGGTTATTTATATATTTTTAAAGGATGGCAGTAATGTCTTCAGGGGTCCTCAGGGACCTTACTCTGCTCCCTACAACCACTCAAAGGAGCCTGGAGCTAGGGCTGGTTCGGCCTCTTCTCCCAGGCAACCAGGCACATAGACTTACCCTGGGGAAGGGGAGTTTAGGTAGGACACTAGGAGTTGTTTTTTTTTCTCAGAAAGGCTGATGGGGCATGGGCGGCCCAGGTCTGTGTTGGAATCGCCGTCGTTGCAGGTGTTTCAGGAGGCAGCCCTGAGTAGTCCAGTTGCCAGGGTGGTGTTCGGTCGTGGGTTGGACGCGGCGCTGTCGGGCCGCGCTGTGCCGGGGGTGGCGAGGAGCGGTGGTTGCTGTTTCTGATGATGATGATGGTGGTGGTGTGTGCCCTCCCCGCCAGGCCCAGGGCAGCGGCTCCCCCAGTCCTGCCCGCCCGGGCTGGCGCTGCCCGCGGCCCCAGTGCGCCTGCGCGGCCCGTGGCGGTTGGTTCGAGCGCGGCGGCGCCGCCATGGCGGACGCGGGGCCCGGCCGCGGCCGCTCCGCCCGGGGGCTGCAGCCGCGCTGCCCGCCCGGGCCGGCGGGGGTGAGACGGGGCCGGGGCGGGCGGCCTGCGGGCAGGAGGGGGAGGCACGGAAAAGCTGTTTCCTCCTGGCCGCGTCCCTGAAGCGTTCGGAGGAGGTGCAGGGAGGGGGGCGGTCCGCTCCCTCGGGGTTCATTGTGAGCGCCGTGCCGCTGCGTTCCCGGGCAGTGCGAGACAAGAGCGGGGTTTAAACAGACTTGAGGAGGTTACGGGCTCTTGCTGTTCCTGTCCCCGACCCCGCGCTCCGATTGCCTCGGAGTGGAAGTGCTGGAGAGTCATCCTTGTCCGAGCAGGCAGTTTCCCTGGAAATTGCGATTCCAGATTCTGTGCGGTACCAAGACACAGTTTAGCATGCAGTTTTTGCCTAAAACCTGATGCCTGCCCGTTGAGTGAGAACATATGTAAATCCTCTTAGGAGTATATTGAGCTTGTATGAAATCTATATAATAGGGTAACTAATTTTTCTTTTCTCTCTCTCTTCTTTTTTTTTTTTTTTTTTTTTTTTTTTTTTTTTTTGCCACAGCCTTACTTAGAACGCGTTAAATGTGTTTGTGGTGGCGTGTTGTTTTTTGTTTTGCTTTGTTTTTTTAAAGCTTAGTGATTAGCTCCGTTGTCAGAGCGCAGGAAATTGTTCCAAATCTGGTCAATCAGGAATGAAGCCCATGGTTCATTGGAGACTGCTGCAGGGACCAGGCAGTTAATTATGATGGGTATCATTCCCTTGCCGAGGTACGGCGATGATATTTTACACCAGAGAGGGTCAGGTTCTTTGCACTCAGATGAATGAAGGAACTGTATTGTGGTTCCTCTTTTTCTATTACTTGTGCTGACAAGTCAAAACTGATCTGCCTAAAAATTCAGCAGCAAAGACCCCCCATGCTGGTGTTTCAAAAGCCTTTGATATTTAGTAGAAGGAGTACTTGCTGACCAGGCACCTTTATTTTGCCGGAATTCTGTTTGTCTTTCAGTGAAACAATTTTTTGCAATTGTTTTCATGCATCTGAATTCCCTGGGTCAGATGTGTCCAGTGTGTCCTAGGGATAAGGCCTTAAGTGTTCAAAGTCATGCTGAAGGGAAAGTCATATGGTGGAAAAATACCCCTGAACAACCAAAGCTTTGAGGAGATTGCAAGTGGGTTTGCGTTAGGTAAATAATTTGTTTGGGATACTGAGTTAGTCCTGGGAGTCATCAAATGAATACAAACCCCAGCTTTTTTCTTTTTTTCCTTAGGAAAAGTAGCTTGCCATTTTAGGATCAGCAACCATCCCACATGTGATATGAAGATTTTGAGTTTTTTAGCAGCTAAAATCAGGCTGTATGTGCCCTTGGTTCCTGCAGATGGATTTGCAACTTGAATAGGATTTGATGGTGTTCTAGATTCTATGGGGGATTTTTCTTGGGGAATATTCTGCATCGAATTGTAGAACTGTACTTTAAAGAAAAGTATTTTTTAAAACTTATTTTTAAAAGACTGTTACTGAGACTTTAATGTTTGCAAGGAAGAAAACGTTACATGTGTTTGTGTGCTTTGTTTTTTTCATTAAAAAGTGGTCATTCAAGGGCAGGAAATTACAGTAGTTATCACTTGATCTAAAGCATAGCAGAGAAACGCAGTGAAACAAGCAAGTGAAACAAGATCACGAGAGCTGCCTTGATATTTTGTATTCTGCATTTAATTGATTTTGCGTCTGCCCTAAAATCTCTGTCATTCACTTTTTTAGTATGTAGTTATAAAGTAGTCAGAAAAAGTAGAGCAGGATACTTTGGCATAAAAAGCCTAGATATGAAGGTAGATGGCACTGTTTCCATGATTACCTAATTCTGCTTTCATGCCTTTATTTTATGTTACTGTCCTCATAGTACTTTATAGTTTCTCAAATATTCTAACATATAACACTACAAGTATTTTGTTATTAGACCATAGAGAATATATTTATTTCTTTATGTTAATATGAGGACCATTTACATTTATGTGTTTAAAAAAAAACCCTTCCCTTTTCAAAGCCAGTAGTTTGTAGTAAGGATTCTATCACAAGTTGTTACAGTTTCACTGTTAAACCTGCAAGTTGTGGCATATTTTTTCCATGAAAATTCTCACTACAGTGCAGTGGTTTTGTGCTTTCTTATAGGATTACCTCTCAGGAGCATTGCATACCAAATGTAATAACAGAAGCTCCCTAGTTTACAAAGGTAATACAAAGCAATGGCACTTTGATATCTTTTACAGGGAAAATATATACTAAAGCTGTATTGTTCCTAAATCTATTTAGTTCTGTACTGCCTCATTTTAAATAGAGAGGTAAGCTTGATCAGGGGGTTGTGATACCTGGGAGTCAGCCTGAGAATGGTAACAAGCAAAGAACGCAAAGGATGTTTTGGAACAATGGTTCACAGCCTGTTTGTCTTGAAGTCCTGCTTGAATTAGTTGGTAGCAGTCCACTTCATAATGCATGTATTTAGATTTAATGTAAAGATATGTAAATGTTTAATATTTAGGATGCATTTGGTCTCTTTCAGAAACTGGTGCATGGGGACAGCAGGCTAAATTAGTGTATTTGTCAGACTTCAGTTACAGAAAAGTTTCTATAGGCAGACAAGCTCTAAAATTTCAGAAGGACAAATCTGATGTGAAAGCTAAATAATTCTTACTGTGGCTTAAACTGTTATAATTAAGTTCATAATTCATCAGGCTGCATCAGTGGTGGTTTTGGTTCTTAAACCTACATGACTATGTGGCAAGTACTTCTAATAAGTCCTTGTTGATTTTTTAACATCAGCTTCTCAAATTCAAAATAAAATTGTTGCAATTTTTTATTTTTCAGGCGACACCAACAGCTCACTGAAAAATGTAATTATTTCTTTCTCAAATTGTTCTTTAGAGACAGAATTTACTGAAACTGGAAGAGAGAACAGATCCGATCATGATTTCCAAAAAAGTGTGAAAGACTGGGATTGGTAGGAGGTGTTTTTATTTCTCCATTAATACTTATTTTCTCTCATTATCCAGATAAACAACAAATAAACAATGTTATTTGGACCGTGCAAAAGTTGTTTTGAGTTTCTTGTTTTGTTGTTAAGAGTTGTTTGTGGCTAATTTATGACATAATGAGGGTGCTGATTTTGATGAGGAATATTGTTTCACTTTCTAATCTAATCTGTGTATGTTGAAATTGCTAAGGAGATACAAGAACATAAACTGAACTAGGTGACAGAAAAATTAACTAGGAGGAAAGTGAATAGCCCAGACTGATAAAGAGATTTATGTTTATTTAGAGGTAGTTCAATTCCAGAAACCAAGAAATCTCTTGGCTATTTTTCACCTAACTGGAAAAATACAATTTTTTTGTTCTCCAGGAATTTGGTGGTTTGTGGTGAGAGAAGAGTGTTGGTTTTACCTGTTGCTTACCTGTGCTTACAGCAGGAAAAGCCTAGTTACTGTAACAACTCTTAAGTCAGCAGCATGTAATTGCTGTGGTTGAGATTTGTGAGTAATAATGACTTTCATCCAAATGATTTAACTCTGCTATTTGTTATCAGTAAAAATATCAAAGCCTTACATTAAGCAATGTTTGCTCTTTTTATACAGACTTCTTTCAGTGCTCTGTTATGTATCATGTTAGAAAGAAACTGAGTAATTTAAAGTTACTGCTCTTTTGTACTTTTAGTTTTGATGATGAGCAAGATTTCGTTTGTGATTCAAGTGGTCTAGAAGAAAATAGCATTTGCTCTGAAACCGATGCAATTCAAAATACAGCTCTATACATGGGAACAGGTAATAAATATTTCATTTTATACATTCTTACAACTCTCTGTTTAACATGTAACTTAAAAATCTTCCTAGTAAATGTTTCTATTCCATGGAGAAATACACCAGGCACCTAAAATGTATTTTAATGTGGGGATTTAACCTTTCACATCAGTATAAGTATTTTCTTTAGAATTCTTTTAGGAGGTTTAGACATGCTTGAAGCAATACTAATGTTATTTTCTCATGTGGTGTCCAGTAGTTTCTTAGGTCTTGTTCTGATTATTTAGGTGTCACCCTAAGGTTTTATCAGCAGCAAATCACTTGCCTGAAGCCCTTACAAAAGTAGTAGGAGATGTTGGTGACATGATTCTGTCTGTGCATGAATTCCATACAGATATCTCTGGGATTTCTATATTGCAGGGGAGGGCATGGTTTTACTTATAAAACTGTTGGGTTTTGATCAGTTTGAATAAATCATGGAACGAGAACTTTGATCAAACCTCTGTAATTCTTTAGATTACTATAACATTTTGATACATCTCTCTCTATACTTGTAATTCTGAATTCCTAAAACACATTTTTGCTGATTTTGTGCAACAATCATATCAATATTTAGCTAGGACTGATTTTTTTAATGTAAAATGCGTTTGTTTTTTTTTTCATGTCCGCAGGCCTCACTTTACCATCTCATTTGGCTGCAAATACTCAAAAAAATAGGGACCCAGTTATCAACCATGGTTTGTTAAAGAAAATTCTGCGTGGAACTAGTGCTCAGGCATGCGATAGGCAAAGTTTAATACCACCTCACATCAGTCAAATTTATGATGAATTATTTGTCATACATCAGAAGCTCCAGGTAAGAACTGGAATCACCTTAAAATTTTTGTTGAATAATGCTATGAAGGTTCTCATTTTGAAGCAAGAAATCTGAAACTATTTATATATAAAATTTTTATATTAAAACTATTGTTTTTTTACTATTACTTTATACTAATCACAGTTACTTATATACAAAATCTGCATCTTCATCTGCCTCTTCCCCTAGATTAATTCAGTGATTCGGTAATGATGCTTTGACTTGAATTTTGGGTAGACCAGGTAGAGGGTAGGTGGGCAGATTGAGCTTTTGAGGTAGTTGGAACACAGTGTTTCTACATCCAAGACTGTCTTGTGACACACAGCGGGTGTACAGGGAAGCACCCACAACCAGAACATCTGAAACTGTTCTGACTCTGGGCATTCCAAAGCATTTGCCTTCATGGCCTCCTCCAGAATCCCTCTATTCATTCCACCAGTTCATCTCCAGCAGGTTTAGGCTACTAACAAAAGAACCTTCAATATGGTTTTACTATGTAATAGTTCCTAAGCTTCTGCTGGATTCCCTGCCAAAATTCTCTTTTGCAACATATGAGATAAAAATCATTTTATATCTCTTTTTTCTTCACCACTTTTTCATGGATGCATCTCACTAGTTGAAAAACAGTATCATTAATCTAGTGTTCAACATAGACAGTCACATCAGACACTGTTCCGTCCTAAACTTAATACCATTATCCCAATATTTTAGAAGCAAAAGCCAAAGTTTAATTTTCTAGAGCAGCAGTGTAGAGTTGAATTTTATATTTTGGGAGGCTGAACCATTCCAATGCACATGGAAGTCTGCTCTTGTGTAACTATAATTTCACAAAGAGCTAAGCATGGGACAAAATTTTAAATTCACCATAATTTGGGAAAACTTCATGTGGGTTTTTAAAATAGTTTAATATTTTTTTATTGATGCAGAGAGAAACTTCAGCACAGCAGGAGTATGCTCTGCAACTGCAGAAACGAGAACGTTGTCTAACAGAACAAGAAGCATTGCTTTTTACACATGAAGCAGCTTTGGCTAAAATAAGAGGTGTTGAGGAAGAAGTTCACACAAAAATTGCAGCTATGAAAGAGGTGAAATAGTATTTTTAATGGTAGATACTGCTCTATCTGCTGTTTTCATTTGTAGTTATCTTAAGCCATCACATGTTTGCTGGAAATCCTGCTTGTTTCTTTGAAGTCCTTGAAATCCCCAAAGGAAGGATTTAAATAAAAAGTACTGAACAATATGGCTAGAGTTTTTGTATGACTTCTGTTTCAGAATGGTGCATTTACTTGTCTGATGTGTAGTATACTTTACAGTTACAAGTTAGAAAAAGAGGTAATTTTTTTGTAAAATAGTGAAAGTTATGTGACCAATATTAGAGAAAAAATGTGGTCTATCTGTAATTGTGTGTAAGTTAAATGAGTGTCTTTGCATTAGCTGTAGTTGCAGTGGATTTCCTTGGGAATGCTTTAAGATGCATCGAGATCTTACGACATAACATCTATTGCAGAGAGTACTAGCAAACAAAGACTCAAAAAGGTCAGAGGAAGAGCAACCTAATTTTGGGGGTGTGGGAAGAAAGACTAGTGAAGAAAAATTGAATTCATGGAAGGGGAGAAATGAAAGCTAGGATATTTTCAGTAAAATAAAACCTTGCTATTTTACCAAATCTGAGGTACTTAAATCTAATGTCCAGAGAAGATGAAATATGAAACAAATTTCAGGGGTGAGAGATGAATGACAGTGGATATGCAGGTTGTATTTAATAATTCATATGCCTGTGTTGTAAACCAGAGCCCTAGTCTCTACAAGGCATAGGATTAATTTCTCACTCTGCATGATTGAGAGTGAGCAAAACCAGAAACATCAGTTGAAACCTCAAAACATGGTCACAACTTTTTGTAAATATTTGGAAGAGTGAGCTGTAATGAAAGCTTTGTCATTGATTTTAGTTCACAAACACATCACTCATCTGAATTTTTTGAGAAATACACATGTATATAGTTGGTCTCGGTAGAATAGGCAGCAGTAGGAGCTAAGGCTGTGCATGTTGCTCTCAGTTTCTGTATAGATCCTTCTTAATAGGCAGTACAGATCTTGTTTTTTTCACTGCTGACTGAATATGCAAATTTGGACATGAAGAACTTGATATTTGAAAGTTTGTCCGACTCTTTTAGCACTTAACTGGAACTTATTGTTTCTAGAATAGTCTCTTTTAAAACATGTTTTTAAATTTGGTATTTCTATAGCAACACGAGGCAGAAGTTAAGCAGCTGACAGAAGCCTTGAGAGAAATAACTAAAGAAAATAGGAGGCTGAAGTCATCATTTGACAGCTTGAAGGAAGTGAATGACTCTTTAAGAAAACAGGTAAAATTATTTCCTGTTATAAATAATTCCACAAGTTACAGTCAACAATTTAAATATTTGAGCAGCTTTAGTTTGCAAAATTGCTGACCTTTTGTTTCTCTAAGACAAGAATTGTATGAATGACTGAAAGTACTTTTCTCACCTGTTTCTAGTACTTGAAATTTAGCCTTTCTGACCTTTTACAGTATAAAAAAGAAGTTGGATTTATTCCACTGACTCACTAGCAACAGCTAATTTTTAGGAGGGGAAAATCCATTGAGAATGGATGGAGAGAAAGTATTTTATGACATAGTGAAATCCACCTTATGCAGATTTGCTCTGCCAAATTACTGTGCTGATCCTATTAAATAAAAAGTAAAATGTTTAACTTCACGTTTGCTCAGTATTTTCAGTTATTTTTGCAAATTTCCCAATATTTTTGAAAATTTTCAAAAAATGAAGGCAGTATATACCACCACTAGAATGGTGTTTCATAGTAGTGTGTAGAGTAGGAATTTGTCTCACTTGACTGCTAAGACTGATCTAAAATGGTGATACACAAATTGTCTAAATTATTCAAGCATTGTTTATTCATTGAACTAGTTTGTGTTCTGATAATCGGAATACAATAAAAATCTACAGCAGAGCCTTATTCTTTCCCTTAAGGTGGTCAGACCTAACTGCTAGGATGTTGGTGGTTCTGATGCAACCCATCTGTCTTATTTCCTCTCACTATAAAATCTTTGCATTTCTCTGCAAACTGAGGGCTTCTGTGATGATTATACTGTTTATTGTTGTATGGATCGAGCATGTTTTTTATTTAAATGGAGACTGCAGTTTTCCTGATCTTTTCTCATGGAGCAAACTGATTTTTAGTGTGGTCAGTAACCACCTTCCCCATTGACATGACTATGATACCTTTCTTGAATTTGTGCTCATTTTTATGTTGCCTTTTCATGAAAAGTTATCAAATGTGAAGTGCCTGTATATCTAGAGTGTCATTGTAGTGCTTATTTTTCCCCTGCATTCTGAAAGATTGGGTTGCAGGTCAACAGTGAGATACTGCTGCTGTCCTGTTTATCCTGGAAGTGGTTGCCCACACAGGGTATAAGAGTCTCACACCTTGGAACTGTTCAAAAGCTGTCTGGACATGGCAGCCAGCTCGTCATGGCCCAACTTGGGCTGGGGAATTTGACCAGATATCTTCTGAAGGTGCTCTCAAATCTTTGACAATCCATGATTCTGTAATTTGTTGAGGGAGGTGGCTGATGATTTTGTTTCTATCACTTTTCATGCTAATAAGGAAAAAACTTGAACTTATATAATGTAGCTGCTCAACAACAATATCAAGTTACTTCGGTGTGATAATTAAGTCAAGAAGTGAGTTTTGAATTTACAGTTTGGAATATTTTCTGCTTCTTTCAGTTAAGTGATGTAACTGAGTTGAACAAGAAGTTGGAAGGTCAAGCACGAAAAGTCAAAGCTCGTTTAGAGAATCTACAAGTAAGGTTTGTTCTTACATGTACCTGCTTTTATAGGTAACCAGTGAACTATAATTCATTGTTATATTTTTATTGTAGAGGAAGCATGAATTTTCAATGGTACGTAAATCTAACAATTTATGTCAAGTGATGAAAGAAAGCAAACCTGTGAAACTGGAAAAAGTGATAGCAACATCAAAAACTGCCACGGTAAGAATTACAGAATCTTGAATCTTTGCATTGGAAAGATATTTGAAAGGCTCTGTGCATCTCCTAGAAATTGCATAAAGTTCTCTGTGCATCTGCTAGCAATAGCAAAATGTGGCTTCCAATTTTATTTTATGGGTTACACTAAGAAGAGAAACAGATTATGTTGGGGGAAAACCCACATTTAACAAAGAATTAAGTTAGTTGCTAAAAATAGTCTTGGATTTCATATTGTGTATGTTTGTATTTATATGGCAAGTTTTCCTCCTCATATCATTGTCTATAATCTGCCAATTAGAATTATAACCTGTGTCCACTGTCACAGGTTTCTTTTGCTGTGTCAGAACAAATCTCACATTCATTCTGGTTACTGCTACAGTACAGCACTATCCTTATGAATAACACCAGGAAAAAAATAGTCTTTCAGAAGTATCCAATAAAGAACCTTAATCTTCTAAACCAAAAGTGGTATGCTGCTATTATTTTTTGAGAAATAATCTTTAGTGAAGGACAGAGATTAAATCCAGTATTCATTCACAGTTCCAAAACAATCACTTTTTTCCCTTAAAACCTCTTCCTATATCTCTTAATGAAATTCTTTCTGTCTCCATGTAGTTCCATTTCTGGTATTACTCTGCCAACATCTCTCAGCTGGTTATGCTTTTTTTTTCCAGCTTGAGGTAAACTGTGAAATGAGAAAGATATTCACACCACCCTATGTAATTGATCTACAATGAATGTCTTAAAACTGTGCTGTCTATATATAGCCAACAAATTCTCTTTATATAGGTTTTAGCATGTTTTGGTTGTACATGAAATACAAATAGTATCAATAGTTACAGTTCTGAGTGAAGAGGAAAAGAGTTATCTGAAGGTAGATAGAAGAAAACTTGTGAGGTCTTCAGGGAATTGTTCATGCAGCCTGTCTTCAGGTATCTGGATTTCTTTTGTAGATTATTTCATTGCAGTGTAGTAGAGCCAAGGTGAGAGTTTCATTAAGTCTTTGTTCTTTTTTTAACAATGCTAGTTACCCAGTTAAATTTATCAACAGTGGATTGCATGAAATGAAACAAAGTAGGTCTAGTGCATTGAAATAAGAATTTCCCCATGTGAAGGACATTAAAGACTTGTTTTTTCCTGTAATTCATTTGTCCAGAATTATAAAGTGTAGTGACTCTGTATGTGAATCATTTTCCAAGCTGTTTTATTACCATTTGACTAAGTACAAAATAAATTATGGGTGTATGTTTTTCACACCCAGAAACCATAAAAATAGGTATTTGTTTTGCACTGGGGAGCGAGGTGTGAGAGAGAGAAAGAAATGCTGCACTGGTTCCTTCTGGGTCTTTGTAAGAAAGGCCTGACAACAAATGGCTTAATTAAATGGCTATTTTAATAAGACAGAGTAAGAGGGGGAATATAGAGAGTGAGTAAATCTTGTGTCCCTTTTAGATGCTGGGAGTGTTGTGTTTGTGCTGCATCAGATGGAGCCTTGGTGGACTTTTACCAGGGCATGCTGAGCAGAGCCTGTCCAGTGAGAGAAGCCCCTCCTTTTTGGCCACTCAACATATATATAATTTTCTTGCGATAAAAAAACTGTGTTCGTGAAGGATGGGAGAAGAACTTGTTGCCCTTTTAGACAAGGCCAAGGCCAGGCAGGATCAGCAGTGCTAAGAGGGAATTGCCTAAGTTTATCCTGCAGCCAAGCACAGGATGAGCTGTGCAGTTGTTGGTCTCTGCAGCACTGCACAGACTGCACCTGCTCAGGGTAACTGTGGTGTGCATCTCTGGTTCCCTGATGGACAGTGGTCCCCCGGACAGGACTGCCACCTTCCAACCTTGGATCTGCATACAGTTTACTTTTCCCAGAGATACTGTGAGTTACAGTTACATTAATGCTGTGCGGGCTTCTCAAACCCTAGGTACAAGGCCCAGCAGAGCACACCTGGCCTGTTCAAGATCACTGTCTCCTTGGATACATTTTCCACAGGCTCACACTACAGTATCTCACCTCTCAGATTTTATCAGGCATAAAATTCTCATCTTTTCTATTATGCATAATATTTCATAGCTAATGTACTCTCATATATTTCAGTCTGTTACTATTTTAGCATAGAAAAAGCATTAAATTGAAAGCTGAACTATCTGATGTTGTGAATATATTACAGCTACCATGGAATTCACAAGTCTATGAGCTCTTAACTTATCTGATGGATTGGATCTCTGAGCAGTATCTTAGCAAAATAGAAGCACAAGAAAAGAGAGAGGACAGTCATAAACCTATGGTTACCCAGAGCTCAAAGAACTCCTGTACTCAGGAAAAGTGTATGAAGGTAAAGGGGTTGGGTTGTTTGCTTGCGTTAATATGTTTTCAGATTTCGGTGTGTGTTAAATGATTCTGGGAGTATAACAGGCCAGCACGTAATTAAAACAAAATAATTGTTACTAAGTCAATATTCATTCCAGCAGTGAGACATAGTAGATAATTTGTCATTTGTAAAGCATACAGATAATTTCTAATAAAAAATGTGGTGTCCTGTCTCAACCTAAGAATTTCAGCATCTTATTTGAACAGAATTCTGTGAGGTGATAGCTTGTCTTGTGTTTTATATGTGATAAATTGTTTTAAGGAGATCAACAGGTCAAATTTAAAATATTCTTATGCCTATTTAGATACTAAAATTTCAATTTATCACCAATAAAAGATGATGCTATGCTGTATTTTAACACCTCTGTTGTTTTCTCTTGTGATACCAAGAGTTAGAAATTGGTGAGGTGTTCAGAAAATTCACTTTGTTGTATTTATATAAAAGATTTGCAGCCACTGTGATTGGATTTACTGAGATTGAGTTCACATGTATCTCCACTCTCACATGTAAACCTATATAAAATTTAAAACCTGTGTGTGCTTATAATTCTGTTAGCTGTACTGGATCAGCCCAGAGAATATTTGCATATGTAATCTGATAAACTCCAAGAGAAAGTTAGGGGGTTTGTTTGGTTTTCACTTACACTTAGCTTATAGAATAGTGCATATACTGCATGTAATTCTGGTTTTGTATATTTTTGCAGCTTTTGCCTATAGCTACTGAGCAACTCCAGTGGATGCCATATGTGAATCCTAAACTGCACGTGCCTGTGATTAAATTTATTTACTGGTCTCTAAGACAGATAGACACTGATACACAGGTAAAACAAGAAGTCCTCATGCAGTATGTTTGTAAAAAAATCCTGGAAGATATTAATGGATCTTGCATATTAAATGCATATGAAAAATGGATGTTTTCAGGTCGCATACAGAAAAGAAACTGCTGTCTTTCTAAAACATAAATTCATAATGTTCACCACAGACAGGTGGCAAATGAAAAACAAATTCTTTTTCAAGTTAAATTTAAATTTTGCTTTGTATATCTAAATGTAGTTTTCCTGTGTATGTGATCTCTCTTGTGATGTCTAAGCACATCTGAAACTATATTTTTGCATATGTATTATCAAAACTTGCACTAGAGAAGGCAGTTGTTTTATTGTGTATTTTATGAATGAGATTTGTTGAGAGTGATGAAAGTGAGTGGCAAAGCCATGAAGAAATTTTGATTTTTCTGTCCTCTGCTTGATGTCTTAACCACAAGATATTCCTTGCTCTTTTTGACTAGACTGCCATAAGAAAATATTTAGCAATATAGTAAAGACAAAGACAGTAGTTGTACTGTAAAGACCCAGCATAGTGCTGTCAATGTTCACTTGCTAAATCAAATGCTAGAAACTTTGTGAATATCCTGAGTTTAAATTCAATACAATAGTAAGATGTTGTGTTCAGTTCTATTAAGTAACTCTATTTTAAATGAGCATTTTGTGAAGTTTGATTCTGTGGAAATATTTCTGTAGAGTTTATGATGAAAATCTAATAGATGTTACTGTACAATGTTCTTGAGCTGCATATTTACACCTTGATTCTGTAAATGCTTTTAAAGGATATAACTTCAGGCAAGCTTACAAAATTGAGTTGACTGAAACAGCTTTTTCTGGAACCAGAGGCAACTTAAATAACATCAGGTTATCCAGGAGCCTCACTAATTAGTCATGCTGAAGTGTGTGTTGATAAGGCACCATGTTAATATTGTTCAACTGCTTTTGGAACACAAAGCATTATCTCCTATACTCACTATATTCCTACACGTGGTCAAAGCATTTACAATTTAATATTTAACTGCATGGAGAACATATGTTTGTCAAATTTTAATATTTGCGCTAACTATATGCACTGTTTGAAGCAGCATGCAACAATGAGATCAACCATGAGGAGACTTGGCAAAGATATTTTCAAAGGCATAGTGAGTAAGGGAAACCCACACAGTTCTTCTGAACAGTCTACAGAAAGTAAATCAAAGTCAGCAGCTTTCTTTAAGAGTTTCTGTATGCCTCTGAGGTTTCTGTCAACTTTGATTGTGCTTAAAACAGTGAAACAAGGTAAGTCAAGATTTTTTTTACATTAATTTATCTATTTCAGTCCTGTGCCCAGACAAAAGGCATTTTAATGATACTGTAGAGTCCATTATGCTTTATTAGTGAAAACTGATTTTACTTGGGTATTGTGAAGCAAAGTGTACAAGTATGAATCTTGCTATTTTTCACTTTATGTTAGAATTTATGTGGGGTTTTTTTTATGTGATGACTTGTCAGACAAGTCAGCATTTCTGAAAAGGGAGGAGAAGATAAAGGTTTCAAAGTAGACACTGCGAGATTACACAAATAAGATTGTGTCTGGACAGTGTGAGAAAAAATGTGGAAAATACAATTCCAATAAGATAACTCTTCTCTCAGCTGATTTGTTAACTGCTAACTTCAGCTATGAAGTCCTACCTTTCTTCATGAGAAACAGGAAACAAGATGTTGCGGATCTTTTTTTATGGCAGTCAGGCAGAAAAGTAATTCTATACCATTAAGAGTAGGTGTAAAAAGTGATTGCTGCTTACCTGCAGCAACTTAGCAGGTACTGTGTATCTGCATAACTGGAATTTTCTGCAATAATAAATTTTACAAGGCTAGCATAAGAATGAGCAGCTCCATAACCCTTTTCCAACTCTTTGTGGACTAATCACTTATTTTTCCCTTTTCAAAGACATTTTAAAGCACAGATCATTCTGGAAGCAAGTAATTTTTTACTAGGGTTACAACTGAGCAATCTACCCTAACCTCGGAGATGGTCCTGCTTTCGACAGGAAGGTTGGACTAGATTCCAGCCTAAATGATTCCATGTTTCTATTTTTGCAACCATTTTTTCTTGGTATGGTTTGTATTTTAAAATATCTTTACAGGTAACACATTTCTTTTGTCAATAACACAAAGAGATTGATACAGATTACAGAGATGTTAATTTTCAAGGCATTTCTGAAATACCATGCCCAAATGTCATAATCAGATGCCTGCTTTGGCATCTGATATTCTTAGTTTTTCAGTGTTAAATTATGTTAAATTTTCGGGCATTTCTTAGACAGCAGAAATCCACGTCACAAAATTGCTACAATCTGTGGCACCCTGATTGACACAAAACAGGAATGCCAAAGATTTTAAATGCATAAATAATGAAGAGAGTTTTTATTCTCAGAAGTCATGCTTCTGGATTCGATGTTTAAGCACATTAGTATGTTTTTATTCCTAATGACCTGTGCAGTATTTATATTGTGAGTATTGTAAACATGGGAATAAAACATGGTGGAAGACCATCCTGACATCATTCATGAACTAACACAGTGTTCCAGCTATTGGAGGGAACTATTTCAGACAATGTATTTTGGTGAAGCATGATAATTAGTCTCAAATTGAGACTCACTTTCTAGGAATATTTGATAAAAACAATGCAAGAAGAATTGAAATAAAAAACTAGTCATTGCAGAGACTGATTTACCCTAAGCAGATGAACACTCTTGATTAGAATAAATCAGTTTAGCTTCTCATGGTTGCTTTTTACTGCTGGCTTCTGTAACACAGAAAATATGATCTGTTGTTAAACATATGTCAGATATCACCGTGTATGAATTTTGATCATTCTGACCACATGGCACTAATGATCTGGTGATAAAATTGCAGATTTGGTTTGAACATATGTCCTCATTCATTCAAAATGTCAGTATCCAGCAGATGGCACCGTAGTTAAACTTATGCAGTAGGATAAATTCTTTCCTTCTGCTTCATTTTCTGTGCTCCAGATGATCAATGCAATTCCAAGATACTGAGGAAGATTTGACAGCAAGAAGTTAAGAAAATAGATTGGTTCACTTAGTCTACATTCTTTGTATAATTTCTCACAATGGATGAGAATATAAAATGTTTATGCTTAAACTACAGCTTTTAATAGAAGGAATGGGACTAGTTGCTCTCATGAAAATAATTGTTCTCACTCAGACAAATCCGCCACTGACTCCCTTAATAGAGGTTTCCCAGATGTTGAAACCAACATTGTCTCATACTATGTGAGTTTGTATTTTCTTTCCTCTTTAACAAAATATTTGCAGGACTTTCCATTTGTAAGCATATTTTTCTTAAACATATGTATTGTAGATAGTCTTTTTCTTCATTCACAAGAAATTGTTAAGGACTAAAAATAGGCAGAGGTTGTCTTTAAATAAAAACTAAATTTAATACTTTCAGCTATTTAACTTTTAAGTGTGTATCTGCTGTGGTAACTGTCAGATATTTGTTCACATGGCTTAATGAAACAATTATTATAAATGTTTTGTTGCCTATATTCTGTTATTTTCAGTGGATTACCTGACTCAGGCATTTGAGTCCCTTCGTGTAGACTTGAAGACAGATGAAGGGAAGGCCTTATTTTTGGAATACCAATGTGTGCCTGTCATATTAAGTCATCTAAAAGTATCCAGTACAAGTCTGCTTTCCAGTGCTCTTGATGGGCTACTTCAGATGACCATGGACTCTGGTAAATTTGGGTAATTATATAAAAAAAAATCGTGATGAAAACAGGTGGGGAAAGCATAAAACCAATGTAAAAGCAGTATAAAAATACAGTGTAAAAACTGTATAAATAGTCTAATGTACTATGAGCAATTCTTTGTATGGTGTACATGCGGCAAAGACATAAAATGTATTTCTGAATTGTCTGTCTTTTTCTGAGTCATCTTGTGTTTTCTTCTCCCTCTCAGACACTGTATTTTATATTTCATCCTGCTTACTTTCTTATTTCTTGCTGTGAATTTTTTGTAGCTGTTTTTTGTTTGGCTTTTCAGTTTATTCCACTGTATTACCTTGCTGATATTTTTCTTTGAAGTCAGTCTGTGCCAGGGAAGCCAAATCATGAAAACCTGCCAGAAGGTGGAGATAAAAAATAGGTTCTATTTTAATTCTTCTTTGAGTTTGAATGAACAGCTAACCCCCAATCATTTTTCAGTTTCTAGTGTTTGGAAATGGTGTTTCTAGATGAGATGGTTATGTTTTGCTGAATTTACTGTGCCAAGATGATGATGTTTTGCTGAATTTTACTGTGCTTTAGCCCCAGAAAAGCATTAGTAATCTTTTTTTGTCACAGCATTTTTCCAGGTGATACAGGTAAGGATCAATTGATAACCACCTGGATGAGCATGAAGGTAGTGATGAAGGTAGTGACACATTCCAATGCCATATTGAATAAACCTTGAGTGTTAGGGTTTTTTTTAAGATAAAATCACTCACTGTCTTCAAGAACAGAAATGTGTATTGTTTCGGAAGTATTTTGTTATTATGTATTGTACTAGTTAAATAGAAAGCATGTTTGACTTGGGATGGTATAACATGGAGAAAAAAGCAATTTCGTAGCAACCTAAGTTCAAAAATATTTAACTAAAGTTCTATTCTTCCTTGCAGTCTTTTTCTGACCAGGTAATTAATGTAGTCTTACACCACTCTTCCTAATAGCCATGACTGTGATTGGGAAACAATTAATTGTTTCACAAAACTAACAGTCTAAGCAAGATGGACAGTATTTGATATTTCTTTGGGTAGTGACTGTGACAGTACATCTTCTGTTACCTAGAAGTAGTCATGCTGGTACACTAGGTGCCTGCAGTTTGAAGAATAATGAAGATAAACTGTGCAAATCAAATTTTGCTTTCTTGATTCTCAGAGAAGTTGTATCTATGTGAAATCAGGGAAGGAAGAGTACTGTTTAATTAAATTGACATTTGATTGAAAATTATTTCTTGGCAACTGGATATAAAGTCTTACGTAGAGCCTTACTCTTTGGTAAAATAAATTGCCAATACATGAATTAGGCATGTTTTGCTCTTTTCCAATACATAGTGCTTTGCAAGAAATCTTTAACAATGAGAAATAATGATGCTGGTGGGAAATTGTGTTTTTATTCCTTTGTAATTTTCCGATGAAAAAGTTAATAAAGGACAAACTCTGGAAGGCAGCAGTAACTATTCAGAAGAGAACTCTCTGTGTTAGAGTAAAACAGGAATTCATGCTCAGTTTTAAAGCTGTATTCATGTGTAGCCATGAATATGAAGACGTAGGTAGTGGCCATGTAATAAAATATGGAGTCATATTACCCAAAAAGACAGCATCCAATCAACTGGAGGCAAAGTCTGGGTTTCTATTTTTTATGTAATACATACCATCCTAGGCATTCTCTCAATTCGTTATAGTAATTGTCTGGCTCCATAGGAGTGTTACAATACTCTTGCTCAAAAATAATACCTTTAGAGACGAAGTGATTAGAAATTAAATTGGAAAAAAGTCCAGTGGAGATTTTTCTAGCAATAATAAATTTCTATGACTCTATTTTTTAAGGTTTATTTTTTTATGAGGTGTTTTTACAGATTCAGATCTCAGTTGTCCAGGCTGAAAAATGTGAATCAGATATGAAATAATTACTGTGTTGCAGTAGTACTCCCTGTAACTGCATGTACCTTTTTTTGATAATAAGCAATGAATGCTAATATTTCTGTCCAATATTTCAGGCTTATCTGAGGTCCTTAGATAGGTTCTCACCCCTGGAAGAAATTATTTTTCTCATGTTCCAGAAATGAAGCCTAGGTTTCCCTCATATATTAAGGATAACTACTTCAGCTGCATATGAAGAGTCACAGAATCACAGAATGTGCTGTGTTGGAAGGGACCCATCAGGATCATCAAGTGCAGTGCCTGGCCCTGTGCAGAACACCCCAAGAGTCACACCCTGTGCTCGAGAGCACTGTGCAAATGTTTCTTGAATTCAGACAGGCTTTGTGCTGTGACCACTTCCCTGAGGAGCCAGTTCCAGTGGTCAACCACTCTTTTCATGGATATCCAACCTAAACTTCCTGTGACTCAGCTTCATGCCATTTCTGTCACTGGACCTAAGAGTGAAGAGATCAGTGTCTGCCCCTCCTCTTCCCTGTATGAGGATATTGAAGGCTGCAATGAGGTCTCCTCCCCTCAGTCTCCTCCAGGCTGAACAGACCAAGTGACCTCAGACACTCCTCATAAGGCTTCCCTCTTCAGACCCTTCACCATCCTTGTGGCCTTGCTTTGGATACTCTCTAATACCTTATTGTCTTTTTTATTTTGTGGCACCCAAAACTGCCCCCAGCACTTGAGGAGAGGCTGCCCTAGTGCAGAGCAGAGCAGGACAATCCCCTCCCTTGCCCAGCTGGCCATGCTGTTCCTGATGGCCCCAGGACAGGGTTGGCCCTCCTGGGCCAGGTTGGCTGCCAGGGCACTGTTCATGTTCAGTTTTCTCCTGACAGAACGCCCAGGTCCCTCTCCTCAGTGCTGCTCTCCAGCCTCTCATTCCCCAGTCTGGCTGTACATCCAGGGTTGCCCCGTGTTAAGTGCAGAATCTGGCACTTCACTGTGTTAAACCTCATATGGTTGGTGATTGCCCAGCTCCAACTTGTTGAGGTCTCTCTGAAGGTACTTACTGATCTAAGACAGATATTTCTCTTGCTGGAAACTAGAATGAGAGTATGCATTACTGCTTTAGCAGATTTGGGATTGGTTTGCATGTTCTTAGATTTTGGATCAGTATCATTGCTTTTGGCTTCATAGTATGTCTGGTACAGTGGGTTCAGAATCTAGGTTTCCATTGCAAGTTCACACAACATTGATACTGCTTCACTTACTGAAAGCATGATGCCAAATCCAATAGCTGAGGCTTTAGTATAATTTTTTTTTCTATCTATGTACAAGACTTTAATGGTAAATTAAAATTACTAGTCTCACTGCTGTGGATCTTACTGGCAGACAGGCTTTCTTCAGGAGTTTAGCATCAACTAGAGAGATCTGACACCAACATTTCAATGGGAAGTGATAGAGGACTGAAAGGTGACATACCTCGGTACTTTCTTTCTCTTTCTACATCTCCTCTGTACAAGTGTAGAAAACAACAGTGTACCTCTCCAGCTAGGCCACTTGTGGAATTCTGTGAAGAAATGTTTAAGACTTTTGGTACCCCTAGGAAGCTAATTTGTATGTGTTTCTTGAAATTTATTTGCATCAAGTTTAACTGCACTGTTATTTCCCAGATGTCTTTGAGTTTCCATGCCATTGTATAATTCTGAAAAAAATAATCCCACTATTTTGTCCCAGTATACTGAGATGGCTCTGGGTGGACACCAGGTACACATCAAACCACTCTGACACTCCCCTCCTCAGCAGAACAGGGGAAAGAAAGTAAGATTGAAGAAATAAATTATGAGTCAAAATAAAGGCAGTTTATTAAAGCAAAAGCAAAGTCCACACATGGAACCAAAAGAAACCAAAAGATCGCATCAGTAGGTAGTGGCTTACCAACTCCTGGTAAGTGGGGCTTCAGCATGCATAGAGTTTGCTCCAAAAGGTGTGTAAGGAATAAAGAATGCCCCCTTCCCCTCTCGCACTGCCTTCTCCCTTCTTTTTTCTCTTGGCTTGGATGGCTGAGCAAATACCATATGGTATGGGAGTCACTTTGGGCCAGCTGTTGTGCCTGTGTCCCTTCCTGGGATCTTGCCCAACCCCAGCCTTCTGGTGAGGTTTTAGAGACAGTGGACAGAGGGTTTTAGAGACAGTGTTGACTGTGCTGGCACTGCTTAGCAGTAACCAAGGACTGGTGTGTTACCAGCACCTTTCTAGCTACCAATACAAAGCACAGCACTTTGAGGGCTGCTGTGAAGAAAATTAACTCTGTCTCAGCCAGATCAGTACACCCAATCATTAACATATTCGGAATTGTAACAGAGTGTCTGAAATACAGAATATATGTATATGTGTGTGGTATAAAGATATATGCTGATCTCAATTGCCTAACCTCTTTTACAAAAATCTTAAGTCCTAAGGAGGAGGTAAAATGTTCTACTGATCATTGCTCTTGTCATATACAAACTCATTCATAGTTGGACCAAAGGCTGACTTTTAAATGTCAGGGGTGAAAAAAGTTGAGGTTAGTATGCTGCTCAAGGCGCAAGAGTGAGAGGAACTGTTAAAGATGTTATGCACTAATTCAGACAGTTTACTTTGTGTCAAAAGAACTTCAGTTTCAGTTTCCTTTTCTGCTCTCATAGTGCTGGGTTTTTTTCCATATTCCAGTACTTTTGTGGGTTTTATTCATTACTTCCACTGTTAGTAGATTTGAGGAACAAAATTTTGCAGCTGTGTGGGTCCTTACCTAACCACTTACGTTTTGTTAGCAAATTGCTTATTTTAACCTATGCTAGAAACTTAATAAGTTACTGACATGAAATTGTAGGTGATTCTTAGGATAAACAATATAATTCTAAATAATTTATATTATATTTCATATTGTTTATATGATGGAGAATTTTTTTTCAGATGAAGTCTAGTTGGTTTAGTCAGCTCTCTTTAGGGGAAATAGTAGATTGCTTCTAAATTCCACAGTTGTGAGAGTTAACAGCTTGTTGTGAAGCTGACAGTAGAAAATCAACTCCACAAAGATATTTTATCTCTTTTCACTTATTACATTCTGCTAATTTTTTTGTTTAAAAGTGTACATAAGGGTGTATAAATTGGTATAGCTACATTTTTACTGTAGCTATCTCATTGGTTCTTCTCTTGTTCCATGGTCAGATAAGAAGACTGTCAGTTCAGTTATATCCTTTGCAATTTCTTTCTTGCTCTCCATACCCATTACCAGTATTTCAATCCATGATTGTTTTCTGGAGGATGCCCACCTTTCCCTTACTGCAAAGACTGACTGATAGAAGCAGAGTCAAGGGAGCAAGTCCTGCAGTATTTATTTAAGTCATGGTGCTCTTTTCCTTGAATCTGAGGCTTCGGATGAGTGCCGTAACATTCAACTTGATCCTTCTTTTGGTCTTTGAATCTAATGAATGATCTATAAAGGCATCTTTCTTGCTTCTCATTGAGGAAAAGAGTAAGACATCTATTCCTGCTCATTTAATAGGAAAGAAAGTTTTCAGTACCACAACTTCTGAAGGTTTCCTTACTTGAGTTAAGGAAAGCAGGCTACCAGGCCATGATGTTTGGTTTTTAGTCCCATCTCTAAACTATGAACCTTCTGAAGACAGATCTAAAAACAAAATCTTCTCTGACAGAATTGTCATAGAAAGTAGGTTTAGTATCTTGTTAAATGCTGAATGGCTTGGTGATAGATTTCTACAAATGCAGAGTGCTCTGACTGCCTTTGAAATTTTGAGAGCAAAACATATTAACTGCTACATGCTGATGTTTCAGTTTAGTCAAATGACATATGATGTATTTATTGCTTAACAATGCTCTTACCATTTCCCATTAAATTACTATTAAAATTAATGTTTGATAATTAAAGTAATAGTTACTTCTAATCATCCAGATTGTTATAGTATGAAACAATGGCTTCCAGGGCCTCTTCATACCTCAGAGCTCCCTCCCTAAGACTACAAGCTGCTTTTCTCAACAGATCTTGTTTTTAGGACAGTAGTTGCAGCACACTGTTGAAGAGAATTCCTGGATACCAGACTTGAAACGTTTCCTGGAAACAATCTAGTAACAAGTAGTATGACCTCATCAGGAAAATTTGTTTTGTGGATGTTGAAGAACATCACATAATTGGTATTAAATCACCTTGTAGTTGAATACTTGTCATATGCAATCTTGTTCAATAGTGTTCTTCCTGTCTTCTCACACAGCTTCCTGTGTTTTTTTAACTTGTGAATCAGTTAAAAGGGTTTCAAATGATGTACTGAGTTTAAATTCACCTGTCAAAAATACCATTGTTAACTGCAGTCTGGTTCATGCCTGATTTGAAATCTGTTGGCAGAGAGCTCCTTGCCTCAGTTTCACATTTTGCACTTTTATACAAAGATGTAATCCATCTTAAACTCCTCCTGCAGTGATATCTGACTGCTGTCAGATAGATTAGTAGGTTCCTCTTTCTCCACCTTAAGTTCATTCAATGAAATCAAAACTTACCTGCTCACTGGACATTACAAAGCACTGGCATTTTCTTTAAATAAAATTTAAATGTACTTTTCTTCAAGCTTATTTCTGTTTTGCAGAGAGTATATTTTATATTAGTGTGTACTTATTCTCAAATCAAAATGAGAGCACATTTAAAAAAAAACCCTCAAAATTATACTCCAAAGTTTACTGTAAGTTATGGCACGTTCTGGTAGGGCTTAAGTGTGATTTCTTAACCATATTGACATAACTGAAGAATTTTAATAACTGCAAAAGCGAGCTGTATTTACACATTCACTGAAGCTTACTTTTAGTTTTAATTTTTTTTTTGGAAGAAAATATTATGGTCATCAGTAACGAAGTCTGTGTCCAGATGCACTCATCTTGTAGGGAAGTTAATGAAGCCAGTGAAGCTATAAGGATTTTCTCCATAGTAAGAAGCTGTGCTTATTTACATGTAAACTGAAGTCTTTTGAGAGCAAAACATATTAACTGCTACATGCTGATGTTTCAGTTTAGTCAAATGACATATGATATATTTATTGCTTAACAAAGCTCTTACCATTTCCTATTACAATTACTATTAAAATTAATGTTTGATAATTAAAGTAATAGTTACTTCTAATCATCCAGATTGTGATAGTATGAAACAGTGGCTTCCAGGGCATCTTCATAAACTTTCACTATCTATAGGACACTCCTCTTTTCCTTTTTGCTGGAATGCTTCCATAACTGATGCTAGGAAAATTCTACAACGTGCACTGTTCTGTGGGTACTTCTAAAAAGTCAATGGTCAGGATTTGCCAAGAAAACTCAAACTTGTCCCTTTATATTTCCTGTTGTGTCTTAGCATTTTGAGACTTTACAGACAACAAGCAGTGAAGGCATGGGGTAAAAAAAGCCCATATGCTTAAACAGATGAAAATTTAACATTTTTCCAGCATATTATCGTTACTGGTAACTTTGCAGGATTGCAGCTTTCCAAGTGAGTTTATTCTGCAGTACTGAAAGGATAAAAATGTCAAAGTTGTGAATATTGCATTAAGGTAGGATTCTCTTCACCTATGTGAAAAGCAGATGTGAAATTGTCCTGAGGACTTGTGTTTTGAAGCTATAGTTATAGAAATGATTTACAGCTTATGTGGCATGAACATTGAAATACAAACCATTTAAAAGGAAATCCTTCCTCTATTATCCTATCTTACCTTTGTAATTTTTATTAATTCTTCTGAAAACAATGGAGAATTGTGTTAAGTTAATAGATGTTTTAGTTTAATATTTTAACCACAGATAAGGATCTATGACTGTTAAATGCAGCCTAGCTAATGTTAGGTATATGTGCTGAAAGCAAGCAAGTATACCAAAACTTTGCACACATTTTTGTTAATTAATTTAAAATTTAGTTTGAATACTTTGATTTTGATGAAATTCACTTAGTATGAAGTACCCCTCTCTAATAACAAAAAATGTCTGTGTCATTATTTTCTCCCTCTTCTAGTAACAGTCATGTAATGCTTAGCCATTCTGAATTTTGGACCTGTCTCATCCACTCCAAAAGAATGAATAGAAGGAACCATTAAATATAAAGTTATGTAAAGCCAAGTATCCATTTCAGAAGTAAGGCTTCACTGTTTTTAGGGTAATAATGTGGTTCTTAAGCAGCATATAATTTTGAAGGTAGATGTGAATGCCGACTTTTAAAAAGTATTTGATGTTAAAAAGAGTTGTTTATATCAGTCTTTATATATACACATCCACTTTCCAGTCAATTTAACTTATGAGTTCTTTAAAACATTGAAATTTATTCAAGTAAGCTCTTATTTACTAAACTTGCATATTTTTAATAAAAAGTTTTCAGTTTTATTGTTTTCCATAAAATGATTAAAGTACAAAAAATATTTCTATACTCAGAACTACTGTACTTTTTAGCCAGCTTTTTAATGAGCAATGTCATAGTTGAAATAATTTCATGAAGAAAGGCTTCCCTTGGAAGTGGAAAATAAAAATTGTGTAGTTTGAGTAACATCTATGCATTGTCAGACTTTATATACCTGCACACTTGCTATCTAATGTTACAGAACTACAGCTGATGCCAAGTGATCAAGTTTATTTATGTTAATAAAGGGTTAGGGATTTGTCATCATGTTTGGAACAAAGGCCCTTCAGGTGTGCACTGAGAATGTTGTGATTCCTTCTGTGATTCTGATATTTCATTAGACCTTTTCTGGCTTCTTGAACAAAGTAACCCGTATTGGTGTGCAACTTCAATTTAAAATGATACCTAGGTCATTTGTAAAATGTCTTTTTCTCGGTCAGGCCTCATTGAAATTAGTCTTTAATGATAAGACCAAGTTGATTGCTCATAGACAAACTGAGTTTAATCAGCATAGCAAAAGCTTTCATCCTCTGATGATCAAATCCATCCTTGAATCCACTGATAATTAGTGATTTTCCAGGAAAAATGTATGTTGATTCTTAGCTTATCAACTTTATGCTTCTGCTATTCTAGCAAGTAAGATAATTCTGATTTCCATGTATTTTATACCTGCTGTATTCAAAGTAGGCAGTTCCATCATGGAATTTCATTAGACTATTCCTGCCTTTATGTCATAGTCATTAATTAGTATACCAGATAAGCAGAATTGCAAAAATCTGTTTAAAACTTGAGTTAATTTTTAATGAATTCCTTACACAACACTCCTTCCAGCCATTCTACTAACCTCCATTTTCTGCAATATATCATCATGTGTTGCTTTTTCAAATGGTATTGAAGTCTAGATAATTGTAATTGCTGCATTTATTTACCAAACAAAAATATCCGACTGTTCTGCCTCAACAACTGTAGTTCCTATACACATACTCACAAATAAACCTATAGTACATTTTATTTTCTTTTTTTATTTCTCTGCTTTGGTTCCTGAAAATATCTTTAGATTTTTACTGAAGGGCACATATGTTCGGTTTTCCATTTTTTGGTCCAAGTCCAACAAATACATTGCATTGACTGTTTTCTCTCTTTGCAAAGTACTGCTTCCTGACATGTTTTTTAACAGTTTGGAGGTTTTTTACTTGTTTTTTTAATCCACCAAACAGTGCACTCTAACACACATTGAGCAGCCAGTCTTTTCCACCAGGCAGGTTTCTTTGCTGTAGATAGAGATGAGGTTGGTCAAACAAGATCTGCCTTTCATAAACCCATGTTTGTGCTGGTTTGGGCTGATCCTGCACATGCCATGTGGTGACACTCAGAATGACCTGCTCCATGGCTTTCCCTGGCACCAAGGTTGGACTGACAGGCCTCTAGTTCCCTGAATTGTCCTTCTGGCCCTTCTTGTAGATGAGTGTCACATTTGCCAGCTTCCAGGTACCTGGGACTTTCCCCATTAACCAGAATGCTGGTGAATGATGGAATGTGGCTTGGTGAGCATTTTCCACTGGCTTCCTCGATACCCTTTGGTGGATCCCATCTGGTCCCATAGGCTTGTTTGTGTGTCTGAGTGGTGTGTCAGGTCACTGACCATTGGATTATGGGAACTTTGTTCTGCTTCCTGTCCCTGTCTTCCAGCTCAGGAGGCTCAGTACCTGGAAAATAACTGGTCCTGTTATTAAAGACTGAGACGTTGGAGGCATTAGGTAGTCTGTTCCTCACCCTTTGTCACTATGTTTCCACCTCACATCCGGTAAAGGGTCGTGACAACCCTCCTTAGCCCTCCTTTTGTTATTAGTGTATCCATAGAAACATTTTTATTGTCTATTACACCAATAGCCAGACTAAGTTCTACTTGGGCTTTGGCCCTTCTGATTTTCTCTCACCATGACTTCTCAACACCCTTGCAGTCCTCCTGAGTTGCCTGCCACTTCTTCCAAAGGCCATAAACTTTTTTTCCTTGAGTTCTAGCCAAATATCTGTGTTCAGCCAGGCCAGTCTGCTTCCCCACCAGCTTCTCTTTTGACATATGAAGACAGCCTGCTCTTGAGCCTTAAGATTTCCTTCTTGAAGAATATCCAGCCTTCCTGGACTCCTTTGCCCTTCAGGACTGACTCCCAAGGGACTCTCTCCACCAGTCTCCTGAACAGGCTAAAGTCTGCCCCTCTGGAAGTCTCAGTTAATAGTCCTGCAGGCCTCCTTCCTTGCTTCTCCAAGAACAAAAAGCTGGTTTTGTGATCTCTGTGTGCAAGAAGGCTTCCAGCCATCACATCACCCTCAAGTCCTTCTCTATTCACAAACAGCAGAACCAGTGGGGAAACTTTACTAATTGGCGTCCTCACCATCTGTCAGGTGAGGTGACACATTACAGGAACCTCCTGGACTGTTTCCTCTCTACTGTGTTGTATTTCCTGCAGGCATCAGGTAAATTGAAGTCCCCTTTGAGAACAAGTAGGAGTTATGAGGCATCTCCCCAATTTTTATAGACTAGTTCATCTGCCTTTTCATCCTGGTTGGGTGGCCTGTAATAGACTCTCATCAGGATGTGTGCCTTGACCTTTTCCCTGATTCTTAGACCCAGATATTCAACCCTGTCACCAACTTCATCCAGCTCTAGACAGTCAAAAAACATCAGAAAATACAGGGCTATAATATTTTTCTGGATGTAATCTCCAGTTGCCATATAAGAATGATATTGGTTTCCTATTGGTCCCACGTCTGTTTGAACATCTTGAACATCCTAGGAAACTGAAGAGTAATTCAGATCATACTGAGGTCCACACAGAGTGGGTGACCAGCTGAAATTGGACTTGGGCTCTGTTACCTCAGCGTCACCCCTGCAGGCACCCACACTGCTCTAACCGCTGACACTGAACAGTCCTGGCTACTGACTACAGGAGAAAATGTTAAATTCAGCAAATGGTTCACATCCTGTAGGTGACTCTTAGAGGCAGTTGGTTATAAGCAAACGATGTTGGTGTTTCCTTTGAAGTGTTTCTGCTGTGGTGCACAGTTAACCTTTGCATTCAGTAACTTTTCCATCATGCTGCATCATTCACTTGCATTGCTGAGACGCCTTCTCCTTTCTCCTAGCAGATCCTCTCTCGGTTAGAAAGTGAGGGAAATCTGTAATCGTTAATTTGTTAGAACATGAACTTAGAGTTGTCATTTTATTTCCTGAAGTCACATAGCTTTAGGTATGAAACAGACTTTTCTGGGTAACTATAGCTGGTGAGATTTTATGCTGTGTGACTGATTACTTTGAGGGTAAATTTCATATCAATTCTGTCAACAATGATAAATTGCTTATTGTTTGTTGCAGTCTACCGATCAAGCTAAGTTAATGGAACTACAACACATTCCAGTTTTTAAAGGATATCACTGGAGGCTTTTTCAGATTATTTTAAATTGTGACAAAGTCCTGTCAGGATAAATTACAATTATATTTTTCTAAAATAGTTAAATAAAAGCAAAATCTATGCCACTAAAATATTTTAAAATGTGAAGCTTATTATTTTTAGTTAATCAGCTAGAGATGCATTTAAATTATGTATTTGTTTTGTTCATTTTCTGATAACTAAGAATATAATCTTCAAAAGCTTATCTGAATTGAATATATAAACAGTGTACAGAAAGTCCATTTAAACATGTGCTTTTTAAAGTTGGTTTTCACATGATTAACTTTGCAAATTTTTAGACATTATTACCACGTTAGCTTTTCTGTTTTGTAGGAAAAATCCTCTGTCTTAAAAGTAATATTATCTTTTACATTAATTTCTAAACTTCAAAGTCAGAATATTATTGAAGCATATATGTGTGTATATTTTTTTTTTTAATATAATATATTTAAGCAACCAGTAAGAACAGGGCAGCAAAGAAATAATCAGGTCAGCTAAATATGATATTTGTTTACCCTGCAGAAAAGGAATTAAAAGCATTTTATGGCTATTTAAGGGTATTTATAGGAATAAATTTTAGGATTGCCCTGTTCATCCATCAGTCTTTGTTACCTTCAGATCTCTCGTGAACCAGAGGTCAGATGAGTTAGAAGTCATGCTAAATGAGTTTTTAAAAGCCATTTGTTGTCTTAACAGGCAACAAAATGAAGAAAAACCTTTCTTCTCAGTTTGCTTCTTGAATATCATTGTCCTCACACATTTATTTATTCTTTTCTTCCCTTCCTCATAAGCATCTTTGGTAAGTAAGAGACCCTGTTTCAAGTTTTTGTTGTTAAAACACATTTCATCAGTGGTGCAGTGCAGGTTGATAGGACCAACCATTTTTGTTTCTTAGAGAAACAGTCTCTAAGGCAGTAATTTGTGGGAACTCTAACAAATTTTAGAATAATTTCTATAAATCTGTAGCTCTATAGAATTGCTATAAAGTTACAGACTACAGAATTTGTAGTCTTAGATTTTCATTGCTTTAGAGAAGATTCTCTCTTCCTGCTGTTGTACAGAAATTTTACTTCAGTCACTCTTCAGTGATAGAAATATTTGGTCAGGAAACACACTTTAGATAGTAGATCGTGTTCATTGGTCTTTGCTTATTTGCTTTTTCTGTTCATGGTTTTGTCACCACTTCTCATGGATTTTAACAAGTTAGACTCACTAGGGCATTAGAGCATCATACCAGAAGTGAAATTTTAGTTAATTATTTTTCCAGGTTTAAGACTCTGCTGTATGTCCTTAATGACCCCAAGGTTCTGTCACAGCCACCAGTGGCTCAATAGAGAGCACCAAGTGTTGAGTGTATGTCAGTCACGTATCACTAAATGTAGCACATGTGGTGAACTCATCTAAGGATTTTCTGTTTGCTGTATTTGGCAGATAGCCCTGAGGGTTTTTTATATATAACAATTTCTGAAAAATAATACCTTCTGCAGAGAAAGTACAGAAGTACTGAAAAGAATATTAAAAGTGGTATGCCTTGAAGACCATGAGCTAAAATAAAGAGCAATAGTATCTTTACTTATCTTTTTTTCACTGATTACTGATTTCTTTTCTTCTTTACTTTCATTCTGGTTTTATATTTATTGCTGTTACAATTTAGAGACAGCAAATTGTAACTGGAAGTAGTACTAAAACTGAGAGGACAATGTGCATAAATCAAAAGTGTAGTGAACATGGTAGAAAGAATGCAAGAAACACAGAAGTAGATATAAACAGAAAAGCAGATTGATTTATGGTGATTTATTGCCTTTGATAATGCATATCTCTTTGAATAACTGTTGTTTTGCATTGCTTTGAGTAAAGAACAGAGGATACTTCAGCTATGCAAACCACAAAACATCAAACTTTATAGAACATCAGCTATTGTTGCTTTTTATTGCGGCAAAGTTGGCCTCTTGCTATCAAACTGTTATTATCGTGCGTCTGTATTTTTTCCGTCCACATATTCCATTATATATGTTGTGGATCCCACCTGTTGAATCCAGCATTTTAAATCCAAGGAGCAAAAGCACCTCTGCTGAAAAGAGAGGAAAGATTACAGAGAGGAGAGGAAAGATTTCTCAGTCTCTTCATTTGAGGGTATAAACCAGCAAAGGCCCACAACTCTCATGAGTTCCCTGTGTATCGGGGAGGTGGCTCTTGGTCATTTGTTGGAATAGGAATAACTGGGTCCTTACTGAATATTCAGCATAAATGCCCAGCTCAGAACATTAGTTATCTAGGCTCTTGGGCTGCCTTTAAATGCCAAGTTGATTTCTTTTTTAAGCCCTATTTCAAACAGTTTTCTGTAGCATTTCTTCAGATTTTTTAATCAGTTCTGAAATAAATTAAAACCTTGAATTCACTCCAAGGCTACTTGTTACATTTAATAAGTTGTATGTCCTTGAACGAGGAAAGGGAAAATTTTGACCAAAATGTACACCCAGCTCTCTTTGTACTGATAAAAATATCTTGATGTCCTATTTATATTTCTTACTGACTTGTTTGTTGGTTTATGCTGTAATTTGCATATTGCAGTTTTTTATTAAGTGGAACATGTTAAATATTTTAACATTATGGAATTAAAATATTTTCCTCACATGTGTATTCTGATAATGCAAATGCCCTGTGGTATATGGAATTCTGTTAATTTTAAGGAAAAACAAATTTTTACTTCTTTTCTTTATGTTTTTTCTATAAATTAATCTGTAATAAGAGTGCCAAGAATGAGATAACCAGGGAATGGATTTAACCTCATTTTGAAGTTACTGGATTTTGAGAAACAGGGTAGAGGAAATGTTTTTCAGTGTGACATAAAAACTCATCCACTATTTTAAGGGAGGGGTTTTTGTATTTGATTGTTGTACAGATCTTACTTTTACCTCTTAATTAAACTGAACACAGGGACAGTATGCTGATAATGAAAGACTCTCAGAGAGATCTCACATGATCTCTTATATGTACTATCCCTGTCCATGTGATCTGCAGCAGCTAAAAATATTTCTTTGAGCCCTTTTGCTCAGCTTAATGTTCCCCTCCCATGGTCTAAAGGAAAGAATTGTGATAAATGAGCATTGCATAAACATTTTCAGTGTAAGAATTTTTATTTGAGTTTAAAATGGTTCTGTTTCCTGTTTTCCTTTGTTCTCAAGAGAATAGACCCTGTTTTAATCCAAGAATCAGTAGTGTCAGAACTCCTAGGAACCTGCATTTTTTCAGTTTCTAGTTTTACCTGAGTTTTGAATCACATGTTCAACAAAACCGAAACATTTGGTTGTCGTAATTATTGCACAACATGAAGCATTTAAGGCCTTCTAAAGGTATCAATAGCAGTTATCCTTTTCCCTGCACTGGACTATGTGATACAGTTTTTAAATTATCTTCTTTTCCAGGTTCCTTACAGCCTTTCCTGGAAGCCTGCAGTAATGAATTGTTCTTCCGGACTTGCTCTGTATTGCTTCGGAGTTCTAAGCTGGATATTGCAGTTTTGGAAAAGCTCTCTGTTCTACTGCACAAACTCTCCAGAATAAAGTAATCCTTTATTATCATTATTCTGTTAGCTATTATTAGGTCAATGAACTTGGTGACCTGTATCTTTTTTCTTTTTCCAAAACTCATCTCTGTGTTTTTGTTTATTCTATCCACCATATACAATGCTGGACTTTTAATGTTAGCAGTTAAATTTAAACTGTTTCTGTCACAGAGGTTTAAGACAAGCCTCTCAAGTAGTGCATAAATCTAGTTCAATTTGCAGAGTGCAAAGTAGAAAAAAGCCTCACAATGTAGGCTTAAAGAGGAATTATTCCTTATGTCTGCAGGTGACAAAAATACTTAGAATTCTTAGAAGACAATCCTAGACTTTCAATTTTACTCAGATACTTGGTAGTAAGCTTCTTTGAAAATTTAGTCTTATCTTTGACTTGCATTCAAGCTTCATCAGTTTTCATTTCCTTCAAAAAATAAATATAAGATTTTGAGCCAATTAAGCCCTTTTGGGAATGCTCAACTTTTTAAACTGTGTTCCCATTGTTTACTGATTATTGGTTTATTGTAACAGAGGTCATCATATCAATAGTAATGTTCTGCTGAGCTTCTTTGCCACATTGCTCAGTGGACTTGTTTCATTTATGAAAAGGGATATCTAAACTATGTAATTTTTTACATTGGACTTAAGGCTGTTGACAAGACTGAGGTTTTATTTTCTTGTAAGGAATAAAATTGAACTCTAGGAAAAAGTTTTCCTGTAAAATAATGTAATATAAATTATAACTGGGATTTACTAGTCAAAGTAAACTTTGCTCATAAATCCGATTTTTTTAAATTTATTGTCTCTGAAATCTTATTTCACGAGTGAAAAGCCCTGCTAGAGCCTTTCCTTGACCTTTCATTGTACTATGTGTACATGTCACTTACTCAATAAAAATGACAATTTTTGTTAATTTTTGCAATTTTTTTCTCATCATGCATTGATAACCTTATGCTTAGAAACATACATAGAAGAATTATATTAAATACTCAAAATAATGCACATTTTACTTCATTAAAAATATTTTTTCTGTCTCATCTTTATGTGAAACCTCTCCATTTTCGATTGACAATTATTTTTTTCAAAATCTTTTGCAGAAGCAATAAGAAGATGTTTGAATTGTTTGGTCTTCATCAAATGTTCCAAGAACTGCGTAGAACTATAGATCCAAATCACACCTTCCTCTGTATAAACCTCAATTCAATTCTGCTGAATTTGGAATTCTTGAGGAGTAACTCTCTTGCCTTCTAAGTACAAGTCACTAGCACTAGCTTTCAATCAAATTATTGTTCTGTGTAATTTATACCAACTGCCTATGTTACTTGAAATTTGGAGTTGTTTTTTTTTTTACTGATTTGTTATAGACATTAAGCAGCACCTCAGTCCTGTGTAATTTGCTGTGTATTGTGTGGATTCTCACTTACATTTCACTCATTCATAAAAAGGAAAATGAAAAACTTTATAATATGCTGGATGGCTTTCTTCAGTATTTTCTAAAGAAGTGAAATAATGCTGCTGAGTCATGCAATGTAAGCAATTGAATCCTTGGAGTAAGCAGATCAGAAGACAGCAGACCTGTCTTTCCTTACAGGTACTAATCTTAGTTACTTTTGACTCTTCAGCGATTTATAAAAATACTTTATTTTACGGTTGATAAGTAGCAGACAGGTATCTTAGCTGATTATCTTTTGATAATCCTGCAGTTTTAAAACCAGATTTTAATTTAACATAACTAGATGTATTGAATAAGAAAATTTGTTTATTTTGATTTCAGAATTTCTTAGAGTTTGTTTGTTCTTTTCCTATATTTAAGTAACATTTAGTATTTTATCCTGCTTTGTATAGTGCAACTTTGGATGGTAATATCTTTGCAAATGTAAATAAAAGCATTTCTTAAAATGTCTGGCAATAGTAATCTGTAACATAAAATTATTGTATTTCATTGCTTCTGCTGTATTTTGCTTTAATTTGCAATACAATCTTCACTGTCCCATGTTTCTTTTCTGAGTATGAATGTATTTTTTGTCCACCACAGTTCAGTGTTTAGAAGTTCTTACAAATTGGAATTAGTCTAAAAATTGAAATTAGTCTTCTGTTGCTGATTTGTACTGTAATTACTGAAAATATGTATTTGTAAAATTGAAAATGCAGTTAAAGCTTAAAGATCTGCTGTATTTCAGTCTTTAACACTGACATGAGTATAAGCTTTGGAGAGTTTTTCTTTTTCATTTTTTGCCTTTTTTTGGTTAGTTGGTTTTGGTTTGGGGTTTTTGGTTTTGGGGGGGTTGGGGGAGGGTTTTTGGTTTGTTTTGGGGTTATTTTTGTGAATTTGTGGTTTTTGGGGGGTTGTTGTTGTTTACCAGAAGTCTTCGAACTAGTCTTTGAAACTGAATTTTAACTGCAATATTTTTCTAGCAATTTGACTTAACATTTCTAACTAGCATTTCTATGAAAGGAGTCTACACCAGATTTGGCACCAACTATGTCTAGAAGAGAGAGTAAGCACTGTGCACTCTTTGGGCAAGAAACCAATTCTAGGTAATTTTTAAATAACACTAATCACAGCTAAAAGAATCTTGGATTTCTGTCAAGTTTACCAGCAGTGCAAAAGCTTGCATATACTTGTGGCTGGAGACGAAATCGTATTATTTAGGAAAAATATTCCCAGTCCTTGTATGCTTCTCCATCTATTACCATTTAAAAATACGACAAAATCAATAACCAAAAAAACCCGTGGAAAGCTGCTAGCTTTCTTGTCTGCACAAGAATGTTGATTTTGCTCTTAGTTTTCAGCCTTCATTGCTGTAGTTTAATCTACTAATCTTCCTTGGGATCCCAACTTAACACAGTGTGGTCATCTAATAATGGCAAAGGTAATGCATTTAAAAGAGATACTTAGAGTACATTGTAGCTTTTAATATCAATCCCTTGTGGTTTATATACAGTGTTGTTTACACTCTGGAAAGTTGAATCACAGCTAATTTCAAGATCTAAATGTCAGGTTTCTGTTAAAATGCAAAATAAAAGGGTTTTTCAAACTGTTAAATATTAATGCATTAGATTGATGACCTAAGGATTAGACTAATCATTTTGGTCTTACAAAGATTTTTCAAGGACAGGTTAGATGGGGCATTGAGACACCGGTGAGAGTGAGAGGCATCCCTGCCTTGAACATCTGCCTTCCGAGCCAGCCCACCCCAGCAGCGCACACCAGCCCTTGTCGTGGCCTTGCTCAAACATCCCCATCCTGTTATCATTCCCCTGAGTGACCTTGGCAGTCTCTGTGGGGAAGGGGAATACAGGAAGCCAGTTGCATTCCCTGTCATTTGTGGATTTGTTTTGGCTTTTGGAAATGATAGACTTCTGTCAAGTTGGCCACACTTTGGCCATCTCTTTGTATTGTCTTTCCCTTGCAGATGGAATCTACAATTTTCTGTGGGTTTTTCTGGTTTTTTTGGCATTAGATACTACAAGTATCTAAATTTCTTTTACTTTACCTTTCTTCGAGAAAACTGTCTACAAGAAGAGACATTCGAAAAAGTTAACTGTACCTCTGGCTATTTCCTGCAGTTCCCAGTTCCCTAAGGAAACATGATGTGTATGATTCTGGTTTCCTGCAGAGGAATATTCTACTTTAAATATGCCAAACACCTCTGTCAAGAGCTGAATTAATATCCATCCAGAGGATATAATTCTTCAACCATTTTTTGTGAGAGAATTTGAGGGGAAGCGAGAGGTGTGATGACCACTTACCCTTAAAAGAAAGGCAGGGACTCTCACACTTTCTGTGAGCTGATCAGTCAGAACACAGAGCTTCAATCTGCCTTGTCTTGCTTGTGTGTAGGTCTCCAGAAGTGATCAACTACCAGCACTGGCCTGAAACAAAATTTCTTGTAGTCACAACCTACCATTTTAAGGAAAGATAAAGAATCAACACACAATTTTGTCTTGCTGGTTTTTTTGAACAGCTGTGAGAGTCCTCTTGTTGAGAAAGTCAACAAGAATATTGCATCTCTTTGTGTTGAGACAGTTTTCATACCAGAAAAGACTACCAAATATGAAGAAAAATAATTTCCCTTTTTTTTTCTTACAAGCCCATCTACTATAGAATTGTAGTCACCCTTGCTGTTTATCAACAGTTTCCTACTGATAAATTTTTCAGACCTCACCTACAAAGCCTAGATTTAGCAAATCTGTAAGAAAGATTGTTCCCTGGGCACAGGACAGTTGTATTTTCAGAAGCTTGGCACAGCTAAATAAACTAGGCTTACATTACCCATCCTGCAGAGTTGTGCTTTGTTTCTTCATATTTGTGAATTTCACCAGCTGATAAAAGGTCTGAAAGTGGGATTTCACTCTTATCTTCCTGTTCTCCTGAGCATGACTGGCCTGTATCTCTTTCTAATGTTATATAGCTGAATTTGATGTATATACTAGGGAAAGATTTCTTGTAGCAGATAAATTTACCTGGAAGGTGAAGGTATGCCGAAGGCAACATATTTTGAAGAACTTCTATTCATGATCAGCATCAACGCCTAAAATATATGATGTAACTTACCAGACCAGATTTAAAAGGAACTGTAAGTAGAGCTCATAATTCAGAGCTGTTACACTGGATTCTTAATTATACACTGAATTTTTCACCTAAAACTTATATGGCTTTGGAGATTGATGATCTGATAAAAAGCATTTATCTTCAGGATAAAGTATTTAAATGTAGTACAGAAAGTTGGAAATTTTGATCTATGAAACAATTCGGTAATCTTCCACTTTCCAAATGGTTAAAGGGACTACAGTGGCAGAGCAGTGACCCCTTGTGTTCCTCTGAATGATGTAATGCTCACATGCTTTTAAAACTCACAGAAATTATTGTAAAAGTAATAGTGCTGTGCACCATTGAGATCCTGCCTTTTACACACCGTGAGGAACACTGTGATGGGCAAAGGCATCTTTATGTGTTAAACTGACTCTTGTAGTGTGTTGTGTCAAAACCACCACTATCCATCTTGTCTTTTGGGCTGATGAAACCCTTGAATGCCATCTTCTGACCATGGTCAGGAATATCCTTGTTTATTAGACTTTTGTTTTCTACATAAGTTTGAAATCAAGTGTATCCTTATTACTACTAGAAGACATAACTTTGAGCAAAATCACTTTCTGTTTACTTGCTTATAGGTACTTTTTTTTGAGTGGTCCTGAGCTGAAATTTAACAAGACATAACAAAACATTCTGATCTCTGAAGTCACACTGAGAGAATTAACTGAGGAGAAGAGATTTGAGAAGCCGTACACATTTTTTCCCAGAAACCAGCTCTCTTTGTGCCCATTCCTCTAAGCGTATTTAGACTGCACCCAAGGAATATTTCCCTGAATAGAACACATCTCTCTGATCACTGCAGCTTTATTACTTGCAGGTAAGTAATTGCTCTGAGAGATGTACCCAAGCTAGGGCTGCAAATTCAGTGGTCAGGATACTGTTAACAATACTTGAAAGGTCAGCACAGAAAACATTCCTACTAATAAGTTTACTTTAGGATCATCTTCAGGATCATCTTCATTTTATGGCATCCTTTGTACAGTTAATTATGGAGAAAAATAAGTAAAAATAATCTATCCAGCCTCAGGGGGGAAAAAGTATCATAAAGCAGAGTTTCAAACAGGAGCATAATATCCCACCCACACAAGTTTTTGGAAAAGTAGAAGGCTTTTGAAGAAGGTTGGTGATAACTAGTGTTGCCAGACTGGTTTTTTGCTTCAGAAGAAGCAATATTTTAGTGTGTGGATCCAAGAGTTATTTATATAAGAAATGCAATTAAACATAATTTCTCAGTTCATGGTCCTTTGAAGCCACAAAGTAGCAGTTGGATGTCTGCTTGATTTGCCCTCCTCCCCACTGAAGTGTGAGGAAGATTATTTTTCACAGCAGTCTTGCACACCAAGGTTGAATTTCAGAATTTCAGAAGCAGATGCTGAACTATTTCCTTCCTGATTCAGTTGTCTTTCTACTAATCAGTCTTTAGCACTACCTCGTCCTGATTTTTTGTTTACTTCTATGAGGTAGTTTAAATTGGAAAATACTTCCTGAATTGTCTTGCTATTCCAACTTGAATCCTAATACAGGCTTGTTTCTATAGCAGTCTCAATTATAAAAAAAACCCTCTTTTTATATTAAAGCAGATGGACAAATGAGATGCCTATGTGTGCCCTGAGTAACGGCTGATGGCCAGCAGTGCATGCAAAGGCTTCTTACCATTCTTCCCTAAGTATTCAGACAGTCTAGTTTCACAGTACAGTGGCAAAAAAGAATCAACTTTTTTCTGTCCTTGAAGAGTAGTTGATAGTGATAAATTAATGCCTGAGGTAGCGGATGCTATGCATTATAAATCATATCACAATAAATAATCGAAAGAGCTTATTTGGATGTGGGGATAGAATATATATGAAATATTATGCATCTAGAACTAGATATAGCCTAAGACAGTCCATTCTTACCCTGTTTATGTTAATATATTTAGTGAAATGTGCACTAGGAACCTTATCCCATGCACAATGAGGACATGGGCTCAATTTTCTTTTCATTATCATGACAAGTATAGAGCTTGCTTGCAGAACAGTGACTTTTGCTTACAGGAATCATTGTTGTACCTATGGGTCATGATTTTCACCTGCAACTGTAAGACTTTTTCTCTTAATTACATCTTATTTAAAACAAAGCAGAACTGCTGAACTGTCTGAAACTTCAGAGTTTTATGATAAATGGAACTGGCATGCCTTTTCAGCTCATCCTCCAACCCATACTGCTGGGCATTTATGCACATTATTCTTTTTTCGTGAATAATATTATTAATTATCCCAAATTATAGAATACAAAGTCATTCGGCTGTTGTTGCTTTATACTGCAAAGCTGGCACCTACCCTTTTCAGCCCAGCTTACCTCTCTTCTTTTTATTTATGTCATCAGTCCAGGATCATCAGCTACTGAACTCTCTGTAGAGGACAGTCCCTGATTGCAACCTGAAATCACAGAAAATCTGCCAAGTCTAGCAAGTTTCTCTAAGGGAACAACTGGGACAATAGTGGTCAGGCTAGGAAGCTGGGATTAGGTGAGGAAAGTCTTACAAGGTAGTAAGTAGTTCAGTCTGGGGGAAATCCAACTTGCTTCTCTTTGTTTTTTTACAGAAGCTAGCAGCTCTTCTGGTTGTCCCACATGTGCAGCCTAAGACTGCACGAACACAATTATCCTGTCATGAAGTGAAAGCTTACAATTAAGATTTCTGGTAACATTGTGAAGTACTGCTAATTTAGAAATGCAGAATGAAGACATGGTAATGAGAGCACTGTTACTGTGACATTACTCACCAGTCTCACAGTCTGCAGAGTTCTCAGTGCACAGATAAAACTTACAGATTCTCTGAGGAATTGCAAGGGGCTTGGCATTTTCACATTACCTTCAAGGTGAAATACTGAATACAAATTCTCTTGACAAAATGTTTTCTGCTTCAAGTTTCCTAAGTGATGCAGAAAAGCAGTATCCTACAGGAATGCAAAGATTGCTCCATATCTGTTACCAAGACACTCCCATGTCACAGGAATGTGCCTGCCAGCCCTTGGCTAACCTATTTAATTACAGGTTTATAAGGCAATGTGCTATTTAATCAAAGAAATGGCTAATACAACTGTGTTTGACCTCTTTCTTTTATTAGTATATTTTATGTTCATATTTTACAATATAATAAGTTATATATACAGCATTAAACAAAGTTATTAGAAAGTAAGCTTTGGCAAGACATACAGAATTCTTTTTTCAGTCCCGTATGTCTCTTGTATAACAATAAAAATACTGTATACTAAATAAAATAATGTTAAATAGTCTGTGTTCGCATTGGCACCATCCGTTTCAAACTCCTAACTTTTCATGGCCCAATAAACATAAAAAAGATTCCTGTATCTTCTTTTTAACAAATACGTGATGTGTAGTTTTAAATAGCACATAAAACATAGGAGGCAGTCTACTGAATAACACTGTAGTTACACACTGGCACAAGAAAAATTGAATCTTGATGCTCTCTTTCTTTCTCCTTTTTTTTTTTTTTTTTTCAATCTAGTAGCAATAGTAAGACCTGCAAATTCACGGTCTTGAAAATCACATTGAAGATTGCTGAGCTGTAAGCAGATCTAGAAATCTTATTGAAGCCTGTTGAAATCTATATGAATTTGTCATGATTTCAAGATAGCAAGAATTTCACACCTAAATTCAATGTCAATCAACTAGTTAAATTTCAAATAAACACAGCTTGCTGCATCATTGAAAGAAGAGTTAAAATCTTACCAAATTTGGCATATACGGGTTAATGAAGAGTGTGTTACGAATGCAAGAAAGGGTGGAAAAAGAATAATGAGAGGGATAGGTTTTATGCTGCAGTATGTACTTCCTCTGATATACAAACCAAGTGCTGAAATGATACTAAATATAGGTGTTAAAGGGTGATGCTAAATGTTTTGCGCAATTATGATACTATCATAGATAAGATCTAGTTACTAAGTGGTGGAATACTGGTTGTTAAATTCTGGGTACTAGTAAATACTTTAATAGCATTTTGTTCAGTCGTGCTCTTTGGAATTTAAGAAATACTGCTTTGTAATGGACTTAATTTAGTCCATTTGTATGGACTTTGTAATGTCACTTAATTTAGTAGTTGCACTTGATGAAATCCATCATCACTTTCTTGGCTATAAATTAGGAAAATAGGTTTGGTAACAGACAGTGACTTGTGGTCTGAATGAATTTTAGATAAATTTTAACTGTGAAAAACAGAGATTAGTTAAAAGAACACCAATTTTTGTACTTCACAAACTCACAATAATGCATTACCTTCCACATGAGTTTAATGTCACTGGTGGATTCTGCACTCATGGTCTATGCTTACAAGAATATGGCATTAAAAACACTTTTTCCTCCTCATTTCAAGTGTCTCTAAAGAAATCTACTCTTTTTGCTGTTTGTGTCACATGTGCACTACTGTTGTCTGGAATTCCTCTGGTTGGAATATAATTTTATATATAGATGTCACTGTTGGAAAAGAAGTATATTTTTAATGGTAATGGACAATCTGGTTTTGATTTTGCTTTTTTCTTAACAGTAAAGAAAAGAAGATTTTGTTCTCAACTTGTAAGGAGTAACTGCCCACTTGCTAACCAGCTTGTCCTCAGCAAGTCAGCAGTTTGGATTTATAATTTCTGAAATGTCAGCCTGGACCAAGAGTGCATCTACGTGCATTATTATGTAGATTGTTTTGATGCACGTCAATCTGCAAGTTATGTTGACTCTTTTTCCATGTAGCATGGTTAGTCAATCTGGGGACTGTGCATATACACCTGTGCACATAATGCACATACTTCAAGATTCAACAAACCCATAGTAAGTGTAGAAAATGAAACTGGTTGGAGCAGATAGAAATGTAAGTGCCTGATGTGTATTAATTGATACTGTAGCTGTTAAACCATTGAACCATTGAAAGAAGCCCTAAGAGACACGAATATTTTCAGAGAGCTACTCAATGCCTTTCCTGAGGGCCAGGCAGGAAGGGTATCAGAAGGGTTATTTGCCCTTCTACTCATACACAGACTGTAAAATGGATGCTTGTGTCTCTGCTTATTATCAGTAACTTTTTAACACGATCATTTTGTTTAATGATGTGTTCATGCCAAGCTTCTTGGGAAATTTCTGCTCTTGTTTTGTAGATGTGTTACTTCACTTTTAGAAGTCAAGGAGAAGAACTTCCATTGGTCATTATGAGCAATTATGTAGAAGAAGCATCAGTGGTCTTTAGTCTAAAGTCTTTGATGCAGTGCTGACTGGAAACACACTTCTGATGTGGAAGCGCAGGCCCCAGGCAGGCGTGTCAGGATGTTCCTGCTGGTTCAGGAGCCGGCATTGCTTGTGCCCACTCCAGAATGTCTGCACACAAGGATTCAACAGCATCCAGGCGCTCGATTTGCACCAGTTTGGTGAGCAGCTCTGGGATGCTGTAGCCCGCCGTGCTGATGCGGTCAAACAGCTGCATGCCGTCCGTCATCCCGCCAATCTCATCCCTCTTGAGGCCAAAGCTCTCGGCCAGGTGACGCCACGTTTTCACTATGGCTTTCTCTGTGTTGTAGGTGGAGCTGAGCATTCGGCTGGTCTTCTCCAGGCAGTCAAATGGCAGCTCCGTGGGGCTCAGACCTGCAAAGGGAGGGGTGGGTTGTCAGGTGGCTCTGGGTACAAGTCTTGACATTCATTAAAGTACAACAGATTACACTGTTAGCAATGAATACAGCTGAAATCTTTAAATGATAGTTTGCAATATATGTCTAGGTCCAAAGTTACTACTGTATATTTCCAAATTAATTCTTCATAATGACAGTAGGATATCATAATTGGGGTAAAAAGTTGGCTGGAAAAAAAGTAATAGATGGGTTGTATGAATTCCCATTGCTCTGCCCTTTCCTTCAACAATTTACTAGCTGTTAGAAAAAGTATATTGCAACTACGTCCCTAGTGAGCAGCCCCATTAATATACCTCTGCACGACAGGCTCAGTGTTTGAGCTCCAGAGACAGCTTTGACCCTTCCCTTAGACTGTCACCAGCAGCTGCTGAAACGTATCTGTAATTGAAAGTTGCCCTTGTAGGAAGGTGAGAAGTGAGGTCAGGCAATGATGCCAGATGCAAGCATAAAAGTCCCTGCAAGTGCTTAACTGTCATTACTATAGTGAATCTCTAGGGAGGATTTAACGTTCATCCTGTGGGGAAAAGGCTATTTTCTCCTGGACATATTGTCTATGTATTCATGTTCAGAAAACAAAGGAGAGAACCAGCTACAGCATTTTTCCTAAACCAGACTTTTGCTTCTGTAGTTTTCCTGCTTCTCACTCATCAGGAATAATTTGATGGGAGACAGAGCTCCCTGAATTACAGAATACTCATACATGTGCACACGAAGTGTGTGTGTGTATGGTGGGAAGTAAATGCAGTCACTTCTCCAGTTCCATAGGGAACTTAATTTGTGTCTCCTGCTAAAACAGTTCAGGTAGTCAAGTGTTAAACAGGGTCAAAACACAGCCTGGAAACTCCACATTTTGTTGTGAGATGTGGGACAGAATTTAGAGAAGCAGAGTAGGTTGAGACTTGTGTCTTACCCTCAGTCCTGACTCTCCCCAAATCACACTTTCATATTTGGCATTATTTTTATCTGTTGTCTAAAGAAATAAGACCAAAATATTTCCTCAAGATGGGGAATGCAAAAGTGCTTCTCTGCATCTTGGTCTGTCTGTGTGTCCCAACAGAGCCCACCACAACTCTTGCTGCTCTCCACAGGAAGGAAGTCCATGCACATCCGGAGAGGAGCCGTGGGCTGCTCCAGCCGAAGCCCAGCCTGGACCACAGTTCTGTGGTCAGGGCACCACAGGGTTCCTGGCAAGTGAACACAAATCTGCCTACAGAGTGTCTTCTCTGGTTTGGGACTATTTTCCACAGATAGCCAGAGGCCTTTCTTACTTTATAGCAAATGCTTGTGATCTAATTTCATGCTTTTATTATAGACACAAATTGTACACTCACCTTCTGCCACGTCACATACGTTAGCATACACGTCAAGTATCTTCTTCCTTCGACTTTGAATCTAAGTGAGAAGAATTTTATTTCATTAATTTTTCAGTTACAAGATGAAACAATTAGCAGCCAGCAGTGGAAAGTCTGTGGGACATCTCCATTTCATGGGATTATCACACAGTGTCCTCAAGGGTCCCTTTCAAAGACTCAAAGAAAATGGCACAGGAATTATTCCATGAAGCATAAACTTATTTCTGATTTCATTTGCCACTGCTAGAGATCTTTCATTTCAACTTCTAGACTATTTTTGAGAGCAAGTACTTTTCTGCCCCAAGTGTTTATTTTATTTCTCTTTCAGACTGAGGCAAACTCCTGAGAATAAGAACAAATCCAGACCATATATGCAACAATTAATGTAGGGATGTCTATGTAAACCAGGTCAGGACTGGATACAGGGAATTATATTCAGATAGAAATTGGCTTCTTCCAGTAATCTAAGAGGACTGTAGAGGAGACACTCTTCCTTTCTGTCCCTTGACAGAAAAGACCTGCTTAGTGCATTACTAATTAAGTGAAATATTTTACAGATAGATTAAAAAAAATATAGCAAAGTTTTGGAGAGGAATAATCTGAGGTCCAGGGGAATTTAGTAATTTTTTGACAAGAAAGAAACCAGACTGAATACTTGACATTTTTCAAGCTAAAAATGGACACTTTTATATAGTTTCATTTAGCAAAATATTCTCAAGTTTTTACTTTGGATTCAATGTGGAGTGAAAACAAATGTCAAAATGTCATGAGCTCTCAGGGACTGAAATTTTCTTCCCTGTGCTAGCTCTCATTAGGACTGAGCTTTCTGAAAAGCTGTCTTTTTGACAGCACTCTAGCATTATCTCCACAAATTTGTCACTTTTCACTGCAAACGAGGCTTTTGAATAAAAGCTCTGCTTCCAGTACTTTGTCTTGTGGGAAGATTTTCCTCATTTTACTTGGAGTGTAAAGGGCAAGGTGCATCAATGACGTGGGCTAATGGACTTGCAGCTGTAGAGCAGGGAGTGGCTGCTCCAGCTGAAGCGTGTGTGGCAGGCACTGAGTGTTGTTCGCATCTTCCTCGAGTAATTTACGTGTGCCCAGTCGGCCCTGTTGCTATTCTAGGCTTAGACTCTCTGTTCTAGAACCTTGAAAACAGGACATTTTCTTTTCATGGGGTTTATTAAAACTCCTCCTAAGAAAAGTAGTGGATGCTTATTTTCGTTCTCCCCTCACTTCTAGGGTAAAGATGCCTGTTAAGTAATTCCATGAAGAATTATGCAAGATGCTCTTTATACCAGAGCCAGAAGATGGGGGATTTTTAAACCTTAAGCTGAAAGCAGACAGAAAATGTTTAGCCTGATGATCTTCTGTGTGGCAGCTCATTGCTAATGGGTTTTGTTACAACTAGGAAGAAGGCTTGGTTAATAGCAAGCCTCTAATTTTCTTTATCCTTGTCCAGCTGCTCTGAATACTCTTTCCTGTGCTAGCAATGCTACTTAATTCCCAATCCGAAGAAAATCACTGATTTTTTAGTTTCTGGCAACTGGCTTAATTGTGACATCCTAGGTATGGAGTGGAGAATCTTGATGCAATCTACACTTTCATTGAAAAGTCTGTCTTCAGCCTTGTCAGCAGCATTTAGTCCATAAGGATGTGTGTTAGAACCGGTCTGGAAGAAACAGTTCATGCTTTATGAGCTGTCTATCTAAATGACTCTGGAAAATGTATCTATGATACATGGTCTTTCGAGGTAACCTGCTTCTTATGAAATATTCTGATTTCCTGACTACCAAGGTGTATTGTCCTATTTCAGGCCAGTGCTTACAGAAGTATCATAAAGTTGGATATTTAGAGAGACCTCAAAAACCTGAACTTTTCTATGTGAGCATTGGAATAGTAAGTTATTTTCAGATGGTCATAAATGTCTGCAACTACAAAAACATTTAACGTGTTAAGATTTTGTGTGTCTCATCCCAGCTGAAAAGTGGTGTGTTTTAGAAATTTTGAGCTGACCCTCCCAACAATTTAAAACATGCAAACATGAAAAGATGCATTTTCAAACCTATTTTCTCTTAAGCAATATCTGATGTTTAATACTAATGATGTGATTTGGACCTAGCTATAGCCATTTTAAAATAAATTTGAAAACTAAAAAAATCTGAGCAGACACTTTCTTTTTCAGGGTAGTTTGATATCAACACAAACTGAAAGGTTGTGTAGGTGAGATGTGGTCTTAACTGTGCTTTAAAGTACTCCAAGTGAGATTAAAAGCCCTGCATACTCAGCAGGAAGAAGCAATGGCCTTCCAGAGCAAAACAGTGGATAACAGTGTCCTTCAGAGCACAGGAATGACCTTCAAACCATGTGTGTGTTTTTCAAAATTCCACACAGAAACCAAGCACAACACCGGATATTACTGAGAAATCTGTGTCGTGGAAATACTGATGCAGCTGGGTCAAGGTACTCAGATTTTCTGCTGTCAGCCAAATCCAGCCTGCTTCATTATTTTATTGTCTTAGCATTAGCTATGACAGCAGATTGCTGTTATATGGGTTTTTTCTTTCTTGAAACTATAATACATAATACTCAAAAAAGCAAATTAATTAGCCTCGTAGAAAATTTGATTTTTATCCCTGAAGGCTATACATATGCATATATGTCATTATGCAGAGAAGATTCTATAACAAATTTGTCTGGAGAAGCTCTTGTAAATCAATCTGATCTACCCTACAATGCATTTTGGGGGGTTGATATTTTATATATATTTTTTCTTTAAAAAAAGTAAAAAAATGCTCTCAATTTTTAAATCTCAAGGTAGCCTTACCCCAGTTGATTTATTGCTTGTAGAAGATTTATCTCTGGCCAAATGCACTAAAGATAACAAGCATCTCTCTGGAGTCCCTTGCTTGTCAACTGCAGCTTCTTCATCACTATCCATACTTCGGCTTAGAAGTCGTTCATTCTCAGAAGATGCATCATTTTCACTGTAAAATGAAGGATGTGGTTATCTTAGTGAAGCCTCTCATGGGCTGACTTCAGTCATCCTTTTGCTGTCTGAGAGTAATAGAATAGAAGTGTTTTCCATTTTTTAAAATGCCTTTCCTCTGAAATCCCATGAATGTAGCAGCCTTCACCAGCCCAGTGTGTATGTGCAATGCCCACCAAGCCACACAGTCACAGGTAGCTTGCAAGAATCCTTTTACAGAGGGATTTTCCAACTGAGGACATTGTTTAGCCCACCTTAATCATGTTACCCAGGCAGTCTGGTGGTTGGGCAGAGACAAGATGAAGAAAACTACCACACCATGCCATCCATCGATGCTAGAGACAAGGGGTTTGCTTAAGGCCTGTGGCAGCTATTTTAAGTCCCAGAAATTAACCTCTGAGGAGAGGAGATGGAGTCCCAAGAGCTGATGAATTGGTCACAGAGGGAGTGAGAAGGACACAGGTGTCTCTTCACAATGTCTGTTATCATCTCTTAGAAACCAGAGGGGGAAAAGCCTACTAAGGCATCTGAACTTTGCCCTGCTGCAGCAACTTGCCACCATACCCATCAAATTTGTGTTCCACTGTACCAGGATGAATGATGACCATGTGCCTCCCCCGTTTCAGTGAAACTACAATATATTTATCTTTTACCCACCTTTTGACAGGCTTAGCTGGAGTTGCTGTAAGTTTTTCAAACTCTTCTTTCTCGGAGAATATCACAACATTATCTGTAGAACAACAATTAGAGACGTTTAAATTGGCAATAAGTTTCCAAACCAGTGCTTTGTGTCAGGAGCTAGTTCTGCTGGCAACCTCACTGACAAAATAAATCTCTCTGCTATATTTTTAATTGCTATCAGAGGATTAAGTGACATTCTGAAGTACAAAAAACTACACAATTCTTTAGTACACTGGTGAGAGTTTTATATACTCCAAAGGAGAAACTGCAATTAAGAGAAAAGTATTAAGAATATCTAAGCCCAGTGTTGTGTTGGATAGAAAACGCAAAACTAAAACAACTTGTACCTTGCACTTCTTTCTTCTCTTCTTGTGTGTTAGCCTGAGCTTCGACGTTTTTTACTGAGTGGCTCTTGCAACAGGCTAGAATATACAAATATAACACTAATTATTCTCAGAAGCTTTCTAAAAATGGCATTTGCAACTAAAATTTTACCTGCTGAACAATTACCTTGAGCAGATGGCTTTGTTTTTACAATGTAAAACATGATGATGAGGACAATGGCAATAGCCATTATGAAGATAGTAGACATAGCAATTATAAGAGCTGTAGCCAGATGTCCTTGTCCTGAAAGATCTGCTGGAATAGAAAAAATAAATGAAGGAGCAACTCCTAGGATCAGAGAATAGTTAACAGTTTGCAGTCTGCTCTACACGCAGTAATCCTTTAGTTGATCTCAGTCTTGGTTACTTGTTAAGCACTGAAAAACTTAGTGTTGCTTCTCAAAGGCAAGTTAATTAAAACTTCCCAAAATTATGGTATTTATGCATAAACCAGTTAGTAGTATTCGTTAAGAATATTTGATGGTATGATCCATCAGATACAAAGATGTAGGCAATTGTATTTTAATAGGGGAAGCTGTACCTATGCACAAGTAGAAGCTTTTGTAGCACTGCATTCTGGGAATCAGCATTGACAAGACAGAAAACAGTAAATATACAAAGGGAACAAGAGCTAAAATGACTGCTGATTACTGTGGCTGCCTCAAAAGCTCTAAGTTAAAAAGAGGACACAATGCACTCATAGAATAATGGATGTTTTTCTAACAGTTACTTGAAAAGCAGCATGGCTAGAAGGTGAATTTAAAAAAAGCTGTGTGAAAAGATATTCGGAAAGAAAACTTGGAGGCGAAAGGCTAGAATCGAAAAGGCATGAAAGGATGCAGAAAATTATAGATATGCTAAAAGGTGTGAAAGCTTTAATTTCTCTGAAAATGTGATCCTAACAGTCATGTTTTCAGACAATACCAAGAGGAACAGCATTGTCAGTACCTCATTAACTGCACTTTCCTGTTTTGTCTTTTCATGTTCGAAAATTTTAAAATCCTAATGATCATGCTGGAGAACTGTTTATGTTAGCTCAGTAAGACACTGACCATATTTGTGCATGAAGTTATTTTCACCATTCTAAGCTAAGCTTTGCTAAGGCAGAGTGCTATTTCTGTAAAGCTACAAATAATGAGCTAAATTTATTGCTGGCATCACTGGGTACAGCTCAAATTCTTTTTATGTTCAGCTGATAAACAGCAGTGTTGATCAAGTGAGAAACAAAAATGAATTCTGAATTATTTCTAATAGCAGTTTTAGAAATCTGGGAATAGTGACAATGAAAATACTAACAGATATTTCCAGGCTGCACTTTGTTGATGCCCTTTGCAAAACAAAGAGCTGCTAAATTAACCCTGTGAGTGCATTCTTACCTTTGTGAGCGTGCTGGTAAGGTGAGAAAGTGCTTGTGCCAGAGGTGCTTGGGAAAATAGCCGAAATGCCAGAGTTAGTGCCTGCGCCTGCAATATGAACAAAAATGCCATAAAATTCCATGGTTACTTAGTCCAGTCAAAGAAATAGGTTGGCTCAAAGAAAGAGAGCCTTTACTTGGCTTGTTTGCGTTCCCATTTATTAGCAAAAGACCCAAGAACTACTTGCTCTTTGAAATGTCCCTAATCCCTAAATGTGTTACACTGAAAGTTGGGTTACAGACCACGTTTTTGCACACTGTCCAGAGGGAGTGAAAGTCACACTCCTGAACAGATTTGAACTCACAAGAAAAAGCCAGCTGTTACACATAGATTCCCATGTTATGAATCTGTCCTGGTTAGCAGAAAGTTTCCCAAGGTCCAGCTGATTACTCAAACAGTTTACAACCCACTCCAGTATTTGCGACTGCAGACTGAGACTTAGCTGGAAGGTTCATCAAACTAATGCATCTCATAAGCAACCTTCACTAGCAGCATCACTGTGAAGCTGTGATGGTATGCAAACCCTCATGACTCCACAGGAAAACCTAGGGAAGGTGACAAATAGTGGTGTTGATTGCTTTTCTGTTCCATGGAAATGTACATAAAAAGGATTTTAGAATTTCCTGTAATGTAACTGGGCAGTATGTTTCTCATGATTTCCTGTCAGTCCAAACCTATATTCTGGAGAGAGTAAAAATGCACTGAAAAATTAAATGAAGAAGTTATAGGAAAACTTCATCCCATCAGAGGGGTGAGATTGTGCAACAGGAGTTTCCAGGTCGAAATTCTAGAGCCAAGGTTAAAATTGGTGTCATGCACCAAGTTTTCAAAGCATTAAAACAAGTCATAAAATAACATATTTTGACAATAGCAAACAATAGTGCATATTATTTGGAATAAAGCTGTTTATGGGAATGCTTTTATATAGGAGGGTGTTTGCATAGTATTCCAAAACAACAAAAATACTAGGGTTGGGAGTAAATGTTATCTTCCTTCTCAAATGTACTTTAATGCCATTGGTAAGTATGTAATGCAAACTATCAACAGACACTGAAAATCATATTCTGTCTTGGAGAAGGTATGAAATTCCTCATGCTTTGTATTAGCTGTCTGTGGAAAAAGTCCAGCGATAATTAAATTCAGCAGACCTAAAGGCAAAAAGCTGTCCCAGTCATCTGGTAAGGTGTGCACAGCACATGGCTCCACAAGCTGGTTTTGCAATTAGAGTAGGTGAGAGCTCCCGGTGCCCTTCTTTTGACCAAGTAAATATTCAAAGAAATCAAATCACCAGGTAAACTTGACAAGAAATCAAGAGGTCTGGAATGGTCTGAGAAATGTTCTATGGTTAAGAACAAAGCAATATGCACATTCTTCAAATGATTCTTTTTTTAAAGAAAGAAAAAAGTGCTATCTAAATAAAATATATATGCATGTTGTGAATGAGAAATGTAGACCTAAAGTGGCCACAAAGTATGAGTTGCAGGTGTCTTCAAAAAGAAATTTTCTTTAACAGTCATAAAGCTTCTTTCAAACATCATTTGTTGGAAGGAAATGGATTAACTCATTATAATTGGTATTTTTTCACATGGAATAAGGGTTTACACAACGTTTTAAATATACTAATTTACTAATTCAGATGCATTTTGTATTTTGCAAATTAAGGCTAGATTACTTAAGTCTTGCCTCTCATCCTTTCTCTGTGACAGATTTCCTTCTAAGAAGAATTAGCTATGAGCTCCAGAAACTGCAATGCAGTAAGACATTCTAGGGATCAGTAAATGAAGCTGTCATCTGCATGTAGTGGACATTAAAGACAGGTAACTGATAAAATTTTCAGCAATTCTCCACAAAACTGAAGTCAATCATCCTTGGTCATGACCTCTGTGTTTATTCATCGTGGCTGGACAACAGAGGAAATTTAGCAAATGGCCAGTGCTGTAGCCTGATACTTCCCTTCATGTTCATGCACAGCCACCAGGCTTACGCCCATTCTTGCAGCCCCCCTGGCAAATCTAATTACAGCCAACTGGAATTCTTCACCGTCCTGGCAAGCTGCAACACGTCCACAACAGCTTCTCTGACGCTGCCTCTCAGTGAACACAGGCAAACTGTGCTGCTTTGCCTGGTGTTCAGCTAACAAGCTTCGGCTCATCTCCACCAGTGAGTTTTAGCTAACTTGCCTCTCTTTTCCTTCACTTGAAGCATGAAGTCATTGAAGTATTTCTGCCTATTGATCTTTCAGTCTCTTGGTATTGTTAATGCTGTGTTTTTCACCCAGCTGTGAAAGAAAGTAGAGCCTTTCAAAGTGGGAAGCCAGGCAGCACCAAGCAGCACAGGAAGGGTAAGGAGGAAGGTCACCACTCTTCACTCAGCATCATCATCACACTTCACCCAGCTCCACCCCACACCGGGGCAGGGCGTGCTGCCCACACGTGGACAACACACCCCCTTGTCCTGTGCACGCCAGTGAGAGCCTTCAGCCCCAGAGCCTAAGTGCAGAATGTCCTTTGCATGGGAACAGAGCCACCTCGTTTGCTCTGTAGTGATGGCAGGGCAAAATCAAGGCTGGCGCTAGAACGTGGTGGCCTTTTACACATGCCTGGGTGGGAATCAGTCATTACACATATTTTAAGTCTACTGTCAAATTGAATAATTTGGCACATCCATTATGAGCCAAGATTTGTCTTTAGATGTGGCTTAGAAGAAAGTGCCAATTCATACACCTGCACTACAAGAGGAACCAAACTGCCACCTTCTGTGGAATTCCAGTTTATTTCCCTTTTGTATGAGCAAAAAGAAGCAACTTATAGCTGCTGCTTCCTGTACACATCCAGTTTTGCATCCAAATCACATTATTAATCCTGCTTCCACTATAGACGAGACATAATCTATAAAGACTTAGATATAGCTCAGGCAGAGACATCCTAAGGTGTTATAGCACATCATATGGAAACAACTCTATTTTTTAAAATAAAGACCAATGGCTGTAATATAGCTGTGCAAAAGAGTGGTTTATATTCCTAGACACCTGTATGTAATACTGCAGGAATGTGATAAAGAAATTAGGAAAGGAGTCTTGTTCATGGTTGGTCAACTTCTGCATTATAAATGTTTTATTTTTGAAAAATGTGATTTAGTAGTAACTTTCTTGAAGGCTAAACAGAGTTTCAATTAAAAAAATGCTCCATACCTTTTATTTAAAAGAACAATTGAATCTGTATTCACTTTTGAATGTTTGGGGATTTTAACTCAAAAGATAGCTTTAATTTGAATTACAATGGAGCTGCCTTTTGTTCTTTCAGGAAACAAATGCTGGGAAATAAAATACTTTCTTGTTGTTTCAATGAACCTTTCTGCTTTATGTAACAGACTATTCCAGTTGTTCTAGCACCTTGAGACAGAACTTACAATAAGAGGTGACAAATAAAACTACCAGATTTGTGAGAGGAGGAGGGGGAGGGCACAGAGAAAGGAGGTTTTACCAGCATGCACCCTTGCAAGTGTTTGTGAGTGAATAAATCTGGTGAAGTAGGAGACCATATGTGCCCCTGACATGTGTTGCTGTGGGTATCAGCTTACTGGTCCGTTCAAAGGACTGCTGCACACAACTAGCAACAAATTTTTTTTTTTTTTTAATCTATTTAATACTTAATAACATGTTACAAAAATCCCCAAAGTACATACACAACAGACTACCAGAGTGATCATATAATAAGACACAATTTTAAAAACTGGTGTCTATATCTGTATCTATTTTTTGCTCTGTATTTCCCTCCTCTCCCAGGCATAATCCTGCTATGAATGGCACAAACAAGCTGTGAGTGCCATCACTGAGACTCTTTTTTGGGCTGAAGTAGGATAAAGCACACATGCAAATAAGCAACTACCAGCCTGAAACATGAGGTGAAAAATAAATTATACTGATTTGAAATTCAATAAAGGTAGACAGTTTATGGCTGACAAAGCTAGAACTAGATTTTAACTAAACCTAGTCATAAATAAAAACCTAGATATGTAGAAAGCAGGGGTCAGCACTTTTAAATAATGTAAATCTGTATTCAGGTACTTACTACATGAAAGGTTTGCTTTGAAACTTAGGGAAACAACACTTCAAGTGGAATCCTGTGCACCTGGAAAGTCATGGAAGCTAAAGCAGCTGTCAAAGCCAACCTGCTTTCTGAGGTGTCTATATATGACTGCAGTAACCAAACATAAATCAACTCTGAAAATACTGCAAATCACTGATAGCAGAACATATCCTAGGCAATGGAGGATTGCCTGAGTGATCTTTATTTTACAGAATACTATAAGTTACTCTGATATTTTCTGGAGTCACAGGTAGATACTTCAGTTAGTGTAGGTAGTTATTAAACCAGGAAGAGCATGAAGTAAATCAGTTCCTGAGAATTAAACTTCTGAAGATGATGATAGGAAAGTTCCCTCCTACTTTTGTTTTCAGTCTGGTCAATCTCTCCCTAAGTAATCACATCACAGAAAAGGAAATATTTTTTTGCTGCTGTACTTTCTATAATGTCTATAACTATTTTATTTCTTGCTCCTTTTATTTTGCCAGGTCAGGGAAGTGATAAAGATTATAGGTCACATGTCCTTAGTCTGACAATTTATTTGCATCTCTTGAAGTTTTGTTTAGGACTCACTGGGAGCCATAATCTTTGCACAGCCCTGGAAAGTCATAGACAATCACTCCATGAACTAAGCCTCTGTCCAGGAATTCAGTGTTATCACCATTTCTCTGTGCAACATGAAGGGGATAATTGCTATTTAAACTTTGCTATCATGACTTTAGAGCATCATAAGGAAGAGAACAGACCTGCCTGCTGCTGGTCTCCCATTTCCCCGGTGTCCTGGTGGCCAGCCCCTTGGAATAGGTGGTACAAGGCTGCAGCTCTGCAGGTTTTTCAGCTCCTGAGCCCAGTCAGAGCAATCCTGCAGAGATCTGCAGTGTCTCCCACGGGTGGGTGGTGCTCACTGTGGGAGCTGCAGCTCCAGCACCAGGGAAAACATCAAAGTCATTGGAGTGGTTTTATTGGGAAGAATTGCACCAGGACCACATAACCTCCTGAGGGATACCTGAGCTCAGCTTTCCCAGCAGCTGAAGACAGCAAAGCCCACATTTTCTTCTCAGATCCCTTCCCTTGAAGGCTGATGGCTGAAGCTGGCCAATTTTATCCTAAGGTTAGGTTCCTTTCCTAATATGGACAAATCCCTAGGGGAGGAGAATCAGGCCATACCACCAGTGAATAATAAAGCATGGCCTTCAACATTTCTCCCAGTACACATGTGAAGAGGAATTGGGTGTTCAGAGATCAAACAACTCAAAAAAAAAAAAAAAGAAAAAAAGTTTGTTAGTTCCAGATAAGAAGCCTATTCGTTTTAGGCATAATTTGAAACAGAAGGAAAAAAGGTTGTGATGTTGATTGTATTAAAAAGGATAAAGCTGGCAAGGAATGGAAATTAGTGATACTACAAAGAATAGAAAGTTAAAATAAAAATCTCTGAAATAATTATTTTAACTAATACAGTGGCTTTGTTTAAGTTTGTTTGTGTTAAGCCCTTCAATTAAGGAGGCTGAGTTCTGAATCTTCAGTACACAGGTTTGGATGTGGCCCCCTGATTATACCTCATCGCACGAAACCATCAATTGTTAGTCAACTGTTCCATCTCATCTGTTTAGTTATTTTTGAAGTTCTAATGATACAATAATAAAAATGATGATTTTTATTTCTAAATGTCATTTGCTCTCTGGTATTTAAAAAATAGCCTGACCACATATATTTTCCTTTATCGATATTTTTCTTCATTTAAAAAAAAAAATTTCCCAAGCTACCACTGGTAGATGTGAGACCTAAAAATTTACACAAGTTGGTTATTGTATCTGTTTTCATATATAAATCCAGCAAAAAAGGATTAAATAAAATACAATGAAGTATTATATGTGAAAGCACACTCATGAATATATACAGTAGATTAAAAAGAAAACCCACAATCAGTTGCTGAAGTTCTCTAGACCAATAATCTCTGAATGGAAAAGGATTTGCATATTTGATGCAATTGTGTAAATTCAGCTTCAAAGTAAGTGTTCCTGGAGTTATTGTAGTAGAGTTTGATTTTGATATTCTCCAACATTTTTGAATTGCAGTGGCAAATATCAAAGTTTGAAGAGAAAGAGTTAATATACATAAACTAATTGAGAGTTTCAGCTGCTAAAAGACAAAATCTCTTCCAGTAGTAACTGTACCTCTCTGCCAGAGAAATTCCATATATGGCTGAATCTTCTGTCTTTTGCATATACTTTTACAGTGGATAAAACAACAAAAACACCCTACATAGTCAGAGGCCTGAAGTGACTCCAATTCCAGAGGTGTTGACACAAAATCCAGCACCATTAACTGTGGCAAGCCACATCTTAGAGTGGTTTGGTGTTCATTACCTTAATGGCTCGATTGACATGGAAAACCTGCCTCCCCTCCCTTTTGCAGTGCTGTTACTTATCACAGAGGTATCAGCTCCCCATTTAGTGCCGGCACTGATGGCTCACGACCTGCCTCAAGCACAGCTGAAGTTCTCACACCTTTGGCCTTTGGCATGGTGCTCCTCTGTGCTCAGCACAGAAGCTCCTGGAGGGAGACGCATGTTGAGAGGCCAGAAATCTTCCATAGCTGTTTCACAGTGCACAAGACGGGGCAAACTAGTCTTTGTGGTGATGTTCACCTTTTTCACAGGAAGAAAAAGCTTTCCTGCTACACAACACACATTGTTATACGCTCACATGTGCACAGCCCTTTCCTGTGTGCCCACTGCCCACAATCTGCCACTGAAGCCTGTTATTCCTCCCAGGCTGCAGAACTTTGCTCACATCCTTCAGACCAGTGAGATTTTCAACACCATAAACAGGTGACATGTTTCCCTCAATTAAACCTCTGGCCTCTGTGAATGATCTCCCTTTCCTCCCCCTCTTTTCCATGGTATTTTGTGTTATTTATGTCTCAAGTGCTTTGAGAGGGCAAAAAACCCAACAAAGTGACACAGGCCCATCAAGGTATTCCCTTCTCACTTCCAGTCCTTTTTACACTAATATTTCCAGATGCTGGGGTGTGAGGTGTTCATCTTGTGTCCTTGGCCATTTCAAGTTTTATTAACTGCATATGAGCTGAAAGATGTTTGCTTACCCTTTGATCAAACCCCAATACATTTCTGCCAGATGAAAGGTGTCATCAGACAGATTCCCTGAGCAAGTTTCCATGCAGGGGCACATACCCCTGAACTTGGCCATCTGTAACACATAGTCCAGGCACTTCCCCAGCAAAGAATGCTTACAGCTAAGGAGAGCACCACTGTTCTCCCATCCTGTCTCAGCCCTAATGAAGGCCTGAAACAGGATTTATCTGCCCTCATTTTTCTGTATAGAGTTGCAAACTCAGAGCTTGCCATCCCAAGCTTCCTATTTTTAAGTAATTTGCCATTCTCATTTCCTTGTGACCTGCTGGGTCACCTTTCTCCAGTGGTGTGCTGTATGCAGGAGAGTTTGAAGAATTTGGAGCTCTGGGGGAGAGGCAACACTGCAGTGCTGCAGTGTGGAGTTTAGGCTCCTGAAGGCTGTTCATTGCTATTCTGAAGTCACAACCAAGGAACAGAGGGTTCCTATGGCCACTTGGAGTTTTCGTACTGGGTTCTTCATCCTGACAGCCAGTCAATAAGCAGAGGTTGTTCTGCACAAAGGAGCAATTCCTACCAAAATGCTGATATTCTCCTTCATGTGACAGAAACCTCATCCTCTTGTTAAGCTTATGGCCTTGGACAGCAGCACTTAGATGAGCTTGGAATTTGCAAACCTCAAAAAGTTCCACAGTTGTGCAACACTAACATGTCACCTCTTCTTTGCCCTGACCAGTATAATGTAATGACAGTGAAATGTGTGAAAAAGATCATCTGCTAATACCAGATTTTACACTGCCTTCCACAGCAACGGGGAGCATTTCAAGGGGTTCCTGCAGCAAGGCTGATTTTCCAGCTGGAGTAAAAATTAATGCCTAGGAACTGGGGCACTGCCATTCCAAATGGGGTCCAGAGATTTAGATTTTATAAACCAAATTACCTGAGCTTATTGGTTTGAGGGACTTGGATTTTGAGACGCTTTCTTGGTTTTTGAACACTTGTAATCAAATGGTTGGTTTCATGGACTTGATTAAAATGGAAATATTTAGTCCTTCTAAGACTAATGTTTTCTTTTATTTTAGTACCCAATCGATTTGTTGGTTTATGCACCTGCCTAAATTTCTCACAAAGATAATACATATTTATTCTTGTGTCTATCACGCTAAAAATTGCAGCTCAGGGGGAGCTTCTGGGCTGCTATTGCACACCAGGAGCTCTCTGAGGTGGTGATCATCCCCTGGCTCCTCTCAGCTCCAAGACTGTAGGAAAGGTGGGAGAGGTTCATGTCCTATCCTCCTTTAAAGTGACTCCCAGAGCACCAGTGATACACATTTCTGCAGCATCTGAACAAAGCAATTGCTATTTATGTACATAAATAAATGCTCTGGGACTTTCAACCCCTGCTTTCAAATTAAGCAGACAAAACATTGCAATTCCTTTTCATGATGAAGATTTCTAAAAGAGGAGAACATGGATAAGATTTTGGTTTTAGAGTCATCAAGTTCTGCTGGGGAACTGCTCATTTTTTCTGTCTGTGTTTTTGTCCTGATCTTCTCCAGATTCTCTGAGGGGTGTCAAACTCATTTGGTTATTCAGAGAGAGCCTCATTTTTCCTTTTCTTTTTCTCACTTTCTTTGCTCCCTAAAGGAGAGAGCAGTTTTCTGGGGGTTGCCCCTGCAGGACAGTGCTGGTGTGAGCTGTCTGTCCTCCCCATGGCATGAGGATGGAAAAGCCATTGCACGTACATGGTATGCAAACAAAGAGGTACCCCTAGGGTTTCACACACACATTCATACATGATTTCTTCAATCAGCAAACTACAGAGCCTTTTGTCAATGAAATCTACAGAACGAGTTCTCTTATCAGTGCTGACCACCAGATGTCAATCTCAACCCTTGAATCACCTTGCAACCAAAGGATAAGAAAAGGTTACTCTGACAAATTAATCCTACAAATTGCAAACCCACAAATTGTCCCGTGTTTTCTTCACAGGTGAACCGTGAAGTTCACTCAGGTAAAAAAACTACACAGACATGGGATTTCCTGGACCTACTGGTTAAGTAACCCTAATAAGTCCTGCATGGGATATCTTAACAGATAAATACTAGAGAACAAATGGGCAATAGTGGATCCTAAAATCAAAGATTCTGATTTTTCCTCAAATGATAAGCATTCCCTCCCTTAGCTGGCAAGGCTAGCTGGAAGCAGGAATTGCTTAACTGGAGCTGGGTTTATTGTTTGAACATAATTATCATCACTGAAAAATTTCACATTGAGCTTCCAGATGATTTTGAGTCAAAACCAGAGGAAATGCATAGGAACATCAGAACACTTACATTCCTTGGTGTTGGGAGGTGCCAGCAGGCATGAGTAGCAAACCATCCCGTAGATGTTCCGAGGTCTGTTCTCCAGCATGTAGTAACTGCAGAGAAGGGCAAGAAGAGGCAAAACAGCACAAGTTAATATAATATGACTGAACATGGTTCAGCAGCAAACAATTATATGGAGATAAAATCATTTAAAAAAAACTTTTATAAGGAATCTGGGGCAAAGATTATTCTCTCTCTTTTTTTTTTTTTTAATTGCCTGAATAGAGACTGTGTTTCTCTTCTTCCTTTCCTTCCAAAATGTAATTAATCAAACATCTAGACATGACAAGAAGTGGTAACATCGCCTAAAACAACATTAGTCTCCCTGCTGAGTTCAAGCTGCAGTTTACAGCATGCCCTGAAATAAGATTTTTCAAAATAAGAGAATGCAGTTTTTTGAAGCAGTAGTCTTTCAAGCAAGACCACCAGTTGGATATGGTTGGCTAATTTCACTGCCAAACACTGTAAGAACAATCTCTGTAATCTTAGAACTAAATATGAGCAGATCATAATAAAAAAATACAGGAAAACACCACCCTCACAGGGCAAGACAGATTAGGTTTTACAGGTTTGGGTTGTTTTTTTTATTTCCTTGCTGTATTGTGTATAAATCAGTCCTTGATAGTGGAATTACAGTGTGAAGGAAAGGTTTTCAAAATTTGAACTTCTGGGCTGCTAATAAAGTTAGTGTTGAAATAAGGTAATTGGCTACTCAGGAGCTGGATCCACATGCACCCTAATGAGCAATTGCATGAGAATCATACATATGTTGATGTAACATCATACTGTTGATGTTACAGATATGTCTTTACAAATCACTTGTAAATCACTACATATTTTAATGAAGATATGAATAAATTCATAATCTATTCTGTGTACACAGGAACTCAACACGACAAACATTTTATGCAACTGGGGATCTGTTTTCTGCTCTTATGTACCTGCCTATGCATGTGAAGTAGGGGGTTTTTTTCTGGAAAATGTATGCATTGTTAGGAAATCACTGCTGAAACCATCCCTCAAAATCAGTTGGTGTATTAATGAATGGCAAATAAGAGATATAAGTACAGGAAATGGAATACACAGAGATGCAAAGGGGAGACAGGGTCTGGAGGAAACTCCGAGAGCAGGGGAACTACACATGTTCCTCATTTCTTTTTTACTGGTTCTAAAAGATTCACCCTCACTTCTTCCTTCAAATATCTCTTGTGCCTCATGTGTCACTCTACCATTCTGTCAGGAGCAAAACTTCATCCTTCCTCTCTTATGGGGGCCTACATAATTTCAGGTTGTAAAACAGTTAATAAATACACAGGAAAAGGCTGCCAAACCACAAAACAAAAGAGTGGAAACCCAAAGATACATATAAATCTACGAAGAAAAACACAGGACAGTTAGGACCCACAGTCTAATAGCTGTGTTGGTTTAGGAAAGACAAACAGTCCTTCTGACACTTAATTAAATCAAGCTGGTGGAATAACTCTTGGTTTTCACCACAATGCAGAATGATGGAAGATATGTAAAGAAAACTGCAGAGGACACTCATGGAAGGCAACCATTCACTCACATGAGCAGGAAACTCTGCAGTTGCAAGCATTAGTGACTCACACCCACGAAGTACCAGCAACAGATTTATGTTTCTGGTGACTTTTCAATGCACCAGATATCAAAGGTAATGTTGGAAATATGTGATAGCTTTATATCACCAGCTATGGAGGAGTGACCCACTAATGACAAAATGAATTTTCACAGTATTACTCTTCCATATTACTCTATCATTACTATGATATTTAGTCTTTCTTTCCTTGACACCTGCCAAGCTCAGATTTGGAGGCCAAACCCCAAAAATAGAGGCTAGACTGAAAAATGGACTTGTTTTCTTGCTTGACACCATAGTGGCTTATCTTGGGCTAACCTTGGTGGTGTCATTCCAGACTCAGGGACTTGGACCCGGGTTTAGGCCTGTGCTCCCACAGGAACAGGGAGCCTGGGACTGGGGCAGGAGGCAGAGAGGGGTGGGTGCTGTTCTAGGCAGGGGACAGCCTGCAGAGAGACAGCAAGGAGGAGCATCCTTGCTGGAGGCATCTGCTGCCTTACCCAGAACAGCAAGGGGGGGACTTAGTTTCATTAGAAATTCACTGGCTAAACCTTTTCATGCAGAAAACAAAGGAGCGTTCACTCCTTCTCTTAAAACCCCTCAGAGAACTGATCCTGCATTTGCTGGAGCCATGGACAAATGCATGAAATGGGGAAGTGTCAGTAACAGAGGCATTTCTGACTGCATCTAAAAAGAAAATGATCCCATTGCAATTCCATCTTGTGAGGTGACTGGAGACTTACCCCAGGCTGAAAATAGGAGCTGGGACAGCATAAGGGATATGCATTATTAATTCTTGACTTTTTTCTTACTCCTCATGGCCATTACTGAATGGAGATGACCAGACTAGAGAGACCCTTGCTCTGCCCTGCCATTGCTGCTTGTAGTCAGCTGTGACCTCAGTCACACTCCAGGAACACCTAATGGATCACCCCATGAGGGAAACAGTCTGAGTCACACCTAATTTCCGTGTTCTTAACCTCCCCTATTTGGCATGATGGAAGAGCTTCTGGAGGGGAGCAGAGGACAAAGCCTGCAGTGTACCAGGAGGTTCAATCTAGGTACCTCTAGAGTTCACTGGCAACAGGGCCTTGGTTCTGAGGATCACAAATTTGATGGAATTAAGCCTTTAAATCTTACATCTTGCACACTTCTTGTGAGCATGGCAGTGTTGTTTTTATTTTATACGAGAGGGAACACAAAGAAGCAGTGGATGTCCTCCCCTCCTGTACGAAAGAGGACTTCTTTGGTACAAGAGGAAAGGTACCAAAGAGATGACCTCTCCTCTTGTACTGCCTTCTTCCCTAAAACTGGTCATCAGTAATAGTGAAAAAAAGAAAATAAAAGGAAAAATATATAATTATCCAGCAGTAATTTTAGGATAAAGTACAGAGGATGGCTCTTGTAACCACTGAAAAAGGCTCCCAGTTCAGTAGTATTTTGTCTGAAAACTTTAATACAGAACGTGCCATATGCTCATCTTTTCCTCAGGCTTCTTTACTGAGCTGGTGAAAAATAGCAAAGGGATGAGATGTCCCTAAGTGCAAACAGCAGCACCTGGGCTGTTACCTTGGGCAGGTGTGCAGTGTGGGATGGAAGCAGTCCTCTGAAAATGGAAACCTTGCTTTTATCCCTCACGTGCACTCAGGGGCTCTCTGAGGTTTACTGCCCAGGCAAGGGAGCACCCTGCCAGCTGCCACTCACCCTGGTACCTGGCTGTCCCTGTGGGACAGGGGACAATAAGGACAATCAGCTACTCACCAGCTTTCTGCTCTGACACACAGGGTCTGCATTTCCCCCACCAGCACACGGGAGCAAACTCTGAGGACTCTAAGTAGCATGAGGAGTCAGAGCAGCTTCAGAGCTGGTTTCAGCTCACATTTAGTTTATCTTGAGCATTCCATCTACTCAAGCTTGGGCTGAGAGAGGGTGTTTCTCCCTAACTGCTGGCTTTGCCAAACAATCCCGGCCCGAGCGCTGCAGGAGGGGCGGCACACAGCCAGATTCGGCAGAGCAGTTTCTGCTACAGGCTACACCTGTGCAAACACCAGGCTTTGAGAGCTCCCCCAAGCACCAGCTGTGCAAGCTGATTATTTTCAGCCAGCACCCTGCTCCCACCTGGGTGACCTCATTAGTCCTGACAAAAATTGCAAAATAGCAACTGTGACCACTATTTAAGTTTCTTGCTCTTTATGATCTATGGGTGGAAGTCAAGAGGGAGTTTTTTCAGGTCATAGCATCAGTCTGTTTGGCTGGCAGCTAGAAAAGTCCTTCTCTTTATTTGTAAACTGTGAAAATTTCACATAGACTCACTGATAAAATAAACCTGGAAGCTTGCAGGGCCTCTTTTAACAGGGCTTCCTATGCTACAGGGAGTGTGGGTTATACAGCATCTGCAAACTGCACAAAAGCCAAATGTCAGAAGGAATTACTCTCTAAAACAAGGAGAAATAGTGGTAGAAGCTGAAAAGGTATGTAAGGTGACGTTGTATTTTAGAGTATTTATTCACCCTACAAAAAAACATCAAGAGTGCAAATATATCCTTGGGTTTTCAGATGTGATATTGTCAAGGATATACATATCCAATGTAGCAATTTCCTTCTCACTATTATTATCAGAATTATATCAAGTGTAAGAGACCATAACGAAGATGGGGTTAATAAACAGCACCTATTTTAAGCCTCTTCAGCCAACCCTGAAACTTGACTCTGAACAACACTACACACACTACATTAACAGCTCCTTAGACTCCATTCTGCTGTGTAGAAAGGACCCCAGAGACTAAAATGCCTTGGTAAATCTCACTGAACAGCTATGTTAGCTAATACTGTCAACTACTGACAAATGTGCCAGCTGTTCACATCTGGAGAGGAGATATTTTGTGCCCCTAAACATGCTGTAGTGCCAGCATAGACCCTACAGGGTATTTAAGGTGCTGTCATGCAACTCATAAGTAGGAAGCAGGACTTAGAAGGTGGCCCTTTGAAGCTACAGCTGGAGGCCAAGCTGGACTTCTTTGGGCTTTCTTTCTTTCTTTTCTTCTTTAAAATGGCACTGCACACCCCTGCTTGTTCCCTTTCCATGTCTAGTAAGAAAAAAAGGTTTTTTGTTGTTCCAAACAGGTATTTCTTCAGTGAGAATTCAGTAAGATTAAAAACATCTTCTTCAGGGTCCCTTCCAGGCCTAGTTATTTTATGATTCTGTGTTTATTAAACTCACCAATGCTTTTGAAACATTTAAATGTACTGTTTTAGCAGAGATGAAAAAGCATAATTTACCAGGATTGCGCCTACAGTCAGCTTTGACATGGAGAGGCTGTCAGAGATTTTGACATTAGGAAAGTACTCCCCAGCGCCTTGGGTAGAGGAAGGGCCTGTGGATAAGTCCTTACCCTGGGAGACAAGGGCCACACTCTGCATCATTCTCCTGATCCCCAGGTGTCATGACCGTGGCTCGAAAAAAGCCCTCGCAGTCCTTGTGCCGCCTGCATATCTGGTACCCTCCTTTGGAAAACTTCTCCGAAGGGCAGGGCACGCAGCTGTAGTCCTCATCTTTGGTGCCGTAGCCACACGTCTGCAACAACACACAGTCACTCAAAGCAGTCTCCTGCTGCACACCAGCTTCCAGCCAAAGAGAAGGTTCACAGCCTGCCCCACTGGCTTTGCAGCACAAAGGGACAGGAGTCTTTCATTTGGCCTGTTAGTGTCTATCCTAAAGACCATGCAGGGATGTAAGGGTCCAGCATGCTGTGTGCTGGAGAGGGAGAAGGGGAACTGCAGCTTCATACTGCTTGTAAGTGGCCCCCCACACTACTGCTATCATAGCCCAGCAAATTGTGGAAGCCAGTTTCAGCTGCTGCTTGGGTAGGAAGTGAACTGAAAATGGAAGAATAGAGAAGACTCCTGCAGGAGAAACAGCTGCAGCAGAGCTGTCAGCAGTTTCAGGCTAGGAGACCCCAGAGGGAACAGCCCAAAAAGCAATGTTTGGATAAGATTTTGTAACCTCTGAACTCACATGTCCCAGCTGAACATTACATCTAGATTAAATAAAACTAAAGCAAACTGGTTATTATTCAAACATACTTGTCCAGGACTAGCAACTGTGTGAAATGCTTGCACTAGGATGTTTATCCCATTAAAACCAAACAGGATTTCAGTAATTTATTTTTTTTAATAAGCAACAATTATCTGCTGTAAATCAAATGATAACTTAGGAACCGCAATTTAAAATATTGCAGAAACATCCAAGTTCCTCGAGTGCCAAAATATCTTAGTGGGAAAGCAAAATTAACTTGTCAATGTGAGGGGCCAGCAAATAGACCAGACTGACCGATTTATCACTTTGTTGGAATGTCAGCATCAGATTCTAAATAACTACTGAGATGAGAACAGACTGGCAGAGACTGTGTATGGAACTTGTACCTTTCAGTTTTCACAGTATCCTTTTTAACAGGCTGCTCCTGGATGTGGATTGCTGGCATTGCAAGACGCCTCGCTCCCTCGGCACACTTGGAGGTGTGAGAACCTCCCCACTTCCTTTCCTACCCATTACGTCCACATAACAAAGCATCTGGGTTTTTGCATTTGGTGCTTGATATGTTCCCCCCAGGAGCAGCAGCAGCAGATGAAATTACCATGTAAGGCTCTTCACCCGGCTCGCACTTGGGGCAGTCCTGGCACATGCCGGTGGTCTGGTTGTAGTACTCGTTCTCCCCGCAGTTGGAGTATTCGGCACCGGCGGAGTACACCAGGGACACCTGTCACCAGAGAGCATTCCAGAGCACTGTCACCTCCACTGCCACCCTCCTCCATGCCTCACCCCTCCCCTTGCACAGCTGCTGTGCTCAACAGGCAGCAGGGCCAGCAATGCAGTGTGAAGCACCCCTAAAGCTCAGAGGCAGAAGTGGCGACACTATTTAAATGGAAGCAGACGCAGGTTGCAGCAATCTGGTACCTCCAAGAGTTTCTCAGAGACTGACATTAATGCTTGTTGGCACTGCCACTCCTTAAAACACTGAAGGGCACAGTTCCTGACCTGTTAACTCACATGCTCTCCTGCACATGCAAATGCCTGAGTTCACACCCTCATCACTCCCAGCTCTAATGAGCCTTCATAAACGTGACTGCAAGGGACAGCTATAACAGCCAGAAATAATGCACTGCCTTGGGCCTCAACCACAACAGGGCTGTGCTTCATGTGACACCCAGGCTAATGGGCTCTTCCAGCACCTTCTGTCCCTGCTCCATCCTGGGTCCTTCTTCCCCTTTCTCCCTAGCAGCCACAGTTTAAACAGCACATTCTCAGGTGTTTTATGGAATGAGAACCATCACGGCATTGAGGTTCAGTCCCTAGGTCATGTGTAGCTCTGCCACAATTCACAGGTGGTTATGAATAACCCAAGCAGAACCCTGTTATCTTTCACACTAGAGAGACATGTACACACAGAAATACCTACCATCAGGAAAGGGAACACGTGAGTCCATCTGTGTTCACCCAGGTGAGCCATGCTCTCTTGGTATTTTACCTGAAAAGACAGAATTGGTGATTGTTTATGAACATGAGTAAATATTTGTGTGTGTTGCCAAAATAAGAACACAAGGGCTCATAAGCAGAACAAAGGTTAGATGGGAGCAATGCCCAGAGGTCTGAACAAAGACAGGGAGAGATGTGCACGTGCAGTTGTGCACACACACAGACACCACACACCCTTACCACACATCTCTTCCCTCTCTTTGAGAAGATAATGGCAGGAGGCAATCCAGTCTTGCCATATTTAAAAAAATCTGTGAAAGATGAGGAACCAAATCTGAATCCTGGCACCTCTTGGCTTGCTGAGAAATCCCCCCACGAGGAATGGAGGGCTGACCACTAAATGAGCATCCTGACCACTAAATGAGGAAGGGCTGGAGATCAGCAGCCTGGCTTGTGTCCACACCAGTTGGTGTTTGACCACGCTCCATCAGGTTTGTCTGGGAACGATCTGTGTGGAGCAGCCAAAGCAGGGCCAGGGAGTGATCCAGTGGCAAGCAGAGTGGGCAGTCAGAACACCAGGCTGCACTTCCCTTGCTGGCTCCTGTGGATGCTCTGAGAAAGCCCAGAGCTGCTTTCCTTTCTTTAGGAAGCATCAGCTACTTTTTGTTCTTGATAAGCAAACTGCAAATTTAAGAAATTAAACCCAAGGAAGGAGCCTTATGATCCAAAAAGCTATTAAAACAGTTGGGAGAAAGAAAGGCTGAAATCAATGTTGCAAACACATGCGCTCATTTATTTAGTTTCTTAAAATTATTAATTTGAAGAAGAGCTAATGTTCCATATTCAAGTACTAGATTTCTTTCTAAGGTAAAAAAAAAAGAGACAGGAAAAGAGGCACAATTCCATTTGGTTTTTTTTTAGCCTGACATAACCTATTTACTGATATTGTTATAGCACATAATATGCCCTGAGGGTTTTAGAGCTTCAAATTGCAAAATGTTTGAGATACAGTTGCAACATTTTGGTCCTAGCAGAGGTAAACTGCTCTTTCAATTTTCCGTGTCTCAGAGCTGGGAGACTTTTAGCCTCCCAGAAGAATACAATTACTGCTTTGTGCTACATTTGAGCATACAGCTTACACGAGAGCAGCGCTCTAGTATTTGAGATAGCTGCTAACATTCACATTTTTAAACACTAAGTAGATTAAGCAAAGATTATATCACTCCAGCATCAAGCTATGAACTTGCTTTATATATTCCTTCCAGCAATTGGGCTAGCTGAGACAGGTAACTGGGTGGGTGGGTGGACAACCTGAATTATGAGTATATTCGTTTGTGCAGGAAATTATGCTTTGAAACCTAGAAACAAAGGGGATTCAGAGATAAATTGTCCTAAATCAGGAGGTAAGAGATGGAAAATAGTAATTCCATTGTATAAAGTGTCAAACATGAAGTCGGATGAAGGTTTTGTCTGTGGCAGTGCAGTTGCCTGGAAAAGTTCCAAGGATATTGTCTTAATGCATGTGCATGTTAAGCTGTACCCTAAGTAGAAAAGAGTTTGTTAGACCTTAGATATTAATATTATTAAGGCCCCACTGATACTGCTAAATTATCACATTTATTATAAATCTGGTCTGAGGCTGCTCAGAACCAAAACTTTCATCGGTAAATCTTGAATCTGTAACTTTACAGTCAGAGTATATCTTACAGCAAAACCACGCTCCATTCAGTTGCTTTCAAGCCACCCAGATGTTCACTGTTTGAGGTACTTGTATGCAATCACAGCCAGATTTGAAAAATGGAAATGAAGGAGTATAGCCCACTAATGTTCAATACAATCATTTGGCATTTATTTGCAGAAAATGTTGAAAGTGTCAAGTTATGCATGCATAAATAAAAATATTTTTCTCTCTCTTAATATAAATATGCATGTGGGGTATATTTTGTATGTAAACATTTTTTCCCCCTGCTTTCCTTCATTTTATGCAGCAATATGTCAAGCATATGGGAAATACTTCTTTTAACTGGAAAAAGCCATTTCAAAGTGCTAGATTAGAACTCCAGGGGAGACTTTTCCCACAAATTGCAATATCAAAAAAATTAAATTTTGGTATTCATCCTCCTATTCAAGTACACTGCCATAAGTTGGCTGTGTTATTTCTGTTGGTTTTATTTGTTTGTTTGTTTGGGGTTTTTCCTCCTTTGGTGTTAAAACTCAAAACACTTATTTTATAACACATGAGTGAACATGGGGGTGGGAGGAGGGAGATGAAGGAGGTTTCTGGCAGTAGGGCCACAGGTAGTTACTCAGCTGGGGAGATACCTGAAGGTATCTACCAAGATATGCCAGGCTGCTCTTGGGCCGGCTGTCAGTTTTCAGGCATGGTAAGTTCTATCTGCACCATGCTCCCTGTCATTCATTAATCCCATCCACACAACAAGGGGTCTTCTAGTCCCAAGATCGCTTTTGTTTCCAGCTCACACCTATGAAGACACATTCAACCAGCCAGCTTCTGCTAAGAGGCAGGAAAAAGAGTGACCAGACATGATGGCCCCTAACCATTAAAAGAAATTAATTCTTAATGAATTGTTCTCTTTCAGCTGAAGCAAATGACCTTCTCCTGTGGGATGGCAAGAAGCAGTGAGCAGGAAGGAGCTGGAGGTGTACTTTGTGCTGGGGCTCCGGTATCACTGCTGAGGAATTCGGGATCTCCGGCTGCTTGTCTGCCAAGCCCTGCAGAGATCCTGATTTGTGTTTTTGTTTGGGACGTGTGGGTGTCTCCAGAGAGGAGGTGTAAAACACAGACAGTGTCTTTGTGGATCAGGTGTGCAACATTCAGCAAGTCTCATCATGACTAGCGGGGGTTGCTAATTACAGCTATATTTGTCCTTTGGGCATATTCGTTAATAGCTGGTAAGAATATACACGTAACAGGACAGGAAAAGGAAGACTATTTTCCCAGTGGCAACCACAGCAAGAAATGCTAGAGATTCCCTGTCTCAGCTACTTTCCTGTAGATGCAAGGCAGAAAGTTGGGGAATAGAAAAAAAGAGATGACTGGGACCCTGTTACTCAAATATTTCTCTCCTCAGACCAAAAATCATTCCATATAGTCCCTGTGGTTTCCTATTAAAAACTGGTAGATACAAACAGATAAAAAACCAAGCAAATAAATAAACTATCAGGTAGAAAATTCTTAGTTCATATTGTCTAAACAAGAAAAAGCATCATTCATTGTAGTTAGCCTTTGAATTTGATGATTTACTTAGATTATTAGGTAGCACTGCCATGATTTATTTACAGTTTCCATGATTATAATCAGAGTACATATATGAAATGTGCAAACAAATGAGGTTACCACACTAGTGGACTAAGCTAAATCTGACAGCTTTCAATGGATGACCTTGCATGTTCTTCTAATTCTCTGGCTTCAGTAAGTAACAGAGTGGAAAAATAATTTCCTACCATAGACTTTTTGGGTTTTTAAAAAACAGTTGAAAAAAGGAGGAAAACAAACACATGGATTGAAGCACAGAAATGTTTTTCATGTAGACAGATAGGGACTTTTTCGTATCTCTATATCGCTTTAGTTTCATCATTGACAAAGACATACTTCAAGGACAGAAAACAACCTTGTGAGAAGGAAAAGCACAACCACCGTCTCAAACAACTTCGCCAGTTCCAATAGGCCTTTACACATTTCTTTTCAGGAGGTTCCTAAGCAGCAGTTTGGTTATCAGGTCTGTGGCTAGGAACATAATCCCTAAGGAGCTGGCAAATTGATATCAATCATCAATCCATATCCAAGACCTAACAACAGCAGAATGCAAGACAAAGGCTTTCATATAAATAAAGGTGGGCACATTTCATGTCCTTCACAGGGCCACCAGCAAACCCAGCACCTTCCCCAAGTTCCCAGGGTTTATGGGAAGAACCTCACAAACCATCTTTTCCACAGATAATCACAGTTTTTTGCATGAGCTCAGTAGACAATCTCTGTATGCTCCTGATGGTGCTAAATCCTTCTTAACTGAGATAAGCATATAATCCTCACTGCAGGGCCTCACAGACTTCAGAGTTCAGCAGCAGAGTTCAGTCTGGCTCCAGACTTCTGAAAAAAAATGCAGTCAGAGTTTTGCTTTCAGGCGGGAAGCCCTTCACTGAATGACAATGATGGCACTGCATGCTCAAGGATGGAATAAACTCAGCAAATTAGAAGTAAATGGAAACACAGAGATGATGGAAGAAAACTATTTTGCAGCTTTAATTACAGTTTGCATTGTTGTGAAAAAATATTGTGCGGAACATGATTACATTTGCACGACAACACTGACTATACTGTTTTCCACTGGTTCTTTATCACTTTGACCTTGCAAATACCTTAAGAATTTCTTCAGAGAGATGTAAAAAGTGCTAAAATGATACAACTCAATTCTCCCTTTTCACCTGAAACATCAAAAGGCAGTGAGAACAGCCCAAGCTACATATAAAACTTTAATTGCCCTGTGATCTGGCAACCCTGTCAGAAAAATAATTGATTGATCGGGCACAGAAACAAGACTTTTTCCAGTGGGAGCAGTATTGACAAGAGGAGACAAAAGATTCTTTAATTTGTTAATGGGGGCACTGTCTGTTGAGCACCTGGGGACAATCAAACCTAATGAAAAGCCATCCATCTCCTATAGACTTATTTATTTGGAAACTACATCTTGAAGTTGATATTCGAACCTGTTTTTTCACCTTACATAAAGACAGTATCGGCTCTCAGGTTGGAGGCCCATCAACTTTATGAAGAGGTTTTTGGGGGGAAAAGACGCAACTGTGCAGGAACAAAGCAAAAGTAGGAAAGAAGGAAAGGCTTTTCTAACACACTTGGCACGACTGACACATTTCTGCAGAAAGAGGGCATTGACAAGGTCTGAGAGGACCCTGGGCTTTCCTGTAGTGCACACACTGTTGGCTGGTACCAAGCCAGCTGTGCCCCAGCCCCCTTGTTGCTGGCTTGGCCTCTCTCCTGGGCTGACATTGGTTTTACCTGCCAGCAGCATCCCTCCAAAACCTAACCCTGCAGGGCTGGGACTGCTGGAGGACCACTGTGGTCTCCATTCCTGCTCCAAAGTCCTCCCAAGACACATGGCTCACAGGCAACTCCTCTCAGTGCTGCCCCAAGCCACTCGTGGAAATGAGAGGGATGTGAGCATAAGATGGATTTTTGAGGCAGGAAAATGGTAATTAATTCATCTTGCAACCTGCCACCATGACACATCCACATCAGTGGTGTTCATGCTAGACAGACTGGTGTTTTGGTGGGGAAGTGATACTGTAGGGAAAAGGCACTCATAATCTCCTACCATGGAGGCTACTGCAGTTGGTGCTGCTTTATACAAAATATTTAATATTTAATATTTAAACAAAATATTAGGGCAAAAATGTGAGCAGGGATTTGCATCTCTCCTAGTCAAAAGGCTGCCCTGATCCTAGGAGAAATTACATAGGCTCTTTTGCTTTCTTATTGGTGTTTTACAATAAATAATAAAAAAATCAACAAATCTGTGGTGTGTCCTGCTGCATAATTAAGTGAAAAACCCCAGAAACCTTGTATTTTTCACACACACACACACACATATATATATGTATATATATATAATGGAGAAAAAATTCTTGAATGGTTTGGCCAGTCCCCAGAAGGATTCTCCTCAGGCTTGCTTTCCACCTCTGCTTGTTTTCTAAAGTGATTTCCATTAAGACTGTCTGATTATTTTCAGCTCTTCCTAATGTCTGCTAGAAAGTGCTACAATAGTCATATTATTTCTTCTGGCTTGGGCTTTTCTTTTGAGAAGCACTGGCAAGGGTGGTGGTGCTGGGGGCACATCAGGGCTGCACCCCATCCTCCCCAGCAGATCTCCTGCTCCACCACCCAGGTGAGCTCACCCTGCTGCCAGCTCTCAACTGCCAGAGGACATCCAAGATTTCCATGGAAATGGTGGGAAGATGGATCTTACATCACCATGAAAAATTGCAAGTGAACATCCTAGACTTCCCAGCCTAATACTTCTAAGATGAGAATTAATGAGCAACAACACAGTCATTCACTGTCTGATGGATTGTCTCAGTGCCACATCTGCTCAGTGCTTTCTCCATCACCATTTCCTAAGAAGTTTCCCTAGCCACTCCTACCCAAGGGACAGGAAACTTGTTTTTGGAATTTTGGTTCCAGGGGCAAGGTAAAACTGCTGATATGGAAACAATTTAGATTCAGGAGCTCTCCTGAGACAAGTATTGCTTTCCATTTGGAGCAGAAAATTAAAAGCTTATTAGGAAAATACAAACTACCAAAGCAATGATGGTGCCTTTCTAACACATTTTTCTTTTCCCTGTGCTTTACTCTTCTAGATGACAACATAGTAAGAACAGTCTGAGTCTTGTTTTTCATTATTTGAACCAATAAGGATTTGAGCTCACACTTTGCTTCCATGTCTCAGGGTCTGTTCCTGGGAGCTGTTGATTACCTTCAAAGATCATAAGATTTGGGAAGCAGATGATTTTCACTACAGTGCAGACCCTGTCATCCTTTAAATACAATAATGGATGAAATTTAGAAATACTTTACCAGAAGAAACTGAGGTGAAATCCTGCAGTGACCATTGACAGAATTTATTGAAATTGTAAATAGAATAAAAGTCCCATGGTGACCATTCAACAAATAGTGTCTGTTCTTAGCTCTACAGTTAATTTGCATTTCTTAACTAAAAGCCAAATATTGTTAGAGAGGTCAACACACAGAGCTGTTTTTTCCATGGTTTACATGAAAACATCTGAATTACTGCATCTGACAGGCACAGAGAATAGCAGCTGGGGTGCAGTGGGAGGGAGATGCAGCAGAACATGGTGGTGCCTCTGGAGGTACTGCAGGGCAGGTCCCTGCATGGGGCAGGATGTTATCAGGAGGGTCTGGCCACAAATTGTCCTTCCTTGTACAAGTGCATTAAACAATGGTGCAGCAGTTTCACTGTCTGGCAAAGGTAATGGAGGCAGTATTATGTCATGGCCGTGTATACTTTGGTACTTGATGTTAGTCCCAGAAAAGCCTCGTCTGTCAATGGGCCTCTGTCTTACAGACAAAGGGATACGTATGCTGCCAACAAACATTAAGATTTTTATTATTCTACTTTTCACATAACTGTGTTTGAAGGGAACTTATTATTTTTGTAAACTAAAGGCTGGCTGCTTTTAAATTCAAAGCTACATCCCAAGCTGCCCGGGCCACCATTGTTGGGAAGAGCAGGGAGACAGAGCAGAGGGAGGGGAAGCTCTGTGCTGGGAACAGGGGCCACACAGCGAGCAGGCGCCGTGCTGGGTGCCCAGGGGGAGCGGCGGCTGCAGGGCACGGCACAGGGCCTGGAGCACCAGCCAGGGCTTGCATGGTCCGTGGGAGCAGCCCCCCGTGTGCCCCATCACCCACCCAGCTCATGGGCACACGGCTTCAGTGAGGACATGGGACACAGAGGCCAACACGCAGCTCCCAGTCCCGGTGCTGGGCAGAGGAACACACCTGAGCAAGCAAATCCCCCATATCTGTGGGTCCTGGCGAGCTACAGCCTGCTGAGGCTGCTCCTTATGCCAAGCACCACGTGTGCAGGCAAGAGGAGGAACAACCACCACCTTGGCCAAGGAGAGCTGCAGCTCCAGCCCACCACACGGACATGGCGACAGGAGCCGCGTGTTTGCAGGCACGCGTGTGTACTCAAACATGTCTATTTACACACACACATCTTCAGAGAGGCTGACTGTCCTGCACCTCTCTGCTCAGCCAGGATGCCCCAAAACTCCAGGAATGTCCTAGTGCAGTGGAGCCCTATGGTCATCATGCTTGGTAGGGTTGCAATCACAAAGTCTGCTACCTCTGTTCCTAGAGAAGGAGGGAGAAAGGGGTTTCTCTGTTGGAATACTTTCTGAGTCGATAATCATAAAATCTCTTCATAATTTCTCTGAGGCACTCATTTCTTTTTTAATGAAGGTGTTTACATTCCTAATTAAGGAGTGCATTAAGCCTAGTGGTACCTTATCTGATAAACCCATTAGTAGGCTATGTCAAGCTGAGCCTTTCAAGGTAGCAAGCTAGCTTTAAACTGGTTATCCTCTGGGCTGAAATATGCAAACCAACAGCTCACAATTAACTTGGGTTAATTACAAAATACCAGAAATGTAATAATATATTTAAAAATACAACACAGGTGCTAATGACTTTTTTTTTTGTTTTCTCCTCCCCTTCTCCTTTTTTCTCCTCTCTGCAGGAGCCTGTCACTTTGTTCCCAGGTAACACCCCCCATGCTCCACAGGTGTTAACCACCTTTTTCTCTCATGTGGAGGAATTTATTAGCATAACAACAACGATCCAAGAATTCTTGCTTCTGCTTTGCAGTTACCATGGATTTTACTGGTGTTTTTTGGACCTGATGAACAAAGTAGGCTTGAAATGTTTATTTTTTCTAGGTCTGTTAGTTGGTTTAACAAAAGACATCACCTATCTCTCCTTGCCTATTCTCCCAACACTACCATTGACTCATGAAACTTTGAGACACCACCTCCTTGCCACACAAGGTGTCAGCTTGTGGAAGGAACCATTTTACCTCCTTCCTATGAAGCAGCAGCCTGTGACTGCACCCTGCCTGTTTGGGAGCAGATATTGCTTTCCAGCATGGCACGCTCAGCCACTTGTCATTGCAACTTGCAACCCAATACACTCACTCAAATAAGACTGGTTTTGAGAGACCAGGCAGGAGTCTTCAATTCAGTGATTGCTCTTTTGATGTGACATTTAGGACCTGTCTTGTGTTCTTTGGGCATACGAATATCAAATGTTTTATCAAAGTCCAAGGATTCCATGGTACCCTCTTTATCAGGAACTAAAGCTTCCTGTCAAGGGGAACTTAGGAGCCAAGTACTACCTATCACGGACATACTGCACATTTAATTTGTGCAGTGTCTCTACTGTGATTTTACAGGAGAGAGAATAGGCTACAAGCACCCATCTTGAAAGAGGGGGCCAGTGGTATCCAGAGGCTGCTCGCTGCAGGTAGGTGTGGGTCTGCCTTCCATGGGTCCCACTGCTGCCTCAGCCTTGATACCCGGGAGCTGAGGTAACTGGAAACCATTGCACATGCTGCAGGCCACCCTGAAATATATGAAGACCAAGCTTTGTCACCTGCTGACCTGACAGTGACCACTCCCAAAAGCAGAGGTGAAGTGGGGAGTTCAGGTTGGCAAGATAATGCCCTGGAAGGCAAGCCTGTCTGGTGTTTAGAAAATACATCTGCAGAGATGAAGCCATATTCCTGCTGCTAGTGCTGTGCACTACCAGGTGTCTGACTCCCTTCCCCAGTCACCTGGGGAGGGCTGCTGAGTGCCTCTGGCCTGGGTACTGCTAAACCTAGCCTACATGTGCTCTTCAAATACACTGGATTTCAAAGCAGCTCTATATTTTTTCCCTCCCCACTCCATTAATTGGCCATTTAGCTGTTTCAGATGCCTTTTATGGTGCTACAACCCAGCTAGGCTGTGGAGAAGAAAAGATATTTTTATCACTCATAAGCATGTCTACTGCCTCATCCCATTCCAGTGACACAGGCACAAGAAAACATGGAGAGGCAGTTTCAGAAGCACCACCCTGTCCTGACACAGAGGTGATATGATGAAAATATGGCAGAGCACTGTGGAAAAAATGAAGAGGATGACACCAGAGAAAAACTGACACAACAGTGAGTGTCATAGCCTTATGGTCTTGATTTTTATCATCTAGATGTTTAGTTGCATGTTAAAAAATTTATAGTTATGAAAAGCTGCTTTTTGATAAGTCTTTGGACATGCCATGAGTCTGACTGTAACTGTGAACCTAACCTCAGGTTTTATAATATTCTGTGTTGCTGCAGCAAAAACTAAATGATGATAGGAAAGGGACCTCTGTGAAGCAATGACAGTCCTAAGATGTATGGAAGACAAAGATTCAGTGGGAATATTTAAAGTTATCTCCAGAAACATCCAGTATGATCAAATATATATGATCTTTTCTGTTACCTACCAGAAAGTGACAGGTTTTCCTACCTGATGATGAGGGATGTTGTAGTGAATAAATACAGGTCCTGACAGCTGGTTTAATAGTTATGTGTAATACCTCATCAGCCTTAAGACATTTTAGAGTTGGCTATTCTCTAAAAATGAGAACTTCCTACAGCATCTCTTAGAATCTTGGGAATGTGAAGCATCACCCACAAACAGCTGAAGACCTTCTGTTCCCTCTAACTGCAGTGCTTGCTGAGAAAGGAAATATACAGGGACAGCACTAATTGTACTGCAGATTTTAAATCAGATGGGAATCATCCTCCCCATAAAACACATTTGAATAGATTTAATACTGCCCCACCAATGGTTAATTTAATGTTTTGATTTACCATATGTCCTGTGACAGTTCTCTTTACACACTTCTCAAGTGAAGGTTGGCAAAGCTCAACGTCCTGAACGGGATTCCGACTCCACTGGGGGGCAGTGCATTAGCACATATATTAACAATGCACTCATCTGCTTCTGAGAAAGCTGGATTTCCAGAGAAATGTTTAGCTACCATGAGACATTCTGCTCAGTGGAACAAACGTGCACGAATATCTCTCCTATATGTACTGTTAGATTACTGACTTGCTAGCTAAACAACCAATGCTAACCTGAGGATGAAACCAAGTCTGAGTACAGAGATAGTTTAAACTATTTATTGGTACCAGGATCAACAGATTCTAAATTAGCTACAAAGCTGCAGGGAATCCTGAAATGTGAAATCAGTTTGGTGTGGGATTTTTTTTTTTTTTTTAATTCTTAGCCCCTCAGGAGATTTAAGATGGTTTGATGTTCATCTGAAGACTTGTCAAAATTCCATAGAAACCTAATAGTCTGCCAACATGGGTGGTTGCTGCTTGGAGGCATTCTGACATGGCAAAGGTCCTGTCTGCACGCCGCAGACCTGTATCCGTCAAAGGCTGCCTGGAACGGCAGGAAAACAGGAGCTGTGCGGAGTCAGGACGCCGTGTGCAGGATTGCAGGAGTAATGTATGCACAGCCCAACTCTCCCAGGGCCGCCAAACTGTGGGAGGAATCCATCTGGCCCCTTAATTATTCCAAGCTCTGCCTAGGAGTAAAACCCCACAGGGTGCTGCCACACCTCGCTGCCAGGTTTGGGTGGGACGCTGCTCTGTGCGCTCTGGTTAGAAGAGAAATGAGGACCCGAGGGCAGCTGGGGAGGAGGGATGAAACTGGGCAGAGGCAGAAACCAGGGCAAAAGTCTGGCCATGGAGGGCTGTTATCCAGACCAGGAGCCTGCACTGGAGAGAGGGCATCAGGGGTGGAAACAGGAATGGGAGATGTGACATAACTGGAGGCAGCAGAGCCAAGCACAGGCTGCAGTGGCCCTTTGGTGGGGTCCTGCCTGCTCCATAGCCAGTTGCCTGGTGGAGTCTGGGTTACATGACTCTGGAAAATTGAGTGGGGCCTCCAGGTCTGGAGGCAGTCAGGATGCATGGGGCCCCCAGGCTTGGACGCAAGCACAGCGTGATGGAATGGACTGGGTTGCTCATGAGGGCTCATGAAGCAGAACTGGAGCCATCCTGTGCTGAGAAGTGGGAGGGCAAGAAGGATGAGCCTCAAACCAGCCTTGTGATGAGGCTCAAGCTCTTACTTGCAGGCATGGGAAAAGACAGCTTGACAGAAAGCTGGGATATCTGCCCCATGGCAGCACAGAGAGACCTGCTCACATTTCCCCAGCAGAGCTCTGCTGAGCTATGCCAAGTGCCTAGGGATGGTGATGAGAATTAGAGCGAAGAATCAGTCAGTAGGACAAAACTCAGTTACACACCAAGCTGAAGGAAGACATGTAGGTGTTCTGGCCTGAACCCAGGGGATACATATACACAGAGCAGCTACCATAGGTGAAACACAGGAATTACATGGCAGGAGAGAAGGCACTTGGGCAGGTCCTGCCTTTCTGAGTGAAGCCCTCACCTCCAATGCACCTGGAGGAACTCAGAGAAGTTTCTCCTCAGAGGAGCCTGAGCTGGCAGACAGACTGGGACTGCCCAGGACATGTCCCTGGGAGAGACATGTGCTTTCTGTAACTCAGTCACCCTCTCACTGGGCCTTAATGTGCTCTCACTGGGGTCCTCATAATGGCTTTGGAGTGGCACAGCTGAGGGGAGATGGGTGCTTCCCTTGTTTCAGACTGTAGAGAAATGTAACATATCCACCACTCACTACAAAAAGCACACTGAGGTGCTGAATGGGCAGTGATCTGGAGCACAAGTCTGATGTGGAGCAGCTGAAGGAGTTGAGGGTGTTTAGCCAGGAGATGAGGAGGCTCAGAAGGGACCTTATCACTCTACAACCACCTGAAAGGAGGCTGTAACAATTTGGAGGTCTGTCTCTTCTCCCAAGTGATAAGCAATAGAAGAAGAAATGGTCTCAAGTTGCACCCAGGGAAGTTTAGATTGTATACTATGAAAAATATATTCACTGAAAAGGGTGGTCAAGCATTGGAACAGGCTGTCCAGGGAAGTCATCATCTCTTGAATTGTTAATAAAACATGTGGATATGGCAGTTGGGCACATGGTTTAGTGATGGACTCGGCAGTGCTGGGTTAATGGTTGGGCTCGATGTTCTTAGAGGTATTTTCCAGCCTTAAAGATTCTGATACCTGCACCAGGACTGTACCTGTGTTGGATGACTTGCACTAATCCCAGTCACTGTTCTTGCTCCCCTTTGGGTATATTTGAACAGGTTTCAGAGCAGAGCAGGACAGAAGTGTTAGAGCTATTTAGGATCCCCTTAGGCTAGGAAGAGGGAGAACTTGCTGGAAAGTTTGTGCTTACTCATCAGTCTCTGGATTTTGGAGCTTGTGGAGGAGGAGGTTCTCACTGGGCTTTGTGAGTTTTGTTTTGCTTTGTTTAGCTTTGCTTTGTTGTTTTGGTTTTTTTTTCAGGGCTGGACATGCCATGAAGGGCTTTGTCTGAGAGCTTTGCAGCCAAGAACACAGATTTACCTCACCGCAGGCTGGTGGATCACACTTGGACTTCACAAGGAAGAGAGAGGGGCTGAGGAGGCACTTGGAGAAATGGCCTGACTCGGTCCCACACAGCTGCTAAGCTGCAGATGGCTGTGGCAGGATGAGGGGGCATGTGCTGGGCTCTGGATGGGAGAGATGGGCTCTTGGGAAGCAGAGCAGTAGGTCCCTGGCAGAGGAGAAATGCCAAATCTGGCTGGAGGTATCTCACTGCATTCAGCTTGTGAGCAGCACAGCAGTGCAAGGCAGCAAGCAGAGCTGGCTAGAACTACCTAAGATAATTCTAAGAAGATTAAAAATATTTTGGCAATTAATGGATAATTCATATTTATCAGGATTATAAGAAAGAAGAAGAATAGCTTACAGCTGTGCTTTTTTTTACTGTCATGGCACTTAAGAATTCACTGTAATTGCAGCAATGAGAAGCTGAAGGGTCTCCTTGGATTACAGTTGCCTGCAATTCAGATGATATTGCAAACACTTCTTCAGTTCTCGTGGATCTTTACTGGAAAACTTGGACCACAGATGCTTACTGGTGTGGATATTGCATCTCCATCTTATGGCCTTCATGCAGTTTATTACTAAACATGGAAGAAATTAATTCTCCCCATATATCACTTCTATCACATCTGACAGCTTTGTAGTTTATGTCTATGTGTGTGATATTTGTGGCCAAGTATTTTAACATAAAAATTCATTTTGCAAGGCCAGAACGGATATTATTTCTATACTTTATCTCCCACTTTTTCAGCAATTTTGATGATGAAGTAACATTATTAGAATAAAGTTTACACTGGAACAAATCTCAGAACTACATTAAATTAACCTAATTAAAACAAGATTCTTGCATCTTCTCAGCTGTACTTTCTTTAGAAGTATATGTACCTCCAAGACACCCCCAAAAAGACCAGATTATAAAGCTATCAGATTCTACAGAGAATTATACAGACTTTTGATAATTCACTGTATCAGTACATTAAAGTGCATCCTGTCAGAAAAAGAAAAAAGGTGTTTCTATGATAAGTGCTTATTTTATATTTAACAGTTATCAAATAATTAAGTTGCCAAAAGAACACCAGGATGAGATGGGACCTCAAGAAGTTGTCTTCTGATTCACACTCAGAGAAGTTACCCTTCTGATTCATACTAAGAGAATCATTCTCTGCCACACCAACAAACTTTTATCTAACTGCATCTTGGGAACCTCCAGTGATGGAGATTACATGGTTTTCCCTCATCTCTTTATTCCACTGCTTTGCCATTCCTGCTGTTAGGCAGTTTCTCTGCATGTCTCATCTATATATATCTCTCTTCATTCACTTGGAGCTGCTGCTGTTTTTCTTACCCACCACAGACATGAAGGATTATTTCCTTCTGCTCTGCAATAGTCTCCTAGGTATTTGTGACCTGAGCTTGGTCCAATTTTATGTAAAGCAGTTCTGATTCATGCAGTCACCATTACCCATGATTTCTAGAGCACTGTCTGCTTGTGCTTCTACCTGGATTTTTTCCACTGTGACCTCATCTTGCTTGAAATGAATGTTTAAAGCCGAACAGAGTAATTTTTTAAAAGCCTTGGCCACCTGGACAGAGCATTGCATTAAAGAGTTTATAAGCTCTTTTTTCACACATCCCCAAATGAGGTTGTGAGAGAATAAAGGTCCTGAAGTCAGCTAGGAGTCTGCTGGAGACTAAAATCTTATCTATTAAGCTGCTACATGTTTGAAGCTGGTAGGTTTTCGACTTGCTCTTCTCCCTTCCTCCCCATAAACTATTTGGCATTACTACCAAGATGAGAAAAAATATCTTGCATTTGTAAGGCATACGTCACTTTTGCAGTGTTTCTATTTATACCCCAGCAAATACATTCCAGTTGTGCCTAACAACTGTCCTGGGCTTTTCATTCTGCTGGAGTAAACTCTACTGAATTTTCTGTTCTGCCAGTGATGCCATAGCAACACATTCCCATTCTTCATGCTCCTTGCTTTGCCAGGCTGGTAAAAGAGATGTTGAGACTGCTATGGTAAGAGTGTTTTCATCTGGAGAACAAAAGCAATCTGCACCCTCAGAAAGCTGTCATCGTCTCTCCTGCAGACTGCTGAGCCATGCCAGCTCTCATCTTTTCACTGTGATGCTGGATGAAAGCAGTGACTCCAGCAACATGAGCTGCTATTTTGAGTTGGATGCTCAAGTTGCTGAAAAAGATTTTTCTGGCAGAATATCTTTGCAATATTTCCCCTACAAAAATCTGCTTTCATCCTCAAATTTTAGTGTCTCTTTTTCGAGGACTGAATGTTTTACAGGCAACACACTTGTGTGGTCAGGAGAGAATACAGTTGTGAGGACTGGCAAGAACAGTTCTGCTTTAAACAGAGCTGGGAAATTGCTCCCCTTTGTCCATTAACTTCTTCAAGTATCTCCTACATCACTTTTTGACCAACTCTGAGCTCAGACTACTGTAGGATGCCTAAATAGATAACTTCTGTTTTAACAAAACAACACAAAACTATCAGTGTCTGCAAATATTCATTGCAGATATTTAACTGCTCTTTAAACAACCATGCTAAAATTCGGTTAACTCCTTAACGGACCTGAGAGAAATGGGGTCACTAATTGCATTCAACTGGCATCCTGAGAGTAAAAGCAAAGCAGAGTGATGGGTAACGACTAGAGCCTAGGAAATGTTATAGTGATGCTTGTATCTTGTCTTTTTGGAGTACATCGGCAATGGCTTTGTGTTGGCTGCATTTTTTTCTGTGTGGAAGACTGAAGGATGCTTTCACAGGGAGACACTGAGCTTCTTGGAAGCTTTCTTTAGCATAAAGCAGTGACTACTCCTCCAGAGCCAGCACCTCTGTGCTTTGAAGATCAACAACTTAGAATAAATATGGGAAGCTTTGATTGCATACAAATCCTAAGATTTTCCCATCATTAACCCTATGTGGCCCCTACTAAACCAAAGTTAGGGCAATTGGAGAGGGAAATTTCCATGCAGGGGTTGAAGTTTTAAAGGACCAAATCTTACAGGTTGCAGTAAAATCAAACCCCAAGGACAAAACAGACAGATGATGAAAATATATGTTTTTAGCTTTCTGCTTTCTTTTTTCTTCAGTCTGCTAAAAAGACAGTGCATTGAAAATATACTGGAGTGCCATGCAGGTATATTATTGCTTGCCTGACTTTGCACCCAGAGAAAGCACTTGCTGGAGTCAAGTATCTGCTTTGAAAGAGTCAAACGGGTCAAAAGTCTGCTTACACTACCACATGTGCTAGCTGAATGATTTTGGAGAAGTACATGAAGGGGGAAGACCGTGAATTATCTGCCAGGTATTCTCAATTATAGCCATTGGGATGGAACCATATTGTTGTGAGTTTATGTTGAATAAAAAGCTTGTATGTACACCAAATCCAGCTGGAGGAATGGAGGAGGCCTTCTCTTTGCCTGAATCAGCTCACACACAACTAGATCATGATGGTAACATCTTCAGTACCTTCTGGAGCACCTTGAGGTGCTGCCTAGAGTTAGTTGGTGTGGTAACCTCCCCTCCTGAACAGGACAGATTGTGAGAGCCACCTCCAAATCAACTTGATATATTTTAATTAGTTACATTTTATGTTAAAAACATGTGAGTGTTGTTTCTGCAGGGCAAGTTGGAAAAAAACCCTTATGCACAGCAAAGTGATGCCTGCACATCTGATCTGTGATCTGTGATGGGACAGGCACTTACAGCAGTGGGGAGTGCAGAAGGGTGGCTCGGATAGGGCACGTGTGGTTTAGCTAGATAGCCAGCCCCAAAAGGACTAATGCTGGGTGCTCCTGGGCTCCATGTGGGCTTGAGAGGAGCTGGTGCTGCTGCCTGCACAGAGCTGGGTGTCCACACACCAGGAGGAGACAGGAGGCAAGGCAGGACATGCAGTGAACCCACAGTCTGAGAGCTGAGAATGGTAAATCAAATAGCTCTGAAGAGGCAGAAGCAGAAATACATTGTTTACTCCTTAAAACCTAAAATGTTATACAATTTGGAAACATAATAGATGAGATTTTGTAGAATGAGAAATTTAGATGGATTTTTTTTCCCTTTTATAAACAGCTTTCCTCCCTAGTGTCTGGTAGGACAGCCAGGCTTTAACACTCTCTAGCCATTTCTTTTGTCTTCTGTATAGCTGGAACAGATGTTGGCAGTAATCTCACCTTAAATTAACCTTAGTTTTAATAAACATGTTTCTAGGATGCAGAACTCAGTTCCTTTTTTGTGCAAGATATCTTGACCACCCTGAAATCATGGCTGCTGGATTACCATGTCTTCTCATGACCTTCCACCTTCACTACTCTGTAGCTTGCAAGTCACATTAATATTAACAAACGTGTTATACCTAGCAGCTTTGTTTTGCAGCCCTATAGGCAAATGATAGTGATTGCTGCAGAGCTCTTGCAAACAGGTCCATGGTTTCTGGAATCCAAAGGCATATATCATAAACTATTTTACGGTTCTGCTGAACTCACCTAACCCAAATTTTTGGGAGGTAGTGTTTCTAAGCTAAAAATTTCAGCAAGGTGGTTATTCCTTACTGCCTGCAAATGAAATTAAAAGTAATTCTCCCCTTCCTCCAGGTTAAAATGTCTGTAGGTATCAATATGTAAATAACCCAGACACAGTTCTGGATCACACAGGTGACTGTGATGTTCAGTGGATATAAATAACAAGGAGCTATTACCTCTTGCAGAAGCTGTTTTGGTAAATTCAAGTCTAAGCATGAAGCAAGAGAAACATAAATTTTAGGCCTTTCCTGTCAAACACGCTGTCTCGTCCCACTGGTTTGAAAAAGTGCAGTTGTTTCCCTTAGAACAGCATGAAAGCCTTGGGGAAAATTAAAATGGTGAGAGATTCACTATGTAAAATATACATTGCAGAACACTAGAGAATCTCAGTCTGGGCATGAAGAAGCACTCTTGTCACGAGCTGGCAGGAATTTCATCCCTCATTTACACAAAACTGAATTTGGAGGATCAGTGTGCCAGCTAGGTGAGCCATCACCTGTTCAATGCCAACAAGCTGACCACCTCCATCAGCTCCGAGTGGCAATAGGTTGAGGAAATCTAATGCAGGAGGATGTGTGCCTGGGTGAAGCAAGATGTTGTCGATTAGTCTGTTGCTGGAAAATATGATCTGAAGAATTTTTGGAAGAAGTAATGCCAAGTTTCTAGCTAAACTTGTTGAGTATCTCTGGCAAATTTGAGTAAGAAACTTTCTCTGGAGAGACTATAAAAACAACTGTTCAAGCCAAGCAAACAATGTATTCAGTGTGACAACTTTTGTCATTGTGTCAACTCTGATTTTCAAAGATTATGATAAATGCATGAGAGAGAAGCTAAAATAACACTAAAGGCTTGTAAGCATGGGGGGATTCTAGGAGAGGACCTGAACTGGTAATGTGAACTAAACCCATGAAGTTAAAGCACATTTAACCTCCAAGGCTTCTTCTGAATGTGGCTGCTAGAGCATTCTCAAGCTGCTTATTTAATTACTTTAACATCCAGCATGAAGAAACCTGGAACAGCCTAAGACTCACATCACAGTAAAGCTACAAAAGCACCGAGGGCCACACATGTAATTGTTAATTGTTCTCCCATGCTTCACATAGTTGCTGCTGACATCCTCTGCTTAAGTCCTGCATGTTGGCAATGCTTCTAGCTGCAAATTTATCTGAGACGTATCTGTATGAACCTCCCTGGCTGTGCTGTAGCTGGAAAAGGGGAGTCTTCTCTAACAGGGAAGACAAAGTCTTTCCATATATATACATATATATATATATACATAATCATATATATATACATATACATACATATATATATATATGAGAAACTGCTGTTTGGTGTGAGAAAGGACTAATTCTGCCTTTTCAACCCACAGGAGATCCATGCAGACCCCTGACGCATATTCTTTAGGTGCCTCAAACACAGCACGTCACTGTGTAGAGCTGCTCTTGTTGTTGGCCTCACGTTACTGAAGGTTATCCCACAGGGAAGGGAGGCCATCCTAGAGGGAACTGCAGTAATGGAGGCTGGAGCATGACCTGTACAGGTAAGCAGACTAGCAGAATTTGTTTGTTGTGTAGCATAGTAGGAGCTTTCTTTAAAGGGAGGGGCTGAAGCACGGAAGGATAATTCCCATGATAGACTGACTGCTGTAGATCAGTTTGGAAGCAGCAAATATGGGAAACATTTTCTCTCTTATGTCAACATGCTTTTTTCTCTAAAGCCTTGGACCTGTCTTAATAGGGTGAGCTCATGTGCAGCTGAGTAGACTTTAGTTATCTTCCTATGGATCAGTCTGACAAGTTGCCATAGATGCTTCTGATAACTTAGAAAATCTGTAACCATGCCTTGTGTGCCTCCATGGTCCACTGGAGCCCTTACAGCTGGATACAAGTCAAAGCAGCTTCCAGGCTACTTTAATATATTTTGGGACTAAGCCAGGCGAGGCAAAGCCCAAGGCATACCTCAGGCTCTGTGCTGAGGCTCTTCATGTTGCCACATGGGTACATTTCTTCTGCAATGCAAAATACATGGTGTGCATGCAATAGCTCCTGGTCACATTTTGCATGGTGCTTTTCTGCCCTAAGTAAAACAGATACAGTCAGCCCAGCCTTGTTTTTCAGTTAGGCTTCTTCCCCCTGTCCTTCAGAGATTTTTCCCTTGCACTAGGGATTTAAAACCTGTCATCTCCAGCACTGTCTACCAGAAGGCACAGAGGGACACAGCTGTGTCTCTGTGAACAGTCCCCTGCTCCCTGTGTGATGGCACTCACTCCCATCTGGTGAGCTGGGGTGTACACTGAGGTGCCTGGCTCCAGCCCTGTGAGGGATAGACACCACTGTCCCTAGACTAGGAGGGGCTGAGACACTGGAGGGGATGTGGGTTGTCAGAACAACCCCATTTCAAAAGCACAGCCTGGCAGTTCAGGATGAACAAGACTGTTTCCTCCCTGAGGTGAAGAATCAGGCACAGCTGTGCAGGTGAAACTCCCTGAAGTCTGCAGTGAAGTTCTCAGTGATGCTGGCGGCATCTGGATTTGGGCCATGAGACACAAAGAGCACATTCTGTATGGCAGCTGATGGAGTTAATAAAAGAGAATTATAGATAAAACTGGTGGGTGTTCAATGTACTCAAAGGAAGTAGTCTTATAATTTCCCTACCAAAACAATACCCATATAAGCACCAGAGACCTACCCTAACATAAACCTGTACTTAGCAGTTTGATCAGAAACCTGAAAAGTATCTTGAAAATAGCCAAATCTGAGCTCAGAGACTGAAATACAACACTCCATATATTTCAAGTAATGGAATAATCACTAGTATATTGACAATTAAGTAACAGTTCAATTACAGAACATATGAGAAGTGCCGTACCCTTTGCTGTGCCAAAGGGTTTATTTGTAGTCTGTCACTTGCATTGAAATGACATGTTACAGAAAGATGAAGGGAGCCTGTCAAAGCCCATTTGAAAAGTCACTTCTTCTAAACAAGGCTGTCTGCTTTCATCCCTCTTTGCATTATCAGCTGAACTGCTGGCACCAGGCATTCGAGGAATTTCAGAGGGAAGGAGGAGAGCACAGTATTTCCTTGTCACTGTGATAGATTTGACAGAGCATTTGGACAATACAGTTAGCATCCTGTCACGCAAATTGACATCTTGGGAAAGCAACAGGCTTTAAAAACAATACTCAGCTTACTCTAGGACTGGGATATTCAGTGATGACTAGTGCCTCTTTTACACGTGAATCATTCACTTTCATCCTTTAAGTGTGTTCAGAGAACTGGAGGTTGGGATACATTTGCTACAGACTACCTGGGTTTGTAATGAAAGTGCCCACCTCCACTCTCGTTTGTTCCCATATACCTGCATCTCAGGGAACAGGTTTTCTTTGCCGGAGATTGAGCTACTCTCCAGGCTGCTGTACATCTCAGAGACAATTAATCATGTTTGCAAAGGCTATTGTCTATATGGCCTGTCATTAGATGAGATCCTGGGCTTTACCAAAGGGGCAGGTTTGGCACTGGTGACTGGAGACAAGACAAAGAGAAACACCAGCTGCTGTGCCAAGTGATGTGGGCACCCTTCCTTCAGAGGACTGGCACCCACCCAGCAGCCTAGCATGGTCTTTGAAGTATCAAGCTGCTGACAGTGCTGTTAAAGATCAGAAAACAGGCATCCTATTTAAACCATGTTTGGTGCTTGAGAAAGGGAATATTATCAAGCTCAAGTCTTGGGAATGCAGGTCCAGAAAGGACCACCCCACTCCCTGCAGAGTGGCCAAGCAACCAAAGCCCCACTGCTCTTTTTAGATGAAATCTCTGAGCTTCCTCTATGAGGCACAGTCCAGAGCCCATTTTTGTTAAACCTAAAACATCACCCCTCCAGTCACATGCTCCAAACCCAAACACTCTAAATGGAAATGGAAAGTATTTCTGAGCACAGCACAGTGCAATGTTTTCTGCCATGTGTTTAAAAGGCAGTGGCATGCTGCTGTGAAAAGCCTTTACATACAATTTGTGTATCTTTTCATAAAATCCTTCCCTGTATTTTGGGATTGAAGTTATACGAATAAGACTGAAAAATATGGTCCTATCTATTATCTTCCTTATTTTTAATGACTTCTCACCATCCTGCTGCATGCTGTTTCTCAGTAGTACAAAGTGTTGGACACAAACTTTGGGGTTTGGCACTTCAATGACATCCTGAATGAACTCAAACGACCCTCAAAAAAGTGCCCTGACTTTGAATTTATCTCAGGCAGCCGTGCACAGTCCTCAGTTCTGATAGTTTTTCTCTCTTCCACTAGCTCTTCCCAAGACACAGCTTGCAAACCACTCCTAACTCTGTCAAACTCTGCCCATTTTTATTTTCAAGTCAGCAATGTGTGCCCTAGAAAAGACCACTTCCATGAGAGCTCAAAGCTTTCAAACTGTATCTGTTTTTCTGTCACTTTGCCCAAGGAAGTGACACTTTAGTGAGGGCGAAATGGTTTGTCATTAGTTGGAAATCAGAGCTAATTTTTCCCAATCTCTCCCTCATATGTTTACCTTCTGGGGAGAGGTTAATTATGGATAACTTCTGGGAACATTTTTCTAGGCAATTATTAGGATGCATACAAAGAGTTGTACTGTAATATCTCCCCTTAGAGTGGTCAGGTGCAAGTAACAATATTTCAAGGCTCCCAATACGAATGAAGTAGACCCCTGACTTGCTTCTAGAATTTGTTCTCCTTTGTGTAGAGGGAACAACATTAATTTCTCTTTGTTGTTTTAGAGGAGTACTGCATAGCAAAGGGCTTCCTTCTTTGTTCGTTTACTACATAGGATCAGGTTTCCTGATGATTTCAAAGAAAGTACCCACCCTTGCAGCACCAAGCCTTCCACCCTGTACCTGCTCAGGCTCTTTACCCTGTGCCATGCAAAGATTCAAACCAGAGAATTTCCCAGATATCACTGACATTACAAGGAGGAAACAAAAGGTGAAACTCTGTCTAAGTGAGTCTTTGATAAGAGGATTAATTTAAAACTGTACACTTTGCTCATTTAACATTTTTTTTTAAAGGAAACATAAACCAACACTATAATTGTACTTTGGCCTGTGGGAATAGTATCCCAGAAATAATGTCTCTATTGAAAATCTAGTAGCTTAAGATCTCTGTGGGGCTGCTTCTTTTACTGCAAGACCTATAATTAGCCATCCATTATGGCACTGAGCAGTGTTCCTGAGGAAGCCCATATTTTCCCCCCAAGCACCCTACACAGACATGCCAGAGAGCAGGCAGGGAATGCTCTGGAGCTCACCTTCCTTCTCAACGCAGGCAGCTCAGGGAGACCCTCCCTGGTGCCCCTTTGCCAGGCTCTAAGCACGGACACCCTGGGGCACCTCAGTGCTCTCACGTGTCTGGTACTGTGTCTCACACTGTAGGATTGCTGCAATCTAGGTCCTGAAGCCATGGTGGTGTGATTTGAGCTGCTCTCCTGCCTTCTTCTTGCTTAGGGGTGAGCAAAGATAGCAGCTTTCTAGTTAGGAAGAATGGGAATCCACGTAGCCAAGCACTCCTTTCCTCAGCCTTTGGACCAAACACGGCTGCTTTGGAGATGTAGATGGCTTGGTGGTGCTGCTACAGCTCCAGGAGTCTGTGCCTCCAGGCAGCAAATGCTTTCCTGGCATGACTGGGGGGCATAGGGCATACTTCCAGGATATGTTACTGGCCAGATTGAGGACTGAGTTCAGATTGGGTGAAACAGAGCATAAAGCAAAGTCCTGGCCAGTGGTGTTTCCCCATGGTTTGGGAAAGGTTTTTTGCTCCTCTTAAAATAAATAAGCAATTTTACCAGGTAAAATACTACAAACATGTAAAGTGTTTCACTTAGCAAATCCTACATTTGAATTGCTTTGTATTTTCCAAAGCCATTTCCCAGTACTACCATTTAAAACTCTTTCTGAATTTGAACTGAATTTATAAATTGTTTAAGTTACTTAGAAACAGTGTTAGTTGGTTTGAGTGTGTATGTGAAGAAATGACTGGCTGAAAAACTCCTTTCTATGTGTAATCTTTATCAACATTAATGCAAATCCCTCTGCAATAGTGGTGTGGAGAACTCTGGTGATGGATACACGGCTAAGGAGACCAGTCCTCATCTTGACACATTTAAGATACTGAGACCAATGCACAGACAATCTTCAGATGTGCCAGACTTCACCCCTCACAGACCTTCCTCTGAACTACCAGCCATCCTAAGCTTATATTTCGATAAGACATTGAAGTGCTAGTGTGAAAGTTCCACACTGACTTCTGATGGTGATTGCCAAGATGGGCTCTCCAAGGCTCAGCAGCACAGGGAACACTGTTTCATGGCAGCTCTTGTGTTATTAACTTAGCACTGTGTGCAAGGTAAAGCAAACAATGTTTTTTACAAGCACTTCATTACTACAGATCAATGCCATCACACACTCAAATTTGCTTTTCATGGATTCAGTGTAATGGGCACAAAGATGGTTTCTTTAAAGTACCAAAAATCCAGGATCAAGAGTGTGAAGGAATGCAAGAGAGGTAGTTCTCTGCTAGATTTTTAAATGTGATTACTCCCAACAAGCAATAGTGTACATTGATCCTCACCAGCCTGCTACCACTGTGAGAAATAAATCCATGACCTGCCTCAGATGTAGATACACTTTAACTTCACTTTGTCATGTGTCTTTAATAAAACCATGGATCCAGAGAGAAGCAAGGTTTGACTTAAAGAAGAGGTTCAGTTTTTCTGAAATTCCAGATGACCTTCTTTTCCATGATAACACTAAGACGAAGGTTTGAACAAAGTGTTAGTGTAAATCTCAAAACACTGCAATAGGTCAGGCTTGAAAAACTGCAGTTTATGTTACCAGATAGGTGCCATTTCTTTATCTAGCAATTTTATATGTGAAAGTATATCTCATATTACTCATTCAGTAATGTCAAGGCCTGATCTTCTTCCAGGTATCTTTGGAAACATGAGGGTTATTTTCACAAGGCATAGGAAATTTGTAATTTTTAAAAAAATAGAGCGATCTTGCTTTTTGGACATTCAATGTTACTGGAGCTCACACTCAAGAAACGCCTACTTTGATCTTATGTTGTAGCAAATTTTTTATGTTCTGTTCTGTGTTTTTCATAGAAGATTGTTAGGAGTTAATAATCATTTCATATTTGTGATAATAAATTACCTACATAATTTTGACACCCTACTAGGGTGTTGCAAAGTGATCATGTTGACATTCAAGGTAGAAATTCACTATATGCAGCACCAAACGTAAAATGTGTTCACTTGGATAGCTGGGAACATCCACGAGAGCAAGGAAGGAGAAATGTATGATATTCTTGGGGAAAAGGAAGCTGTCTAATGATCAGAAAGTGGATCATGAGCTCTCTGGGTCCATTAACTAAGAAATTCTTCTTGTTGCTGGCCTCAACAAGGGCTCAACACAGCTACCCATGTACAGGGCAGTGGTGGCACCTGAGATGTCCCGTGGACTCTGCCTGACCCCAGTGTGCCACTTCAAAAGGCAGCGAGTCCCCTCAGTCCTGTATCAGACCTGCCAAGCTCACGTGGGTATCTTACACAGCACAGCCTACATGGCAGTAGCCACACAAAGGCAGGCAAATGAATTCAGCTCTTCAGAGGATCTACTACTCATTTAAAATCACAAGCAGAATAAAACAACACAAAAAGATCTCATCTTTGAGACCACATAAAAGAAAGATGCAGAGTGATTTTCTGGTTTCAGGTTATGATGGTAGTCAGGGAAAGAAAACAGATACAAACTTCCAGGGGCTGGTGCCCACACAATTATTTATTTCTACATGAACTGAGAGTGAAATTACTATTTTTCTGACTTATTTCACACTCTTTCAGGTCACCAAAAAAAAGAATCTTGTAGTGAAAAACCGCCATACAGAGTCAAACCAGCTGTGTTTTTACCTATAAACTGAACATATGTGTGTAGGGGCTATATGGTATAACAAGTAAAAGCCATCAAAGGCACTGTACCTCTGACTTAAATGCAGGCCTGTATTTTGAGGGCAGGATCAAAAATCCGGGGCCTCACACAGTCGATCTGTTGGATAAAAGGGGACAGGCTGAACAGGTAAAGAAAAATCCCCAAATACCTCATTTTCCTGAACAAACAGAGCCTGTTAAGTGTGAGTACGGTGAGTGTAGCTTTCCAGAACCCTCCAACTCCTCCTGAGAACATCCTTATCAAAACTTTTTCTCGATGATGGCTGTGATTAGCATACAAGGAGCATGAGGCAGAAAGAAGCTAAGGCGCAGAAATGTCATTGCACAGACAACCTCAGCTGTGCTCTGACCAAAGCTGCATTTGGGGTTCTCTGATTGAAATCTTCAGGCAGTTCCATGTTCATCACTTTGTTTTGAACAAAAACTACAGCTTGTTCACACTGTTTCTCACTCCCTTCTTAATTGTTAGAAATTAATACCCTTGACACACTCTTAAACCACACTGTTTGGCAACTATTTTACAGTGTAGGCAAACATTTGAGCTTAGTGCTAAATATGCGGGTGCTGTACATACACAAATAAAGACTGTCTCTTTCTCAGAGACCTTACAGTCTGAAAGATAAGAGATGAAAGAGTGCTTGGAAAGATGAGTAACTGGGGACTGTGGGAGGGGTTCACCTCAGTCAAAATGTAAAATCCTGGATATCATTCAAAGAACGTACAGATTTTGGTCCTGGAAGTGTGCATTTTTTAATGTATAACAGTTATGTACAACAGTTGTAATTAAGAAAAAAGCTGAAACTGTTGACATTTTCTTGTGCCTGGTTTTGCTAGGACTGAGGCAGCATGTTGCTGCTAATTCTCCTGACACCCCCAAGCCATCCTGCTGCAGTTGTCCTCTGCACAAAGCCCAACGCTGTCATTCAAACCACTGGCCCTGCTTGGGCTTTGACCTTGAGAGGGGTTAGATTTGGAGACCAGATGTCTCTTGTACATGATGGATAACTTTACATTTAAATACATGAAATTTTTGGCCTTTTTTGCTTGCATATAATTAGGAAAGTTATGAGTCACAAAGTAAACAGAAATAAATGTGATGCAATCAGCATGTGCAATTCCATGATTCAATTTTGCAAACATTTCTTCAAACCAAACCTATCTTCAGACATCAAGCGTGGGTTAAACACAAGGACCCCCAGACACAAGGGTATTGAGCTGCTCTTTCCTTGGTATGGAGTAGCTGGGGTGTAGGCTGTTGGGGCACAGCAGTAGGGTGCTCAGCACTGCCCAGAGCCCTTGCTCATAGTTGCCTCCAGGTCTGCAGACATGCAGTCTTTTTCTTACTGGAGATGGAGGGACTTGTCATCAGGTAGCATTTTTCATGGTACAGCTGTGGTGCAGTAGATATCCATGGGATGTAACTTCTTAATATGTCCCCTTTCATATGACACTTGCATCCACAATGAAAGGACAAAGATTAATTCTTCTTTCATTCTTAATGTGGTTTAGTACACATCAGATGGTGCCTCTCTTGTTTTCTGGGATCACACCACGATAGCTTGTTCCTCAAACAATGTTTGAGATCAAACTGCAGATCACAAGATGACAGAGATGCTTTTGCTTCAGCAGTGTCAGAAGACTTCAGATAGTAATAGGAATGATGTAGCTGCAGCTTTTTTATTTTTTTTAATCTAACAAAGTGCTAGCAAGATGCCACATGCATATGAAACAGGCAATCCCTGGCATAATGATGTTGTGTGTCTGTTGTAAAGGCAAAGGTTGACGTTGCCTTGTGAATCCAAGTGACACACTTGGAGCCATCCACATTTTGATTTCAAGCCAGTGAAAACCAGATTTTCTTTTTGCTAGAGTTGCTGAAAGGTTGGTGGAGTGGGAGGCAGCTAGTGCCAAGGTAGAACTATGCATGTTTCTTGTTGTATGTCTTCAAGTGATGCATTCCAGAGTTCTTCATTTAATCATCCAGAGATAAATAAGCTACTTATAAAAAACTAATTATGTTTTAAACAGCACAGCTAAAAGATAATCTGTGTTACAGAATTCCTAGTGGCAAAACATCTAGGATTTTTCTACCTGTAAAATCATGAAACTGCTATGATGCTTTTGAAGTTTTAACACATTCATGCATTTGCTTGAAAACTACTATGCAAGCAGTAAACACTTGTTTGGGTCTGATTCTTCAAGGTGCAATACAGGTAGCACTTCACTTAACTTCATGGGCTCGGTCTCACAAGTCTGACATAGCTGATAATATTTATAAACTATGCGTTTGACAATCAATGCAATAAAAAAAAATCTGTGGTTTTAGTATCGATTAGTCTCCTCACCAAAAACTACATTCCCAGCTAGAATACCGAAGAGGCTTAACAAAGACACTTTGAAGGGAAAAAACCCCAACACAATGCCTTTTTCTTTTGCTTCTCTAATTGCTGCAGATGTTGCTGCACCTATGAAAAGTTAAATGTTACGTCTCTGTAATATTTTTGATCTTCATTAATTATAGCTCAGAAAACCTTACAAAAAGCAGCCTGCCTCTTTAATACAAATAAGATTAATTGCATGGGTGTTCAGAAAATGAGCCACTAGTAGTCAAACAAAAAATGTTTGTCTTTAAGCAGCCCTTGAATGATTTTTTTTTTAACTGTTACAGGAAGTGAAGAGGCTGCCAAATTACCATGCCCGTGAGCCCCACTCTCATTATCAGCCTAAACGAACGCACACACCCCGCCACTTTCATCCTCTTCCAGGTCCAAGAAAAAGAAAAAGAAGGCAAAAAAACCCAACCAACCTTCCACACAAAGAGGTGTCTCTGAAGTCTGGAATGCAACCTGGCTGTTTGAAGACAAGATTTATACCTGACACCCTCCTTAAAGCTCATTGTTGAGACTCGCCTGCGTTCAAATCAACCGCAGACTGGCTGCTGCAGGTACTTCATCTTACAACAACCACATCATCTAAGATAAATGCACCAGGAATTGCTATCACTTTGAGGTGGAAAAAAAAACTGGGGTTGGGGGGAGGAAATCAAACCTCTGATGCAGGTAGTGGGTGGAGGAAGAGACAGAAGAGCATGAAGGAGTGTGTGAGGGTGTGAGCAGGCCAGGAGCCAGCGACAGCCGCCAGCCTGCGGCACGGGGCGCAGGGATGAAATGGGTCTGGCTGCCTGTGTGGGCACCTGTGTTTGGGCCCAGCCTCTCCTCGCCTTGGCAGCCAGGCTGTGGGACCAGGCGTTGGGCGGGACCCTTAAGCCACGCCAGAGCCAGGGGAGCAGTAATCACTCAGGTGCTGGTGAAGGACTGAAAGGAGCTTTTGACTTGGTGGGAGACAAAGAGAAGGACTGTGCCATCAGTTCATGTCATTCCCATGTTTTCTGGGCCAAGCCTGATTTCTTCATTTTAGGATCCTGTCCCTACGTAAGCTGTGGTTAGTTGCTTTCATTCAGCTTCTTAAATTTCTCTGGAGGAAAAGCCTTGGTAGTAAGGACTTAATTTTACACTGAATCTGTCTGATGGGAGGCAAAGCCATAGGGGACTGAGATAGGTGAAGCAAACAGTAAGAGAGACAGAAGAGTTTGCTCAGGACAGTGTCAGGATGTGGAGAAACACAGCTGAACATCCTAGAGCTCAGGCTGCTGAAACTCTAGCATTAGCAGGAGTTGGGCTAATTATTGAAGGCTTTGAAGTGATGCAGGCAGAAAATGTCTATCATAATCAAGGAACAACACCTGGCAATTGGCAGAGATACTTATTGCCTATATCATACTATTGCTCAAAGGCCCAATAAATGTTGGGGTGTAAGGATGCAATTTGTGGTGTAGAACCAGCTAAGGAGCATTTTCCAGGGTGAAGAATTACCATGGCATTTAGAATAATGCCCCATTAATCCAGGGCATTCAAAAATGGTTCTGAGGAGATACTCTGATATTCTGAAATTAAACTGATAGAGAAAAGCCAAAAAAAAATGACAGCATAGGTATTAATGCAAAAGTTTAAAGATAGAAAAACCTGCCCTTCTGAAGCATTTCATAATGCCTATCTTGGATCCAGAGACAGAAAGCAATATGGGATGAACAAAAAAAGAAGGTCCCTAAGGACTGTTCTATCCTCACAGATTTGACCTGCTACTGGGCAGGACCTATCAGCATATTCTGGATTTAACCCAACAGAAAGATCTTTATTTGGTTTTCTAGTTCTCCTTTGTCTGGCAGTTAAGACTCAGGGCTGTAAAGGGCTTCTTCCAAAACTTCTGGGCTGACAAGGATGTTTGACATCTGGGAAAAATGAGCTGGTTTAATCCACTTCAGTTCTAGAGCACTTTCTATATTTAGGATTTTAAATTATGTTTCATTAAGAATGCAAATTATGAGCATTTCTAGGACTCCAGGTACTTGCATGTCCCAGCTAGCACATAAGCCTCATGCCGTTACAAATCTGAATAAGGCAGGTTAAGTTTGCAGCAGAATTAAAATAGGGCAAAAGGGAGGGTGGGAAGAGAGCTTGAACAACACATTCAACATTTGCCGACTAGGGTGAGAGGAAAAACATTTACACCAACACTGAACTGACACAACTGCATGTGAAGCTACAGCATCAATCTCAGCTTGGTCACAGTTATCCTGTTCCATTTTTGCAATTGAAAAACTTACCATTTATAAATATTTTTTAGATTTTTTTTTTCCTGTGGGCTGTTTTGTTCTTTTGTTTTGGTGGGTTTTTGTTGTTTGTTGGTTTTTTTTCATCTTGGGGGATGATATCTGCTACCTAGTGCCAGCATAAGATTGTCAGAGAAATTGGTTTCATCAACCCATGACCAATGTATTGAAAAATGGAGCATGGCTCTGCTGCAGCAATCACAGGAAATGTTGTGGACACTCTGCCTGGAGCCTCCATAATTTGTGACACCAAACATCTGAGGTAACAGCATTCAGTATTTCATCCTGACATTTCAGCTCTTGACAGCACTACAGAATGCTGCTTGAACCTAAAGTCAAATGCAATAAACTGTGCACAGCTTTGCCAGAAAATGAGCAAGGCTAGTTCATATCGCCATCACAGGAGGGGGAAAGAGAAATACCTGGCTTCACTGCTGCCTGCCTATTAAAAACAACAAAATTTTCAAGAAGCAGTTACAGGCACTATCAGGGCCTTCTGGCCTAAACACAGAACATAAAACCATTTGGTTGAAAAAGAACTTTTAAGATCATCAAGTCCAACTATTAACCGATCACTGCCAAGTTTACAATCACGTAAAATCATTGTGTTCTTCTCTTCCCAAAAGGATCTTCAGCATCTCCCAAAACAAGTGGCAACGAACAGTGATAAAAGACCATCAGAAGATAAAAATATGAATATGGATGACAAATCTGTACATTAACTGAAATAGTTCACATAATTATTTGTGATGAACTACTTGGCCAGGGTATAAATGTATTTTGTATTTGTACACAATGTGCATCTTTTGCTGGTGTTGAATAGCTCTCACTTCAATAACAGGCTAAAAAGGTTCCAGGGAACTTCTGTATACCATAATCACTGGAACTATTAAATTAAAATTACTTCTGAGCCAATGAAAAATGTGAATACTTATTTATATGTTATGTGTACATATGCATGCAGGGCTCCGTGGTAGATCCATAGACACATTTTAGGCTCAAGATAGTTTTTCTGCAGCCTATGAAATTTTTTTTGTACTTTCTCCCCCTTTTGTGTTTCTGATCTAAAAATTTTACTATTCTGAAAATGGAACTTCAAAGTTTGGTGCTCATTATGTTATCCAAGAATGAGAGTACCAGCAATGAATAAGACAGCAAATGCCCTGGATTCACCAGCAGTCCCTTCTCCAACCCCAGAGAGATGCCATCTTTCTCCCTGTCTTCCAAACATTTGTTGGTTTTTGTCCCCATTTGGTCCTTTGCATCTTATTAACTGAGTTCCTCCATCATCACACATGCTTTGTGGGGCAAATGACACCTTTTTAATGCTGTGTGACTTCTCTGGCTGCCATTCCCCACTCCACTCTACCTCAAGCAGCACCTCAGTGGAAAGCAGCAGCTACCCCTTCCCCCTGCCGGCACACTGTGCTATTCCCACAGCCATTGCTCATGTCCCTGCTGCTCTTCATACACTTGGGAGCACAAACAGGATTTGAGCATCCTTTCCTGTTTGCTGCAACCCCGACCCTCTGTTCTACCTGCTCCCTTCATGCACCTGCTCTCCACAGCCGTTCAACTCCTCCATGGAAAGAAGGTGGCTGGACAGAAATCCCAGGCAACTCATTCTCACCTGCCTGGGGCCTCTTGCTACCAGGGCAATGTGGCACATGTGTCATCAGCCTCTGCCTGCAAAGGGCTGGTCAATGTCAAGATCATCTCACAAACTGAAATACAGCACCAGTCACATTTAGGACTTGAGAGGGCTGTGAGAAGTGCCCCTTCCTGCCTCCTGGCACACCTGTTTCTCTCCAAGAGTTGAGGACAGCCTGCCTGGTTCAGAGTCACTTGAAGTCCCCCAGGCCCTGGTTTAGGGCAGCTCTTAGAAGATGGCTTAGTCTGACTAAATTGTGTTGCTCTGTGTAAGTGGAGAAGTCATATTTGTAGTGGTAGCAATGTATTCTGCAGAAAAACCCTGTAATAGAAAATTATTTATTTCCATGACTATTTGCTTGAAATAAATAAAGGGTTATAGAAACATAACTTCTAGAAGATAAAACTATCAAGTGCACAGCAGCTGCTGAGGAACTACATTTCTTTTACAGCTTGTCTAAAGTGTCACCTTGCAGGGACCTGAGGGCATGCTAAAGTGAAGAGCTTTAAAACACCGAACAACGAAAGCTAATTCTTCTCCAAAAAAGGCAAACAGGAAACTTGTTTAAAGGACAAAGCTTTCAGTGCATAGCAAGGTGCTTGTGTTCACATGTGTGCTCAGGTTGCTTTCAGAGTCTGTTTTTTTGGCTCTCTTGGCTCTGTCTCCAAAAGACATCTACAAAAACTCATGTATGTGCATCAGTGCCAAATGTGTACACAGCATCTCAGTCACTTCGACAGCAAGCGACAGTTAATTCAAACCATGCATTACAGAGAGCTCCTCCTTTCATGATAAATGATGGTATTGATAGATGAGTTATTTTTACATTGAGCTTAATGATGTCAAATCTCAGCCCACAAGTGTGCAGCAGAAAGGGTAGCATTTTTCTTTGTTACTAATAAGCTGTGTTTGTTATTTTTCTTCCGGACTATTCACATGTAATTAGAAGTGACCCAAACCCACATAAATTTTATGCCAATTAAAACCCTTTCATCTTTGTTGTCGTGTCATGACATACTGGATACACAAATCTAAAAAAAACACACCAAAACAACAACAACAAAAAAACCCCGCCATAAAACTGCCCCATCTCTTAGCACCTCACAGTGAAATAAGTTTAAAGCCTCGAGGAAACAATGACTGAGTTTGCCTGTCTGCATGGAATCAGTTCTGTACATTTTTCTTGCCCAGACTGTTACATATATAAAGCTCCTCACCTGAATCCCTGATGTCCTGTTTATTTCTCACACATGTATACTTCTTGTAGGAAGAAGTCAAAGCTGTATACAGAGATGCAAACTGACTCTTCCTAAATTATATGCCAAATAAAGCAAACTTCTCGAAAAGGGAGTAACTTTAAAACATAAAGATCAAATTGTGCTGTTCCCACTCCCAAAGTGGCATCAGCAGCTGAAGGCAGTGTGCCCACTAACAGAAAGGTATATTAGCTCGGTCAGCAGTTTCTCAACCAAAAAACAATTAGTTTACAATACAAATGTCAGTGTTCAGAAAATACTATAGTTACTGTAGAACATTTAAACTGCAAAGCCACCCGAAAGCCTGGAAATACAAACCTAAGATGACCACACTGATACCACCTATTACCCCTTCACTGAAGTTTGCCCTGCAACATCTTTCTTCTAAATCTCTGCTGTGTTCTCGGCTTGCACTCTGAATAGTTGTTCTTTACCAGATTCAAATGTATTGCTATAACTTGAGTAAGCACTGAAGGCTTGATTACAGGGCATGGTTAGCACATTTCAGAGGAGTATATGGTTTCCACAGATCAATTTATTGGTGCAGGTGTATGACACACTTTGAGTAAAATGGGACAACTCAAATACTCCCTCTGTTTAATTTGGAACAGGGAGCTGAATTTCCAACACCTGTGTCTCAGGAGAGTGCCAAAGCCATGGGGTTATTGGATATTTGCAGGAGGGCTACTTTGTGGTTTTGATTTTTTTTTTAACTGGGTGTATTTGCCCACATTTTAAGTGGATTGCAAAGCAGATGGGCTTTGTGTGGCTATGAAGCAATTTCCCACACACTTCCACAGCTTAATTGTGCAGCCCCAGCCCCTTTCCCCTGCAGACCCCAAGGTTTCATGGTGCACAACAGCATGTGACAAGGGTGCCTTGTGAGCCACGGACAAATGCACATGGCAGCAAGGTCTTTGCAAATGTCCCAGTGAGAAGAGCTTAAGAGCTTCAGCTGGAGCTGGCTATTGGCCACAAGACACTGATCCATCAGAAATCATCCTTCCTGCACACTAGGGTTCCTGCAGCTATTTGCCTCTTAGCCATCTTTGACTTTAACTAGCCCAGACTAATGTCTAGCATTTTTCCCAGAAATGTTTCCTACTTCATTGGGGGTCAGGCCAGATTCACAACAGGAACAGTGCCATAATGGACTCAGTGCTCCACAGCAGACACAGAAGGTGGCAGCAGCCTTGCTACAGCCAGAATTTGGGAAGAGACACTTCAAAACAGAAGTCTTCAAAATGCCTTGGCCGTGACACTGGCAGGGCTTAGAAACCTGACAAGGCTTTGCCATACAGTCCTCCAGACTCCCTCCAAATTCGAGCCTATGGAACCCTTCCTACCACTGCCTCATATCTCTGCACTTAATACCCCCATCATCTACAGGTCAACACAAGGCCTAACACCTCCACCTGCCAGGATCCTCCTTTGTCTGAGCACAGTTTTGGAAATCTTCCCTCTAAGTGGCTGGGGGCTGGCTGTGTGAGCTCCAGAGAGAGGGAGCTGTTCAGAGCTCCTGGCCAGGCAGCGTGGCTACACAGGCTCTCTTAGGTTTGTCCAGCTCCCTCCTCTTGCAGCTTTTCTGTTTTGCATGAGACAGTTTTTGTCTCTTTTTGCTCAGACACATGACTCCCAAACCTAGTGACTGGGGCACCACCTGGGTCAGGGTTTGGAAACTGGACTCCAGTTCTTACTCTGAGCTAAATTTAGATATCTTATATCATTACCCAGAGCCTGCATCTCCACACACTTTGGCTAGTGTGTATGGACACCCTAGCTACCACGTGGCAGTATTATTTTTCTTTTGCTCTCCACATTGTCACTTATGCCTAGGAAAATATAACAGTTAAAAAACAAAAGGGATGGACAGACAGACACCTCTTTTGGAATGCGTAAGAGCTGGGACTGGGAACACTGTTGTGAGTACAACAGCTAAGTCTCCACAGGCTGAGGAACACGTTGAGCCCAGATGGCCCACCTGAGCTCCCTGAGCACGTAATAGTGTGACCATTCTCAGCGGGAGGATTTGCCATGTGGCATGTGGGTCTGCTCATCCAGCACAGGCCAAGCCAGGTAAAGCATGTCCAGAAGCACACGTTCAGGCATGCAAGGAACTCACTGGATACAAACGTGGGTGCTGAGGTATGTAGGCACCTCTGCGGTGAAGAGGAGGCAAGCAAGAGTTCTTAATATCTAAGTTTCAGACTTAGCGTGTGAAGTGACTTGTCTGCTAGGCATCCAAGTTCCTCCTTGGGATTAAGTCCTTGAAGATGATCTAACAAAGTGTTTGCTTCTCACTTCAGAGTGCTGCTGAATCAAAGACTCAGAGAGTGCCTGCTATTCTATGTGCTTTTCAAACACCCAGCACGAATTGCTCTTCTGCGATTAAGGAAAAGTGTTTCATCTATATATACAAAAAGGCATGAAAACTCCAGATGAAAAATATTGCAGAGTTAAGCAGAATTGTGTATGAGTTTGCATCTGTTCTGCAAAAGTGGACATGCCTATGAAGTGAAGCAAATGTCTGTGTGCACCTCTTGTTAAATTAATCCATCTAGAATTAGTAATGGTAGGGAAAATACCACAGAGAGCAGCTTCTGCATATATTTCTAGGAAACTTGAGCTGTTAGCACTGTCTTTGCACTTGGTTTTGCAAGGGAAATAGTAGATATCTTTCACTCATTTTGATTGAACTCATAGTTTTTTTAGCAGCTTATGCGGCAATTGCACCTTTTCTTTAAGTTTTCGTCCGTCTCTGACACAGGCAGAGGCAACAGCAGATAAAAGTACATCAACAGTTTGTTAAAATAAATGGCAAAAACATCCATGACATCAGGACTGAGGACTCAAATCTTTATGCCAAACTGTTTTAAAAGGCACGAACAGAAAGTTCTGAAGAAACAAAACAAATCCAGACATCATGCTTTCCTCTCATTTTCTTTCCTCTGTGTTTTAGAGTTCCAGAAGAAAAGGCATGCATAAGGAGATATTTTTTTTTTTACTTTAGCTGCTAAATGCATGTATCATTCCACTGCTTTTGTCTTATTTTTGTCACATGTATATTGAGAAATAATTTTATGATGCTTCCTACGAGCCTCTCTAAAATTCTCCAGGGAAGCTTGCATAATTATCAAGGTCTTACTGAATTTATAAGCCAGAGCACTTTGGTAAAGGCATTAAAATAATGCCAAAGCTGTGCTGTGGATGTTGAGCTCAACTACAGTGTTTTGCTGAAAGCAAGCACTCCCTTCCAACGCAGCCAGTGGCTCTACCAGCTGTAAGCCCATCACTTCGCAGTGGCAGACTCTGGCAGTGATGCCATACAAAGCCTTTTGAGCCGCTACAAACCACAACAAGTTCAAAACCTGACTCATGTCTAGAACTTTGACTCGCTCTCTGTTGCTGGCTTAGTCGCTGCCAGCAGCCCTGCATGCATCTGCTAATCCTGCGGTATCCTCAGCACCGTTCCCTCCTGTGGGAAAGCCCTGGTTAGTCAGACTCGCAGCAAGGCATGGTATTGTTAGATTTCTCTTACCATTGTGCTGCTTTGTTCTTCTTCCATTCTCACCTTAATGACGGTGCGAGCTGTTGGCCTTCCACACTTTCTTTGTGCCTGTGTAAATTCAGTGTTTGATGCAGAAGAGGCGGAGACAATTTCTAAGTCAAGGGGCAGGTGTGAGTGAAGGGAGCGACCCAACAGCCAAACTATTTGAAAAAGAAACCTTTAATGTCTCATCAGCTCAGCACTAAAAAAAGAGCCTTCATAACTTGCCTCAAAAACTGGAAAAACAGGGTGTCTAGCTATAATTTAAGACATTAATAACAAGAAGATATTGCAGTTCCCTGACACATTCTGACTTTTGCATGGTGAAATGCTATCTTAAAACTAGGTCTGATTATTCAAATTTGAAACACTGTCAATGACAAAGAAATTATAGACAGGTTTAGCCCAGCTGGATTTTAGAACACATCTGAAAAAACTGTTCTTTCCATTTCTTAAATGGCCATTCTGACGAAGACATTTGCAATGTAACAACTTTACAGGACTGACCATGCTCTTCAGAGGTATTTATTGGCTACCATGAGCAACCCTGAAACTGCAGCCTTGGGATGTGACACCCCAATTAACAAAATAAGTTTCATCAAGAACTACTTTTTTACCTGCAAGTGATGAGTATGCACTTTCTAAGTCTGGAAGTCTTCTTTACAGCACAGAAAACACAGCAAAGCAGGAACAAAAACAACCTGTCATATGGGAATGGAGGACAGTACAAGCCGTCTAAATCTTCACAATTTATTTTTATTTCCCTGGTCTAGAAAAGGCTTTCAGGCCTGGAGTTAAAGCTTAAGAACACGAGGAGCTTACTTGCCTTTTGTGGAACAGTGTGACTATTTGAAGTTGTGTGTGTGTGCTTATAAGCTCCACCATTGTAAGTTATGATTTACAGAAAACAGGCATATACAGTTTCCTTACCACAAGGATCTTTACAGCCATCATGGAAATCTCAACAAGAGACAAAAAGTCAAATTTCTTATTGGATTTATTCCTTCTGCTGAAATAATAATTTTTTTCCCATGGCTGAGTCATCTAGAAGATTTTTATGAAGTTAGTAACAAATGCAAGCATCCTGCTCATTGCACCTTCAAAGCTATCACATAAAGATAACAGTGTTTTCTTTTAATCTTTTTTTTCATTACTGAATATTATGCTTACAACAGTCCTGCTTTGCTACAGATGGTTTCCTGTTGTTTCTGCCAAATATGAAATAGCTATAAAACTTGAAAAGGTTCTGATGCTGTCACTGCTTGAAAAATTACATCTACGAGGGAAAATTAAATATGAGCCTTAGCCTTTAATTTCTTTAATCTTACTAAGTAAGTGAACTTTTTTTACTCCCACCCCCAAGTCAAAGCTTCCGATAACATGACCTGAAGGGAAAAACACAGCTATGTATTTTAGTCATGTATAAAGCCTTCATTAACAAAAACAAAAAAAGAGGAAGGGGAAGTAGATAATTCTCATGTCCAGATCAACCAAACAGCACCAACTCCAGCTGACAAGAGAAGTGCCTTTGGCTCCATTTCATAAAATACGTAAAGTCATTTCTGCTAGAAGACAGTGAAGTTCCTGTTTTCAGTGCTATAATAAGAAAATTTGTCACCTTAGCAGACAAATTACTAGAAAATGGCTTGTGTAATCTCAAGGGGACAGAACCTTTGCTCCTTCTGTGGGCAAACCTCAGTGAACTCAGTGACAGCTTTACTTGAACACAAAAAAAGGTATTAAGAAACACTGCAAAGAAAAATTGAATTTTATACATACGATGAAGAAAACACTTGATGCTCTGATGCTTGCTATAGGCATAGATTCAGTGCAAAATGGGCAAAGGGCTAGGAAAAAGGTATTTTACCAGCAAAGTAACTTACTCAGGCACATAACTTATGAGTGAAGCATCAGTGAACAAGTGAGCTTCACAGCTCTGTCAAATTTCTGTCAGGACTTGACTGGCACCACATCAACAGACTCATTTTCTGGTCAAAAAAAAAATCAGGGAGCATTTAACCACATCCTTCTACGAATAAGGTAAGACTGTGCTCACTGCCATGGATCTGCCTCTACAGGCACTGGGGGTAGAGGCAAAGAGAGTAAATATAAGAAATTGCTCTGTCACTTTGAGTGTATTTGTCTGCTGCAGTACATAGAAGGTCTGATATCTTAGAGCTCTGCAGCACAAGAAATAAGTGTTCTGTCTTACACTGGAGATTTGGCAAGCACCCATTTTTGCAAGAAAAAAAGGCATTTAACTGTAATTTTACCTAACCAAGACATTAGACTTCAACTTTCCAGCTGCTCAGACCCCTACTACTCATTCTAGGGTTTGGATCTGATACTCATTTGCTACAAGAGGTGTTTCACTCTTGGTTGGAAAGAGAAGTTGGTGGGATTTTAGTTGTTGGTTTTTTTTTTTTTTTTAAACCTGTACTGCCTTTCCCTGCTGTGGAGGCTGCAATTTAAAAGAGGAGGTAGAGGTGACATTGTGGGCAGGAGTGAGTGGAAAATATGTACACTCATCAAGCTGCAACCAGATGTCTCATCTACATGTGGACATGCCTCTCCCATGTGCTGTACCCCAAGGGCACCACTCACTGCCTCCTCAAAGCTGCTCCTGGTGTTTCCCCATGCATAGATATTTGCAGCAGAGATACCCATTTGTTTGTTTAGTCTGACTTCCACCAAAGCTAAATTAGAAACAGCCTTATGCAAGCTCTGGGAGACCTGCACCGTACTGGGCACTCCTGTAGTTCAGCCCAGCTGTGGCTCCTGGTTCCTTGTGAAGATATCCAGGTCTGGGAGAGCAGGGGTGCAGGGCACCTGTGAGGCTGACATGCTGGACCTGCTGCTTTCTCTGAGAGACCCTGCATGGTGCCTGGTTTTGATGTCTGTGAAAACCACTGACTGATTATTGGGGCCAGAAAACATTCAGAGGCAAGCACACCTTTATTTCCCTTTTGCAGTGTAGCCTGTGTACATGGGCATCTTGGAAGAAAAGCAGAAATTTACAGGCTGGTTAGATATCTGCTGACATGACTGGAGAGTCTTCTGTTTGCTCTACTGGGAAGTATATCGAGTCGCTTTACATTCATTTTATTAGGTTAGGATGGTGTTTTGTTTTGTTTTTTTAAATTTATTACCAATTTTATCGTTTGGTCACCAGCTGAATTATTTGCACCTTTCACATCCAATTAAATAACACAAAGTGCCCGTACTGGATTTTTCTCACAACTGGTTAGAAACCATGATAGAAAACATAACCCTGCCACATCAGAGACGTTCTTCATATACCATACAATATTTGCATCTAGGTTTCCTTGTTGCTAGCCAGTGCCATCTGTTATCTGTTTTGGTCTGCTCATAAGAACTGGCAGTTTTTGAAAATTGAGAGCAAGACAAGAACAATGGCTTTTTCCTTTGTATTTTACGTCCAAAGAAACCAACTGGATCTACACATGCACAGAAAATATATCCCTCCAACTGTCAATATATTAGTGCATGCTTTTTCAGTATGGAAAATTTAAAGAGACAAGACCCATCATGGGCAAGTATTTCAATTTAATGAAATAAATCTGTGCCCCACAATGCCTGGATACTCAGTTTTACTTTTGTCTCTCTTGGAGGGTGTTGACACTCAGACTTGGTGATGGAATAAATGGTGACAGCTGAGATAGTTACTACCCTCAGCTGTGTGCTCTGTCCCTCTCTTGGAAATTATTACCCTCTTGCAGCTGGCAAAACTGGATGCTTCGTGTAACCAGCTTCAGACTGCCAGACTTCACGCCAGCCTCGGCTTATGCGGATCCGCCAGCCCATAAACTCCCGTGGCTTGGAGGTGAGCCCACAAGCCATTGAGCCATGCCTGCTGTGCAGGTGGTAAACACTGAGAAAGAAAGGGGTGGCCAGTTGAAGATGCTGCTGCTTTGCTTGTCCCCCTGTCACATACCACTGTATGGGTGGCAGTCCACAGATCATTCTTTCCTATTTTCGTAAATACAAACATGTCTAACTCAGGGGACACATTGTCACCAGCTACCCACCGAGAGATGAAATGGCAAAATCCCAAGTGACAAAAAGAGAACATGTCCCCAGCCTTTTCATTTTTTGTGGATTCCAATACGAAGACAAATGTTACTTAAGGATGGTAATTTCAAGTTTTGCTTTGTTATAAGAGGTGAATTGAAGTCCTTTATGTTTGAGGATGCTGTCTGTTCCATAGTTCCTAACTAGAGCAGGCTATAAACCAGCACCAGGTATATTAACAGACTGCCTATTTTAGCCTTTGATATCATCTGTTCCTCATATTTTTGCAGTCCCAGTGTTTCTCTTCCAAGATGTGTGATATAGATGTACAGGGTCTTTTAGTCTTCTTTTCAGTGACAGAAGCCAAGATCTAGAAAGCCTCAATTTATCAGCTATTACTGTACAGATCTTTTTCCCCTCCCTGATCCTTCTCCCAAAAAGTGGAGTGTGTATAGAGTTCCAAAAGAAAAATGGAGCATGTCCTAGGAATGCATCCTTCTAGCCTGGACAATTACAAATATCTAATTCTGAACTAATAAAATGGGGTTTGCTTCAAATGAAATATAAAATTCTGACACTCAATCTGCAAATAATTGTATGCTGCTTAACTGGCTCTTCAGTAGTTTTTGTTTGTGATATATCCAAAGGAAGAGATGGATGGACTGTCAGAATTAAAGCACTCTCATGATTTGTCCATATGTTTCTGCTTTGGTCCCCAGCCTGTTCCATTTCTGTGCAGAGGATAAAGCCTCGTCTTCATACACAGCACAGCCTCCAGGGGAGGCAAGGAAAAGAGTGAATCTTTCCTGGGTTCCTCCTTACCGAAGAGCTGGCTTGAACTTGGATGCAGCTGAGTTTTGCAGCACCATATCTCTCCTGGCTCTGAAGCCCAAGGAACCTGAGGCTCATTAACATGATTTTCAGGGGATGTGCATTCATCAGCGCACAGCAAAGACAGCAAGAAACTGGAACTCACGTATCTTTGTATGCCAGGCTCCTGTAGGGAGCAAGTATCGCACTGAAGATTGGTTGGGAAGAGCTGGATGCTGAAGGGTAGCAATCCTGAACTAGATTGATCTTAGACTTTAAGATCAAAATGGTTTCAGGTCCATCAACATTCAGGATGCTGCAAGTACAGTCAAACTAAGTTTTCTGAACTCTTTTGCTTTTTCTCCCCAATTCACCCATAGCCATTGACTGTATCAAAGTAATATTCTCAAAACACACTATACTGTGTACATTTTTATTATCAGAGCAGGACCCTGAACAGTCAGGTCATTGAGACTCTCCTAGCTTCCACTGCACTGCAAGTGAAGCAAAGATCAGCTGAGATACCACCAGCTGCTGGAGAGGTTCCTTGTGGGACATGGAATGGGACATCAACCTTCTCAAAAACCTCCTCCTCTTTCTGCTATAAAACTTACACAGCTCTGGCAGTCCCTTCTGCCACATAAACTCTTACCAGCCATCTCCTCCCACAAAGCAAACAGGAAGAATTTAAGGCATCAAATAATAATTAAAAAAAAAATCTCAGCACTGCAGAACAGAGTCTGAAAAAGAATGCCAGAAACTATGAAATCCCCTAGGGACTTAGCTATTGATTTTGCACTGCAGATGGTCAGACATCATGGAAACGTGGCAATGTAAAACCTGTTGCTAGATTCATGGTGGGTGATTCAGTTCAAGCATTGTGGCTTAACTTCACAGAATGACACTTCTGACATTTCAAAACTAGCACTTGCTTGCGTCAGATCAGGAGGATGTGGCCCTGACTCCAGCTCCACAGAGAGTTGAAAATCCACTGGCAAAGCTTTAACTTCTTCATAAGACAATAGCAGATAATGCTTTTTAAGTAGTTTTTGTTTATCTTTTATTTTTTTGTTTCTAATGGACTCCTTCTGAATTTGAAAACGTCCTCTTTACTTTTGTTCTGATTTCCCCAGTGAAAAGAAACTGAAGAAGCTGATCTACGTCAAGTCAGAAGAAATGAGGCAAAGTTAATATGATTCAGGAAACAGTGTTTGATCACTGAATGTTGCCAAAGAGCCAGCAAGAACTGGGCAAACCACTCCTGTGGGAGTTCTGCCATTGACTGCAGGGGCCCAGAATCTCATCCACTTTTAGTAGAATTGGAGGAGTGATAAATCAAACAAAGGAACAGCAAGTTACTTGGTGTCCAAATAATATTTGTATGTTCTAGTCTTCGCTGTATGAAGGTTCTTAGTTTTCTGGGACAAGTCTAGTCAAACACTTTGTCCATAAAGTGACCATCGGCAGAGGTCAGTTATATTTGCCAAGGTGGACAGTCTTACATATCACAATTCCATCCTTGTTCAGTAATATCTCATTCTTTATCTTCTTGGAATATACAAGGCAAGAAAGTGTCCCTGCTTTTGCAAATAGCTCCCTGACCTATTCACACACAAGCCAGAACTTTTCTACACATTAGGAAAGGAGGGTTTTCTGCAACAAGAGCTGCTGCTTCAGGACCTGTTGAGGAAAAAGGGGTACCTGTTACATTCTACTGCATCATAAAATATATGCTGGGTCTTGAGTGTCAGGAGGGCACCAGAAGTCAGTAAAGGCCTGGTCTCAGAATATCAGAGGGAGAAATAAGATACATTTTACAGGAATGAATGGAAAGGCTGATCTATACTCAGCTTCACACCAATGACTCATGTAGGGTGGGGCCACGCTGGCACCTGCCTGGTTATTCTGCTATAGGCAGTAGCTCATGTTGCAATTTATCTACCTTTTGGCTGAAAAGAGAAGTAACATAGATACGATCTGAGACCCAGTTCCATCCTACCATGGTTAAAGGAAACAACTCTGTTGAGGATATTAAAGGGGAATTCCTCTATTGATGACAACATGAGAAAAACACTATCTTAATATTAATCTTATCTTCAAAAGCTTATGCTGCTATTTCTCAAAAACTGAGACTTGGACAATTTATCTACCACAGCTATATGGGTTCAGTTAGAAACTTAAGACTCTGTTAAAATATTTCAGTCCTCCAAGAAATGCCACCTTAACACACAAAGTTTTAATGTTCCACATGAAGTAATTTTTTGAGGCATTCTTAACAACTCCATGGTAAAGATGCATTCAGTTCAACATTTTCCGTGAGATAATTTCCATGGCACACAGTTTAGTACGATGCCTTGAAAATGGCCATCTCACAATCCTATGTGAAAAATTAAAACATCACATGTTTTTCATCTAGCTGCAATAGAGAAAAATTGGTCTATTTATGCCAGTGGTTTTCTGCAAAAGCTATCTATGTACCAAAAAAAAAAAAAAAAAAAAAAGGCTGCTGTTTTTTCCTGGGCACATTCACATCTGAGCTTTCTTGTGGTCAGACTACATTATTGCAAACAGAACACAGCTACGCTGTGCCCTACCAGCCAAAAGAACTGGGTGAAGCTCTGGTAACAGTTTCACCATTGTCAATGATCTGCAATGAAAATGGGTTCACAGGAGGTTACCTGAGGTTGGACTTGTTCCCACTGAGTGGTGTGGAGCCAAACTTGCTGCTGCTGAGTGTATTTCCTTTATTTGACAGTTCTTGTCTTTTTTAATTTCTCAATTAATTTCTTATCAGTATTGGTCTTCAACAGAGGATACCCAAACTTACTTTCTTTTCACTTTGTACAACTTAGACATTTCTGAGACAGAAGAACAAAGCACTGAGTAATCCTGATAATGGTCATGGGGTTTGACCCTACTTCGCACAGTCACAATAATTTCCTTTTAAACTTTGCGATCTCCCACATTTTTCCTGTAGAGCTGCCAGAGAATTCCACCACTTGCCCAAAGCATTTCCATTTGAAACTGTAGCATGCAACACCAACAGCCACCTCTGCTTTAGAGGAGGCACAGCATGGCCATTAGCCTTGTCTACTCAAATGAGCAGCAGCCAAAAGTGTGAAAAATTTCCTTGTAGTTTGAAGCATGTAGACAGGTTTGGGTGGTACCCCATGGAGGTGGTGGTCATTAAGCTCCTTGGCATTGTTGTACTATTGATGAGGATCTCACCCTATGGGAGACAGATCCTAAGTGCCATCCATTGCCCTTTCATATAATATCTAAAGCTTCACTAGTTGTGAAAATGAAAACATCTTTTCTCTTAGGCATACCACTGTCTAGCTACCCTTTTTCTAATACACAGTATCAGGGCTGTAGCCAAGGCAGCAGCAGCAGCTAAAATCAACCAGCTCAGTACAAATTACAATCTTTTGTAGTTGTGCAAGGTCCATAGAGGCCACTTCACCATTGGAGCAGGTTCTGCAGTCTCAGCTGAGCTTTCTGCTCCCCCAGGCATAGCTGGGCATTTCAAAGCGACTTCGGCACCTCATGTGGCTACAGAGTCCTGTGCTTGGAGCAGGTATGCAATACCACTCTGCCCTGGTACTTCTCAGCGTGGGCAGCAGCCTGCTTTCCCCTCTGGACCTTTTACCTGTGTAAATGTACTCTTTTACACAGAGCTTGTGGAAGCAGGGAAAATAAAAGTGAGCATGCATTCACATGTGTATGCAGTCAGCCACAACACTATCAATACTGTGATGTTTTACAGCAGTGGTTGGGATCTCAGAAGTAGCAGTAGTAAAAAGTACAGGCAAATTAGTTTGCAATGTTAACGCAAAACTCGAAAGAGCAGTTCCACTATCCTCGGGAGAAATTTACACTTCTATTGAAATAAAAAACCCCACTGGATCCTCTAGAGTTCAGAAACCAGTCAGAACATCAGTACTTCTAATAATAAAAAAGTCTACCACACCTTCTGTGTGAAGAAACTAACTTCTAACCAAAGGCACTACCAGGAACTGTAGCTACTGTCTAGCATTCACAGAAAAAAAGCAGTTCTTTAGTCCTGTGCTAGGAGCAGAGAAACTCACTGGATGGTAGACCTCTTTCAAACAAACCCTAAACCCGACACGATTTCCAGCCACAGTCCTCAGTGACATCTACGGGACAGAGTGGGTCCCGTACCAGAGGCACGCTGGCTCTGGGCAGAGGCAGCCGACGGACTCGACGGGAGCCCACCTTGCCCAGGAACGGGAGCCTACCTTGCACAGACGGGCTCACGGCCTCCGAAGCCCGGAGCAGGGCTGCTCCGGCGGGCACACAAAGCGGGGTACCCGGGGCTGCTCCGGCGGGCACACACAGCGGGGTACCCGGGGCTGCTCCGGCGGGCACACACAGCGGGGTACCCGGGGCTGCTCCGGCGGGCACACACAGCGGGGCACCCGGGGCTGCTCCGGCGGGCACAGCGAGCGGGGTCCCGCTCGCTCGGACTCTCACAGGTGCCAGCGCGCGTCTCCTCCGCTCGCAGAGTTTGTCATGAATGTCCCCAGCCGGGTCCCAGTGAGCCCAAACTCCTCGGAGCCGTCAGCCCTCGGCCCCGCGGTCCAGCCGCAACTTCTCCTTGCCTTGGCTGTCCGCTGGGAAGTTCGGCGGAGCCGCTGCGCCGGAGCGGGCTCCGCTCTCTGCGGAAACTCGCCTGCCCCACCTAGAGGAGCCCCGCGGGATGAGGAGGAGCCCCGCGTCCATGCCCGCTACCGCCGAGCTCGCGTTTGGCTGGTGAACACAAGGCTTTATCTGGTTTGGCTGAGAGGAGCCAGAGCAGGAACATGCTTCTGGGGAGCTCCTGAGAAGTGAGGGGGAAGTTTGATGACTGAACTGGTTCAAATTAGTGAATGTTGCCAAGGCAAAATCAAACTATCCTGCAGAAATACCTGATTTTCAGATAATTTGGGATGGCTCCTCTGAAGCCTGCTTCAGTTTCCTATTTTTCAATCGCAGTTTTGGAGACTCCGTGGACTTCCCACAGGACTCTTACCAGGGAAGGACAGCACGGGAGACATCAGGAATCACTGGTTCTCCAGGAGCACTCACAGCTCCCTGCTGCTTCTAGAAAATTCTAAAGAATAACCTAGATTTTTTTTTCAAATTGAAAATGTTATAGCTACCTTTCTGAACTATTGATTCTTTTCTTCCCAAGCAAAATTGAAATATTCTTATACAGTTGTATAGCTCTATATTCTTATACAGTTTTCTAAAGGTTGCAAATTCTGGCTGTCAACTAGCTCTGTGCAAGGGAATTGCCAGTATTTCTGCAAAGACAGTGTTCCTTAAAATCAAAAAATATGAAATAACCTACTCAGATAGCATTATATATCACTGAAGGGAAATAAATGAAATTAAAAATACCCAGCCTACCTGCAAATGGCTTGAGAGCAGTTAAAGAACAACTCAGAGGTCATAAAGGAGAAACATATCAACAGTACACCTCCTTTTTTGAGCATCCAGTATGTAGTATGAAAAACTGACAGTGCTTGATCAGTGGAAAATATTTTTCCAAGGAGACCTTTCAGCCTTGTTGGGTACAAGATTCTCAAGTGTGTATTCTGGTGTGTGTTCTTGTCATTCTGCAGCAGACCTTACAGTCACCATCCCATTGGGCAAAGGCATGCATTGAAAGCAGGGGTGCTTTGGTTCTTATCTAACACTTACCAAACTCGATAGTATGAATCAACATTAAAATATAATTGGGCATTTTTTCATTTTATTAAGAAACATATTCAATACAATGCTTCCAGTTGTCAAAAGCTGACCCTGGACTACATAGCAAGTTGCTTCCTTCTTACCTGCAGAGAAAAAAAGATTACAGCTGGTATCACTACAACAGACAAAACATGGCTAAGCCTGTCTGAGCTTCCACAGGGACTGCTTCTCTTAGCAGCAGGTGAATTGTTCCTGAGCCTACTTCCTTTCTGAAACAAAGTTATAAGAGAGACAAGGATGAAGGTGGTGGTATCAGGGCAGGTTCACTGGAAATGATGGAATAAACCAGGAAGGAGGTTGCTTCCCTACAGTCCACAGGGTATATCTAATATTTATTCCTGAGAAGAATCAAAGGCAGCAGGACCATGAAAGACAGAAACTAGTATGGAGCAGAGGGCAGAGGGAGAACAATAGTTGTTTATCCCCATTGCCTGTGGAAGCAAGGCTTATATAATGTTTGTGTTCCCTCCTAATAGAATTTGAATCTACTGGCTAATAAAAATACATTCTCAGAAGCCTCTAACGATAAGCAGCTGGCTAAAGACAGTCATCCCCAATTTATTGCCCAGATTTGGGGAAAGCACACTGTGAACACACCTTACGAGAAAGCAACAAATCCACGCAGACAGAGACCTCACACATTCTCCAGCCACCCAAAAAGCATACATCTTCTCAGACCACACAAGTCAGTCAACCCACAGAACACAAATCTGTAGGAAATCAGGATTCATTAGTTCCAGTACTTTTAGGGCAAGATGTTTTTCTGAGGATGGTTTATCATCATAGGTCTGAGAGGCACTGGAGAATTCTATGTTTTATATCTTTGGGCCAAAATAGTTTAATTTTCATTCTTCTGTTTCTCCCAGTCTTCAAGGCAGCCAGGCTGTGCCAAGGGAAAAATCACAATGCAATATGGATGCCCAAGGTCCTGCCTCTGAGTGAACGCCTCATGGTTTGAACTCCACATCCTATGAGGGCTGACATCTGGCCCAGAGAAGCTGCTTTGCAAAGGCACTATTTGAAAAAGAGAAACTCATATCTTGCTGGCCCAGCCACAGCTGAAAATGAAAGAAGACCTACGTTTGTCAAAAAGCCACCAAAATGACAGTGTGTTTTTTAAGCTGCCACATTGATTCCTGGCATCAGGTAACAGGCTGAAAGGATTAACTACACCTTTCAGCCCCTCTGACATCCATATGTCTACCTACCCTCTCTGACATGTGAAATTCCTGCACTCAGCTGGAATGAGGGGACATGCAGGCATCAGTGACAAAATAAGTATATGCAGCCACAAGAAATGAAAGGAGGGATGAGCCATGATGAACCTGTGAACTCTGGACTTGTGAGGCTTCTTACTGCTTACTTTTTCTATCAGGATGGAGGTCTGTATGGCACATGAATATCTGTTGTCACACAATGATCCTTCCACCCTACCTTTGATCCTACCAGAGGCAGCCCAAGGGTGGATCACGTCACTGCAATATCCCTTAAGTTTGTTCAAAGGGCCTGTGTCTTCCCTCAAGTCCTGGGAGAGGCAGAATGACACAAGAATTGCCTGCACTACGTGCCTGAAACAGACAGTGGGTTTGCCTGCTGTGTGTTCTTGCTGCTGTCATCAGCTGAGTAAAGCTGATGGGACTCTCCCTTTTGAATTTTCTGCCTGCCTTTCCTGCAGGGGTTTTCTGCATCCCCCTGCCCCACCGCTGCACAAGACTGGCATCTAGAGGTGGTACTTGAGGAGAAGGAGAGAGGATTGTAGCCCTTGGAGATACTTTCTCCTTTGTGGTAGAAAATTGTCTGCTTTATAACTAAATTTGAGCTATCTAAAGGTCTCCATTGTCTCTCAGAAGAAGTGATGTTCATTTTATTGCAACACTAAGAGCTGAGAAATACTGTGAGAAGGAAAATGAAATAATTGAGCAGAACCTTCTAGGAATGAAAACCCAGTACTTCTGGAGGTGTGCTTGATAAAGGTCCCCTGTCCCAGAGCTGACATTTATTTCCAAAAATACAAAATTACAAAATTACAAGCACACACCTGCAAAGGGCTCCCACAAGCATACTTCCTGCTTCAAAAGCTGGACTCACTGATGTTGGACTGATGACTACACATGAGCATACTCATCCAGGGCTTTTCTAACCCTGCTCCTTTCCTTCATAACCCCAACAGTTGCCTCAGTCAGATTTATTGCAACACCTACCACTACCCTCAGCCTTTCACAGTCAACACTTTCTACGTCCATGGGGTTGCCCTTTACTGGTTTTATCTGTCCAAGAACCACAGAACTGCTTTCAGATGCCACACTTTTTATTAGGCCAGAGAAAACACACATGGGTGCTGGTTTATATAGAGACTAGAGTGATAAAAGTTTCTTACAGCCAGAAAAGCTTGGTTTATTTCAAATGGTACCTTTTAGCGATTCTTCAGGTTTAACTGACTCACTTCTCCAGCTGACTCATTACAAGCCCCCAGCCTCACAGATATCTGAGAATTGAAACTGCTTACTAAGTCACTAATACCCTACATGGTATTTGGAGAACTTCTTCCAAATCTTAACATAGACTGTTTCAGGTTAGCCCATGTAAATATATTTCTGATTTTCAGAATTATGTCTTTCGCAAGAACCCAGTTCCTAGTTTGCAAGAACCTAGTTCTGAAAATTGCAAAGCAATTAGCTTAGCTCAAACACCCACAGAAACCATGCCCTTGAGTTTGCAATAAATATTTCAAATAATTAACAAAGTATTTCTGTGCCTTCTAGAACATGGGTAATTAACAAATATATTAATCGTGACTCCTTTCCTAAAAGGAAGAACTCATGCCAGCTATTGCAGAAGTAGTTAAAGAAAAAATAATTTTAAAAAAGTATAAAAATATCCTTTCCCTTGCTGCTGAGAAAGAACACCTTATTTGTTATATTTTATTTTCGTCCCAGTCTTTCAAAAACTCAGGCAGGCAGAACACAGGAGGATGGATCCAAGCACAAACCTTTCTCAAATATCTGAAAAGCCAAGAGAGGAGAGGGAGCTAGGAAAGAGTTAAACTGAAGGGCCAGGAACAAATGGACTACAGGTCGCTTGAGATTCGCTGTGGTATCAGAAGTATTCTTAAGAGGCCTCTTCATGCATCACAAAGGTCTCCTGGAATTTTGTGACTGATTTAATAAAAACCCTGGATGCTAGGACAGTCAGTAGCTCAAACCCTTGATCTTGACTTTGGATACAGCATTTTAAACCAGTGATCAGTGGATATTTACTGTGTTACACTATATTTGAATCTGCATTTGTACCTTCATTCTCTGCAGCATTTTTGTTCACATGTATTGCTTTGCGTTGTAATTTTTCACTTTTGCATATATGCTGACCTTCTCTCTTCACTGACAGTTCTGTACTTACTGTTGTAAAATCACCTGCTTTACCAATGTCTTTCCATGTAGTTTCACTTAGTTTTATTTCTTGATGTATATTCTCCAAATAAGACATTTGTCAAACTACTGGTTTCTTTTTCTTACTCTAATCTTATTTCTAGAACTAGGTCACATTTTGTGAGGTTTCATTATTTGGGGAGGACAAAGAACTATGAATATTAAAGAACATTAATATCTGATGCTTCTGGGTTTATCATTTGTTACTCCAAACTTTTGCAGTACTATGAAATATTTCTTCCATCTTCAATGTTCTTCTCTATCTTATTTCAGATTTTCTCTGCTGAAATCATCCTGCACAGAAGATGACAATGTCAGAAAGTTTCTTTCTAAACTTAAGGGGAGCTCTTAACATATGAGTATATTCAATGTAAATTATGCATACTTACACACATGTTAATGTTCTGTTCCAAGCTGACCTTGTATTTTCTCTGTCTTTTGAAAAGAGTCCAATTTTATCTGTGTCTATCTTTGATATCAAATTGTCAGAGGCAATAACAATACTGGAAAGTCAGATTACAATTTTCTCAGTCACAGAAGAAAGGGAGAAATTTTGCCTATGCTAATATTTACCGATGGCTTCCATTAGGAAACTTCATCATAGCACCGATTTTGACTTAAGGATATAAATTTTGGAGAAAGTAAAATTTGTAGTTTGCTTTTTGCTACTATATACACTGATCTGAGAGAGTTACACACCTCTGAATATTGCTATTTGCATTTTTACAATGAAAAGTGAATTATTAAACTATCCAAACTTTCTTCTTACAGTGAATGTGCTCGATTGCTGTGGAAATTGAACCAATTTTTTCCCCCGAAATTATTTCTTGTTAATGTTATTGGCATTGTAGTGCTGATCTGCAAGGAGATCTCCTGTGCATGTAATGACTCATCCCTGTGTAAAGGAAAAATGCAAGAGCTGGGAAGAAACAGAATGTGAGAGGAGAGGGGAGACAAAAGCAAAAAAATGGAGACAAAGGAATGGAAGAGAGGAAAACATAGGGCAATGGTTAGGTTTGAGGGAACAAAGAAGAGAATGGGACAAGACAGGCTAGAAGGGTGGAAACATTAACATAAAAGGAGAAAGATATAAAGATTACCAGGAAGAACAAGATGAGGGAAGACTTACAGAGGAAGAGTATGGGAATACACAAGACAGAGAGTCAAACAGACTTGATTAGCATAGCTGGTTTGATAACCAAGATGCCATGTCAGGAACAAACAGAAGTGTGAAAATTACAGGAGATGGGATTATATCTGCTTATGGGAAGAGAGAAGATTCAATCAACTTCTGCAAGCAAAGAATTGTTGTAAAATACATGAGTTTTCTGTGTGATTTCTAACCTGATTATTGTAGTAGAAATTATTAACCTGTCTGAAATAGTATATAAGCTTTTGGGAAACCTGAGTAAAACTGAATTCTGATCACCGAATCAGTCTTCCCATCTCTCAATCAATCACCAGTAGAAGAGAGGGAGAACACTGGGAATGACCAAAGGTCAGTATAATTTTAAGCGTTCGGTTTTACTTTTTCAGTGTTTTGTTGGTTGTTTTTTTTTCTTTTGACATCTGAAATTAAAATTTGCAAGCTTCTTGTGTCCATATATATATATCTCCATAGCTGGACAGCCACATACCCACACGTATGACTGTAAAGGGAAGAGGGGGCTCAGCAGGAGACCAGAACTAACACAGGAAAGCCAGAATCCACAGAATGCCCACACTGGCTTGCCTCTGCAATTTCAGTCCCCAGACACTGGACGTGCACCTGCCCCAGTCAATGTACATTGAACAGGTAGCACTTGGAACAGTCCTTCTGTTCTTCCTTACACAAAGTGCAAGCAGGAACATTATTAATGACCCAACCCTGCTACGCATATATTAACTTTCTTATGGAAGTTAATGGAAGTTATCCAAGTACTATGGATGTCTCTTGTAAAACACTCAGTATTCCAGAGCTTTATGAGCAATATTGATTGTATCAATCAATACAACTTCTCTCTAAAACAGGTAGTGTTAACCTGATGTAATGGAAAAGAGAGGAAGCCATAGGAGTAATGATAACCAAATATGCCCAATAATTTCAGATGTTTGATTCCAAATACCTCAGGACTGACATTTCAGGCAGTATCACAATATACAGCACTTGCTGTATTCTGGGGAGGCTTGCAGTGGCTTCCATAGCAGTCAGAAATTGAATCACTCTGTCAGGCCTGTATTGTGCATTTCTTGGGGAGCAGGGTAATAAGGCAGGGAGCCTCGGAGTTTCCAGGGCAGCATTGGCTGCCTGAAGTGCTCAAATATTCCTTCTTCTCCTGCATCTCTTTGCCTTTACTTTTGTACAGATGTTGCAGCAAAGGAAGCAAAAAGCACAAGCAAAAAGCACAGCACAGCATGTAACCAAACAGAATATGATATGTCATGGATTGATATTGGCCAAATGCCAAGCATCCACGAAAGTCATTTGCTCACTCTCTTCTGGTATAGTTGGGCAGAGAAGAGGAAAAAAATTATGTAGGGCTCATGAATTGAGATAAGGACTGGGATAGAAACACTCTAAGGGCAAAACAGGTTCAAAGTAAAAGGTATAAGGTAAATTTATTATTAACAGAGTCAGAGGAGAATAATGAGAAGTTAAATAAGCCTTTAAAACACCTTTTTTTCACCGAGCCCCTCCCTCCTTTCCACTGACAGCACAGGGAGACAGGGCCTGAGGTTTTGGTCAGTTTATCACTGGAGAACTTCTATTCACTCAGGGAGAGAAGTATTTCCACTGCTGTGCCGTGGCATCCCTCCCATGGGCAAACAGTCTTCCCAAAACTGTTGTGTCATGGGTCACTTGTCCATGGGTGCAGTCTTCTACGGATAGGCTGCTCTAGATTGGAAGCAAACAGAGAGTTCCTCTCTATCTCTGGAAGCAGGGGCTCTCTCTCTCTATCCAGGTCTCCTACTGGATCACAGCTTTCTCTGGCATCCTCCTGTTCCACTGAGAATATTTTCCAAATGGGCTGCGAGTGGATCTCTGCATCCCCCTTGGACTTCATGCATTACATGAAGGGGGACAGTTTGTGTCTTCAAAGTCCTCATCATGGCCTGCAGGGGAATCTCAGCTCCAATGCTTGAAGCATCTTCCCCCACTTTTTTTTTTTTTCCACTGACCTTGGTGCAGCCATGTTGTTTTCCCTCACATGTCCTCACTACCTGGTCTTCTCTGACCAGAAGAAAAAGTGCTGCTCGTAGGTATTGTTGCCAACAAGTTCCACTGATTCAAAGGTTCCTGCAGGATCCCGCAGTGCCGAGAGGTTGATTTCGTCTAGGTTCCATGTGGGGGAATCGCTTGCCAGGTGTCCACTGCTGGCCACGCTGGCACTGTTTAAGGCCTCTCCTCATGCAGGAGGCTCGGAAGGAGAAGCCACTGCTGCTGTCCCTGCCCTTCTGCCCATGGTGTGACTGGCCAGGGGTGGCCAGGCAGGCAGGGCTCGCTGCAGGCCGCGCCGGGATGGCGGCAACCACGGCGGCACGGCAGCACAGGCCGGGATGGGAGCGGCTGCAGCGCCTTGCCACCCTTGGAAAAAACTGCCTGTGTGCTCTTTTGATTTTCTTCTTAAATATGTCATCACAGAGGCGTTACCAACCTCTCTAGTTGGGCCAGAAGCATGTCCATCTTCAGAGCCATTTGAGATTGGCTCTGTAGGACATGGTGGAAGCTTCTAGCAGCTTCTCACAGAAGTTACCCCCTGTGGCCCCCACTCACCCTCCACTACCCAAATCAACACATGGTAATTTGTACTTGCAAAGTAATTTGAGTAAGTCCTTAAATTCAGTCTCAGGTGCCTAATTCTGCTTTATGTTTATATAATCTCTGCCAGTCAGACAAAGCTAGTCTCCAGCCCTGTCATACTCAACTGGTGACTCCCTATGCTTGGTTTGCACACAAATCACTTTTCATGGATCAGGCTCCATCCCTCGAAGTTAATTGAAACTTGACCACAGCAAGCTTTGTCACCTGGCAAGAGCAATAGTCACCAGCATATTAAAGCCTGTATTTCACTGTTAGAGTCATAAGTATATAGGCGAGGGAATTCTTTAGTTAGCAGTTATTCCTCTTCAAATAGCTGCAGGATACGAAAGCCATTTAGCCACCTAAAAAGTGAATTAACTTGCAAGAATTATTTGTAGATATTTCAAGCATGTCCTGAGCCTGTAAACCCCTTGGTTTTAGCATAGAACTGGAGGCTTTCAACTTGGCTGTCAACTTGGCCATCAGCTTGCTCTGTTTATCTCTGTTGTATGTAAACATTGCATAAAACCCTGGAGTATTCTTGGAAGAATCATTTAGAAAGGGTAACTAGAGCAGTGTTTTATGCATTTGTTTTAATGTTGATCATTATAAGTTTTTTGATACAAAATACATGATCATCATTTCAATTTAATAAAAGAGTATAGACAGGGCATGAAGTGTATTGAGTTTATAAACTTCTTATAAAATGTGGGTTTTAAATTGGTGGCGATTTTAGCTTTGGTTCAACTCAAAATCTAATTGACGTTTGGACCATAAAATTATGGTTGCAAATAACCACAGTGATGTCACAATTTGTCACTTAAGTGGTAGAAAAAATCGAAAAGGCTTAGGTCATGAGTCTCACCAAAACAAATTTCTGTGTCTAGTAGAATAAACCATTCCACTCACCACCAGTCAGCTTTCTCCAGAGTGACAAGAGAGTTTAAATTCACTTCCTTAAAGGTCAATTACACTTTTATTACTCTTAATAGATGCAATTCATCTTTAATCCAGGAATCTTGTATTAAGAGGAATTACTCAGAATATGTTTCAAACACATACCAGTAGCACATTTTTCAAACACAGTGCAGTGAATTCCCATTTTGTTGATAACGTCTTCCTTGGCAGATTACTTCCCTTCATGAATACAGTTGGTTTGCACATTTGATTAATATTTTAATATGGTATTGTATCACCTGAAATATATGACTGAAGTGTATTACTAAATTTCAAAATACATAATAAATTGAAACTGTCAGCTGGTTAAACAGATCAAACCCAGCCTTGCAGTAGTCCTTCCATTCAAGTGCAGGTGACTCAAGGTTAGCTGGTCAGGAGGTGTGGGTGACACCACCATCTATATCATCTGCTGACCACTGGTGGGCGGGCTGCTCTCCAAATATTCTTGTTTTCATTTTAGAGGTGAACTGTAAGGCCATGTGCTTGCTCAGAGGTAGAATCCCAGTTCTGTTTGTGCTGAAGCAATTCATAACCTCTCTCAGACCAGAACACACCTTCTCTACCTTGTCCTTAATTTCTGCAGTGCATCAGCTGAACTGGTTGGGATCCTTTGCCAAAAGAAATGCAAAGCTTTTTTCAAGATAATTTTAAAATTCTAATTCCTGGGAAAATACCCTCGGGATAGAAGGCATATGTAGATGTGTGAGAGGCATGTGTGTTTTTCCCTTTCCAGCACAGCTAGCAACACAGCAGTCAAGGTATTCCCCTGGTACATTGGGTCTGAATTAAACTGGGGGCTTACACTGAGACCTCTACCAAGAATTTTCACTGCTTGCTGGTTAAAGGCTTTCATCTTCTTCATTTTTTCTTTTAAAGGGTGAAGACAGAGAAAAATGTATCCAGGTGTTGGCAGCTGCCAAAGGTTTTGTTTTAAACTGATGCATTTTCCTGTGCCCAGGGAATTGATTGCTCTAGGCAAGACTCCTCAGTAACATCAGTGAGCATGCAAAGAGTGTCCCTGAAGTCAATGAGGCACTGCTGGAGCAGCTCCTGTTCAACAACAGCGGAAAGTATCTCTGTGCTGGCAGCTTGCATGGATGTTTTAAGAGCTGTGCCTTCAGAGAGAGATATGAGAGCCAAACTAGTTGAATTGCCTTTGAAGATACATTCATACTGAAGATACATTTGTCACAGCAAACTCACACCAGCACTTTGGTGTCCAAGGGTAGCTTTTCCGTGTGATTCTCCTCGGGGTTGCTGTTCCCTGAGGTATGTAGGGTTTTTGAGCTTTTCTTGCCTGAAAGGTCCAGTGCTAGAGTCAGAGAAGACAAACAGAGTCTGCCAGTGCGTGTTTCCAAGGTTGTTTATTCTTTCATTATCTCTTAGTTCTTTCTCAGCTCTGCAAGGCGTCACCAGCAGAGCAGGACACGCAGCAGACTGGGTGGATCAGAGGGTCCCGGACCTTTTGTACTGTTTCCCTGGTCCAACCACCATCCACAACATATTTTTTATTTATAGAATTTTACCAGTACTTACTACCTATGTTAACATGTAATTTCTACTCTAAACCAATCCTTGTGATCCAGCTCAGCAGAAAATGGGAGACGAGGACAAGAACAAGGAGGACAGGACCACTCCCCAATTCCTCCACCTTGCCTCTTCAAGCCCATATATTAAAAATCCTGGATTCTACATTCGCACTCTGTGATAAACTAACTACTACTTATTTCAAACTCTCTTGGCTTGTAATTCATACAATGTGGGCATTCTCTCCCATGGCCAGGGATCAAAAGCAGTGTCCTCCTGGGCTCTGTGTGAGGCTGTCTGACCATCCTGTACAGATCTCAGACCCCCCTGTCCCGTCTCCAAACCCTCCTGCCCAGGTCTCAGACCCTTCAGGGCAACCAGAGGGATGCCCTGGACTCTGACATTGGTGTACTTAACAAAGACCCTTGGATAGCTGAAGAGACTATGCCAAGTGCAGAGAGAGCAGGAGGAACAGAGACAGTGGCCATGATGTGCTGCAGAGGTGCCTCACCCTACACACCCACAGCACAGCCTGGTCTGTAAAAACACTAACTTGTCTCTAAAATTACAAATAATTGAAGACTTTATAAACTTTTTTTTCTCTGCCCCCTGCTAATACCACTTTTGCTTCTATAATGCATCCAGATGATCTTAATTTGTAATTTGGGAGAGACTTAATTACTGTAATTGTTAAGAAAAGTTAATTTAAATGCTTACAGAGTCAGTGACCCAACATGCTCAATGAACTGCTAAGGTTGGGCACAGAAGAATGTAATCTTAATGTACTGAATTCCTTTCCTTCAGGCAAATACAGGACCAAATGTTCAAAGCTGCTTCTTAAATTGCACATACAACATCTGAGGAGACTTCTGCCTACGTGTGAGAAACATGATTTGCATGCACAAATACATAATTTAATTTAAACATTTCTATATATTATATTCACACTAAGGGAGCAAGCAAAAAAAATGCACCCAGGTAAACACTGAAGGCAGTTTTCTATGCTCTTTCACATGAATAAAAATACTAAATACTGTACCATAATATTTCTGAGCAAGTCCTTTAGAGTACCCTGTGAAATGCAAACTTTTGCTTCTGCATCTACCTCTGTAGCTTGTGATCTCCCATTTCGATGGACCCATGCTTTCCTTCTAGCAGTGTGGTTAGGCTTAGCTATTGACTGGCATATATTGAGATTCTTGATTCCTAGGAATATTTGGAACATTGCTCCTTCTTTAAATACAGCTACAAATCACTCTCATTCTAATTTTCTTACAATCTTCTTTAGTTTTGCGTTTTTTTGGCCTTCCTGCACTTTTTTCACCCTCTTTCTGTAGACAAAAGTAAGCATTTCCATCCCCTCCAGGGCAACACACTTCAAATCCTGTTCTCCAGATGGGTAATAAGAATAGGAGTGTTCCAGCACTGGAAGACCATGCTCAGCAATTTCAACAACTTTGCCAGTGCTTGGGAAGACTAGGAAAAAATTATTTGAATTCACAGTGGGCAAGGGGTAGGCATGCCAAGCAGATGAGGAGAAAAACCTTGTGAGAAAACCTTGGAGTCTGAGGAGGACGAGAAAAATTTGGACTGGGAGCTGGATGGCAAGCCTGGGAATGGAAGATGTGAAGCAAGATGAAAACTGAACAAGATTGTACTGGAGGGGACACGAGGGCAAGACATTGGGTGTGGGTACTCACTGTGGTGAGAGGTGGTGGGGGACTAGGGAAGTGCATGGGTTTGGGAAGTGGTGCAGAGGGCTGTGCTGAAGAGTGCAATGAAGTAAGTCATTGAGATAATGACTGCAGACAATGCCAAAAGAGGGAGAACTGAGATGGCACTGGGAACTGTAATGCTGGCCCAGCACCAGTAAAGTTCACAGCAGAATGGGTTTGGCTGTGTAGGTTTTATCTACATACTACCAGAAGCAAAAATGGTGTAACAAGACATAAAAAAGCCCCAGAAGTCCTAGTTTATATTGTGAACAGTTTGAACTGTCCTTAACATCTCTATTTTATCAGAGTTATACTGTAGTACAACAAGCTGAAATGTAAACAGTCTGGATACAAGTAGCAATGATTAATTAGTAATTTTCTCAGAAGTGCCTCATCCAAACTGCATGAGCTGTATTCCCATTAAATGCATAAAGAAATCTACTCTACCTTAAAAAAGCTGAAATTTCCACAAAGCTCCACAAATTTCTCCCCAAAGCTCTAAATATCCTCCCCTGCCACACACCACAAATACAGCAGACACAGCTACTCCAATGAAATTATGAACCATCAGAGGATTGTCCAAGAAAGTGAATTTGGAGTAAGACTGATGTGGGCTATCTATTGGGGCTGCCAAGGGCCTGGGTCAGGCAGTGTAGCTGTGAAGGTGCCCTGCCACCTCGGAGCTGTGACAGGCAGTCAAGAGGGGGATGGCAGACTCTACACTCTGGCAGTAAATCAGCTTCTGCGTAGTAAGGTTTTGACATACAAGTGTAGCCACTTGAAGCTGTGAAGAGACTTCTCCTGCCTGACAAGTGGTAGATACTTGATGCTTTAGACATGGCTTAAAGAACTTGATATTATGGCATGAAATTTTCCAACAAAAGGTATTTTTCTCAGTTTTCAGTACGTGCTGTTCATTGACATCAGCTAGACTTTTATCTTCACTGAGGCAGAAAGGACAGTAAGCATCACCCATGTTTCTCGATCTCTGATCACTGATAGGTTGGTCTTTTTAGCCTCTGCAAGTTCCTACCTATTCCTATCATCTCTTAACCCATTTCCACCACATTTTTTCAAGGTGAAATTACCACAATCAGCAAGTCCTAGCTTTTTTTCCCTTACCACACTAAAGGTATAGACTGATAAATACACAGGGACATTAAGTCCCTGATCCACATAGGCTGATGATTAAAAATCTCTTGGGAGCTCTCCCAGTGACCAAAACACCTGGGTCCTTTAGCAGGCACTGGAACAAACTGTGCAGCTCAATAACCCCTTGTGGGGAAAAAAAATTACTTAATCTTAATGAGTCTAGAGTAATTTCAGACCCTGCTATGCCTCCTGCCTTCAGCTGCTATTTTACAGAGGAGCAGACCTCTCACAAGCCTTGTGTTGCTCCTGCCAGTCCCATTCAGAAGCCTCAGATACTGAGGGCATGTCAGATGGCAGTAAGCCACGTATTGTTCAACAAGATAAACCCAAAATCAGTCTCATTCTTTCCTTGCAAACTTGTGGTAAATTTAAAAATAGATACATTTTGTAGACTTGCAATTCCATGATGAGTGCTAGAGTCAGTCTGGGCTATACATAGAATGTTATGTCACTGTGTCCCATCTTTATTTGTAAAGACAAAAACATTAGTCAGTGGGGACAGATTTTGTATCTAAAGAAATGCAGATGTTTTACTGGTGAGTGCTAAAAGTCAAGGTTCTGTGAAATACCTGCTAATTTCCAGTACTTTAAATTGGTATTTCATCATGTGACATTAACTTCATCTGTAAATATGCTGGTCTGTTGGTAGATAGGCTGCCCTTTTTTGCTTGGTGTGATTTATTTATTCACTCTCCAGAGCCTAATTACATCTTCAGTTTTATATAATAAGTTTGAACTCTTTCCCTGCAGACTTAACCTGCAAGATGTGGGGGCATAAAACTTAATCATCTCTGATAATTACATGATGGCACCCCTGAAAATTAAGTTAGAGCAGCTGCAAAACATGTGAAACAATGAGACTTATCTATATGATAGGCCGGATGAAATCCTGTAGAAACTTTACGATATGGTTTATTGATCTTCTCTAGGGTACTATAATGATACATCCTATGTCAGATCCACATCACTGTAATTGAATTTTAGAGAATTTCTATGATGACTCAGAAATTGAATCTGCTCCCTGGTGCCTTTCTTTCAATACAATCTAGATCCTTTTGACATTCCTCCTTTTAATTATGAAGGTGGGGAGACTAGAGAAAGTTTTATCAGTTTTCCTTGGCCCAGAGCCCTTTGCTTATGCTAAAATTTTCCCATTGGAGACCATATAGTGACTGCACTTTGTGCAGGATGGGCTCAGGAAGTTTTCCACTACTTTACATATGCCAGGCAAGAGACTGGTACCAACACACCCTTAATTTCAACACTCAAGCCCTAGCACTGCTCTATATTGTCCAGTTGCCTGTCCCCAGCTGGACTCTACTGTGCCTTATGCAGCTCATTCCTGTGAGGAGACATGGACAGTCATCCTCCCTGTGCAATGCCAGGGAGGGCTGACTTCCACAGGGCAACCCTCTCCTGGCATGGCATAGCCCAGGTGCATCTCTGTGAATTAACTTTAGACATATCTATTGAACTTGGAACATATCAGAGGTTTTGGGACAGCCTGTAATACACCTTCATTTTTGGCACCTCTCTACTGACTTAGAGGAAGGTCACAGGGATGTTTGAACTTGGTGGGTTCTGCAAGTGGTTGTTGCAGCTCCCTCTCTCTTCATCTTCATCAGTATTTGTTCATGTATTTTGTTAATAAGTATAGACTAGACTAGACACAAAAAGATGGAGAGGGAGTACCAATATGGTTTTTAGGAACCCAAGTTGACTGGAGTTCCCTCCAAAAGGTGCAGCCAAACCAATTTCTTTCTCCAAGCTAATAATGGCTTTCAGTAATAGTGACTGAGAGCACATGCAACAACAAGTACATGGCATTTCTCCTACTGGGACATAAAGTTAGATAGCTTTCTCTGGACAGTGACTGGAGATCCCATCTTCTCTCTTGTTCTCAGCTATGCTGGGTTTCTTCTTGCCTCTCTGCATTCAAGAAAAACAGTCTGAGTGTGTTAAAAAAACTTTTTATGATAGGAAGAAATTGCCTCAGTAGGATTCTTTAACTGGAGCAAATGTGTGTTACTCATTACCCATCTCCTATGCAGTGAAATCATTTGAAGGCACAAGCTCTCCTTCCTTCACTCTGTGTGAAATCTTCAAAGGACAGTGCCATTGCCAGGGCTGTGGCTTTTCCCAGCAGCTCACACACTATTTACTTTCAAGATTCTCCACTAAAATCCATTTACTTCTGGTATACAACACAACAGATCTATATAGAATAAAACATAAGGAGAACAGTTGCTTAATATGGTGGGATAGTGGACTTTTACTTGCACCGTTGTGCCCTGGTGTTGTTGCTCTACAGAGTCTACTTTGTACCTGTCCGTGTCAAATCAATATCAAGTGGCCTCATGAATTCCCATACATGCTCAGGAGCTGTCTGGCTGCAAGTTAGTCTGCTCCCTTATCTCTCCTCTCTCATGAAGAGTGGCAGAACTGTATAATAAAACTTTTAAAGCTGGATCTGGTTGGCAACAATTCTTAAGTGAAACTAGAGAGTCCTCCTCTTGCTGCCTTTCTGATTTCTCCTTTCTTCTGGAACTGTTAAGACAAATAATGATACTAAAATCTGTCAGTTTCTATAAATTTTCTACTTTATACAGAACCACAATAACATAATAACAATGTTGGGGGAAAAACCCCACAATTTCTCTATTTAAAACAATAGCATTTTTGCACTCTTTTGGACACCTCTGATCTTCTGCAGGCTACTTTTCCTCAGACCTCCTCTTCCTTTGTTGTTGTTAAAATGCAAAACACAGAAGCCTTTGTCACCTCTGTGCTTGACAGAAAAAGATCCTATTTCTGAGAAGAAGAGCTATTTTTGTAGCTGAGCAAAGCATGGTTATGTCTAGACTAGAGTGGGAAATGGCAGCTGACAAAGAAAACCAGAAAGGGCATGGCAAGTTTATCTGCAAAAGCAGGAAATACAGGCCAAAAATGCATATGGTGTGTCATTATAAGCAATTTTTAAAGAAGCTGTGTTTTCACTTCATTCTCATCCTAAACAGTTTGTGATATCTGTAAGTATGCTACAGATCTTTTTATTGTAACTATAATCATATACACTATGCCAATCTGTATGACTTCAGTAAATGTTCAGTACATTTGATGAAATCAGGCACTTGGAGTACCTGCTGGTTTTCCACCATGAAAAGCATATTTCTACATGTTCCAGAAATGAAGCAAATACCTCATTCCATAAATACTTCAGTGAGTCTTACATTGTATATATTACACTGGAGTTCGCCCACAGGAGAACTGCCTTTGCCTCTGGTACTAAAATGACTGATAAAGGACTTCAAATAAATAAATAAATAAATTATGAAGGTTGCCTAATCAATCTTCAAACTACAAATCAAATTAAATAACTATTTCTAAACCAGTTTGTTCTACTGTTCCATTACAAGTAAGCTATCCCTGTAATCTATATCCATTTTCTTGGCCTTTTATCAAAGACAAATCAAGAGAAGTTAATGTGTTAGATAATGGGCTTCAGTAGTCTGGCTTTTGACTTTGGTTGGTTTGGTTTTAATTGGTCTGTTGATACCTTCCAGAGGCTAAGGATTCTGGCAGTATAAAGTATGCATTTTGTGTACTTTAGGTTTGCATCTTGTTAAGATGTAGACCTGGAAAATTAGTGGGCTTGGAAATGAAGAATCAGAGAATAATATGTTCATGTGGCCTAAGGCTTGTATTAATACAAAGAAATAGTTGCAGTGTTGGGTGTGTGACTATTAATTGTGTTAACCAGTGACAAATTCTGTGGTACCCACACTAGATGACTCCTTGTAGGTCTCTGCCCTCACACGTCATCAACAGCACTTGCAGGAAGGGCAGAAATGTGGAGCAGGATAAAGAGCAGGCTTTTGGTTGGACCAGCTGTCCAAAACTCTGACCTAGGTGGTTCTGGGGTAGGAACTGCTCCAGGGGAAAACAGTGTGGATACTCACTGTGGATGCTGTGCCATTTCTCTGAGCCTCATCCCATGAGAAATTGCCCTGTGTGCCCATGCAAACAAGCATGACATGAGCTATGCATCCCCTGCTGTTGTCAAGACACTTCCACACTCAGGAGGGAATAGGGGAAGGTGAAGTGTGGCTGGGGCTCAACTTTAACTTCTTCCCTCACTCTTTGAGGCATTTCCAGTGACCTTTTAGCTGTTACTTTTAACAAGAACACACCATAATACTGTGGTACAGTATTGTGTTTTTCCGGTTTCAAGGATTATTATTTTGTGAAAATTGGTTCCATAGGTATGGACATGAGCTGAAACTGCTCTGCCAAATCCAATGCCCTGGGTGATGGGAAAGCTTATTAGTACTCTAGCTTTCCTACTCATGATTTAGGCCATTGCTCATTAACCAAATGAAATAAAGAAAAGAGCTGTTCTGGGAGAAGGCAACAGTATTGTGTTATACCCTTCAGTAATAAACTGCCAACCAGCTTGGTAGCCAGCTAAACATTTCTGTGTTTCTAAACATATTCTGAGGAGGGAATATGTGCTTTTTCAAAGTCCAGTTCACACATGGACTGCCTGGAATGTACTCTATTTCTGGGCCATGCTGGAGAGCAGGATTTTGGCTCGTGCCACAGTTTTTAATGATCCCTTCTCAGTATCTCTTTTGAGAGGAAAATGGATTTACTGTCATTTGTTGCATTTCAGTGCAAGACATGGCTGTGAAAAAAAACCAAGCCATATTCTTTAATAGTATTTAGGTTGGTTTTGTGATGCTTGACTAAAACACTACCTAACAACCTATTTTAATAAATCATTAATAGCTTGATTTCAGCAGAGTCCATTCAGGATGAAAAAAATTTCTAGGATCAGGCCCTGAAAGTACATTTTCTCCAGGTTAACATTTTAGGTTGATTTTGCTTAAATAAATATCTGTATTACCTAGATTACTGCATTTCAGGTCTAGCCTATGGAAACCACTCGTAATAATGATTTTGCCTTTCCTAATGATTTTCTCCCAAGCACAGTTATTTAAAGGCAGATGAAGTATATTACAAGTCTCATTACATTTCCGGTAAAGCCAGCATTATATATCAGATATGGAGAGATAAACTACAACATAATTTGCTACGGGCAGCCTCAGTAAGAATTTGCTGGATCTGTCCTTCTCTCCAGAGAGCCCTGCCTGCACAGCAGCAGCCATACACGACTGTCACTCAGAAGCCCGTTCCTTCTGTGATTAGGCTTTTTTTATCTTGCAATTCCTACTTTTACAATACTACCTGGAAAGGCATTTATTATGGATAACAAGATTTAATTAGGTTCCTTCAATCTTCATTGTCTCCCACAATTCTAGTAGATCCAAGTCTTCTGAAACCATTAGCTTTTTTCAGGAAGAGGTCAATGTGTTTATTAATTTGCCACGTATGAGCCTGTGAATGATGAAATAAGAAATTAGATGTACAAATTCTACATTTTTCAGATTATGTTGTGATGGTTCTTTTCCCAATGGACTCTAATATTTTTAGAATATCAAATACGTACGAAAAGGAGAGTGGCAGGCTTTTAAACAGAAAAGTAGAGAAACTTCCAGATTCTCATAAAAGGCATACTTTTCATCAAGTTGTTTTTTTTTTTAACTATATCAATAACTTTCAATAATAAAGCTTTTTTATTACCTCATCCAACCATGGAAAGATTTCTTGTTAAATTAAATAATCTCCTTTGAAGGATGTTAATTTAGTCTCCTTTACTAAATTAAATACCCAGCTATGGGAAAAAGGTAGACCATAATTTGAATTGTAAAAAATGTATTAATGCCACTAATTCCAGTTCAGGAGATACTAAAGTCAGAATGGATTACTGAAAGAAATAACTGTAGAGGAAAGAAGACTTATTATAATTTAAATTATGAAAAATTCTTAATGTCACTAATTCTCTCGCAATCGCTTTTTGTGTAACAAGCCATTTATCATTAGGATCATTTCAGCTGTGGTAATAAATGGATGCTGACTAAATGAGTGGATAAAGAAAGGTTTCTAGTACTGGGTGTAAGAACAGCACTAAAACCTGTACCTCTATCTATGTTCCTTTTGAGTTCTGGGGCAAAAAAATGGTGTTCTTTTTCTTTCTTAGATGTTAGTTCCTTGAATATGTGAAAGTCTGAAGTCTCCTGGCAAACACAGGTCTCTCATGCAAACTCAGGGACTCTTGTTGCCACCAGTGTACTCTGTGTCTGCTCATGTAGATGCTGTTTAATCCCACTGGAGGATACATTTGCATATATAAGGAATAATCTAAGTACTGTCTCCTACTTAGGAGAAGAAACATTAAAATATTTTCTATTGTTTGGTATATCAAATGCATCAGGAATTTCTTTTCTTTCTGTCTAAAAACCATCTGTAGAGAGGGCTTTGCTATTTACAGGTTCCAGCCCATGAAAGCTGGGTGTGAGAGACCTCAGCCTAAATCACATCTCTGAAAGATGCAGGGCCAATTTATCTTCTCTCAAAATACAATGGAGGAGACCTGCACAAGTTCATTTCCCTGAAGTCTGGCATCTGATGGAGTCCTCTGAGTGTAAAAGGAGAGGGGTTTGTCAAGGCTCAGCTGTTATGAGCATTGAGAGCTTTTTTTAACTACTCTGAGCTCTCAGGTTTGTTCTTCATCAAAGAGCTCCACGTCTCTCCTAGCCACTTCTCACAGCAAGAACTTCAAAAAGAAAGGGAGAATTACTGGAGACAGGTCTGTGATACACTGATAGCTGAAGAGGAGCTGATGCTTTTCTGCTGCTTCTCTGCAGCATCACTTCACCTAATATTATTTCCTTCAGGGTGTCTGCTGATCACCTGTAAGGCATGAGGAGGAACTCCTCTCTATAATCTAAATGCCTAATTTGTCACCAGCTGTTTCCTGCACGCACTTTTGTTTGAGCAGCTGGGAGAGGGGCACAGACAGGTGCTCTTGATGGTGTAACATCCTCAGGTAAGACATTAGTTTAGCTACATCCACATCAGCATTTTAACCCAGATCTGGAATGTAGTTTTGAAGTTGTGGTCTTGGTAGTCTGCACTCACGGCAGCGTGGGTTGTGTCACAACAATGCCATTGGGTGTGTGAATGGGATTTCCTGAAAGAGATTAAACCAGGAGTGTCCCAGCTGCACACCCAACATGCCCCAATGTGGTCCTGGGGGTCAGACTAGCTATTATCACCCCTAAATTATGTCATGTAAATGGCAGGTTTCCAATATTAGTGGTTTTGCTCTAGAAATCTGTATCTATTGAGTTTCTTACTTGTTGAGGTAGACATAGTCTGTCCAGTTCACATAGTGAAAGCTAAGGCAGTTCGTGATCTGCAGTCAGAAAGGTGTCATCCTGCTGGATGGTTTGGCAGGGAGGAGCAGAGTGTGACCCTCATTCACAATACAGTGATCTACCTTGAAGCATCCATGGGATATCCTGTGACTGTGGAAATTGGAAATTACAGAATCACAGAATTGGAGTTGAAAAGAACCCATGAGGATCAGAGAGCACAACACCTGGCTCTGCACAGCACCATTCCCAAGAATCATACCCTGTGCCTGAGACCATTGTCCCAATGCTCCTTGAACTCTGTCAGGCTGGTGTTGTGACCTCTTCTCTTGGATGAAAAACCCTTTTCAAATATCCAGCCCAAACCTCCCCTGACACAACTTCTGGCCATTCCCTCTGGTCCTGTCACTGGTCACCACAGAGAAGAGATCAGTGTCTGCTTCTCCTTTTCCCCTCAAGAGGAAGTTTTAGACTGCAATGAGGTCTCTCCTCAGCCTCTTCTTATGCACACTGAACAGACCAAGTGATCTCAGTTGCTCCTCACATGCCTTCCTGTCAAGGCTCTTCACCATCTTTGTTGCCCTCCTTTGGACTCTAATAGTTTTAGTATCTTTTCTATATTGTGGTGACCAAAATGTTCTCAATTTCTCCTAATTTTTACTCTGCTGCATTAAGAGTCTCACAGTCAGTCTTTCCATGGCAGGAGAAACAGCACTTTGATTGAAGCCTCCGTTCAAGTCAATGGCAACTGGATTCAGCGACCCTGCAGATCCCATCAAGCCCTGTTCTTCTCCACCTACACCCAAACAAATGTAAGATTTGTTACATAAGAAGATGAAAACAATCTTGGAACATAGATCAAGAACTAATGTCAATGCAGGGTGCTGGATTCCCAATTAATTCAGTATATTTTTTCACTAATTACTTTGTATGGTGGTTTTCAGCTATCTTAGAAAGCAGCCACTGCTGACATGAACTCTGCTTTGCTGGCATTGTAAGGCAGCTGATCTTGAGACACAATCAGGGTCCATCCCCCAAGTGCTTGAGGCATTAACAAGTTGGTAGCTCTGCAATTTCCATGCATTTTCTCTGAGAGTCTTAAAAAAAAGTCATTCTGACTCTATGCTGCTGAGTTGCTACTCCAGGGAAAAGAACTGTCATCAGCCTCATGACCTTCACCAGCACCATACGATATATCAGAAAGAGATTATTTTACCCAGAAAAGATACTTCTGGAATTTAGCTCCCCTGCCAAAATGCTGCCTAAAGAGAGTAGCATTTGCTAGTGTTATGAAATGGCTTTCCCCCCAGAATTTTTGAAAGTGGAAAACAGAGCCCTGTCTCTATCAACTGAAATGACATAATTTCTCTCTCCCTTAAAAAAAATCCTTATTTCTCCATCAAAGCACAGTTTTATTTTTATGCAACATGACAAAACACATTGATGAATCTTAAGTGATGATATAATGTTGCTAGAAACTTTCTAAGACTTGTAGTTACCTGACTTTGTAGGACAGAAATTACATTAGATGTCCCTCAATCACTTTCAGCTATGAATGTGCCAGTCAGCTATGGGATGTCCCTGTGAGCCCCTGGTGGTTCCCTGCCATACCCTGAGAATACCTGGAGGTGCCCAGCTGGCTCAGAAGCTGCCCATGCCACCTAGCTTTTCCCCAAGTACACCCCTGCCCCAGAACCTACTGGCTCTGGCTCTGACACCACTTGAATTGGGGTATATCCAGCCTGATCAGCTCAATCTCCCTTTGAAAACCAGTCTTGCAAGCTGGGGAATTGAAAATGGGCCATTTCCAACAACTTTCTGGTGACAGCAGCCCTAGGATAATTTTACATCTTTCAGTTCCTCCCACAGCTTTTGCAGCATGCACATGTGGGTCTGCCCCTCAGGTGTGGATCTGTGGTGATTTCTTTCCAAAAATCTTGCTTTTCATCCAATAGTTGCATATTGTGTGTCCTGCAGTGAGGCACTCTCCAGTCTGACTACAAAGCAGCTCCTCCCACTTAGAGCAGACCATCCTGTCCATTTACTGGTGTGGTAAACAGGTCTCTTCACGGCAGTGCAATGGCAGAACATTGTTTCCTTCTCTCTGTTTGCCTCTATTTCTCCTAGTGAAAACCCACTCTAGCCTCTCAGTATTTCTCTAGGAAATATTCTTTGCAAAACCCTCCATCTATTTTCCTTTTATTCTCCACAGCCCTGTGGATATTTATGAACTTTCCAAATTCTACCATTTCATTATTTAGCTGGGTATTAACACAATAAACAAGACCAGACTAGGCCTTGGGAGGTGATTTACTCCATCACTCTGCCTGAGGCAGGATGATCTGAACTCATGTTGTTCCTGGCATATATTTGTCTAACCTGTTCCTGAAGGAAATCTTTATCCTCCCCAGGACTTTCTTTCTCACCATATGGGAGATTGCCAGCAGTCATATCACCCTGCCTGTATTTAGCCCTGTGGTGTGCTGACAAATGTACCTAATTTCCCTGGCAGCCCTGAAACCCAGGTTTACATCACACACCTAAGACATCACAGCTTTGTCGCCTGCTGGTTTGTGCACTGGTGGTTGCATCCTGTATTTCCCTGGGCTATGGTACCTCTGGGATCCTAGCTCCCCATTTGGCACACCCTTTGCACTGAGATTTGCCAATACAAAATTGATTTTAATAAAATGCTATCTCCAGCCATGTCCCTGCCTCTTTTCTTTGGGCTGTGGAAAGAGGTCCCAGCTGCGCTGAGTTCTGCTCTTCTCCTCCCTGGCAGATGCTCCTCTCTTTTTGTCTACCATTTAAAAAATGCAGCAAATTTAGCTTTGAGGAGTCAAACAGTAAAGCTGCTTCAATCTCTCCATGTGATGGTGGTTCCTTCTTACGCAAGGTTTCAAAATAACCCTCACTTCTCTTTTTGTACAGGGTGGTTTACCCCAAAACCTTACTGATGGCTCTTTCAGTAAGCAGCAGACAGCTCTTACAAGCCTTCAAAAGTCTCATAGTTGGTTTTTAAGACAGAATGCACTTGATTCTGATTAAGGAAAAAATACTAGGCTTCTGCCTGTACAGATGTTCAGGGGGATACACGAACGTGCTGAATGATGGACCACCTCCTCCACAGCAGGGCATTTATTCAAGTTTTTGTTGTTGTACATGTTAGAAAATATCCTTCTTCCTCACTGTTGTGGGAACTGCTTACGTGGGTGTCCATAGCATTTTTGGCAGGGATATGCTTCCAAAGGAGCATCAGACCATGATCCTTAAGCTGTTGATTTAGCCAAAGTAGATTGAACTGCTTCAGGCCTTAGGTCTCTTTGATTTTTCTTGGCATTCAATTCCTCCTAATACGTTTTCTCTATTACAGATTGCCACAAGACAGTTAAAAAAACCCCGCAACAACACAAATCTGTTTCTGTGAAAGTAGACATCAATGCTTCCTTCAAATTTGAAGCTGCTAGGCATCTGAAATTAAAATAGGGACACAAGGGCACAAATTGAACCCCACTTGCCATAGAAAGCCCTCCCTGGAGGCAACTAGACCTTGTTCTGCCTTTGCCAGGAAAAAATTCAACTGTTTAGACCTCTTTTTCAAAGACAGGAAGCTGATTTGTCAGTCTACTTCAGACACTTACGATATATTGGTGGCAGAGTCAGTCCATGATGTTATTCAACACCTCTCCACAGAATTCATATTCGGGTGCCTGCTATGGGAGAAATGCCTCGCTGGTGTGCCCAGTGGCATTTCAGAGATGTATACTGATTTCTGTGTGAGCATAAACAAGGCTGGAACAGCTGCATGCTTGAAATGTCTCCTTTTCATCTGTACTTCTAAAGGTTTGTGCCAGTAGCTCCTGAGATCTGTTTTAACTATTGCCTCCTGCCTCCAGATTCTGCAGTGCTGAAGGATGCAGTCCATAGAATCACAGAATTGTTTGGTTTGGAAGGGTTATCTAGTCTTAAAGACTATCTATAGTCTTAAAGACTATGTAGTTCCACCTCCACTGCCATGGGCAGGGATACCTTCCACTAGACCAGGCTGCTCAAAGCCCCATCCAAGCCTCTTTGCGTTTTCTCTCACAGGCCTGGAGATCATCAGCATCTCAATATACACAAACAGGAAGTGATTAAATCAGTTTTGGCCCCATTGTCATGGAAGTCACATTCCATTGCCTTTCCAACTTTCTGTTGTGTGACAACAGAAAATACACCTAAAAATACACCTTCTTAATATCCACCTGACTTTAGGCCAAAATGTATAGTTTTTTGTTAATATTTATTAGTTGTTGTTACTTACATGGCCATTGTAAACTAGTGTTTGGTTATAAAAACCTCTATTTTATCCTGCACTAGCCCAGAATAGGTGAGTTCCAAGACAAATTTTTCTGAGAAAAGAGTTTATGATATGTTTTGTCTGGGGAAAAGAAGATCTCTTCTCAAATTTATTTGCACCAGCATTTCTTCTGTGTGCAGATTTTTACAATACACAGTAGCCCTGACATCATGCAAACATGGTTTGGAAGGGCAACACTGTAGAGTCTGTAGTTTTATTGATTATGTTCAGTTTTAAATTATGGGCTGAAAAATCTAAAGTGCAATACCCTGGACTATATAATTTATGCTCTTCAAATGAGTTATAAATACTATTCTGCTGGGCCACATTAATGATTTTTGCACAAGGGTGAATTATTACAGAAGGGCTAAGACACTATGAGCTGGCCTTCAAGTTATAGGCTATTATAATTTGGTTTCTCAGCTGGGACATAAAGAGATGAAAATTAGCACAGGAGAAAGAAATACTTAATTTTTGTATTTCTTTGTTTGTAAATAGGGAACTGGGTATATACTAAACATTTCTGCAAATGAAAGAAAATGTACTTTGATTATATTCAAGACCTTTTGTGTTTTCTTTCCATAGGTGGTCTAGCAAACAAATACTCTGATTGTAATGCTCATGAGGAAGGTAAATCCCAGAGAAGCATGTGAAGAGTGCAATTTGGGTACTTGGATTTGTGGGTACTTACACAGGAAACCCCATATGGATGATTGCTCTTCTCTGTCCAGAATACACGAATGTCTCCACATACACATTGCCAATAGGAAGTGCCCTGAATGCTGGGCACTGAATAATTGATTAATTACTGTTTTACAGGCAATGCACTTTCTACATAATTTCTCCAGCTAGTATTTCTGATGAAAAGGAAATAGCATTTTAAAGATTTTGCTATTAGTGCGTTTAAGAGCATACTGCTCTGACAAAACCCCAAAACTCGGATTTTTTAATGGTGAAAAATTGCAATATTTCAACTTGGGAAGTCACTTGAAGCTTAACAATGATATCTAAATTTGTATCAAAACTAATTTAAAGTCATAAAAATAAGCACAGATCACATGAACAGAAATGGAAAATTTTATTACCTGTTTTGTTGAAGCCTATAAATCTCAGAATCTGAAATTGTGTTTCCTGTAGAAGCAAAAGCTAAAGATACAAAATCTGAAATACTTCCTAATACATTTTCTCTATACAGAGGCATAAGTGAACCCCTCCTATTTACTGAGGCCAGAGGTGATTTGGAGCTGCCACAAAAAAGCACCTCCTCCTCTGGCTGCTATTTGTGAGGTAAGAGGTGGAGGCTGCACCAAAACTGAACTTCAGGATCATATTTGGCTCCTTGCCTTCTGCAAAACGTGTAGGCAGCATCTCACAACAGCTGAGGGTGACTTCCTGCTCATGGCTTATTGTACTAGGGGATTGGTATTGACTTGCAGGGAATTGCATCACAGTGGTCTCTGCTAGGGGAGAAAACCAACTTTTTCCATATTATTGAGATGGCTCAAGTCAGTTGAATTTACTATTTCCTCAGGAGAGACTGTGCCCTTTCACCACGAGATTAATTTTCTCTTCTATTTTGATGGAGTTTGTTGACTTTTATGACTGCACTTACAAAAGCAGGCAGTGACCACAACTTGCAGTTGAGCAAAAACTACTAAGTGTTCAGCTTTTCTAAAGAAAAATACAAAGCAGCTAATTAGAGAGCAGTATGAGGACAGAGTATGCCACCAAATGCCACCAAATTTTGCATGCAACAGGATGTGTCAAACTGGGTTATCATATCAGGTTATCTAATTTATTATTTCTGAGTAGAATCTTTGCTGCTTTGCTTTAGAGAGACGATCAGAGTGTTCTATTTTGTATGCATCCAGAGAAGCTGATAGTTAGTGAAATATAAATAAATACTTTTCTACCTAGATTGAATTTGGAAAAAGTGTTTCTTCAGAAAACTTGGCAAACTATAAAGGGGATTCTTTTTTTTCCTTTCCTTGTTTCCTCTCCTCCTAGTTCCACCTGGTGTTCCTGTGTGGTATTGTTTTCCTTAGCTATCCTCAATGTTAAATAATTCATAAGTTATATCTATGGTGCTGGATACTTACAGGCCTCCCATCAGACCAGTCTTCCCTGAATATTTCAGACTGATTTTTTCAGTCCACACAGCTAGAAAATATGAATTAGCCTGTAAAAGTCCCTAATGTTGGAGCATGATGTATAAGATCAGCCTCAAGAAGATTAGGGCACCTGGGAAGGTGAATCCTACTGCGAACTGGAAACATTGCTGCATTTCTTGAGCCATTTCTTGGTATTTCCAAACTGAAAGATACCATTTATGCTATTTTTTTAAAAATCTTGTCTCATGCATTAAATAAGATAACAGCACTTCTTTATATACTGAATTTTTTCTTTTCCAACATTTCAATGTTTGCCTATTGCAAACTCAGTGTTGATGTGCTGGAACTGTTATTACCAGGCACTTAGAGAATGCAAATACTACAGCTTTTCTACAGAGATGAGTCTGACTTTTAAAGATAAATATATATAGGAGAAAGATAAAAGCATAGGAAAAAGCTAAATTCCATGTTTCTTATTCCTCTTTTCTGGCACTGAAGAAGCAGTTATGCTAAATGACAGAGGGGAAGAGCTATAGCTACAGTGAGTGAAATTTTGAAAACTCCTCTGTAGGACATAATGTGCCTTTGGAGATCTGGCTGCTTCCTTCTCTTCCTTGATGTGACATTACAGTCGAGACACCACAAAACGTGTTTTGGTCACATCAAATCAGAAATTGGACTGGGGAGAAGAAAATATTAGGCCATACCTACTGTCCTTCCAAGAAATAAGTGCTGTACAAAGCCTTTAAGCCTTGTATTGAAGGCTGGCTGTAACTCATTCTAGGAATCAAGTCCTCACAAGGTGTCCAAATACTTTCTATGAAAGAAACATCAAAAGATGTCTCCCTATTTAACAGACCACAGTATAATCCTGACGAGTGTGCCCTTATTAGAGCAGAATTTACCTCTTTATTTATTATTCATGAGGCCATTATAGCATCTTCAGAAATATATTCTGCAGCAGGTAATCTAGCATGGGAAAACAAAAATGCATATGTCTAATTATAAGTGACATTGAAAAGATCCTGTAGCAGCATACTTCCCTGGCACTGGCAAAGTACTGCATTATAGATTAAAGCAACACAAACATATTACAGTTTGTATAGTGTTTCACTGTTGCTGGATGTATGTTGCTAAGAAACAAAATTGAAACATCTCTTTTGAACTTGAAGCCTCTTGTGAGTGTGGTGTTGCATATGTCATAAACGTTTTTCCCTTTAGGATGGATTAAATGCCAGACCAGGAAAAATAGGGAAGGTTCATTAGTCTTGCATGCTTTCCAATCTACTGCCAATGAACCCAACAATCACAGTAGTAAAAACTATGTAAGGAGCTTCAGTGTGTTCTTGGATGAAGTGTTGACAGCTGCTTGTTTGAATATTAATAAAGTCTATCGAGCTATTCCATGCCTGTATTGCCTGTAGCTTGAAGCTGTGAAGATTTCTCTGTATATTACATCTTTATGTTTCTAAGTACACACCTGTCTGTGGAGATGATACCCATTTCACTCCTAGAGATAGCATGCCTCACAATAGAGAAAATTACAACCTTGTGCTCCATTAAACATTTATTTTGGCAGCACTGTTTGTTGCTGTTTCTCCTCATCAATGCAAAGAAGTCAATGCTGATTGAAAGACCATGTGTCCTCTCTCACTTATGGTAATTAATCCTTATTCTTCCAAACTTTTACAAATAAAAGTCAAAGTTATTCCTAAACCACATGCAAGAAAAGTTAATTCTCCTTCAAAAGAATAAAATTAAGTCAAAAGTGTCATAAAGAAAGAATTTCACAATGCACAGTATTGTTTCATGTGTTAACTGCAGATGGTTTGTTAAGTCAATCATGCATTGATTAGGTGATGGTGAAGCAGCAGTTTCTGCTGGCTGGATGTGCTGGCTAAAGTTTGAGGAAAACACTGACAACACAGTGGTTCAGTTCAGTTCCTGGGGAGGGGAGACCTGGGTTTTTCATTTGCAGAGCTGAGTACCAGCCACCCTATGACAAGAACAGAACTGCTGTGCCTGCACAGCATAGGGCATGTAGGCGAATGGGCCTCCAGAAAAATACCTGGGCTCCTGGCAAAGGAGTTTTCTTGGCTGGTTGCTGCAAGTGGAGTAATATTGATTAAATATTCATGGAGTAGTGTTTGACTAAAATTGGAAGTATTAACTATCCCCAGCTGAACACAGCCCAGTCCCCATGAGGGCACACAAATTCAAGGAATTCAGGTGTCAAGTGCAAGTTTACTGCAACAAGCAGGACTGGGATGGGTTCACACCAAAGCCAGTCTGTAACTCCTCTCCTCAGCTGGACAGCGGGGAGAAAATACAACAAAAGGCTCATGAGTTGAGCTAAGGACAGAAAGAGATCACTCACAAGTTACCATCATGGGCAAAACAGACCTGACTTGGGAAAACTGATTAAATTTCTTACCAATCATATCAGAGTAAGACAATGAAATATAAAATCAAATCTTAAAAATATCTTCCCCTCACCCCTCCCTTCTTCCTGGCCTTAACTTCATTCCCAGTTTTCTACTTTCCCCCTTCAAGTGATGCAGAGGGACAGGGGATGAGGTCCGTGGTCTGTTCATCACACATTGTTTCTGCCATTCCCTCCTCAGGGAGATGACTCCTCACACTCTTCCCTGCTCCAGTGTGAGTCTCTTCCACAGGGTGCAGTCCTTCAGGAACAGGCTGTTGCGGGGTCTGTGGGTTCACAAATCCTGCCAACAAACCTGCTCCAGTGTGAGCTCCTCTCTCCACATGTCCATGGACCTGCCAGGAGCCTGCTCCAGTGTTGGCTTCCCATGGGGTTACAGGCTCCTACAGGCATCCACCTTCTCTGCCATGGATTCTTCCAGGGATATCTTCTATCTGTAAGTGGATAACTTCTCCACTGTGGACCAATATCTGCTACACACATCCATGGTCTTCACCAGGAGCTCCAGGGGAGTCTCAGCTCTGGCACTTGAAGCACCTCCTCCCACTTCTTGTCCACTGACTGTGGTATCTGCAGGGCTGTTCCCCTCACATATCCTCACTCCCCTCCCCAGCTGCAGTGGCCCAGGGTCTCCCCCTCTCCCTTCTTAAATGTTATCCCAAAAGCTCTACTGCCCTTGCCTTGGCAGCAGTGGGTCCATCTTGGAGCCCACTGGCATTGACTTCACAAGACAGAGGGGAGCCTTCTCACAGGAGCCACCCCTGTAGCTCCCCTGCTACCAAAACCCGGCCATGCAAGCCCTACACAGAGACTTCATCAGATACCCTCAAAGCTGCTGTTGATTTTTCATGTGATTTACTGGGAAGATATCAACTAACTGGAGAAAGTATTTTGATAAATGGGGTAAACAAATTAATGACTAACTGAAGTATCTTTCTCTCAATTTTTTTAAAAAACTGTTTTGCTACAGGAAGAAAATTCAATCATGATTGACAAAGACAAAATAAATAGAATGTGGGGTTTTATTATCTTACAGAGCAGTAACTGGCTCTAGAGAGGGCAAGGAACTATAATTTACTATATTAATGATCAGAAAAAGTTCCTCAAGACTAGGATAATATTCTTCTTCAGACTCTGATGTCATCAAGCCCATTTCCACAAAGATTAAAGCTCCTTGCAGCATTCATGCCAAATCCACTGAAAAGCAGGTAGTCTCATAAATGCTTGAGGCCCTAAAAAAAATTGCAGAAAAAGCTGAAGTTTGCACTTTATAAAAGTCCAAGGTGCATCTTGAAAGCCATACCATAGGAAGGCTCTACAATCACATTGGAAAGCAGTGCCCTCCAGAAGGCCTGGATGTGTTGTAAGAGCTACACAACAGACAATGCCTCTGTCAGTATCTTAAAAAAACCCCTGAACTACCAGGAATGAGATCAAATTTGTCAGAAAACTGCAATGATTTGATAGGCTGTCATACTGAGACCAGCAATGGACATCATGTATTCTCAGAGGACATGCCATTTTAATTCATAAGTTCATTGAAACAAAACCACAGTATAATGCTGTAATTTTCCTAATGCCTAGAGTCTTATCAATTATCTATCATTTAAATGGTCAAAATTCTTTGATTTTTTTTTCTGGGTTATTTTTTGCCTGTAGGGTTTTCATAAAGATACACAGGCAAGGTGCAAGGGAGGGGACAGAAGAGCCAGTCAGGGCTGTTGAGGAAGATAAGGCAGGACAGTTGTCTGCCTGAACATCTGGTGCCGTTCCACTGCACTGTCACATATCTTTCTGACCTGTGGCCTACATGACCAACATATAAGGAGATAGCAGATGTACATGAATGTCATTCTCTTCTCTGATATCAGTGTTGTGGTTAAACACAAGGCGAGCAATTATTTTCTCCTCAGTATTAAATTACTGTCAAGAGTAATTAAAGTAACACATCCTCCTCAACAAGTCTTTTAAGCTGGCATTGAAAATAATCTTGAGCCCAAATGAATGGATTTTCTATGACTGTCTTATATGGGGGAACCTCAGACACCCTCTCCAGACCTTGATGTGAGGCCAGGCTGTCACACACATGCTGCCAGGACAGGTATTGTACCAGCCAATGCACTTTGGGGCAGTGGCCCTGCTGTAGCTTCTGCAAGCATTTTCAGCCACCAGTTCTGTACAATCTGGTTTTCTCCAAGTTAACCTCTCCATGTATAAGAGAATATTCTTTATGGAGTTTATTGCTAGGTTTCTACAGTGAAGGGGGATGTATATGTATATGTGGATGGATGGATGGATGGATGGATGGATGGATGGATGGATGGATGGATGGATGGATGGATGGACCCACAAAAAGATCAACTGATCTTGATCAAAAATCTTATCTCCAGTCAGAGGAGCAGAGAGAAGTTCCCATAATTAAACGTACCTATTTTGCAGTAGTATTACCATGGTCTGAAATTTGGTATTTTTTGTCGGCTATACCTGGGTTTTTAAGTCAAATAAAAGGAAGAAAAGGCAGAGCTGACAAGTTCCCCTCTTTTTCCCTGTTTAGTATCAATATAACTCACTTCAGAAATCCAAGAATGCTTTAATTTTTTGAATCTAAATATAAATAAAGCAATGTAAGTATAAATGAATGATCATTTAAACATATAGATAAAATGCAGTAGTAAAAATGAACTGCTGTGCACTCCAACATAAGTTTAATTACATTGAATCATTCTAAAATAATAATGCCTATCATTCTTGTAATGCTTTCCAGGTTTGGGAAGAACTGTACAAATAGAGCATCATGTTATTTAGTAGGCAAATGTTTCTTCACTATGCAAACTGAATAGTTATTGTGCTGTAGACTCTTAAAAGCAGAGCAAGCATACAAACAAGAACTGAGAATGATTTCTGTATAATCAAATCCCATTTGGCAGAAGACTGCAAAAGAGCTGGGCATTTTCAAGAGCAGCATGCAAATGCATGAAGGCAATGCTGAAGGTGCAACATTCACATACTGTCCCAATAAAATGCATTCAAAACCAACATAGATATAGCTGCAGACAGCAAAATCTGTCAAATCTCTCCTGATCTGAATTAACAGCAAGACAGATCATGCAGGGGAAAGAACTAGGAAAGCAGAACACCTTTTTTTATTATTTTTAATTGAGACATTAAGTAATACCTAGTCCATTGTTGTAATTTAAGGACAACTACAATGAAGTCTTGGATGCTTCAGCATCAGTCTACTCTCCTGCAACAGTATTTTGAATCTCTTCTTGTCTCTGTGTACTCGTCATTCTTTACATCCACCATGGGAATGAAGCCACTTCCACAGCCTGAGTTGCTTCTCAGCTGCCTTGTCAAACACATTCACCAAGGAATGTGTGGCAAAATGTGCAGCTACATCCCTATGTGTAAAGCAGCACCTCTGCTTGAGAACCATGTTAATCACATTACTTAATTAGTTCACAAATGATCACTTCACACTTATAATCTTTAGCTAGATGTTTTGGCAGCTGAGACAGGGAAATTAATAAAATCCACATTTGTTTAAAGTAAACCTGTTACATCTTCTTTATCTTTTTTCCTTTTTTTCCATGTGTTTTATCTTAGGCTTCTGAGAGTTTAATCTTTTTTCTATTTCCAAACTTAATACTCTGAGTATTTAATTTCCTAATATCTAATGTAATTTTTCCCATGGTCTCTTTGGCAGGAAGAAAAAAATGTATGTGTGATGATATTTTTTTCTTTCATTTCCTTTAGGCCTGGCCTGGCATAACTTTCATTAAGTCCCAGGTACAAGGAGGCACACAAACACACATAAACTTTTAAGTCTGAAAATGCTTCTCTTGACATCAAAGAACTAGGAGGTGTTTCTTCCTAGCTGGAGCCCAACTTGCAAGTCTCTTCCTCCTTTCATAAAAATGTGCTTTTGTTGTCTCTAGTCCTTTGTGCCATTTCTGTATAAATCTTTCACTCTCCTAATCTTTGCCTCCCTTTCTTTTTCCTTACCTCTTTTTCATCTCATGTCCCCTTTTCTCTCTCCTTCTCTGGTTTCCTATTTCCTCCCTCCTCTTCAGTGTCCCCCAGCAATTCCTTCCCTCACTTGCAGTCCTCTGGGGTGGTTGGAGATCTTCCTGACCTCCTGTCCCTCACAGGGATCTGACGTAGCTTTGCTTCTGCTTCTGTGATGGCAACCAGCTCCTGTTTAAGAGGGTACTTTCCAGGTGGATTACAGCAGATTCTCATTTTAAGTGCATCAGCAATATCTTCTGCTGAGTAATAAATGCTTTGCACATCTGCACCTATAATAAATCTGCACCTATTTTAAGCCATCCCAATATCAAGGCACCCTCTGATCACCTTTGGGTGCTGGCTCTCCAGAGTGCTTTGCCTGCTCTGGGGCTATGGAACTGGCCAGCTCTGGTGACAGAGTACTTTGGTTGTAAACTCTGGAGGAACCAGAAGGAAGGAGGGATGAAAAGTGCCCTTCTAATCCCTGGAAGTATTTGGTGTGTAACACAGCACTTCTGGCTTTTATCTTTTGGCAGTGTTATTTATATTTTCACTTCTGAAGGAAGCAGTATGAGGTGCTGAAACAATGATGCATTTCATTGCAGATTTTCCACTATTTCTCTCTCCTTGCTGAAACAATGCCTTTTATTATTAAAGGTTATCCACGACTTCTTTTTCTTAAATTAACAGTTTTACTCCAGAGAAAGTCCAAGTCCTTGATACCATATTCCACATTTCTCCAGGAATTAGCATTATTTATAGTTTAAAACTGTTGTGCATGGTATTTCTATCTGCAAGGGCATAGGTTCTAACCTTACTGGACATTACTGACCTTTATATTGGGAGCTGTTATTTGGCTCTACACTTATTCCTTCTAGAGTAGCAAAAGAGCAGCAAGAGATTAATGGCTTTTCACACACTGAAATTTAGTAAATTTTATTATGCAGTGTCTAGATTACCCTTACCACAACAGGTTCAACTTTCTGTGTGCATTGGAAGTTTACTGTAGAGTCATGAAGCTGACAGAAAGATTTTGTGCAGCCATTGTGACATAGCTCTCACAAAAACCCGATTTTAAAAGTGTCACTTAAGAGAAGAAGGGCTTCTGCAAGCACTTGGATTGCAATCCTCAATTTCAACAGTGCTCTGTTGCAGCACAGGCACAGCTATAGAAGAAAAGTCTGGGTTAGGGGTTGGACCACAAATGAAGAATCTCTTTGGCAAGATCACAACGTGTTTCATTTGTAGTTTCTAGGTTAGGCAGGGCCCTAAATCATATTAATAGTCAAAAGTTAGACAAAAAGGGACTTGGCAAATGAAATATTTATATGAAGAACAGGGCTTCTTTGGCAGCTTCACTTAGGAGACGCTTTGTGTGTACTCCACACGTGCAAGTGGCTGTATGTCACATTTTTAAACTTCCTGTGGTTAACAAGCACCACGGATGTGTCACCCCAAAATGTCAGGGTCTCTCCCCTTCCTGCAGGGACCGACCACCAGCTCATACAGGAGCCGGGCACATCCTGCTGCCGCCTTCGGGACGCGGCTATCGCGACAGACCGGACAGCACCCGGGCATGCAGCTGGCTGGAACACAGGACATGTGGCAGAAAGAGGAGGCGCGACCCTCGCTCTTACTTTCACCCTTTCGGCCCCCTCGGGGGTTGGGCACGCTGCGTTAGCAATTAAATCACAATTATTGGGGACGCCCTGGGGCACCGGCGGTGGCGGGGTGAGGCCTCGCGTCGCCCTTAGCCGCGCCCGCCAGGGGGCGCCGCGCCGCCAGGGATGGCGGGGCCCCGGCTCCGCTGCCGGCCCCGGCCAGCGCCGCTCCCCGCGGGATGCCGTGCCCGCCGGCCCTGCCCGCCCGGCCGCCACCACCGACACCGCTCTCCGCGGGGCGCCGGGCCCGCAGGGGCTCCCCTCCGCCCCCGCCTGGCTACCCTCGGCTTCCGCGAAGGGTCTCCTCCGCCCGTCCGGGAGCCTCCGCCGGGAGGAGGAGGAGGGAGTGGCGGCGGCGGCGAGCCGGCGGCGAGCCCTGCTGGGTCGGGTTACAGGGAGCCACGGAGCGGCGGCGAGGCGGGCGGAGACCGCCTGCGGGGCGGCCGCCGTGCTGCGGACGCCCCCCCGGGGCTTCCCGGCGCTCCCCGCCCCGCGCGGAGGCGCGGCGGGCGCCTCGCCGGGCCCCGCCGTAGCTGCCGAGCCGCGCCGGGCTGCGGGAGCAGGCGCGGGCAGACAGGTGCCCTCCTCCCGAACCGCCGCGCTCCCCGCCGCTGGCATCGCCGCCGCGCCGCACGGCGCTGGGCAGCGTCGCCCAGGCAGCCCCCGAGGTCGCCGCCGCCCGCCGCCGGGGGCAGCCCCGCCGCCCCGATGGCCCCCGCCGCCCTGCCGCCGCCCCTCCCTCGCCGCCGCCGGCCGCGGCGGCCCTAGGGGCGTCGGGGCCCTGCGCTGCCCCGCGGAGGGGAGGCGGAGGCGGCGGCGGCGGCGGGGCGGGGGCGGAGGCGGAGGCGAGGGGGCGGCGGAGCGGCGGCGGAACGCCGGCGGAGCGGGAGCCGGCGGCGGCGATGGACGAGTCGTCGCTGCTGGATCTTCTGGAGTGCTCCGTGTGCCTGGAGCGTCTGGACACCACGGCCAAGGTGCTGCCGTGCCAGCACACCTTCTGCCGCCGCTGTCTGGAGAGCATCGTCAGCTCCCGCCACGAGCTGCGCTGCCCCGAGTGCCGCATCCTGGTGGGCTGCGGCGTGGACGAGCTGCCCGCCAACATCCTCCTCGTCCGCCTCCTGGACGGCATCCGGCAGCGGCCCCGCGCCGCCGGGGGCGCCAGCGGCAGCCCCAGCGCCGCGGCCCCCACGTACCCCCAGCCCGCCGCCGCCCCCAGCGCCGTCGCCGCCGCCGCCGCCTCGGCCGCCGCCAGCCTGCGGGAGCTGGCGGCCGCCAGCCGCAGCGCCCTGCTGGGAAAGGTGGGTGCCGGGCCGGGCCGGGCCGGGAGAGCGCGCGTCCCCGCGGAGGCTTGCGGGCGGGACGTCCCGCGGGCGGCGGAGGGTGTCTGCCCGCGGGCACCGGCGTGCGCCTGCCCCGCACTCGTGGCGGGCTGTTGTGGTCGCTTCCCTGATCTAGCGATGGGAGGCTCGGACGGGGATGTCCTCAAAGTACTCTGGGCGGCCGCGGGCGGCGGGAGCGGCCGGGCCCGCCCCGGGACACCCCCCTTTGGGTGGGTTTACACGGTCTGTGGGGCAGCTGCTGCACTGACGGGCCCCGGGGCCGCCCCCGGAGTAGCAGAGCCGGACGTGGAGTTACGAACCACAGAGTGCCTCGAAAGCGCTTTTATCCGGCGTGTCGGGCTGCGCCAGGTGCCTGTCAGGTGCGGCAGGAGCCCGCTCCCACCCTCACGCTGCCCGCGGGGGAAGTCTGTGGGAACGCTCGGCCGGTCCCGAGCCCGGCGTGTTCCTCCAACCCCGAAATTCCCCCTCCGCTCTCCGGGCGCTGCCGGTGCGGTTACAGCCACGCAGAGCCCTCCTGACAGCCGGAACGGAGCGGGGTTGGAGGCTGAAGCTTCCCCTCTCAAGGGAACGTAATTTCATTTTTATGTATAAGGTGTGTGATTTATTGAAGGCGAGTACTGCAACGTGTGCATTTATTTATTGGACTCTTCAACCGAGTGCCCCATCTTGCGCCCTTTAAAGTCCATAACAAGGGTTTCATTGGCTCAGAGGGGACAAGATCAGTTCCTCCCACTGTTCTGTATTGCTCTTTCTTGCGGTCTGATAAAATTTACTAATGGACCTCTTCAGGAGACTTGGGAATGGAGACGGTGTTAAAACTGTGAACTTAATTTTGATGTCATATGTATACTGCATATGTTTAATTGCCTTTGATCTTTCACGAAATCCACTTGAGCTGTAGTTTAGTGTACAGGCTTTTGATTTGAAAAGGTCAGTGCAGAGTTTCCTTGTGGAGCTGTATTGCTATAGTAAATGTTTCAATTAATTAATTTCCTACTTTTTAAAAACTGTTTTCTCTTTTGTTTTCTTTTTTTAAAATTCAATTCTTTTTTCTTTTCTTTTCTTTTCTTTTCTTTTCTTTTCTTTTCTTTTCTTTTCTTTTCTTTTCTTTTCTTTTCTTTTCTTTTCTTTTCTTTTCTTTTCTTTTCTTTTCTTTTCTTTTCTTTTCTTTTCTTTTCTTTTCTTTTCTTTTCTTTTCTTTTCTTTTCTTTTCTTTTCTTTCTTTTCTTTTCCCGAACAAAAGGAATATACCTGTACTGGTGTTTCAAAGTTTTCCCTATGGGGAATGATGGCAAATGCCGTACATTGTTCCATAAAATTCAGTCCTGGAGTTGGAATTGAAATATGCTAGGCAGTATTTCTGGAAGGGTAGATCCTTTATTATTGAGCCATAGTCTTCAACGAGCTTCAGGTATTTAATAAATTTGTCCAATTTAAAGAAGAAACGCAATGGAATTCTGCCTTCTGCTTTTTTTGCTTGTTTTTTAACTAAGCTTAGTGCTGTAGCTTTGTCACAGCAGACAACTCCGGTCTTCTTAGTTTCAGCATTATAGAAAGGGAAGTTTGCATTCAATAGGTAAAGTACAGTATCCCATGGTCTGGTTTGAAGTCCAGGCAGGTGTCTCTTGTGGGAGGCAGGGTCTGCTGGTTACACCTGCAGTGTTTGTGTTGGAGGGGCAGGGTCTTGCACCCTTGCTAGGCTTTTGTGACCATCCCACAAGAAGACTGTGCTTGTCAAATCTTTAAGTCCTAGTCAAGCTTGCATATTACAGTGATGTGCACATGTATGAAAATGCTTGATGGGGAAAGCTATTTGTGAATTTTTAGGGAAATTGAGTTTTAATTATTTTACCATAAATTGTTAGGCTTTAAAAAAGTTGCTTCCCTCACCATTATTGCAGATGTCATTTAGTAAATAAAAACACATTGCATTTATAATTTTCTGTCTTTGCGTAGCACTTTGGTGAGCGTTGGCAGTTCTGTTGTCCATTTCTGTGAGGGTTGTTACCCATCTGAATTTGACAGAAAGCAAAATTACACAACTTGAGAATCACATTTTGGCTATTATGGTTAACAACTGCGATTCTTTTCCTTTTGCTCGGGTTAATGGGTAATTTTGGGGCAGTGGGTCTGCTGGGACAGAGTGGGTCTGTGAAAGTGTTTGCTTGGCCTTTTGACTGATGACACAATTTTATCCTGGAAATCAATGCAGTGTGCTTGATCCTTACAAGGTTCATTACAGTGAAAGAAAGTCTGAACTAATCTGCTTTTAAAAAAAGCAGCAGGGGAGAATAATCCTCCTTGGAGCTGCTGATACAGCTGATTGCAGAGCGCAGTCCTGGAGACAGGAGTGCAGAACCTCTCTCTGTACTAAACAATAGATGGTACAATCCCGGCTAGAATCAAGCTTTTTGAGGCTGATACAGAAGAGCAGAATTACATCCCTTTCTGTCTTGCATTACTCTTTGACAGCTCAGCTGCCTTGAAGAAAGCAGAAGGGATTCTTTGTGATATATATATATTTCAGAAATTGCTGTAGATATGCTGCCTGGGGCTTAAATGCAAATTACACTATTTTACTAATTATTACCTTTCATTTTAGATAATGCAGGATATAAAATAGGCCATACAATTACAGGCTTTTTGGTTAGGAAGGAAACTGCTGATGGTGAAGTGTAATGGCAGAGAGCCAAGGTCACTTCTATCAGACTTCAATCTTGCCCAGATCCTTGGACCGATATGTTAGAATCACACTAGCGATTTGTTTGTGTGAGAGTTTTAATTAACCTTAGAAGATAGAGTAGGGTCAGCCTTTGTGTTGCTGTCATGCCTGTATTTTGCTTCTGCACCTAATACTTTGGAGAAGTCTTCTTTGCATAGATGCTGTTTTCTGAAATCAACACATGTTTATCACTTGAGGAAAACTCTGTGGGGTATAGAGTTCTCTACTGGGTCTCTGGCCTTTCTTTTCCCGTAGTTTGTCACAGACTTGGTCTGTACAGACTGCTGAAAGCCAGTGTAAGAGGGGGCGAGCTGGGGGTAAACTTGCACTGGTGCTGTTTCTAAAGTTTTCCAAGATCATTCTTCAGGAACACTCCTGAAATACTCTAGGTGTTCTGAGATACGTGGTACACATATTCAGTGTGAGAGATCTGGAAGTGGCACATACCTACTAATGTGTTTGGGATATATACAGTTTTGGGGATTGTATTGATAATATGTGTGACCCAATGCCTCTGTTTCAGCCTGTAAAAAACCAGCAGTCTTGTTCTAAATGATATTGCACATTAAAGCTGTGTAAATGCAGAGTATGGTAATAGACATTACAAAAGGGTCCAACTGCTGAAAGAGCACACTGGAAGAATGAAGGAAAGGAAATCCAACAACTGTGTTCCCCCCCAGGGAATAGACAGGAGGCTAAGAGTGGTTTATAATGGTAGGAGCATTACTCACAAGGTTATAATTTATTGGCTCCTCTGTTTCCATTACCACTGTCAAATTGCTTGGGGAATTCAGGTTCTGTCAAAGTAAATGGCTCCCTTAGATTGTTGAGGCATTATGGTAAATCTGCCTTCTTTACTGAGTGTGGAGTTTGGGGTTTTTTTAAACAATTATTGCAGTTTATCACTTAATTTATTTTTCAGGAGTCCTTAAGATCAAATAGCCAGCTAAGTGCATGCAAGTCTTTAGTAATTTCCTCCCAAACCAGGAGTCTTCCACTCCAGGTGCAAGGCTTACTGCTTGTTTGCACATAATACAAACTGAGAACAACATTTGCATGAAAAAAACCCAACCTAGTAAAACAAAACATGTCTCTCCTTTTTCCTGGAAGAGAGAACATGGCCAAAATGATGGATAGGGATGTGGTGTGTTACCAGATGGGGTTGTAGGTGCTGGTGGAGAGTAGGATGTGCACATAAGGAAGATGATGTGTCAGCGTGGCTGAGCAAAGTGACGGATGGGATGCATCTCATGTGTATCAGCTTTGCAAAGCTATTTCACTGTTTCAGGAGGAAGGCTGCCATTTGCTAGCCCTTGGCTTCACGCAAGTTTTGCAAGCAGAGAGAACAGCACTAATTTGCTAAATAAGCTATTCAGCTACCCTGTAGAAATTCTCCAAAAGGAGCATTCTGGTACTTTTTAAAGAGTTCTCCCTCATCCCAAGCTGGGTACAGTGGATTAAAGGAGTAGACCTCACAGTATTTCTCCACTCACGTTTCTTTCCTTTTTGGTTAAATTGTCTATCAGGTGAAGATCCCACCCTGGGTTACACAAGAGGAAGCAGATGGAGTCTGACGTTTATATGCATTTATATGTATTACAGCAGGAGAGGATTGTGTAGGGGACACGCTTTGTGTTGTAGGCAGAGGGTAGTTTTCAGCTTGCCTTTTTAGTGGTCAGACTTGCACAGACTGGAGTGCTGTTCAGCAGTGTGCCATGTACATAAACCCGGGGATTTACCTTACTTTTGTTCATTCTCTTTGATTTATTTGCTTCTGATGCTGTAGTTTCACTGATCAGCACTTGAACTTTGTCATAAAGCCATCCAAAAAGGAGTGATGTTCCATGTGTCAAAGGCTCTGATCTTGAGGATTTTCTTTTTGTCTGGCAGATGGCTAAAACTGTGTTTTGACACAGGAGATTAACTACCATACTAAAGGGTATTGTGAAAAATATAGGCAGAAGTATTTAAAACCCCAGAAGCTGAAGCTGTCTTCACAGAAATGAGTGAGCATAGGAGAGGAGATTGCTGGGGGGCTGTGTCAGAAAAATTCATCATTCACTGAGCACTTAGACTTTCAAGAAAATGTGTCATTTGCAGGTGTCATCTTCATGTCCATTACGTTTTCCAGAAATCAAGTATTTTTACTTGTGATTTTTTTCTGTGTGATGATGTTATTTTACTTGCAAGCTAGAAATTTGTGTGATGGACCTGATGTGACCAAAGGGTGCTAGTGCTGACACTGGACTTTTTCTTCTGAATTGGGATGGCCAGCAGTGGCTCAGTCACACCTAAAAAAGTTGTGGGACAGTGGAGAGGGCTTTGTGCCATTAGCCCCAAACCCACCCTATTAGTTTGTGTCAGTGCGACATGGCTCTGTAGGACTCCTCTTGATGTCAAATGTGAATGCTAAGTTTAATCCCTGCACGTCACCCTTGTGAATGATTCATGACGAACACTGGTAACGTTTAGCATATGACAGGATTCCATGTTCGGTAGCTGCTTACTCAAAGACAGATGGATAGGCTTGCTCAACTCAGCCCTAAAGATCTTGTGCACGTTTCAAGCCTGGAAATTTTTGTCAGCTGCCCTAAAGCTCTGCTGTGGTTTCAAGGCACATGCAGAACATGGTCATTGATGTCCAGTGAGCTGCATGACCTTTCTGGGCTTCACACTTCCCAGATGAAAACCTGCCCCAGTAGCACTAGCCCACCCTCGTGTGCTTCTCAGTCTTCCAAAGGAAGTTGCCCTACAAACACAGAATTATTACTGGAGAAGCTGGGTTTTGGGGAAATTGAAAAGGGCTGGCTGTGTACTCCAAAGCTACAGTGATTGTTTTCTGTTGTGTGGGGTTTAGCAGAGATGCTGCACTTTGTTTGTGAGGAGCGTTGGCACAGGGATGCTGCGCATGTACTGTAATAGCACACTGTATTCCTTGTTTCTAATCTTATCAGTTCGTGATCAGGCAGACTCCTGGTTCTGGCTGGGTGCCCAACGGGTCAGACAGGCTGCAGGCACTGGCTGGTAATGCTGGGTGCCTGTACTTGCAGGTCAGGGGGAGGCTATGCATGCTCTTTCTAGATGAAGCTGTGTCCATATGATCAATAAGCTGACACATAAAGTGCTGCAACAATATTTTATTTCTTTCTTTCTCTGAGGAGGATTTCTTTCTCTGAGAAGGTATTTTCTTATACTGTAGAGTTATTTTTGTCTGCTGTCTCATAATTTTAGCTTAATAATCCCATTACAATTTCAACTTGAAAAGGCTGGGTAGTTCTTGGGTGTTGCACTGGTGTCTTTATACAGGCCCCTCTAATTTCATTATTCTGTTCAATATTTCATGCTGTTTCTCTTAAAAAACAGTGCTTAAATTTCAGATAGAAACCATAGTTTACTCTTGCACCTTGGTGACCTACCTGAAATATCTTCAACTGTGGCATGACACTTGTTTTCAAAGTTGTAGATCATTCTTTCTTAGAAGCCTTTCCTTAAGCTTCAGAAGTCATTATAACTAATATTTCACTCTGATTCATGTCTTTAAGCATTGCAATGTTGTAATTGATGAGCACTGGATTCATTCAGTGTCCAGGGACTTTGTGACTTCTACAGACCCAAACGGCTGGGGTGCACATAGTTTCAGCTTTCCTGCATTCCCTCATCACATAGCAGGCTAAATTTTTGCAAACATGTTCAATGCGGTCCTGTTAAAATCTGATATTTTACAACAGGTTTTCCCAATCTGCCATGAGCAGTCATGGGAAGAACCCAAGATTAGTTCTAATAGGACATGAGAACCTGGACAAAGATAAACTACAGGATTTGAGAAAGTTGCCTGACCCTTGTGTTGCCCAGCTCCCATGGCAGCTGTGCTTCTGCAGCTGGGGAGAGAGTGGGTGGGAAATACAGTGCCTGCTGAAAGGTCCCTATCTATCCCTAGTCTTGCACCAAACCAAACTGCTCCTAATGACAGAAGCCTCTTGCTTGGAGCAGACTGGTACTTTGGCTGGAAAGTTACTGGTCTGACCATCATGAAAAAAAAATAATATATATATATAATTAAACAATGAGAAAAATTTCTTTCTATTGCATGATGCAGATGGGCCTGGGAATAAGTTCTCCCCGTATACCAGCCCCATATCATCTTTCTTTTGCCAGTTTGGATTCTTCTGACAGCTTGAGCCATGTCTTTTCCTGACTGTATGGGGTGGCAGGAGGGTTGTTGACGTGCTAGTTTTACTCACTTGGCTCCATTACCATCTTCCTCAGCAGTAATGTTAAACTTGTTACCTCCTCTTTGTGGGAAGTTTTGCTTATGTTGCTAGAGGATTGCTGAAAAGCCTTTAAAATTGTTTGAATAGCTTTAAAAAGAAAAACCCAGAGCATGTGCCTAATAATTTAATCCAATTGTCTTAGTATGTAATTTGAACGTTTTTATTCCGTTAGAACAAACGTTAATTTAATGATACATGTACATGAGATGGCTCATAGGGGACGAACAGAAGGAGAGAGTATTACTTTTGGTATTAAAAAGACATTTTGTTTTCAAAAGCAGAGAGAAAAATGTAAAACATCTGGAATCAAGAATACTTTCTGCCCAGTCTTTTGAGCACAACTTCCATTGGTTCCACAGAACTTGCTGCTCACTGGCTGCTGTTGGCTGGAGTGACCTGTGAACTCAGGTGATGGGCAGCTGGATACCTGCCCAAAGGAGCTGATGGGGCTCTTCAGGGGGTCAGCAGAAGGACTTGTCACCTGGCACTGGGCTCAGACTTTCGCATCTGCAGGCCAGCTCTTGAGGAGTTAAATATCGAAAACCTTGCTTGGGTTTGTCTTTTAACTGGTTTCTGGCACTTTCAAAGCATGAGTTGGCCCCTGCTGCAGTTTGGCTTCTTGTCCTGTCGGAGTGGTTGGGATTTTTGGTGCGACTGGTCTGTTTGCATGTGGTTGACCGAGGGCAGGGGTTTCTGTGGGATGCAGATCCTCATGAGCACTTTAAAGCTGTTTCTACAGCAGGTCTCCATCTTGTCCCATTTTGGAAACGAGAGGGCTTAGCTGTCTTGTTCACAGCACTGGGTGCCAGGATGAGAAGGAAGGCTGTGGGATTAGCTAATTAAAAAAAGGGAGAGATGGAACTGTTTTCTTTCACCATGGTGTTTGCATAATATAATTAGACTCAGGAATGCTGAGGAATTTTTGTCCGCTTGCAGTAGCAATGGGACAAAGGTGCAAAAACCCTTTCCTGCTTTGTAGCATTCAGCTTCTTTTTGTTTTTTGGTGGGTTTTTTTTTGAGGATACCTTAAGGATTTGTGGTAGGGAGGAATTTGTCCTTCATGTTGGCTGTCAACAGGAATATGATTTATCAGACAAGTGAAACTAATGCTGTATATGGTTAAGGAGTGCCTTTCTGTGCACAAAAATGGTATTAATGAGAAGAGATTGCTTCTTAGTCAGTGCTTAGAGTGTCTTTCCACTGCTACAGCAACAGGCACAAGAGTCTGCTTATTCAGGCAAGTTAGCATTAATTTTGTCCCAAGTTTTTTGAAAATCTGATGCAAACCAATATGCATTTGCCATTTCTAATTTTAGTGGTCTGCTTGTATAAGATAACAAATCCCAGTTTTTCTTTAAAGAGAAAGTATTTTAACAGAAGGCTGGCAAGATTGTTATCAAAATGCTAATGATCATTTCTCCTACAGTCTCAGTTATTTTCAGAGGGAGGACTAGAATAGATACATAATCTGAATAAAATTGATTTTAATATGTATTACTGTCTCATTAAGCTGTTACAGTCTTTCCCCTTCTGGACAAAAGTTCATTAGTTGCTGCAGTTGATGTATCATTAAAGTGGGTTTAGGTGCAAGATGAATAGAGAGAAAGAGAGATCTAAAATGCTGACTGTGCAGTAGTGGATGGACCTTTGGGTTAAGATATTATGGCCCTAAACAAACGAAGGGGATGCTGGTGTGTTTGATTTGTTGTCTCCTTATTGCCTTCCCTGCAACAGCCAAGAAGTCAGCCAAACACAGGCACTATCATATTTACTTTCCTAAATGATCATTTGAGTAAATATTATTGAATGTGTTTATTTGTGGATTACTTTCAGGCCAATTCCAATAAAAAGCTCCTCTGTGACTTACTATAAAAAGACATGATTTTATAAATTTACTTTCTAAATTAATTTTCAAAAGCTTTAACAGCTTTTATCAGCCTGCCTCTTTACTGGCTGCCTTCATATGTGTTTTGAAATGCTTTTATTTCAGCTTGTACCAGGTTTACAATATTGTCATCCTTATAAGAAAATCAATATGTTTTCATTTCCAATAGTAGCAATAATTTGTGAATTTGTAATTATTTTAATGCAGTGAAGGAGAAGAAATTAGAAGGAAGTAGAAGGAAGATTTTGTTTTGATGGTGTTTTGATTGACTTCAACTTACATTTAGTTGTCTGTAAACACAGTACCCACAGATATAGGTGTGTATCGTATATATCTATGTATCTATATGTCAATCTCCCTGAATGAATATTTTTTGTCAGATGGGTCTGTTCCATGCATTCTTGTGTCCTATCCAATCCAGTGTGCATTATTGTCATTATTGGGTGTGTGTTGTGTCACAGTGCAGTGGCTGGTCCTGCCTCGTCTCTGGATGTGTGCCCATGGGGAACCCTTTGTTGCAGAGCACGTGAGGGATCATAGGAGTGCACACACAGAGCCTCCTCTTGCACCCCAAAAACGCAGACCTGTGCTTGTCATGTGAGGGAGAAGGGATGTCCAGCAAGGGGTTGGCTGGGGAGGAGGCAGGGGAATGGGTCCCGGTGTGGTGCCAAGGCGCCTGTTCCTTGTGGATGCTGGGACATGTCGTGACGGGCTCTTCTGATGCTGCTTGCTGAGCCTCCTTCTGATTTCTAGCTAAAATGTCACGAGATGAGACACAGAAATAGCACAGACTTTCCTGGCAGAAGTGTGATCTGCAGCATGTTGAGTGGGCACGATGCATCAATGCCAGGGCTGCTGCTGCTCGGCCAGCTCTCTGTAGAGAGGGAGGGTGCAGCGCTGTGGAAGAGGCAGGCGAGGACATCTTTGTGTTCAATCCAGAGCATCTTGCATTTCAGCCAAGAGTTTTTGTGTGGAGAGCCTCATTCTTTTGCATATGCTCTTTCTAAAACAAATCATAAAACCCCCTGGGAGAATAGAGTCATACACACATGTCATAAAATACAGTAAAATAGTAGTTGACAACCATGAGATGAAATTTTTTGCTTATTCTCTTCTGCTGTGTAGGTAATTATGGTGTTAGATCTTAGTGGGAAACATCTGGTTGTTTATATTTCACAGTCATGTAGCAGTGTAAAATCTGAACCAATTACACCTTTTTAACAATTAGTACATGTTTTGTAAAAGGAAAGCATGTTACCTTTGATCTATATTGCAGAAGGGAAAATTCAGTTTTTCCTAGTTATTTTTATTATCTGTTCTTTTGATAAACACAGGACTTCCTTTTATGTGCAGTTACTCTCACTTCTGAGTGTAAACTTCCATGATGGTCGCTACTGTTAAAAATTATTTAGCACATTTTTAAGAAGGGATTGTGGAGGTTTCATGATCTGTAATAATATTGTTCAGCCAGGGAGAGGTCATTTTGTGTTTCCTAATAAGCAAGAACTCAATGGCCAGGGTTGGATGGCTATCTCCCCCTCATCCATGGCTTCTAAAACCAGCAAGCAAGTACCTAAAGGGAAGGTTGGTGTCTTTCTCCCTTTGTCTCATCAGCAGCACACTGCAAGAAGTACAGAGGTGTTCAGAGCCACAAGGTGTTCAAGAGCCACAAGAGGCACAAATGGCAGTCTCCATTTTTGGTGTTTGTTTCATATGAATTTTACAATTTTGAAATCGCTGTTGCCAAGAATTGGTTTTGCCTGTTGCATTAAAAAACCCAAACCAGCAAGATTCAGCCTTGAATTTGCTGCCCTGTGCAGTGTGTAGAGCTGAGAGACAAGCCCTGTCTACCCCCACAGAGGAGAGCAGGAAACAGGTTTGGTGCCTCAAGTCACTGTGATTGTCTAGGGGACTCAGGGGAGTTTGTTGTGCTGTTTAATGCATCTTCTCTCCCAACTGTTTCACCCACCTTTAAAAAGATACAAAAAATAGGAATACCACAAGCCAGGTGCTTTGTTGGTAGTGATAACAGAAGATCCAGCAAAGGGTCTGCATCATTGTGTCCTTCCTGCCGCTGCATCACCATTTGAAGACATTCAGCAGGAGTGGGCAGAAACAGGCTATCCAGAGGCTAGGCTCTGATTCTCCTGTCCTCTTTCTCTCTCCACATGGATCCTCACTTTCAGTTTTCAATTTCAGCACCTGCCTGTGCTTTCACTCCTGCTTGTTGAATTTTTAACCTCCCAAATTGGCACATCCTCCCTAGCCTACATTGCAGAATGCAGCTTTCAGGATGTGCATCGTCACCTTTTTTTCTGTGTGATGAGCTCAAAGAAAGGCTCAGAAGATGAGCTCCTTCCATGTGGATGATTAAGTGCTTCATGAGTCACTGGGGATGCTGGTGGTCAGGGACCCTGGGAGAGGGGGATACTTGGTGGTAACTAATGATGGGATGACTGGACCATGTAGAGTCATACTGAAAAGCAGCACAGGGCTGGGCAGAAAATGAGGGAGGATCATTTTGGATGTTTGGTTTCCTGTGGGAGTAGGGCTTGTGTGATAGCCTAATCTTAAAAATATGAGGGAAGAATTTTGGGAGAATTTGCCCTGACAGCATTGTAGGTTGGTATTCAAGTGCAGTCAGTAATAACACTAATAAGATTTGGAGACCACACAGAACTTTCTAAGTCTTTTTACCCTGCTCTCTGAGCTCAGAAACGTCTGCTGCATGAAGGGACATGATCAGCTGTTGCTGATAAACATCTTCCTCGTCGCTACAGCAAGAAAGGAGTTGGTGGGCTTGTGCCATGGCATATTTGTCATTGAATTAACACTCCCTAGATTCAGCCTGCTTTGACTGCTCTTCACATAGGCCACCGCCCACTTAGAAAACAGAGGCAGGGGCAGCTGTCTGCAGCCAGTGAACATGGGAGGAGAATTTGAGGTGCACAGAGATGACAATAAAAGGGGCACAGTACCGAGGCGAAGAGGGGATGTTCCCAATGGCTGATGTTCTTCAATTCTTTTTAGTTATTTGTTATTCATCAAATGAGGCCTAAAAATTCTAGAAGGTATTTCATTTGTTCCAGCATCCTTCATGTGTTTTGGCTTTTTGTAATTTAGGTTTTATACAAAATAGAAGTTTAAATTCTTCCATTCTCAAGTGAAGTGATGAAAGGAAATGACCTTAAGTTGCACTAGGAAAGGTTCAGATTAGACATTAGGAAAAAAAAAATCACTGAAGGAATGGTTAGGCATTGGAGTGAATGGAGTCACTGTCTCTGGAAGTGTTCAAGAGGCATCTTAGTGTGCCACTTGGGGATATGATTTAGGGGTGATTATAATAATCAGTGGATAGTCTTGAAGGTCTCATCTAACCTTGATGATTCTGTGATTCCTTCAGCAATACCCCTCGTCTAGTGAGTAGTTTCTACACTAGAATGCTGCCCTGCCAGAGAGGGCTTTTCCTATTTAAGTTGATTGTTTGAGAATTAATTCATCTAGTTATAAAAATTGTGGTGAAAGAGGGGTGGGTTTTTTAGGATCTTGGATGTAGAAGCGTATTTCCTTTAATACTCTCCATAAGTATCTTTGGAGAGACTTTTTGAGTCTCAGAGGCTGGGGTGAAAAGAGTCACAGTTGAAGTAAGAGATAGCAGGAAATAGGATAGATTTGAGGTTGCTCAGCTGGTCTGATGCTTTTGATGAATATCTGCTTCTTTGATTGAGTCAACTCATGAGTTTTGGATAGTGAGCCCCGAATCAGTGATTCCTGTTCAGTGCTGGTGAAATAAGTAGAAGCTAAAGTTGTCTCATTAGTGTGTAACTCAGAGCAATTGGCAGTGAGCAGATAAAGACCAAAATGAATCTCAAGTAAAACAGCAAAGGTTACTTTGGGGTTTTTTTGGTGGTTTTTTTCCATCCCCTGAAGAGTTTAAAAGAGCATTAAAAGATGCCTCTATAGCAGTATTTCATTTTTTGATGTTATGTAGCTGCAGCCCCAAGAAAGTAATAGTATGCAGAAATCCTGATCCTTGTAATGTTCAGTATCCTAGCTATTCAGTAGCTTTGCCTGAGTGAGCTTCAAATATACACTCTTCTGGTTTTTGTGGCTTTTTTCAGTAATTAATGAAGGAATGTGAGTAATCTGCTACTTGGCAGATCTGCTCTTAGGACTCTGACTGTTTGGTGGGAGGTGTGAGAAATCACTACTGTAGTAAGTAGCAATATTGTAGCACCTCAGCAGAACCATTTTGGTGAGTGTTGCTGGAAGGCAGTAGTGTCCTTCCTAGGAAGGAAGGCTTGAGAAATATCATTCAAATTGCTTTGCTTCATTGACCTGGTGAAAATATTATTCAAGATAATGGTTTGCACAGATGGAGTTGCTGTATTACTTCACTGTTGGTCTGTCAGGTGTTACTATTTTCTACTCTGCATGCCATGAATAGATTTGGTTTTTCCCTCTTATTTCACATATTTGCTTTCTTTGCACTTGCAAGAAGCAAAAAGGAACAATTTGGCCAGGAATAAAGGTCTCACATGGAGGCTGTGTCCTTGTCACCATGTCCTCCATGGGTTCAGGCCATGGAGGGGTTTGCCGCTGTTGGGGTGTGGGAGGATGTGTTGTGTTTTCACTCAGGCTTGATGGGAGGTGACAGCTCAGGAAGCCCCATGGCCCACTCTGCGCTTCTGTGGTGTCCTGTGCCCCTTGCTGCTTACAGCTGCCTGGGCAGAACCAGCTCAGTGTCCCCGTGGCCATCTCCCCTTGACATTGTCTCTGCCCCATTGCCATCACCCCTTTGTCCCAGGATCCTCTGTGTGAGGAGCAGAGCTGTTTCTGAGCTTCGTGAGCAGCATTGGAGCAGAGATGGACCAAATTAATGGCCAATGTCCAAATAGAGATGTGGACACCATGTGGTGTTCCTTACGTTCTTTACTGGGACCAGTACTGTTCAGTATCTTTATTAATAACTTAGTGGGATTGAGTGCACCCTCAGCAAATGTGCTGATGACACACGTCAAGTGGTGCTATTGGTATGCTTGAGAGAAGGTATGCCATCCACAGGAACCATGAGAGTTAAGGAGTGGGTCCATGTGAACCTCATGAAGTTCAGCCAGGCCGGGTGCAAGGTTCTGCACCTCTGGCAAACACCACTGTCACTACAGACCGGGTTACAAATGGACTGGGAATCACTCTGCCTAAGAGAACTTCAGGATCCTGGTGCATGGAGAGCCAGGCATGAACTGACAGTGTGCACTCGCAGCCTGAAAGTTCAGATGTGTCCTGGTCTGCTCCAAAGCAGCATGGCCAGCAGGTTGAGGGAGGTCATTCTACCTTACTTTGCTCTCATGAGACCCCACCTTGAGTATTCCAGCTCTGGGGTGCCCCATAGAAGACAGACGTGGACCTGTTAGAGTGGGTCCAGAGGAAGGCTGGAGCGCTTTTCTTACCAAGACAGGCTGAGAGACTTGGGTTTGTTCAGCCTGGAGGAGAGAACACTCCAGGGAGACCTTATTACAGCCTTCCAGTACCTAGAAGGGGCTTATAAGAAAGATGTAGAGAGATTTTTTTCATTGGGGCCTGTAGTTACAGGACAAGAGGTAACAGCTTTTAAGTGGAAGAGGGTAGATTTAGATCAGATATAAGGAATGAATTCTTTGCTATGAGGACTGACGAGGCACTGAAACAGGTTTTCCTGAGAAGTTGTGGATGCCCCATCCCTGGAACTGTTCAAGGCCAGGTTGGATGGGGGCCTGGAGCAATCTGATCAATACAAAGTGTCCCTGCCACTGGTAGGGGGGTAGGAACTAGATGATCTTTAAGGTCTTTTCCATCCCCAACCATTCTGTGATTCTGTGACTCCATGACTAGAGAATGAGCACAGAAAATAGGACGTGGCAGACGCAGCTACAGACGGTGAAAAGTGAATATTGTAAAATGCATGTGTATGCGTTTCATGAGGTTACAGTAGTTCACATCTCTACTATTGATTCTTTAAACATCTTGATGCAGTATGAAGATGCTACAAGGAAAATTGCATTTTCGTGCTGAAAGGTTTCTTTGGGTATAATGCTTCCAAATTGAATACAGAACTGAATAAAAATGGAGTCATTCTCTTATCTTTATTCCATCACATCTTTGCTGGAGGAATTCCTTTGATTTGCAGAAAAATTTGTAGTGGAAAAATCATTTGACATTCATAACAAATACAGTCTCATCTTTAACAGATTGTTATATTTTGCAATGGGTGTTCTTTTTCTGAACAATAATAGTAAATTCTTGACCTTATGTTACTGTTTTCAGTTCTTCAATAAATACAGGAATCTTTAGTTAATGTTTCTTAACTCCATAGAATCCTTAATAGAAAACAGTGACTATCAGTGCTTCATTTGTAGCTGAGAAGTTAAAGCACGAGCAGAGGGACCCACTGCCAGCACGGCAGAGCCAGGGAGTGATCGCACGCCTCCTCACACAGGCTTGAGCACTGTGCTGTTGTGCCACTTGATGCACTCAAGCTCTTGTCATCATCCTCATGTTTGGAAGGAGCGTGACAGACATTTCACACAAGTTCCACCTCCTTTGCTGTGTGCTACAGCTCTGTTTGGCTTATAGCCAAGTTTAGTTACTTTAGTTGCTGAAATTGTTTTCCTGTTCTATTTCCTAGTATTAAATTGCTGTAAAATTAACTGGAAAACTACTATTATGTACCCTGTTTCTTTCTTTTTTTCACATTCTGGGGTGGTTTTTTTGTTTGCATATGTTTATTTTTCCTTTATTTTCTCCTCTATTGCATCTGTGAAGCTTTTGTTCTCAATTTTCATGTCATTTGACATATGAGAGAAGCCAAATAAAATATTTCACTTTTCTGTTTCAAGTTAAAAACCACTTTTTATGCGGAACAATAACTGTATTACAAGGAAGCCTGATGTGCCCTCAGTGCCATTACAATATGTTGAATAAAAGGTAATTTAATGGAAACAGCAGAGTGTTTGAAAGTTCACTGCATGAAAATTGGATTTTTGCCTTTTATTATTTACATTGCACCTTATTCATATTTAAGGCCACAGGGATTATCATCTTTCTTAATGGCTTTATTTAATAAAGACTTTGCATTTCACAGTATAGGATCTAGCATAGGCTTCAGTCTGTTATCAGGATTTCAATTAACTAGCTTTAGCTTCAGTTGACCTATAAATCCGATAAATATATCTAAATAATTAATTTGCTTTCACTGGCTGATAGTGGCTACTTTTAAGTACAGCTGCTATGTACTTAGCTGCTGAACGGTACAACAATGCTCATAACTTGCTTTTATTCTTATGATTCTAAAGATTAAAGATGTGTATTAAAGCGACTGGCTAGGCCAGGACTGGTCTCTCAATTTAAAAGACCTGCTAGATGGGCTACAGTTATGGCTGAGGACCATTGCAGCTGGGATGAAAGTGCACCTTTAATTTTGGGAGGAGAGGCTAGGAATGAATAGATGTTGTGGATCAACACATCCTTTAACTGGACTGAATCATCCTCTGGCTGTGCTTATGTATATTATAAACCAAGAGTTGGATGTAGTTGATTCCAGGGTGGTGGAGTGGTGATAAATACAGAAGACTGAATGAAATTCTGCTGCTCTTACACTCACTGGGCTTCCCTTCACCTAGGAAGAATCACACACCCATGTAACTTTGCAGTCAAAGCTGGGGTTTTTTTTTTGAGTCACATTTAAATCTTGCTAAGTACACAAAACAAATTATGTTGTTAATTTTTTACTGCACCCTTTTGGGTATTGAGAGAGACTGAAATTTGAAAGTGAGCAATATAATCACACAGGCTTGAAAAGGGGTGCCTCCAAAATACAGAGATAGGGTCTGTCAGTTCCAATATTTCCTCCTGTAAATTCACTCTCTGCACACCACAGTGCTGATACCCTGAAGTAGGGAATCAGCCTTGTGCCAAGCTCTAGGGACAAAACAAGTCCCAAATAATTAGTTTGGTGGGACTCATGGAGCACAAACACAGAGCCAGCCCAGACACTCGCTAGGGCTGGCACCCCTGCCCCAGAAGAGGAGCAGTCCTTTCCCCGATCCGCCCAAGAGCACCAGGGTGACAGCCAGATTGGCAACTGTGGAAAAGCACTGCTGGTGTCAGGTACCTGGTCTTTTCAAAGTTATTCCAGCTGGCTCACGTCCTGAGGACCAAAGGTCTGAGGCCTTCAGGGACCTGCAAAGACTGGCACACCAGTCGAATTTAAAGTGCATATTACAATACCTAAAGCTTTAAAGATATTTTCTGTCTATCAATGCATGATTAACTGAGTGTATGTACTCAAAGAGAAATGTAATATTTATTAAACACAGTTAATTTAGACATTTTGGCATTTGGTATGCAAAGATTATGCATTTTTCCCAGGAGTTATGTTAATTATTTCAGCATGATAACTTTAATTTTAAAAGGGTTTTTCACTGCTAAAGGGAGGGTTATATGTGCATGTGTACAAGGAGAGCTTTAATTAAAATTTCTGTTCTCCATTGTTTCAGGAATTTAAAATGCACTTGCTCCTCTGTGAGTCAAAAAGACTGCTTCAATTTATGGGGGCTTGAAGGGTTAATGTATGAAAATGAAGACATTCAAAGTTATATTGCTGACAGCACCATTGTGTTGGCAAAGGAAAAAGATGAAACACAGCCTCAATTTACTTCTCTTGCTAAACAGTATTTTGTTCTGTATTGTTAGAAGAAATCATTCCATATCTGGAGAAGATGGAAAACATGGAAATCATGACGCTGCCTCTGCTGACCTTAATATAATTTTATTTTTAACTCTTTCTCTCTCAGATCTCTTGAAAGGCTTGAAATAGAAACAACTCTGTTTTTCTGAGGAATGTCTGAGAATTTGAAATGTGATCCTCATTTTTTTGGTGCCTAGTGCAACACGTAAAATATGGGAAATTCTCCTAATGTTTGTCTGTACATCTGGACACTGGGAAGATGATGCTCTTACGTACATATTCCATGGGAAAATAGGATATGTTCAGTAAGTTTGCAAAACATGAATCAGTTGGTACATTTAATTTAGCCATGGTATAGGAGATTGATGCCAGTGTTAGAGAATTGAATAAACTGGGGCGGAGTGGTGTGGGGTGGGGAAAGGCAAGGTAAGAGTTTGTGTTAAAGCTGTCTATTTCTTGTAGGTTCCTACAAGTTCTTCTAAAAATTCTATGAATTTTCCATTCATTCTATGAATGGAAAAGGGGAAACCCTAAAAAAAAAAGAAAAAAATCCACTTCTTTTAACAGATGTTGTTTATAAGACACTTCTAATAAAGGTACAACTGCTGTAAATCAGTACTTGTCCAGAGCAAGCTCCAGCCATGGAGTACAACAGCCCTCCAGAGAACCCAGAAGGGACACCAGGGTAGCTTCTCTCCTGGAAACCTGTGATCGAGAGCCTGTAATCATTCACTGGAAGACCTTCACTTGTGCCTGCACCGCCCTCTCCTGTTGAGATTCTACCGGAGAAGTCCGGAGGGAATAAACGCCTCTGCTGCTGCAGCTGTCACAGGTTTCCTTTGGTGGTGCTCTTGATGGGGTTGCCACCTGTCCTTCTGAAAGAGTTAGGATTTGCCACCCAGATGTTATTTGCTGAACCAGTAGCCCTTAAATATCATGTACGTCAGCAATACAGGTCAGAGGAACCACATCACTGGAAACTGCTCATCTGCCAACCACCATCTGGCAAAGCAGCTCCTGCAACAACAAGAAAGGCAAATGAAGAATATAAATGTTTTGATTCAGGAGTTGTATTTTCCTTTGAAGGTTGATACCAAGGGGTCAGTCTATTAAGAAGGAAACTTTGGTCCCACTTCAACTCACTGCCTCAGTGAACCTTTGTTTTGTTATTTTATTTCAATACAAAAGTTGCTATTTTTACCTTAAATAACAAATGTTACTGATAGAAAATGGTCTGCTGAGACAAACATTCATCTGTAGCTAGTAGGAACACTATTGCTCCAGTACAACGCATACAGATCTTTTTCTTGGGTGTTTGTGATCAATCTGTTTTTCTGCTATTTGCCAGTGGAAAGGCCCTGGCTCATTTCTTTCTAGTGAATCATATTTTGATTGTCTCATTTCCTACTGAAGTGAGTAAAGTTGATTTGGGCATACGCAGACTGTGACTTCTACACATACCTCTGCTAAGCTGCAATGCATATTAATAAATTTTCTAAAATTATCTTCTACTATGAACTTATTTAATGCACAAAAGCCTTCTAAATTAGTTCAGAAAAAATGATATCCACATTCAATACTTCTCACCAGGCAGAGGCAACATACCCTAGATTTTTAGCCCAGGTTGTGGGCCAGGGGACCACGACTCCTGGGTGCGTTGAGGAACAGGCACACCTGGTAGGATGAAAACAGCCCAAAGAGTCCTTAACAGGTACCTGTAAAGAAGTGCTGAAACAGGGCTGACATGCCTCACTGCTGTGGGATAGTCTGGGTCTGAACATGAGGAGTGTGTCCCTGCACATTGCAGGTCAATCACAGTCATGGAGTGTTTGGCAGGGACCTCTGGAGGGAATCGAATCCAGCTCCCCATCTCCCCTGCCACCCTTCCCCCTTCCGTGGCTGGAACATGAACAGGGGTACGAGCAGCACATGAATGCAACAGAGACTGTAGAGACTGTGCCAGGTAGTGGCAGTGAAGGTAATGGATTTAGAAGTAAGCAGTCCTTAAAAACTAAACCTGTTCTTGCATTGTTAGGCTCCCTCTTTTTTAAAGGATGCTTTTGGCTAGTTTCTTGATTGGGTGTGTGTTTTAACCTGAGGTATCAGCAATTGGAAGCAGAGCTGGAAGGTGCAGCCACTTCAGCCACTTAGATGTGAGAGTCTTTCTTTTCCTTCAGACTTTATAAACTGTCACCTGTCCTGAAAATTTATAGCTTGTCTTTGCTTTGGTGGCTACTGTGAGTTAATTTGAAGTATTTATAGCTATTATAGTTGTTTGACAAACAGGTTCAGCCTAATAAGAGAAAAATCAGCAGAGCAGATTAATAGCAGGGATTCCTTTGTTTAACTTGGCAAGGCTCATCACAAGCCATCAAAGCCAGGAGTCGCTTTGTCAGTAGCACTGAATGGATGAATATTATAAACAAAGAGGTCACCAAGTCTTACAGCCTAGTTTTCCTAAGAAACAGAAGGGCTTGCCAAACAGCATTAGGACTGGAATATAGGTGTTTTATGTATTCGAAGCATATGGGGTTCATAACTACTGTTCCCTTTGGTATTGGTGAGTTTTCTGAAAATACAGGCAGGAAACAGGTTTTAAAGGAGCCCAGACATGATATGCAACCCATCTGTTTCTCTGAACCATTTCTTTAAATTAATTCCATTGCTTCCCAAGCAGAGTTGATAATAGGATGTTGAAAACAAGAGTATTTCAGAACAATTTTGAAAGGAGCTCCCAGCGGCCTGTTAGAGTTGCAGGTATTCTGGCAATAATTCCCTATTCCCAAGTGAGGTATTCAATAAAGGCCCCAGTTCAACAAAGTCTTTAAAAGCATGCTTGTGTTAATCTCTGTTACTACAGTTTTGCCTGTGGTTAACTCCAGTAGTGTGTTCTCAATTAAACATGTTTCTGATGTGTCCTTTGCAGAAATAAAGAACTGACTTGAGGTTAGAGATAATTTCTTCTAAGTAGCTACTGAACTCTAGGCTGTACCTGTCTGCATCTATTTAGCACAAAGCAAGGCAGGGACTTACATCCTCCTATCAGGAATTGTTTAAGAAAACAGCTGAAATCTTCCACTTGATTAATTCTTAAGAGAGGAGCTGAAGGAGCTATGCAACAAGCAAGACTATGAAATGTAGGTTTGGGGGTATTGTTCTTTGTCAGCTATTGCAGGGACAATGAGCATTACAAGTGTCATAGGTATCTTTAATTATATATGGCCTACTTCCTGAAATATTCATAAGAAATGAAGACATGAAGTGACAGTTCTGGTTGGAAGGTATAAAGGTTATTCTTAAGTATCAACAAGGTGATTTCCCCTAGCAGGTTCTCCATCTAGCAAAATAACTGAATTGCTGTGTTTACAGGAAAAAAGTGTCAAAGCTGTTCTTTCACCCATGCATCTTCTTTCACCCATGCCTTCCTTGCCATCCCACAATAATGATTGGTGTAGATGTGTCTGAAAGGCTTAAGCACTTCAGGTGTGAAAAAATCCTGGCTCCTGATGAGGAGCCAGGGAGTGAAGACAGTGATTTATAGGACAACATGAGCATTGCAGAATTCAGAAGCAAGTATACTCTTCAGTTTTAGGTTTGATGAGTCCTGTGAGCCCTGCAGGACTGGTGAGCCCCATAAACCATATGGTTAGCAAGTTGTGTGAATTCCAGTCTGAAACAAATGTAGAAACAGAAGAACTGGTTTTAGCACTTTGTTTTTTACTGCCTGTGCTTACATTAGGATTGTTAGAAATAGGAACACTAAACTTTTACAGCTGGCAACAGGTGGAGGAGGATGAACAGAAGGACTGTGTTCTGGATGTGCAAGATGCAGATTATGGGACTTAGAGGTGCTGCTCTTTTAATGACATAACTCATTTAAGTGTGGCCCAGCAGTAACCCTTTATGAGCAGTCATCAGTCATTTCTGCACACTCAAGACTGCCACTGGCTCGGTGTGTGTCTCACTCCCAGCCCCTCACTCTGCTGGTCACACATGTGTGCTGGAACAGAAAGAAGGGTGAACCAAGCAACTGCAGTGTCAGCTTAGTCCCCTGCATCTCTGGGGAGGAGTGCCTTACACTGAATTTCGTTTCTCATCTCCTATGCAAGCAGGGAACAACCTCTCTGCACCACCAGCCTGCACTGCACACTAGCTGTTCACACATGGCAGCATTTTCTTGAACCACTGCTGCCCTGTCCCCCGCTGTCTCTGCAGGTTGCTGATGTGTTTCTCTGTCCCTGACACTAGCTCAGCTATGTGTGACCCTGCAGTGCTTCCTTCCTGTCTGCTCACTTATGTTGTTCACTGCAGGTGCTCTTATTCACAGACACGTTTAGCTGCAATCACACCAAGCCATCTTCAACGGTATTTTGAGCCAATTCAGGGTCATTTTCAGGAAAAGATCCCAAACTTAGGCCTTGCTTTAATCAGATGACCTGCTTGGAAATTTACTTGCAGGATGCCCGGTGTTTACTAATTCCACCTAATGTCTGCTCTTGTCTTACCAGCAAGTACCTTGGTGCACGTGATGCTGTGGATGGTCTCAGAGACCACTCCCTCAGGGATGACACACCGTGACTCAGCAGGACCCTGATCACTTTTGGTGCCTCCTACTAATTCACATGACCCTCCTAAAAGTGGGATAAGGCAGTAGAGCACTCTTGGTCTGTGGTTACCAACACTATATATGTGAATGGAACCACATGGGCATTGCCTTCAGCCTTCTCTTATGGGAGATAACTGCAGCAAGAAAGTCATTCTGGAAAGATCCACTAACCACCTGTCTCCTGATGGCCTGATTCAGCAGAGGCTACAAATCACTTACCAGGATGTTTTTATTAAATGTAAAGTCATAATTCAAAGAAAACAGTAGGAGCAGGATGAGCCCTGCTAGTATTTCTAGTATTTCCCTAGGATAGAATGGAAAAATCCAGAACAATATACTCAGATATCCAGGCAAACATCTCCCCCAGCTGGGACTCCACTTGACGTGAGCATGGGAGCAGGGTGTGTCAGCCCAACATGTGAGGGGTTTTAGTGCCAGGGTGTGCTGAGCTGTGCCCTGCCCAGCACCATCGCTCCAGCTGGGGAAATCTGGACACTGCAAAAGCTGTATTTTAAAATTGTCACAAGCTGGCATTTTGAGAGCTGCCTCCTCCCGTGGCTTGGAAGAGAGCTGATTCCCAGCAAGCCTCAACACGTGACTAGGCAAATTGCTGCTTTCTTACCCATTTGCAGCCCTTGGAGTTCTGTATGAGGTCGAATTGCTCAAACAGACACTTCCTCCTGCATTTCCCACAGGGCTCATTTTAGGTAAGTCCTTGCTGATATGAAGGGCTGCAGAAGTAGTCTCAGGAAAAGAACAATCCTGAGCATGGGTCCTGCCTGGCTGCATGGAGTGTAAGCACTTGGTTGTAGCTCTTAATTAAAGCCTGAATGATGATGGACCATAAGGGGTTTTTACTAGGCCTCTTGGGATTTTTTTAATATTTTTTTTCACAACAAGGACAGTAGGAAATAATTGCCAGTAGTCTGCATCAACAAAGTCTGGAACAGACGATAGGGACAAGCTGCTGGATCTCTAATTTGTCCTTGATCTCAGCATTGCTCCAGGCAATGGTAATGGAGCAGTCAACATATTAGGTATTGTCTGATCAGCAAAATGTGAAGGAATGCTGGTGGTTTATCCCAAATATCATTCTTCTGCCTGCTTTATGTGGCTTTAAGTATATATGTGCATATATAGGGACAATATAGTTAAAATCTTTTTAAAAGATATAAATTCTCTGACTTAACATGAAAGTTCAGCCTGGAGTCTGGCTGTTTCATTTGTACAGATACATTTAAGAGGAGGGAGACTGATGTTATTTTCAGGTATATGGAGTGCTCTGCTGTTGTTGGTACCAGGTAGTTTGACAAGGGATAAAGGGCTTTTAATTTTGCATCCATAGCTGTGCTTCATAGAGAAGTTGAGATGAGTTGTGAAGCCAGAAAAGATTGTGATCTTTCTATATGCTTGTTCAGTGGTGAGTGTTTAACATTTATGCTGGTAAGTAAATCTCTCTTATGAAAAGCAAGCTTTAAAGGAGAAAGAAAGTCTCTCTGTTTGCAGCCTCAGACCTGAGAGCACTTTGGTTTTCATTATTATTTATCTGCAGGCACCATTCTCTGTAAGAGATCCCAGTTTCTCTCACACCTGGTGACACATTACGCTGTCAGGAGTCTGTAAGATATGTGTGTTTCAAAAAATTAAGTGTATTGAAGTTCTGTGGTAAAAGCATCACGTGTTATATTTCAGATGTGTTAGCCAAGGGGAAAAACATTTAAAAGAGGGAAGGAAGAAAAAATTACATCAGAGCTGAATAATTTTTATACTCGATTGTTTCACAGTAAAATGTAGTACAGCAAGTGTGCATAATTTACCTCTTCTTGTTGACTCCCTTTGCAGAACTGTATCTGAATCATTTCCTGTTAGTGAATAAAATCAAGAGGTTTTCAGGGTTGTTTAGTCTGGGCAACTGGGAGTTGGTGTAGCTAACGTGTTCCAGGAGGTTAACCACTGTGAACTCTCTTGTCTGAGCTGTTTCCCGTTTTCGGGTGGTTTTCTGCCCATACAGTTGCCTTTCAGGTAGCAAGTTATCAGCTGTCTTGCCTGTAATGTGAAAGAAATGAATCTGTGGCAATGTAAAATCTCAAAAACATGTATTGTCTGTCTCTGCTATAGCCAGGGAGTGGGGGAAAGAGAGAGACTATTCTACAGCAATGATTTTTACTCCTGGAATAAAGACATTCATGCTTTATGTGCAGTAGTTTTTGAAAGCCTCATTTTGTATTCACATAAAATCATGGTAACAGACCGGGTATTTATCTGTGATTCACATCTTTAACTCATAGGAATGTGTTTCCTCTGAGACATTTTAATGGAAATTTTCATTTACAGATAGAATCCAAAAATGAATAGGAATTTTAGGTGATGCCAACAATGGGGAGTAATTAATACAAACTCCTTCTGACCTCTGGTGCTCTTGCTGTGGAAAACTGGGCACAAGCAGTGTGGCTTTATGCTTTCAGAGCCATCTGGAATGGGTGATTACACGGTTTGCATTTGGCTCCTGGTGTCGAGATCCTCAGGTCAGGGGGTTTCTTCAACAGAGCAGTTTCTGTGGCATCAAGTCACTAATCATGCGGGGGATGCCTGCAGGCGATTGCTGCTGGCAGTGCTTTCTTCAGCATTTAACCTGGGCACTTTGGAACACCAGTGCTTCTTGTACTTTTTTATACGCTACATTTGTGAGCTTTTCATTGATTTCCACCCCCCTTTTTTTTTTTTTTTCTTTTTTTTTTTCTTTTAACTGCGTCTGATGTATTTGTAATTAATTATTTAGTGGGCATAGTATGACATAAAAGGGAATATGGTACAAATGATTACATTTTTCTCTTTTGTGTGGCTTTTTCTCCCTGCTCTCTTGTGATCTCCCCACAGCTGATCTCACGGATGATGACAGTAGCTGCTAATGGGCTTCCACTTGTCCACAGATGTAGGTGTGCTACTCTTCAGTCCCTGTATGCAGCATAAATCCTCAGGTTCCTTAATGGATATTTGGAGAGTATTTTTCATATGTAACAGAAATGTGCTAATGGATAGCAAAAGCCAATTCCATTCTTGGGTTTCAAATTAATTTGTATAAAAGCTCTAGGTTTAATTCAGTTCAGAATGTAGTCTTAAATCAGTAATAGAGGAAGAACGGTGAATGTGGTGAATACTAGAAAGCTGATGTTCATTATATGAATATTTAGAAAAGAAATGCATTTTTATTTGTCATACAGTTCACATTAACAGGATGGCTGCAAACCATGGAAACTCCATTGTAAGTATCTTACCAGCCATTTCCTTACAAATTTCTGTTTGACTTAAAACAGTAACCGACCCTTTTGAAGGATTTTAAAAATGTTATTTAAATGCCTCCAGTATTTTTTGCTAGGCTCTTTAATTAGGCTCGTAGTGGACCCTAGATCTGTAGAATTAAATGCAGGTGAAAACCTCTTAACAAATTTCTTTATTTGCATGTTTAACTAATACTATACTAGGTCTTACTAGCCTGAGGGTCCAAAAGAAGCACTGACTGAATAATTTTGTTTCTAAATACATGTACCCTGACAACGTCAGTTTTTACTGGCAGAGTTTCATCCTTTATGTAGGCAGGTATAAGAGTGCTTCAGTTAGCTTAACAAAACTTAATGAAAACATGCTGACACTGATCTGTCTCTGGTGTTTACAGAAACTTTCAGTCAGCTTCTGTACTAATTTTCACCCTATAAAGCCAGAGAGGTCATTGGATTTGAATAATATATTGGGTTTTATTAACAGTTCTTTCATGAATTTACTTTCATGTTTCACATGCAGGTTTTACATGCACCCATCAGGCAGAAGAAAAGATGGGAAGTTGTGTGGCAAATGGCTGTCTCTCGTCATTGCCTAAGGGGGGATGGTCTCGGTGGGTGGATGAGGCTGTGAGGTGGGACCATGCTGTCCATCACATGGGGCTTGTGCCATACCTGTTCCTGGGACCTCTGCCCTCTCTGCTTCTCCCCACTCCAGAATGTGAGTTGAAAGTGGATGCCTGCAGCCTCAGACAGAGGCAGAATTTAATGCAGGAACTAAGTTGTCTGGGGGAAAGGGAGGAGTGAGAAGAGACCCCAAAGCTACCCGGTACAACTACCTTCTGTTGTTTCCCTTCTGCAACTTCTGGTTAGCCTGGCAAAAATGAGAGATCAATACCTTTACTTCAGCTTTGAGAACCCTACCTGAATGTTTATTAATTAGAGATCCACTAATACCTTCTGTTTTCTCTGAACATCTTTGGGCAGTAGTAAGGCAGATGCATCCTCACTCAAAATCTTCTTGTCTTCTGTGCTGTTTCTATAAGTTCACTTTAGCTGCCTTATTTGGGCTCTTGCAAAAAACTCAAATGAAAAACATTTCAATTATGTGAAGTGTATTTCTGAGAGAAAGGTTAAAACTGGTCCATTTGAATGATTAAGAAATGCAGCTGGTGATGGTTCTCCAGAGCCAGAACACAGTGTGTCCTTCGCTGGCTGAGGGCTCTGCTCATCAGCTTTCCAGTGTTTACAGGACACATGCCATTTTTTCTTGCAACTTAGACCATAGCTCCTGAAAGCCAGGTTCCTGATTTAACCTGCACAGTCCCCTGTTAGAAGGCTGTGAAAAAGTATTGCTAGTAACAACAACGAGTTGTAGTGCAGTAATGCTGTTTTCCAGTGCTGCCAGATCATTCAGGTGACCTCCCCTTACCTCAGTTTCTCTGGCTGTGAAGTTAATGTTACTTTACCTTCTTATCAAGAGGAGATTTTCTGAAGATTCTGCCGTGTTTGTAGCTTTTTGTATAACAGTTTTCTAGTGTCTTGCTACTTGTGGATTGGTCTTTTTGACAAGTCTGTAAAAAAAAGTGGGCATATGGTTCTAAATGAGCTTTTCCTGCAATAGCGTTTGGGGTTTTTTGCTTTGTTTTTGTTTGTTTATTTAGGTTTTTTAGTGGTGTGGGGTTTTTTCTCTCGGTAAATTCTGTTGTTCAGAAACTGGCTTAAAAAGCAGGAAAACAGCAGACATGGGGATGATGGGTTTTTTTCCTTTTATTTATGTAACCACTGCTTTCCAGAAACCTGTCATAGGATATTTTTAGGAAGTGGTAAGAACTTCAGATCGTCACTCTTTTGCCATGTTTATTTTTTACAGGCTGTTAGTATTCCCGGGGAATAGTCACCAGTTCAGGTGGGAAGTTAGGTGTGTTGTTGAAAATACGCGGACGGTGTTCGTGCAGTCTCGAGGGAGCAGACCTGTCTGCTCTCTTTGCAGTGCACAGAGCACTTCAGCAGCCAGGGTTTCGCAGCTAACTAATGACACCTTGGGTAAGGCTAATGGAATCACTCTTAGACAAACACAACACGTGCTTCAGGTGTGTGGGGGGTTAAGGAATAAGGTGTTTTGCAAGGATACATCAACAGGATTACATTGGTAGATAGAAAATATGATTTTTCAAATGCTTATTCTTAGATTTGTAAGATGAGATTTTATTCATCCAGCCATGACATCCTGGTGAATTCCTAAGGTCTTAAAAAGGATATGAGAAGTGCAAGTGTACTGAATACTGCCAGGTACAGTTGATTTCCTGCTTGTTCTCTAGCCCTCTTCATTTTCTATGGTACTTGAACACAGCTCTTAATTTCTGGTACCAGTGAATCTGGGAAGTGTGGAGCTTGAATTAGAGCTTTAAAGGTGAATAGTTTTTTTACAGTCTACTGTAAATGCTCAGCAATTTAATAATGGGAGCACTACTCTTTAGGGACTTGTGGGTATGCTGCAGTTAACTAGAGATAAATCCCTTCATCACCTACGGAAAACATATCATGTTGCTAACACTCAAGGAACGTGATGTGTTTAAATTAGCTGTACAGGGGAGTCAGTGGTCAGCACACTTGCAGGCTGTGGTCAGAATCAACAGGTCTCCGTTTGTGTCACCACAGAAAGGTGCACTGTTGGGTTCTGGGGTGCCACATCCTTTGGAAGTGTGACCTGACTTCAGCATATCTCTGCTTGGGTCCAGCATTCCCACAACCTCATATGGTGGGGGTGGGCATGCCATGACTAGAGACAGGCAAGAAAAGGTCTTCAGGTCCCTAGGACCTGACTTTTAGTTCCTTGGTACCAGATTCCCAGGCAGCCAAGAAGGCCAGTGGCATCCTGGCTTGTGTCAGATGTAGTGTGGCCAGCAGGACAACAGAAATGGTTGGTCCCCTGTGCTCTGCACTGATGAGGCCACACCTCAAAGTCTGGGTTCAGTTTAGGGCCCTTCACGACAAGAAAGTTATTGAGGTGCTGGAATGTCTCCAGAGAAGGGCAGTGGAGCTGGTGAAGGGTCTGGAGCACAAGTCTGCTGAGGAGCAGATGAGGGAGCTGGGATTGTTTAGCCTGGAGGAAAGGAGGCTCAGGGGAGACCTGTCAGTCTCTACAACCACTTGAAAGGAGGTGTAGTGGGGTGGAGCTTGGCCTTTCCTCCTAAGTAGCAAGTGATAGGATGAGAGGAAACAGCTTCAAGTTGTGCCAGAGAAGGTTTATTTTAGATACCAGGAAAAATTTCTTCACTGAAAGGGTTGCCAGGCATTGTAACCAGGGAAGTGGTGGAGTCACCCTTCCTGAAAGTGCTCAAGAAACTTGTGGATGTGGCACTTGAGGACAGGAATTAACGGTGAACATGGTGGTGCTAGGCTGACAATTGGACGTGATGGCCTTAAAGGTCTTTTCCTGTCTTAATGATTGTATGAGTCAACAATCTGTCCCCTCCTACCTGGGCAGTGACAACAGCACTTGAGCCATGTACTAGAAACAGCTACTTTGCAGTGTTAGAAGACATGGGTTTTGTTTTCTGTTCTGCAGCAAACCATGGTAAGGACTGTGGTTTTTGTGTCATGGTCTTTGTTAATCCTGAGGTGCAGTTTCAACAAAAAAAGGCATATATGAGATGTCAATAGCTTCAACAGATGTTTTAAACATGGAAGTGGTATATCAGCAGAGAGCTCATACAATCATAGAATGATTTGGTGGGGACCTTGGAAGGAGCCTTAAAGACCATCTAGTTCCAATTTCCCTGCCGTGGGTAACAGGGACACCTTCCATTAGACCAGGTTTCTCAGAGACTCATCCAGGCTGGTGTTGAACACTTCTGTGTGACCACTCATTTTAGTGATCAAGGTTAATGAAGCCATGATTTTAATTCCAGGTCAAAGGTGAAGGAGGGTTTTTTTCATGTTGTCATTGGGAATTGTAACTGCTGTGCTACCATATGTGGAAGTTACTCAGCTGTTACTTTTATTTTGTTGACCATCTGGTCTGCTGCTGCTGGGGACCTCAAGCCTTGCAAGGGTACATTGAGGTACCTTCCATTTCAAACCATACTCTTGAAACCTGAAGCAGTAAGATCCTTAATGAATGGTTCACTCAAACCACTTCAGCAATTACAGACTGGGAATGGCGTGTCTAAGTGATTGCTCTGTTAGTAGGAGCAAACGTTTACAAAGTATTCTTTTGGTCCTGAAAACTTGCATGGCTGACTTACAGAACAGGCTGGCCAGGCTTCTGTGCTCTGCAGACTGGATTAAATTGTAGAAGATTGCTCAAAGGTTACTCATTACCTTGTAATGTTACATGATGGTGGAAAATATTTTAAGGGTTAGATTAAATTGTCCTGTGGTCTTGAAGACTGCAAGAATTATGGAAGAAAGAAGTAAAGCAAATGAAATTTGATAGAATTCCTGTATGTTTGGTGTAGAAGGCATTTTTAGTGGAAGGTGAATTGTTGTACCATTCAGAGGTAAGGATGGAATTTCTATAGAAAGGATGATGTTGATGCCAACAACATGTATATTCACTATCCCATGTAGTGTGATCCTTGTTAAATAAGCCTGAGGAATAGTGGCAGTACTTCTATTTAGAAGTAGATGCACTTTTCCTCATCTGTTCTGTTTTCTCTGAAAGCCACAGTTTGGCTCTGTAGCATAATGTGGTTATCAGGATCACTGTGCTGCCAGGACTAGAAATTAGTCTTGTGGTGTGCTTTAAATAGGACTTAATTCAAGTTGGAGGCAAGCTGTTTGTGTTTGCTTATGGTGAGAATGTTTTTGTTCTTAAATAAATCAAAGCAAATAAAAGAAAAAAGTAAGTAAACTGTTTATGTCTTTGTGCTTGAAACTGGTTTTACAAAGACTACTGTGATTTTCGAACAAAGCCATATAGAAAGGCAAATGTACATTCAGCTTCAGTTAAACTTATCTTTTCCAACTACGGTAGGCATTATAACAGAAAGAGTACTTACCATGAAATTTATGATACGGTCAAACCTTATTGAAATGCTTTTTCTTCACGTAGAATTAACAAACATAAAAATCACAGAAGCAGAATCTAAACATACCTCATCTGTCCAACATCCCTTGGAGGCAGGCTGTTAGAAGTAATGAGAGTAGTTCTTGCAAACAGCTCAGTCTCCTTCAGGCTATTTAGAAAGCCTCAGTTTTTTCTACTTAGTCTTTATGTTTTGATATCCATTACAGGATAGAATGCTATTCTTCTCTTCATTGCCCTTGACTTGTGTGCTAGGGGTTTCTCTCCCCAGCACACACCGTGCCAACACATTCACACCATTCTTGTAGGGATCTCCACTGACAACCTCCCAGCTATGTCATGCCGAAGCTGCCTCGAGCAGACAGATTATTTACCAGAAAGACGTGGGGAACAGCTTGAGGTCTGCACTTGTGTCTGCACTGCTGTGTGTGAGCAGCCGTGGAAAGGGGCCCAGTGCCAGCCTTGTCTCTTATCTGTGTTGCTGTTCCATGGGAGGGCACCGGTGGGAACACGGTGGGTGATGCAGCCAGAGTGTGGGGCTCCTTGCCTGCTCCAGCTGTCTCCTTGTATTCCATCCATCTTAAATGGGCACCACTAGACTTGAGTTTTAGCAGACAGAACAGTACAGGATACTCCCCAGAAGGATCTCTGTCTTTCTTAAAGCAAAGACAGATGGGATTTGTGATTATCTGGAGCACAAGCTAAATTGTGTTCAAACTGTCAGTGCAGAGAAACATAAACCTGCAGCTCAGGTGGGTTGAGATGTTGCCATTGAGACTAATGAAACAGCACAGCTCAGAGCTACATTAAACAAAATTGTCTTGAGATACTCACCAAATCCACTGACATGGAAATGCGTGTTTAGAGAGACGTGCCTCAGAGGCTTGCATGCTGCAGAGGTGAGATGTGCAGTAAGCAGCTTCTGAGAAATAAAATTTCCAGCTCAATTGCTGCAGTCCTAACATTCTTACTGGGATGGCAACATGCCACACTCACACCTCAGCGTGGATTGGAACAGCAGCACTGCCAGTGGAGATGAGAGGGAGTGAAACTGAAGTCCCAACACAGAAAGCAAAAGCACAACAGAAGTTGTGTTGTAAACTGCTGTTGTCCTGGAAATAGGTGTGTAAAGCCATTGTTATGACAGTGCCTGTGTTACTGTGCATAGAAGTTCGTGATACAGGATCATTTGTAAATGTTAGGTTGAGTCCCTGCTTAAATAGCAAGGAGCTTGGAAACACTTCCATGTGCACATGTATTCTTCTGACCTGCAATACAGTTGTAGAAAGCTGAAGTCTTGCTGCCATGGAACTCTGCAGAGAATCATCCCCTACAGGTGTATTTTGAAGGTCAGTAAACATGGCTTTCCATCAGTTCTGCTGGCTTAAGTAATTGTGATTTGATAATACACTATTTTAAGATTTCTCTAAATTTAGAGGAGCATTTTCTTGCAGAAAGGAACATGGACTGTGATCTTGTAGTGCACTGGTGACCATAAAGACAAATCTTTCAGTGCTGGGGGAGGATTTTCTGTACTGGAACTGCACCTCTGTTACAGGTAGTGCTAGGCTTCAGCTTTTACATATGCCACCTGTTTAGAGGGAAAGAAAAGTGTCAGCAACTGTGATGTCTTCCACCAGAAAGCTATTAAAGAAGCACCATTATGATAACAAACCTACCATTATGTAGTAAAGCACACATCACACTTCTCTTTTGCCCGGTGTACTTTTTTCTCAGCTTCTTCTGTCTGTTCCCATGTCACACTTTGTGAGACATGTCACAGCATCAGCTTTAGACTCACCAGGTTAGAGCCCACCTTAGCTCCCTTCCTGCATTATAAATCTCATTTCTATGGGGATTCACTTTTGTTGTAACTGCTGGCACTTTAGAACCATTTGACAGGAATATTTCTGAGATAAATGTTCCTCCTGCAGATACGGATAAATGTAGGTGTGTTACGGAAATAACTAATAGTGAACACTGTAAAACAGCGGGGAAGGAGTGAGGACAGATGGGTTTGTTTTTCCTCAGGGAATCTAAAATAAACTTGATCTGTCTTCTTTAAATCCTTACACTCAGTTGACAAAAATATAGGAAGTGATGTTTATTCATGTAATAGAAATATCTTTAAAAACAGTTTACATCGGCTGAGGAAATTTGGCAGGTCAGGGATTTATTTATGTATGTATGTATGTAACTAGGTTTAAGGGAGGGCTGATGCTTCACTGTACTCTCTCTGATAGTAACATAATCTGTTTTATTTTCATAGATGAATCTAAAATCTGTATTTGGCATTCTGTGTGTTCTGCAAAGGATATTTCTCTCTCAATTTAGGTCAGATATTTTCAAAGGCATGTACAGCAGCTAGGCATTTAATTTGCACTCATGTTAATGGAATTTGACCAGTTTCTTCTTTCTTGCTTTTTGCCATTTTTCATGTCACGGTTTTTGTTTCAATTGCATCTGCCTAGTAAAAAGGTGTAGGCAAAAGAGGCACATGTCTGCCAGCTCTACTGCTTCTTGTACTCTTGACAGACTATTACTTTACGTGTTGCTGTGCCTTTTTTTGTTGTTGTTTTTGTCTCCTTTTTTTGTTATTTGGCACATTTCTGGATGCCCAGTAAGTAGAGTGAGCAGTACCTCAGACTAGAAAACTGAAAATCCAACAAGCCAGAGCCAACAGCTGCTGGCTGCCAATCTGAGATGCTCCAGACACATCATGCTCCCTGCATCTGCAGGATGAATTGCTCCTGACCCACATGATAAATCTGACATGTGCAATGCATGGCAGAGCTGTTCTGCATGTGTAGATCAGATACACAGAACACCAAGGACATTGCCATGATTTTGAATTTATGGTAGAACACACCAGCTATCACCTAAGTCTTCCTTGCTCTCTTTAGGATAGATTTTTCTTGTACATGTGTAAGGATTCATACCTAAAATAGCCATAAAAGCCTACATTGTAGTTAAATTTCTTAATCACAATTTCCCTTTAAGTGTGCTACTTGCAGAGATACCAAATTACTCACTCCATTTTTCTCTCTTTTTTTTTTTAATTATTTTTTTGCCTATTTTAGTTTAAAAAATAATTTCTGAGTTGTCCAGATTTTGCTTAGCCATCATGCCTGTCAGCAGTGTGCCGTGGTGATCAGCACTATGCCTTGCCTGAGGGAGTGTTCGTTTGGATGCACAACTTTGTCAGTGTGGAACACATTCTGGTAAGGATGTGAGCTTCCAGCCCCAGGGCCACGGCAGATGTCTCAATTGCTTTGGACTGAAATTGGTTCATTACTGCCAGTGTCCTATTTAGACTAGTTAGAAATAAGCAGTAAAAGAGTAAATTGCTTGAACTCTGTTGCAGTGAGGGTAAGTGAATTTTTACAAACATTGGTGTTAGTAATGCATTGTTTAATAATCAATAATTTTGATAAAAAAATAGATTTGCATGGCTACAACTGATTAAATGCTTTTCACATGTGCTTGCTTTATGTGACAAAACACTGGGTTAGCTGCCCCAGTGATGTCACTGTTACTAACATGCAGATTATGTATCAGCATATGGGAAAACACAAAGTCTTTTCAATCAGAACCAAAGCTTCTCATCTAACCAGATACTGTACCTGTGTATTTATGGTGCAGTTTTTCAGTAGTTATTCCATAAAGGTCATGTAATAATCTCTGAGACCAAATTAGTAATGTATCTGTGATGTCTTCAAAAATAATAAAAAGAAAAGACAAGAATTTGACAAGCAGTTCTGTTTGCCCTTAAACACATTTAGGAAAAAGGAAAATAGATGCATTGAAAGGCATAGTATGTACAGATTTGCATAAACATATACAGGTACTTCCTGCAGTTAACTCTGGCTCTTGTTTAGAGCATGAGGAGCACAGTGCAGAGGAGCTGCATGGTTCCACTTGCTGCCAGTGGCCAAGTCCCCTCACTGCAAACCAGGTTTGCTGCATGGTTGGTCTCTGGTGGCTTCTGACATGCTGAGCACCACTTGCACATCACAAAGGATTTGAAAGGAAATTCCTATTCCTGTCCATGGAATGAAGTGAGTGTCCAGTGGCCTTTCTGTGAGGCCAGTACAGCAGTAACCTGGGTCACTGTCCTCTTCTGTGTGAGGGTCTGGGACAACTCACCTGGGGCTGGACCTCATGTCATCCCAGCATCCTTCCCAGAGCCCATCCCAGGGAGGACAGCACTTGCTTTGACCTACATCCACAAAATGGTGGTGCCCACTCTGGAGCCAGTCACTAGGCACAGGCTGCCCTTCCTTCTGTCCTTCCTTGGAAACCTGCCTGCTGTCCCTGTCTGCAGCCTCAGGGATGCTTGAGCAGATCTCCTGGAGTAGTCAAATGTCAAGCAAACCTTTTTGTTAGCTCATAGCAGAATACTGCTGGATTCCTTTCCCTGTGGGTGAGATGGAAATGATACAAAAATAGCCCTGTCACATCATATTCCTGTATTTCTGCTTCAAATTGAACACAAAGTAAAGGGTTAACAGTGAAGAAGGCTATGGTTGCTTTTGGAAATCCAGCTAACAAAGATGCAAACTGCATTTGCTTACATTATTGTTTAATATACAAAGGTTCAATTCCCTGTGTCCTTAGTCTGAAACCCAATAATAGGCTAAATCTGATTTGAACTGAACATGTTGTCTCCAGTTTATTTGTCCATTAAAGTTTACTGATAAATTGATCTTTCTGTAATGGTTTTAGTGTAAGAGATAGCCTATAAATCACTATTTTAATGGAAACAAATACAATATTGATGCTCAGTTCTTACAAGCAAAGCAATGGAAGATAATTATCACGATTTATTAATAAACCAAAACAAACAAGGATCTGGTGTACCATCCAAGAAACTTGATTTCTTTTGTTTAATCAGATGTAGTAAATATGTTTTCATCATTGTTTTGTAATAAGGTTTTGTATTTCTGAAATAGTTTTCCCTTTGATGCATTCATCAAACTAGCTAATCTACAGACTGACTCCTATGCTGCCTTTTTCATTTTGGTTTTTGTGCCCAAGTACAGAAAATTGCATCACTTTTTAAAGATATATTTGCATCAAAAGTAACAAAGTGTCTGGCTTGGAGCAGACTGTACTGGGCAAGTCAGGGACCCTCCCTGTCCACTGTCTGGGCAGGTCCTGCCTCAGTGGTGCTTTGGAGGTAAGGGTGAGCCCAGGGACAGCAAAAGGAGCAGGAGCATATAAAAGAGTGATTCAGACCCATAAGGCACTTTTAGTCTTCCTGCCCTGGAGGGTTTCAGTGCCTTAACTGAGTTTCTTACCTCACATATATACAATATGTGGGATAGGAAAGCCCTCAGAAATTCTGAGTAATTTCCATAAAGGACCATGTAAGTCAACGGGTTTTGTTTCTGTCATGTCAATGCTTCTACTTCAGATTCCAGCTGCACTGTTCAGTTTTACAAAGGCTTTACAGCTACCACCTTGTTCTCTGAAAGTACCAGGAATTTTCTCATGTTTCTTCATGTTACCCAAACTAGAAAGGCTTGTCCTCTCTCAGAAACAAGCAGGAGTGTGAAAACCACATCCGCTTGCCTATGCCTGAACACTTTTATGATAATTTTAATTTGAATTTAAGTTTTCTGAAATAGCACCTTTATGTTCCTTGTAAAAAAAGTTGATGATAGCTTTTTGAGGAAGCCTGCATAACCAAAGAAAAAGAAGTTTAATAATTTCCATCTTAATACCAGTTGAATTAAACTATTTTCAACCTTTATGGAAATTACTCAGAATTTCTGTTTTGTTAAATGCAATTCAAAATTCCTATTTGTCTTGACTGCATAGTCACCAATGTTGTGCTTTGACCAGCCTAGACTAGTGTGTTGTGGTACACAAATGATTAAAAAAACATAAGTGTGCACAGAAATCAGAGAAAAATGCCAGACCCTATTTCTTCTGCATCGAATTACATAGCATCCCTCATTAAGTGAAATTGCTGTTTTTCCTCTTCTGTCATTGTTCTTATTGAAACACCTTTTCTGAGCTCATGTAGCTCTCAGCCTCTCTCTCATTTACAGATGTACTGTGTGTGGAAAAAGGGACATAGGAACTTACACTGCTGAAACTAAAAAAACCTGTTAAAGCCTAAGAGATTACTTTGGAAGGGGATAGGATCCTTAAGTTTCTGCCACTGCCATAAATGGATTAAGAAGATGATGCTTAAAAGTCATGAAAGCAGATGGCAAAATTTCCAAAGAAAGTAACCAGGGCAGTCTGTGTGGGTCTGGAGCTGAAGTCCATTCCAGTTCCCACCAGTCTCTGCTGGGTGGTGGAGCTCACTGGTGTTGGAATGATGACCAGTACTGCTCACTGGCACAACCCTCTACCCCACATACCCACCCTTGCCCTGTCATTCCCAGTAGCTGGGTGGGTTGCAGGTTATGTTTCAAGGTTGATAAAATGTCTAGGAAAAATAAAAAAGAAGCCCCCCACTTCTCCCTTCCTCTTTCTTCCCACAGCTTCGTATGGTGTGGAATATCCCTCTGGTCATTTCAAGCCACATCTATCTTGGCCGTGTCTCTTCCCAACTCCTTGTACACCCCCAGTCTCCTCACTGGTTAGGCTGGGTGAGAGGCAGAACAGGTCTTGACTCTGAATAAGCCCTGCTTATCAATAGCTAAAACATCCCCAAGTTATGGACATAATTTTCCAGCACAAATTTAAAAAATTAACTCTTATCTCCGCCAAAAACCAGCACAGGGTGGTTGTGGATTTTAGTGCTGTGGCATAAAACAAATAGTTTGTTTTCTGAAGGCACTCTAGAAGTGAGTTTGAAGTTTGGGTACTGGGAAAGGGCATCTCCTTACTTTTTTACCTCCATTTTTGGAGTGAAGTTCTTTAATTTTTTATTAGTGTTCGACTTTTCATTTCCACACTCAGCAGGTCTTTAACAGTGTTTGGTTACACCACACGACCTGCATTTCTGATTTACAGCAGTTTTTTTCAGTGACATTAATACATCAACAGGGTGTAGCAAAGCTATCTGGCAAGGGTGAGACGCTATCTTAGTACCCGCTGCTCTCGTATTGCGAAGTTTATGGTGTCTGTTGTAAGTCCCTTGAAAACTAAAAGCTTTTGAGAAATGTTGAGATGTCTGTTCCTTTCTTTTGTAGCCTACACACAAATCACCCCCCCAAAGATAAAACTGGAGTCTAAGGAATCATCATTTAATCTTCTCTTGAGATAGCAATCTGCTTCAGCAAGTCCTTCAAATGTCTCTCTTGCAGGAGCCTGCTGACCTTCTCTGAATGACATATTAAAGAACAATAGAGCCAGTGACGATACCTCTGGAGCTGCTGCAACTTTGAGGTCAATTAATTGTCACTTAGGATGATATATCTGAATTTGCCATTAGTTTCTCAGCTGCAAGGGACTGGGGGCAGCCATGCTTGCCTTCTACATGGCTTAAAGACCTTGATGTCTGTGATGCTGGAGCAAAGACGAAGGGCAGTATCACACCATCAGCTTTATAAACAGTCTCTCCCATTGATTTCAAGGAACTTTATGCTTCTTTCCTGATGATGAGAGACCTGCATGAGAGCCTGGCCATGGTGCTGTGTGGGCAAGCAGCAATCTGGTGTCCTGACCATTTAGCCAGGTGATGGGCTGCAAGCTATTAATTCAGGATCCAAATGAAGATGGGCATTTGCCCCCTGTTTTCCTTAGCAAGTGTTTAGAAACTCACAAAGCAAATACACAGCCCAATCTGAACAGATAAGGTTGTTCTCAGGGAATTCTCAACACTGGTTAATGCCTAAAGATGGTTGAAAAGCTCTTCTTGGAGACAGGCTCATATGTAAATAAGCTGGGGAGTTGGTGATTTTTTTCCCCACAAGAAAGACACAATTTATTATGCCCATAGAGCAACAGGGTTAACCTGCACTATCTCATAGCTTATCTCCCTGGACTGCTTCTGGGTTCTGTCTCTAGACAAATAGTGGCTGCTCCATATGTACTGTTCTCCTTCCAAGCTGCCTGACGGACCCAGCTGGCTTCCTTTGGGAAAAGAGTTTAAGCATGGCCTGGGTGCAGGCCCCCAAGGCTGTTGCCTGCTGGCAACTGTACACAGCTGTACACAGGGTCTGGCTCCCTCCTGTCCGTGCTGTGCCATCACCTTTCCCTGCAGCTCTTGAAGCCTGCCATGAGCCCAGGTCCAGGCTGAGCCTTGCTGGCATTCCTGGTAAATGCAGCAGAGGAAAAGTAGATATTACTGTGATTTTGGAACCTCCTGTGCAGGAACTGGAGTTGGGAGGATGAGATGCAGCATCCAGTCAGCTGTGTCCCCCAGAGGTTTATCTACATGACTACTTGCTATGCAGAAGGAGCCTGAAAGAAGTTTTAGTTTTACTCACTTGTTTAATTTCTGTGCAATGCTGAGACATTGATGTTGGAGGAACAGCTTTGGCAGTTGCAGCGACTACTTAGAGCTTTTCTTCAGAGGATATATTTAATTACATCAGGTTTAATTACATCAGGTTTTTAACTGCTGTATTTTCAATACTTCTAATGTCTTAGTATCACACTGTATATATATATTGAAGTAAAAAGCCCAAGTTTTATGGGGTGCAGAAAAATTGGGAAGGATCTAGGAGCCATCTGCTTGTTGGAAGTCAATGAGTTATTTTTAACATTATTTTGAAGTAGATGTTGAGTATCTAGTACAGAAGGGGATTGCAATGGTGATTCACTGAAATATGACTTACAATAGATGTTGCAGAGGAATTCACAGTTCACTGTCCATGGTGTCTCTGCCCTGGTGGGTGCTGCAGCCTGTGGCAACTCCAAGAGGCTGCTGGGGACCAGCATCAGATCAGCATCCCTTGGGGTTTCCTCTCCTTGCTGCCTTAGCAGAGGCCACTAGCTCAGCCAGCTTTCTTTGACACAAGAACACTTCCAGGCTTCAAAATTATCACTAACAGTTTGTTGTCACACATTTGTCTCATCTGCTGCTACAGCCTTCAGAGGTGAGTTAGACTGGGGAGAGCCAGAAAACAAAACTTCTGCTTCACTGGCTAGTGAACACATGGCTCAAGATGGGGCTGTGCCAGATACATCTATTTCTTTCTACCCCTGAAGTGCTGAGGCTGCTCAGTTACCCTTCAGGTCAGGAGGAGAAAAACTGGCTTAATGACAACAGCCACTGATCCCTTGTCACCACAGGGTGGGTTGTGACATCAGGGATGCCACTCATCAGGCAGGAGGTCATGCTTGTATCCCGTAGCCAGCACCAGATAACTGTCTCTGACTGTGAGATTTGTTCTGATTGTCCAATGGAACAGGCAGTGGACGGTGATTTTGTCAATATTGATCGAAGTTATATTTTGAGACATTTGGCAAGAGCTAAGCGCCACTTGTGAAGGGTGTATGAAAATGAAAGATGAGAAACCTTTGGGTTTTTATTTTTTTTAAAGTGGTGAAACAGAACAGTTGGAGTTCTCTAAAATATTTTGCAATGTAACACATATCAAATATTTACCAGATTATTTTTTAAATTCAAGTGGCAGTTGTGAATCCTTCTGATGATTCTGAAACTGCATGTTTGACAAATAAACCCTTCATCCAAAAACCTCACTTGACCATCTTGTTAGCACTGTAGTATGTTTGCACTGCTAACAAAATCATCCCACTCACTAATCCTGATGGTTGCACTCTGCCATTTTCTGAAGTGGCAGCTCAATTTGTGAGGGGAGCAGAAGTGGAGATAGTTCGAGTTAAGTCTTCAGCAGGACAGAGCTGCACAAAACCAAATCCTGCAAAAATTTACTGTCCTACCAGCTTGCTATTCTCCAGAATCTCTAGGGCATCTGAATCTGCTTGCTGAACCATTTTGACTAAATATAAAACAAAAGTAATAACTTTGCATTGGTTGAAATATTTTCTTTTGACATTTTGAAAACAAGATCAAGTTAAATTCTTGTTTTGAAAATGCCACTCCAGTTGAATTAATGTGAATTTAAACTGAAGCAAAGTTAACCCCCTCCCCAGTAAATTTCTATAACTGGAAGATACCTATCCTTGGTCCCTGGCTGGGGAATCTGAAGGGTTATTATTGTCTTGGTGGGACATCTGATGGCAGCACATCCCTCCCTGGTGCCTTATCATTGTGGACAGGTAGGGCAGGTCATCTGTGTGCCCTGGGGAAGGGTCAAACAAACCCCAAGCCAATAGCTGCACCACAGCTCATGTTTTCAGCCAGCATACTTATGCAAAGGGAGCTTCCAACTTCTTGTAGAAACATAAGTGTTGAGAGTGCCCAGACAACCTGGGCAAGCCTCTGCAGTGGTGGTGTCACCCAGGTGCTTAAGAGGAAGAGGTTTGAAGAGGCTCCACCACGAAAGGTGGCCTCAGGAGGAGTTCTGATGCAGAAGCGCCCTTCTCTCCCTGGAGCCAGACTGGGCAGAGGGGAGCTGCACCTCACAGTGTCTTCCAGCATTTTGCAGCTTTTTTTTCCTGTATCTTATTGTAACCCTACTGCTGCAGCAGCATTCAAAGTTGTAAACAAACCCACCAGCCTCCCAAGCCCTGTCCCTGAGTACTCCTGCCTTTCCCAGGGAGCAGGATTACTCTCTGCAGATGTGATCATATCTGTAAATCACATGTTTAGAAGGCCATCATCTTTCTCTTATGTCATTCTTTCTGCAGATGCTTCTCCATGCTTTTCCATAGTGGTTTCAGCCAGGCCATAGCACAACAAGGAGTCAAGAAATGTAGCCGTTTTCACTCAAAAATTTCCATTTATGAGTAGTAGGAGCATTTAAAATTCATATGCAAGCAGACATGATATGGCAAAGCTTTTTTATGCCACATCGCACTGAAATTTTTGTGGTGTTTGCCCAAACATGATCATAATTCAAGGAAACAAATGGGACCTGTACTGAGTGCAGGAGCCTCTCCAGCCACCGACCAGTCTCCTTTTGCCCTCAGCCTGCAAGGTACAAGTTCTGTTGCAACTACCACAGCAAACCTTCACACTGGAATTAAGAAAATTTTCTAAGGAGCTTAACAAATTTTCCCCCAGTCTCTGTGTTAGGAATAATGGGAATACCATGGTAACAGCTTATATTGCAAGAAGGAAGTAGTATTTTGATGGTGGCTGCTATAGAAGATGGAAACAAAACTGATACAAATGCTGGGATTTTGAAATGAACTTAGTAAATGATAGATAAATCTTCTCTGGAATGCATTATATAGTTATCTCTCTTCCACGTATTTTATCCTTTTATAGATTTTTATAAAAGGAATGAAAAACCAGGCTGCATGGGACAAATAAAACAGGAAAAGCAATAATAAAAAAATAATAGTTGATAGTTTTAATCTAGAGAAGGACAAGATTAAAGGGTTTTGCAAAAGACACTGAGATTGTTAAAAAGAAATGAAGAACAACCCAACATTACTGTAATCCCTAGCTACTGTAAATCTCTTGCAGTTTGAGAAAATAGATGATAAAGTCTCTTCACAGATAAGACTTTATTTGAAAACAAAGAATACAGAAAAATCATGGACATTAAAGATACTTAATTATTATGATACCAACTAAAGAAAATAACTAACAAAAAAATTAAAGGAGGTTTATTTTCTGTGGAAATAGTGAAAAACTGTTTTCCTACATAATTTGAATAAAAATCCTGCAGAGGCTAGTGAAGGCATCATTGAATGAAGTAACAAAGCTCCAGTTACTAATGGTTTCTCACTGTTCTGGCACAAACTTCTCATTCTCATTCAAGGCTACTGAGCTTTTTTACTGCCTGTAAATCTTCCCTCACTCTTGTGGGCTTATCCACTTTGCAGCTGGAAGGACGGAAGAGGGGAGACATGTTGTCATTGGATTCCATGGTGACAGTTCTAGGGGTGGATGAAGTCAGGCTCAGGAAACTGTTTCCAGTTTTGATACAAGTGCCAAATGTGTTCTCACCATAATGTATAAAAACAGAAGGGATGCAGATATTTTCATTCTCAAAATCTTTGTGAGTAGTGGAGTATATTAAGAGAATAGTTGTTTAGTCTTGGTTTTTTTTTCACTGTCATACCTAATGAACTGAGGCACAGTCAGGCTTTCACAGAACCTGAAAGTTGGCCTGCTGTGCTAACCAATGCATTCTCTGCAAAGAAAAAGATTTTACAATTGCTTTGTGAGGGTTGGTTTTGTTGAAAGTTCAGTGTTAGTGACAAAGAAGTGCTAGAAGAGGTCAGATAAGAAAGGCAATGCAGTCTGGAGTTGTTACAGGACTCCTGATAAGCAGCAAGGAACGCTTTCCAGGAAGTACAAAAAAGGATGCTAGGAGTTACTAGCTGGACAATGTGCTTTGAAATGCTGAATGTCTGTCTTGTTGGCAGACTAAACGAAAGAGTCTTTTATCTCTCAGACCCACTGGACTAACACAGAAGAAAGCCAGGAACTAACCTTTAGCCCTGAGGCCAAGTCACCGATTGGTTTGCACTCGTATTGCTTATGGTGAGCTCTATCCAGAGCACACCTGATGCATCCAGCCCATATAGAACTTAACCATGAACCTTCTCAGGGCCCCATGGGGTGTTCTAGTAGCCCTGAGGTATAAGCATGGTGGGGTTTATGTTTTTCTTTTCTATTTGGAGTTTTTTCTTTTCTGTTGGAGCAATGGTTTTCTCTCATGAAGCTGAAGGTGCATGTTGCATGACTTGGGGCGTGTCATGAGGCTGTAAGACCCAAACTGAACATACAAAACCTGTTGGGATAACATTACAAAGCTGCATGGAGCTTAGACAGCCATACCTGTTGTCTTCTCCATGCTTTGGGGGAGCACTCCCCAGAGTGAGTTATTCCCAGGAGGGTGCTGAGGCACTGGCTCAGGAAGAGCTGACTGGAGCAAACAAAGCCAGAATCAGACAGGGCAAAAAAGTAAGCGCTGGGGATGATCAAGGCTCTCATGACTGACTTCACTCTAAGTTTAGCCAGAAAAAGAGGGAATAGATTGTAAACAGTTAAACATGCATGATCAGGAAAGAACAGCTGTTTCATCAGGTCATTTGCTTTTCTATTCACAGAAGGGGTAAAGAAATGCTTATCAGAAGAGGTTGGGATCACTCAGTGCTGGTCTGGAAGCATCTGATATGAACTAGGGATGACCAGTGCCACAGCAGCCCCAGCCTCGAGCCTCAGAGGCAAAGCCCAGCTAGTTTTGCAGGGAAAGAGTGGGGCTGCCATCATCCCAGGGCTGAGTACAGCTCCCAGCTTGAGACCTGTGAAAATACGAGTGAGCCTTGGACAGGCAACACGTGGGTGCAAGAGGGGCACCCTGGGGGTGCGAGTGGGACGCAAAGTCAGCCCAGTCCACCAAGATGTGCCTCCACCACCCAGTCTCAGCCTTGGCCTGCATTTACACCTGCTTTGGGAAGGGGAATGGCTTGAAATGGCTGTTGGGTGCCTGACAGGAATTATCCCTGTGGGCTGCTTCCCAACAACTTGGAAAACACCCCTACTCTAGTCAGGCAAGTGGTCATGGGGCCAACACAACCAACTGGCCTCTCTGCCTTCTTCATAGTGCCTATGTCAGGCTTTCAGGATTAAGAGATTGCAAGATACTAGAAATAAAATTGGTGATGGAATGCCAGTTATTTGTGCATTCCTGTGCAGCTCTTAAGTTTACACTTGCCCTGGCTTGGTATGGTTGCAATGCAATGGGAAGGTACAATGTCAAATGATGCAATGAGAAGGTACAATGCCCAGAAATTTTCTTTCTTATTTGCTTGACAATACAGTGCTGTGAGCTTCATGGCAGAGCTATCAGAAAAGCAAAAGCCAGAAGGAAAGCAAATCCACTACCTTACGAAGAAAAAAAAAAAAAAAAAAAGGATTGATACATTATAAACAGCATTACAACAGATTTCTAGTGGGCAGATGGTAAGAGACAGTTTTTGTCACTCAGAGTGGTAGTGGTTAATTGAACACAAAAGATAAGAAAATAACAGATGCATTCATCAGTTAATTGGCTTTTCTATTCAAAGACAAGAAAAATTATAGTGACTTCAAGTAGGAGTTGTATCCCTGTTACAATAGGAAAGGGCTTATTTGGAAGACAGCAAGAATAGAAGGAGGTATTAAAGATGTCTCTTAAGTGATGACAGAAAGCAATAACTGGCTACATCTGCTGAAGTTTTCCATTTTTGTTGTTCTATCATGAAAAGTCAGATCCCTGTTGATGCAAGAGGATGAAATGTGTTTGTTAATTATGTTTGAGTAAGATAACAAACTGTGATCTCAAAGCCATCTGTAAATGTAAAACCAGGTGGCTGAGCAGCAGAATGAAGATCACAAATAGAGGATCATAAAAATTTGGGTGTAAGAACCACTTGTATGCCTGGTCTGTTTATGAAAAAATGCAGGGAAGAGTTTCTATATTTATAGCCTTTACCTTGAGGACAGGATTTCTCCGGATTCCCTTTTGCTGTTTGGCCCTTCTTTCTATCAATAAATCAAAGTTTTTTGCAGGCTGCACTGTGAGCAAATGTCCCTGAGGTGACCTTTCCTCAGTATGGCCAGGTATGTTACTACCCCCATGCGATCTCGCCACAGATGCCACTTGAGCCCCTTTGAGGACCATTGCTGTGGCTCCTCTCCACAGCTAGTGTCACACATGTACGAGTGTGGCAGGACAGGAGACCCTCACACCATCAGTTTGAGGCTCATGAAAAATGGTGCTTTGTATTTCTCAGTTTTCTTCCTCTGACCTAGATTTTAGGATTTACTCCCCCTCCCGCTTTGCTTTGGGTTTGTTTTACTTATTCCTGGAAACCTGCTGCGATGATCTGAGCTACAGAGGAATGCTTGTCCTTCCAAATCTGAAGTCAAAACCCATTTTCTGCACTGAGTGTGTTTTCTCAGTGTTTACCCTTCTCTCTTTTTAAAGACACCAAAATCCACTAATGGAGACAAAGCTTTACACACCATGACCTTTCATAATACAGAATTAATTCTTTTCTGTAACAAGTGGGCAAATCACACAGAATGGGAAGAAGTACTTAAAGAAGTGAAAAAAACTGGTTTTCAGGAACATTTGTGTATTTTTTTATATGAAGTACAGATTCACATTTTTAGAAATCCATAAATATTGCCCCCAGATATTTCTAGTAAGAAAAAGCCATTTCCATACACTTGCCAAATTTGCATTTAGTTGATATGTGTTTAAGACATGTATATGTGAAGTATAAAAATGCAACCAAAATAAGTATATACATGTTCCCTTTCTGAAAATGATGTGCATATCTCTTAAAGATCTGTTACCTTTGTTACATGACGTATGTTACTGCAAACCTTTCCTCAGGATTATTACTTTAACTCGTAAACAAACAGGTAAAACTGGGTAAAATTGGGTTTCAGTTAGAGCAGAAAAAGATAGTGTCATTTAACTGAACTACTTGGATTTTCAAACAAAAAAGTGTTCCTCTGCAGCATTTGAACACATGCTTGGGAAAATAATCTGTCTTCATGAGTGCTGAGAGACAGTGATATCCAGACATAACTTGCAAGAATCTTGCTCTGTGTATTGCAGGCATCTGCAAAGCTTATATTATTGCAGCCCCTCCCTGAAATGAGGAGACATTTAACATTGCCATGGTTAATGTTAAATAAACAGTGCTGGAAAGCAGCTTTTAGAGTGAGCTCTGGAGTTTGATATGGAGGAGCTATAACTGCAGGAAACGTCAGAGTTTCTAATATAGCATTTACAGTACCCTTAACCACAGCATGAGCATGTACCCCTGGATCATGTACATGGCTTTAGCCCTGTGTCAAAAGTAACCAGAGAATTGGTGCTAATTGCATCATCGTGTGAAAGGGTTACAGGAAAAGCATGAAGGTTTGAGATGGAGTAAAACCTGAAACTTTGAAGGGATTTGATTTTTGCCTCATTGTGGAAAGTCTAGCCTTTCCAACATTTATCATAGTTTCTTGGAGTTATATAAGGTGTTTTCCCTTCTGAAATGCATGAATTAATTGATCAACCCAAATTTCAGTTTAATTAAGCTTTCACTTGTGACTTACTCTTTGATGTGTGTAAATATATTCTGTATAACATCAGCTTTTTTTCATGCTGATTTTGAAGTCCTTTAAAAGTGAGATGGGGATGTCTCTAATTGAGGCATTGGCTCTGTATCTCCAAAGTATTGTGCCTCCTAATTATTTATTACTTCCCTCCAGAGAACTATCAAAGTGATATTCTGAAAATCTGAAATTCTGAATTTTTGGAATACATACTTTATAAAAAAATGCTGGAAAGCTATTTGCAAGATTTCTTAAGCAATCAGAGCCCTTTAGGATGATTTCTGAATTGGCCGTTACAGTACATGACACGCACAATGAAGTTAAATTGTCATTATTAAAAATTAGCAAGTAAAAATGAGGCAGAAGCATCTATGTGGAGTGTCTTATTGCTGCAGATTCAGAATCTGAAATGCCTGTCACATCTGCAGCTCATTATGACCCGAAATGGGAGAGCGCCTGGTACATCTGCGAGAACAATGCCTGGTGACTGCTGGCGCAAGTGGACATAGCTGGGGCAGGGTGTGCAGGGTGCCAGCAAGCCTTTGTCCTCGATGTCACGTCCCACACTGCCTCCTGACAGCTGGCACAGGAGGTCATCATCGCCTTTGCAGCACTTTGTCTTCATTTGTATTGAAAGCACTGCGAAGCCTCGTTATTTTTGGGGAGGGCATTTTCACGGGTGGCTGGTTGTTGCCCACGCGCTGCCTGTGGGACCAGGGTCTTGTTTTCCGTGCTTGTGGCCAGCAGCTCCTTATCTGCCTGCAGCAGGGAGGGGCGGGCATGAGGCCAGGGAGCATCTGGCTTTGATAGGGGTGTGTGCAGTTGGTTGTGGGACCCCTTTCCCTGGGTCTTCATTCCAGTGTCACAGACGTGGTGGAGGTGTTAGCATCCACCACTATGGGTGATGGTCTTCATTCCATGTGGGTGGTGGGGCTTGGAGGCATTTGAATACTCCAAGTCAGTGGAGAGTTCACAGGAACAGAAAGAGATACATCTTACTCATACGCACCCTCTGGCTCCTGTTTTCAAATCTGAAACAAAAATTACGAAGATCTTGGGGTTAGTACCCACAAAAATTGTATTTTCCCCAGCCTCGTTTTCAGGAATTGAAGAATCATTTTAACAGGCACATCCAACGAAACCAAAGCAAAGTGCTGCCTTGGTATAAGCCAAACACCTGGCAGGGACACTGAAAGCCTGTCAGTTTAAGTTTGGCAAAGCACTGAGCAGCTGAAGGTGAGTGGGAGGCAGCACCCGGCTGCTTTTCCCGAGAAGGGCTTGTGCCAGACCCAGTCCACAAACCTCCTGCAGCTGAGGTGATGCTTGCAAGACAAGCAGCACTGCTGTGAAAGTTTCCACTTCCCTGGGTCATGAACTCCAGACCTTCCTTCTCTTCCCTGTGGTGTGCCACAGGTGAAAGGCTGCCTACAGGACAGAGGTATTTACTTCAACCTGTTGCTCACCAGAGAAATTGAGGACTCAGCAGTGCAGGTGGACTCAAACTGAGCTCACCTCCATTCATCCGTGGATGTCTAAACAGGAAAATAATGGCTAAATGGAACAAAAAAACCCACCCAGCCTGGCTTGACAGAGTTTGCCTGAGCATGTGTAGAAAAGTGGAGGTGGAGGAGAGGGTAGGGGGTTGTTTTGCAGGGGTGGTGCTGGGCAGAAAGCAGGCAGCAGCGTTTGCAGCAGCTCACTTTAGTGAGCACAATGCACACAATTACTGAAGTAAGAGATGTCAGTGAACAAATGCGTTTGGCAAACTATTTGCTTAATGTATGCTGATTTGTGAAGTCTCTGGTGGTTTTCTTTGTCCCTTGGGAAAAAGGATGGGGGGGAGAGAGAAAGTGTCCAGTTGCCATGACAACAGAGCAGGGCTGAGGAGAGATGAGACTTATCATATTTTCTTTTTTGATGCTCTGTATGAAATTATGTAGGTAATTACACATGTACTGATTTGCCATGCAACAGAGCAACTTCTTTTTAGGACACTGCATATCATGCAACACCATGCTGATCCCCTTTTAGAGCACAAACACAAATGTATTGACATTTTGCTGGGAATATTGCTGGAGAAACTACAGCAGCAGGAACGAAAGAGGGCGTGACAGCAGCCCTGCTCTCCTTTAAGGAACAGAATAAGAATCAATTAACAAGTTGCCAGTGGAAACCTGGCTATAATTACAGCTCTATTATGCTGGCCGTGTTGTTTTCCCATAGAAAATACAGTTTTTAATTAACGTGTGGATTTGGCACCGACACCTACGCACTCCCTGGCAGGAACAAAGTCGGTGTTTCCCTGCTCTTGGATAAAGTGCTCAAAGGATTGGCACTTTATCGTAACTAAAGGTGCCAGTAGCACCCACAGAGCTGCCCTTGAGCAGGATGATCTGGGCATGGTTTTTCTCAGTCTGGAGGGAAGCAGGTGTAACTCTTCTCCCCACACTGTATTTTGCAGATAAGAAAGCAAAAAAATGTTTTCCTCAGTGTAAATGTTATCTCTCCTGGAGGCTACCTGAACTGACTGGTCGGATGGAAGGATGGAGGGAAGGAATTGCTGGTGTTTCTGGGGGAAGAGTGGGGTGGAAGTGGATCTCTGTGCCCAAAGGCCGTGTCCTTCCTGCAATCCATGAACATCTGCTCAGTGGAGGACCTGGGGAAGTACAAATTCTAACCAATCACCTGAACAGTACTGATTTTGCATTGTCAGGACAGGGTAGGGAGGAAACCTCTGCCACCCAGACCTCACCAAGATACCCGTATTTTAAGTCTGTTGGGATTTTTTTTCTTCCACTTCTTTGCCTGCCACTTTTTCTCAAAGGCAATGCTGAATTACTTGGGGGAAGTAAGAATATTTCAGCTGTGGCAAACATACTGCTTTTAAAATGCAAATGTGTTATACATGTATACACCAGGCACTGCTGCTGCTTTTCTTCTGGCACCATTGCCTTGAGAGCAGTTCAGTTTTTAAGTGTAATGCAAAACCAAGAGGGGTTTTCCTACAGAAACTCATTTCACTGAGTAGCATGTTTCTAACGATGACCTGTGTGGGGTGCTCAGGGAATGAGTCTAAAATGGAGGATGTTTTTAAAGCAAATCTTTCTCAGTGGTATATTCTGCCTGCTGCTGGCAGCCAGCAGCTTGGGAGTTTCCCAAGCCGAGTGCTGTGTGTAGTTTGGAGGTCAGTAATGGATTTCTCTCTGACATTCTCTGACAAACCTCTTATTTCTTCTCTTTTTTTTTTTTCCTTTTCACATACAATTTTGGCTATTACCACATCCTGTAGCATTCAGATTCAGTTATAATTATGCTTTCAGTAAAAAGATAATCCTCTAATTTATTTCAGGCCTGCTGACTGATAATTTTTCACTGAACAATTTTTGTGCAGTGAGAAATTGTGAATACTTATGCTGCCCTGAGTCTGTTATGTGTCTTCTTGTGTGGAAGGCTTTCCAAGCCCCAGCCTGTCCCTATCCTTCTCAGCCCTTTTCTCATTCCGCTGTGTCCTGTCATTGCTTGGAAGCTCAGTAAACTCTGAGTCACCATGTAGGAATTAATGGAGCCAAGCAATTATTTTGACTTGTGCGATGCTTAGATTGCATTTTTAACTCAAGTTAGAGGATGCAGGTTTATCCATGTATATGCAGTTTGAAACAGCGAGTTAAGAAGGATAAAAAATGATACTGTAAAAATAGTTTCCAAAAGATTTCCTCAGTTTTCTTTGTGCGGCCAGTGAACTACATACAAAGTCATGACTCAGAGCAAGCCAATAGGTATAAAAGGTGGTATGGAACTAGATGATTTTCAAGATGCCTTCCAACCCAGACCATTCTAGGATAAAAAAGCTGTTGGGTAACTTACTCTGTGTTGAATGTTTCTCCACCTGGAATCCATTGTTTGCTTAATTTAACAAGTTTTCACCATGTGTCCCTGAGCTGTTGGTGTTACTTTATCATCTGTCTGTGAAAGAGATTACACCACTAATAAACAATAACATGAATATTGAGCTGTGGCCACACAGCAGGGAGATCTCTGTGTCCTTGCAGACTCATAAACAGTTCAAGGTTCTTTTCCCCTTTTGTAGTATCAGAAAAGAAACAAAATGCAGAATCTGCACCATGGTCGTTCTAGTCAGGCAAAAGCTGTACTGTGCTTAAGGGATTCTCTGAAGCACTCACAAGCCTTGAGCCTTGAATGAGCAATGAGGATGGTGTGAGGGTGGAAAAAGGCAAAGACACTGTTCTAACTTCCTAGTTCTGAAGTGGGTGGGTAATCCACCCAGGGATAAAATACAGTAGGATGAAATAATGCAAGCTTATTTTCCCTCCTTCAGAATATCTCTGGAAGGAGTCCTTGCAAGGTGAACCTCAGCTGCACTAGACCACTGTCTTTCCTGACAAGTCTTTGAGATTTGCTCTTTGCAAAATTGGGCGCTCTGTTGCTGTCTCAGGACTGGCCAGGGAAGGAGCATACTGTGGAGTACTTTAATGGGACTCCATGTGGGATCACAGGACATCACTGGGAGTGCCAAGTGACAATTGCAGGTGTTACTTGTCGCTGTTAGCCACACTCCCATAACACACGGAGTCGGAATTCGGGAGAGCAGCATCAGCAGAGAAAAATCTCTGCCCTTTGTTTATTACTTCCTATTACATACTTGTTGAAAGGTGACCATGGATTGGAGGGTGGTATTCCCACCTCTCAACCACATTGGTCAAAGGGACTGTCACACAACCTTGTCTGTTCCAGAAAGGAATGTGAAAACAATATCAATGTTTATAGAACACAACTGCTGTTTACATGACAAGAGTGTGAGAAGGTGCACACTTCTACTTTAATATGAAACGCTCAGAAAACTAGGAGAATCTCATGGTGATAGTTACTTCTTCTGATTTCATGTTAATAGTTGGGGCAGCCCTGGGACATGTCCATCTAGCATGGGAAAGGAGTCCTGGAAAAAAAAAGTATTGGGGTTAGGGTTTTGGGTTTTTTTTTTTCATTTTTCTTTTTTTTTCATTCTAATACCTGAAAATGACAAGGAAAAGTTTACAAGCAGCTAGGTGCCTGTAAATTGCATTTTGGTAAACCACCTGGAGTGATGTATTTACAATAGTTTAGCTGTGCTGATTTTTGCTCTCACAGAAGGCAGAGGTGCTTTCAGAGCCTCAAGGTGATTTGTGAGCAGCAGGGTTGGGGTGCTTGGCCTCAGCAGCTCCCCAGGTTTTTCCGAGCCTGGCAAGGCTCATGAGGGTGATGGCAGCATGCTGCTGAAGGTCTGTTTTCTTAAGGCATGCCATCGCCCTGATCTGTTAGGATGGGAATGGAGAATTGTAGTGAATGAAGTGACTCTGTGGCCAGGAGTAATGGCTTGGGTTTTTATTTACAACAGTCAAAGAAATTAAAAAGGAAAAAAAAAGTTCCTGGTTCTTTTCACCTTGTTAGGGTTAATGCAGTGAAACAGCAAAATACAGAGCTTTTTCAGAAATTGTTTTCCACTTGATGGAATCGCTTCAATATTTTTAAGTCAAGGAAATCCTGTGTTTCCTCAGCAGCTGTTGCAGTAAAGATGACTGGTTACTTTGCATATATATTTATATTCCTGGAGGTCTTTTTCACTTTATTACTGAATGGTCCTTTACAAATAACAGATATTTAAGTATAATAGCTTATAACAACAGCTGCTTGAGTGGCTGGACGTCTGACATCATGTTTCCTGAAATCTTGCATGAAAAGATATTTGCATCAGAGATGCATGACCATTATTATATGTGTAGAAAAATTACTAAAACAGCAGAAATGGTGAATACAAATGGTAGCATACAGGCTGTAAGAGAAGAGACTAGGATTCCAGCAAAGTTTGATATCTGTGACATTTTTGCATAAGACATAGGAGCAATCTGAAAGCAGACCACACATTCTTACTCTGAAACAAGGCACTAAATAGGGTGATTACAAATTTGCACAGTAATAGTGCAAAAGTGTAAAAGAAAAGAAGAATCTTAATTTTGGTTGGAAATTGGAAAGGTGTGATGAGGCTTAGAAAACAGGGGCAATTCATGTAAAGGAAATAATATGAAAGAAAAGAAAAAATTCTGAGAGGTGGAAGAATTAGCCTAGTGATTTTGCATTTAAAAGTTGCAAAATCTTCCCTCTCTCCTGGGTCTCTGGAAGGTACATGTCAGCAGATCTGTGTTTGTCACACAGTGGGGGATTGGCATATTGTGCATGACAGGCACAACCTTTACATCAAGCATTAGCAGAGAAACTGGTGGTCTGTTCTGGCTGTAAGATGTTCTCTGTATGCCTGTTCATTACAAGAAGAAGGGCAAAGTGGACCTTGTCTTTTGGGCAGTATGTCTTTTAAACAGGAATGACACTGACAGAGTTCGTGTGCATTTTGCCAACAAGGCCATTCATTCTGAGCCTCTGCTTCAAACCTTTTGTTAAACTTGAAATGCTCAGTACTCTGGCCCTTGTGTGTTGTACAGTTGTGAAGCAAGCTTGTGCTTTGCTTGTCCTTTTTCTGAACTCTTGACTCCAGATATGTGAATTTCAGGACACATGCCTTAATGCTTGGTATTGTATTTACCATGGGCCAGTGATAGCTTTTGGGCTGGCAGTGATTTTCAAAGTTTTTCTGTCCTCCTATTTGACCCTTTTCCAAGGCCTTTGGAGACCAAGCAAGGGTGACCCGCCACCTTTGTAATTCCACTTCAGGAATAGAAGATGATCTACTAGTAAAGTACCTATTAATTATCTAAACATCTGTGTAATTCATCTTGGCTGTCTTCATATGACAGAAGTTGGGTTGGGTTGTTATTTTTTTTTGTTTGGTGTGGGTTTTTTTGGGGTTTTTTGGGTGGTTTTTTTTATTATTATTTTATTTTTTAAATTTTTTTTTTTTTGGTGAGGGGGTTTTTTGTTGTTGTGGTTTTTTGTTTTGCTTTTTTTGTTGTTTTGTTTTTATGTTCCAGTTTCTTGCTTTTGATAGGCACTGGCAGGTGTTACCATAATAAAGCATAGGAAAACTACTTGATTACTGTAATTTAATTTGAAATTATCAAGGTTTTTTGCTATTCATTTCCTCTTCAGTTGGTGTATTTTAATGAACTTCAATGATAGGATAAATGCCTCTTGGGTCATTGCGATATTAAGTGCATGAACCCTGTATGCAGAAAGGTATGGTGTAATCATTTTTGCTCCTGTCATGTGATGGATTTTGTACCTTCAATTAGGAAACAGAAGAAGCTGAATTACATCTGTGAACAAATGGAACTAGAGCTCCTCAGGCTGCTGTGTTCACTGGGAAGACACAGCAACAACATACCAGAGAGAAGAGGGTTGGTGAAAAAGTGCCTTTCAAGGAGACAGGAGAGATAAATGCCAGGAGAGAGGGCAGCTAGCCTTTTTACTCTGGGGGATTTTCCAAATTGGTCTAGTTTGCAATGACCATCCAGCAATTTAGACATTAGTTTAGTTTATTATTTACCAGAAGCTGCAGCTCAGGGTAAAACAGAGCTACAGAATTGGTTCAGTGTTTTCAAAACTGTTCATGTCGATATAAACTAAATAATACAAAAAGGTAAAAATATAAAAAAGAAAGTAAATTGAATCTTTTTTTTTTATTCAAATGAAGGACTTGAATAGAATGGAATTTTTTTTTTGGTTGGTTTGTTGGGGTTTTTTGTTTGTTTGTTTTAGTTTGGTTTGGTTTGGTGTTTGTTTGGGTGGGGAAGGTTCAGCCAGAAAAGAAGAAGACAGTAAAGCTCTGTCTAGCTGTTTTGGTTTGTCTTTCCCCCAAGATAGTCTCCCTTTCAGGAGAAGGCTGTCTACCTGGAAACACCCATGTACACAAATGTATTACAAATGTATTACAAATGTAGTACCCAGATCCATCAGTCTTATTCCACTCCAGCAGTTTGTTGTTGTTAAGGGAAGGGCTCATGATCTCATTCTTTCTGCCTGTCGTCTTACCCTTTTTCTCAGTTGAAATAGCATTTCTCAAATCATACTAATGTCAAAATTGAGACATTCTGTTGCTTTGCATGTGTAGTATTGTCAGCTGATCACATGAAATTTTCTTCTATAAATCTAACTATAAGTAAATGTATATGAATTCCTGGAAAACGTGCGTAAGAGTGGAGTGCTGTAGAACACCATAAGAATTGTTCATCACTGTGCAAACTGGAGGAGGGACACTGTGTTAGACTGAAGCTGTCTGATCTGGATGTTATCAGAAAAAAAGTTGTTGACAAATGGCTAACCCTGAGATAGAGATTTTGCTGTGCAGAGAGGTACTTCGTATGCATTCCTCTCAAAAATCTGGCTCAGTGTCAAAATACCTTCCTGCTCTTTCGTAATAGAAACTCAAACAGGTGTAGCACAAGTCTGTGACAGTCTCTTGGAGGCTTTACTCCTAGGAAACATTTTGCTCCCTAAAGGGAGTTACTAGTTAGTAGTTACTCTTTGGAGGAGTGGTGGTGGTGCTGTTTCAGAGGTGCTTGTCTGAAAGGAACCCTTTCAAATGCTCAAGTGATATTCACAGTCAGGAGCCCAGTGGTCTCCAATATGGTTCTGATTCTGAACAATTGGTTGTGCTGCAAGTTTTAAACATTTCATGTAAGCAATCAGTTGCTGAAAAACATGCTTCTATTTTCCATATCACAAAATGAAAGAGTAGTTGGCTCTCTGTCCTCATTTTTGTTTTCCTTTCCACAGTTGTGGATTTGTGCTTTGTCCACAGGCCAAGTCTGTGTGGTTCTTGGCAGGCTGCTCGAACATTTTTCTACTGAGCTTTTATCAGAGCATCTTAGTCTGGGTTACACATGGAATAATGCAGGAAGGCTCAATAAAGAGAAACCTTTACTACAGCCTTTAATTAACACTCTGTGTGTGTGTGTCAGTGATAGGCGATGGGCGAGCCGCAGATGCAGTGTTTCATTTTGATGCTCTATTGCTTCTTTGCTCTGCAGTGACATTAATAAATAGATGCAGGCAAGCATTTTAGATTTCATTACTGCCCGAAATGCCTTTACTTTTTGGCTTGCCCCAGTTCATTTATGAGGCATCATGATGCTCAAATTAGAAAGAAACTAAGCCGTGTGTCACTGCTGAGAATTATTGGATTATTCAATTACTATGAATGGTGTTCACCAAATAAAATATTCAAGAAATATTGAAGAAAAAATCCCTAGATAACCTAGCTACATAAAGGTTACATGTTCAGGCATGGTTATATGTAAGGCAGATGTAAGGCAGGGGGGTGAAATTAGGGCAAGGGGCAGCTGCAGGGGTGTGCATGGTGGCTGGTGTTATTTGGAGTGATGAATGCTGCCCTGGCCCTTCTGGGGAACTGTCAGTGTGATTTAACAGAGGAGGGGAAAGAGGTTCATGAGGCATTCCAGGATGAGATCTCCCCAGCAGTTTACAGGGGTGCTAGTGAGTGTAAGGTGGTGTTCCCAGCCAGCCAGGCCTGGGGACCAGGAAAAATCCCATAAGACAACACTGATTTCTTTGTCATGTGGCAGTTGGGGGAAATAGAAAACAAATGGCACATGGATACATTCAGAGTGCTTCACTTTAGAAAACCTTTAGAACCTTTTTCTTCAGCTGAATGACTTCAGCTGAATGAAGGCATGAGCTAGTCACAGTTTCCATGCTGAATTAAGCCCTGTGTTACCTAAAGCTGAATATCTAAATTATTTATATTGCCAGGCCTGCATTGGCATCAAACATGGGATTAGGCTGTTTTGCTCATGTGTAGGCTAGACACACTGGTTTGAACCAAACATAACCTTATTAGGATTAAGTCTGTACTTGCAATTCAGACTTTGGCCATCTTTCTCCCAGGAAATCTGTGTTTGTTTTATTTTAACCACAACGCCTTCATGGTAATAAACATTCCTATTTAGTGAAGAATTTTAGATAACTGAGAATACTCTGGATGGTGAAAATTTGCCTTCTGTTGTCTAATAGACAGTACAGAAGTAGGTAAGTCAGTCAACAGCAAAATAAGTATTACAGGAAACCAAAGCATGAATTCATTAATTTTAACGATAATGTTGCTGTTTTACACCAAGCTTAAGTGAATGTAAATGTAACTTATTGAAGAGTCACTGGCAAAAACCATCTGTGCAGGTTTTTTGAATCACATCTGTGCTTAAACTTGTTCTGCATTCTAAGAAGCAGCAGCAGCAGCAGCAGCAGCAGCAGCAGCAGCAGCAGCAGCAGCAGCAGCAGCAGCAGCCGACCTTCAGCTGACTCCCAGCAGCATTTCCCTTTCAGCAGCCGCCGGGAGCGGCCAGGGCTCTGCCGTGGGTGTTTGGGATGGTGACAATTCATCAGACCTTTCATTTGTACCCCTAACACGGCCTTCCCGTGTTTGTTATCAGCAGGTGGTTTGGCAGGATGGTTCAGATTCGATGCTTTGAGCAGAGAAATGGTGAAATGAGCTCATTCTTAATAAGGCTAGTTATCCCTTCGCTATTATTGGCAGTACTGTGGTTAGTATGACATCAGGACTCAGTCCAAGAAGTTGAAAGAATGAAACAAAAAGCCCATTGTCTCCATAGTGATGAAGGTAATTAGAAGAGAATGGGACTGAGGAGTTCCATATGAAGCAAATCATTGTCTTTGGGATTTTTCTTACACCTCAGACCTTTTACCCCAAATGAAGTCAACAGGTATTTCTGCTCTATAAAATTGGTTCACAACTCAGTAATGGCTTTTTTGCTCATCAAGGGGTGCAAAAGGTTTTTGTTATGGTCATTGATTTTTCAAGAAATCTTAATATTTGCAGACATCTGCATTCATTTAGATGCACAGAAGGAAAAAGACTATTTCATCTTCTTTATTTGTGGTGGATCTCTGTTTTTTTCTTTTTTTTAAATGCACTCAGGGAACAGATCCTTAGGGAAATCACCGGAAACAGTTCCATGTTAAATTTATAGATCCAAATATGTTATCCTTGGCCTTTCTTGAAATGCTCCAGTGGGATGTCTACGTGAATATCTCCAAAGGTAATAATACTGATGAAGTTAAAGTGATATGGAAAACTGGCTGGTGTAATTATTCATTAAAAATTTTTAAAGCTGCTGTGAGCATTGAATCCCAAGTCATGCTGGCAGCTGTAAGACAAAGCAGGAGACATGCCAGTTTCAAAAGGTACTGTATAAATGGTATTTATTTGACTGGGAATGATATAAGTCAGAGTTGTCAGCATCTCCTGAAGGATCTTGAGGTCAGACTACTTGTATTTTTTGTTACAATTATTACTAAACTTGACTCAAACGGGCAGAGATCATTAAATATGTTTTTAACGCTGCTGCCACCCCCACACACTTCCAAGCCAAGGTCAGAGGCCAGGCAGATAGCTGATTATTTCATCTCCCACCCTGCTGCACAGACAGTGTATTAGAGCGGCACTAATGTCTGCGCTAAGATTAGTAGCAAGCCACTTTTAATCTTAACTTGCAGTTGGACACGTCTGACCTATAAGGCGTAGGTGATGAGAAGTGATGTCAGATTTAGTGGCTTTCCTCTGCTACAGTGGAGATTGTCAATTTTGTGGCATTTAAAACTGTTTCTTCTCTGCTGGGAGCGATGACTTAAGGCAGCAACTAAAGTCTACGAAAATGCAAACTGACCTGCAAATACTCATCAGCAACCAGGCAGTTCCCAGCCTTAGAAGTGAGCACATTAAAGGAGGAGGCAGTCCACATTCTCCAGGGCAAGGAAGTAACTCTCTCTGCTTGTGAGGATTAAGTTTATCAGGGTCATTAAATCCTGATGTCAAATGTGGCTTTTAAGACATGATTTTTTGAATCGGCATGTCTGTGGAAAAACTTTAAAGCATTAATTTTTTTTCTAGTTTCATACCACTTTCATAATGCATTTCTTTTTCCAAATGGTGACACAAAATAATATGTTTCAGGCCAATGAGATCTTCTGATGAATGCTTTCTTTAATATTCTATGTGTCCATAAATTCCAGGCTGCAGCATCTCAGATACAAGCAAAAATGCAGAAGGTGTGTTTTGACATGACTGAGTTACAAAAGTCGTGTCTCCAAACTAGTAACAATACAATTTTTCATGTTCATTTTGCAAAATGTTGCTGTATAATCCTATGACCTTGCTTCTTTTCCGAAATACCAGCATGGAATGCATGGTAAAATTTCATGCTGTTAACTTGTTTAATGGCATCACTTGAGTATATGGGAATGTTTCTCAGTGTGCTACTAGGACTGAATAGTTTGTCAATGATATATCCACTCTTTAGTTCAGTCTTGCAGGGATCTTAATCTTGTTACAGTCTGATGTTGGGATAGCTTCAAGCTTCACAGCCCAGGCCTCTCTACATTGAACTGTGTGTTACTGCAGATACACCTTTCACATGTATGCCTGAGACTGCACAAGTGTTATCAAGAATTTTCCACAGGAAGCCTGTTAAGTTGTCAGTGGCTCACGTGGTGTCATCTACTAAAAGATGGCCTCTTGTCAAATACCTATTTTGGTTTTTTTAAAGCCTGAATATAGAGCCAGGTTCCTAGCCTGTCTCAGACGTGATCCTGGTTCCCATGTGAAGATGCTGGCTGCAGGTAATCCCCTTCTGAGCAAGGAATTCCAGAGCATGTGGTGCTGGAAAGGTCAAACTCATTTGCAGGGAGTTGTGTTTAACTGTGCGATGCAGAAGTGAGCTTCATTACTTGTAATTAATCCTCACGGTTCTTGAATGTCAGTTTACAGACACAGCCGTGAAGACAGTCCATGGAAGATAATTAATATTTGTTATTCCTGACTTTGAAAAGACTCTGGATAGCAGTGTTTATAGGTCCTTCCTACTGGGAGAGCCTATGAGGAAATTCCCTGATTAAATCATCAGTGCTGTTGTCTCTGCCTTAAACTGTTGTTTTACAGTAATTACTGCCCTTTCACAACAGAAGGGCATGGGGTGATATGGGGTGGAAGATACACGTTGCCAGATTTTCACAGTTTCAGAGAAAATGTCCTTTGGGGAAAGGTTAATGCAGTTATCGGGCAGGTTAATGCTCTGGTGCTCCCTGAGGGCTCTTCATTGATATGGGTACAGGGGGTTCCTTTATAGTGTTTTTATTTTAAAACTATTAGGCTGCTCAAAGAGAGTGAATGAAATCTAAAAATACATGTTTTATTAACAGCAGAAATTTCTCTGAGAAAATATAGGTCAAATTCTCCACAGTTGTCAGTGTGAAGTTAGAACAGCTAGTTGTAGCTGAAAGTAGAAAATATTCTCAATTCTGTGATTTTCACCTTGGGTTCAGATGAGATTTTGGCTCCCTATTTGCATAGCAGCCTCTGCATTCTTAAAGAATCTTACCATTCTTTTTCTGTATTGTATTGTAGACTGAACTGAAAGATTAAAGAATAGTGATTTTCTTGCTTTGCAGGTCCATTATCAAACAGAAGACATAATCTTATTTTATGTTTTGATGTCGATGTGAAGCATTTTTCAATTATATGTAAACTCTGCAGCTTAAAAATACGAAGACTGATTTTTGTGCCATTGTAAGGTCTGCAAACTGAGAAATTATTTAGTAGCTCATACAAAATTTTACCCTCTATAGTCCACCTCCTTCATTTCTTCCTTTTTGCCATTTTTGTAGGAGAAGCAAAAATACAAAAGGCTTCTTTGTGTGCTAGAGTTATTAGAAAATATTTTCAGATTAATGTAGATACTCACTGGTTTTTGGCCAGCTCTTAAGATGTAGAGTTTTCTGTTTTGAATCACAACTTTCCCTTGTTGGAGTGACTCTAAATTACTGTGGAAAGAGGGAAAAACAGTTACTAAGTTTTAGGAAAATCCTTGTTAGTGAAAGGACTTCTTGAATATGAAATAGCCTATTTGATATAATGCTGATATTTTATTGGTTTATGAGCTAGGGTCAAACTTCTTGGCTATGAATTAGAAAACTTAACTGCCTGGATTTTAGTGCCATCTTTCTGGCAGGCGTTCAGTGATCCAGTGAAAAAATTTAATCTTTTTTCTACTTCACTGGTTTGGCCATCATAAGCAATGTTATTAATTATGGACTCTGAAGTACCAGCTTTTTGTCTTTTGTGACCTAGTACTCACATTGTCAGAAGTGCTGCATTTGCCACCTTCATGGTACTAATTAGTATGTTTATAATGAGCCTCCACTCCAATACTGTAATCCTCATCAGTCTACACACCTGCCAGCAGCTTGCATATCTCAATGGCAGACACAAAGTCAGGGAGCTAAATTCCCTGCCATATGGAAGTTGGCTATGAAAATCTACTCTCTAATATTATCCCAAATGTATTGGTGTTTTGAAATGAACCCTTTCTTTATACATAATGGGTTACAAACATTGGAGAGTTTTTATGCAGAGGTTTTAAGAAGAAAGGAATAATAGTTTAAAGTAAGAAAAGAAAGAAATGGATAGATAGGATAATAGTCCTAAAAACTAGTGGATGGAAGGGTTTGATTTTCAAGGTTTGCTGTAAAGTTTGCTCTCAGAGTCATATGACAGCCATAAATGGCACAGGGTGCAGAGTTGTAATTTCTGCAGGGAAGTCATGTTTATCAGGAGTGGCTTGTTTGCCAAAGTGTCAAAAAAAGCTGACAAACTAAAACACCATGTTGTCACACAAGGGATATGGTTGGAAAAAGTGCGTGGTGGAAAGTGACTGAAAAGCAAAGGAGAGAGAAGAAAAAAGCATTACCTGCAGTGTATTGGGATACTTCCATCCAGTGGCAGCATTATGGTTTTGACAGTTCTTGTTACAGGATGGGTTGTCTTGCAGTGAATGCAGCATCACCCAAGCAAGGTGGAGCAGGTGTGGGCTGAGCATTTGGCTCAAACAATTGCTGAACTTCTAGGGTCCCCCTGAGTGTTGACACATGCCACTGGCTCTCCCAAGTGCTGTGGTGGTGTGGTGCTGTGTCCTCTGTGCCAGCAGGATTTATGTGGGTCCACTGAGATGGCTGGTCTAGTCCCACTCACCACCAGCCTCCCTTCTCCTGCCACCACTCAGAAATTTGCTTCCACTGAGTTTGGGGCACTGATGTAAAATACAAACTTCCCATCTGATTTATTTCTGTCTAAGGATTTAGAGGCATAGGACCTGAAGCTTTTTTTGCCTCTGGCTTAAACATTTTTATGCTTGTCCTGCCAGACCGCTTCTAGGCAGGGGGTCCCGATCTCCTTACCCCATGTATTGCTCTCAGTGCTTTTTCTCCCTCTCTTTCCCTCTCCTGCTGCTGCTGGGAGGTTTTCCCAGCTGCATGAGGGAGCAAAACCAAAGGGAAACTAATTATACTTCATCATGGGTTAATTTTCATGGGTTAGTTCCCTCACCCAGCTCACTGCACAGCATCCAAATATTCCTGCTGGCAGGAATAGACAGGAGAGGAAAGAGCAGCTGCAGGTGGTGAAGAAGTCCAGAGCATCCTCTGCAGCAGCAATGCTGATTTTCACTGGGTCTTTGTGCCCCTCTGTCACAGCATACTGGACATAACTACCTCAGGAGTGGGTTTGTCACTGGGATGTTGCACCGAGAACTGGGACGGCCCAGAGAGATTGCAGCCACTCACAGAAGGCTAGCACTGCCCTAGCCCACCTCACCAAAGATTGCCACGATCACCTTCCTTCCCAGTTTTCACTGCTTTCAGGTTTTTTGAGTCATGGAAAGTATAGATAAATTGTTACTTTCAAGGCTTTTTAAAAGGAGCTGCACTTGGGAGAAACTTCTCTTAATACGGTCCTGTCACTTTTCAAGTTCTTTTCAGAATTTTCCAAATCCATAATAAAAAGAAAATCTGCAATTTCCCCTAATAATAACTTCTATATGTATTTAATACTAGGTTATTATTCATGGTTTTATGTTCTTATACTGTGTGAATTGCACTTTACTGTGTGTCACCTTTTATAAGAAAATCTACTTTTTCCTCACCTTTTTTGTGAAATAATGCACTGTAGTTCTTGAGTTTTATAATTCCCTGGGGACTTTTTGAGTATTTAAAAGATGAGCTTGCTGTCAGCCTTCATACCTCTGCCTTTTTATTGGAAGAAGCTGCTGGCGTCTTAACATCTAAACTCAGGTAGAGGAATGCATTCATACAAGTTTCATGCAAAGCTTATGTAATGTGTATTGGATATGTAATAGCAATACCATTTCTTTAGGTAAATAATACATTTACTGCTTGCAAAGCTCAGACTTTGGGGGAGTTTCTTAAGGAACAGCTATCAAATTGAGCTCTTGGGATTAGCGTGCTATTTTTATTCCTGTCAAAAGTGCAGGGTGTTTTGTTTCAGCGCCAGGGATGCAATGTGAACGGGTGCTGTGCCTGGTGTGTGCTGGACCCAGCACTGTGAGATGTGGGCTCTGCCCCAGAGCACTCTTGAGTTCTGACTGCTTGCCAGCCCCAGCACTGGTGAATGATCACCCTGGGGCAGTGGGGGACAGCAGAGGGCCCTCTGAGGTCCCAGTGCCCACTGAACTGGAGATGGGTTTATGCAGCAGCTGGTGGGGCAGGGAGCTGGGATGAGCTTCTGTAGCAACTTGGTGGGCAGGGCTGGCGTGGAAGGAGGACCCCCAGGAGAAGGAACCATATTGGCCACCTCCTATTGCTTCTAGTGGATGGTGTCTCTCTGTAAGTCCTCCTACAATCTGTGTGTGTAGGATCTCCTCATGGCTTTGTGTACAGACATATCTTCAAGCCAGCCTGGTTTCACGGAGACTCTCTAACTTACTATTTCCTGGCCAACAGTTTGTTACTGCAAAGTGCATGCCTGGGAATGCAGAGGGCTCTTGACCTGCCTGGTGCCTGGCAGCGAAGTTAAACGAGCATGAAATCATTAACACAAGACTGCATTTGTTTGGAATTGCAGTATAACAGAACCCTCTTGCAGTGACCATAATGTTAATGGACATAAAGAGGTTGCAAGTGCTCAGTGGAGAGGCATTTTTGGGTACCCTGTGCAGGCAGGGTTGGTCCCTCAAACCAGGGCAGTTGGTATCAGAGGATTTTCTCGAAGAATCCCCTTTCCACCCACATCCACCCTGGAAGTTTTTCCCTAGGTCTGGCAGCTCTTTGCTACTTTTATTCACAGGTGAATTTGAAATTGACTTTTTGCTGAGCCTCCACTCTTTCATGCAATTAAAAATAATATCATTAAAATTAAAAGTCTTCATCATGTTTTCTGTTGGCACTTGCTCTGGGAGAAGCCTTGTTTAAAGCAAATCCTACAGAGGATTTTGCAAAAGTCTGAAGAATGAAAAGTACTTAGTGAATGTTTTCCTCATTTAAAAAAAAATTCTGTTGGCTTGGTATAACTCTGTGACTTGGCGTGAAAACTCTGAATTTATTTGGCTCTGTTGGTCTTGGCTGCGGCATGCATCTTCTGCTAATCTTGGGGAGTTAATGAATTAAGTGCAGTTACTTATTAAAGCAGCTGCATAGTGCTGACAGTGCAGGGAGCCTTGCAGCCCTGGTGCTGGCCTCAGGAGGCAGTGGGGCAGGGGCAGCTGCTGCTGGGGTTGCAGGGGCCAATGTGGGGCAAGGGGAAGCTGTACCAAGGCCAGTGAGGGATATTCCCCAGCATCTCTTTTTCACCTCCGCCACCACCACCTCCTTTTTCATCATTATTCCTCTGGTTTTCATCCTGTTCTGCTCCACAGCTTACCTTGCACCTGTAAAAGGGTGTTGTGTGTGCCCAAAAGTGTGCAAGTTTTTTTTTTCCAAAGATGCATCTCTCTACCAGTCTTCCTGTCCCATATCCTTAGATGGTCATGATTACAACAGAAGTGTTCCTATTCAAAAAGATAATAAGCACTTCATCTACCTGCAAGTCTTGTGTTACAGCTGATGAGGTTTTGCAGGAGCAGCAGCTGAGGGCTGCAGGACATCTCCCTGCATGTCTTGTTTATCTCTGCTGTACTCCTTCAAGGCCTTATTATGTGGTGCTTGCCTTTTCTTAGGAAATCAGTCTTTCAGCGGGATGGTTTGGTCAGCATTGTCTCTTTGGTGAAGCCTCAAAGAACCTTGTATGTCTACAGGAAAGGGTTTGGTTTATTTTTAATTTTCATGTCAGTTGTTTTCGTGTCTTAACAGATATGTGCCCCCTGCATTGGTGCAGCCCCCCCCTTTTTTGTTGAGAACATCAACACAAATGAGAAATTCTTTAACCTAGGAAATGATCTTAATATGTTAAATTAGATTTGCCATTAGATATTTCTATGTCTTTTCCCCTAGGTTAAAGCACACTTTGTGACTGGAAACCTCTTTCCTCTGTAACAACCTAAATGTTCTTAACACGTCACCTCAGAGCTCTCTTGGGCAAATAAGAGAGTCTTTTGGTATTGTTTCATTTCCTCAATCTCAGATAAATTTTGTACCGTTTTCCTGAATCCAACCCTCTCTACTCAGTCAGTGTTTTCCCCTGATGGATGGGCAGCTGTTGGGACAGAGTAGAGTACTTGCCTAAGGACTTCACTGCTGCCACGGATCCTCATCCTTTATTCCTTAATCCTTGCAAGTACACCTGTGATTTTTCATAGGGCTGCAGGGGTTTAGTGTAGTTCAGGAGAACTCTCCTTGTCAGGCAACTCAAGATGACTTAAATAATTGGTACATCCACAGTTGTGTTTACCTGCCCCCCCCGACTTGAATTTTGACTCTTCTCCAGCTGTTACCAAAAATTGATTGGTATTTTCTTTCAGATCATTCATGAAGACATGAAGCAGTTTTGTAACCAGATCCCTGTAGGCCCCATTAAAAAAGCTACACTCAGATGATGAAGCCCATTTATGATAAGAGGGGTTTCATTCATGTGTATGAACTCATTGTCAGCTGCTTTTTAATCGATTTGGCATCAGCTGCATTGATTTTGTGTAAGTGCTTTTAAAAACAGTCAGGGTTGCTAGTTATGCACGTGTCTGGGTGCTGCACAGAAGTCTGGGGTTGTAGATCGCTTCTGCCCATTGTTCTGTCAGAAAACAGCAGCAAGTTTGCTTGACTAGACCTGTTTCCTGTAAAACCATGGTGATTAGGGTTAATTAATGATGCTATCATCTTTTGATTAAGTGTATAGCCTGGACTGCTGTGTTTAGAAAGTAATATTGAATTTGTTTTGGAAAATACTTAGGATCCTGAGCCTGCAGTTTATTATGTATAGGAAATACAGTTTATTTGTTTCTCACAGGCTTTCATCCATAAATTCAAGAGTCTGTGGAATGATGAGCTGTGATTTACCAGCCAGGCCATTCCTGAGTGTCTGCCTTTTCTTTATTTCTCGATTCATGTCCTCCAAAAAAAAAAAAAAGTCATGATACATTATGGGTTTTTAAAGGGTGTTTGTGTGTGTTCATTCCCCTTAGCTCTCTCTTCTGTCATCTCTCTACTTGAGCGCTTGACAGACTGTTTTATCATTACTGATTGCAATAACACACCAACCAAAATTCATCCATGAAACAGAACTATAGTGCTGATTTCAAAAGCTTTAACAAAAAGCATCCCATCTGGATCATTTAAAGCTCTCGTATGGTTTGTTTCAGAGTGTGAAAATTGAAACCTTCCATTCTGAGAACCCAGAAGTAAAATTGGGTTTGATGTAAAGCGAACTCAACAGTTGTTTTCCAACACACTTGTTTTTTCTGTTCTTCCTTTTTTTGGTTAGGGTTATAATTCATAAACAATTGAAGATGCCATTCCATTCCCTACAGTTTTTATTTTGTTACCTTGTTTATGCTGTATTAAACCTTGAATGAGACCAATATTTATGTGGTGATGATAACTCTGGATTTGATACTGCTCCAGACTATTTTATTTTATTGATTGAGACATTTATTATTTCCATTTCTTTGCTAGTTTCATGATTACCAAAGATATTTTCCGTTTAAAAGGCTAACAAAGTGCATTGGTGTGGCACTTTGTATCCACTGATCTGGAAGAACTTTCTTGACATTCCTCATGAATGAAGGAGACATTTGTTTTCCTGATCCTAGCACAAGTGAAATTAGGCACAGATAGGATAGGTATGGGACTCAGCAGCAGAGGAACGTGCTTCATTACCTTTGCTTTTACCTTACTTATGCAAGTCTGTGACCCAGCACAGGGGAGCTGGAGAGAACAGACCTCTCCTGTGTCATTAGAAAACTTGCATCACATTCATGTCAGATAATTCTTTATATATATGTTTACCACAGAAAATATTTAAACAGTTGAAATTTCTGTGCTTTATTCAGTCCAATGACATGTACTTCAACCTGAAGGAGTAACTCCCTGAGCTAAAATAAATCAGGGGTGTTGCTGCAGCCTGAAATGATGTTTTGGTCATTGAATTGTATGCTTTGTGACTTAGGTTGACAGTAAAACACAAGAAAAAGAACAATTTTATATTTGAAGTGTTCCAAGCTTGCTTTCCCAGCGTCTGAAGAGCAGAGGACTTGACAAAGAAAGCTGTGGACACGTTGAAATGGGAACCACACTTCTCTCCCTAAGTCTACAGAGTCTGTTTTGGGAAATGGACTGTGCAGTCACAAGTACACTGACTGTCAGTCAGTGATGTTTAGTAGAGAAGTCTCGGATGTCTCAAATTCAGGGACATTAAAGAACCTCATTATTGAAGCAATTAAATAGTTGTACATTTTTGTTAATCTTACAATAGAAAAATACTCCACCAATGAACCCTGTGATTTAGTTTTCAGACGAGAAATGGGAAGGTCACTTGGCAGTACAAAACTACCTTAAAGCTAATTTTTGGGTTATATGTGCTTGTATTGAGTGAGTTTCCTTTAAAGTTGTCCTTAAGGCAGGGGTTGGGGAGGATATATTTGGGCAGCATGGCTTGTCCCAGAACTGATCAAGGTAAGCAACAACAGGGCACCAGAATTTTCCTGCAGCCAGTGCTGCTGCAACTCAGTCTCGGTGCAAATTAGTGCAGTCTCTCTCATTTCTTAATGCAACCCTGAAACAGGGGGAAAGAGACCTGTGATGTGGCAAATGTAGCCCTGGTATGAGTGGGAGCAGCACTCATTTCAGCAGTACAGAAGTATTTCTGCCAGCTCCACATCTTCCCCTGCTGAGCTTTAGTTTTGTTTTGCTGTGCACGTGGCTTCATGCCCTGTTGAAAAGCCCTGCAGAGCATCCTCCCTGCTGATGCTAGCTGGAAGCATTTTGTGGTACCTTAGGGACGCCCTTGGTTGTCAGTATGGTGGTAAGGCACAGATAGCAGAGGAAAGATGGAAAGAGTTTATCTGAGTGTGCAGTGCTGACTTTACTTCTCCAGTTTCTTCTTTGCTACTACAAAAGAGGTACGGTGACACTAGTTTTTAAATTTTTTGCTCTCATTCTAAAAGGATAATATTAGGTAGATTTATGTCAATATAAGATCCTCCAGAGCATGTCTCCTTTTTAAAATGTTAAGAGCACAGAAAAAATATGATTCCCTTAAAACAGTGTATCTAGTCCATTAAAGCGTAATTTCAAGGTATTTTGTCCTGGACGACACTGAGGGAGGTGTGCCCAAAGAAGAGATAACTTGCAGTGTCATTTGCATTGCTGTCTGTCTTAGTGGACAGCCTGAAGAGAAGATGTTTTTTGTGTTAAGGATAGTTGCTCCCACATAGTAACATAGTGAGTTCAGTGTTTTTCATGTTTTCTGCAAATGTTGTTTGCAGATGTTGTTAATACCACTCTTGATGAAGGAAGAGGCTGGTATTACTCATTTATGCACACATGACTCTCCTTTCTTCACCTCCCATTTACCAGAAGAAGAAGTATATGAAGTACCACCTGGGTGTTTTTAAATACAAATTTTCGCATGGTCTTAAAAAGTGGAGTATTTTGAACTGATACCTTTTTTTATCTATGGATATCAATGAATGGATAGCACTGTGGTTTTTTCCCTAGCAACTAGCAGAGAAAAGAAATTGAGGGGAAGAAAGGTCAGTGATTAGAGAGGAATGCCTTGACCTCTATTCCAGACTTAAGTGAAAAAATATGAGAAATACCCCCTAAATGGCCAAAACCACCTGTGGATAAGTGGTGGCTGCGGTAGTTAAGCTGTCATTCATGAAAACTGAAGAAAGGCAGAGAGATGGTTGTTTACTTTAAACATCTTAGGGAAGAGAGGATTTCCATGACAACACGGAATTAAATGCTACCACTGTATAATAACAAAAAAAAAAAAAAGTCTCTTTCAAGATATCTCGCTGAGTCTCCTGATGGAGTTCCTCTGTCACCTAAACAGTTTGGGTTTAGGATGTTGAGCAGTGCATGTATGAAAGGAGTTAGCAGAAAATCTTTGAACCTGTGGAAATGTGCTACAGCATCAGTACCTTGCCTTTAACTGCTAGTACAGAAAGATCAAGCATTTTTGCCAGTGACTTGCTGTCTGATGTGGGCATTTCTGTTCGAAGATTTTCCCCTCTGTAGAATGTATTAAATGCTTCCTTTACAGAGATGTTGTGCAAGGGGTGATCAGGCATTGGAATGGGGAACAGGTTGCCCCAGGAAGTGGTGGAATCACTGTCCCTGGAAGTGTTCAAAAGGCATGTAGATGGCACTAGTGGCACTGGAGACATGATGTACTGCTGGGTCTGGCAGTGTTAGGTTAATGACTGGACTTTATGGATTTTAGAGGTCTTTTCCAACCTTAATGACTGAATGATTCTCTGATTTGTGTCCCAAACAAATCATAAACACTCTGTGAAATGACCACTGTTTTAAAAAGAAATTCCCAGATGTTTTTGTATAGTGGTTTTGAAGACATCACAGCCATGTATTTTTTTGGAAATAATGCTGAGATAGGCAAGGGAGTCAAAATCCACACAGTGCAAAGTAGTCTGGTACATGCTGTCCCTCCTGTGTCATTCCAGCCATCAGCTGTATGGGAACAGTTCTTTTCTAGGAAGAATGACAATAGCCTGGCCTGTGACGTACAGTTTCATTTTCCTATGACAAATTTCATTAACAAGATGAGAAGTCTGGTGCATTTACACGTTTTGGAGTCCTGATAAGAATAAGGCAAGATATGGCTATTACTCATCAAGGCAAAAGTGTTCTCCTGCCAATGTTTTTGCATGCTGTTGTTGTCAGCCCCCAGAGTGAAGGAGTTAGGGGAAAGAGCTGTATTAGACCTTGATGAACATCCTTTATTCACATATCAGTTGTGGGAGAGGTAGTGAGACCTGGAGATTTTAGACTCATATGTGTGTGGTCAAACTTCATCCATGTGGAGGGTACCTTCCTCCTCCCAGGCTCTGTCAGTAGAAACCTTTGCCCTGCAGTTGCTTTCCTGATATAACCACAGACAGTTTCACCTTCACATCGTGAAGATGGGGCTGTTAATCTGGGTCAGATACAGCAGAGAGCTGCTTGTTTGGAACACATTTAACCACCACCGTACCATTACAGTGTTGAGACAACTGGATGGTAAAAATGCTGTCAGTTGCCTGTTTTTCTGTCTGCCAGTTATTTTAGTGTCCTTTTTCTCAGGGAAAGATTTCCAGGAGAGTGAAGGCTGATTTTACTTTTGCAGGTGGTTGCAGGGCTGTACAGCCGCTTAACTCCCTTTTTGCATGTCAGGTGGGTGACTGTCCTCTGCTCTCTTCTTCTCCTCTTTCTTTTCTTTTTTCCTCCTCTTTCCTATTTGCTACTTTATTTTAATAGTCTGGTGTAACTCGCCAAGATCAGCAACGTGACTGGAATAAAGCGACAAATTAGAAGCAGTGCTTTCAACTTTCTGCTCATGAAGTTTGCCAGGTTTTGCTGAGACTGATAAGCCCATATTAACTCTCTCTAATGACATTTGCTAAATACTAATTTGCAAGAGAGAAAGGTGCCCAAGGAAAAGCAGGTATTCCTCTCTCTGGGGATTTTTTTTCCCTTTGTGCTTTAACTTAAAGGACTTTCAAAAACAACTTAAGGTCAACCTTTATTTGTTGCCCAAAAGAATTGTAATATCCTTAAACACCACTTGAACTAACTGTGGTCTGTGGATACATAGATATATGGATAAATGATTTCTCCTTTAAAAGCAGTGTCATTAAAAAGAAGATATTTAGCATTTTTTAACTCGTACTTTTAATAGAACTTAGATATTTTATGTGACACTTATTTGTTAATGTACTAAAAGTTTTGTGTGTGTGCAATGCTTGTTTAGTAGTAAAAAAAAAAAAGAAAGAGCTTGATATAAAATTCCAAACTGCGAATAATAGCACATTTATTCATTCTTTAGTTCTCTGACAAAGAGCAATCAGTTGTGAAAAAAATGGTTTCAATCAAGACAAAGAAATTCTTTCTTGCCCCAAAAAGAAAGAAAAAACCCCATGCATCTTCTTCCAGTGTTTTCTCTTTCTCTGTGTCACATTTCATCTTCAAGCTCTGAAATAAAAGCAAATGAGATAAAAGCCTGGGTTAGAAAACCAAAGAGGAAGGGTGAACCCATTGCCTTTTTACGCAGTTGAAGATAATTATACCACTAACCTGAGATGTGAGAGGCTCAATTCCCTTTACTGCCTGGGGGAACTTGAACCCATTTCCAGGAACAGTTCCTATAAACGTGTTTGGGAGCGGCCGATCCCAGAATACCCTTTTTGCTTTGCCAGTGGTATTCCCACTTCACACAGCTTACTTAAATATTCATTAAATGGGGAAAAAAAGCAAGCTCACTGCAGCAGAGGTGGATGTAGAGAGGTGCTCAGGGAGCCCGTGGTCCTTGGCTCACCAGCTGCTGCCAGACTGCCACCGCTATTGCATGGGGGCTGCAGCATCACCCAGACCCCAAAGCTGTCCCACTCTGGGCACTGGAAGCAATGCACTTCCCTGTGGCTTTGTAACACACAACCATGTTATTGTGAAAGGATGCTGCAAGAGTGGTGGCTATGTATTCACCCATCTCCTGTCCAGAGGGGCAGCTGTGCTTCGGTGACGTGCAGCAGGCTCAGCAGATGGAGGAGGCTGAGGTCTGCTCCCTGCACAGACTGGTGCTGCCAGGCCACAGGGTCTTCAGCTGGGGGTGGAAGGTCCTGACCAAGTCCTGCTCAAAGGCACGAAATTGGCCATTGCTGCTGAGAAACCCAGCTCTTGTACAGAAAGTGCATTTCCTTCTCTGGCCTTACCCCGTGGCATTTCAGCAATCTGTATCTTTGCTGTCTTTGTTCTTGTTAAATGTATCTGAACATCAAAGCATTCTGGAAACAGTGCTGTGAAAACACCGGGTGGGTTTTTTTGTCATTTTATATAAGGCACCTTGAAACTTCATTCCTCAGTAAATTGCTGCATGTCCCAACCCTAATTAACTGGTTAGTATTGCAACAGTGGTCAAGGGCTTTAGAACACTCTGGGTAGGAAACATCTCTCCCAGCTTTATCAGCAAGTTATATCATCCAAGTCTAATCCTATCTTTGCACTGCTCTTAATAATTTCTTCTCTGCTTTACCCATAAATACACAACCCTTTCCATCTACACAGTCCCTTTCACTTCAGGGAAAAAAACAGTGAACTATAGCATGTTGTTACTTTGTAAGGCCTTTATGGGAGTGAGACCTGCAAATTATGACTGCTGGCTTCTCTCTCTGGACAGGTGGTCACTTGTGGCTCCAAGGACTGCAATTCTGTATGGGTACCTTGTCTCACCATATCATTATCCTCATCTCTGTCCATTTGCCTCCTGCTTTCCTTGACATATTTTAATCTTGCTTCTTGCTCTGATTCTGTAGCTAAGAGGAACTCAATGCCTCCTTTGGAGTTCCAGATGTTACATCAGTAAAAATATTTTCTGTGTTTTCTATTCTGAGTACTTAACACAGGGAGTTATTCCTTAGCTTTGTGTTTACACACAAGCTGTAATCCCTCTGGAAATAACAATGGCTGCTAATGTCATTTATAGATAAAGTGAAAGCATTAACAAAGTTCATAAGCAGTTTTGCTGCTATAAATAATGTAAATTCATTATTTACATGCAAATATCATGAGGATGTTTCTGTTTCTTATAATAGTATCAGTGTTATGTATACTTTCCTTTGATTTATCATTGCTGTCTTGGTCATGTTAAAAAATTAACTATTGCAAAGCATTTTGCAGGGGGCAAAATGTACTGTTTACATATAGAACTTCTTTCTCATCCTTTGAAACACATAGAATCAAAAACCTGGTACAGAAGCAAAAATCTAGTCTACTGCAATCCATACTATATACAGTTATACTTTTAAAATGTGTTTGATACTGGAATCAAGTCAGATGAGTGTAATCTAAAGGCACCATCTCATAAAATAAGTAATTAGCAGTTCTTCTCTGTGAAGAAAAGCATTTTGGTGTCATAGAGTCACTCTGCTCTCAGTCAGCTGTATTTAAAATAAAATATATAAAATCAGATTTAAGATCTTCGGAAACTGAAGTCGATTTATTCAAGTCAATGGAGCCACCTACAGATTTGACCCTGAATATCTGATAAGATACATAGCCCAAATTTTCACAAACCTGTATATTAGAAATGTGTGTGCAGTGCTAGTAATGTTTTGTAATAGAATTTATTTACTGGATGAGTGAATTTTTATAAATGTAACCTTCAAAGAGGTAATACCTGCTCCTGTGCTTTGTCACCCCCATACCGCTCACTTCTCAGAGCCTGGTTCTTACACAGCCAAAGACCTTTATATGCAGTACTTGGTTTGGAAGTGAAGGGTGGCACTGAGATAAACCTGGACCTGTCACACCTGAAGGAATTTCACTCACTAAGAAATGAGATAAGCTCTATTGCTTTTCCTGATACTTGGCTGCAGGTAGGACAAAAAAAAAAAGAAAAAAACCCACCACAAGTTAATGTTCTGACAGCTTTGTGGAGTGTGGAGATTGCCATGATAGTTCACTCTGGAGGTTAAAAAGCTGGGTATAGCCATGGAGAGGTAGGTGTAGATTTAAAAAGTCTTAGCTGCTTTTTGCAATTACAGATGTGAACAAATACCCTCTGAATGGCTGCTGCTCATTTTTATGAGGAACCTGGGGATCTATGGAGACCCCTGGTTATCAGCAGATGAAATCAGAGCTAAGCCTACCCACCAGCCAACCCACACCGATATCCTGCACTTCATCTCTTCAGACTGGCTCCTCTGTCCTGTGCCAGAGGCTGTTTGAGCACTTTGGAGCTGTGATGAATCCTAAATACATGGTCAATACACTAACTGTGCTCAGCCACCAGCACTGTGTTTTCATTAGAAAGAGCTTTCGTAGCCAAAAGTGTGATGCTTTGACAGCGCATCACCTAATCAATCTCCCATTTTTCAAAGTAAAGCATGCGGGCTGTGTTCTTAGTTGCTTCCCACTTTGCATAAATACTGTTACTTGTCAAACAACAACGAAAAAAAGACATAAAATGCTAATGCCTTGATTAGCATTTTTCACTGACCTATCTCTAGTGGCATGAACAGCAGAGGAGCTGAGGAGTGGAGATCAGGGCTCAGTGTGCTCAGCTCCTGGAGCACCTCCACTCCATTGTGCTTGAATTCTTTCCACTGAGCCCCAACAGGGTTTTGCTCTTTAGTACAGTTTAGGCTTCTGTCCAATCGGTCCAGATTGGCAGATTTCAGTCCAGATGGTTATGATAGATATGGTACCCTCTCTTTAATCTCAACTAAAGAAGTTTTGACAAAAGCCTGTGAATTAAGTGGGCTATGAGTAGCAATGACTGAGTGAATTTCACATTTTTGCCTAGTCCATCTGCCAGGCTGAAAAGAGGGAAGGCAAGCAAGCCGTTTCAGTATAAATTAGTGGCCTGAATTGCACAAATCCAATTAGTTAACAGGCAGGACATTTCTCTGCTATTACCATTATTAAAAAAAAAAAAAATCTCTTTGGCAAAATGCACATTGAGTAGTAAATCTTTCCTTTTCAGGCTTGCCATCCATTTGGTACCTTTGTCCCACATTTACATGGAAATTTTACTCCCCTTGAACACAAAGCTTTTCCTCTCAGCATGCAAGCTGCATTAATTGTCAGTAATGTGGGCAGAAATATATTCTAGCATTATATCATCAAAACTGAATGGAATTAATAGCCTGTCCTGTTGTTATAAGGAGTTTGGCACCATGCGTTTTATCTGTCAGTGAGATGACTATTTATATTGTTTTGGGGTAACTGGCATAATAGCCTTTAGAATAATTGCTTATCTGAATGCACACAATTAAAACTATTTTCTAGGGGGACTTTGTGCTTGAAACTCACATGGGTGGACGCTTTTTTTGCCAGGAGGGAGAGGACAGCACAATGTGCTTCATGTGATGCCTTAGCACAGCTCTGCCTGCTGAATGTGACCCTTTTTCAGTAACAGTTGTCTTTCATAATAACAGGTTGCCTTTCTTTCAACACTGCCCTGCCAGTCCTTCCTACTTCCTCATGAGGAGCTGGTTTGCAGCCCTCTGAAGTCAGTGAAGTTCCCTTGGCTTTGAGTCATGCCAGGAGCCAGATCCTTCAATCCTCGCAGCTTCCTCTTAAGCACAGACATCCACAGCTCCTAGTCTCATCCCCCCCAAAAGATTTTGGCACTTGGTTCCCAGAAGCACTACTGTGGACCTTCACTTTTGTTCTGCTGTAATGTTATTTAACTTCTTTCATAGAACTGTAAGGGCTGATGGAAGTGTTTTCTTCAGGTATGGTCTACGTGTGGATCCTCCTCCATGAAAGCATTTTGAATCTGAGTTTCAGCAGATGAATTCAACCTCAGCATGGTGGAGAAAAAAAATCAGTAATACATTCTGGTATTTATGCATATTTAAAAACATTAGTCCAAATGTGTTTTAATAATAAGCTATAAGTACTTCATTAGGAGAATGAAAGCAGGGAAGCAATTTACATTCTACATTCAGCAGTAGCATTGCAGCTGAAATGCCAGAGAGATTTCATATTGGAGGTCCATTTTCACACTTTATGAAAACTGAGGTCACACTAATAAAGCATGAAGTTGGATATGCTGTAAATGTGATAAGTTTATTGCAAGTCTTAAAAAATTCATGTGTGTCCCAGTGTCCATACTGAAGCTTATTTACCATAATAGGTTTTTCAAATAGATAGTTCATTAATTTGACTGGGTAAAGTTTCTTAATCCCCTCCTATCAAATGCTTTGAGAAAGTATCAATTTAAAAATATCTACATTCAAAAAATTGTATTTTGTCAGCCCTTTAGATTAATTGTTGGTTTTGAATAGTTGAACCTTGTAGTTTGACAAAATGTTAAGATTATCTAATCTTATTGCAGATTATTTTTAGTTTCAAAGAGAAAAATATTGATTCTTTCTTGTCTCCTCTACTCCTCAGTCAGGCACAAAAAACATAGAAATATGAGTATTAAATAGTCTTTTAAGCTGTCAAACATTAATACAGAGCTTTTTAAAATTAAATTGGAGATCAATGAGAAACTTAATTTTAAGAACATTTCTTGACCATGTCAAACTCTTTGAGTCTGTTGATATCTTAATGGACCTTAATGGAGACATTTTAAAAACAAGAATAACTTGCTGAAGTAGTTAGTTATTTTTAGCACACCTATGCACTGCTTGCAACTGTTTTTTATTGCTATGGGAATAGCAGAGAACACTAATAACAACAAAAGATCAAGATTCAACATATTTGTTAGCAAAGAAGGTTTTTTTGAAAATATAATTAGGAGATGGCAGAGTCTAACTATACGTTTCCTGTAGAGCAATTGTTCTTCAATTACTTCATGCATCTTGTTTCTCTGAATGTTATTTGTTGAAAGCACATGATTTATCTACAGAACCTTTTCGAATTAAAGTTGATGAAAGTTTTACAACATGTAATTATTTGTTCTTGATACTGCATGCTGCTTTCATGTGTAGTCCTTAATAGTAAGGTACTCTTTACTATGTTTACAAATCCACGCTTGGAAAGGCATGTGTACGAAGGGGTGAGTTTTCAGAAGGATTTACGGACAAGCCAAGGTGTGTTCTTGGACCGTGGCATCTCTGCTGGTGGGAGAGCCATCTCCTTTCACAGAAATACTGCCAGGCATGGGGGTTTCTGCAAGTGCCAAGCCAGGCGAGGCAGTGCTGGGTCAGTGGCGTGGGGACACGCGGCTGCACGGAGCAATGGCCACATCTGCATGAGTCCAACACCTCCAGTTTAGACAGTGCCTGCTCCCTCTGTCCCCCGTCCCCCAAACCCCAGGGGTCCTTTATGAGCAGGCTGGCCACATCCACAACACATAGCCCTCAGCCCTACATCTCCTGTGAGCCCCAAACAGTCGCTGGTGGTCCTGAGACACAATTATTACTTGTTGTGCATCTTCTTGGTTCTGGGTTTCTGAAAGCATCAGCGTGGTGCTTTACTAACACGAAATGGAGGACCTGTGTTCAGTTCCTTGGGACCATGGGAGGAAAGCACATGCAGCTCCCACAGGAGAACACCACCATGATGGGCTGAGTGTTGGAGGGGGGATGCTGTAGGGAAGACACAGACAAATGTGGGGTAGTCTTCATCATGTCAGCCTTAGGGGATGGAGCAACATATCCATGTCCAGAGACTGTCTTGAGGAAGCCAAAACAGCAGGCAGCAAAGGGGAGTGAGCCATCAGGAGCCAGCTCTTGGCCTCACTCCCTGGTCTGATTTTCTTTAAAACTGTAGTCAGGCAGTTCTGAACGGCAGCAAAGCAAATGTACAAAAGTTCTACTCTCTATAAAGAAGGAAGCAGAAGAGTGTAAGAAGCAGGGAATGTTTGACATCTGCATATTCAGGCAGAGGAAAGGTTTGAGTGAATGTGTGACAGGTTAAATTAATTTAGGTTTCTCCTATCAACATGTCTGGTCAAAATTGCTGGGCTAATGAGGCTAGTTCTTTTATGTCTGATCAAAGTGACCTCAAATGTAAAGAATCACGTGGCTGACAGTTGGGTATGGCTTTAATGTTGTATTGCAAGGTGAATGTGTGCACTTAATGGAAGAGGCTGAAAAAGTGCCTTCAGAATGATTTTCATGAAAACAGTAATATCTGCTTTCACAAGAAAATGAAGGGAGGAAAACTTGAAAATTTGAGCCAGTTGCTCCAAAGCTGTCCTTCAATGCTGCAGAGCAGTGGTAGTTTGGGTGCTTCATGTTCCCAACCCCTTGGTGAGCTGTATTCCTGGCAGGGCTGTATTTCCCCAGAGGTAGCATAAGTCTTAGGATGTGCAGGATTACACTTGTTTAAGGACAGGACTTCCTTTAAATACCAGGTGATAATGATGGTGTGAGGTGTGTTTTGGTGCTCTCAGTCCGCAAAGTCTAGTCAAGTCACAGGTTTTAGTGCTTTTAAGCACTAAATGTACAGTCTAATAGCACAACTCCCTAACAAGGCTTAGCCCAGTCTACCCTGGGATTTCACGCCAGCATAGCTTTGTTGAGCTGAGCCATGATAAGGTACAATTTGTAGCTGGCAGGGCTTTGCCAGCCAGAGCTCCTGGAGAGGGCACAGCAACACTGCCAGACCTGCTGTTGGAGGAAGCTGGCCTGGCACTAAGGCAGCTTGGCCCCAATGCTGACCACATGTCGGGGAGAATGTTGTTATTTTGGGAGAGCAGTGCATTCTACACCCAGCTTTCCACCCAGCACTGCAGAGACCATGATCTGTCATATTTAATTTATCACATCAAATCATAGGCTGTTCTGGCCTCCTTGATCACGCTCCCTTTCACGGCAGCTGTGCTAGACATCACCAGCACTGGCTAATGCAACACCCAAAGATGTTTGAGGTGGAGGCAGGAACGTTAAAAACAACAACTTGGTCTTATGCTTTTTTTGCTCAGCAGTGTCCCTGACAGATCCCATACACTCTGTACAGCTGGCCATTTTGGTTCTGTGCCAAATGAGAATTTCCTGGTGTTAAAAGAATTCTCAGTTGTCTACTTTCTGGGCTTCCAGAATAGTACACATCATGTTTAACTTGGCTGTAGAGCTAACACTGAATACCTTGAAACAAACCTATAAATTAGTAAGTGAAAAGTGGGTCTTATTGTCCACAAAATACAAAGTTTCAATTCAAATTACTCTTTTATTGAGCCATATTGCAAGGATGATCACTATTTCTGAATGGAGTGCTAACATATATTTTTTCCTCAGGCACAAAATGGTCATGCTTCCTTATGTAATTCCCTTAGTGGAAGAGCAGAAACGGGCGAGAATTTCTTCTCCTGCATCACTGTAAATTCACTGTAAATCCGGGAAAACTTCATTTGCTGGAGCAGAAGTAATCCACTCAGTATGGACTCAACCCTAGTCATGGTCCAGGCTCTTATCTAGAGTAAAGGCTACTACATAATAGCTTGTGGAGAAGTAGGAAGAGGAACAGAGCTTGACAAACAAAACCTCAAATCGGAAAAGTCTTTGCTTATCTCCTTCTAAAACCTTCCCAGCTTTTTCCCCACCTGTGCTGGGAAAAAAAAAAAAAAAAAGGAAACTGGTTTGCAGGCACAGTTTTCCAATAACAGCAGTTCAGAGGCACTTCCACACTGGATTTTGCTCCTCCATTATATTTTGGCAGCATCCCTGAGCAAAGGTGCCTATTTCCTAAACAGATAAAGCTGCACTGCCAACTACAGGCCAACTAAGGATTTGTGGCTTGGCAAGTCCCATTCTGGCTGCAAGCTGCCCTAATGAAACTACCTGGAGGTTCATTTGCAACATGGGGAGTCCCGTGATGAGAGAAGTTTTGCCTTTAAATGTTGACTTTTAGCTACGAGAATGCAGCAGGCTGAACTTAGATGGCTCTTGGGCATTAAGTGCTTTATGTTGACTGTACTGTGTCACCACTGCTGTCACATCCTTTAGGCATGATGCTGTATATCCCCTTTGCACTGGAAGATGTCCCATCTTTACAAAGGATGTGCCACTAGGCAGTCTTGCCAGTGTGGGCTCTTGGTCACAGACTATGTCATACATAGTGTGTGTTACACCTGCTGAATGGCCATGAAACAACAGCAGCAAGCCCAGACATCCCTGAGTTTAAATACTTTGGATACAAAATCAAAAGCCATTTATGGGTTCCTTGATGTTCAAAAGGCGAGTGTCAGCCCAGCTGCAGCTCAGCCCTGCTGCAGCTCAGCCCTGATCCTTGTTAAGCTCTTCACAAAGTGCTTTGTGATCTGTGTTGGAGCACCTGGACCCATGCCAGCCAGGTGCTTTCAGGGGTGTTCTGTAATCCATGCAACCACCTGACCAAAGTGATTAAATATTGTATATCCTGTCATTACCATTATACACACCAGCAAGGGGAAAGCAGAACATTTTTCAACCCAGTGTTGCATCAAACTTTTCTTTAGGATTGCCCTGCAGTCAAACTGGTTCTTCTTGTGAATGACATAGAAGGTGAGTACTGGGAGGCTCTGCTGTGCACCCTGGCCATGAGTAGAATGGCCAGCAAACTCTTTAATTTTCCCAATCTGAAATCCTTTAGCTGGAAAAGTTCTGCCAGTCACTGAAACATCTTACTACAAACAGAGAGAGAGAGTCACAGAAATGATGCTAAGGGAGAATTTGTGGAGAAAGGTGACAACATCCAGACCCACCCTTTGGAAGGTAGAAGCAACATGCCATAGTCTGATGAATGATATTAGAAAAACCTGACTTTTCACCTCTTTTTAAGACCTTCATTCCTTAATCCATCTGTCTAGATCTCCTTCAGTTGGCATTCCAGACTGACACTGCTAGATATCAAAACACTTCAGTGTGGTCTGGAGTCCTGAAGGTCCCCATCAGCACTGGTTTGTGTGACAGGGAACCACATTCCTGCCTGTAATGACCACTGCTGGATGGCACAGACAGGTGGCTCCTGAGACCTGCCGCTGATGGAACAGCGTGGGAAAAGGAGACAGCATGTTTGGCTGCCATGGGAAAATGGTTAAGGGATTGGCAAATCATATGGGATTATCATAATCAGGAGATGTGTTGATTCATACTATCTCCCCCACTGCCCATGATCAACATTCTGTTCCTCTTCAGATGTCTTTTCAGTGTGTTCTGCTGCAGCTCTTCCACATCTTTCTAAGTATTATATTCTCCTGGCCTGAACCATGAGCCTTGATCTCCCAGGGTCCTGTGAGGGTCCTGTCTCCACAAGGTAATGTTGGACTCACCTTAGCACAGCCAGTATCAGGTTTTGTAGAACACTGAACAGTTCCGTAAGAACCAGTTTGGAAAATTGCTGTCAGGAGATTATGTTTAAGACCCTTCCCTCAGACCTGAGAGACTGATACTCAAATGCCTGGGTTGAATTAGTCAGAGCAGGTAACTATACCTGGCTGTTCCTGGTCTGATTTAACACCCTGACTACTGAGTTGTGGAAAACACCAAGCCCCTCAGTTCTGCTTTAAAACAGGATGAGGGAAAAGGTAGATGCTGCCTGCTTTCCCAAAGAGGCAGAGTTTTCCTAACAGCACTCTGCTGATCTTACTGTGGGCAAGGGTGGGAACATTTGCTTCCAAGTTGCCTCCAGCACTCAGATCCCTGAAGATTTTAAACATCCCTAACTATGTATAAACAAAATTTGCCTAAACATAATCCCTCCTTTGTCGTTCTGACTTCATCTACACATGCAGCTTTAGTGGTGTGACTTTTCTCTTGGCTGTGGCAGCAAAAATGTTACCTGTGTCCTTGGACAGCTCAGAGAAATGTTTTGAAATGTGTTGATCAGCATGGAGTAGTTGAGACTCCTGCAGTGATTTTTTTTGTGTGTGTGTGTGTGTGTGTGTGCACAGAACATTAGAGATCATGAAAATAAACAAAATGAGAAAGGATCTAGAGGCATCAAACAAAAGGTGACCATATAAAGGTCAAAAGGTACATGAGCTGCAAAATTTCTCACACCAAGCTCATTACATGGATTTCCTTGTTGCAGTCCTTTCTCCCAGTACACTGTCAGTGCTGAGTGGATAATGTTTCCAGCTGGTGACAAGGGAATTTTTCCATCATAAAACAAATATGCATTTCGTTTCAGGCCACCTTATGTTTTTACAAGATACAGTTTTTCTTCTCAGAAGTCTATTTGATCGTGAATTTGAATGAGGGTGTTCTAATAGTACACGAAGCATGTGGGTGGCTTTGCTTGCTGCTTGCTTTTAGAAGATGCTGCACCTTCAATTTAATGGGCAAAGCTGCGCTTCAGTAGACCACTATATTAGTCCACTCTTCCTGACATAGCACTCATATTGAAATTGTATTGCTACATTATACAAGTATGGTTAATTACTCCCAGTTATCAGCCCAAGTTCACAAAATAGCTGTGTGTGGGTAAAGGAAAAGCAATGAGTTAGAAAAAGAAGTATATGTTCTAGAGAAAAATAAAGCAAAAAAGAGAAGGAAGGAATGGGCACAGTTGAAGAGAGAGCATGGATGTCAGGAGAGCAACTGGATGATGACTGCCAGTGCTGCAGCCTGATCTGTGCTCTCTGCCCTGCAGCCATGCTGAGTAATTAGGGAGTCTGTTGATTTTTTGTATCATTGTTACAGTAAAATACGCACCTTACTGCATGGAACCAAAGAGGGATAAGTACAAATGAAGCATAACTGACAGTTTTTAAGATAGATGTTCGTCAAAGGCTTACTTAATGTCTCTGAAGTACAAAGCATAATAAAGCTGTGGGTTTAATATGTTTGGAGTAAAAAATATGTGTATCCTCTGCACTATCCTTCTTTCCTGCTCCAGCTGGCTTTTAATGTACTGTTGAAAACAATCAAGTATAAATAGTAGTGCTTGAAAGAAAAGTTGATATTCAGACTGTTACTGTGTGGGACTACAAAAATTACTTGTTGAGTCTTTGATCATATTCCAGGGAGGCATGAGAAACCACATCAGCAGTGCCTTTTCCTGTTGAGCAGGGCACCCTCAAACACAAGAAGGGCAAAGCAATGTGGGAATCCTCTGCAGACCTTTGCAGAAATCAGGGTCTCAGTATGTCGCCTGATGTGGAGTTGCCTGCTGTCGATCAGCACACTGTTATTATTTGAGTTTTCTTTGTATTTGACTCATTTAAGTCTAGTACCTGAGCTTCAGGGAATAGCTGGCACTTTTAAGTGGCAGTTAAAAAAAACCACTTTCCTTTGTACTCTTTTTATTGGTGCCTGTTGACCATAAACCTAAAAGGGAGAGTTCAGTCTGCCACCAGTCTGTTCTTTAATACCCCATTCATGGCATGACATATTCGTACTGAAAATTAATCCAAAGAAATCCCAAAGGCACAGATGATCTTTTTGGGTGGAGAAAAAAAAGGGTTTAGTACACTGAACTGTTTCATGAAAGGACTAACATCGGCTAAATCGTAAAACCTAGTGAGTGTAGCTGTGATGCCAGCAGTTAGCATTAAAGTGCATTTATTCATGGCAGGCACTGCCAATTTAAACTCAGCTATAGGTTGGTGGGCTTTCATTTACTGCAAAGGGCTTGTCATTGTTTACATGGCATTAATCCTTGAACTTCTGTCTTTGGAGTATCAGTTTAATGTAAGTTTAACTAATACTGAGAAGGTGAGTTTATAAATGAACAGGTTGCTGCATGATCTGTCTAGTTTGCTCAGGTGGGTGCTGGGCATTGTCTGGGGTGAGCTGTGGGGCTGCAGGAGGAGGCTGTGGATGCAGGAGCCATCCTGTCTGGCATAGCTTGGCCCTGGACCAAGTTGCTTCGTGTCCTCTGTGGGGCTGGGTCTCCTTGTTCCAGAAGCCTCTTGGTGGGTCGTGTTGTATGGGTGTGGCAAAAAAAAATGGGAAGAAACTCATTTTTAGGGAAGGACGCGTCCCTGTTTTGCGACCTGGTTGCTTCAAAGGCAGACCATACGATGGACAATTTTCAATGCCTGCTCTTAGTTTTTAGGCAATAGGGCAAAAATGGGGAGGTAAAACTTAAGTGGATAGCAAAGACCTGTGAAAGACATTGCTAAGCATGTTGGGGAGACTTTGATGGGATAATTTTGCCTGTTACCAGAAACACTGCAGTCTTTGATTATCTGGGTTTCAGTTTTTTCATTAATTACCTTCCAAAGTAGGACACATGCACATACTTTTTCTCACTGGCTTATGTATTTCTCTTTTAGAAAAAGATTTTTCTGATTTTTAGTTATCTTTAAAACATGAATGGGATTACTTTCTTCTTCTTGTTCAGGAAGTGCCCCCCACTAAATTGTTGATGATGTTAACCCCTGACAGATTCATTTCTTACATTCTTTTGTTCATAAAGGAAAATCTTTTTACTAGGCAAAGTTTCAGAAATTTACTTGCAAATTTGCTTGTCACAAAGGCTTCCAGATAAATTAAAAAAACTTCACACACAGAATACATCAAAATACAAAAAAAAAAAAATCACAATAATGTTATCAACCTTTATAAAACATGTACCACATCCTGCATTATTCAATATTTGTCTATATTTTGTCAAAGCAGATCGAATTTAAACAATTTTTGTGGTAACTGCTCTGTGCTTGTCTTAATTCCACTGACAGAACAATAACCTCTGACGTAAATATCCTGAATTCTGGGATAAGTGCCTTACAGATAGAGCCTATAGCAACATGTTACACACAGATCTCAGCTTAGCTGACAGTGACATTGTTCAAGTTCATATCTGAATTTAATTTTCATTGACTGGGACACTCTCCAAATTTTTTTACAGTATTTGTATCAGAGAAACATTTTTTCTACTCTTCAGTTTCACTTCTGCTCTTCTTGCCCCCCCAACCCCCCCCCCACTGTTTATTTATTTTCTTTTCCTTCTGTATCAAAAATTTAAAAGTACACTAGATTTTAGTGCATTTCTTTATATACCTGTCCAGGATGCTTTTTGACTAGGTTATACAAATTGGTGAACTGCTTGAAATCAAGCAGTCAGCAGTTCTGTCTTGCTCCCCACAAGTCCTGAAGTTGTTTTTATTCCCTCTGTGAAAATGACTATGTCAGCAGAGAGTACAAAAGAAATCAAATTATACTTCATCTTATTAGAAAACCACCTGGAAGCCAATGGAGGCATCCCACTCCTCTTTGCCTTCCAGATCTTTGATCCACTTGAAAAGCCTCATCCACTGTCAGGAGGGCTTACCTCCCTGCATACTCAGCATTACAAGAAAGTATGTTTAAACTGAAGGTTAGTATTCAAAATGCCCAACAGAGTTTTCCCCACATTTCACCTTCTTCCCAATGCTGGATTTGGTTCTTCTAGGCACAGTCCTAATATTGCCATCTTCAAGTCTTGTGAATCCAAGAGGCAGCCCCCATTTCCCTTCCTCCTCTCTAGAAAAACCTACAAGATTTATTTAAACCACATGGGTCAGCAAGCAACTCATGCTGTTCCATCACTGGATGTCAAAAAAATCTCCACAATTGGGAGGGCTGGTACCACTGCTATGCCTAACATATCACATTGCTTGTGAGACTTAGGGGCTTGGACTCCTGCTGGAGCAAGTCCAGAGGAAGGTCATAAAGATGTTCAGAGGGATGGAACATGTCTCCTGTGAGGACAGGCTGGGCAAGCTGGGGTTGTTCAGCCTGAAGAAGACTCCAGGCAGACCTCATTGAGGCCTTTTAGTATCAGAAGGGGGCCTAGGGAAGAGATGGAGAGGGACTTTTTGCAAGGGCTTGTAGTGATAGGAATGGCTTTAAACCGAAAGAGAGTATATTTGGATTGGATATTAGGAAGAAATTCTTTACTGTGAGGGTGGTGAGGCACTGGAAAATGTTGCTCAGAAAAGCTGTGGATGTCCCATCCCTAGAAGTGTTGATGGCTGGGTCAGATGTGGCTTTGAGATACCTGGGCTGGTGGCAGATGTCCCTGCCCGTAGCATTGGAACTAGATGGTCTTCGAGGTGCCTTCCAAACCCAAATAATTCTTTCATTCTGTGATCAACAGCCCATCTCCGACAGTTACATAATCAGCAGAGTGATTGCAAACAGCGCTTCTTTCTGTTCTGATCCAATTCTTTCCCTTCCTGCTTAGGGCTCCTTACTTCTGGGGCAGCAGGGAATGGTGGGGATGTAACAGGGAGAGAGGAGGTTTATGGGTTTATTTACCGACCTTCAGGATGCGCCCTGCTGTGCAGAGTCTCCTGCTCACACACGCAGAGGCACATGTGTGCACACGTGCACGTTAAGGCTGCCGCACTGTGATCGTACAAGCCCCTCTCAGAGCCCGTGCTCGTCTCTTTAATATTTGATAGCTGCTTGGCAGTCAGCAGAGAGGAGCAGAGCTTTGTGTTATGTAACTCCCATTAGAAGTTCGGGGTTGATAAAGCATAAGTCGCATTTCTCATTATGAGAAATAAAGTGTGTTTCTCACTTCTTTGCATCCAAATGCCAGCCTTTGATGTCTGTACTTGGCCCTCACTGCAGCTAAAATCTCTTGTGGCATGTACTTCATAGCAATGTAAAATAGCAGTGTGTTCTTTGCCCTCCTAGTTAAGGAGATGGCAAATGATGTCAAGTTGAGGCTGAAAGTGCTTTTCTGCTCCACAATCAAACAGCTGAGCTCTGGAAGCATGTTACTGCTTTTTTAAGGATCTCCAAACCCAGTTGCAATGAGATTACTCCATTCCTATTTCTTCTTCTGCCTTCCTCATAAACTTACAACTGCCTGTTTGCTTGCTCTCAGTGCAGTGCAACAGAGGGATTAAATGGACTTCATCTTCCCTTTTTACCTTAATGCTTTAGTGCATTTCAAAATGAAATAGGACTGTGATAAATTGCACCTTGAAGAAACCAGAAGCTTACAAGGAGGTTTAAGTTTTAGGAAAAAATTAAAGTGGCTAAAGCAGCAGGCAAGCAAAACACAATTTGAAAGCTTGTAACTCCCTCCATTTCTATGAATCTGAGATTCTCTCCTGGACCTGTCCCTCTCCTCATCTATGTTCTTAAAGAAAATCTCTTGACAGCTACTATGCCCTGTGTTACCACAACGCTATATTCAGTACTTTACAGAGTAGGAGAAATGTCTAGTATGACCTTCAGTCTTGGCTATCCTTCTTTCTTTATCTTTTACAATTACTTCCCTAAATAGTCTTTATTATATATATATATATATATATATATATATATATAATTTATATTTTATATAAGCTTTTTGTTTCATGTGGTGTTGAAGCCATTCCTGTGATTTCACATGTTTTTAGGTTGATAGATTACACTGCAGATGATAAAGGCTCTAGTTCATCTTGTAAACCAGACTGCTTGTATTAATACCCCAGGCTTATATTAAGGCTCACCTTTTTTCTTCCTCCCTCCTAGAAGTGAGCTTCTTGTTTGAGAGAAGCAGCTAATTGATGGTGGAAAATGTCTGTCTCTGCCCTTGCCAGGTACAGCCCAGATGTGCTCAGGAGGAAGGGGCTTTGGGGAGAAGGGGGCAGCTGGGTCTTCCTGCCCATGCAGCGCTCGGTGGTTTCTGTGATGTGGCCACCTGTGCTGAGTGAAGTGAATTGAGACCATGCAATCATTTCCTAAGGCCGCTGAGCAGCAATTACCTATGCTAATGGCTTTTTGTGTTACTGCTGTGGACTGAAGTTGAGCCCTTTATGGCTGTTGTGTCTGGGGATAATGGCTAAGTGTGGTAACCAGTTTCCAGGTTACCCAATTTAAAGGTCTTGCTATATCAGCAAGTGCTTGCTTTTTACAAACCTGCTCGGTGGAGCTTCTGTGTGCCAAAGCACACTCTCACTTAGCTCTATGAAGAAGAAGGTGAAGACACGTCATTTTGAATAGCTGTTACCAGTATTGCAAAGGGCATAACCTGATGTGCACTAGGGAAGTTTACTTCCTTGATTGGACTGGTGGATGTATTTTTGGAAAACAGAAAGGCAATATTATTTTAAGGTACAACTATATTAGATACGAGATGTGCCTAATTTTGTTTTAATAAGCATTGACCAATCAAAATTGGAATGAATGTGTTTGTAAGAAAAACATTTCTACAGCTTCTGTTTTCAGGTGCCAGATTACAAATATCTTAAATGATCTGATCTCTAGAGGTTGTTGGCTAATCTTTGAAAAACAGCATTGAGATACCCTAAAACTGAAGTTTTTAAAAATCAGTTTTGACACATAACTGAATATGCATTAAAAAATAAAGCTATATTTTGTTGAGGTAAAAGTTGATACATCCCCCTGGTCATTCATTGCAAACCAAAACTATATGTGAGATAATTAATTTCTAGTGTCTACAGCTATGAGATTTTTTTTTTTCACAACAGAAGGCCCATTTTTTCCAGGAACATAAGACAATATTACGGTTTTAGAAGTGGCAATTTTTGTGACTTATGGACATATGTATAGGTTGTTTTGAAGATAGTGTCATACACAATGGGTTATGATACAGGATTGGTGTCACAGGATTGGTGTCACAAAGAATAAACCCATGCAATTTGTCATGGGATATAATTGAAACCATGTCTTTAGCAACATGAAAAAGGGGAGTGGAGATTTATAAGAAATCCAGCAAGATTAATCCAGAATATTTGTAGTACCTGCCAAAACAGATCTGAAGTTCCTGTTGAACTGCATCCTAAGACCTCAAGGAATAGAATACCAAACTAGTCAAAAGTACTAAAGTTTTTTAAATTGTAGTAATCTATTTTGCATGATTTGCAGAATATACCAGTATCAGGCATAAAATGCCACCATAAATTAGGTACATATTCTTACGTGGTGTCTGATATCTTAGGCCGAATATGCTCTGTCAATTACATTAAACATCTCCAGCATCAAAAATTTAAGCTCAAGCTGAAGATGAAAGTGCCCCACATGTGCACTTTTACACTGCTCTCATGAGAACAGGCGAGCCACCAAGTCAGGCACAGCAACTCCTCTCCCCCCTAAGATTGCAGGGCTCCACTAAAGATTTTAAGATGAATGAATGGATATTTAAGGGTAGTCTTGGGTATTCAAAGTGACAAATGTATGCAACTGACAGATATACACTTGACTCAAGTCAAGTGGGCAGTAACACAAAAAATGTAATGTCTCCAGTAGCATTTTGTAATCTCTGGGAGTGGGAGATGTTTGGATATAGAAACCTGGAAGGAAACCCCATCTGGGATAAATATTCATAGTGTGTAACATGCAGTGGGTGGTAAAACAGATGAATGTCAGAAGACTAAATTTCTGGAAGAAATAAGAAAAATACAGATGTGACAAAAGGATATTGAAAAGCAAGTGATTGTTAAAATAAGCCATGAAGAGACTGCCTCAGTCAGGTCTTTGTAGCTCTGGCTGTCTGAGGAGATAAGAAAGGAGGTAAAAAAACGTCTATAGCAAAACATTTTCTTAAAACATGAAAATTATGTCCATCCCTTTCAATTCTATCTGGGAGTCTAATAAAAGTTACTAAGTCTCAATACAAACCTTGTCTTTTGTGGCAAGATTTACATGCCTCTGTGACATGAAATCCATTAAGCAGATCTAATTAGACATCCATGCCAGAATGTCCTCCGAATTAATGAAATACATTGCAGTCAAAAGGAAATCTCAGAGGAGCACCTAAACAGGAATAATGCCCGCCAAGTTATCTTTGGTTACCTCCTTTTCCTCTGATAATGAAAATGTTCAGGCAGCCAGAATTAATAGCATCGTGAATGGCAAATAATGAGTCCCAGAATGCTGGAAGTAAAAGGAGAGTTGGGCTTGTAGCCCTTTTACAAAGCAACTGAAGGAGTAAAACTGAGCATCTCAACCAAAATGATTGAAGCCAAAGTCTGTCTGGTACATAAATATCATCTTCTCTTTTCATATAGCATTGTTTTTTTCCACAATTTTTTAGTATTCAAGGTTATAGCATGTCAAATATAACTAATGTAGCAATTTAATCAGGAGTTGCCTGTCATTTAAGGCTGAGTTACTTCTTCATTTGTGATAGATAGATAGATAGATAGATAGATAGATAGATAGATAGATAGATAGATAGATAGCTTTTTATAGATGTTTTCCTCCTACGCCACATTGGAAATTAATGTCAAAGCAGTTCACCAAACCAGACACCACTTCCTCTTGAAATAATAAAAGGAGGGATGGGTGGGAGAAAAAACATTCAGCACTAGAGAGTGGAACATGGGTTGGACAGGTACACTGTTCACTGGGTAAAAACTGGCTGGATAGCCAGGCTCAGGGAATGGGGGTCAATGCAGTTGCATTCAGCTGGTGGCCAGTCACTAGTAGAGTTGCCCAGGACTCAGTATTGGGGCCAGTCTGGATTAATATATTTATCAATGATTTGGATGAGAGGATCAAGCCCACTCTCAGTCAGAGGACACCAGGCTGGGCAGGAATGTTGATCTGCTGGAAAGCAGGAAGGCTCTGCAGAGGGATCTGGACAGGCTGGATCAATGGGACAAAGCCATTGCATGAGGTTCATCAAGGCAAAGTGCTGGATCCTGCCTTTAGATCACAATAACCCCAAGTGTTGCCACAGGCTGGAAACAGAGTGGCTGGGAAGCTGCCTGATGGAAAAGGACCTGGAGGTGCTGGTGACAGTGGCTGAACATGGGTCACTGTGTGCTCAGGTGCCCAAGAAGGCCAAGGGCATCCTGGCTGTATCAGCAATGGTGTGGCCAGCAGGAGAAGAGCAGGGATTGTCCCTCTGTACTCAGCACTGGTGAGGCCACACCTCAAATCCTGTGTCCAGTTCTGGAGAATGACACTGAGGGGCTGGAGAGTGTCCAGAGAAGGGCAACAGAGCTGGGGAAGGGTCTGGAGCACAAGCCTGATGAGGAACATCTGAGGGAGCTGGGGTTGTTTAGCCTGGACAAAAGGAGGCTCAGGGGAGACACTGGGACTCTCTTACAGCCATCTTAAAGGAGGTTGCATCCAGGTGGGTATCAGTCTCTTCTCCCAAGTAACAGGACATAGGACAAGAGGAAATGGCGTCACATTGCACCAGAGGAAGTTTAGACTGGATATTAGGAAAAATTTCTTCACTGAAAGTGTTGTCAAACATTTGGACAGGCTGCCCAGAGAAGTGGCAGAGTCACCATCCTTGAGGTATTCAAAAGATGTGTGACATGGGGACATAGTTTAGTGTCAGACTTGGCAGTGACAAGTTAACGGTTATACTTGATGATCTGAAAAATCCTTTCCAGATCAAATGAGTCTTACGAAATTTAGTGTGATGAGGAACAGAAGAGGCATGAGGAAGCTTCCCCTCCATTTTGTGCAACACAAGCCCCTCAGCATTAGGGTCCTTGCACTTGGGGACAATCCTGTCCCTGGGACCTGCCACCCCAATCTGAGCCAGCAGCTCCCTCTCCCCATAGTCAGTGGGTGTCCCTATGGGTCTGTCTTGCTTATTTTCACCTGTCTGCTCCACTGCAGTGGGCTGCTCTAGGGCTGGTTTGGAGATGTGAGCCCTGAGGAACACCAAGGGGGAGTCCCTGCTGCCCCCAGGGGCTCAGTGCTGTGGGTGACAGCCTTTCTGCAGACACAGGGATGGTTTGCAAGGCTAGCCTCCAGTCATGAGTACCCACAGGTTTTCATCTCCTCGCTCAGTGGGTCAGGCTCCTGGAAACAGCCAGCACCATGCTGTGTATGGTTGTGGACATTTATTTAACAGCTCCTGTTCTGAGTTTAACTTCCCTGTGCATGGTGAAAGAGGAGTTTCTGCCAGATACTGTAACAACACAGAACACGATTTCTATTGCTTTGATTATTTTTTTATTCTTGTGAAAAGAAGCCATATCTGCTCTAGGATCAGCAAATATGCAGCTTTTTAATGGCTTTATTCCCTTGTAATATTTGTCCTAGATAAGGCCTGGTTGCTAATTACTCTGGCCCTGGTCCTTCCTTCCTCACCCCTGCTGAAACATAGCCCCTGTCACAGCTTTAGTCAGCACACAGAAAAGAAGCAGTGTCAGGCCTTCTAGCTCTTCCATTATTTTTGACTGACAGCCTAAATTAAAATCCTTTACTTTGCTGACTTTCATTAAAAAGCAATAACTATTGGTGTTTGGGTGGAGGAGAGGAATAAAAAACAATAAAATCAGCCTCCAAACATGAACTTTGCAATACCTTTTACCCTGCATAAACAGCATTGCCCCTTCACATCTGTAGCTGATGCTGCAGAGATAAGAGCACAGTCAGGACTACACCATAGCATGGCAGCTGCCCCATCCTTCCCGGTTTGCACTGCCTCTGGCCACCAGGAGTGTGATGCCTGTTGGATAAGCAAAACAGCTGAGCCTGGGGAATGTCAGTCTTTAGGGACTCATGCCATTTCATTTTATTTTATCATGGGAAGGAGGAGATGAAGACCATACTTTGAAGTCTTCTACATAACTCTATGTGTGTGTGTGTGTGTGTGTGTGCAAGTGAGCATCTGGGTATGTGGTTTTTCTGTGCAGTTCTCAACCAAATACAATGCCAGCTTTCCCTGACCCTTCAGAAGTCCCCAGAAGGACCTAGATAAAAGGTTCCACAGCAGCAACTGGCCCTAGCCAAGGTCTTTTCTTTGAGAAAGTTACTTTTCTGCCTAAAATATTCAAAAGGGACAAAATTGCTTCATGCTATCAAAAATAATCTATAAAGCAAAATGCCTAGCATGCAGAATTAGTTGCAATGTGCGTATACATTTCTGTTATTAAACTAGGGGGTTAATTTAGGCTTGGCACATAATGAATCAAGGAGATTTATAAATAATTGCCTTGGAGATAAGTCATAGAAAATCTTACATCTGCTTCTTTGTTAGTGCTTCTGGAGAGTAGTCATTTTGGGAAAGACTAAAACTAGCTGATGTAGATATATTCCCCCTCCATAAGTGATCTTGTTCTGGGCAGTTGGTTTGTTTCAGAGCAGAGAATGCAGGAATTAGGTTTTGCATGTGATCCTGTTGTCTGAGGGCTGTCCAGCCCCTATGATTCACAATTGGAGTTTTCCTTGAATTACTGGCAACTGTGGATCTGTTTTTGAAGGCCAGCCCTGTTCTGACATTAGAAAATAATGCTTTCAGCTCTCACTCCCAGAACTGAGTAGCATCCTCCAAGCCCAGTTTCTGAGAGCAGTAAATGCACCTATAGCAAATTTTCAGTGTCTGATAAGAATATTTTGCCCATCAAACTAGAACCATAGGCTAAGAGGCACTGACTGGCCCTCCTTCTCTCTGGAGTGAATATAGCTGGAGCAAAACCCTGGCTGGAGGGTGGAGAAGTGGCTGTAAATGCACCAAATTCTTTGTTCTTCTCCCAGGTGTGTTCTGAGGTCTCTGCAGAGTCTCTCATAAATCCCAAGCAGCAGCCCGAGGGCCATGAGGGTCCCACGAAGGACATGAAGCCTTTTAAATCTGCCCTTTGGAGATGTAGGAGGAACAACACTAAAACAACCAGAATAATAGAGCCACCAGAAACTGCTTATGTTTGCTCAGTCCAGCCTCTGCTTCCAGATGAGCCTAAGCTGTTTTCCTTTCTATTTTTATTTAATTATTTTTTCTTGGTTCTCAGTGTTTCCAGAGATTACTTTGTCCTTTTTTCGTAAGCCATCAATTCACACTGTGATCTGAGACACTGAGGGAACAGAGGATCTGATGCCAAAATGTTAACAGATTTAAGGTATCAAGAGGCAAGTCACAGGAAATAACTCATTTGTTCAGGCATTCAGAGCAAATATTTATAAATTTCTTCAGAAATAATTCCCACTTCCAAAGCCAAAAGGCGAAAGGCAGTTTTTTTGGATATATTGAGACTGGGTAACTAAGAATAGCCTGGAGAGCAGGAAAGGAAAAAGCAATCTGCTTTGAATTTGTGGAAGATCTACCTTAGACATTAAGTGAAGTAGGATGCATTATGTCTAGGCAAAAGGACCTGGATTATGAGGACTCTGGAAAAAAAATGCAGGCCTTTCTTGACTGGATAAGTTTACACCAAAGTGAATGAAATGCCAGAATCAGGAAATGGAAAGCTGAATGCTTTGGAAATAGTCTTCATCATAGATCTCTTAGGAAACACTGGTTACTAGGCCTAATCAAGAAATATTTGCTCTGCTGGAAAGGTGTGATGAGAAAGAGAAATGTTTAACTGAAAACAGGAAATCAACATATTCTTTTTTTTTTTTTTTCCATAACAGTTGAAATTTTCATTGGTTTAAATCTCACTGCAGTAACTGTATTCTGTCAAAAGTATTTGAAATAAGGTGTTTAAACTTTTGTTTTGATTGGTGCAATTACATTTATTTAATGAAGTTAGACCTAATTTGCACAGATGCAAATGACAGCTGAACCACTCACATTCTGTCTTTTTATACATTCACCACCAGGCCCGGGGGGATGCACGAGTGACTGCTATATTGATCAGTGTACAATGGGAGTAAGCTTCAAGCACTCTTAGACGAAAATAGCGAAAAAGCAAACCTAATCAACCTACTTTTATGCAAAAGTTGTTTATGGTCTTTCTCAGTTTGGAATAAGAGTGGGTGGAATTGAGAAAAGCTCAGTGAATTTACACTAAATCCAGCACACAGCTTGTGCACTATTTGTGAATGGACTGGGAGGCTCCACAGAAAATGACATTTTGCAGCTCCCATCCTCTCCTGCAGTGTCCAGCTGTTGCTGACTGGTTGGAGCTGTGATCTACTGGCAAGGTGCACCTTGCACTGAGGTTCTGGGGAGGGGGGATCCAGTGTCAGGGTGTGGGCTGTCCCTAGAGCCCCATCATTTCGTGTACCCCTGCTCCTCTTGGCTCACGCAATCACACAAATACCCTACAGTGTCCCATGTACTGGACACGTGGACACTCACCATCAGAAGGGAATTGCTGTCATGCATGAAGGAAGCTGAGAGACTTGAATGCCAGGTTAAGACAATGATTTATCTAGGTCATCATGGGTCTTTCCATTAACATTCATATTTTCCTGGAGGAACCAGTTGTTCTGGTGTCGCTGGGTCCTGAGGAAAAACCCAAACACTATCCACCGCTCTCACTCTGATGACATTGTACAAAAATAAGCTGCTTGCATATTGCATTAAATTTGTCCTAAAACAAATTTGGAATAAATATGGTTAAATCAATGCATAGATTGATGAAGCATTATTCTCTTACAGTTGACAGGATTTGGGCCAGTTTCTCATGTATTTCCAGCTTGAATTTCTTTGGCATTTCTGGATTAGCAAAGGCACACTCTTTGCCAGGTTCAAACCAGGTAGGATCCTGGTGCTGGAGTCTTTTAGTGCAATTAGTGCTGAGGTACTTTAAATTCACCCTGCTAAATGCAAGCTTAAGTTAAAGCCTTAATGTGGTTTTGAGTGTTACTGCCTTATGCTTTTGGCATGGATTATGGTAGTTATTTTAGCAGTGTGGAGGGACATAAAATGATCGTTTAGGGCAGAAAAAATAATGAAGTTACTATAGTCTGTTGAAACTGCTGTAGAAGTAGAGGTAGTAGACAGGGTCTGACTGTTTGCACTGAAATCTGGCCAAACAACCAGAAGCTGAGCAGCAGGTCTTCTGAGCAGAGGCAGACATGTGGTTTGGTCCTCTGGGCAGAGCTGCACGGTGACCCCAGGAACAGGCTGAGGTGTGGGTTTGCTGCTGACTCAGAGGCTGAGGTGCCAGGAACATTCTGGGCAGCACGTTTGGTTTCATTTCAACATTTCCTGTTCAAAGACCGCACCGCCTCAATGTGCTTATGTTCTCAGATGTGATACAGTCACAATCCAATGTAGGATGGCTCCAGGCAGTGAAAGCTGTAACTGCTTTGCCAGTGAAGTGGAAAGTATGTATAATGCACGTGGTATCAGTGACTAGTGTTTTATTCATTAAAGGCATCCTAGTTTTGTACTGTTATGTCCTCAGCAGACCAGGCAGAACATACACTTTGAACTGTGATCCAGAGGTTTCGTATATATTTTGGAAGGTCTGATGTCATCTCCAACTGCACAGAGTATTAAAATATTTCATTGGTGCATGGTGTCAATAGCCATGTGTATGAAAATAATTCATACCATCATTTAGAGGCACTTGTACTCCACTGAGATGCTAATTAAGGGAAGAATACAGTACACACCCAGTGTCAGAGGTCATGACATTACTGAGATTTTGCTCATCAAGTTGCTGGTCTTGGAAAAGCTTCTCAGTGCTTCCCATTTCTTTCCAGTTCTGCTGTCAGTGGCAATACTTGACTGAACAATGGTAAACCTGCCTTTACCAAGTCAGGTTAATATATAATAAAATATCTGGTCTCTCTATCCTAGCCTTTCTGCAAGCCTGAGTCTGCAATGTTAGCAGAAAAAATAGAGATGGAAAACTAGAAACGAAACAGAACAACACAAATGCTTCCCCAAAATCCTCTCTTACTGCTGCTACCATTTCTATTTTGCCTATGATCACCGTAAAAACAAACAAATGGAACTGTTTGTGCTTTCCCTGTAAATTTTGGTGCAACATTTTTCATGGTTTCATGTTAGGCTCCAACCACATCTGAGCTCTTGAAGCCCAGACTATCTTTTTATTTAATTCTTTCATTTTTCCTTCAGCCTTGCTGGCCAGTATTTGTATGGCATGTTGCTAGGCATATGTGTAGTTGTATCTTTTTTGCTTCTTGATGTCTGAGTGCTAAAGAAGGAATACACTACAGTTGGGTGCTGTAAAAATTATTATGATCAAATAGTAATACCTGGTTCAGATCCCAGTCTTTTAGGTCCCACCTGTGTTGCTGCTCCCTTGTGTAGTCCGGCCCATTTTGGTGGGATGAGTCCTGCTAGCAGATCCAAACCTATTGCACGAGTGTGATGGTCTGATTCAGACCATCCTTGCAGGTAACCTTGTCACACCCTCACTGAGTCTCAGAGGAGTATTCTTCTGGAAGAACTGGTGGCATGCTGGCTCTGTGCATACAGGGAGGAAATCCCTGTGGATTGTTTCTCCAGGTGCTGTTTCATTTTAGGGAGAAAAGGACTTGAGGCAGAATTTCATATATCGACATGATCCCTTTTTTGTAATGACCAAAGCTCTTCCTTCCTGCAATCCACCAAGGCAACCAGCCTTATATATTGTTCTCAACACTGAGGCATTTGAAGAAAATGTTTTCCTGACAGATCAGAAAGACAAATTGCATCTGTTTACTTTCAGCATGTCTTTAAGACAGAGTGCCTCAAGTGCCAGAGCAGGCTGTGGGAGGTCTCCTTCATTGGTTTTAATTAACGTTACTTTGCCTCATTAAAACTGCTGATCACTTTGTTCCACCTAAGGTGGAATAAACTATCCTTAAAACAAAATATGCATTTTCAAAAAGGAATTAGCACAAATTTTAAATGAAAGTTAGGAAAATCTGCATTAAATTTAGATATTCTAACTTGACTGTGTTACAAAGTTTGATGTTAGCCTCGTAGATGTCAGCACTGTAGGCTTGCCTGCCTCTATACTTGCATTTAGGAATAACATTTTCTCTTCTTGTTGTTATTTATAACTCCCCAGACTTGCTTCTTACCTCCTCTCACCTGCCAGTACTCTTGTGGCTATTCACTGATAAGAGTGGCCTTTCTCTCCACACCCACTTATTCCAATCCCCATTCCAGCTCTCAGTGGCTAAACAATGTCTCTTGGACATTATCTTTACATCCTCTCCTTAGAGGACAAAGTACAATATTTCCTTTTACAATCCCCCAAAATATATAGAGCGATTTATGTGATGAACTGCCAAACAATTGCTTTCAGTTCACCATTAGCAAGGGACCTTGCTTTCAGGTTTTTAACATGTGACCTCCACATACCAAAATGACCTTTTCAGACATTGGAAAGCTCAATAAGATGTGAAAAGAAGTTAAAGTGAAAGCCCAGGAGTGTGTCATAATGACACTTAAAAACTGGCCTTGTTGCAGCGTTCCTCAGGAAAAGCACATTAAGACTGGAACACCACACATGGTCAACATTTTGTAATTTTAAGTTACCTTAGTACTGAGATGTTATTAACACATCAAATCACTGCTTGTGTCTGAACAGGAACACAAAAGCTGCCTGTTAGAAAAATTCAAAACTAAAGTAGCTCTTTGGAAGGAAGCTGACCAGTGTATTTTGGGAAAATACTGTAAATCAAAGGAAGCAAATATTGTCCATTTTCTCTGGTATTTGCTAGCTGCTGACCTTTGTGAGGGACATGCACACCTAACTCTTGATGCAGAGGCTCCCTCCAATGAGTGAGGGGAGAGGAATAATCAGTTGCTGGAAGGCTGTTTGATTTCTGTCTCTTCTCAAGAGAAACTCAAGCATCTATCATTCTTCATTGCCTAAATATGGAAGCAGAAGTGACTGCACTTTCAGTTTGGGAGCCTCAAGTAGGTTTCTGAAGTCAGGAGGGATGATTCTAAGCCCATGTGCATAACTGTAGCTAGACCCCTTGTGGTTTAATCCAGACATACTTTACAATGACATATCTATGCTAATTTGCATAAATCTTCCGATAATAACCTAAAGGAGTCATTCTTCATTTATTCTCCAGCAGTCCTAAATGAACTAGTTGTGTTCTCACAGGGTGATATAGTTTATAAAACGAGAATGGTCAAATACTACATAAAGTATAGACAGGGATGTGGCAGTGGTTATGCTAAGGAGAGCTCACCTGGGCAAGGCAGGAATTGCAGGCTGCTTCTGAGTGAAGAGGTGAAAAGGTCTGTCCGGTGTTTTGCCAAAGCATTTGCATTTGTACCTTTTTCCTGTTCTTTGTTCAGTTGTCTCCATTGGACAGGGCTTGCTGCTGTCTATGTGATTGGCAAAGCAAGATTCTTTTGAGCCTCTTGAAGATACCTGAATGTTTTTGCAGTGACAGGTTCAGTGGGCCTCTGGTGAGACCCAGAGTTTGGAGTTACTTTGGACTGATTTTTCTTGACAAAAAATGAGATTTCGGGTATATGAGTGCCAGCTAATCATCAGCGAAGGAGAACCTACATGATTTTACAAGCCTGGTCCTGGCAATGAGCAGTATTTGAAGGAAACACACTCGGACCACCAGATGTTGTTGAAATACTGAAAGGAGGAATGTGTTAAAAGGAGAAAAGAAAAAATTAGAAATGTAAGAAATATGATGAGATGATGGAAGCAAACCAGAAGACATGCAGCCTGATAGAAATACCAGCCCTTCTTAAGATACCCACTAAAAAATGTACGGGAGAAACTTCCTTTTGTAGAGCAGAAGAGAGAGCCACTGGAGAGGTAGCCACTGGAAAGATACTTGAGGGGTTACAGCTTGTGGAATTGAGGATTTAGTCTGCTGATATGAGGTTCTTCAGTCATCCTAAAGTTCAAGTAACACAGGCAGTGCTATGTTTAGGCGAATGAATGGAGAATTTAGCAAGAAATCTGTCAGCTGTCTCCCTAGCATTAAAAAAATGAATGAAACTGTAGGATTGGCAAGTTTCCACCAATGGTTGCTAACAATAGAGGAAATTGTTTGGGTAAATGTTGAATTATGCAAATTATAGAAGACTTTGGGCAAGGACATGGAGAAAAGCCAGTTTGATTTTCTTAGATATCATTTCAAGTGAATGAGGGAAAAAACAAAGTTAGGAGACACAGGGTTTGGATAGATGACTGCCCTTCTGAGGTGAAACTGGAAGTTAAAGTTCTATGGAAAATTATGCATCACATCCAGACTGTAGAGTCCTATACATACAGAGTGCAAGGAAAAGGAACTAGATAATTCATCAAAGGAGACATAAAACAAAAGAGAGAGCAGTAAAGAGTTCAAACTTGGATTTTTTTGCAAAACAAAATGAGTCAATGTGATACAGAATGTCAGATAAAGAGATAATCTTAGTGCTTAGAAATTGCATTAATACTTCAGACGAGCTGTAGGAATGAAACATTATCCCTGAAGAAAAGATGCAATTATGGTACAAATGCCATTTCTAAAAACTAATAGGTTGGTTTCTAACACTGAAATATTAAGGTCATTGGTTTCTGTCTTGCTTATGAAAGACAGAGAGGGCAGGAAGGGTGGGGAGAGAGTGGGGAGAATCTACAGTACAGTCTGTATAGAGCCAGTGCTGCCTGTTGTATGAATATGGATAACGTTGGGATCTTGAAAGTATGTGGGTCAATATTAATCAGCAGAGCTGCAGTGAACAGTGTGGTGGTGGATGTCCTCAGATCGCTCACAAGGTTAACAGAAAGGGTGAAATCTGTGAGGTGCTGCTTACATTTCTGTCCAATGGATGGAAGGAAGAATGGCAGGGATGTAGGGCATCACATGCTGCCTCCTGAAGACAATGCTAACACCTTATTTAAGTTTGAATAAAAAAGGGATGAGACTATCACACCTCAGGAGCGACTGCTTTCTAAAATTATCTTACAATGGATAAAGAAGTTTTACCTGAGTGACTGCTGAGGACGCTGTGATCACAGCCTGGTTGCATTCAGTATGGGCATACAGGTGCCTGGCATTAAAGAGCAAGTAGTATATCTGCTTTGCTTCTCAGAAGGATCAATACACAAAGCTGAGGAAAACTAGTAGTAAAATAAACTGTAGGAGAATCTTTTGCTGTAAAAATGCAAAGAGTTTTTAAAATGGATTTTATTGGATGGGGAGATATAGATTCTTCTACAGAGTGGGACATTTTTTGTCTAAAAGCCCATTCTGTTTCAGGATTATGAAAAAGGCAGTAATTAGAACTGAAGAAGCAATATTATAGCTAAATAAAAAAAAAAACTTAGAAGATGGTAATCAATATAAGTTAAAAGTTACAATGTGTAGATAATTGATGAGGGAAGCTAAAGACATCAGGGAAAATCAATGGTTAGCAGAGCTGGGGACAGTAAAGATTATTTAAGTATGTTAGAAAAAAAGATACCCTAGCAACACTATAAGGCATTACTTGATGGAGATGACAAAATTGTTAATGATGCAGAAAAGAGAGCTCATCAATAAACATTAATGGTCTATATTTTTTCTGGAAAAAAGCAAGGTTACGTGTATGAAGCAGGTGATGATGGTAAAGTACTTTCCAGCTCAGTGGTGACAAAAAAGGACATCATGTGCCTTCTAGGTTAGGGCAGACTTACAAAACAATTACTATGACTTGCTGAACTGGCTCATTCATTAGGAATGCCTGCTAATTCAAAGAAACAATGTAAATTAAAGCAGTGACCAGAGGACTTCTCTCCATATATGGGTGGAATTTTAGGGTACTAACAATATTTTAGATGGTTTTACAGTTACATCATTACAAATTATGTCATAATTCCTAGATTGCAAGACATTTGGGGAAGGACTGACTTCCAGAGTCCATACTCAGTTCTTATGCTTAGTGTGTTTGTATCTTCTTGAGGGGGGTCCTTTATGCATTGCAAGAGCAGTGGGACGTGGACATGCTGTGAGTGAGGACCAGACTGGAGAGGCACATCCTCTGACAGCCTTAACTTGGTGGAGTTACAGAGTGGAGGTGGAAAAGGGCTTTGCTCTGGGTGTGGGAGATGTACACATGGCCACATCAGAATAGTTAAGGGACCAGATTATACTGAGAAGTTATGTGTCTGGGATTACACAAGACAGAGTCAAACAGACTTGATTAGCATAGCCAGTTTGATAACCAAGATGCCATGGCAGGAACAAACAGAACTGTGAAAATTACAGGACATGGGATTATATCTGCTTACGGGAAGAGAGAAGATTCAATCAACCTCTGCAAGCAAAGAATTGTTGTAAAATACATGAGTTTTCTGTGTGATTTTTAACCTGATTATTGTAGTAGAAATTATTAACCTGTTTGAAATAGTATATAAGCTTTTGGGAAACCTGAGTAAAATTGATTTCTGATCACCAAATCAGTCTTCCCATCTCTGAATCAGTCGCCAATAATGTGAAGAATAAGATGACATAAAACTCTGAGATGGCATTGTCAGAAGTTCTCAGTTTTTGTCTTTTCGCCCATTGGTTTTCACATGAACAAACAACAGTGGATATAATATATTGCGTAACCTGATCAATACCAATGGTCTCGTTTTGATAACATTTAGGAAGGTGAAATAGTGGTAACAGACATGAAAACCACTGGCAACAATCCCTTCTCAGTGACAGATCTCTTCAACTTTCTCATAATCATCTGTACTTCACCACAGTTCTATTGATATCATAGCATGGAGGGAAATTCTTTCTCCTGGTTGCGAAGGTGACACAAAAAACTTGGTTGCCTTTGTTGTGTTTGGTATTAAATAATGTCAGGACAAAAATAAAAACCTGTTAACAGCTGAGGTAAATTAACAGCTAGGAGTGTTTGTAGTTTGTGAGCATCCTGGGGATTCTGTGTTAGAAGAATTGTTCTTTTGCTGGGTCTTTTCATATCCTGCAGCAAACCATGAAGAGCCAACATTCCCCAGCTCCTCCTTCCCTCTGATATGGCTTTGCAGCCACCAAGACCTTATGGCTTTTTATTCTGAACCTGTTTCCAGCATAGCCTTATTCCAGAAGGTCACTGCAAATTGCAAACCTGCCTCACAGGGCTTGTGCTTTTGCTAACCCCACCCTTTGGAACTCAAGTTGACTTGTGAATTCTTGAGTCAACACACCATCATGGTAAGATTTGTTGTAAAGTCTTCCAATTTGGGGTGTTTTGGTCTTCTTTATATGGGGGCTTTAGTGTGCAATTACAATATGTTCTGAAGCTCTGTCATTCAGTGACAGCTTCTAAAAATTAATTTATATGATTCTTTATCTATAACTGCTGTTTCTTACATATAAAGGAGGCAATTAAAATAAAGTGGTTATTTCAGGTAGTTCTCATTAACCTTAAACCCCACATTATATGTACATACAGCTTAAACTGTTGGGCCTTTTCCTTTAACTTGGCTTCCTTTTCTGTTATTTTACACTCTTCTTTTTGTAGACATTTCTTGTATAAATCCATGTTCTGCCAATACACAGAAGGATTTTCTGAGCAAAATTCAATTGTAATGCCATTTACATATGTATTGCTAAAGTAATTATGAAAAGGATTGCTACCTTTTATGTCTCCACAATCAAGTGTATCTTATAGTGAATGAGTAATTTTCAAATTGTACAAATGGATGGTCTGGAAGATTATTCCCCATATTGACGTGTTATTTCAGTAATTTCCCTCCATATGGGTTTTCTTTTTATGCATTTTCAAAACATTTTATTTCCCTTCAAAATGGGTATAGTCCTGATAAGTCTCAAGATCTCAGAAACTGATAGACTTCCCTCGTGGAGCTCTCTCATTTGCACATCCTGACTCTGAGGAGGCTGGACAGGCACATGCCATTCCTTTGCAGCATCTGCAGAGAAAATGAGCTTGGAGCTAACAATACCTGTGATCTGAAGTAAGACAAGCATTACGTATCGATTGACAAATCAGAATGACTCTGCTTGTGCTCCTGCTAATTTCATGCCCACTCATTTACAGTTAGACACAAATTAAAAATCTTCTGGGTTTTTTTTTTTTCATTCTTTCATATTATGTTGTGAACTCCACTAAAAGGTGATTTTATGCCTGGGATACAAACATGGAAAATTAACAGAGCTTGAGAAAGGCACTAAAGCTCTGCCAGTGCAACAATTATCTGGCAAGTGTATCTAAAAATCTGGAAAATCTCCCATAACATCAGCAGACAGAAGAGGGATTCAGGCTAAATTAGCAGCTAACATTTTAGATGTGATTCTTACTTAGACACATAAGTAATCAGAATAGTTTCTGTAATAATCATCAGAATTCTGCTATCTGACAATTAGTCCCAAAAGAGACAATTCTGGTTTCTGCAGCTCATCCTCTTTGACACACTACTCAAAATGTATGTAAAGACCAGAACACAGAATGATTTGACTTTTCTCAGCAAATTGTACATCTGTTTAATAAAACAGAACCCTGCATTTTAGTTTACTTTCCTAAAAGGAAATTCAAACATCATAAAAAACTTCTGGAATATACTATGTTTAAATGACACAGAATATATAGTTACTAATAGAAGATAGAACTCAGGTGAGCTCTTTCCCAGTGCCTTCATTTCAGTTATTTTTCCTGCTTCAACTTACAGAGAAGTCGTAGTGGTTGGATGACAGCACAATTTCCTTGGAGAGCATTGGATTCAGTGCAATTCTATGTAGAATTCTGATTATGCTCTGGGTTAAAGTAAAAACACAGAAGAAGAAATAACAATTAGACACAAGTAATCCACAATAACACTACTGAAAATAGGAGAATAATAGCAAATATATTTTACTTCACAGTAATGGTATTTTTATTTGAGTTTTCCACGGACTAAGATTCTTCCCTAAGTGACGTATTAGGATGATATTTGTTTACAGAAGAACATATTTGTTACTCAACTTTGTCTCTAGAAAAACAATTTTCTCTGTATTTCTTTTAGCAAATTGAATTGTGCCCAGACACACTATCAGTGAGAAAGCACTAAGTAATATATGCTTTTTTTTTTACTAAAGTGTACTGCCGTCAGGCTGGATGATACTATTCTGCCTTGTGCCAAGGTCTAAATCACTGGAATGTCTAAAGATAAGCCAAAAGGGGAAAAAAAATCCCAGCAGTAATAATTTATTAAGAAAACTGTTCTCAGGGCGACAGTGGCAAATCTGTCAGTGCCTGTGAATATGGCACCTCCTTGCCTGGTCCCGGATGGCCCTGGTGGCATTTCTTTTCCCTGGGCTTGATGATGGAGTGGAAGGGGTTCTAACCATCAGCAGACACTCAGGTGGGTTCCAAGGACAAGCATGGGTGCCCATGTTGGGCAGGTGCGAGACCTTTTGGTGCATTTTGGTGCATGCAGGCAGGGCAGAAGGCAGGCAGGCTTGGCCCCACAGGCACCAGCAGTGGCCAGCACCCTTGGAAGAGGTGGGCTCATAGGCAAACACAAGTATCCTCTCTCTTGCTGCTTCTGCTCTGCTGCTTCTTGGGGACAGTGGTGGTGAGGAGGTTTATTGAGACTTTTTTGTGCTCGGGTTTTGGGAGGGGAGGAAAGGTGGCTGTGCAGCAGGACATACTGTGAATGTGGAGGGTGTGGGGCAGGCAAACTCTCTTATGCAGACTAGCAGAGTTCATTGCACAGCCTTTAAATACTCTGTGAAAGAGGACTAAGAAAAACAAGCAATAGCTGCAGGAGCACCTGCTCCTCAGGCAGAAAACTGGAGGTGAAGCACAGAGAGGCTGATAACTGCTCCTTTTGCTGGGCTTCAGCTGGGAACAGGTTCCGTGTTCGAGGTATTCGGACTCAGATACACAGAAATAAATACAATTGTCCTTGTTTGAGTTCTTCTGGTGTTTATGGCGAAGACAAGGGTGAGGAGCTATAACAAATCAGAATTTCCATGGTGATGCTCACTTGGAAATGGGAGCTTCTTCTCCATGGGGACTTGAGAATGATGCACAGAACTGGCAAAGTACTCTGCAGATACGGCCAGTGTTTCCCAGTTAAGGGCTATGAGAGGTTTTGGTCTGTGCTGGCTGCCAAGGCCAGACTCATTTTAAAACTAGACAGCTACCCTGAAAGACAGCCAGCAAACGCTCCCTCACAGTCACTTGCTAGTGGTAGAACTTCCAGAGGTATGTTCTCCTCCTTGTTTGAGACACCTCTCCCAGAATATGATGGAGTACTTAATTGAACTGCCTGTTTCTCTCTGTTGCCTAGAGTGGAAGCCTTTGTACTGCCAGAAAAGCCAGATGCCTACTTTTCAGGGTGGGTGAGATACATCTGGTCTTCAGAACAGGCATTATGCTCAAAAGTCACCTTGTGCGATGATACCACAGCTGCTACAACTGTGTTGTTGGGTGATTTTAAAGGCTTGTTGAATCCCATTGTCATTCATGAATTAACATGTAAAAGCTGAGTTCCTAGGCCTTGGAGTAGGGGTTTCTAAGGAAGCTTTTCTAAATTGGAAGAAATAATGATTAATCAGCTTCTGGGTATTTCTGTTGCAATTACACTGGGGTTTTTTACTTACCAGTAAAAGGCATTTGAAGTACTGAGTACGCCTTCCTTATATTAAAAACATTTTGTAGAATATCGGATGCTGAATATAAAAAATGCCCACTGAGCAGAGGATAGAGAACAACGGGCATTTCTGTTTCACAGTGCCTGTGAGGAAAAAAAGGATGGTTTCATGTCAGAGTGAGAGTGAATTAGATGAAAATTTCAGTGAATTGAGAGCTAATAACCACTGTACCCCACAGACTCTGAAATGCATTGAGTGGAGTGAAACATTTTGTTTGACGTGGAATGAAAGATTTTATTTTGGTTTCAAACAAATTCAAATGTTCTATGAAATAAGGAAAATTTGTATATGGAAGTAACTTCAAATGATAAAATCAAAACCTTTCATTTTTAAAATGTCAAAATGAAGCCTTTCCATTTTTCACTGATTTCTTTTGTCTGAGGCTAACAATTCAGCAAATTTGATACGAATTCATGAAATATTTATGTGATGATGAGTCTTCATTTTATTTCAATAAATAGCTTACAGTTAAAAACTGTGCACAGCTTAAGCATTGCATCATGTTGTCCAGCCAGCCCTTTAACAACACCAGGTTCTTCTCAGATATTTTAAACCTGAATAGAATTTGTTACAGACACAAATAAAAATGATAAATATGTATCTTTCATCATAAAAATATAGATTTTGTGTTAAAATGTAGAGTAAGATACCTTAACTCATTGTAAAAGACTTAAATTACAAAAAATGGGTGAAATAAATAATTGAAATGATAGGGCATGTTGTATAAAACTTAATCCATTTACTGATAACTGAGTATTTTTAAAATCTGCTTCTGAAAGTATTTCTTTACAGCTTTTTCTGCAGTTTCACTGGGTATGTCCTTTGATTTGGTCCTGCTCTGCTAGAATTCTTCCACCGCAGTTTCACCAAAGGGGCTGGGCAAACACTGAGCACATAAATTGCAAATATATATGCATGACTTGCCCTCAATTTGCATGATTATTGCAGCAAATATAAACCTGGCATAAGGCAAAACAACAACCTATTGATAAGGCTGGTTGAGGCAGGCTTGGGTGCCTGAGTGTTTTTGGACAGTGTCTTGATTTATGCTATAAATAATCAGGGTAGGGTTTTATGCTGAAGCCTTTGTGTGGGAGTTAAATGGGATGGTCTAACCTTTGAACTGCCTTTGGGCTCCAGTTCAGAGGGATGGCACTGTGTTCAATGTCACAGAAAATGGGAAAGAGACTCTAAGGGATAGGAAGAGTGATGCACTACTCTTTTGTTGCTGTTGATTTTTCCTTGGGGATCCTTCCCATGTTTCTTTTTGCTGATAGGCTTCAACTTTTTTTGTGAAGCATTTTCAGAAAATGATTGGGAGAACATACATGCAAACAAGATTTATAAGTAGCAAAGAATATTTTCAGGAGGGGGAGAAGAGGCACTGTTAACATAATACATGCTGGTTTTGTTTGTACATGTATAGTCATATACAGAAAGAGGAAATGTTATTTGTTCATAGCAGAGGTGGAGTACTTAATTATGTGGAAACTTTAGGTTATGGTTGGAGGGCAGATTTAATACCTAATGCAATTAAAGAAGTAGAATCTATAGAGAGTACAAGATAGTATTAACATAATTGGAGCACCTTCTCTCTTTGCTGAAATGATTACACAAGAAGAGTGTCTGTGCCAAATCTAACATGTTCTTAATGAGTGTAACCCTATTTGGTTTTGGGGACAGTTTGAAGCAGTCCCTTTGTATATGTCTGCCATGTCATTCTGTGTACTGAGGAGTAAACCCCAGTATGAAGCATGTGCTTCTGTGTTTCTGATGGCTTTGTGCAGCCATGGCTTTGGTGTTTTTGTTTTCACTGCTAGTCGCTTCAATACCCTGGGAATTCTGGCTTTACAGTATTAAAAATGAGCACAATATAGAAAGCAGCTACAAATCCCAATACATATTGTTCTTGGACTTTACATTTTGGCATCAAAATGCAGTCAGAGTTTACTCATCCCATAACTGCACCAAGAAAAAAGCAAGGTACACAAGTGACTCCTCTCCAGTGATGGACAAGGTCTGAGCTGGGGGCAGGGATGGCAAAGCATGGAAAGTAGATACATGGAGCAAAGCCTTCTGGACTTGGCATGCCTCTTGGTGCTGCTGTGGACTGATGAGATCTCTCAAATGTGGATGCAAATTTCCCATGTCACACCTTGCTATCAAGCGCAAATTAGGTCTTATGTGAGGGTGGCTAAAATAAACAGTAGGTGTATTAAACAGTCTTTGGGTTCCATATCACATCTGTGGAAGACAGGCATACAAATGCTTTCTTTGGAATTAAAACACATGCAGCTGATAGTCTTCAAAGTTTCATTTTGGTGGCTTGCTTTTTCTTTTTCGCTTAGAAATGTAAAGCTATAATCAGCTGGAGTAGTAGGTCACAGGGTTTCATTTTCATGGAGGAGGAGAAGGGTGATAAAGACATTTTTTATTCACAGAGAATATTATCATGCAGCATGAATGGTAACTGGAGCTCATTTAGCCTTTCTCTGCAGCCTCTCAGAGCTATGCTTTACAAAAGAACATGTTAGAATTATGAAAGTTTCATCACTAGATTTGTCAGGCAACATTTGTCTGTTGTGAAAAAGACAAACCTGCTTAAAATCTGGAGATTAAAAGTCATGTCTCCTTACTCTTAGGTGACAGACCTTTGTGTCTGCAGCCTGCCTGAGGTCAGGCCTCACTTCTGAAATTAGGTATGGATTTCCTGCTGGCAGTGGGGAAACAGGGCTGAGGTCTCCTGCATAGGGAACTATTGCCTTATGCATATTCCCTGTGTGGAGCTGCCTACCACAGAGTGCAGGACCCTTTAGTTTTAGCCTTTCTTGCCTTTTTTTCACACTACCAGAGACATTGCCTGCTGCAACAGTGTAAGAAAAGCAGCAACTGGAGGTCTCAGCCCTGTGGCAGATGTCTCTTGCTCCCCTGGCTTTGGAGATGGCTCACTAACAACCCAGAGTATCAATTCTCAGGTGGCAACCTGACAAGAAGTTTAAGGGTGTAACTCAGAGGGCCTGGTACAGCAAAAGCGTCCCAGGCTTAGCCCCAGTGCTTAAATCTTAGCCCTCAAAGCTAAAGGCAAAATGTGCCCAAATATCAATGGGTACATTAGCATGCCCCAGAGGGTTGGAGGAACTCCAGTGGCTGATGAAATAGGTTCTGAAGGGTCACCTGGTAAAGGAAAAACTCACCAATTCTTACCTCGCATAGAAAATAATGTATGTCAAAAATAAGATAAAATCTTGCCCTTGCTGAGCAGCTGACATTTTGAAATGAGGTCTTTCATTCTCTTGGGTCAAAAAAGAAAGTTTTGCGAGAGGAGTTGTGGAGAGATCTGCCTCTAAGTGACAACTGTGGCAGACTGCTGAGGCAGCTTGAACTCCTGAAGAAATTCAGGAGGCTGCGCTCAATGCAGGGGATATGAACACAACTTCCAGTAATTCGGCTCCTGTTGTGTCCCCTCTAGAGGTGACACTGCATGAGAGGGTCAAAGCAGGAAGATCGGACACACTGAAACACTGAGGAACACAAAAGAGGCACACATTTTCCCCAGTTTCCAACATGTCTCATTCCAGACATTTGAAAAATTCTATCATGGTCCCCATCCAATTATGCCTCTACTTTCTGTGATACCTGTGGTGTAGGATCCACAAAGTATTTGGGAACCTCCCACTAGAGACCATTCTTTGGGCGCACGGGATTAGGCCCATATTAGATTTCTGCACCATTTGGAAGATGGCATTTGAGCTAAATGGCATTTGAGGCATTTCGCCTCTGTTGAGACTGCAGGGTGTTCTTCCCTGCGGTGTGATGATGTCTGCAGTGGCTACGCTCTGCAGCTCTGCAGCTCTGCAGCCTGAGCCCGCCAGCAAAACTGGGTCCCAGGATGGCTGCACACCAGTGAGTCCTCTGTACATCTTCCTAACGTGATCACTGGGTTTGTATGCCCTAGCCATCAGTTAAATTTAAATGTGTCAATCAGGAAAACTCTAGGATGTAAGATATAAGTGAGAGCAAGCTTTATTTAAAAATATGTAGGTTGGCTGTGGTTAGATCACTGGGGAAGCCTGTGGCTTGTCCACATTTAATGTTAAGTCAGGCTTAAAAACACATTAGTTAAAACAAGTTAGCTAACACATTTGCAGATGGAAACACTTTCCCTCTTCTGATGTGTCTAGAGGAAACAGTTTCTTGTCTGCAGTAGTGAATAATGCTTTGCATTTGTTTGCTTATGCTACTTATTCTTACAATAAGAATAAACACCTGATAACTGTGTTATCAATCCCTGTGAGGCACTCAGACATCCCTGTGATGATCAGGTTGATCATTGCAGCAAAGGAAAACTGAAAGGAGAATAAGGGTTATGCAATCAGTCCACCTAAATAAACCCTGGGATGGACTGATTGCACTTGTGTCCCCATATGGGCTGTTCACTTCAGAGTTGGATTGGATGATCCTTGTGAGTCCCTTCCTACTCAGAATATTCCCTGTGTGTGAGTGGTGTGTGTGTGTGTGAAAGGGAAAAGGAAGGAAAGAGGGTCCATCAGGAAGGTGGGGACCATCTCCTTGGGCAGCAGCACAGACATGGATGGCTTGTGGCAAGTATAAACCAGGTGCATTGGTTCTGCCCAGATGGCACCAGCCTCCTGGGCCTGGTGCTCTGCTCAGCCTGGGGGACCATTCCCAGGAGGGAGTGGTGTGCACAAGGGTGGCTGCAATCCCCTGCAGCTGCCATTTCATGGTGTACTTTGGGGTGGCTCTTTTCAAGTTCCATCCCTGGGGTGATCAGTGGAGCTTGGCAGCACTGCAAAGCCTGGAGGGGCAGCAATTGGCAGTGCCAGGGGCAGTGGTGGCTGTGGGTCAGCAGAGTGAGCAGAGTGGCAGAGTGAGCTTCTACAGCCAGCACTGCCCCAAAGGCAGTGTGTTCTCCAGTGGCTGCTATCCCTTCTTCTGTCTCACTCTATAATAAACAGTACAGACATTGGAGAAGTTATGTTGTCTGAGTCAAGAAATTACTAGGGTTTTCGAATCAATTAAGCAAAGCATGTGTTAAACGACTTATCTGGGGGATTGAATTGCCTTTCTCAGCCTTTCTTTTTTAAAGGACTTGATATATCTCTAGCACAAGAAAAAGAAATGGCCTAGCAATATAAAGCAAAAAGGTATTGGGAAGCTGGAAGCCAATAAGCATATGTAAAAACTCTCACTAGTTTTAATTACCTCTACACCATACTGTGGAGAAATTTGGAAAGCTTTCAAATTTTACAATGCAGTCCTATCTATTTCTTAATGCACTGGTGACCCAGACAGGGACACCTTTTTCTCTAGTCTGATTTACACAGACAGGGTTTATGTGAGTATCTTCAGGTGGTACACTGAAAATCTTATTTCCAGAGAGTAGTGGGATCTTTTCTTGCTATCATCTTACGTATAACATTGCTGGCCTGGTTTTTTGTTCTCAGGAATATACTCCATGTGCTTTTTATTTCTTTGTTTTTGCCTTCCCAACTGTTTGATTTGTGTGTTGGTAGGAAATGATTCTTATTTTCAGGTTACACAGTTTATTAAGTGGGGCAACTGTGATTTCAGGAGGCTAAGATGACATTAAAAAACAAATACTGGAAATAAAAATGCATGTCTTACCAACTTATGTATACAACATTCAAATCTTGAAAGCTAAACCAGTGCATGCACAGAGTCAACATTTGGGTCAGCTGTTTCAGGGCTGGTGTCTGCTGGAGCAAAACTGGGTTATTCTCAAGACAAGCATTGTCTAGCTGTGTCTCCTCAGGGCCTTTTCCCCTCCAGCCAAAGTGTCATGAGAATTTAGCAAGGGACTCAAAAAAGTCCGGGCTCTTGTGTAAGCAGTTATGTGGGGCAGGGCTGTGCTGGTGCTGCAGGCCAGGAGGGAGGCTCCGTGACTGGGGTACACAGAGTCACAAGATCCTGCACGTTTTTTACATGCAGCACTTCTGGGCACTCACAGGGTAACCGGCTCTTCTGCTGTATTTAAATGTGAGTTACACTGAGCTGCCCCTGAAGGTACCCCCTTAACTGCAGGCAGAGATTGTATGGTTGGAAGATGCTGTGGTGACTGCTTCACCTTTTAAATGAGGCTGCTTATAAACCATTCATAATTTTTTTGGTATTTGTTAAAAGTAGTTAGCAGCATCTCCATAGCTCAGGGCAGTTGTGTTTCCATCTGTTCTGCCTGCTGTAAGTTGTCAGTTCTGGATTTGGCACAGTGGAGGAAAACTGACATACGACAAAGAGGAAGCAGGACCCACGTTGATTGACAGAATATTTTCTCAGTGGGAAAGTGCAGTGTACTCAGGCATAAAAAGCGATAATCCAAAAGATATTTATCTCTAGGGATCTAAATTATATTAGAAAGTATACAAACAAAGATCTGGTTTGTCTCTAGACACCATGGGCTCTACACATTCTTATGCTATCCTTTAAGATAGATCATTGCTAAAGGAATGAGTAAGAGAAAAAGTCTTTGTTGATAAATTCCCTGGGTATTCATTATAATTCTGTTTTGAGCCTTTGAGTGCATTCCTGGAAGCATCACGTGTCACATTACCCTTATGTGTAATTGTAAAAATGTGAAATTTAAACCCAGTTTGTCCAAGATAATTTTTTAGGCTGTTGTAACTGTACCATTGAACCAGTATGTGCTGGAAGGTGCCCAGTTCTTACGTAGGAGGTTTTGTTTTCTCTCTTCCTTACCTTAGGTAAACACTATATAAAGTAGGTAGGTAGGAAGAGAAACCTTTGGGATGAAGTAGCAGATGGTCCAAAGCTATAAGGAAGTTTAATGGCTTAGTGCTTTACTGGGCTTCTGGAAGCTGTAATGCCTGTACATGGCAAAACAGATGGTGGCACTGTAAAAGTGACTGGCACTTCTGCATGCAAAGCTTGGGATATGGCATTTTTGCTTCTAAACTTTGTCTTTGGATACATTGATGAACTTGCCACGGACTTACCAAGAGCATAAAGAAAATTATTCTGACTGGCAAATGGCGGTGTTACTGTTTGTGTCAATGCCGTCCTGGCTCATGGAAAGCTCATTGAATTGCTGTTAAATTGCATTGTAGCAAAATAACTTTCATAAGGCTGAACCGTAGTAAAAAGTGGAAATGTGAAAACTAAAATTATTGAGTCCATTTAATATCCCTGAGAGGCCATACCCAGCGAGTGCACTCTGAGCTGACACAGATGGCACACTGCTCTCATCTTGTCTCATAGATTGAGAAAAAAACCTCTCAGAAACCATCATTGTCTCTCCTTTCCCCCCGCCCCTGCCCCCAGTGTTAGTTTCTGCTGTGGTGTTTCGTTGCCATCATTGCAAACAACTTGGAGCTCAGCACTACCAGTCCTGCTTAACACTGAATCAGTGGAGCAGAGGGATTTGGAGAGTGGGCACAATCAGCCTCTGTCCCGTGATAAACCAAAGGACCCAACTGCGAGGATGAATAGAAAGTTATGAGGTCCAGACTTATCCTAGCCTTATCCTTTTTTGTGGTCATCTGCCTCTGGTCACCCTTCAGGGGTTTTTGAAAAGGTGTCTGGGATTTTTTTGGTGTTTTAGTTGACTGACAGACCTTTATTTACCTCCGCTGGAGGTCTTTCACTGGAAGTTCATTCCTTACCTTCTATCATATGGCTCTCTGCTTGGTCATGTTGTCCAGGCTGGCAGGTTTCCCCATGGCAGAAAGACAGTAAACTTGTGTTTAAACTGGTGTTCCTCTTTCTGTCCATCACCTTTCTCCTGAATCTCCTGGTGCTCAGGAGCTGCCTTCACCTGCTCCTGGGAAGGCCACAGGGTTTTGCAGCACCACTGACACAGAGGGCTGGCTCATTCTCCCCCTCTCCTCCACTCTCATGAGACCACACCTGGAGTGTTGTACCAGCTCTGGCAGCCCTGACATAGGAAGGATGTGGACATAGACCTGTTGAAAAGAGTCCAAAGGAGGGCCATGAAGGTTATCAGAAGGGTGGAACACCTCTCCTTTCAGGACAGGTTGAGAGAGTTGAGGGTTTTCAGACTGGAGAAGGTTCCAGGGAGACCTTTAAAGCACCTTGCTGTACCTGAAGGGAGCCCACAGGAGAGCTTGAGAGGGCTTTTTACAAGGGCATGTAGTGACAGGACAGGGGCCTAAGGGCTTTAAACTGAAAGAGGGCAGGTTTAGATTAGATACTAGGAGGAAATTCTTTACTCAGAGGGTGGGGAGCCACTGGAGCAGGGTGCCCAGAGAAGCTGTGGATGCCCCATCCCTGGAAATGTTCAGAGCCAGGCTGGATGGGGCTCTGAGCAACCTGGTCTAGTGGAAGGTGTGTTTTTAAAGGTCCAGGAATTAATTTCAGGGAATGGAAATATCCATATTCATAAATAAAGGGCTGGCCTGAATTTGTGCCAGAATTTAATCAGAACCAAACCCATGTTTCCAAGATGAAATACCTTTACAGCAGAGGAGGAAATACCATAATGTCCCAGTATTCACTGACTCATGACATTCTAGCTCAGCTTTGTATACTGAAAAAATTTAAAGTGTTTGACATAGACTTAAATAAACATTCACCCTTTTGGTGCTCCATCCAAGTAGAGCCCAAGGGCAGTACTTGAGACTTATCCATTCATAACTGTGAGAGGAATGTGGGACCTTCCTTCAGAATCATTCCAGCTTGATCAGCCGTGGTTTGTAGTGCTAGGAATAAAAAAGGCGCCTTTTTTTTTTTTTTAAATTTGCTTTTTACCTCCCAAAATGTTTCTATCATTCTGGCTAAGGGTTTGTGGGTTTTTTTGGTCTTTGGTTTTTTGTTTTGTTTTGGGGTTTTTGGTGGGTTTTTTTCTGGTTTGATTTGGTTTGGTTTTTTCAGGGTTTTTAAGCTTAATAATGTGAAAACCAAACTAATGTCTCAGCTAGACATGAACTTGTGCATGAGCTTTTCTGTCACAACCCAAAGTGCAGCTTGGTCTTGATGATTCCAAATTCCTGAAGTATGAGAACTTCAGATTGAGCTACGTGCTTGCATATGTGCAAGTCATATTTTGCCAAGAGGAAAGTAGATTTCCCTCAACAATGTATAGCTGAATATCTGAGTTTCCCAGGCTAAACCTCTGTAATTTCTAAATTAGAAACTTTGGTGAGTTGGAGAGAGAGTGCTAGACATAGTGTGCTCCAGGGAAAACAACATTGTTTTATCGTGAATTTTTGCTCTGCTCTTAGAGAACAAAGCTGGGGAAAGAAAGAGGCTTCTTTATGGTTGCACTAAGTAACACAGTTATCAGGGAACACTGTATTACCTACACAGAAAGTATTGCGGTGGGTATTTAGGTTTCCTCATAACGTTTGTTGATGCTTTCAGACTTTAATAAAGTTGTGATTCATTTCTGGCGACAGATCTCCCATGTTTCTCACAGTTGTGCTAATTTCTTTATCTAATGTTTAAAGTCATCTCCCCCATTGACTTTGAGGGTAGATTTTAACTTTTTAAAATACCTTCTTGCATGCATATTTGTGCACAGAGTGCTCTATCAATTTTTAATCTGAAATGATCAGATCCCTATTCTTTGTAAAATTTTAGAGTTTCTTCTGCTAAGAAGTTTGAAGATATAAAGGACTGAAGTTGACTTCAGTTAACTTCACCAGAAACTTCACCAGAAGCATGGTCTGTCTGTGAGCCTTAGAACAGAGAAAGGTTAGAGAAAATGAAATGCTGGAGTATTGATTTCCTTTGGGTAAAAAAAATGTTTTAAACATTAATCAACATACTAATATCTTTAAAGTGAGCAATTAAAAGCCAGTTCATTTTACATTACTCCTGCAATTACCTGTGCATCAGTTTTAGAAGCAGAACAGAAAATGCAATATTTTTATTTTTATTTTTAAGAAATCCTAAAGAGGCCTTTTTACATTGTATTATAGAGCACTGGCAGATAAAACCCCATAACTTAAACACTGCGACATGAAATTAAGCTTTTAACAGTGGTTCTTTTTCAGAAATCAGATGGTATTTAGAATCCTGCAAAACAGAAAAATTTAAAATTTTTGCATTGAAAAGGAAGGTGCAGATGCCTTATATTTTTTTTTCTGGCACAGTGAACTAGACGAGTTCAATTTTTGGCTTTTGAATTCAACTCTTTCCACTATTGTTTCGTTTCAGTTTTAATTGTGGAAAAGACATAGTAAATTTATAGTCTTCCACTCATTATGTTTGTTTCTCAGGGTATGCTTTCCTACTAACCCTAGGTGCCCCCAGATTCTTTTTCAAGTTGGATTAATTTTTCCCTCAGTGTACCATTGAGAGAGGTGCTGTCTCAGCTAATACGAAATCGCTCCATGAGCAGCCAAACTAACAGTGCCTGCTCTCCAATGGATTCCTGTCTCCTGGCTGATTGACTTTTAACTGAATTAAGCTGCAGCTGCAGCGTGTGTGCATCCTTCTAGTGTGTGTGCATCCTCTCCAGCCAAAGCTGTTCCCCCCTGAGGTTGCTCTGTTGTTTAGAAATACGTGGTTCAACTGAAGCTTTTCCACTACTCAGGAACTCAGGAGGTCTGGTGCTCTCTTTTCCTTCCTCTTCCCGGCTCTCCTGGCTGGTGTGGATTCACCACCATCTCCTCTGCTTGGCCAACTCTGCTCTGCTGCTTCAGCTTTGGCTGAAAGTGCCCAGCAGGCTCCAGGTCCCTTGGGCACCTGGAGAAGCAGGCAATTTGTAGCATCACATAATCTTAGAAAACCAGGCTAAAAACTGAAAAAAACCCCCAAACCCAAACAAATTGGGTTGGGGAAATATTGGGAATAGTTCATGTTTGGATTTTTCTTCCTGAGAGTGAGTGCTTTATGGGACTTAAGCATTGTTTGCCAACCCAGTGGAGAAGCCAATGACCATGACAGCAGGAAGAGGAAGATGTCCATGTCTGCTCAATTCAAGGCAAGTTTACATCCCAGCTCATTACACCTCAGCCCTTAGTCCTGAAGGTGTTTTTTATGAAGTACTAAATATACTCATCAGAGCAGGAGTATTTGTCCTGCCAGGAGCAGAGCTGGGAAGGGAGCAATGTGGATTCCTGCTCTAGTGAGCATGTGCTTTATGGAAAAGTGGAACCGTTCCAGCACATAAGCAAATAAATAAATAGCATCCACCTCCTGTGTGCTCACAGCTATCCAGGGACAGGGCAGATGTGAACTTGGTCAACTGATTTTCAAACTCATGTTCTGCTCTGGAGCGATTTAACCCTCCATCTCTTTTCATTCTGGAAGTGGTGCCAAATGTCCCCCCTGAATATGGCCTTTTGCTTAAGTATGCCACAAATAAAATTACAAACTACATATTTGATCCTAAAATGCTACATGTACTTGCTGGAATTTCTCCACAGCCTCACTCTCAGAGAAGAATGTATTTTTTATGCACATATATATAAGCAAGCCAAAAAAGCCTCCTTGATTGTGGGTTTTCTTCCTTTTAAAATCCTTTTGAACCAAGTTCTTACATAGCTATTATATACCATTTCAGGACACATTTTTCCCTGCTGTTTTGAGAAGAAAGAAAATTTTAAATGTTAGCATTAATGGCATTCAAGTTTTATAATAGTGCATGGTTAATACATTGCTGAACACACCCTGGATTTCAGAAGTGATTTGCAGAAGACTTTAGAAATAGAATGTAGTGGTGCAGCAAATATGTAGCTATTAGGCATAGAATCACAGAATCAGACAATGGTTTGAGTTGGAAGGGACTTTAAAGACCAACTTATTCCAACTCCCCTGCCACAGGCAGGGACCATCCACCAGACCAGGATGCAACCTGGCCTTGAACCCTGAGAGGGCTGGGGCATCCACAGCTTCTCTGGGCAACCTGTTCCAGTGCTTCACCACCCTCACAGTAAAGTTTCATCTTGATACCTATTTTAAACCTGCCCTCTCTCAGTTTACAGCCATTACCCCCTTGGTCTGTCACTACATGCCCTTGTGAGAAGTCCCTCTGCAGATTTCCTGTAGCCCCCTTGTAGCTGCTGGAAGGTGTTACAAGGTGCCAATGGAGCCTTTTTCTCCCAGCAGAACAACCCAAATCTTTCAGCTTGTCTTCAACGGGATGTTGTCAATTGTGGTCCTGCCCTTTTTGTGACAGTTCCTAACAATGCAGGTAATTCTCATCTCACTTGTTTCAACAGCTGCTGGATTAAGAAGGGTGTTGTTGTTCTTTTAAATGAGCACTCCTCTGGCAGAACTGCTCCTAACCCTTAAACTGGAATAATACCTTTGAGATCAGCAAGCTTCTTTAGATTTACAATCAGGTAACTGAGATAAAAGTCTGGCCCAAATAATCAGTCCCCCAGGACTTTCCAAACCAGATAGTAACCATGCAGTGAACTACTTTAGGAAGAGGGAAAACATTGAGCACAGTTTGTTTTGAACTGAGGAGTGTATGAGCACTGTATATCTTCTTTTAGGACTCCTTTTTACCTATTTTGGTCCACTACCATTTCATTTACTGTTTTTTCATGCTCAGATATTAGTGAATAGGAAAATTTTTAAAATCCTGGTTTACTGACTGAAGGCTGTAGGAGAAAATGACACTTTGTAAATGCCATAAATTCAGGTTTTTTTTAGACTGCCATGATAAAATTGCTGTTAGTAGGTCTGCTAGCTCTTTTAATTATATATTTTAAAGAAAGCATTTTAAATGACCAGTATCTCATAATTTCTTCATCTAGTGTATAATTTGAATGATATAAAGGAATTAAATTCCTCCAAGGTTACAGGCAGACAAGGATTTGAAATATTGCCTGGAGATAGGTTGGGCTTTCCTGTTAATGGGACTCATTTTTATGCGGGGAATTGCCACATTCAAACAGACACCCTTTCATTTTAATGTTCCTTTTTGTTCTTCAGTCTCTTGAGTGACAACATCCTAAAAGAGCAATGTGTGGCAGATGATTAAAAAGGACAAATATTCCAGACAGCATCCTGAATTACCTCCTGAGCAGCACTGATGATTGCTTGAGCCCTCTCTGTGGCTGCAGAGAATTCAATAAGCTGTAATGGAAATAAATGTGTGAAAAAGAAAAAATATGCTTTGTTGATTATCTGTACATAGAGCTACATCCAAAACCTGCTTTCCTCTGGGCATTTCTGGACGTTTGTAGTCACCTGATGGTGACTTAGTAGAGGCATTTCCTTGTGCTGTCAGGAATCAGCAGACACATGCAGGCAGAATGAGTGGGTGGCAGCAGAGGGGACACACTAAGACACATTGATCTAATGTGTTTTGTTATCTAGATCACATTTTGAATGGCCATTACAAAGTAATTCTGTATGGTCTGTGCATTATGGATAACAAAAAATGGTTACTAGTGTGATTCATTAAGCAGCAACTAAATTTATTCCTTTGTGAAAGTAGTTAAGATCAATTTTTAATAAAATATTTCCCCTAAAAATCTGGAAGACATCTGCAGAGATAAGGATGAGAAGATATGTACAAGAAGGCACTATGTTGCTTACATCTATTTAGGGCTTGTTTTTATCTCACCTTTTCCTTGCTCAACAAATAATTGTCCCCCATGAATTTCAGTAGGATCACTCCTGGAGCAAAGTATTATGGTGAATGACATCCAGCAGAATCCAACTGTCCCAGCATGAAATTTTATCAAGCCTGTTATGTCTATTCATCTTTTTTTCCTATTACAGAAGGCATCAGGAAGTTGACCTGTGTTGCAGGGGTGGGGGCACCTTGGCTTGTTTTGACCACTGAGAAAATCTGTCCTTGAGAGCAAACTCACAGAAGACAAAAACAGTAATTCTTCAGATGGTGCCACCATCACTGTTGGTTCCTGAAAGCTGATAAGAGGGTTCTGTATCTCTCTGTCTTCACAATGGATTTGTTTCAATTATTAGGTCTGCAAGGCCTGTGTTATGTGAAAGAAAGGACAAACTTGTTTTGGGAGTCAGCCTTGGTGTTGCTGCTTGTTTCTCTGCGTTGTACCTGGATACAGTCCCCTGGGGTTTCCCAGGTGATGCTTGGCAGGCCACAGGGATGCAGTAAATGGCCCAGGAAGCACATTCAGATGGCACAGCATGCCCTAATAGGGATGTTTTACCTGCAGGAGAACAACTGTGTTTGAATGGGGCAACACTGATGCTTTACAGGCTTTTACCCTGACTTTGATGGGAAAATGCTCTAACATGCAGATGTAACAGTAATTTTATCTGGGCACTTAATTTAAAAATGCACATGTACCCTGAAGCCTTTTGCAAATATTTGAGGCACCTGGGATATAATCTGAAAATTCCCCCATCAAAAGTGGCACTTAGACAATTGAAGCACAGGAGTGACTTTTGCAATAACTCAGCAAACGAGACACATAGAAAGGTAAAACTCCTATCTTGCCAGCAACTCTCCTCTCTCCACAAATAAGCTATTCATAAAATGCTGCCGGGAGGGTAAATTGTGTGGCACATATTTCATTTCCTCTGTCTTCAGTATATCTTACCAGATGCCCTGTAGTTTCAAATAGATGCAATTTTATTCAGTTTAAGCACTTCCTAAAAGTAATGGCCCTTGATAGCAAAACTGGAGAATGATTTGCTGCTTGATTAGAGACCAAGTCCATGAAAATAACCCTTTTGATAGATGTACTGTATTAGAGTGAGTGATCCTTCCCTGTCTGGTCTTTGCATTACTTGATTTGGCAGATAACACTGCCAAATAGTGGGTGGACTATGGCACTCCAAAAATGGCACATCTACTAGAATAAATCATAGCCCAGAGCAAAAGTCTAAAACACTCAGTTGACTAGTTCTAATATTTTCTATCTTTCTTACATTTCTTTACATTAATTGCCTTGCCTGCAAAATCCTTTTATTTTGTGATAGGTTATAAGTAGGAAATGTTGATGTAGCTCTTCTTGGGTTATGTAAGTCCTTGCTTTCAGCCTTAGTAGATTTCTGGTCTCTTCCAGACTTCCAGTGTATTGCTGTTTGTTGGTGGCATTCAAATTAAGTGGGGGTTTGGCCCTTGAGAATTCAAAACATGGGCAATTTAAGTAAATCCCTTTATTAAACTCTGACTCATTTTGCACTTAAGATGTGTGCACTTCAAAGGGTCAGGCTGGATGTACAACTAGTAGTTCAGCAACCTACGCAATATTCTTTAAGCTGCCAAAGGCAGCTGGAATATTGTGAGATCAAGCTTTCTTTTATGCAATTTCCATATTTACCTTATTTATCTTGCATTAAGCTAAAGAAATTTATGTATTGGGGGAAAAGAGAAGGAAATATTTCTTTCAATATTTCTGAAAATCAGCATTAGTTCAGATCTACCTTGAATTTAGCAGTGGCTGAAGAAATCTTTATTTTTCCTAACCCTTCTGTAACATCCTTATTTAGATCTTTCAGGTTTCTGGATCTCACTAAATTCGAGGGAACTTGCTGAAAGGCAAGGCTGCAGGACTTGAAAACACCAATCCAAGCCAATGCTCTTGGTATCTCCAGGCTTCTCCCAGCAGAACCAGGACTTGGCAATGGCCAGTCATTAGATGCTGATTGAAATAGAGAAGTCTCTGGGGGGGAAAAAAGCCAACTCTGCTTCAGTTGGTAAGTCCTGATATGGAACCTTTTCCTTTGGGGGATGAGAAGGATTTAATCTTTTGTGGCGTGGAGCAGTCTGGCACAAATCCATTACACGATTCCCATACACCAAACACACCTTCTTCTGTCTCCACCCCAACCAAAGAGCTCTGCTCAGCTCCATTAAACAATTCTGTATAAATTGCCATATTGACATACTTCTCATTTATCTCAGCTGGAGTTTTTATTTTGGCTGTATTTTTAGAAGAATTCAGTCTTCTCAAAAGTATTGGTCACCCAGATTGAGTGATTCTTTGGGCACTGTCTGGCGAGCATGATAGTGAGTTAATTTTCATGCTGTCGGCTCACAATGTTTGATAACCTAACCTGTGACAATTTCAGAAGCCTAATAAATGGTGCTTCAGTTTTATTTACTGATATTTCACTCAAATATGAATGGAATCTGACCATGGAAATATTAAATTAGCTCTATCATGCCCTTCTCTGTCAGAAGGAAGTGAATTATGAACAATAAATAAGTGCTGAATGAAATACTCTCAGAGCACTTTGACTATGCCTATGGTTTATTAGAAATGAAGCAATTCCACTTCATCTGTCCTGTCCAGGTTCTCCAAGTCCCTGAGACATTATTAAGGGAAAATTGGTCTTCGGTATCTCAAATGAATGACACACAAAACAAGAGGTTTTTTGAAAATGTGAATTTTTAAAGCTCAAGTTCCCTCTCTTAGTTCCTTAGGATACAAGCAGCAGATAAATGTTTGTTTTATATAAAAGATAAATCCAAAACATAATATTGGCAAAACTGGAAGATGTAGATCTACATGAACTGAGCAGTCGTTTTGGGAGAGAAGCTGGACAGGAGGAGGAAGGGCTGATAAAAAAGCCCTGGAGTGGCCTGCAGTTAATGGGGGAATGCAACTCAAGCAGCTGAAGGATAAACAAGCTAGAGGGTTGTGTATTCATTCATTCATTCATTCACTCAGGATTTTGGGGCAGGGAAGCTATTATGCTGGAGGCTAAATATGCAGCTATTATGCTGGAGATGAGGAAGCACATGGGAGGAAGATGTCCAGTCTGGACAGACTTTATTGCAGTGCTTCTCCTGTTGCCTAGGCAGGAGGTGCTTCAGGAATTGCTGTCCTCCCCCCCTTGCAATAGCTCTGCCTCCCACCGCAGGAAAAATCAGCTTGGCTTGGGACTTCCTCTAAAGTGACCAAATCTCCATTGGTCTCCAAAAAGGATCAGGTTCCTCATCTCCATTTGTCAAAGGCAGTCAGATGAGTGAGTCAGAACCAGTCCTCTGGTTCTTCTCTACATTGTACTGCGTCAGGGTAACAATAACATTTCATGGGGCAGCATAAATGGTGACGAAAGCATGATGAACCACTGCTCCTGCTACAAGGGGTGTGGGGGTGCAAGAATGAGTGCTGTGGGGGAAATGCTGGACCTGCCATGGGGCAACCCCATCCAACTCCAGAAGGTCTCTCTTGTCAGTGGAGCACTGCTGCTGCTGGGGCTGGAGCCTCACACTCATCTCTTTCTCACTGTTCTAAATGTACCACTCCTGTTGCACCTCTGTCCAGTGCAAGCTACCAGAATTTAAGGACTATGAGCTTTGTGAATGACAAGTTCTTTCATTTGTGGACCCCTACTGCCTCCTTTTAAGCCAACTGATGCAAGTAGGGAAGAAATGAACGTCAGGGAAAGAGGAGGTGTGACGGCCTCCTTCAGCTGCACGAGAGTAGGAGGTTGCAGTAGGGCTGAGGAGAGGTGGCACTTTGTTCTGTCACGTGTCCTGGGGCAGAAGGAGATGCCACTCATTGGCCTTGTCTGGTCACTGCCCATTTGCCTCCATGGGTAGTGTTGGGACCAGGAGTGTGTGTTTGAAGTGTTTCATCCAAGCATCCTGCTTGACTGTGCTTTGGCTCTGTTGCAGGGTTGTCTTGAAGCACATGAATTTGGTACTTTTCAAAGGGAACTGAGTGGGAAGATGCAGCCCACCACACGTCGTGCCCCCCAGCTGGTAATGGACATGGAGTGCATGGCTGCAGAGTGCAGACTTGTGTGGTAAAGCTCACCAGGCTCCCACAGCAGGGCCCTTAGGTCTCAGCACCAGCTCTTCCACTCTGACAATCCACTGGGACTGCAGGACATGTGCTGATGTAGGCAGACACTTCCTCTTCCAAAGTGTCCCCATGAACTTTTGGAGCATGCAACGGAGTTGGCTGAGTCTTGCTTTTCCACGGGATAAAAATTAGTTCCCTCCAACTTCTTGAAGAGTCGGGGAATCATAAATTGGGAATGGGGAAGTTGATCTGCATTTTTGAAAATCCTTTAGTTTCTCCTTTTGATTTTTTTTTAATCACCCAAATATATACATGTAACATTTGAGCCTTCAAAGTAGAATTGATGGGTACATAGCCCTTGTCTGTTACTTTTCAAAAGCCTGAGCTATTTAATTCTCCTTAAAATAAAAATAGAAGTGGTAAATTTTACACTAGCTGACAGAGACTATTTTTTTTCTGTCCAAGTCAAGTCAAGAACATAAATGTTAATTGCATTCATGTATGTTTCCCTGCTATGACGTTAAGTGAGGGCGGAATAAGAAGGACTTCTCTGGCAGAAAGAGAATTTTCAGTCTGTGATTAACATAAATCAGGAATTCAAATCTGGGTGGCTCCCAAGTGAACCAATTAAAGCATCACAGAGCCCTAGATCACCCTGTCTTTCAGACTTCCAAGTGGAAATGCAAATAAAACCGCAATGTGGTTGTATGGGTTAAGTCACAGCTTTTAGGAGAGGACTGAGCGAGAGAGATTGGCTTTTTTGTCCAGCTGAAGAGCTAATTCTTGTCACCCTCACACTGAGCTTCACGTCACTTCCTCAGTAAAGCTCCCTTCAAATCCCTTGGCCTACTTCCATGAATGAGGGCAGCTAAGTCAACCCTGCTGTGATGAGCAGGTCACCAGCTAGTCCTCCTTGCCAGGGGATGCCCATCACTCTGAAAGTCTCTTTATTGTTTTGATTTTCCCTACATCTCTCTAACTTTTGTGATATGCTTTAAAACTTAAGTTGTAAATCCATCCTGTGCAAGAGAGTGGCTTTCTAAACCAAGTCTCATTCAGCATGGGAAATAGGTAGAATGTACTCTCAAAGTAGTATTTTAAATTCAGCTGTGGTGGAAATGGATCATTGTGAAGGTCGTCACCTTAAGGAGATTTTAAACCTCAAATTGGTTGAAAATATGTAGTAAATGTTTCCTTAAAGTGGAGAGATCTACTGCAGTGTGAGTGAAAACAACACATAAAACCCTTGAGTCAGATTTCAAAATTAGGACGAATGTGTTTGCTGTATCCCCAAATTAATGCTGTGTGGAAGTAAGAAGTAACTTTGAAACTGAAACAGAGCCGAGGCTGGCTTTGGAGTAATTTTATTCCACAGGCCTTCCAGTTACTGAAAAACAAATGTGGCATGCTTACCACCTTTTATGTGATGGGGAAAGTGACCACCAGGAGGAATCCTAGAAATATTTCTAAATCTGGAAGCACTCCAAGATGTGGAAATAATTACTTCAGTAAAAAAAGAAAGCTTGGAATGCTTTCAAGGAATTAACATAATCTTTCTCAAAACTACAACAACAACCAAAAGAACCAGGAACGAGGAAAATTTGGATCCTTTGTATCAAGAGACAGCCAAAGCCCTCAAAGCACACTGGCTGCCCTGAAAGCATATTTATTCAGCTTTCAGCAGATGATTAGCAGAAATGAGACTTAACAGGGCAGAGATCCTCAGTGTAGGACCTGCCAGGAGAATTTGGAATTTGATGTTAAAGTGGAATAAAAGGAACTGTGTTTGGTTTAGTATGTCGTTAAACCATTCAAAAGTTCGTGCTTTGAGATAGCTTGGAACTTCTCAGATTTTGAATCTGAAAAACATTTGCTATTCTTTTACTATGACTCATAAGAACAAGTCAGATGGATAAAGAGAAGTTGATTTCATATTAGTGTGTTGGTTTTGTGCACAATTGTATTCAGGAGATTAAATTCTTGGAATGGACACAGTAACTCCACATCCTTTTTGTTTTAGGCTTGTACTCTTATCTTCAGAAAAACAAGGTAATTTTATTCCCTGGGAAAATGTCTCTGCTATCATCTTAGACTGGTACAAACAATATTTCTAGGGAAGGAACAAGGACATGAGTTTCTTTTTGCTTGACTGCAGAGTGCTCCTGTGTTCAGCGATCTGTATTTTTTCTGCTGCATTTGAGATTTTTTTTCTTGTTGCTGCTTGTGGGATGTGCTGTGCCTATGGCAGCGCAGGGCTGGCAGGACTGGGGAGCACCTGCTGCAGCCAAAGCAGAAGCCAGCCTGCTGTCCTCCCTGGGATGATCCTATTCTTTCACCTTGCATGTAGCAATGGCAAAGGTAAGCTAGCAAATCCTCATAGAGAAGTAGCAGTTAAAAGTACTTATTGATGGCTGCTTTATTTATAAGGGCCTTCAATGCATCAGGTTAAATAATACAATTAATTTTAGGAGTGGGAAAAGTCTGGACAAATTGGAATTTTAAAATTCTTTACATTCTAAATTTAAGGAATTTTCCTGAGTGTATTGTTTGCTGTAGTCATCTTAACTATTTTTCAGATAATTCTATGTAATTTGGGGGATCTAAAATGGTTAATTTAGTTTTGTGATGTTCTCCACTCTGTACACATACCAAATTCTTAAATTGTTCCTGCTTATATCTCATAGCTCTTCCTTTTTGTCACTGCTGCCGGTCTTGTGTTTAGAAGAAGTGGTGATGTGCACCACAGAAGGCGCAGCATTGTTGCCAGGGTTGTTCAAAAGCTCCACAGCCTGGCCATGTCACCACATGTGGCATCTCACAAGGCTCTGGCTGGGCATTAGCACATCCCCTCAGGTGCACTCTCCTGAGAGCCCTTGCAATGACAATTCCAGCCAGCATCTGACAATGCCTGTCCTCAGTGCCTCCCAGGAAGGGGTGTGACCATATTCATGGGTGAGCCTTCACGCTTGAATTTCTTGTGAGCGGTAGAGGCAAACTCTTTCTTTTCAGAGCAAGGATGTGTGGCTCTGAAATTGTCAGTTTTATCTTCCCGACAGAGGCAGCTGCCTCACAGATATCAGTAATGTGAGGTAGAAATGAGAAGACCAAGTAAACAAACATAAAGGAGCAGAGAAATGCGTTTCCTATCTGAAAATGTAGAGTGTGCTGTGGATAATACAGCCAGGAAAGGTCTGTCACAAGATTCATAGTCCCTGGGCATATTTCATTCATTCATGAATGGTGCTTACAAAGCAGATAATTTGAGCTGGTTTTACCTTCACAGCGTTGACAGAGAAATATTTTCATCCTCTACAACAGCTCTTAAACAATAGCCAGATCACATTGCGTGCACAGGGTGATGTGCTCAGGGGTCTGCAGGGTTTCTCAGGTTTCTTGCTGCCGTACGTATTTGTTATCACAGCAGACAACAGAGCCTGTAATGGAATAGGTACGTGACTCCATTCCGTCTGCAGACACAGTTTTGAATTTGTACATTTTTCCTTTCCATCTTCCTGCTGGTAAAACAACCACAGATGAATAGTAAAACAGGGCATTTAGTATGTGGAAGCAGGAGGTGTGGATAACATTTCTTCGCCTGGTACAAAATCTTGTTTTACTTTCAAGGAAACGCAGAGCCAAGCTTGATAATTTTAGACCATTTTTACAGCATGGAGAGGCTTCCTGAAAAGCACCACTGATAGGAGGTGTTGATCTGTAAACCACAGACCTTGCCCTCAGTGTTCTCTCTGTGAAGTGCTGAAGCCCTAGTATCAAGTGCTCCTTACATCCACCACATGTTTCTCACTGCTGTTTTACTTTAAGTATTCCTAAAAAAAAAAAAAAAACCAAACAAAACCAAAACACACACTTCCCCCAAATTAACAAAAAACAAAAGTAAATCACCCCCCCCAAAGAACCCCAAAACCACATCACCACAGACTAGCTAGATCAAAGAGGGAAAAAGTCTAAATTTTAAATTCATGTTACTTGAAAAACAGATTACAGAAGTGCTCCAGTTATGATTATCATCTGTCTCACAATGTATTTTCTCTCGGATGTATTCTAAACCCCTCTTCCCACATAAGGGCTCTCTTCCCCATCCTCCTCTTTTGTCATTTAATTTAATAAATCATCGGAGCAAATGTGCCATGTAAATTGAAATATGCAGGAGAGTCATACAGGCTGAGAAATGATGGGGATTATCATAAGAGAAGGAAATTCTGTAAGTAAATACTGGCCTCTCTAATTCTGACCAGTTTTGGTGTGTTTTGAAAAATCAGATTGTGCTTTTTTCTTTCAGTAAAGAGTATCTCTTGGACTAGAAATGAAAATTGTTTACTTCATGGGATGAGACTTATTAACACTTATAAGTAGTAAACAGCAATATTTATCTCCCAGGCGATTGTATTTTCTTGATTAGAGCCTAAGATGAGTAGCTGGGGTTTTTAACCATTTATGCTAACCAAATAAGTTTTTACAATTAATGCATGCACTGCGAGATAACTAGTTTTTCAGCAAAATTTGCCTTCTCCTTTTTAGACAGGAAAATCATCTGGTGGTGTTTCACCACTAAAGCAGACAAGCTTTATCTACTCATATCCCTGAAGATGTGAGTTAAAAACCTTCTTGATTTGTAAAACTACATTCCTATTTTTAAAAAATACGCTTGGAACACCAAATTTGATTAAAGAGAGGATTTGCCACTGGCTTTTCCCTGTCCTGTGGAGAAGAAATGGCCAATGGACATGCCTGTACATGGCCTCCAATGGGTTTTCCTCTTCACCAGAGCAGGACCAGAAGGCTGCACCAGCCTCCAAGAGCTTAGTTTTTTATGGAAGCTGAAAACCTGGAGACTCCTGATGGATTTATGAGACTTGGCACTAGCTGGGAGGAGGGTAGCACTTATGTGAGGAATAGTTTGCACTATCAATCTCATCATTTATTAATCTTTTCAGATGTTTCTGAGCAAAATGCACACTGTGCTAATCTGTTTCTAAGTGGATAAGGAGGCGTGGGGGCTTGGCATGTGGTCAAATCACATCATCTCAGCAAGTGATTGCCCTTCCTTGAGATGTCAAATGGTGCCTTAACCCCATGGCTGGGTGGGCTGGGAGCTGGCAGGGAGGACCAGGGAGGCTTCACCAACCCCAATTAACTCTTCAGCACCAGCCCCCAGCAAGACCTGGTCCAGGTGTCATACCTACAGCTGTACCTCAAGGAGCCAAGAACAGCAGATTTTCTGAAGCAAGTCAGAAAGCTGGTGTCTCACTAGTTATGAAAGATGAAGCAAAATAGTCCTTTTCCCTTGGGGTGACAATTTAGGGAAACAACGGGGGACTAAAAGGACTTGCCTTCTGTGTATCTTCTGTTTTAAATAAAACTTGTGCTCAATGTCACACCCATGACATAAACAAAAGATGGTGGTAAAGATTTACGACCGAATTTTACAAACATTATTAAAAAATTATTGCTAGATACTGTGTACACAAAACACTGAAAAGGAAATCTATTTTTATTAAAGTTTGGAATTTGAAAGTGGGAGATACTGCCAATAATTTTTCTAAAGTCTGATTTATAAATGGAGTGCTAATGAATAATTCCACAAATGGAACTACATGGAGTAAACCAAGGAGGCACATTTTTGCTGCTGCTGGTACAAGAATAAATCTGAGTGAGTAAATCTGCTGTGTATTGCCAATTTTTATCGTACTTGGAAGTGGAAATATAATTTAGTGCAATAGTTAAAGAATGTAAAACCTCTGTACAAGAGGGCCAGACTCTCCCAGTTGTAGGAGCACCCTTGACAGTGCCAGTCCTCCAGGCAGGGACTCACAGGGCATGCAATGGTCTACACTCTGCTGCTGGAGAACCTTATTGGCATTCAGTATTAGCAGGGCATAGGCAAATTGTACCTAAATTCCCTTTCCCAGCCTTATGGAAGAGCTGTCGTTGGGTCAAGTGCCTCTCCCTCTGTCTATCCTCCTGGAGAAGATGGGAGCTGCCTGGCCTTGGAAGGAGCAGGTATGGGCAGTGCTGGCTGCCACAGAGGAGCCAGGGCTGGAGAACACCGGAGGTATCTCCTCTTAATGTCAATTAGAGCTAAACAGTGTTTGCTGAGGGAGGGGTTTATTACTGTTGCTTAGGTTGTTAGCTTAATGAGATTAGACAAGATCTAATGAAAGGAGACAAGTATGTAAGTTTGTAGTAGTTAAGCTGCTCTGCTCCGGGATTTTCTGGGGCTGTGACATGGCATGCTCTAATAGCCTGTTCCCTGTCACATCGTCCCGTTCCCACAGGTGCCTGACTGAAAGCTGTCACAGTGTCAGCACTGGCATTTCCCTTGTACTGAGCTGGCAACGGGTTGTCAGTCCGATTCAACTGGCAGTCCTACGTGCACATGATCAAATGATGGCATCCTTTAACAAACCACGAGCTGTGCAGCCAGATTCATTCCTGACAAATGGATCAGCACAGCCCCTCTGTCCGGTTTACCCAGCACAGCTGCCTCCCAGGGCTGCTTAGCCAGGGAAGGGGCAGCTGCAAAGTGACAACTGCCCATCACAGAGAAAACAGTGGGAAAAACTCAAGGGAAACCCGTACAGCTGATGATGGAAAAAATGCTCACTGGGAGGGGTAGGCAAAGTTCTGCAGCTGAGATGAGAGGTTGGTCAGATAGTCCAAGAAACAGCAAATGCCTCCTGCAGAGCTGAGTATTGGTCAACACATTGTGGAGGATGAGAACAAAAACTTGTTCATCTACAGCATCTCCAATGCAGTTTTCAAATCATCTTCCAGACTTGGCTTCCTCAGACATCTAAAGAGGGAAGGTGAAGCTGTAACTATAGAGATTGGGAATAATTTGGCAGCCATTGGCAATCCAGAACAGGTTACCCTGAGTTACTGCATTTTTAAGGAGTTTGGTGTCAAAGGCACCTCTGGTTTATGACTAGATGATGACAGAATCACAGAATCATTCAGGTTGGAAAACCTCTAAGATCTTCACGTCCAACCATCTTCATAGTACTACCATGTTCACCACTATACCATATTCCCCCAGGGCCATCCATATACTTTTGAACACTTCCAAGTGTGGTGTTTCCCTGGGCAGCTAATTCCAATATTTGACCACCTTTTCAGTGAAGAAATTTTTCCTAATATCTAATCTAAATCTCCCTTGGCCCAGCTTGAGGCCATTTCCTCTCTTTCTGGAGGAATTCACAATAAATTAAAATGAAATGCAGGAGGGAGTTTTAATGTCATTATGTATTTATTTTTTCAGGAGGAAATAGTCATTACTGTGTTGGAACAGCCAAAGAATTATAATTCTTTCGAATCTTTTAAAAAAGAAACTGAGGAACTGATAGGTGCCCAGTGTGCTTAAAACCCCCTTGGGGAACTGCATTAAAATAGAGACAAGACATTGCAAGAAAGTAGAATATTTTCTGCCATGCCAAGAAGTCACCACTGCTTAATTAATTAGAGTTTCTCATTTCTGAAACACAGAGTATCCAGCTGTCTCATGCCCTCCCCTCTGCATATGTGTCATGTACTCAGAATTTATGTCAACATTTGCCATCTCATTGAGTGCCTCCATCCTTTAGCCGTGTGATAGGCCATTGTAATTTACTGCCTCATATTACCAGTCATTCCCATTAGCACCATTAACACCAGGGGAGCTTTTGTTTTGCATAAACACCTTGTGCTGACCTTCCTCGGAGAATTTCCCCATCAAGGAAAGACTCCTTGCAGATGTCTCACTACTGTTAGGATGTATGTTGAGGAAGCAGGGAAAGGATGTGAATCATGTAGGAATTTACACTGAACAAAATCTTCTATTTTTCTTCCTTTCAATGTGCAGTCTTTTCTCTTTTTTCCTTAATGATATTTTTGCTGGAATACTTTTTGCAGAACAGAAGACTGGAACTCTTCAAAGCTGCAGTGCCAAGTGTCTCCTCTCCCTCCTATTTCAAAATAAATCATTCTCCTGGTGGTAATGAGCAATACAGAAAAATGCAGGCAGTGAGGATTTTGCCAGGGAGAGAGATTTGTAGCGCTGTGCTTTGGCTTCTATGCAAAGTTCTATTTAATGACACTGCCACAGAAGGAGTATTATATTATGTGTCCCACTGCTCAAGCCTTCAGTCTCGGCATTGTATAAGCACACACTTTTTCACATTTATAAGCAGCAAGCGATTCCAGAGAAATTCCTGTTCCAGCTACACAACTCAACAGACCACAACTGTGTCATTACCTCACCCTGCTGGGGCAAGTCCTGCTTCTGCAGCTGCAGAGGGTCTCTGCCAGCTGCCCTGGGAGCCTGCACAGCCCACAGGGCGAGGGAGCTGTTCCTCCCTCTCACAGCACACTCAGGATCGGGGGGCAGCAGCAGGGCTACAGCCGCTCTTCAGCATCTGTGGAAACCCTAGATGGAAGAGGAGTTGTGGGGACACTGCTGGTCCTTGGCTCTCAGTGGGTCCAGGGGGAACCTGGACCCATTAACCTGCCACTACTGATGCAATGAGACAACCTGCACAAAAAGCAGTCTGCTGATCCCTAATGTTTCGTGTGTTTCCCTGCTAAATTTTTCTTGATTTTGGAGGGAAAGTTAGGAGATTGCTTTTCCTGTTGGATTAACCAGGTTATTTTGACATTCAGACACAGTATAAACAGGTTTTTACCTTGGAAATCTGGAGCTTAGAAGAGCTAAGCTGTTGTTTGAACAAAATTAATTTTACTGTCAGAACAAAATATTTCTGAATATTTCTGTTTCTCAGGAGTTGCTTGAAAATTCCAGCTTTCATTTGGGCAGAATATGCAGAACAAGTAATATTCATAAATAATCTCTACAGCCTCACCTAGTTAGAAGAACCCCGTGCCTGTCCCACCAGTATGCCTTGACCTCATTCTGAGGGGCAGATGAGACCATTTAACAGCATTCCCAGCATTTTCTCCCTGGTAAGATAACCAAGCTGTGCTGGGCTTTGCTTCCATGGCGCAGAAGCACATCTGCTGGGAGCACAAGGAGAGGTCCCCGTCTTGGCACAGCCATTCCTTCACAAAGATCAGTGTAAACCTGGGCTGAACTGCAGCCAGGAGCGCGGATGGAAGTGCCCATATCCTGTTACCGAGCTCCAGTTTAATCCCTCCAGCTGAAAGCTGACCTACAGCAGATGCTGTCTCAGCAGCTTCCACGAGTCAGAGATGTCCAGGCATGGTATATTCAACATATAGGGCCACTTTCTCTGCTGGTGTTAGTTGCCCCAGCTCTAGTGACACCACCAGCATTACACCAATGCTGGTGGTATCACTAGATCATGCCATAAATAAGATCAGGCCCTAATTATCTGAATTTGCCATGGCTCATGTTTTGCTCATGACACAGAGGCAGATTTTTGAGTCAAGAGGCCCTTTGTTAACACATTCCTGCATTTCTCAGTATCTGATCTGCCAAAAGTAAAGTGGCTCTTGACACTTATTTCCTCTGAGCTGCCTTTTCAGCAATGGCTTAACCTTGATTTACAGTACTGTCAGCGGATCACAAGGCCCATCTACCTGGGAGTTTCAGGGCACTGTTATTTTTGGAGACAGTTGCCAGCTCTGTTCTTGGTCAAGTGTCTGTGGTTGACACTGTAGTGACTAACATGCTTATTCTGGGGACACTTGCCTGAGGCTCTGGCACGGCTGAAGGATTCTTTCTGTGACACCTTACTTGCAATGCCCAGGAGAAGATACTGGCCAACGTGGCCTCACAGACCCCCATCTCAGATGAATATTCACTTTTCTCCCATCATTATCATTTGGGGCTTTTTAGCAGGAGATGAATGCACCTTAATGCTCTAATAAACAAAGATACTACCCTTAGAATCTGGCAGGGGGAAGGACAGCTTTATGCATGAGGAAAGGGGTGTTTATATGAACGGTCTTCCAGTTATCAAAAAGCAATTGTAGTTTTCCTTGATTTTTACAATTCTTCATTTGGGGCTCAAGGCGCTTCATTTTCCCAGCAGGAGACCTGGAAAATGTGGCTTGCTTTGGCATTTCAGCAGCACTTTCTGGCACATGTGGGATTTATGGCTGGTTTGATGAAGTTAAAGCTGGCACAGCTTTTCCGCAGGTGGAACATTTGAGCAGACAGGTTTATACAACTGTGAAGAACTGCATCAGACTGGAGCAGGACTTGATTTAGAGGAAATCTTGGGAAGGTGGAGTGTTATGAGAGAAGAGAGAAAAATAAATATAAAATAAATTCAAGCACTAGATTAGATGCCATCCTCTCTTTGCTGCTTTCTCACACTTCGGGAGTCTCAGGCATCCCCTAAATAGAAGGCAGGCACTCTAAATCAGAGCAAATGTTTTATCTGTCATTTCTGACACATGTTTTCTTGGGTGGGCTGGTAAATCAGGTGGGCTGTAACCATCTTTCTCACCCACAGTGCTGTACTTGAGGTTCCTCTAGTGTGGTGCTTCAGAGGCACTGCCAGGAGGTGGGGGCGGCGTGGGGGGAGCCCCGTGTTCTCACCATCATGAGAGATGAAACACCACTCTCACATCCACCTTCCATGACAGCTCAGAGGCTGTCACTGTGCAGACCTTCCCTGAAAGCTGGGACAGTGCCATTACATTGCTTCCAATGTAAATGGGAGCTCTTTAATTGTTGGCTGTGTGTCCCAGGGCATGGTGAACGTAAGCTGACTGGTGTTAGCTTATGAGTAACATCACGCTCTACCATGGCTTCTCTTCAATGAAGTTTTATTCATAACCTGTCTTGATTGTGGCAGGGAGAGTTTTCTGGTTTTCTGTGATTCATAGCAAGTGAACTTTATCTTTTTTATTCATAAAATTCCCAAATGATCACACAGAAATGCCTCATTCCTGCCACTATCCCCCCCAAGAGGCTTGTGTGCCAAAAAAAGACTTGGAATTGGCTGACAAGTAATTTCCTGATTTGCAGCCATTCCAGATTTACTCAGCTACCAGTCACCCCCACAATGAGAGTTGTTCCTGTTTAAATGGCAGCATAGTTATTCCTTTTGTAGTTTGTTTTTTTATTTCTTCTGTTCTACAGGTTTAAACCTGCTGGGTGCTGAACCTTAATTCCTGTAAAAGCTGTCAATGAATTCTGACTTTTGTCGTACAACTGGGTGATGATGTGACATCTGGATTTCCTATTTTCTGGAGGTGTTAACCCCTTTTGAACCTTAATCTGTAGCAGATGGCTATGGCCCATGAATCAAGTTTATTTCTACTGGAGTATGTCAAGGAAAGGATCCAGAATGTTTTCTATCCCTTACCTAAAGGATGTAGACATCACAGCCCAGAAAATAATGAATGCTTTTTGTCCTTAAGTATCTAAATCTCCTGAAACACCTCAGTATTTGGCTCCAAAGTTTCCAAGATCCATAGGGGCAGCAGCACTCAGACAATCCTGCCTGCTTGGGCTCTGGGTACATAGCACCCACACACATGCTATTCTAATACAGAGACAAGGCAAAGTCTGCTTTTCTCTTCCCAAATCCTGGGATGGACATGGTGTTCAGAGCTCACAGATCTGTTAGATAGAGGCCCAGGGAAAGGAGATTGCCAGACTTGTTAAAAATATCATTATATACCCACCCACAAGTATCATCCATGAAAGACCCAATCTGCTCTCCAGGTGGTTGTGCCACCGGTCTAGAGGACATCTATAAAATCCTGCCTGTGCCTCCCGTTGAATCTGAGGCACAGTCAGCTAGACTAGGGTCAAAAGAAGATTGACTGGAAGTAGCCTTAGGATAAGTGACTATTTTTGCCAAATCTGCCCATTGCAAAGAAATTCAAGCCTGAAATTCCTAGCCAGTGTGACATAGCAGTGTTGCTGGTACTTGCAATGGGCAAAATACTTTTTAATGGGGTTTTGTGAACTCATCTTCCATTCTCATTTGGTTTAAATGAAGCTTTGTAAGCATTGTGTTTGCAGAGAAAGCCCTAGCAATGCCAACCCTGCAGAGTTCCATGCCAATAGGTAAACAAATATTACTACTATGTAATTATTTTTTACATCTCTTTTTTCCCCCCAGCTTTAATTGTGTTTTATTATTTCTTGGGTACAGCAAGTGCTGAAAAAGTATGCATAACTGATTAAAGTAACCTTGAATTATGTGCTGAGTTTGATGGCAGGGACATAGGTTGTGTTTCTTTGTGTATCTGCAGGTTCGGATCGCAGCTGCAAGGCTGTGTGAGTGCAGACAGAAAAGGGACAGGCTGCGAAACCTGCACAGCTCTCCTGACCTCCAGCAGAATTGCACAAAGCAGGGCTTGGTGCAGTGATGTGCAGGAGGCTGCACTGTGTCAGTCATTTGAGCAATTGGCCCCTGGTCTTATCCTTAGCACATACTTAACACATCTTGCCAAATTATGTGGTTGCTTAGTAATGCGAACAAATATCCCCTGGAGATTCAATAACCAAACTCATTATCACTTGTCATGTAGGCCAGGAACTGAATCCAGATCTCCAGGAGTGAATGACTGGTGTGCTAACCTAGTCTCCTACGGCTAAAATAGCAGAATGAATATGTGCAAAGTCAGCTCCACACAGTGGGTTAAAATATGTCCCTGGTAGAAACACAGAGAAGGTCTATTAAAAATGATTCTCATTATGTAGATTCCATTATGTGAAATAAGTAGGGGGGGATTTAGCGTCTGTTAATGTTCTGAAGAGAGACATAAATGAAGACTGATTTTTTTTTTTTAATTATTTACTTTTATTTTTGCAAACTAAGCGATAGCTGTTCTGGTCAAGTGTTGCAAAGGAAGAGGTTGTTGCATGTGTCATCTTCTGCACCTCAAGAGGCCACTAAATCCATCTGAAAGCAAGACCTCCATGCAGTGTCATTGTGGATGCTGTTAGGTGGGTGTACAACACTCACCTCAGCTGTGTGCAGAGGCCCCTGACCTTGCTCCAGACAGGTGAGTTTGCAGCAATACTGCAATACTGCCACACTATCAGGGCCCATGAGAGTGTTGCTGACCTCCCCAGGCTCCACGCTCATATCCCAGTCAGAAATGTGCTCTGCCACAGGGACGTACCCGCTCGTCTGGGACTAGCTGGGTGGCACTGCACTGTGCTCACTGGAAATCCACGACCTGAAAGTTTTGCAAGTACTCTACCTCTCTTCAGCGAGTTCCTTCTGGTTCATCAGGAAAATGCAGCGAGTCAGCCAGTTTGCTTAACAATGATTTTTGGCAGTGAATCCAATATTTGTAGATCTGCATACTGAATACATATGCTGTTGGCTATAAAGATACCACATTTTTTCACTCATAAGCAATCCCAGCTGCATATATGGTTTTTGGACTTAAAAAAAATTATTCTGGAGTAAATTTCAGACCAGCTGCTCAGCATACAAATGCAAATTGGTTTAATTCATGTAGATAATGTATGCATATCAGACATTGAGGGTGTGTGTGCACTCATAATGATGGAAGTTCAGAGGAGATGCAGACTGATAATCTGCCTGCACAAGGTCGATACTGGCAAACATGGAAGAGAAAATCTTAAACTTTCATTGTCCTTTTGTGTGGTATCTACTCAAAGGTAAAATGGACATGATCTTCCTTAAGCAGCATTTTCTGTCACTTCTGCTGGACATCGTTAGTGCAGATGAATTATTTTCTAAAGTTCAGTCTACAGGATCTTTCCACTGCCATCAGCACTTTTCAACTTCTGCTGAAATAACCCTGTGGGACAGCAAGTTTGCAAAGTTTTGTGTCATTTTTTGTGTTAAAATAGCCAGCAATTGTTATAATAGAGACCAAATTGAGCGGATGACAGCTTCTCAGTACAATGTTTTGGAACTGGGTTTGATTTTTTCCCCCTTTTTGTTCTACGGAGAAATTTGTGTCTTTGAACTATTGAACACATAATTTCTCATTTCCTACCTGTGTGAGAAGACATTGATCTAATAGCTACAGGGTCTCACTGGCTGAACAGTCTATATGTATATGTCTGGGGATTTTTACAGTTATGTTCTTGCAGGAGCAGTGGCATGTTTAGTGCTCCTGAAGTATGAATCACTAGGTATTTGCTACACTGATATGCCCAAAGGGCTTTTAAAGCTACTGTCACACTGCATCATGCTTACATTGCTGTCATCTCACGGTGCAGAACTTTTGCAGGTTGCATGAAAAAGCTTAATTGGGGTTGCCATTCTTGCAAGGATTTGGGTGATGGCCATATCCGGAGCCAGCACACAGGTCAGGGCCACTGGGACACAGTCATACCTAGTGTCTGCTCAGGCCTGCATCATTCTTTGCATCTGTGGTCAGAAAGAAGCTTTCTCTTCTACTCAGCTTACAAGGTACATTGGTGGTATATTTTTCAGTTCTTCTTGGTACTTACCATCTTGTGGTGAGCCAGCCCTCCCACCAAGATTTGCTGAGCTCCCTTCTTTATCAGGAGCAGGTCATCGACATTGTTTCTGCTAGTTCCTGCTGTCTTCATCCTGTGAAAGTTGGAGGTTCTGGTCATTCCTGCTTGGTGTTAAGTTCATGAGAGGGATTTGAAGGTGCTTTGGTGCCTGTGGTGAAGTGCAGCATGTAGAAAAAAAAGGCTGAGAACCTGAGAGGTAAATCTGTTGCAACATTTCTTGTTGATTGCAGAGGACTAGACTCAGGGGCCATGTGGGAGTCCAGCAGTCTCAAAGGGATCTCTGGCCATTCTTTCTTGACTTTTCTCTTACTTGCTCAGACTCTGGATTTGCTCATACTTGCTTTGTTCCAACCTGCACTGCTAGGCAGTTACAGCTGAATTATTGTTGTGCTGTAATGGACTAATGTATAATTTCTGAGCACAGATACAGTCTTTCAAGTTCTGAATCCATAGAAGCATTCAAATTAGGATATGGACAATTCCTTAGTTGAGATTCTGGCAGGCAGGGGGATAAGGTGGTGAAAAGAAAGCACTGGCACGATATGGAAATTAAATTCCCATCCTTTGAAATGTAGCACGGTAATTCCCATCTGCTCAAGTGAAAGATCCAGTGTGCTTTCTCAGACTTGGAGCTAGCACTTGCTGTCATACTGAAACTGTGTGTTTAGGTTAGCAGTGAGCCTCTGGAGCCCATCTGAGGGCTGCTGCTCTGAAAGGAGATTCTGGTTCCCTTCTGAGCCCTCTCATTAGATGTGAAGTCCCATTCTTGTGCAGCAAGAATTTCCCATTCCTTGTGCAGGACATTGTCCTCATCTCACAGCCTGAGGAGGCAGCTCAGGGAACTAAACCCACAGACACATTTACCAGCAAAGATTTGCCTGAAGATGGGCTCACATATCGCAAAATTGCACCCTTGGCCACTTCTAAGTCTTTCTTCTAGGTCCCACTGCTGACAGAGTCCAGGGAGCTGCAGCTTTCTCCAGCAGCTCAGAGAGAGATGACCTGACCACAGAGCACTCACTGTTACTTCATAAAATGCACTTGCAGACCCTTGGTGTTCAGATGTGCTGAGGTCACTTGACACACATAACTATGAATAGCTTTTTGAAGGCACTATGATGGAATAATTAAGCATAATGAGCAGAGAAACAAAGCTGAATTGGTTTTGATGTCATGGAAATACAAGATGTACTCTTTTTCAGAGTATCTCTATATTTTTTCACAAGCAACACTGAACTCCATCCTTCACCTGGATTTTGCAGATGTGTCACTTCCATACCAGAGTCACTGTCCTGAAATAGGGACCTAATCCCAGTGAGAAGAGTTAGGGCAGGCTGGGAGCCTGAGGTGCTGGCTGAAGGAGCAGAGGGGTAAAGCTACTGTGCTGATCTGGCTTCTAGGGAAGTGTTGAGGATTGTATGTCTTACCTCTGCCCCTCTCAGGGGCCAAAGTCTCTTCTTCCTTTTGTGAGATATACCCTAATCCTTTCCTGAAATTATGTCTAAAATCTGTCTTTGAAAAGCAAAATACTTGTCAGTTTTATAACATGGACAGAGAAGAAGCCTGGTTTATACAATATCCCTGTGACTGTAGCATTAACCCAAGGTAGAGGCACAGGGGTTCAATTCTATGCTGAAGGGATTTGAAACCATACAGAGATGAATAAGTAATAAAAATACATATACCAGTACTGTTTTGCTTTGGTTTTAAGTTTGTTAAGCCTTTTTCTACTGCTAATATGCTAATTAGTGTGTCTAATTGAAAATCATTTCCTTTTCAGCAGAGAAAACGATTTCAGTAAAAGCAGTTTATTTCACCAAGTTAGAGAGTTACCTTCTTAAACCTGAAAAAGAAATGCCCAGACATCCTGTTATTATTGGTTTGAATTATTTATAACCTGTAGCATTTCACAAGACATTGGAAGAGCAAATGGATCCCATATTTTAAGTATTAGTTGGTGGTAAAAGATGCATGCAATGCAGTATAGGATTGCTATCATAGCATTTCCCCTGGTGTCATTTGCCACAGAACTTGAGTGTGCTGCCACAACAGTGACAATCAGGAATGCTGTCATTATGGGCAGTGGGAGAGCTCTTGATTTATTTACATTCATGTAAGCAAAGTCACAAGCTGGCCCTGGAAAGCAGTAAGGTCATTGCATCTAGCAAGGTGTAGCTGCAGTTTTCAAAATGACTGCACAGCTTGGCAAGATAGGGTTTATGAGCTGACTTTGTATTAATAACACATCTATGTGAAATATTTTCCCCTCTGAGGTTTACAGCCCCGTATTTTCTCACAGAAAAGGAGGGGTATTATCTGTGTTGTGCAGCTCTGTTGATGTCAGATGCAGGTGCTGATGATGCAGATGTCTAACTGGAGCGAGATTTCAGCACCGGTTGCTTTCCCCATGGGCCCTTGGGTCCTGAGATTTTCTGAGGTAGGTAAAGGTGACCAACATCTCAAAAATTGTACCTGAAGTCAAGCAGTTTTTTCCAGGAATCAAGTATATATCACCAAGACACAGAGAGACCAGAAAACTGGGAGGGAGATGATGGGTAGGGAAGTGTGGGAGTAGTGCTGACACTCACGTACCTGTGCCTTTTCCTCCAAAATCTCTGAGCATCAGGCACCCCTGATTATGATGGGGGTTTTCTAGCTGGTTTTCCTTTTTTATTTATTGTACTTCATTAGCGTCAGTGCTTAACATTGGATACCATATAATTGAGGTAAGCCAGAAATTCAAACACTTCTGTCAGTACTATCAATCTCTCTGCCAGAGGGCTGGTTACAGCACAAGCCTTTTCTTTTGCCTTTCCTAAAGACATTTTTCACCCAGATCAACGACTGGTGATTATCCAGTCTAAATCAGGATCCTATTATGTGAGGTAGAGGAGACTCTTTTGACTACTGCTGAAATGTATGTAATAATAATAGCCTTAGAGAGGAGTGAAATGTAGCACAAGCATCCTGTGTGTGTCTCTTTAATTAGAAACCATGCAGAGTTTGAAATCCAAGGTGCTTCCTAACATGTGCAGCATTCATTTTAATCATTCCTCAGAGTGCAAGAGGAAGCATCAATTAAGTTCAGCATGAGAGAAACTCCTGGGAGTGGGTGCAGGAAATTAATTTTTTTAGTAATATTATGAAATTGATGATGATGATGATGCCCAGGGACAGCACTTTGAAAGAATTAACCTGAAAATCAGTGAGGAGCCCCATACTATGCCAGCAAGCAGCCAAAGCACTGAAAGATCCTTAAGGCATAAATATGACCCATATTCTGTAGATAATCAACTTTCCTTTCCCCAGAGGGGATTTGGGAGAATGATATAAAAGCATGATTTGCATTGCGAAGCCTGGTATCTTCCATGATGTTTTCCTTGTCTGCTCCAACTACTATTGCTTCCAAACATCAAACTGCACAGAGGTTTGCTCCATGCAGGGGAGAAGCTGAACTGTTCCTGGTGGGAGCCCAGCACAGCAGTGGAGGGGCCTTTTCCACCCCAGAGGAGATGACAGCTGGTGGCACTGGAGTGCAAGGTGCTCTCTGACCTCCTCAGCACAGTGGGGCACCCCTGCCCAGAGTGCCAGCACACGTCACAGCCAGAGCTGATTAAAGCCCTCCTGGCAGTCAGCTGGGTGACAGGCAGGAAGGTGCCAGCCTGTCCTGTCAGCGGGACTGGGGCCTGAAAGCAATTCCTAATCATCAGCACGAAGAAAGCGTGTGTCAGTAACTTGCAGCTAATGAATCATTTCAGGGCACAGGATCTGGATAGGAGAACAAAGTGGAGGCAGGGCGTGGGATGACAGGGAACCTGCAGTCCCACCAAGGAGTGGGCAGGGATTCTGAAAAATAAGGTCTTCTTTGAGGGAGAATAACAACCACAGGGATACTTCTGATAAACCGGGCTGAAATGCTGTGATGTAAAAAGCACAATTTTTTCATCTTTACTGGATAGCAGATATTTTCATATTGCTAATCACAGCAAATAGAAGGGAAATAATTTCTAAATTCTTGGCAAGTGGGTCATCATGTATGTTTCTTTAGACAATGTGAGGATGGACACTCCAGATTGTCCCACTTGAGAATGTCTCCAACAAAGGGGCAGCAACAGCAGTGTCTCCAACAGCAAAGGGACGAGGAGGCTGCTCACAGTGCAGATGTTGATGAGCTAGCTCCTCTCACACTGACATTTTGAGTCAAGAATATTTCAACATTAGCATCTCCTAATGCTGTTTCTTCTCACTGTCTATAAAACCTGTCCTGGTGCAAAAGAAACCTCAGTGATTTTCATGCAACTGTGAGAAAAGAGCCATAGCCAGTTCTGTGTAACAGGATTTGCATGGGCTGTTGGTAAGGGCACGCTGCTGATAAATAAGGTTCAGTTGTAAATATTCTCTAGTGACATGGGAATTTATCCACCTATTGAAGTTTACAACTGAGCTACCAAGGAAACATGTTCTTTAGCTCCACCGTGTATGCAGTCCACGGTGCATTTATCAAATGCCCTGTCAGTTCAGGGAAGGCACAGTTCAGGTAATACAGTATTTATGGAACTGTGAATACCACCTCAGAAAGTTCTCTTAGAGTACATTTTTTAAACCTGTCTTATGAAAACTTCGGACAAGTGGAAAGCAGAGGATATATTTTCAGTTTTACAGTGCAGGAATCTGCTCTGTGGTCACACGCAGTGAAAAAGATACAACAGAAAGAGGTGCTTCCTAGGCACCACATTTATTTATCATAAAGCACGAAGTAAAAGCTGCATAAGTAAATTGAATGCAATTTTTTGCTGAAGTTTGAGGTTTAAATAGGAATTTCTGATCCTCCCCTTTGTCAGAAATAAAAATCAAGACAGGCTTCTCATCTTTCACCCATTTATCCATTTCAGTTTACAGGCCACCCTGGCACCACAGGCAGGTTCTTTGGGAGGGCATTTGTTCATTCCATTCCCATATCAGGGGGTCTTCAGGATCTTTTGTCTTATACTACCTCTCCCATACTCCTTGAAAACCCTGGCAATGACCCTGCTCAATCCCCTGTAAAGAAAAACCATCCCTGTTTCACCCTTCAGGCCTTGCCTGATGTGTCGCCCTCTGACAGCCTCAGAGACTCCTCAACTCCTCAGCAAATGCAGGTGTCAGTATGGAGGAATGATCCCCACTTGTGTCACCTCAGAAAGACTAATTTTTAAAAATTCTTAATTTTTAAATTTCTCTAGATTGGTTTGTTGGGGTGCTCCAGCCTGTGAGCTGAGGCTGCCAAATGGGCTTGTGTTGTTTCAGGTGGCAATTTTCTTGATTCTCAATGATTTAAATGATGAAAGAAGCTTTTTTACCTTTGAGGTTAATATTTGTATAAAGGGAGAGAGAGGAGAAAGATTTTCCTGGTGTGAATTTATTTATGTTCAAAAAAAGAAAAAAAAAAATTGACATCTCTACTGGTCGCAATCCCGTCAAGATTCACCGGAGTGGGGCTCCCTCTGTTGAGCTCTGGGAGCTTTGCCAGATGGTAAATGCAGCTGCCCACTCCATTTTTGGGGCAGCTTCATCTCCAGCCCCTTCCTTACCCCTCTCCCCTCTCTGTAGTCCAGCTGAGAGAGAAAAAATTGCAACAGAAAAGTCCCAAAAAAGCAGGGTCTGGGAGTAGAACCTCTGAGCTGTGACCTGCCTGGCCTCTGTCAGGAGTAAACCCAGCTCTGGTGAGTTGTAGCAGGACTGGATCGTAAAGTCCTTTCTGGGGTGGAAGTGGAAGAAGGTTTCTGCTTCAAACACGAGTCACAAGGCAAGGAGACAAAAAGAAAGATGTGGAAAGGCTGGAAAGTAAACCAGAGGTATTGGGCTGGATAGCAGAGTTACAAAGACACTGCTGGAAAATGTAAGCTATCCCGTGCTTCATCAGCTTCCACCAGTAAGGATCAAATGAAGCAGTCACAGCAGAGATTCATGTTATGGGCTTTTATGCAACACTTCTTGTATTTTCCCCAAAGTGTTCTTTGTTTTTTTTCTTGCTGTGACCTACAGCATAAGGAATTGTGGAAAATTTTAGAGCTGTAAGTGCTGCCATTGTGGAAGTGAAAAAGCCTGAAAAGCTTAAGGCTCTCAAAATTGCACAGGGAACGGACTTTTAACTCAACTCTTTTATTAAAAAGAAAGCAAGGATGTTTCTGTCAGGTGGCTGGGAAAACTGGGTCATTGTTCTGACCAAAGTGATGTCATCTGGGGAGTAATCAATGAAAGATTTCATGTTTATTTAAAGATTTGAAGACACTTTGAATTGAGAACACAAGGAAACCTTAAATATATAATGTTATAGTGCCTTGAATATAAGGTGGGGTTTTTTGTGTTTCTTTGCAGCTTCAAGGGAGCTCCTATTTGATTTGTCTCTATTGGTGGCTCTGCAGGCTAAATGTAGCCAACTGTGCTGTCTTTCCTCTTTGAGCTGCTCAAATAGCACATGGCTGTCAGTTTGCTTAGTAGAGTTGCACTGGAAAAATGTTTTTTCTGTTATTTGTGTTTTTTTCTGTGTTAACCCACCACCAGTTCCTGAAGCTCAGGAAGTGTTTGGAGGCTCTCGCCCTTGCGAGGCACTCAGCTGAGGCATATTTTGTCTGATAGATTCCCAGGAAGCCACTGCATACTTGGGTTAGAACTTGTCTGGGGTATTGGTTGGGATGTTTCGTAGACCAGCTTCTGCTGTGTCTGCACACAGCAGCCAATCCTTTCACTGAGATCCCTGCACAGGATTATAAGGGTCAGATCTGGTCTTTAGGATCCAGTGAATGTTTTCTATCTGAAAGGTGAAGGATAGATTCTTAGAACATATCTAGCTTTTGTAAAGGCTATGGCCAGCACAAGACATCACTAAATGTTTTCCTCCATAGAGGCTGCCAGACATTCAGCTTTGTTTCAGAGAAGATTACTTGTAAGATACAGCTTTATACCAGGTAGGAATTTTCTGTATCTCCACATCACTTCATCAAGATCAACGGAATTAAAGCGGTTCAGCTGAAACCAGAGACTGACCTACCAGACCAGTAGTGTGTTCACAGTACCACTTATTAAAGAGCAGAGTGTGTGGAAGCATTCAGGTTTTGCAGAACGTGAGGGACTTTGTACTGACGTGGTTAAACAGCTGGCTGGTGTTACCCACTGATTCTCTGGGCAGCCACAGCTGTGGATTCACGGCTGGAAATCCAACCTGACCCTGAATATCACATGTTGTTTATCAGGAGAGCATGAAGTGAAATACTTCACTTAAACAATGAGTTACTAAGAGAGATGTTTGAATGTGTAAATATTGTTAGTGAATGAGGGGCTGAAGCAATGTGAGGTGTGCAGAGGACATGAAGCTATTAGCTGTGATTGTGAAATCAGATGCACTCTTGCATTCAAGTTGTGAATCTTTCCAAGAGAAATGGCACTGGACTGTAAAACTAACTCAGCTCTGATACTGGTAAAGCAGAGGACCCCAAACAGACCTATGTGACAAGCTGTGCAGTGGAAAGCCTGCTGGTTTTTTCTCAGTTGTGCTGCATGCATCAACTGCATTTGCTAAGAGAAACTTTGAAACACTCTTTAATCTTGCTGTGTACAAATATGAGCCTTATAAGGTGAAATGCAAATTGTGTCTGTTTGCCAGATAAACTACAAAATAACCTTGGCAGACACTGTTCTCTTGGAAGATCAGTTTGTGCTCTACTGGCCCTTTCCTGAAGGGGATGAACACCATGCTGTGCTGTTCTGGGGTGGTGAGCACTGTTGTTCCCTGTTCATTGGAGATCAGTGTCGATGTGCTGGGATGATGCTGTACCTGCCTGCCTTCGTGCTCCATCTGTTGAGCAATTCCCCTGGCATCTTCACGCTAATTGCAGAAGTCACTTCTGGAAATGGTAGATAGGCTCCTAATCTGTTTGGACACTTCCTCTCCATGTATAAAGGCTACCTCTTGCAAATGTGTGGAGACGTTCCCAAGACCTTTTAGTTATGGAAAAGCATTTTACCTTCTGCTCCAGGTGCGAGCCATGCGCACCTCAAGCGCGTGTTGTCTGCAAGCATCTTCAGATGTCACAAAGATTGCAGCCCATCTGCAGCACCATCAGTGATGGTCAGAGCCTAAATATTAGTTAACCGTTTAGTCAAATAAAACAGTAAAGCTTTAGTTAAGAAGTTTTATTTTTATTGGGATTATTTAATACCTATATGGCACTAGTAATAAACATGCAACTTTCCAGAGTATTTAAATGATTACATTCCATTTTCATTCTCCATGGTGCTGTTTCTATTGTCATCTTAAATACTTTTCTCTTAATTTTTAAGAAAAAAAAAATTTCTTAAAGTTGATTTCAAAATGGTTGTACATGCAGAGTGTGATTTTCCAGGTTCTTACTGATTTGTCACGCAGAGCTGACTAATAGCATATAACTGGGTTTTGGTTTTGCTTCTTTGTGCAAATTTAGATTCTCTTTGATTAATTTTCCTGTAATTAGCTCTCTGTGAAAGCAAATGCTGCAGTGTCACTGTTGAGAAATGTTGGGCAGGTGACCTGTACTTCTGAATCAGTGCACGTAAGACAAACCATCTTACACAGAAGACAAATCACTTTTGAGATTTTTTGCTGTGATATGATGATTTATGATCTGTCGTCCTGAAAGTTCCTCTTGAGGACAAAAGCCACTAAAAACTCTACAAGTCACAGTTCTGGTGGTAGTATAATTTTTTTTTTTTAACTGCACTGGCTAAAGTTTCCCTCAACCCCTTGTTTCTTCAGCTTGCTGCATGTACAAGTGCTCTCTGCTGCTTCCTAGGGCTGACCAAGCGATGTGTTTTACTTCAGGAGAAAGGTGTTGCTCTGGAAAGGTGAGAAAGTGAGAGTGAGTGCTGCGGGCAGGATGGTGGGGAGCAAGCAGGCAGTGCACAGCCCCTGCTGCTCCTGCCAAGTCCGGCACACACGGCTGTCACTGCCACCACAACGGAGCTGTTTGTGTGCCAGACCGCCTTCCACTCCTCTGTCCTAAAGGGATCCGAGCAGGCTCCTGATTTAAACTGCTCTCAGCTGATTGGAATGGGGGTTTTGGATGCCAATATCCCAGTAACAGGGTAGGCAAAGGGAGCAGCCTGTCTCCTCCTCAGCAGTCCCGCTGATGGATGCTCCATCCCTGTCCTCTCCAGCACAGCTGCTGGGATTTCTGCAGAGAAATTATGGGTGTCAGGAAACCATATGCTGAAGTGCTACCCAGCCTGCTTGTAGGGAGTCTCCCACCAGTTGGAAAATGTAAATTCAGTCCAAACCATCACCACTGAATCTTTGCTTGTGTAGACTGGGAAAATCAGAGTGATGCGTGATGCTTCAGAGTAATGGAGCAAAAAATTAGCAGTATGTATTTTAATTATTATTTATGCTCAATAGCTTGTGTTTAACTGTATTTTACCACTGAGATGTGCATGCTTTTAATTACTTTTCATTACTTTTTCCTTTTCTTCTTTATCAACTTTCAGTTTATTTGGGTTGTTAAAACTTTATAATGCTTGATGAAAGAGATAAATGTATGTACATTCATGCAGAGGAACAGACTCTTCAGAAATATGTTTGGAATATAGGACATATGTAGATAGATGTTGGAGAATTTTGAAGGATTGCAACAAGCAACATGCCACTGTGTTTTGCTTAAGTGACTTATTATAGGCTTAAAAAAAATAAAAAATTATTGTCCCTAGCAGTATTCTTATCAGGCTGTTCTAGTAGTGTTTTCTGAGGTTGTTTGGCTTTATCCCCTCCTGGTTCACCTCTAGGTCAGATGATGATCAAGACCTACGGAGCAAAGGGAAAGAGGAGTTAAATACTCCTCCACCTTTTACATTTCTCTAATTCTTTGATTCTTTCATCCTCTTGACATAGGCGTCAGGTGATGCTGCTGCCCCATGGGGCAGGCAGCACCACACCTGCCTCTTGGGGATTCCCATGAGCAAGGGAAGGCTTTGAAACAGAGAAGTTGAGGTTTGCATTCTTTGCACAGCTAGAGATGCACAAGGCAAGAGCTTGGACAAGAGAAATTACCCATCAGCATTAAAATGGCTTTCACACTGCAGAAAAACAACCCTCTGGTTTGCTGTTGTTGAGAGAAGTTGTACCTGGAGTCTCAAGAGTTTTCTTGGGTTTAAAGGGTCTAAACACAAATTTAGTTGGAGAGAAGGGTTGGATCATGGCATTTCTGTCTGGGTTTAGTAGCTGGATGCCTTGCCCTATTTATTTTATTTTTGATTTCTTGTTTTATAGACACCTGCACGGTACTGTGGGCAAGCATTAGACCTTTTTTTAAAGTAGTGACCTCCTCTATCAAGTCCTGCATGCAGAACCTAGCAGGCTCTGACCCCTGTTGGAGCCTGGGTTGCTTTTGATCACATTGGGAAAGTGTTTATTTTCTGTAACTTTTGAAAACTGAAGACCTGCTCTATCTGTGCAGCTCACATTCTGCTAAGCTTTCTACTGGGGGAATTTATTGGAAGCAAGCATGTTTGGTTTTTTTCCCATTCCTTTTGTTCTTCGGGATACATAATGAAGAATGCTCCAGCTTTGCCAGTTAATTGCTTCATGGCTGTTGTTTGTCAATTTGCCAGCAGGTTTCTGCTTAACTGCTGCCATTTGACATTGCTGAAACACAAATGCAGAATGATTGAGTTGCCAACATATCATTGAGTCTTCTGCAAGGGGGATTTTCAGCATATTAACGCTTCAGGCTTTCACGTCAGTATTGATTGCTGAAATAGAAAAGAAACCTTTGGCAGAATTCAGCATTGTGCCAGCATGGATTTAGTGGCAGGAAAAAGAAACTGGCTGTTGCCATTGACTGTGACTTCATCCCTTCCTTTCTTCCTTTCTTAATTTTTTTTTTATTTCTGTACACACCCACACAGCTTTTTGAAATTTAATACACATCATAGCCAAATGCCGGTTAGCCTCACAATAAACCAGCAGGGCAATTCAACTACTTGATCCAGTCAGATGTCGAGGCTGTTTAATTCTGCAGTGTGCCCGAGCAGATTTCATGGCAGCTGAGCAGGGGGTGATGGCAGGGGTTCCTCACAGTGAAGCACAGGGCAGGAGCTGCCTTGGAGGAGGGCACTGGGGCGGTGGTCTCTGCCACCACGTTGGTCCCTGGATGCAGGAGTGGCCATTTGAAGCTGGGTGGCACGGGGAGAGGAGCAGCATGGGCTGCTGGGGCCGGGCTTGGAAAGGGAGTTCCCCTCCCTGGACATAGGGAAGCAGAAGATGCCAAGGTGGGGCTCCATGGATGTGCAGGGACTTACCTGGTGGGGCAGGGGATGAAGTTCATGGTGAGGGTGTAGTACAGTGGCTCAGTGTTGTCCACCAGCAGTTGCTGTGGCAGTGCTCATGCATGGAATGGGCACAGCAAGGGTAAGGAGGTTTTGCTCTGCTGAAGCAGGGAGCAAGAGGAAGGTGTGAGCCTCCTGCAGTTGCTGGAGAAACACCTCTACGTGCTTTGTCTCACCTGAACCTTGTCTGTCTCTGCTTTGCTTTAGTCTAATCTCTCAGATGATACTTTATATCCTCTTTTAGATTAGAAGGTTTTGTAGGAAGGACCACCTGGGCATTCCGAAGGTGATGATTTCTGACTGAAATGCTGTTGCATGGAACAAAGACCTGAGAGGAAATAGGGCATGAACCAAGATTTTGAACAAAAAAGGGGAAGGACATGCTCACCAGCAGGGCTTGGGGAGTTTGCATGTCAGTCAGATATCAGTCCTGGCTGACTGCTTTTCCTTTGAGCTGGGAAAGTCAAGTGAAGAAGAGGAGGGGTGGATAGGCCAGAATTGCCTGCACAAAGATTGTCAGTGAGGAAGACAGTCAGGATCAGAGGAAGATTTCTAAGAACCACATTACAACTAGCAAACAGCAGCAGAGATTGTTTTTATTCTATTTATGGAAGATGCTTAATGCTTCCTCCTTTCAGAAGTAGTTCAGAGGAACTTTCTGAGTCTGATCTGCTTCTCACCTTTAATTAACCAAAATAGGAATAATAAAGGGCGACTTCCAAAAATATGCTTGTTAGGAACCATTAATATAATGTGACCATGAAAAGTCCATTGAAAGCTAGATCTTTTGGCCAGAATACATCATCAAAGAAGCTTCAAGAGTTTGTCTTGGGTGTTTGGGATTGGTTGGTTGGGGATATTTTGAGGGGCTTTGGGGGGGGGGGGTTGTTGTTTATTTGTTTTTCAAAAATGTGGTACTAATTTTCTCTCTTTGGTTGATTTGAGCAGACACTTAAAGCTTTAGAACAGAACAAGTAGCTTTATTTGAAAAGGATTAGAGGACACTGGTACCTGGGTCACAGTAAATGCAAGGTTTACGTGGGATGCTCAAATCAAAAGCCCTCATAGAAAGGGCTAGAAATGTCTCAAGTTTTCAGTAGGAGGGTATTTTTTCCACTAAATAACATGTTCACCTTAAAAGGTGCCTCTACAGAATTTTTAGCTGAAAAGCTGTGATTCAGAATCAGAAAAGCTGTAGCTGGTAATTGTAACAGTTTGTTTTGGAAGTCCTTCCCACTGTCAGTTGCCCAGGTCTTCTCTGTGTAGGAGAGTTCCTAGATGACATGGTCCACAGATAAGCCCATGAAAGAGAAGAGGAACACAAGCACCTAAACTGCACATTCCCACATTAAGGTCTCCAAACAAAACAGTGCCAGATTTCAAATATATGTCTAGCAGTTGGTTTGTTTTGTTTTTTTTTCTTAAAAGTCTTCATTTGCATCAGGTGAAGGTAAAAACAGGGACCTGAATAATCTTCTAGCTAGATCAATTAATTACCAATAAAAGCCCAGCACGTGTTGCATAAGAACTTCATTGATGAAGTGTGCAATGGAGTAAAATCCACTTTCTTATTCTGTAGCACTGGGGGCTGTTGCCTTTTGACACAGGAAAATGAGGCTTGGGAAGAGAAAGTGGCTAAAAAGTAAAAAAAAAGTGATCTGACCTTGAATTGCTACAAAAATTTTGGGAATAGGAAGGTCCCATCTAGGGTAACTGATACAGAGCGTGTTTGCCAGGCGTGTGTCTGGATCAGCAGTGTGCACCTGGCAGAAGTCTTTACTCTTATTTGATAAATTGTCTTCTCCCAGCATGAATTAAAGTAATGATTCTTTTATTTCTAAATTACTACAAGGCTCTATAGTCTTTCAACCTAGTGTGGGGGTTTTTTTCTAGTTTCAAATGAGTAATACAATCTATGCCTTACCGAAGGAGTTTGATGGTATTGTATCCTTAATCTTTAAAATGCTGTGTATGGGGGCAAGGCTTTGCTTTCAAGGGAAATAACTATCGTGGCAGAGAGAAAAATACCAGTAGGACACTGCCATTGATTTGGCAGAGACTGTTTGATGCTTTGTCAGGTGGCTGTTGATTTTATGCCTTTTTTAGTTATGTTTGAAGGAGCTTCCAGAATAACTGGTCTTTAAGTGGATAGCTCCATTCAGATACAGCAAAACCCAGAAGAATACAGAACAAACAGAGAAACTGCAAATTGCTAATGAGAAAAGTTAGAACTGGGGACACATCTGAATGAAATTAAATCCCCTTCCAGACAACATGGATAGTGCTCTGAAGAGCTGGGCCTGTTTGCCTGTCTCCTTCACTGTGGGCTGCAGGCAAAAGGATCTTTCACACAGCTTTCCAAGACCTGCACACCTACGAAAGCCTTTCCCAATAAAAATGAGTGAGTTAGTGCCTGTGAGAAGGTGCATTGAAGAAAGGCACCCTTTGCTCCGTGTGGTGCTGCCTGCCTCAGTGCCCGTCTGGTGCCCGGAGGCGGGCAGAAGCAGGCAGGCAGTGCAGGCAGCGGCTGTGCTTCTCCTCCTCCTGCCGAAAGGTGCAGGTGGAAGAGCTTAAACCCACCCACCACAGCAGGTCCATTTAATGCACCCATCGGAATTGAAAAATGCCTCTTCTTGTGGCTTTAACAAATACCATGGAAAGTCATCCCAGCATCTCATTTTCTGGAATGCAGTGTTTCTGTTAGGCCACTCCACTTTCCCTCTGGGGAAAGCATCTGAGTGTTATTTTAGGCACAGGAATGTCATCCAGAAGTACAGGCATAAGAAACACCTGGGGGAATACCAGGGTGTTTTATTAAATATAGCTTTACTTTTTCATTGTCCCTACAGGACACCCCATTGACAAGCATGATGCACAGCAGGGAACAGACTAGTCAAAGGCATGTGTATGCAAGGAAACTCTGTCATTTTTGTAAATACAGATGAAAAATAAGGGCTCTTACAGAAAGTTGACTTTGCAAGACCCCTCTAACATCCCTTGTGTTACGTGCTGCTATATATTTGCAAGCTGACTCTTAGTTCGAATTAAATAAAATGAAAAAATGGTATAAGATAATACAGCAAGACACCTTTCTACTCCACTATGGGTTAAAGAACGGTTACAGGACCAAAGCAGCAGGAAGCTGTGTCCAACACAGTTAGCCCCTGCTCAGGGGGACTCAGCAAGAAGAGGAGCACGTGGACGGGGAGGACAGGGGCTGCATAAACCAATACTGTCACCAAAACATTGTCCATGCAGTCACAGCCTAGGTGAGAGCATCTGTCTTTCACTGGGACAAAATGAACTCTGGGAAGAATTCTTCACACTCAAGTGGCTTCCATCAAATAGGTTTCACTCTTTTATCATACCAAGCAATGAACTTTTTAAGCTTTTTTTTTCTCATGGGCCATGATTTTTTTAGTTAGTTTGTTTAATTCTTTTAATGAGAGTGAAAGCTTCAGAGCTCTTTTTAGTTCTAAAAGAAAGATTTGAGGCATTCTGCCTTTTCCACAAGGACATTAATTCATAAGCAACAAAGAATATTATAACTGTTCAGAAGCCCTCAGTGAGTAGCATGAGACTTGGGGATTTTGAAAGAAATAAGAGTATTTGGTTACAGAATCAAAAGCTAAACAAAAAGCTTCAAACTCAAAAATGTTTGGAGTTGCTCAAACAAATGCAATGAAAAATTACCAATTTGCCAGCTTTTATAACTGTGAATCATCAAGCTTGTGTTGTTTTGTCTCTCCTCTGAGAGAAACCAAAGCAACCCTGAAGGTGAAAATGTCTAATATTTTACCTTTAGACATGTCCAAGTTTAGTTGTTAAAACATAGTTCTGCTTACATAGGATATTTTGCAAATTAAGTGAGGCTGCTTGGTGGTGTAAGAGGTGCTGCAGGTTTCAGCTGAGCTGGGTGTGACAGTGCCTGCTCTGATGTACCACACCCACCTTCTCAGGCTTACCCTCATGTCCATCTAGTTTTCCTGAGATCCAGCGTATAGCATTACGTGGCAGTCTGCTGCAGTCACTGGGGTAATTTGGTAAATGGTCGTGGCTGATCAGTTTGCTTCTAGCTAAACAGTGACTCTAAGAAAGATATTGGTGCTGGCTGGAGGTTGCTTAAAGGTGTTTGTTTTGTTTCCCCAGAGTGTTTCTCAGCTCCCCTACGGCAAAGCCCTTTACACATATGAGGGAAAAGAGCCTGGTGACCTGAGGTTTAACAAGGGGGACATCATCATCCTGCGGCGCAAGGTGGACGAGAACTGGTACCATGGGGAGCTCAACGGCAACCACGGCTTCTTCCCCGCCAGCTACATCCAGTGCATCAAGCCCCTCCCGCAGGCTCCGCCTCAGGGCAAAGCGCTTTACGACTTTGAAATAAAGGATAAAGACCAAGACAAGGATTGCCTGACCTTCACCAAGGTACGGGAATAGGCTTTTTAAAAATGTTCAGAAATCTGCTTTGGTAGAGAGTGATGGGGCACGTGTGGTGCTGGCAGCTGAGTCAAGAGTGATGCCTTAAGAAGCTGAAACAGAGGCTAGGCAGAGTTAAAGGAATAAATTTATTTAAGTGCCTTCAAGGCCACACCCTGGCAACACCAGAGCCACAGTAGTGACTTTGCCTGGACGGCTCCAAGATGGAAGCAAAAGGAAAGCCTCGCCACAAAGTCTCCTACTTTTATTAGTTCCAGTCTATTTGCATATAGCAGTCAACTATCCAATCAATAATTCTAAATCATGAAGGTTCATCCTCCTTGCTTGCCTCCTTTTCCACGCTGTTTATGCTCCAGGCCTGGAGTTTGAAGAGAGTGTCCTTGAGTCCCCTGCTGGGACAAAGCTGTCCTGCCCCCATCATCCTGTGAAAAGATCCCAGCACCACTTAATATGAAAGTGAAAGCTACCCACCAAAGCAAAACCAGAAAAACCCAAACCTAAGGCGTCAGGAGCACAGGGGTCCTGGGATTGGTGGACACCTTCCTGATCCTCCTGGCCTCCCTGGCCTGCCCTGCACTCTGTGAGATTGCTTGTGCCATGAATAGCAAGGCTGGTGTAAAGCCAGTGAAGCCCAACAAGTAGAACTGGCTAGGTGCTTTCTGAGAACATTTTTTCCCTCTAAAAAGCATGCATTTCATCTGCATTGAAATGTTTCCCAAGAATGACTCCAGTTTCAGAAAAAAATCTAATGGAAATGTATCTTTTAATGTTCCTTATTGAATCAGATGTTCCAGTGTTTTAAAATTACATTCAGCTTCAAAATGTATATTGCATCATACCATATACCAATTAGCAGTTGAAATACACCATCATCGTAATAGTATTTCCTATTTTAAGAACATAAAGACAGTAAAAAGTAGACACTTAAAAACCAGTCTTTGGGGTTTTTTTTAAACCAAAATGTTTAATAAATTCCCATTGGAATGAGAGAACTGAGATATTGTTATTTCCTTTGGATTTAAAATGTCATGTTTCCTCTTTCACCCCCACCTCCCCACCTGCTTTTTGCCTCCCACTACCCTCCCTAGCAATTTGTGTTGACCTCAGATGGGTTTCATGGATATCAAGAAACCACAGTAGAATAAATCATATCCCCTGTTGTTAATTTATGGCAGTGAATGCAGTGGAGAACCTGTTCATTGTCATTTTCTGTTTTATTTCAGCTGTCTGCAGCTGTTATAGTATCACATAAAGTAATAACAGTTATGCTGAAAATGAATATGAAATAGATTATAAAAATATCCTTCACCAGGATTTTACTGACCTCCTCTTTTGAAGCTACTTATTACAGCTGAATGAATTATTTGCAGCATATAATTTTCTCACCGAATGTAACATCTTTTTCACTCATGCAGTGTTTCTCAGCAGAATGCAATTTCCTAGACTGTATACTTTCTCATATTTATTTAACAAAGGATTTGTAAGCACTTTTGTTCCGTAGCAAGTGAAGTGTTTGATTGCAAACACTGCAAACCCTGCGACTAGCCAGCCTCCCTGGAGCTGTGAATCTCTGCGAGAAAGAGCGCTGCTTAGTGAGAAGTAACAGCCGTGCACTTACAGAAAGTAGCCAGAAGTTACCTCTGAGACCTTAGCAGTAAATATTTATTTTCTGGTGCGTTGTTTTGCTCATTGCCTGCCCAGAGGTACACTGGTGACTTCTCTGAGATGCAGTCTTCCTTGTCTGCTTAAAGTATTCCTTGCTTGCTCAGTCTTAAGAAATTTAATAGGTATGCCAGGCAGTTGTGGTCTTTTTTGTTAGAGCAGGTCCTTTCCTAGACACTTTTGTATTTGATATATTTGGTGCCGTGTATTAGAAAACCTCCTTTACAATAACTGCCTTTGTATAGTGATAGTTCTCATTTTCTCGGCTGTCCAGTGTCATTCTCACATGGAGCATTTCTTCCTGCTGTATACTCTACTTTCAATCTCTCAATTTTCCTTGTTTTCACCCCTCGTGTTACTGTTGGCATCGTTTTATCCCTGATAACTATGTTTTCCCCGAGGGGGCTTGGTTTCTCTTCTACTGCTATTTTGTTCTTCAGCTCCTTCCACTACACACACTGTCACCTTGTAACAGTTTTTATGTCCTGCCTATTGTTCTCCCTGACAGTGAATAATCTATTTTTCATCTTGGGACTTCACCATCATGTTTTCATCAGTTTTCTCAATGCTAATTCTAGCTGTCACCTGTGCTGATGAAGGTTCCTGTTTAGCCCAGATTATAGATCATCTGCTGATGCAGTCAGTTCCTTTGCACAGAGTCCTGAGCACTGCAGTGCTCTGGATGTGATTTGTCACTCTGAGCAATATGCATCACTTGAATGTCTCAGTTTGCATCTGAAGGTGCTGGACCATGTCTCAGTTTCATTTACACTCTTTGTTCCTTCCTCTGGCAGAGGGGTTACATTGGCATAACATTTATATAAATATGACCTATTTGTGTACTGCAACTCATTTAAGACTACCAGACACTTGTGATTGGATTTTACTTATAAACATATAATAAAGAAGACTTTTCCTCTAAAGAGAAGCTATAAGAAGGAAACACAAACATAGGGATCTTCTGTATCATTTTGCTTTGTTGTTCTTTTGCTGGGCTTTGCTTTTTCCCATCCCCCTTGTTACTATGCACTCAGAATATCTACTGGTACAGTAAAAGAAAACAAAGAAAGGATATTTGGTGTTTCCTCTTACTAATTTGTTTTGCTACATTCTTCAAAATGAAAATGTTCCATTGTTCCAGAGGTATATTGCAAGGAAATGAAGTGTACTTTACACAGATCTTCGTGAGGAGTGCTGCAGGGTGCTTCTGCCATTTACCTCCTTCCATCTCCTGTAAATACAACACTCTCCAAATAAAAGGCCAAAGATGTAAATGTAATAATTTTTATGTGTAAGAATAAAGTCAGGAGGGGCAGAGGAAAATCTGTCTTGACTATCCAGAGCAAAAAACAAAGCTCTCACACATCATTCTTTTACACGATTTGGAGTGCTCCCTTAAGTCCTCTTCCCAGTGAAGCCATACGTACAGGCACAGGGTCTCACCTCTGTGCCATCTGTAAGATGATAGAACATCCCAGATTTCCTACTTAATATATTTTCCCTCAGTGTTTGGCAGTGATTAGCCAAACCAGGCAGTTATTTTTTCTCTGTAACTATTAGTTGCAGCCTTGTGTCAACTTTGCACTAATTTAACGCCAATAGTTTCAGAAGTTTTACTCCTGAAGTTCCCTAGTGGGGTTGCCCTCATGCTGTGGCCTACAGAGCCTAATTGCATACTCTTGGGATATACTTACTGGCTCAGCTTTCTAATCTGTCCTAACGTGGTGCCACAGCATGGACATGGGATCCTGCTGTCTCTGTTTTAAAAAATAATCTGTCCTCCCCTGGGCTGTGAATGCTGGTACAAACCCCGTGCAAGAGGATTCTGCTCTCAGGTGTAGCAGTGCAAATCAGAAGTAGCTGCATGGTTGTCTGTGTAGTTGCTCCAGCCTTACACTGAGTCCAGTTTCAGCCCACATGTTTGTTTTGGTGTTCGACCTCCCTTTGCATGCATCTTCACATGGCCTTCAAAAGACTGAGTGGTGCTGGCAGAGGAGTCTCAAACCTGTCAAGGTAGCATCAGCTGTTTGCCATGCTTCATTGCCCATCACATTTTTAATATCATCAACTGTTTCCCTCATTTTCCAACACTTTTGTTCCCAACCCGCAGTGGTGTCTAACAAGAGCCATGCCAATCTCAGAACCGTCACATCCAATACTTGTTCCTGGCTGTGGAGCAGCCCCTTAACACTCAGTTCCATCAGCATTTGCTGTTCGCAGAGGGCCCATCCCAGCAATAGCTGGTGACAGGCATTCTCGTGCCAGCTGGCAAGCACTGTCGCTGGACTCACCAAGCACCACGTGGGGCCATCCTGCTATGGCTGAGATCTCCCCAGTGCTCTAGATGGAGCAGTTATCTCTGCAGAATAGCAGGCACAGCTGCTCTGTATTGCTTCGTTAATGGCCATTAATGACTAGAATAAAAATCAGGCTGTGAATCATGACTGTTATTGGACACAGTTTTGTGCTGTTTTCTCAGCAAAAGGATTCATTTCTCTGTCAATCAGATTGCTTTTTAAGTGATTTATCTTTGACTTCTTTTCTGATAATGATTATAAACTGGAACTGCAGGTCCCACATGCCTGTTACAAGGCTGATCCAGCGCTGATGAATAGAGAGAAACTCGAGCAAGAAGGAGAGAGCAAATAATTAAAGGCTCTAGCAACGGGCATAAAAGGAGAACGACATATCTTTGTCCAAACTACAGTGGATACCATTGGCTTTTGAAATGAGATTTGAGGCTTAGATTCCTTTATGCTGCGTGGAAATCAATTTAGTCAATGTGGAATAGTGAAGTTCAGAAAGCTGAAGTGGTGTGCCAAGAGATCTGTGGCATTTTGCTATTCATGATCCTTTTGGGAACCTTTCTAGGAATTTGTAAGTAGCACGGCTATCCAACTAATGTAAGGTTCTAAAATAGTTCATGCTGAAGCTTTCACCAGCTCGCTGTACTGAATGATGTCGCTGGCTGCGAATTCAAAGAAACTTTCTAGTAACAAGAAAACTTCAAAAGATTTTTTGGATTTGCTGTAATTCTGGAGATTTTCAACACCCTTCTTCGAACTAATTATGTAATTTTTAATGAATTCTCAAGAATTTGCACTTTGGTCTCCCACAAAGATACTCATTTTGAATGTCAGCATATCTCAGGATGCCTTTCTCGTATATGACCATATTCTGCAGCCAGACCTGGCTGAACCGAACGAAGTTCAGTGTATGGAAATGCTTCCAGATTTCATACATCCACGCAAGGTAAAGTTGAAAGGGATCTTCAAAGGTCAGCCATTCCCCACCCCATCCTTGAGCAAAGTCAGCACAGGATAAACCTTTCCTGCCAGGTGTCTGTACACCCTGCTCCAGGGATGGGATTGCACAGTGCCTCTAGCAAAATCTGGTTGAAAGCTTCTGGGGTTTTACAGTTAATTTTTTTTTTTACTTAATTTTTTATGTGTGTAAATAGATGCAAATATATATACGTTTATATGCAGTGCTGGGTTAATGGTTGGACTTAATGATTTTAGAAGGCCTTTGTAACCTGAGCAATCTATGATTCTATTCATACCCATATGTATGCATGTACACACATATAGGATTATATATGTGTGTGTAATGTAGACTACATCTCATTTTGTGTTTTTAAAAAACTCTTTCGGGGAAATAGCTGAGCAAATATAAAAAGTAGAAACACTCATAGCAGGTCCCTGAAGTGATGCAGTCATTTCTTTTCCTCGTTTACACCCTTTACCTCGATTCTAAATTTATGCTAATCGGTCTTTTGTAAGAGCGTGTGGAAGCTTTGCAGAGGTACATTACTGTCAGTTCTTTAAACAGATCAAAAATGGTCTGTGCAGACAGGGCTTTGGAAGGGAATGCTATCTGTTTCTTCAGGAAATTAAATGCACAAATTCTTTTTGCATCCTTCCAGCTGTAATAAATAGCTGAAGGACTCAGTTTGTAGTCGTTTCTATGAGCTTTCCCCTAATGGACCATTCAGATGAATAATTCAAAGGAAACATTTAAACTATTTTAGAGTGCACGTGTTCAAAATGCACATGTTCAAAAACTACAAAGTACATCACGTCACATCTCTGTTCTGGTCATTTTTTATCAATGCAAATTTGTGGTCTGAACATCCTGGATCAGGAATTTTTAGTGTTTTTTTAATATGTGAGAAGCATCTGCAAAAAAAAACAGCTGCCTTTGCCTGGCCATTTGACATCAGTATCTTGTTACATGGAGCATGGTAGACCATATGTAGCTCTTATTTTCACAGAGTGAATAGTGGAAATAGAGATTGGCAGGGAACTCTGTCTCAGCTTTCTGGAGGAAGAGATTTTCTTCTTTTTTGTAAATTTCTGCACAGGAGCAGAGAAGATTGGATGCCATGAGGCAACAAAGCTGACTTCCCAGCTTGTCTCAGCCCACTCCTTCCTTTTCTTGTAGAAGATCTGAACATCCAGGCAGAGCCCTTTTGAGAAGGCCACTTTCCACAGCTGTTGTAGAATGTGCTGGTGCTGGTTTAAGCCTGGGTTTAGTATGATGATCCCAGAAGACAGAGATAACAGCAGAAATCCACTGACAAACCGAGTAGTTCAAACTGAGAAAATCAGGGTTTTGTTCTAGTCACTTGAGCTTTCCTAATGACTTGTACATTCTGAGTTTGTTTTTGGTTTGTACTTTGCTTATCTCTTGTCTTATAATCACAAAGATGTTCATCATCTGCTGAAATTCTTATAAGGTCCCTAGATTAAATACAATATTAAAATGCCATTGGTTTTAGGAAACAAACTTGTATCTAAACTGAAGCTGATACAACAGGTGAATGCCATTTGGGGTTTTTTTGCCATGTTATCTTTGGGTTTTTATCTGCTTTGCAATTTAACCTTATAAGATTTTTTAAAGAAAAATTGACATTCAGTGTGTCAGCAGTGTAGGTTTGTTGCTGAGCACCTTGTAGTATTCCTTGTCAGAAGTGTTTCCAGGACTACCTCTGCTGAACTGGAGCTTCCCTTTGAATTGTGTTCCAGAGCAGACAGGCATCACAGCAGACCCTTGGATGCACAGGGGCAGCTTCATGCTGAGGAGTTTTCACCTGTGATTTACAGGTGACCTCTTGGGTCAGGCATTCTTCTCTCCCCCTAATGAAGCCAGGAGTTACCTATTCCCACCTGCTGTGCCCAGGCCCTTGGAGCTGCTGACAGCCAGTGTGAGCTGCACCGGTCTGCCGGGTGCTTCAGTGCACCGTGAGTGAGATGTGAGATGCTTGGGATAAGATGCTGGGCCAGGGATGCTGCTAGCCCAGGGTTCAGAAAACACTTTCACCTGGCTTATGACCTCCTCTGTGCACTCACTCTCTGAGCTATCATGTGGATACCTAAAATTTGGCATCTTTCTGCTGAAATATATCTGATTATGTATTTTGTGTATCTCTGATTTTAGGATGAAATTTTGACAGTCATCAGGAGGGTGGATGACAACTGGGCAGAAGGAATGCTGGGTGACAAGATTGGCATTTTCCCTATCCTCTATGTTGAGGTAAGTTTATAACACATGGTGATGGATGCTGGTCTTGAAATCTTGTGGGGGTTTTATGCCTACAAGGGCAGGATAAACTCAAATATTCTTATGTGAGACAAATAAACTAAAACAGAATTACTGATAAGGGAATTTTATGGTTGCTGTCTGCTAAGGCACTTTGGGAGTACACCCAGTCCAATTTAAAGTGGTCAGCAAAATATGCTCCATGAAAACTTTCTAAAGGCTTCCCTTTTGGTGTGATCTCCACAGTGAATAGGGAAAATAGGGGAGGATGATTGCAGTTGGGATACCTTGCATACATCTGAGAAAATATGTGAGTTTTGGGCTGGTGGAGAGCAGCAATGCAGGTTCAGCCATGGTCTGAATGCACAGATGTTCAGAGGGGTGCTGAAGGTGCCCCCTGCCTCAGCAGGGGCTCAGGCACCTCTCCCCTGCCCATGCCCAAGGGCTCTCATTCCATGTGTGCCAGACCCATCTTTATCCTTAGGTCTTTCCTGTTATAATTTCCACAGGATTCTTATTTCAGAGTAAATGCTGAGACTTCACTTTCTCTGTTCAGACCTGTGGTTCCACCTCTTCCCACTGCTGCCTGTCCTCCTGGTGGTGGTGCCCTTCAGGCCAGATGATGCTTGGGACCAGAGCTGCAGCCAGCAGTGGTTGTCCAGGTGTCAGGCAGTGTCTCTGAGGAGCTTTCCTCCCTCCCAAATGGTTGAACCAAGGGTGCAAAGAGCAGATGGACACCACATGCATGTGTATTTTTCCAAGGTGCTGCCACTCTGCACCCAGTACTCAGAGCAGTATCACCCAGACTCTGCTTCCAGACATGGTCTGGTGCCTCTGTGTAGTGAGGAATCTCTTGTGCCCACAGCAGAGCTTGCTCTACTGTGTGTGGCTCTGGTGCCTGCCTCCGAAATTACTTCTCCAGATTTCTTAGTTAGCGATTGGAAACAAAATAGAGATAATTAGTGCCTGACTACCTAATTATTAACTGCAACAATATCCAATTTGGAATAAACCATCATTAATATACATTGCATTCCCACAGTTGACAAGAACAATAATATTAAAACCAGAATGTGTAGGAACTTTTATTGGGAAACCAGATGCCTCGCATAAGTTAATGACTAGTTTTCTTCTATTCTGAATGTGTAAGACATGTTCAGTTTGTTGTGACTGAGAAAGCTGGGTTTCTCCCAGATTTCATCCTTTTCCTCTTCTCTTTCTTGTCCTGGGAAAGTGCAATGTTACTGTTCTGAATTTTGCTGCAGAAGGAGCGAACTGGGGACTGCTACACAGCCAGCCACCATTGCACCTCACCACCTTTCCCCAGCTCCAGTTTCAGCTGCAGGCTGGCACTGCCTACGCACTGTGCAGCATCCTGATCCTTCTCCCACTCCTAGGTATCTGTTCTCTGTAATTACTGCTCTTGAAGGGTGAAGGGCTCATAACCTCAGAAGAGCAGCCTGTAGGGAACATGTGCAATGTCTTGCTGAAGTTCTCCAAGCACTAACACATCCTGGGTGTCCATGGAGGAGCAGAGGGGAGCACTGTGCAGAGTCAGAACAGTGATGCTTGCAGATTCTAAAGAGATGGTAGCCAGTACCAAGGGCCAAGAACACATGTAGGAATGTCTGCATGCATATATATTCATACCAGACACAAACACAGAGTAGGTAAAATAAGTACAATCGTGTGCACTTATGTGTATATTCGTGTGTATACACACATGTGTTCTATCTGTATAAATATATAAATTTGAAATTTGGAGACTTGAATAAATAAACTTGAATTTGGAGACTGTTCAAATAAGACACTTGGGTGTCATGGCCATAATATTTGTGCAGTGGTTTGTAAAACCAGAGGGAAGTGATCCTCCAGGCTACATCAGCCACCTATTTCATCCACACAAGGGATGAAGGCCTTGCTCTGAATATGAAATGAGCTTATGCAAGTATTCAAGTTATGCAATCATGTTGCTGTTGCCAGCTTCAGATGTTAGTTTGCATTAAAAATTAAAAAGAATCAGCAGGTCAAGTGCGAAAGAAGTTTTGAAAATCTCGGTGCTGATATTTATAAAATAAATCCATTAAACAAGTAGTACTTGAATCTAAAAACACTCCTCAAGTCTGTCCAAATCCATTAAGTGGTTTTCAAAACTTGGCAAAACGTGTTGGATAAGCAAAGTTTAATTCTCACAGTAGCCTCCCATTTGTGTCAGTTGATTGGCTGTAGTGTGTGGGATTTCACATGGCATCCTAAGCCCTGCACTCTGGACAGAGTGAATTCCAGCTTGGCAGGCTCTCATGTCCCCAATTGCTCCCACGGCCCAGACGAGAGCTCCTGCCCTTGCTATGCAAGCCAGAGCATTAGAAAACAGGCCAGTCACTTTGAGGATCTCAGCGTTTAGCATGCCAGGGCTACAAACAGTGGATATAATCCTTGTTGTGGCCCCCTGTGGTAACACTTTGTCCTGGCAAAGTGCTGCTAAACCCTTTACACAGGTGCTTGCACAAAAGGCTTTTGCAAGGGGTGGTGAGGAGGGGTGGTTAGCAAATTCCTCACCAGGATTACCACTTCTGTAAAGGAAGCCCAGAAAGACAGCTTTTAGAAGCCAGACCGTGGCGGTAGAAAGAGACACAAAAACCCAGCAGACATCAAAACATACCTTGCCCCTGTAGTGCTTTAGAAAGTCTCTATCTTGGCATTATGCTTGGTTGTCTGTACAGCCACATGAGTGTAATGTGGCATGGATCTTATTTTTTATTCCTTACAAGTCTTTAACAAGGGTGCTTGCATGTCTGCAGAGAGGTTTTTTTCCTGCCTCTGTAGTATCATCTCAGTCCCAACCCCAGAGAAGCTACAAGTGGATAAGGACAAGTATTCAAGCTCACAATGATTACTTCTACAGTATGAGTCACAAACAATATGTTCTGTCAGGGAGAGTTGGGGCTATTGTTTCTTCTTACTTTGCTGGTGTCCATCATTGTCAGTAGAAGTCATTTGGGCTGATAATTTATGTTTTAATTTGTCTACAGAAAAAAACCCACAACATAATGAAATTGATCCTCACACTTAGGATCCTGTCCTGAAATAAGCATTTTGTTAATAATCTGTATCGCTTGAAGTAATATTCTTGCTAGGAGGAGTTTTTGACCTGCAAGAAATTCAAAGCCCTGACAAAATTTATTTTATTTTATTTTATTTTATTTTATTTTATTTTATTTTATTTTATTTTATTTTATTTTATTTTATTTTATTTTATTTTATTTTATTTTATTTTATTTTATTATTTTATTTTATCTTATTTTATTTTATTTTATATTTTATTTTATCTTATTTTATTTTATTTTATTCAAGCTAGCTCCTTCATTGGTAATAACTGCTGTTATTATCTCTGTTTGAAAGTTATGTTCTCCTGCTATATGTAAAATTGAGAATAATGAAGACTAAAGCATGTCCTAATAGATTTAAGTATCTGGGAGGGAAATTTGAGGGCAGTGGTGCACTGAGTATTTAGAGGGACGCATCCTTCTCAGATGAGCAGGAATTGGAAATACAAAAATCTGAGCTGTTAGAGCAAAACTTCTGCCTGCAACCCCCAGAGCAAAGAAGAAGATTGACCAAGATCAAGAAGCCATATGAGTCAGTGGTAGAGAAAGGCAATTATATTGGGCACTACTGTGACTGTAATATCAGCCAATTACAATTGATGAAGTGCCAACCCATTGTTATAATGTTTTATGGCAGCAGGAGCACTGAAAGCTGTGATTAAGTAATATTAGGAGCTTTAACATTCTTTTTACAGAGCACTGAAGCAGGGTAATGAGGATCTTCTCCTGTTCTACACAGTCAAAAAAAGAAAGAAAAAAGTAGAAAGGAGGCCTGGGAGAAAGAGGGAGGAGGAGAATGGGCAGAGCTGATGGTTTCGGTGTCCTGCAGCATAGGTCCAAAAGACTCCCCGAGGAAAATAATTCTTGCAAGTCAGTGTTTAAAAAGAGCTCAACCAGAAGTGAAAATAAAACAAAATCCAAAAGCAAATGCATTTCTTAAAGAAAACAATGATTTTTCATTCCAAAATTATCTTTGCAGAGCAGACCATCCATTTAAGTTTTGTACTGTACTAGAGGATCTAGCAGTCATTCTAAAACAGCTTAACCCATACAGGGGAACCCCTGTATTTACCAGGATCCCAGCTGAGGTTGTTGAGTAGTGCCAGCGAGACCCATCTTCCCAGCAGAGGAAGGTCCTTAGCTGTATAACTATGTACTTTGGGGAGGGCAGCCTTTAGTTAGCTTGCAAAGGAATGCAGATCTTTTACACTTTCAGTCTGGATGGCAGATTTTGTCCTTTTTTCTCTATATGCAGATTCCCATCAGCCATTTCCTACTATGCTGGTGTCCCCAGTGGCAGTCATCACAGATATATTATTGAAAACTCAGATGTGTCCACGTGTGGATTTCTAGCTCTAATAGCTATTTTGACCATTTTCAATAAATAATTGTTGCCCTGTCCACTTCTTGTCTGTGTTTTTTCTCTCCTCAGTCCGTTTGGTTTCTCCTTTCAGCTGCAGGACAGCTGGGTCCCTATGGGACTCTCATAATTAATTCAACCTTGATGTTTGACCCATCATTTATTTTTGTGTGGTCTTGGTGGCAGCACACTCTGAATCTTTCCAAGAATCTTTTATGAAAGCCTTCCAAAAAACCTGAAGCGTTAGATGTTCATTAAATAGTAACGTTTGTTTGGTGCCCTTTTCAAAAAGGACATGCAATCTCTGTTTTTAAGGACTGTTGAAATGGTTCATTTTAGCCTTGCAAATATCATTTAATGTGAATAAAAATGGAAGCTTTTGAAAGGTGGGTAGATGGAAACTAATGTAGATGATTTTAGAAAAGCTGACTTACTAAATCTCAGAGGAGCAAATTCATCCCAGTAGTAAGTAGCTGTAACACTAATGAGTTAAGAATTATACCCATTAACATCACAATTGATTTTTTTCTGTTCTCTCCTTTTGCATGTCAGATAAAAATGGAATAAGAACTTTGCAAAGCTGACAATAATGTGAACTCCAAGAGATGTTCAGCCAATTTCTGTTGAAAAGCTTTATTGATATGCATTTTCAAGTTTTGTACATATATTGTTTTAAGAATTTATTCCTGCACCTTCATAGCTTCAAAAAAGCTGGTCCCATTTGTTTTTATCCTGTATAGAATATTATAGAATATTCCAAGATATTTCTTGGTATCAGATTTCTATGTGAATGAAGTACAAAATACAGTTCTCATGTTTCACATCCAAACTAAAACATGCAGAATTTGTTTGTAGGCTGCAAGAGGGAGCTCTATTTTCACATCAATCCATGAATAAAACTCGTTGATTTAAAGTACTCTTACATGCATACAGAGTAAAATAATCTATGGAAGTTCAAATAAAGATTATGTTAGGTGGGAAAACCAAGAGTATTAGCTGTCAGAGGTGAGAAGAAGATCAAATATTCAACATATTACAATATATAAATATATATTTGTCTATTATGTATATATTATTTATATAGATAAACATTATTTTTAATCTTTGGCCCATCTTTTCTGCATAACAGCTTGATTTCTTATGTTCTCTTTTGCTTCTATAAATAAAGAACCTTGTGCTCTTTGATTTAATTTCCTATGTAAAATGTAAATTAGCATGACTTTGGGCAGAAAATTTGGGGTTTTTTAAATTTGACTGGTTTCTTTTGAGTTCTCTGTTGATTTCTAGCACCCTTCATAAAGTGATCTTTCACAGAGATTCTCTAACACTTTCCTCCATCTTCAGGATACAAAACTGAGCTGCACTGTCACCTTTTGACTTAAATAGCAGGTTTTCCCTGGACTAGCTGAGCACCTCTGCTCTGTAGACCTTTTCAAGTCACTCCCTCCCCTCAGGCTGTGTCTGGACAAGTCAAAGCAGGGCTGCTTTCTGGTTTCCTTGTCAGGGAGCACCACGTTTACACTGAAGTTCATCTCAGGGGGTGCCACAGAGGGGAAGCCTGCATACAGAGGTAGGTAGGAGTACTGTCATATTTGAGTCATCTTCCAGCCCAGACAATTACGAGATCTGTGTGAGCCGTGGTGAGAGCCAGCAAGTAAATTTAGACACAGCTGTAGGTTGTGAAAATTTGCCTTTTGAGAACTGACAGTTTTAGTTACAGGTCTTCTCTTGATTTTACTCTTGCCTGCTTTCATTTGAATGAACTCAGAATTACTCGGATTTATATATTATGACCAATATTTCTAGTCATCAAAACCAGATCCGAGCTGTTATCACCTCTTATTGTTTCAGAGCCTGTTAAACCAGAAATTTGCCAGCTGTCATATCCAAAAATATCTTTCCCACCCACCCCTCCTAATTATGAGTAACATCTGAATTTCCTAGACTGTGTTTTATAAAAATAACTCTCTGGAGCAATTTATAGCAAAAAAAGATTTCCAGCACAACCAACTTAAGCACACAACCTTTGCAAATAAGCCCATTTCCTGAATCTTTCAAAGTCATATATAACAATTCTATTCCTGTACAGGGCATTTTAGAAGTACTGCTTCCTAGATGCCAAAAATTCGATTCCCAGGTATCTAAGGTGATCTGATAACAAGATTTCAGTCTATAGCTACAATCCACTGAAGGACTTCCAGCACTTCCCATGCAAAATCCTGTTTGCCATCCCACTTGGTGCAAATTGACTGCAGTCTGGCATACTGGGTCTCGGATCCGCTGCCACTTCCCTGTGCTCTGAGCACATCAGCCTTCACCTCCAGATCACCTGAACCATGCTTCTGCTTTAAGACGTGTTTTCTGGTCCTGGGTGCAATTCGGTCTCATTTCTGTTATTTCTAACTGAGTTTTGGGTTCTGCCTCAAAGCTTTTGTTCTTCTGTTACAGTTGCAGAGTTGCTTGTGTTACAAAACAAGCACTGGTGATGATCTCAGAAGGACCAAGTAAATAGATAGCACATCTCTTAGAGAGAAGTTCTGCCTGTGCAACAAATATGTTGGACTTGCCAGCAGTGCTCAGAAGCCTCACAGCATGCAGCCATTGCAGTGACAAACTCCAGTAATGGTGCAGGTTTCTAAGCACTAGAAATTATCATTCCCAATTGAGCATACTCACTGTCCCAGGGCTCTGAGTGGGGTCTAGAGTATATCATCAGTAGTCCATGCTCTCTAGAGAAGGTACTGAAGAGATCTTTTCTCTTTTACAGCCACTGATCACCTCTGACAGCTTCTAAAGATTGTTTCAGCACTGATGACTTCCTGGGATCTTTTTCCTTTTGAAAAGAAAGTATATTTCAGTCTCACTTACCTAGAGCTCAGGCATGAATGTATATTAAGAAGCTATATGTCAACAGATACACTGTCTAGCAGTTAATTAAACATAAAATCCTAGAGGATTTCATTATTTCTCACACCAACATTCTTAATCTTGTTTCCTAGTGTCTTTGTTAGTGAATGTTGCACATCTTAATTAGCTTCCTGATGTCTTAAAATTCTGAGAGGGGATCTTAAATCCAAATGTATACATGGAGGGTCAGTAGAAGGGTTTTGGGAGATGCCCCTGACAAACCAGCTGCCTTCTCTGCCCCTTTGCTGATGGCTGCAGCCCCATGAGCAAAGAGCAAAATGTTTCCATGTGTCTGCCACAGCACTGATGCTGGTAGTGATGAAGAAAAGTGGGTCCAATATTAAAATCCCAGACTGTGAAAGGACCTGCAGAGGTGGAAGTACATGTTATCCTTTGCTGTGCCAGTGGTGGGTAAGATGCTCTCCATCAGAGGGATAGGAGGGACAGCTGATGAGAGTGACACCAAAAAAGAATTGCCAAGGAATGCCTGTTAGTGTCCCCTCCAATCTCTGTTTGCAGAAGATAGCATGCTGCATAAGTATGATGGAGAGACATGGATTTGACAGATGAAGCACTCAGGGGATAAGGAATGGTCTGGGTGGTCATATTCAAAGAGTGGCAGTCAACATCTTGATGTCCAAGTGGAGAGCAGTGATGAGTGGTGTTCCTTAGGGCTCAGTAGTGGGACCAGTGCTGTTTAAAACCTTTGTTGGTGACATAGAGAGTGGGATCAAGTGCACTCTCAGCAAGTTTTCTGGTGACACCACTCTCTAGTGTGATCAACACACTGGAGGAAAGGGATGGCATCCAGAGGGACCTGGACAGGCTTGAGAGATGGGACCATGCAAAGCTCAGGATGTTCAACAAGGCCAAGTGCAAGGTCCTGCACCTGGGTCAGGGCAATCCCAAGCACAAGTACAGATTGCATGGAGAATGGATTGAGAGCAGCCCTTAAAAGAAAGTCTTGGAGGTGCTGGTGGGTGAGAAGCTCAACCTGACCTGGCAGTGCACAATTGCAGCCCAGAAATGCAGCCACATCCTGGGCTGCATCCAAAGCAGCATGGCCAGTGGGGAAAGGAAGATGATTCTCCCTCTCTGCCCTGCTCTCATGAGAGCCCACCTGGAGTGCTGCATCCAGCTCTGGGGACCCCAACATAAGGAAGATGTGAACCTGTCAGAACAGGTCCAGAGAAGGGCCACAAAGTTGATCAGAGGGCTGGAGCACCTCTCCAGTGACAGAGGGGCTGGAAGTAGATGATCTTTAAGTTCCTTTATAACCCAAACCATTCTTTGATTTTATGCTTATTCTACCATGGTAAATAGTCACAAATGTGTCTGAGCTTGACCTTTTGAATTTTTAAAGAAGAGTAGTTTCCAGAATAACAGTTTCCTGATAGGATGTAGCAATGAGTCGGTTTTACCTCTTTCTTTACTTCTTATTGCTGCAAATGCTGGAATGATCCAACTGTTTTTATTCTAGGCATAAAGAGGTCTGGGAGTGTGTGTATGTTGAATGCATGCTTCAAATAATAAAAGCAACAGATGAAGTTGGGGGTTTTTTGCCTAAGAATGTCATTAGCTGTGCCAAAACCAGATGTTTAAGTCTGAAATCCTCTGACATTTTGTTAGGTGTTAGAGCTGAACATTGAAAAAACCAAATTCAAATGACTAGAGGAAGAATCTGCAAATTAAAAACAAAAATCAGAAGCAGGGGAAGATAGTTGGAATTAATTTAGGAATCGCTATCTTTTCCAGATTTTCTCTAGAACACACAGGACTCTTGAAGGCTGACCCCTTTGTGTTTAGTCTGTTCTGTAGAAGAAATTGCATTGGTTTTGCTTACTTTATTCCTTTACAAAGTAGACCAGCCATTGCTTATCTCCTGCTGAATTGTTTTGAGTGTAATACTGGCATTATTTTAATCTGACAAAAGCAAAGGCTGCTGCCAAAGGGATTGTCCTGCTTTTACCTCATGTGTGACAGTTCTTTCCTTCTGCCCTCCATGTTCCAGACTACCAGATATATCTGTGTGCTGAGATGAGTCAGGGAAGTCTCTGTTGAAAGCTATTCATTTAAGTTGGAGTTACTGTTTTAGTTTCCAGTCATATCTGTTTCATCATCCCATTTACTGCGTAGTCACACGAACATCCATGCTGATGGAGTGTAGAAAGAAGGAAGATGGGTAAGGAGGCCATGTGGTATCTCACACTGCAAAAAAACATGTCTGTGAGGGCAGCAGCTCCCACCCACAGTTATCCTGCAGTGATTGAAGCCATTGCACTGTGCTCTAAGCCATCACGACAAAATGGTGAGGTGAGGAATGTGGGACTTTGTGCAAGCAAACTCTTCCACCTCCTGGTTGTCCCTTGACTTATCTAATTATTTTATTAAGTTATAATTTTATGACAAAGCGTACTAGATATTCCATAAACCATAGAATGGTTAATAATATTAGTTTTTGCTTAAGTGAGGCTGGAGGGAGTGTCCTGCTCTAAATCTGACTTTGAAGTCTTCCGATCTGTTTAGACACAATTGAATCAAATTGACAGGAAATTTCATGAGAGAGCTTTCTATAATAGAATTTTTCTGTAACAAAATTTTTCTGGAAACCTTGGGACAAAGCAGCAGAGGTGCCAGAGCATTCAGACAGTGATAGACTCATGCTGGAGATATTCTCCCCTTACCACATGGCTAAAGGGATGGCACTGAGGGAAGAGGCAGTTCCTCAAGAAGAAAGCAACCATGCAGATGGAGAGAGAGCACTCCCTGATGGTCATCTCCTTGATCCCTTTTCTCTGATCTGCTTCAGCCTCAACAACATAGTAAGGAATTCAGAGTCATGACTTCCTCTTGTATCCTTTTTCATTTTCTAGCCCAGGAGGAAGGACTATAACTGTAACTTTGAGAAATAATTTCTCAGCATCTTCCCTCCTTGCTCCAGTCTAGTGCTTAGACTTCCCTGTTCCCAGCCAAAGCCTTTCACTTCCTTAGGTGCATTGCTCAGGAAAGAGATGTGTGTGGTTATATTGATTTGGTGGATGCAAGGTTTTACTATCCCTCAATATATAAACTATGGGAGTGGAAGAAGAGCTATAGAGATGATTAATGCTGAATTCCTGGAAATCTCCCAGGCTAGATGAGATCTGGGCGCTCCAGGTACTGGCACTGAGCTTCTCTGCCCTCCAGCACCTGGGGGGCTGACATGGTTTGACCCTGGCCGGTTACTGCTTAGGGTTATGCTCTGTCAAGCACAAGGTTTTGTCATATGGGGGTCCTTGAAGGCACAAAAGCGCTCCTGAGGGCTGAGTTTAAGGTCAAAGCAAAGTCAGCTCCCCACCATTCCAGTGACACGCGGGTCTTCCTTCGCATGGAGGAACTCTCACTAAGCACATACCTGAGTTTTCAGTGCAGTACACAGTACACACTGAAAGTGTGATACTTTCTCTTTGGCCACTGGTTAAAGAGGGAACAATGTACTTTCATGGCAAGTAATAAAGACACTGGCAGTGGGAATCACATCCTCATCGGTGGTTTCATTCATTCATTTGGTTGGCAGTTCTATCAGTCTTAGTCCAACCTGGTTACTGAGCATTTGAAAAGATCAAACTCTCGTCAGGTCATACCCTGATTATGTCTACATCCTTTTTGCGTCCTTAGCAAATAAATGTCATTCTTAACATTCTGATGTGGTCATCTGCTCCTACTCCTTTCTTTCTCTGTGGAGCCTTTTTCTGTCCTCCAGAGCCTCTACGAGTTGCCCTTACTTGCAAGCCTTTGCTTAGTCATTATTCTCTCTGCCTATTGTCTTTTATTTATTACTGAATGCCAGCTATAACAATCACTTTGTCAGTTTTTTTAAATCCCAATTTTCTTCCACAGTACTCTGTTCTTCACTGTTGTGATGAATGCTTCAGATATCTGCATCAGCATTGCTCCTCCAGATTCTTCTCTAAATTTGTTCTTGGCTGTAATGGCTAGAGAAGATGTATGTTGTGCAAAATCTTCTGTCCATCTTGCTGATAAGATTGTTGCTTTGTATATTTTGTCTATGACTATACATTGTCTCTTGTCCTCATCCTACATTATACTTTCTTTGGGCCAAGAGCTGTCTTGTTGCTCTATGTTTACATAATGCTTCTCACAATGGAACTCTGATGTGTGGTGGGAGCTTTTCAGCATTTAATGGCAAAAATAATAAAAGTTTGAATAAATGTCTCTGTGTGACTGCATCACAGGATGTGGTCACAGTCTGCAAAATTTCAGTTTCCTTGGGACAATTTGTCTCTCTGCCTAGAGAATGTAGGTGCAATGCAGGTCACTCTGTTTTCAGAAAGGAATGCATTAGGAAAATATTTGAGCTTGAGTAATTCCACAAACAGGAAAAAAAACCCTGGTGTTCTGCAGTTTCAGAAAGATTTCCTACTGCGCAGATTTTTTGCTAGCCCATTCCTTTTGCCATCTCAGAGCTCAAACAGCATGGCCTAGAGCAGTGGTTTTCCAAATTCCTTCCACTTGTAGCATACTAGCATAAACAGCATTTGCATATGGATGTCATAAAAGTGACTAATGCTGGCAATCATCATACTTTATTGCAGTAATGTGACACATGTGCCTGAGCATCCTAAACGATCTGCTGGAAGATCATTGGGGCTGAAGAAATGGCACACCTCTTATCTAGCAGTGACACCTGTGGCAGAGCAGGGCAGAAACCAGAACACTGATCCAGCTCCAGATGAGTGTACAAGAGGCAAGGGCACTGGCTGCTTCACTGCAGGATTCCACTGCGCTGGGTATGCGTCCTTTATCCTGAACCAGAAATTAAACTCAAAAAGTTGAACAAGTAACATTTCTAGTTTGATAGCCAGAGAGTTCAATGTACTTTTGACTGCAGATGTTGGCAACTCAATGAAGACACCTCTCACTCTGAACTCAGCCTTGCCCCCAATCATATTTTAACATCTTGGATTCTCCAAAGAGGTCTATAAATGGTTCTTTGAGGTGAGGGGCAGTGAGTCATGCCATGAATGTGAGGTTGAGTGCTGCCATTTCATGCCAAGAAATTGCAGAGTTTAGGGAGTTTATCACAGTTCAACCTTGTCAGATTTTTCTTCCATAAGGTGAGGGAGGAGGGTTGTGAACCCAATGGCATCATCATGTAGCACAGAAAACTTATTTTCATATCTTACAGACTGACTGACTGGTCAGGCTTCCAACAAAACTAAGGTGTGTCTGTTGTGCAGTATGCAATATGCCGTGTGCAACAGCCCCTGCCCCATAGTGCCATTCCAACCCATTGTCTGCCTTTTAGCAGTGTGATAGAAGTATAAAGGTCTCCATGGTAATACAGGGTTATGTAAAAATCGTTTTAAAATAACTGGTCACGGCATAGAGCAAAAAAGGAAAAAAAAAATGCAAATTAATGCTCCTACTAAGGAAAAAGAGCCATGCTGCTGTGCTAGGCATCAGCACATCTATGCGGGAAGAAGGTGCTTTAAGTGTGCAGGCAATTCAAAGCAGAGTTTGCACTGTAATAACACAGGAGACACAAATTCAGGCTGTCAAGTCATGTCTCTCTCAGAACAATTCATTTTTTTCATCTGTATGCATAATTAAGAGGACCAGTCTCCCTGTCACACAAACGATTCATGTATCCTAGTGCAAGTGCCCATTTCAAACACACACAGTTCATCTCCCATTTCAGAGAAACACCTCAGAGCTCTCCCTCTAGGGAGTCATCCCATGGTTTGGTAAAACAGCAGAACAATATGTCCTGACTCATACTTTCACCCCATCAGGTAAATAGTAAACCCAAAGGCTAGATGCATCTGTCCAAAGACACAGCAGTTTTGTGACAGACGGCTGACATCCACTGGTGTTGGCTGCTTCCACAGAAACATGCAGTGTGACCCTGGAGCTGGTGCAGGAACCCTCCACCACAACCACCAACCCTGCTTTATAGCCAGCATATCAAGAGCTCCATGCACACAGAATCTAACTACACAGCCCCATGGGATGTCACACTATTGCAAATGCCCTGTACCACATCCACCAGTCCTTTTCTGTCTTGTATTTGGCAAGCAGAAGCCAGAACACTATGTAGTAAAAAATGTCTCTAAATATAGTACACACAGGGCAAGGACTGTTTATCACAACCCTTTAGTGCTAATATCTGCCTGAATTGTGTATACCTTGGTTCCTTTTACAAGCAATTCAACAAAAACATTTTCTTGGCATTTGCTTTCATTCTTCATTTCTGCTTTATCAGAGATAGAGTACAGTGCATTTATTTGTATGCGATTCCCCACAGGTAATCTTCAGCTGCAGCACATAAAACTTAATTTTCCCCAATTGCACAAGATTTCTTATTCTACACAAAGTTGTAAATCACTGCAACAAAGACTCCTTGCTTGCTTAGTGTAGGCAAAGCCTTGCATTATTTTGCAAGGCAAGGCAAAGGCAAAGCCTTGCATTACTTGAAAAATTACTTTGGCTTTCCCATATGCTCCTTGTGTTGCAATTCTAAGAGCTTCCAAGAGCTCCAAAGGTTTATCCAACTTCATGCTTGCTGCAGGTAACATTGATGGTGTGAGGTGATGGTATAGGTCTTTTTCTCATTACCCACCAGAATATTTCTGTTATCAAATTTATAAAGGACTTCAGCAAATGCATGTTTTTCTTTCATCCTTATCTTTTGTCTCATTAAGCTGGAAGCTAGTGTTTTTCTTTAAAAGTTATGTGGTATTATTGCTTCTTTCACACAACCCTGATCATTCTAAAACCAGCATTTTCAAGAACTATATTTCCAGGAACAAATCTGAGAGTATGAGCAAAAAGGCACAATGTCATGTATGGTAGTATGTGTGCACAGTGCAGCTATCAGGAAGAGAAGGGTCTCTGCAACATGAGAATGATTTTCCTGGTTCACAATCCCATTTATAATTACTTGGGGTCACACTCCATAATTTGGAAGCCATTTGCTTTAAGACGCCCCGGCTTGATAACTCTGATATATGCATTAACTCTGAAGACATCCTCTGCCCTTTGTGGTATTTAACTTCCTTAGTTGGTGGTATTTAACTTGTCAGTTTTCAGTTGATTCATCATTTTATGGGTATTGTTGATCACTTGAGGAAGCAATAGCATGAGAAGCCTTGTGAAACATTGAGAAAGGAAGGAGGTAGAAAGTTGCCTGAAAACTCTGAGAACACAAAGCTTATCTCTTTTTAAAGATATTGCATAGAGTTTACATGTGATCCATGCAGCTCTGCTCCGGGATCTAAACCATCTTTCCTAGCCTGTGCTGAAGTCTTTAGGTACAGCTGGCTCACAGTGAAAGTTTTCTCAAGTGAAGGGCTTTCTAGATTCAGCACAAAACTGCTTCAGAGGGTTTCCCATCCTTGCAGCAACTGGCTATAAAGATACAGGGCTCATACAGCTGCCAGGTTTCGGTGAGGCATGAGGACATCATCTGAACTGCTTCTGAAAGCCTCCTGATTCATCCAGGTCCCTGGCCAAGGTTGCTGCCCAGCCTAAGACTGCTCACACTTCTGCTAGCACCAACCTCTTCCCTCGTGGTGCAGGTGGACACTTGGGCTCAGGAGGGAAGTCACAAAGGTTTTCCAGTTTACCAGAACAAGAGTGAGGGATATTCAGCATGGCCAGAAAACTGGTGGCTTTCTATTCAGAAAGCGTTGTTTCAGGTCTCCCATGAACTCCTAAACCACTGTGGCTTTGGTAATTTCTTGTCTTAGCTGAGAAACATCATCTGTGAAACAATTTCCTGATGGACATCTTGTCAAAACAAGAAAGTTCCTGGGAAGTACTTAAGTTCCAATGAGTTTCATGTTTTGATGAAAAAATAGTTTGTCAGTAAAATCTACACAAGCTTCAACAGGGACTCTTCTTGTACTGAAATTGGTGCCAGATGGGCACCAGTCCTTCCACTGTCGAAGGCAGCTGGAGTTTTGCCACTGACTTCAAAGGAATTAAGATCAAGCCCATGAATTCATGACTGCACTTTTTATTTAGGTTTCTGAATAATTTATGAGTAAAAATAGGCTGTATTCTCCCACCCTTTCTGATGTTGAGTAAAGCTGTATTTGGTTACATTTCTTGCTTTCAAAGGAGCTTTGGTGTAGTCATGAGTGTCTCATTATGGGAAAGGGTGTCCATAGGGGACAGATGGAAAGAAAAAGGAAATCCTTAGGCATATCGAAGGCACACAGCAGATCAGAGATTCAGAGATGACAGATCAGAGCAAGAGAGTCCTCATACTTGGAGCTGAAGGCTAAATAGCTAGCATTGTTTCAGAAAGTGAAGGGCAATCTAGAAAGCATACTTCTTTTTGGTGAGTTCATCTATTTTTAATGATATTGCATTTAGTTTTATTTTCTTTCTTCTCAGGTCTTTAGATATGAGTTTCCATAACATTTCTTGCTGTGCTTAACTCCTGAACAGACTTTGCAGCAGACTTCTCATTCTCTGGGATACATCACACTTGTTCCCCACCACTGCAAACCATTTTCCTTCTTAAAACTATTTGGAAAAAAGGGAAAAGAAAAAAAAATCCCAGTTCACCACCCAGGGCTTAGTGTTTACTTCTGCTGCATGCATCATTTATTTTCATTCTGCAAGATCATGATGACACGCTCGTCCAAGCACATGCTGTTCTAATATGCTACATTCCTTCAGCTCCTCAGTGCGTTAGAAGTGACATTGCTGCTAAATGAGAAAGATCTTGTATTACAGACAAATAGATTGCTAAGTACTGCTGCCTTTCAAAGTCCCATGTTCTAGACAAAAAATTATTGGCTTGCTTTTCCCAGACCATACATTGTTGTGTATGTGGATGACCCTGGTTAGCAAGGCTATCTGCTGCAGGGTTTTAGGGAGTTCATTCCTTGAGAACATGCTGACATATTGAGAAGGTTTTGGAAAAGAAAATGAGGAGTATGCCTCAACCTATGACTGGAGGAACAGAACACTTGAAGTTTGAGATGTGTCGTAGGAAAGTATTTCTGCAACTATCATCAGTTTGAATCTGTTCAAGCAAGCACATGTACTGTGCTCCTTATATTTTCTGGGTGCATGGAATAACTCTGCTCTCAATCACAGTGTGGGTTTCAGAAATCTGTCTTCCATGATGGATAAACTACTTGCAGAAAATCTGTTCCACATTTGCTTGTTCCTCCCTGGCAATAAATTAGAAAAGGCAATAGTGGATTGTTAGAGATTAACACAAAACCATTAAATAGTGCTTTGGTTTAGCTATAATATTTTGTCTTAAACTGTGCCTTACTAATTACTCTTCATAAGATGGTGCCTAAATGAATAATTGAGGTAGGATTTTGTAGGTTTTGCCGAATGAATTTAAATTGTCCATGGAAAACTTTGGAGGCTTTCTCTAAACACTTTAAAATCTGAATTAACAAAACATATAAAAGATTAAAATTATAGATACATTCAGTATGACTTGGTCAAGCAGCCTTTGGCACAAATTTGTCTGCTAATATCCCACTAATAAGCTCTTGGAATTGCTGTGTGTCCTCTGTACTAACCTACCAAAGAACATGTAAAGTATTAGGTAAAGAAAGTATTATGTACTTCCTCCTAATGCCCATTTAAGTCAAAGACTGTTTTGTTCCTTGGCTACAGCAGAAGAAAGATTGTATCCTGCAATTGCCAGTAGGGATAATAGTAAGGAAAAGCTGGTTTAGCTTTCTGAAAGACTACTTTTTGGGTCTGAAAATGGTTTTACAGATGCAGTCCTCTCAGGAACCCAGCAGAGACAGAAGAATCTTGTATAGTTATGCCCTTAGTTACTTAATCATCTCACTGTGCTTCAGAACATAAATTATAATACTAGCAAACTAGTTTAATGAGGGCATACGAACTTAATATTTCCTGAAAGTACCTACTCTGAAGTGAAAATGCAGTAATAAATTCAGACTGTTTATTTTAATCACAAAATCAGATATGGAACTGCAAGTTGCCAAAGTCTCCTCAAGGCATAAAGTAGGGTTGTGCATGATCTTCTCAATATTCATGAACCATAAAGTATAAAAATCAGCAGTCCCTTGGTGAAAATATTTTCAATCTTTCAGGGGGACATTGTGAAGATGCTTTATTAATAATTTTAATTTTGTTTTCTGCTGTCTTCAGTGGTTCCTTTCTAAAAACTTGAGCATGATATTTTTTCTTTCCAATTTGTTCTTTTGTATTAGGTATGTAGAGACTTGAGGGTATTTGTAACTTTTTGCTTTTAAAACTGGTTTGAGTCTTATATCTGTATTTCTTTCTATATGTTCTGATCTTACACCTGTATTTGAACAGCATCATTCTTTAATTAATAGTTTTCATAAAGACATTAAAAAAAAATTGTAGCAAATGGAAGTCTTAATAAAGTAATACTTTCTGGTCCAAATTGGCTCCAATTTATCAAAATACTGAATCACATGTGTAAAACTGAGAATTTAAGCAATCTTTTGTTACTTAAAAAAGAATGACATTTTAGTCACGCATTAGTAACACTTTGGTCTGCACAGTGTCAAGTACATGCTGAAGTATATTTGTAAGCCACACAGTGAGGCCCTCTCTTTGATAGGGCAGATGTCGGTCAGAAATTAATCCCGTACCCAGACCTAAATGACTAGAAAGTAAGAGTCTTCAGTAGCAGAATTGTCCTCCTTCTTACAGGAGGCAGCACTATCAGTGAAACACCACAACCCAGGAGCTGCTATTGTGACCATGGTGTATCTCAGTGTCCCTTGGAAGCCTAAACTGCGATAGAATAATTTTGCCACTAACATGGATTAGTAAATGCACTGGCATATTTGTCAAGGGAGATGTAGTAAGGATTAATTATTTAAATCTGACCTAAATTTCCCATATTTCTCTCTTGTTCTGTAATAATAAAAACAACAAATTCCAAAGTAATAATTTGCTATTTGAAGTAAACCTAGAGTTAATTGTCACCCACACTGGACAAGAAGTAGATTTTCCTTACTCTTCATTTCATCTGGGGTATGTAAGTAGGTGCATAATTAAATGGTTGCCCATTGAAAGTGTCGTTCATTAAGTCATATCGGGATATAAAGAACATATTTGGTCCCACATGGGACTATCAGTGTAGATGACAATTTCTCTCCTATATCTGCTCATCCTTAAAAGAGAAATATGTTGGAACCATTTACAGGTGGTCCCTTTTAAACTTACATGTATTAGAAGTGAGAAGTGTACGTGTATATCTGTATGTGCAAGCACATGCAACAGAGACTCACCATGGCACATTCTGCAGAAAAAAAAAATGAGATTTATGTAGAGACTAATAAAAAATAGTTCTGGCAGTGGAGAAGTCCTGAGTGATGTAGCTTAATATTTGTCACCTATGTGGTAAAGTCACAAGTAGAGTATCTAAGACAGTCATATCTAAAAGCCAGAAGAAGGAAAAAAAACCTCTCCATTAGTTCATATTACATGGGCTTTCTGCCTGGACGCTAAAGTCATGACAGCTTGCATTGCGGCAGGGTGGAGAGTATGGCTTCCTGACCAAGGCCACCAAATTTTTAATGAACAGCACTTGATTACTTGATTGCTCCCATTGTAGGAAAAGGTTGTTTGGAGGTGAACAAGATTCTGTGCACAGAGGTATTCCAGCCTTTTTCACTCCCAAAACCAGATGAGCTGTCTCCAGTAGGATTACTCACAGCCAGGGAAGGTCTTCCTGAGAAACAGGCACAGTAGTAGCTCCAAGAACTGAGACTGGTGCGTCCTTAAATCAGCAGGCAGGACTCACAGCCAATAGTCACTGAGACCCTGTGAACAGTTTGACTGCACTGTCTCATCACATCTCTTGCATGATAAAGTCTCTCAGATAATAGAAGGCTTGCTGTTGCAAGATTTTGCATTTCTAGACAGGATTGCAGGGCTGCTGGGAATGTTTGACTGGTTTGGCTTTCAAATCCAAGCCTTATCCCTCTAAATCCTGTGTCAACTTTTCTAGGACATCCCCTTTATAAAGAATGGATTTGGGGTAAAATCAGTCTCGCTGCAGTCTCAAGGGCATAAGTCTCAAGTCACTTTGGGCTTATCAGGACCAGAAATTCAAATATGGGATCTTTCTAGAGCAGGGATCAAAATTGAGTGAGAAAGTTGAGTTCTGGTATCAGAGATTGTCATAAGAGCTAAAGGCTTCCAGAAATGTCAAATTCCTGACACTGACTGTGGGTCAGAACTTTCCATTAAGCTCCTCATCTGGAAGCAAATGTGCCTGAGATGACATCTGAAAGATCAGATGACAGACACCAGAAAGCAATGCTTGTTTACATATTCAGAGCTTAAAATAAGAAATTTTTAATCATGTTTATGTCTAAAAAAAGGTTTCTAAAAGGTTTTTTGTGAAGAGAAAGAACTGTTTGCTTTTACAAAGTAGTAAGCAGACTTTTCTCTGGTATTCATAGCCTATTTGGGAAGTACTTTCCAGCATCTGTGGGCAAAGCTGTTTAAAAACAGTTCTCTACAAAAATAAAGCTGTAAGGCTATGAATTATTTTTTGTCTTGGCAGACCAAAATTATTTTTCACAGTATTTCAGAAGCCTCTGACATTCTCAAAAATTCATTAGTTTGACTGTTTGGGGAGGAGTTTTCTTTCTGTCTTTAATCTTCTACTGATACAGAGATTTGCTTTTGTTTATATCAATACAGGGCTATTTTTTATCACTTCATGTTTAGATGCTTGCTCTCTTATTGACATTTCAACTAGGTGCTTTGAACAAAAAGTAAGGGATTTTGTTGTTTTAAAAAGAACAGCTTTGGTGTTAAATTGGATTCCAGACAGTGGGATTTATAATCTAATTCTTACAAGAGATTCAGAGCTTGATATCAAGAGCTGGAGCACTTCATTGTCCACATGTAGCACATTGTAAAATCAGAAGTTCTAATTTTTTTTTAACTCTATTTTTTCCTATCTCAAACTGTTAAAATACATTTTTCTTCTTGCTGTTGATTAGCAAAAATTTCCTCTCCCTCTGCTGTCAAAGTCATACATATTTGATAGCTTTATCCTTTTCTCCTTAATATTTCAAGTAATTCAGCTAGACTATCTTCATCAGTGGGGTAAGCGGAGCTGTAACACCTACTTAAGGGAGGGGAGCCATCTGGTTTCCTTGCAACTTGGAGCCTGCTGGCAAATATTAGGTTGTACCAATTTAGAGCATGATGAAGTGGGAAATAATGGACATTTCTGAAGAATCTGAAATAGGATCAGCTGTTATCGGCAAAAATTGGCAGGTGCAGTGCAGTATGCTGGCTGTAAGCATGGTCTCAAGTTGGAGAGTGCAGCTGGGAAAATGACTTGCTAATTGAATGGTTGCAGGACTCCCAGCAGCTCTGAAAGTGGTGGAGCATCATTAATTGGAGGCTCTTGGTTGACTTAGTGGAAGCTGTCACAGAAAGAAGGATCCTGCAAGTTGAGGTTTACTTTCTAGATATTAGTCTGGTTTTTGCCTGTTACACTGAATGAGTCCTCGTGATGTCAGAAGTGCTTTCAAACTCAAGGAGGACTGGACCAAGGCTAGCAACATCTATTCTTTCATTTACAGCACGGTGACAGTGGCTGGGAGTTCTAAAAGCTACGCAATTACACATTTGTTTAACTGCATCTTTCTGTTGTTCTCTTTCCCCTCCCTCTCTTTTTCCCTTCTATTTTCACTTGTGTTAGGTTTCAAAATTGGCTTGGAGCAGAAATTCTTTTTTTTTTTAGAGCCTTGGAAGACCTTGTCCTCAACTGTTTCTTGGATGCTGCTATAATTCATAAAAGTAGTTATAGAAAAAAAAATGGCCTGGTTTTAGTCCAGAATAGTATTACATACCCCTCTGGTTTATGTGGGTCTCAGAATAGCAGTGAATGCAAAAGCACGTGTGCATTAGCTGTGGCTCCCTTTTTCATATGTTGTTTTTATTCATTAAATGCAAACATATTGTGGTGCATCCTAGTTTAATATAAAGGTCTGTTGGCAAAATGAGGCATTTTCCATCAGCTGTTAACACCCCTCGAGGGAAGATATATTGGCAATGAGTGCTGTGCAGAAAGCACTGCTGACTTCAGAGCGCACTTCATGTGTCATTAGTGACGGTAGCATCCCTGTGTGCATAGAATCTCTCCAGCTGTGTAGAGTGTAGCTTTCCTGGATGAGTTATGAAGGCTGGGAGGTAAGAGCCTTCAGGGACAGGGTTGTGCCACCCAGCATGCCTCTGGCCTGCACAGACATGAGGTTATCTGTGAGCGTGAACTGGATGAGGAACAGCAGGCTGAAAGCTGGCCTGAGCCTCCCAGTGCAGTGTTCATGGGCTGTAGGTCAAGTGTTAAACCCTTCAAGAGAACTGATGAGACCACTTCTTCAAGCTGAAACCCCAGCAAATCTTCCAGTGGCCATCAAGCTCTTCCAGAGTTTAGGTGATACAGCTAGGGAAAATTCCTTCAGTTTGCATCTGCATTTGGATAACCTGTGTTAGGTGGGAGGCAGGGAGATGAAACTGGGAAGATTTAGAAGCTGTACCCCTGATCAAAACCATATGTGGCAAATGTCAAGCACAGCCCTGTGATGGAACAGAATAGCAAAACATCGATGAAGAGGCCCCTGCCTTCTTCCCCTTCTTCCTCTGACTCAGCAGCCTGGGACAAGCTATTTTGGGGAATGCTGTGTTTTTAAATCTTGTAGCTTAATATGGACCAATTTATGGTGCCTGGTTCTAGCTTAATTCTTCTGGATGCTTACCTTGCTTCTGTTGATCTTCCTGGCATTAACATGTGGATGGAAGTAATTCACCTGGCCTCATAAATCAAATAAATTCATAGAATCATAGAATCATTTAGGTTGGGAAAGACCTCTGAGGTATCCAGTCCAACTGTTAATTCAGCACTGCCAAACTTACCCCTAAACCATGGCCTTGAAGTGCCATGTCTTTTAAGACTTGGAAATACCTCCAGGGACAGTGATTCCACCACTTTCCTGGGCAGCCTGTTCCAGTGCTTGACAACCCTTTTAGTGAAAAAAATTTCCTAATATCCCATTCTAAACCTCCCCTGGCACAACATGCGGCCGTTTCCTCTCGTCCTGTCAGTTATTACCTGGGAGAAGAGGCCAACCCTCACCATGCTACAGCCTCCTTTCAGGTGGTGGTAGAGAGATAAGATCGCCCTAGGCCTCCTTCTCTGCAGTGGAGGGAAGCTTGTCACTCTGTAGAACTCCTTTTTACCTTTCCCTTTTCGTCCCCACACAGCTGAATGAGTCTGCCAAGCAGCTCATGGAGATGGACAAGACGTGCTCGGCTGCCGCCTCCGGCTGTGACGTGCCGCTGGCAACGGAGACGGTGGCGGTGGCAGCGGCGGCGGCAGCAGTGGGTCTGGCACCCTGCTCCACGCTGGCCGGCGCGGGCGCTGCCCCAGCGGCCCAGCGCCAGGTGGAAGGCAAGAAGAACGCCAAGAAGCGCCACTCCTTCACCGCCCTCAGCATGACACACAAGTCCTCCCAGGCGGCCAGCAACCGGCACTCCATGGAGATCAGTGCCCCTGTGCTCATCAGCTCCAGCGACCCACGGGCAGCTGCCAGGATCGGGGACCTGACCCACCTCTCCTCCAGTGCCCCAGCCCAGGTAAGGTGGGGTGCAGGGGGGGTTTGGGCATCCTTAACAGGTGGCACAACCTTGTGTCACCTCTCCCAAAATGGCTTACCCTCGCATGAAGCAGTCACATGGCGCAGTCGTCCTGGTGTGACAGTACTTGGCATCTGCCATTCCTATCCTTGCATTAATCAGTGGGCAGGCGTGAGAAACCAGAGGATAAGGCCAAATTGGATTCACAATACTGCAACACTTTAAAAAACAGAAAGTAATCCTACAATTTGTTAGAAGTAATGCAACCATTGCACCGGTTTCTGCTGTAGAAAGGAGTAATTTTGAGTGATCCCATTACCCTGAACGGATCTGTTACTCTGCAGGGTAGCAATGTCAATATGAAATTAACACGCTGGGGATAAAAAAAGATTTTTGGAATAATTATTTCTGTACAGATCTCTGGAGGAGGAGCAAATGTGCTGTACTTTGACAAGTGTTGTACCCAGCAAGTAGCTGCTGTTCAGAAAAACCCAAGGAGTTTTTAAACCATCACTCATGCTGAGAGTGCAGCCCTCTCCATCCTTCCCCTCTCAAAGGAGTATGAAGAGGAACATCCTCCCAGACATCCCCACAGGTCCCAAAAGGAGGCTGCTTCTGGGACCCTGCAGAAAGACGAGCCAAACTCACCAGGAGTGCACTGAAACCCTTTGCAATTGCCCACTTCTATGGATACTGTTTCTATGGATAAGGAAATCCAACTGGCAGTTTTCAGTTTGAAGGTGTAGAAGAGAAAGGAGAATAGTCACAGTCCCAAAGCTCTTCTGCCTCAGCCTTCCTGCCCAGTCATCTACACAGTGTAGATGTGTGCAGATTAGACACACAGGTGGTTTATAGACGAGTTCCTCATAGTCTGTGCTGTCTGTTAGTGCCAAGATAACCTCAGCATGACAGGATCTTCCCACACTTTATGTCTCTGATGAAAGAAGCCCTTGCTCTTTTCCTCTCCCTGGACATGCCTTCTGGCTCCTCATATCCATGTCCCCATACAGGGACAAACTTGCCAACCCTGTGGTGGCCCAGAGCAAGAAGCAATGCATGTTACAGCCACTGCTCATACTGGCATGCATGTAGATGGGGGGGCAGAGGGACCAGCAGCAGACATTAGAGGCTGCTTTGGCCAGAAATGCCTGTTTATGTCCATCTGTAGTGCTGGTGAGTCTCCCCTGTGAGTCTAGTGTGGGGTCACTCCTGACAGCTGTGCCCCACTGTGACCCATGATATGAGCCCCAGGCGCCGGCAGCACAGGTTTGCAGGGACACTGGGGGAGGCAGGGTGCCTGCCTGCACACCCCGTGCAATGCAGGGCCAGCCAAAACTGTACTGAGAGGACACTGCCACAGTGGAGAGGCACTCCCTGCTCCTGCCTCAGCTGCTCACCTTCCCTCACTGCCCATCCACATGTGGGAGCCAGAGAGGCAGCTCAGTCCAGCTGTAATAGCACTCATTTTCTTCCACGTGCCTTTTCCAGGAAGGTGTAAGGTCTTCCCCCTCTTTCAGCTCCCACCAGGAGGGTGAAGGTGAGGATATGGCCCCCACACAAAGCAGCATGGGTGCCAAGATGTACTGGGACATCTGTGAAGCAGCACAAGCAATATACATGAGGGAGGGTCCCAAACTTGTCAAGTAAATGACACCCAGGTTTTTGGCACTGGGAGTGACACATTTGGACTTTCCACAGACGTGATAGACAGTGGCTTTTCTGTTCCTGTGCTAGTCAAGAGAAACACAGCACACACCCTTTTTTGTTAGAGTCATGTTGAAGACTCATTCTGAGCTAGTAAACCACAAAAATCATACCATGAAACAAGAGGTGCCTTGATTATTCTCCCCTGTTTTAGCAGAACAACTGGTATGTGAAACATCACTCATTTCTCAATTTTGTCATTTGCACACAAGTGGTAGGGGACAAAAAGGGTCTGATGTTCCCAGTGACAAGTTATGATTGTCAAAATCCAGCCCACAGGAAGCTTGGTTGTGTCTTTTGCAGCAGATGAGAAGACATGTATTTGGTGCCATGGTCAAAAGCTCATCTAAGGCTGGGGTGAAATGAAGTCCATGGCGAGAACAGGTTTGGGGAGTGGTTCTGCCTCAGGGCATAGAGCCAGTTTGCAGACAAGGCAGCTGAGCACACACCTCCATCACTGCTGGTCAAAAGTGTGTTGGCCAAAATCCAGGAGGGGAAGCAGAGTCTTGGCAGCTCAGATCAACCTTAGTGAAAAGAGGCTTCCATCTGTCAAAAAGTGTTGTTGCACTCTGTCACCCCAAGTGTGGCATCCACATATATTAATGCATATCTCTGGTTTTGGGAACCTTGCTTTCTAATTTAGGGGATTTAAACATTTTCCTGTGAAAACTTTGCAACGAATGTGGATCTGTAGGAGGGAAAAAAGTGGGGCTGAAGTTTTCGCTACGTTCTCTTGACTGTCAGAACAGCCTTTAGAAAAATGCTTGTAAGATTAGCAATAAAATCTCAAGAGCTACAAACATGAATTCACCTGCTTTTAAGCCTTCTTAGTTAGGTCTACAAAAAATACAGAATCTGGCTCTTACCAAATGTACATTACAATTGTGCAGTTATATTTATATAACTATTAATCCCATAATAATAGGGGTTACATTTTAATTAAAAATGTCAGAAAATCAGTCTCTTCTCTGCCATCTGCTAAGACCTGACATGGCTCTGAAACAATTCATGATGCTTCAGCCTTAGACAGAATATCAGTTCAGCACTTTTCTTTTATTCACATGGCTGAACGCCAGCCAGAGTAGCATAAACAATGGGCCCCATGAGCTCTTACATCAAGGCATTCAGGGCAGTGAGAATCTTCCCTTCAGATTTTTTGCTCTAAAATGCATTTGGCTTTCTAAGGTAAATGCTCTGTATGTCTTGTTCAAGGTTTGACATATTGACAAATCTGCAAACTGATTCTACTGCTGCTTCAGAGGTGCTCAGGGGCATTGCAGAGAGCATGGGCACGTTGTAGGAAGGCTGTGCATGTAGCTGCCAAACTTACCAGTGAGCTCTGCTGCAGGAAGATGTCTCACCTTTTCTTTCCTCACTTGAAGAGGAACCTCTCTGTCCTGCCTGGCATTGTCACAGCCCTTGTGTGGTTCTCTCCGTAACCATCTCAGGCCCTTGCTGGTTTGCAACAGCAAATTCAGCCAAAGCTTATTTCTTATAAGGGAAACAACAAATTTACAGTTTAATTATCTAGCAAATTTATGCCTTTTTAACTAGAACATAAATTTGGGTTATTGTGTCATTCTATCCCATCCTTGAAATTTCCAGGCATTTTTTCATTGCTTATTTAGTAGATCTCTTCATAAAAACAAATAAAGGATTTTTTTCAGTTTAGTAGGTATGAGTTTCTCTGGAACATATCAGGATTGTATTTAGCTTGCAGAGATTCTACACCTTGAAAAAGTTCAACAGTTTTCTTATAGCCTGTCCTTTGAACAAGCAGAATTCAATTACAGGAGCTCTTGAATGGCATCCAGTCCCCTACCTCAAGGCAACCAGCTGGTGCCCAGCAAAACAGTCTCCTCAAAACAAGCATCAGTTTTCCCTGTAGACCTGAGGCACCTACATCTGGAGCACCTGCTTTCTCTCTGCTGACATGAGAAGAAACAGAGACATCTAGGGCTTATTGACTAAGTTACTGCAGGAACTTAAATTTTAGGTGCAAATTTTACGTGTCTCAGTAAATGTAGCATATATTCCACCCCTTAGAAGTTATTTAGTGTGTAGTGCTTTATTCTTGTGACTTTTGTCAATTCTTGTGAATTGAAACCAGACTTCCACACTGAACTGATATGTTTTTTGTTTTTATGAGTCGTTAGACTGTTATAAGCCTCCAGGAGGGCACAGATTTCTACATATTGTGCAGACATGCAGACCAGACTATGAAATCACATGTTTTGAAAGCAGTTCTGCATATCATTAATTTAATAATCAAAGACTGCTGGCCTTCCAATGTGTTCATTGTTCTTTAAGCAGAACCAACTCAGCTGTTTTCCAAAAGCCAACATGAACGATGGTCTTAAAAAACATCTTCACTGACTACAAATTTTGGGATGCTTGAAAGGTAGAAGAATCAACATGAAGTCACCTCAGCTGGATAAAATGGTGACTGGAATTCTGCAACAGACAGGAAATAAAGCATTTAATTTAAAAGAGGCAATGCTGGAATCCTAATTTTGCCAGCAACTAAATTTGCTTGTATGCTTTCTGCTGCATGCTCATTAAATCTAAGATCTCCATCTGAAAGGTAGGAGTGTCTGTTCATCATGCAGAATGTCCTATCATAATGGCAAAATGGATTTTTATTGAAGATGTAAGTAGTGCTGCAGGCCTGTGGTAGAACTGAAGCTGAATTAGGTTACGGGTGCAGAGGAGCGGTTCGTAACTGAGACTCCTTGGGGAGTGGGGAGGGTCCCCCTGGAAAGTAATCATGCCTAGGCCTCAGATGGCTTGTCTTGCTTCCATTTTCACCCCTTATGAATTATTCGTCCCTGCTAGTTGAAAAGGTCATGGGTCAGTACTGCTCCAAATCCCCTGGATTTTGACAGAAAAAGCATCTCATGAATAATGAAGCATGGCTTTGTGCACACCAGGGTAACAGCTGAGTGAGGAAGAAAGGATCCTCCTCACAGAAGGAACTTTGTGTGTTTTGAACAACTCATCACCATGCACAAGAAGTCAATTTGTATCTGCAAGTATTAGTACAAGCCCCCTAACCAGAGGACACATGTTCAGGAAAAACTGAGTACAATGTCTTGCATGCTCCCAATCCCAAAGAGTGACACTATTTGAAATGAAAAATGTTCCTTGAAGTGTCTTGCTATATAAATCATTTGGAAGTGTGTCCTTATCAGTTATTTAGAAGTGCTGAATTTTAGCTGAGAAAATGTAATAGCAGAACTCTGGTTGAGTCTTGGCTGATAACCTAAATGTGCTGACCATGAGAGGCATACAGATTATACCTAAAATCCAGAGACTAAAAATGAACCTTGAATTTTCAAGTGCACAACAAGCTCCGAGAAAATAAGTCAAATTCAGGTATTTTTCAGCTTTGGCTGGAAGTGCAAATTCTGTCCAACCTGCTATGTTGCTGACTGTGAATGACAACTGACTGGATACAAGAGTGACACATGTGAAACCAAGGGCAGCTATTTCAGGAGGTGGCACCAGTCAAAAGGGCAAAAGAGAAGAAATATTAGTCTAGCCTGTCTTTCTGTAATTTAGATCAAAATATGTCACAAAAAATGCCTAAAAGCTTTTGCTAAGGTCTAACGTAAACTAATAAGGTCTAACAAATTAATTATTTGTCTTTGTACATTTCCAGTTCTATTCATAGTTATTTGAAATTGATTCCAGACATCCAGACATTCTAGATATGTTTATCTTGTCGAGGGGAGGTGCAGTTGTAGGTGGGAAGGAGTTAACTTCTTCCCACTAAGAAAGTTTTAGTCAGGAATGTAAACAGGTTGGGTTTTTTTTTTCTACCAGCAGGTCTCCGAATACACTCTGTGCATATTGGGATATATTACATTATTTGTCAAAACTGTTGCAAATGAGGCTCATGAGCTGACTCAGTCTATGGACTGATTACATAAGATACCAGGAATCCAGGTCAAAGCACAATTGTCTTTAGGGAACTACCAGGTTAGAGACAGTGTCTTCTCTTTTTCCTATAATATGCCTTATCACAAATATATTTTGAAAGATTTCACAAGGGCCACACAAAACTTTTTTTTTTTTTTACAGGAACTAGGAAGAGAAAGTTGTGCTTTATTGTGCTTTATTCAACTGTGCATGAAATCCCATTGCCCATGAAAGAAAAACAATATTTTTTTTCAGATGCTCCTCAGGGTAGTAACCTGAAAACATTTTGCTACTGAAATAATTTTTGCACACAGCTAATCTTGAGGCCTTACAGTACCTGCCAGTCAATTACTGGTTTGGAAGTCTCAAGAGCAAGTGAGACACTGACATATTTACTGTATGGGTAAATACCATAAAATCCTGTTCATCTGGCACATGCTAAGTGTACATGTATGACATTTGAGCAGAAATTACTAATTTTCCTCTTTTTTTTTACTTGGAAGGTTTGTTTGTTTGTTTACCACTATTTTATCCCTGGAGGGTACTTCCTCCAGGAGGCATTGCACAGGATCCTGATGAGTTTGTGGTACAGTTATCAAAAGGACAGTTATGAGTGTGGGATTAAATTAACATCTTTTACAGGTCAAGTTTTCACTTGAAGCCTTCATGTGCCTCTGTATTTGATTTTTCACGTTCTTTGATCCCAGAACTGGAAGAAACTATTTACTACAAACATATTTAAAACTTTGTGGAGGAGAGCTATACCCTGAGTATAGTCTGAGAGAAACAAGCATGAATAAAATATAATTCTCATGATGCTCATCCACATGATGCTTAATTAGTCCTTATCTGGGGGAGTTGAGAAGCTGCAAGCCAAAATAATCAGTGCTTTTATGGATGGTAATGTCAGATGAATCTTCAGAAGAAAATTACAAAAATATTTGGTTTTTTTTTCTTCTAACTTTCAGGCATCGTTAGATTCCAGGATAGAGGGAATGGGAGCTCAGGAAATTAATTTACTTGACTTCTCCAGCTCTCTGCATAGCTCTATGAGCTACTGAGGGAAGACATAGTCGAGAGGTTTTGGTCTATTACAAACCAAAAATAAGCAGGGCCAACCTGGTCCTAGAACAAGCTGGCATAATACTCTGCCTCACCTTCATCCACAGCCACAGATATTTGCAGGTTGTAAAATCATATAAATTTAGCTCTAGTTTTTGCAGGAAGGAACTGGGTATTTATGCAGCTATTTATGCAGCTGCAGCTGTTATCCTGCACATTTGTTTGTTTTTCACACACACCGTTATGGAAAAAAAAAAATTCTTCCTCTAGAATTGATAAGTCCATTTCAGCCTCCACTTCGATAATTAGCATTTGATGAGGCTACTTGATCTTGCATGTAACACTTTTCATCAATACTTGGTGTCACTACCATGCATTAAGTGCTAATACATTATTTCTAGGAACATTAGGGTTTAGAATGATTGCCACAGTCATTGTTTTATGGAGTCAGCAAATTAGAGAAACGAGTCACAGGAATCTTAAAGAGCATTAGGCTGTTTTTATGATATTTCTAGAGGATGGTATGTCAACTTATGTGAGTTGAATGGGTGTTTTTCTCTTATTTTAAAGTAATATTAAAGAGAAATTTAAAGTAAGCTGTAAATATGCATTCAAGACATTAAAAGAATTCTTCCTGAGAATTAATGAATGTGATAAGTGCCCTGTGGTGAGAGAGTGCTGGATTTTCTTTGAAGTCAAAACGGAGTATTCTGGTTGGTGATTTTCTAGATGATAAGAACATTCCTCTGATAGCAACAATTATTTTTCAGTGAAGGCTACTGCAACTTGCGATATCATTGGACACTGTTCCTAGTTTTATCACTGTCTTCTTGACTTCTATTTTGCTCGAAGACTGAGTCTCTTGCTTTTGCAAGGCACTTCACTAATCCCTACAGGCACCATGTCTTTTCAAATTAAATGACAAATGTGGCCTTAAAGTACTGGTGAAAATCTAAAGTAAATCTGCAAGGAAAAGAAAAATATAATTTATGCTGGAAGTCCAAACTAGTAATTCTTATGCTTCCATAAAGGTGTGGATGGGAAAAGAGAAAGGGAGTGAATTTGAGAAGATGTTTCAGCCCAGATGAGTAGTTGTTACCTTTAATTTCCTGGTGTCTCTGGCCTTGTCAGTAATATTTGGGGGGAGTTGTGTTTCAGTGGTCATAGGGAAGCTGTTGTGTTTATGGGGAAAAAAAGAGGCAAAAAGTCATTTTAATATTACTCTCCAGTCCGTGAGTATGTAATCACCTAGTATACCAGAGTAGCTGGGGATATAAACAGAGGGCACAGCACGAGCTGGGAGTGAAATACTGTCATGCAGCACTGTCATGCCCGTGTGTATAGTCTGGGAGTTTTACTCAAGATTTAGCCTTGCACAGCACAGGTGGTGCTGCTGTGCTACCAATGGTCACAAAGAAGCAGCAATTAGTGCAGAAGGATCTGGAGGTGGCTTTCAGCATGCCTTTGTCCAGCTGCTTTTCTCTGCTGGCTGGCTCCTGGGTCTGTAGTGTCCAGAGGAAAAGAGCTGGTGCTGTTGAGCTGAAACAGTGGTAAGTGGTGCTTGGAGGATGCCAGATTGAAGTGGGAGCATGAAGAAGTTGGATTTGGCTGTTCAGTGGCCTAAGTAAATGGGATCAGAGTTGGCAGTGTCTGAAAATTTGCAGGTTCAGAAAACTGCATGCCACCATTAGAGTAAATGGCCTCCTAATCAAGAGGTGTGCACATGTAATCACCCAGGAGGTCACGTCTGGAAATTCAATGGCCAAATGTTTAAAGGCATTAGAGGCTCATAAGGATAGCAAGAAGCACCAAATGGTATTTTCAGAGGGGACTCCTATTATTTAAATTGCAGTAAAATCTGTGGGAATCAAGCAGTGAAGTACTTAATGCCACCCTGAGAAAACTATGCAAGGTGCCTGTTTTTATCAGTGAGTGCCGACGTGCCTCTTAAAATCCTGGCTGTCAGAGACATCTCCTACCTGTAAGGCTTTAGCAATGCTGACTAGCAGAGACTGAAGAAGGATTAAGACATAAATGCTGCAGTGTTGTAGCCTTCCCTGTGTAATGCCTGTGCATGGCTCTATTCGTGTGTCTCACGGCACACAAGGAAGATTGATCACATAGGGACATGCCATCAGAAAGCAAGGATGTGGCACGCAGACTTCCTAAAAGGTATCAAAGCAGAGAACAAGAAAATCAGAGCATTGTCTTGGATTCCCATTCCCCTGAGCAGATGAAGAGGAAAGGAGGACATGTTTAGTGCCTTGTTCCTTAGATCACAGTAGCAAAAGTACAACCTGGCTCCAGGGCTACATAAAGAAGGAAAATGAACTAAGTTGTGCTACCAGCTGTGATGGAGAAAGGCCTGCTGTGTTCTTCAGGAGGAAGTATTACTGGTAAGTGGAGAGATGCAAATAAAATTGTGTGAAGAGTAGAAAGGTAAACTTCCAACACAGGTAATCAGAAGTGTAAAGAAATAGGTTATTCTTTTGTGAAAACCAGTCTCTTCAAAATCTTTTTGCAAATACTATCTTGCAAAATAATCTAGCAATATTGTATTTTATAATATGAGCTAATTAGTGATACATACAGGAGACAATAGGACCTTGAAAGAGTCAACTTAGAAAGCCTTCACCAACTGTGTCAGGGACTGTAGTTTAAGTGCAAAGCTGGTGAACATTTAGGTGCATAGTAGCAATCAAGCAGCCACCAAGAGAATACAGCAAGGAGCACAGAGACACATGAAGCTGCAGAGCAGAATACTTCTGTGACAGTAAACATCAAGATGTGAACAGAGGAGCTGAATTCAATGTATGGAAGGCCAGCAGGTCCTGTGGAGTAAAACCTGATGATGAAAATCAGGGTCATAGACAAAGTACTGAAAAGTACACAGTCATGTCAAAGCCTGTAGGGAGGGTGCTAAAGGAAAACCAGAGCACAGTCAGGAAGCAGACACTGATTTAGAATTTGGATGTATAGGATACTAGGCTGTACAAAGTGGCAAAAATGAATGGTTTGTAGGTGCCAAGCTGGAACCAGATGCAATAATATTAGAGTAACCAGATACAGGCAAGAAACTGAGTATCAGGTAGATAGATAAATGCAGAACATTTATCAGTGGAGACATCTTTGGGATTATTAAGGGGAGAAAGCAAAATTGTCATCCAGGAACAGTGAATGGCAGTTACATGATTTCTTAATCCCTTGGACTATATGTTAGTACAAGCATAACAGAAAGCACTTGAGATCATGCTTTCAGTAATATAGAAGACACAGAGGGCCCCATTGTCAGTGCAAATAGGCAAATAGATGATGCTTTGACTGCTGGTCTGCTCTCTTGGCTTAAACTCATCCCTGCAGAGTCAGTCAGGCTCAGCCCAGGGTGCCTGCAGTGGCCACTTCAGGCTGGGTAGTTGCACCTCTGCAAACTGACTTTACTGCAGTGTGCAGAGGGAGGATCATAGAAGTTAAAGAAGGGTTAGCATGTGTCTAACAAGAAAGATGAAGCATTGGTCAGCTCCCAGAGCTGGATATCATTGCTACTAGTGGAATGAGTCCTGATTGGAGTGCTGGCACTGAGGACTACAGGCTTCAGGAGTAGGCAGGACAGGTGAGTGGGAGGTGTGGCACTGTGAGAGGTTTGATTACACAGCTCTTAGAGTTAGTGATGATGTGGTGAAGAGCCTCTGGGTGAAGACTAGGGGGAAGGAAAACAAAGCAGGTATTGCAGAGGGTTTCAGCCCTACTGATTGCCCAGTCGGGATGTAAGCACCTGTGAATTATTCTATAGGCAATTAGGAGAACTCTCTGGATCAGTAGCCCTTGCCCTTATAGAAGATTTCAACTTCCCAGACATCAACTGGAAATATCATACTTCTGTGACAAGTCTTGGAAATTCTTGAGGCTTATAGGAGAAAACTGCTTGTCATACTTAGTGAGCCAGCTAGGAAAGAGGCCCTCCTGGACTTGCTATTTGTGAATAGAGAAGCAGTCATGAGGAGTGTGACAGTAGGTGGCTGTCTTGGCTACATGAAATGGCTGAGTTTAGAATTTTCACTGTAAAGACAAAAAAGGATGGCAGAGTTGTTTCCCTGGACTTAATGAGAGCAAACTTTATTCTATTCAGGGCATTACTTAGCAGAGTGCCCTAGGAATCTGCTTTTAAGGACTTCAAAGCCCACATGTGCTGGTCAGTCTTTAGAATTCACCTTTCAGAAGCACAGGAGCAGAAAACTTCACCATGCTGTGAGTCAAGCAAGCAGAGCAGAAGACCAGCTTGTTTGAACAGGGAACTCCTTGTGTTGGTCAGGAGGAATAAGAAACTGTATGACCTCTGGAAGCAAGGTTAGACTTCTCAGGAACCTGAATACAGAGCTGTGGTTCATTTACACGAGGAGAAGACTTGAAAGACCAAAGCTGAATTAGAGTTGAAACTGGCCAGTGTTGTTTCAAATAACAAGAAGGACTCTTTTTTCAGATGAGGTCTAAAGAAAATACTGGGCTGATACTTGGTGAAGGTGGTGAATACTTGGTAATACTTGGTCAATCTGACGAACAGGAATAAAGAAAAAGCAGATGCATTCCATGCAATTTTTGTCTCAGTCTTAAGTAGACCTTCAGCTTCCCAGTCCCCTGAATTGGAGGACCACAAATGTGGGAACAGTGACTTTCTAGCTGTGGACACTGGAATTGTAAGGGACCAGCTGTATCAGCTGAATGTTCACAAGTCCATGGGGCCTCATGGGATTCATCCAAGTCTTCTGAGGCAGCCAGTGAATGTTATGGTAGGACCCCTCTCAATCATCTGTCAAAGATCCTGGAGGTTTAGGGAGGTCCTGCTGACTGGAAGCGTGACAGTGTTACTCTAGTCTACAAAAAAAGGTGTGAGGGAGGACCCAGGAAATTACAGATCTGTTAATTTAACCTCAGATCTGTTAATTTTCCTTGATGGAAAAATTATGGAGATAATTATACTGGGTACTAATGAAAGCCATTTGAAGAATGATACAGTCATAAGGTACAGTCAATATGGGTTCACAAAAGGGAAGTCCCATTTAACTGGTTTGATATCCTTCTATAATAAGGTCATCTGCCTAGTGGATGAAGGGAAGGCAGAGGACACAGTTTTTCAGGATTTTAGTAGGCTTTTGATACTTTATCTCAGCATCTTTCTGGACAGGTTGTTCAGCCATGAAATGAGTGGACTTGTGATGCACTGGGTGAAGAACTGGCCAAAGGCCAGATCTCGAAGGATTGCAGTGAATGGGGCTACAGCTGGTTGTTGACAGGTCGCCAGTGGTGTTCTTTGGGGTTCAGTTTTAGGGCCAGTTCTGTCATCTCTCTCTCTAGATATATACACACATATATATGTATCTCAATGATCAGGATGCAGGAATTGAATGCACCACCAGCAAGTTTGCTGATGATACCAAAGGGGGAGGTGCTTTTGATTCTCTTGAGGGACAAGATGCCTTGCAGAGCGATGTAGATATTGGGGCATCAGGCAATGATTAATGGGAGGAAATTATCTGACAATATGCTGCATTCTGATCCCCCTAGGATGAGGTAATGCCAGGCACAAGTACAGATTAGGAGAGGAGTGGCTGAAGAGCAGCCCTGCAGAAAGGGATCTGGGGGTGCTGGTGGACAGCAGGCTCAGTGTGAGACACCAGAGGGCAAACCCCGTCCTGGGGTGCATCAAACAGAGCATCAGCAGTCACTCAAACTTATCCCACTGTGCTCAGTGTTGGTGTGGCCTCACCTGGAGCACCGTGGGCAGTTCTGGGCCTGCCATGGAAGGTGGATGTGAAGGCCCTTGAATGCATCCAGAGGAGGACAACAAGTCTTATGAAAGGACTGCAAGGAATGTCCTAAGAGGAGCAGCTGAAGACACTGTGCTTGTCTAGTTTGGAGATAAGGAGGCTGAGGGGTGACTCCATTGCTCTCCGCTATTTCCTGAGGAGGGGAAATGGAGAGGGAGATGCTGAACTCTTCTCCCTAGTGTCCACTGACAGGATGCATGGGAGTGGTCCTGTGGGGAATGCCCCACAGAACATTAAGACTGGATATCAGGAAGCATTTCTTTACTGAGAGGGTGATTGAACTCTGGAATAGGCTTCCTAGGAAAGTGGTTGATGCCCCAAACCTGTCAGTGTTTAAGAGGCATTTGGACAATGTCCTTAATTGGTCCACCTTGAAGTGGTCAGGCAGTTAGATTAGATATTTGTGGCAGGTCACTTTCAATATAAATATTCTATTCTACTCTATTCCATTTTGTCGTATTCTATCCTTTCCTTCTGTGATCTTCTCTGCCTTTACAGTTGTACCCTGAGGCTGTTCATCCAGGTCTTTTTTTTTTTTATGACGTAATATCTACACTTTTTTTCCTAGCAAGGAAGGGTGGGGACTAATGCATTTTCTGTTTTCCTAGAGACAGTTTCTCTAGTCCAGAGCAGGCATACAGTGGTAGAATGACATGAAGAAGTTTGAACTAGTTGATTTCTCACTTACCTCTTGGACGAGGCAGCTGCCAGGTGTCTCAGCCCAACATCTTCTGCAATCCCCAACCCCAGCTCAACCCAGTTACCCAGCTCAACATAACAAATGAGGGATCATTCTCCAGCTATCTCTAAATTTCTTAGTGGGCTGGTGTGTGTTTTCTGTAAGTTGATACTATCTCACTGACGTGACAGCCAATATTAATAAACCTTAGTCACAAAGCTGGAAAGAATGCTTTTTACACAGAGGACCAAGAGCTGCCTGGATCCTTCTTTGTTTGAGCAAGCAGCCAGAAAGTTAGATGAAATAATGAGAAAAAGGAGATGTACTTGTCAATACAATTTCATGATTGAGTGTAGATGTTGGTGAGAGATGAGACATCTTGCTGCTTTTTGCCAAAAGCTATGGAATCACAGTGCAGTGTTTCCATGTTTTGCTGCACGATTTCCTGATGATACTGTGTTCATACACAGCAAAGCAATATAGCTCAGCAATGCACTGTCAAGATAGAACACTTATAATTATGTGGCTTCTTTGGAATGAGGTAACCTTGAAATCCAGTAATGAAGTAGCAACGTGTGTCTTGGTTTCACTCTGTGTCTTGGTTTAATTCAGTGTAATTTTTAAGTGCAAAAATTGTCCCTATGTTTGTGTTCCAAAAATCAGTATTTGCTGTTTGTTAGATAGAATTTTGAAACAGAAAAGCTGTAGTGGAGGCCTGTGAGCTGCTCAGAATCTTTGCTGTGTATAACACACCCTGCCTGAACCTGCAACTTGTGGGTATTGGTTCCTACTTTGTAGAGCCATTCTGTATATGGACGTGCATACAGCATATGGTTAGAGTTACTAAAAGAACTTTTTCCTCAAATAAACCACTACAAGTCCCATCAGCCCAGCTCTGCCCTGTCTGCAATGAAAATCTGTTGCTACAGGCCTTGGCATTAGTTCAGGAGATATTTCCAGTCAGGATTCATTTTTGACATAGATGAATGAGGACTTTGGTGAGACAACTCAAAAAGAGTTTGCCCTACATAATTTGGCTGAGCATTAGGCTTTGAGAAATGAATGATTACATTTAGAATTGCCTTTCACATTAATAGCTGGAGAAGATCTGTCCAGCTGTCTATATGAGTGGAGATTTATCTTCTGGGGTAAAAGTGAACTACTTTTTCCATTCAGAGAAAGTTTGAGGTTGGGTAGTCACCTTTTTTTGAAGGACAAGAATATTCCTGATGATAAAAAGAGCAAATAGAAATGAGACTGCATTTTAGAAATTGAATAATATCTTCTTCTCCAGAGATTCATAACCATTAACCAAGAGTACCAATTTAAAAATAAGTTTTTGAGGGGGAAAAAAGTTATTTTTATCAGAGAAGGTACTATTGCAGAGATGCACATGCTGAGCTGACTTTACAAAGCAGTTAAGTAGTTTTACATTGTAAAACTTTAAAGATGTGCATACAACATACAACTAAAATTTCTCTGACAGGTATATGGAAATTCTGCTAATCCTTTGTGTCAGAAATGTGTTTTTGGAATGTCTAAGGCTAGAACATGCCTTTTTTAATGTAATATCATGAAGTTAGAAAATTCAGGAATTTTTAAAATGTGTGGCTTATTCTTCTATGCATTCATCCCACAGCAATTTAGGAAATGATGGGTTTCATCTTAAATCCTTTTGTGTTCTTCTTTGTGTATTTTCAGGATTCCTCTTTGATTGGAACAGCCACAGTGGCTGGTCCCAGGACAAGTGCAATAATTGGAGATCAGGGAACACCACCGAAGGTCCAACTCCCCCTCAATATGTAAGCAGCTCATTTCAGTCACTGTGTGCTCTTTGTTTCCAATTGTGTGTGTGCATGCGTGTGTGTGCTTGAAACGTGAATGCCAAAATCTCAGCTTAGGTGCATTCTGAGAAGAGAGAGATTGCAATTTCAAACATGAGGCAGCCCCTGCTGGAATTGTAAAATTAATAGAGAAGGGCAAGACTTCCCCCTTTCTGTGTGAGAGCCCTTTTAGACTTTATTTATTATAGCTGTATGGATCACTGTGAAGGAAACTGAGTACCTCTGAGCTAGAGAAAATCATCTTTCATTTAAAGCTCTTAAAAAGATTTAGTCCCATGCAATCAAACACCTAATAATAGTGATGATTAACCAGAAAAAAATGGCCTAGTTGCACTTTTTTGGTGCCATCAACAATGAATGAACAAAGGCAATGAATGAACTTCACATCTTTGGCATATGGTCTTGTTGAATAGTGCGTAGAATAACAGAAGGTTCACAGAAAAAAAAGAGTAGACTTCATTATAGCAAGTCTCTTCTAGCTTGGGTGGTTTATCTGATGCTTGTCTAATTAACTACTGAATCCTTTCCTCTCAAAGATATTCCTTGTAAAAGCAGGATAACTATACAAATACACACATACACATGCATATCCAGAATTTTGGGGTTTATGATGTGGCTAAAACAAGGTGTGAAGCCACAAAATCCTAAAAATAATAGAGGAGATCTTCTTTAAGAACAATAGGGGGGTTGGATCAGAACCAAACAAATTTCTTCTTAGCTACTTATTTGAGATCTTTATACCTGAGGGACGCCCCACAGAGAGGTCTCATCATCGTCCTGTGGTCACCCTGCGTGGCCTGTGTGGCACATAGTGTGGCACTTGTTTACTTCAAGCTTTGCCCTGACTAGGAGGTGGTAACTGGCAAGATTTGAAGTACCTAGTTGCTGAATCAGGACATTTTCCAGCTCTCTGGCAATGTCCCTGACTCCATGTCTCAGCAAGCCTTCCCTTCTCCCTCCCATGCTTCTCCTGTCATCTCTCTTGTGAAGCAGCCCTGTAATCCGGTCTGTCATTCTGCATTTGTGAGCCAAGTTCCAGTCAAAGAGGATGCATTATTTGAAAGCTGTAGCAATAGTGGGGAGGTGCAACTCTAGACAAAGCCCTGGGGCTTCAGTGTTACAAGCAGAGTCACAGGCAGCTACCCAAGGCCAAGAACACTTCACACTTAGACCTTTTTTCAAGGAACTTCTAATAAATATTTTGGGTTCTTCTAAATCCCACTCCCAACCCTTAGCCTCAACTGTTTCACATAGCCCAGAATAATCTGATACTATATTTTGCAAGATTTCAGATTGTTGTTTTAACACTTTCTTCTAGGCTGTACAGAGTTAGCTGGTGAAGTTTCACACCTAAAATCTAGAGAACAGTGAAATGTGTCCAAATCCAAAGACTTTGGCTTAAGGCAAAATCATCTTAAGCAAATGGGACCACTAGACCTGATTTCCTGCCAGAGGAAAAACCCAGAAACAAATTCTGGGGAGGGAAGCTGCCTGCAATCAAATTGTTTTTAGCCATGGATGAGAGCAGGCATCCCCCCAGCTCTCCTACAGCCACCCCCGTGCCAGGAATGGAGTTTATGTCTACCCACAGGGTGGACTGCAGACCCAGGCTGGGCCTGTCACTGGGTTTGGAGAACCCTGTGCCTCTCAACTAAAGAGCAGACCCCCAGGGATGGGCATCCTCACTACCCCCCACACAGGAGGTGGGATTGCTGGTCCACAGAGGTGTCCCAGGGTCACTCTATATAGTTGTCACATACAAACTTTCGTCACTTTAGCCATATAGAGAGAGATTGGTCTTTTGGTGTGATGTCTGGGCTGGGCTGTTGTACACCTTTTAGTCTCTGCAAGTATTTCAATACTCTATCCAGAGAATGTCTAGGCTCATTGTGGTATTGGATATTCAGACTTACTGGTAGCTGATTTGGGGGAATTTGCTGGGTGAAGCTAGTAGGAAAGAACAAAAAGAAATTAATAGGAGATCTGGAGATGGCTGCAAGGCTCAACAGCCTGTGATCCACTTAGGGTAATTTTCCTTGCACCTTCTTCCAGAATCTCCACCTGTAAATTACATTATTACATGTAGCCCCTTGGGGGAAGAGGCAAAGTGAGTGTATATAAAATGTTCTATGCCTGACCCCCTGCTTTACCCATAGCTTCTGAATCTGAGCACGGTGTAAGCAGCAATTTCAAAAGGGACGGTCAAAGCCACACTTTCTGCTCCCTCGAGTGAGTGCAGTCTGGCACTTTCTGCTATGTCCTTGCAGAGCACAGTGCTGAAGGATTAGCACTGAAGCACTGCAATTTATTTCTTGTCAGGATGATGCATTTTAATGTTCTTCAGATCATATGTAGCCTCATATTTTCTGTTAGGTGAACAGCTACAAACCTGCTTAAGACCACCTGATTATATAGGCTAAAAAAGGACGCACAGGGTGGTTTCTCCCATCTGTTGACTAATGAAATACAGTTTCTGATTAGGTCTTTGTACCCTATGCACGTGGTAAACAGACTCAGGCACATCAGCCTAAGATTCCCCAAGGAGCTGTTACCAAATATTTCATATTCTGCTCATTACTGCTGTTTATTTACTACCTTCAGAAAAAAAAAAAGGAAATCGACGGTACAATAAAGAAGCAGAATCAAGAAAAATAACAGAATTTATTCCTCAATTACAATTCCTGGAGACTAGAAGTAAAAAGTCATGTATCATTTTTATTGGCTGAAAATCTACAATCACAACTGCTATTGTTTTTATTTTTTCTCTGGTTCACTGCTATAAGGTGGGCCATAAACCTCTTCTCACCCACCCCTGAGCCTAAGAGCATTCTGCTGCACTTTGTAGTGTAAATGCACTTTCTCTGTTTTCCCATTTCTCTTAATCTATCTTCACTGCCTGTAAATCACAAATAAATAAAAAAACTCAAGAAGGCACAACCTTAATCAAGAATTACCAGAAATCCCTTTTTGCATCTGTAGACAAGCGACAGTACAAAAAATCTGGTATTTACAAAGAAAGTGTTGTTCTCTGAGTGCACTTTTGCTATTCTATCCTGACTTTCCATTATTTCCCAAAGTGCAAGCAATCATTCTTAATTTTCAACATGAATCTCTCTAAACAGAGAGAATATCTGTAGGGATTTTAAGCTGTAGTCATTTCACAACACTAGACACATCCCTGAAGTAATAACAGAAGAACAAAAGAGAGATAAATAGAAAGATTCTAAACAAAGGGAAGAAATAAAAGCTGTAATTAAATAAATAAAAAGTTCTACGTACTTGATCCTATATTAAAGATTTATTAGAATACTTGAATGCAAAACATCCAAAACCAAATTCTACCACTTCTCTTACTTCAGTAAAAAACCCTTGCAGAATGTGGCCCTTTCTCACTTTTTGTTTTACCAACATAGTACAAGAATTACCGTACCAGATCACACAGTTTGGTGTGTTGTTTCTAAACTTGGCCAGCATAAATAGCATTGAGAAAGCTGCAAGAAGAGCTTTTGAAATAGCCTACCCATAAGAAAATTTTCTTCTTAAACTCCACAACAGAGGTGGATCTCACCCTGAGGCATATGCAAGTATACTTCTTCCAGATGTCAGGATTTGCAAAGCCCTCTTAACGGAGCCCTTGTTACTCAGGCTGTCACTGTAATTGTCACTGTAATTGTCACTGTAATTGTTGTAATTGTGTTTTTCTGAAACTGCTGCTAAGTCCTTAACTTCGGTGCTGCTTTGTGGCACTGTTTTGCTTTGGTTGTGCCCTGAATGAAAAGCATGTCTCATCAACTTTTAAATTACTTTTACTCTGATTCTTTTTTCCCTTATTGTCTTAGAACCCAGTCTCTGCCCTTCCTTGTTCGTGAAGCAACCTGTAATGATGTCCCTTTCTAACTCCAACTTCTGACCAGTGCTTCTGGTCGCTTTCCGCTCTGTGGGGCTGGAGTTGGAGCAGGAGCGGTGGTAGCTGATGTCACCTGTGTGCTTTCTCCCTGTGTGACCTCTCCTCACAGCTACCTGGCCCTGTACGCCTACAAGCCCCAGAAGAACGATGAGCTGGAGCTGCGCAAAGGGGAGATGTACCGGGTCATTGAGAAGTGCCAGGACGGCTGGTTCAAGGGCACGTCTCTCAGGAGTGGGATGTCCGGTGTCTTCCCAGGCAACTACGTGACACCTGTGTCAAGGTGAGCACCACTGGCCCGTACTGGGGCTGAGAGGGATTCTGGATGGCACTGAAAACAATGCAGCTCTGCTTTTAAAACACATTCACCTCCCAGAAATTCTCTGGTGGCACTGCAGACTTCAGTAATGAGACTGGCTGGTTGTAGCATTTGAGTTACCCATGTCCTCAGGTGATTGCACTAGTTGTAGTAGATGATGGCATTTATAAACTCTGATAGGCCCAGGTTTTACTATCATAAAGAATCTGTTGACTAATGATTTTGCTGTTTAAAAACTACTGGAGATTTAACAAAATAAGAAATGCTTGTGTCTTGCTTTTCAGTAGCTCTTCATGTCAATTTTGTTCTTCTTAAAGCAAAGATCTGGGATAGTTTGGATCTGGACTAATGTTTGAACAGTTCAAATTCCAAAGTGGTAGGAGAGTTAAGTGAATTGTCTGATTTTACCTATCCATGCCTCAGCTGCAGCAGATGAGAAAAGGAAAGAATGGCATTTTTGGGGAGGAATGCCATTTGTCAGAGTTCAGTATTGGACAATACCAAATCAAAGCTGAGAAGCTAAGAAAGTCCATCTCTGTGTCCCAGATTGTTTGCCCTATGTGTTCCTTGCAGGTGAATGCTGATATATGTATGCCCACACCTCCTTTAGAGCAACTGTGGATTTGCAAACTGAACTCATTCCTTCTCATGTGCTCTCAGTTTCTCCTCCCCCCATGCACACTACCTCTACCATCTTTGATTCCTCTCCAGAGAAGGGCACCTCACAACTCAGACACTGCTGATCTTGAAAAATTGATCCAGCTTTGTTGCATCTAAAGTTTTGCATTATTTGTGTCAAGTCTGTGTCAAGTCTGTGTCAAGTTTGTGTCAAGTCTGTAGCATGTGTTCAGAGTAACACCAAAAGTTAAGAACAGATCAGAAGGCAATAACTAAGCCTGCTTACAGCCCTAATATTCCATTTCAGTAAGGAAGCCCCAAATATTAATTCACTAGTTCTTCAGTGTTCATCAACCTAAATGTATTTACCTTCTTTTACAGAACCCCTTGGCTGCCTTCACTTCTTGCCTCTTCAGCTCTTAATTAGTAAGGAAGTTTGTGCTGAAGGGTCGGTTATCTGAATCAGCAAGACTTTATTAAATGCAGCATGTCACAACTAGAACAAGACAGAGAAGTGCTAAAGGGCAAAAGTGCTTTCCACAAAACCTGAAAGCAGCATTATGATTATATTTACGATCCTGTGGACTAATTAAGTTCCTGTATAAATCACCCTCAGTGAGAACAGCAATAAAAATCTGATAGCAACAAAATCTCCTATTTGCACTACTTTCAACATACTTTGTTCCCCTTTGACAGAAAAAAATAGGATTAGATTCATACATGTTTTTCTGCCACTCCCTACAAAACCCAAGGAAAAGAAGTTGTGAATTTAATAACGCTGAACTAGATTTATAGGCTGCCAAAACATGTGTGAGTGGAGCATTACGGAAAAAGAACAAAACTCTTTAGACGGACAGACAGGCACAGGGCAGCAGAGAAAATATGCCACATCCAACATCTATCTATCTCTGTTGGAGTCACAGATAGTTTCAGTACTTGTTGGTGTGCATGTTTGCCTGAACACAGCTCTCAGTGGACTGTTAGATGTGCTTTTCTGGCAAACTCAATCTAGTGCAGATGGCCAAGCCAGCTCCAGCTGAACCTTCCTGCTACCCTGCCAGCTCTTCACAGCAGATGACAGACAGTCAAGATTTCCATCTGGTGGGATTCCCAGCTTTTCCCAACCTGAGCACTTATAAAAAAAAATTGAAGAAAATAAAAAATCAGATTTATTTAGCAAAATGTAATCCAGTCAAACCTTGCAATGTGAGATGAGTCAAGTCAATGACACCACAGTGTTGTCTTTCCTCTTGTGACTTTAGGGGGAGGGAGGATTGGGCAGAAGGCATAGCTATCTTTTGCCCTTTTGGACCATATCCTCCAGCCTGTGCTTTGGTCTTTTTCCATCAGAATTCCACTCTTTTGGCTTTCCACCTTTTCCTTAGGGTTATTTCTTCTGTCACCCATGTCCTTTGAACCAGACCAGACTGTTCAATATATTCCTCTCTGCTCTTCTCCTCTCTGTCTTCCCATGCAATCTTGAGGACCCAGAATTTCTCCCAGTTCCATACTCCATAGTTGACTCTTACATTTTTTCTGTTATTCTCTCCCCTCTTGCTAAACTCTAGCACTGTCTCATTTCAATTTCCTCCACCTTACTTTGTTCTGCCTCATATCCCCTGTGCTGTCCTTTCCTGAAAGAGGACCTTGGCACAAGAAGCAGCCCAGGAGAAGAAAACAGCACAAAATGATCCATCTGTTTCATGGCATCTACAGCTGGGGAAGGAAATTATTCAGGAACTTGAGTAAGAAACACAGAGAAAGAGCTGCTCCATTTATCCATTGATGTCTTTCTGTCTTCCTAAGTGTCCTGTCCTAGGCAGAGTTTTTAGCTCAGTGGTAACAGGATAAGACATCCTGTAGTGTGAACTCACTTCATCGGAGGAAAAGCCTTGTCCCTTCCCTCTGAGGTCTACTTGGCCACTCAGGTGAAATACAAATTATGCATCCAGTCAAAAGTGAGGAGTCAGAGAGGTGTCCACGACTGCTTGGACTTCTTTTTCATTTAGCTCAGTCAGCTGCATTCCTGTCCCTGTTGCATTCCCTTAGCAAGTCTAAGCTATGGCTGGTTACATCAATAGGGTGAGTGTTCAGCCTAGCCAAGCCCAGTCAAGTCTGCAGCTTCTCAGTCTCCTTCCATAGCTAAACACAGATTTGGTGTTATCCATCTTTGTTTCTCCCTGTAGGGCTGTATGCAGGTTCAGTCCAAAGAAAAGATCTCTGAGTCTGTTTTAATTATCATTCCATGTGAAATAGCCTCTGGCACACAAAATGACATCTGGGAGATACCCATTTCCTCTGAATTAAGATTTGTGATTTTACTAGAAACTATTCAGACAGAAATGTAGGGTAATAAGAGACATGATGAGAAAAATTATCTTTGCTATTTTTACCCTGCACTTCTTCCTGTAGAGTAAAGGGGTGAAAATATCCCCCAGCATGCTTATAAATGGGTCCTATAAAGAAAAGTATATATGAATACGTCAATTTACTTTAACAACCGATAGGGTATCATGTTGAACCCCCTAAGTAACTGGGGGTACTTATCAGCACCGTGGTTGGGTATTGGGGTCTCCGCAGCATGCTTACACCGTGCACTTGTCTCCATGCAGGGTGCCAGTGGGAGCTGGGCAGCCCAGGAACAGCGGAGCTGGAGGAGCTCCAACAACAAAAGTAACCCCCGGAGCCATCCACCCCATTGTGGCTGGTCACAGCAACGCCAGCACGGCTGTCAGAGCAGTTGTTCCCATCACGGCTCCGCAGACGCACCCCCAGCTGCAGGCGGCCTCTCCGCAGCTCAGTAACTGCCTGAGGTACTCGGCGCAGCAGGCGGGCAGCCAGCCCCGCAGCGCCCTGCAGATGGGTAAGTGCTCACCCGTGCCTCCTGCACTGGCAGCACTGATGTGCCACCCCTCGAGAATGTGCCTGCCCCCACAGCTTGCTTCTGGCTTTAGCCCAGTCAGTGTGGAGTTTGTCCACTGGTGATAGAGTATGTTTTCTTTGCTTGCAATATTTATGGGTTTCTATTGATCTCTGGGAACCACGTTGTGTTTATCAGATTGTTCTGTTGCTACAGCTGGAATAGACTGTAGTGTTTACAAATATTTATACAATTTATCTAACTGAAAGCAAGCACTCTGTATACTGAGGAGATTAACAGTTCTGAGTCCGGCTGGCTAGCTGATAAAAAAATACTGCCTTTATTGCAGAGCAAGTAATATATGCCTTGAAATTAAGAAGCATTTCATTGGGCTTCAGGGATGAAAGGTATTTATTAGGCAGAACGGGACCCTGTGCTAGTGGTAAAGCAAAAGATCTGAAAACCGCTGCCACCGTTTTGAAGTGAGAATAAGAGCTTCTTGCACCAGGGGGCCTGTGTTCTTTCTAGGTTCCCTTTCTGATGTACAGCACAATTTTCTAGAGTACAATTTATTCCCCTTTCCCTGATGTTAAACAGCTTCAGATGTTGAATAAAGTAAAAGTAAATCCTGTGGTGGAACTCTATAGCAAAATTTAAAACATTTTGTTTCTGATATTTTATAGCAATGTGAGCCATTGTATTTACAAAGGCAGACCGGTAACAACTATGACTGCTGAAAACTGAGGTCTTAGATACAAAACAGAGCAAATACAAATGAGAAATACCCTGCAGAGTAAGTCATGAATTCCAATCTTTTGAAGCCAGAAGGTACTATTATGACCATCTAATCTCACCTCCTACACAGTCCAGACCAAAGGGAAGAAAACATAATCAAATACTTGAGAATCTCAGTCTCAAACAGTGGAGACTCCTCTGCTCAACAAACAGTGCAGGGCTCTACACGGTATCCATGTCACACTGGGGAATAATCCGTTTATCCTCTTTTTGTCACTTCAGAAAGTGCTGCTTTCCTCTCAAGTCACACCCTTCCAAAAGATCTCCTGCTCCCACAGTGCAAAGGCAAAAATGTCCCCTATTTGGTGAAGTGCTGAGGAAAAGTTCGGGTGCTGCTGGTGCCTCCTGTGCCGATGTCAACAGGCAGGTGACTCCCCTGAAACCAAGGTGACAGGCTGCTCTGCCCCACAGGCCTGGCATGCCCCACACCTTCTTCCCACACCTCCAGCAGCTTCCCTGATTTAAGGCTGCTCCTCTAGGTCACTCTGACATCTCTAAAGTGCCAAAGCGTTGGCAGGCAGGGTGATCCAGGGACCACAGAGCTGTTCCAAAACCTCCCAAGCAGAGTTTTCCAACCTTTCCAGAAGGTTCATGACATTGTTGTTTTAATTAAATAAACCCTTGCCAGGATAAATAAAGGAAGTTTTCATGATTATCAGTGATTGTGTCCATAATGGCTGTCCTCACCAGCATCCTGTGGACCAGGGCCCCTGCAGGACAGGTCAATGCACTGACTTTGGGAAAGCTTTCCAAGAGAGGCAACACAGTATTCAAATCACGTTTCTGTTGGCTTGCAATATACATGAGTAACAAATCAATTTCCTACAAGGCCACTAATGTAGGAATACACCCAAAACGAAATATGAGTGGTGTAGAACAAAAATAGCCTTCAGTGAGCATTGCTAATTAATAGCATGTTTGATGCAGCACAGCCCAGATCCAGAGATCCCAGAGCAAAGGCATACATTGTAATAGTAAGTAGATGAAACTACAGAATAAAATGTGAGAGCCCTGCTCAGAGTTGATTTTTCTCATGCCCTTTCTTTTACTGTTTCTCATGTTTTATGTTTCCTTTGTGTCTGGAAACACATGAAAGAGGTGATGTACCTAATATGATTATCAAACCAGTGTTCTGCATCCAGGTACATGCAGAGACATTCCATTAGTATGCTTTCTCTCTAAATTTAGAAAAGCCATTGCTCCCTACAAACAGGAATTCAAAACCTAGATCCTACAAGTCTAACCATCCCAAAAAATTAGATTTCTTACAGCAACGTTGCTCATCGGTCAGGTTCCAAATGGGAAAATCAGGAGGGAATCACTTCCAGATAACTAGTGGGTACCTTGCCTGGCTTTCTGGAAGTGAATTGCACTTTCAGTGCATGTTCTCAGTAGTCCTGAGAGGAGAAGATGATAACTAATAGTAAAAATAGTCTTGAATGTGTCTGTAATAACAACTTTTAGGGCCTTCCTCATGCTACATGGTAAAGTGGTATTAAGTTACAGACTGGCTAGATAGTGTAGCTGATTTGCTATGAACATTAGTAAAAAAAGATGTTATAGAGTCAAGGAGCTCCTGTGAGGGAGAAACTTTGGAGTTGCTAATCTGATGATGACTGGCCCACCATGTTCAGTATCATGTCTGGTGTTCTGTCCACAGATAATGGGGTGGAAGGCTGGGAGATGAAATTCCCTCCTGGCAGGAGTGCTCAGCTGGTGTAGTGAGTATGATTAATGGCACTCCATCAATCTAATCCCTGCCAATGGGTGCCACTGATAACCACAGGAACAGAAACTAGTGGTCTGAGTTGTTCTAGCATTTTTTTTTTAGTTACAGATTGAGTGAACTGCAGCTGCATAAGTTTGTCCTTCAGATGAATTTGTCAGAAAATGACAGATCAAAGTGGGTCAGAAATTTTCCAGTAAAATGCATCTTGGTCAAAGAAAAGCTGATTTACTGGGCTCAAAGTTTTCTGTCAGGAATGGATGTAGTTCAACCAGACTAACCATGAAGCTGTATTGGCTCATGTTGCTCATCAGGGGAATTGATGGCTCTCCAGAGCTGTTCTCCACATAAGAGAACAGTGCAATGATCACATTCTATGTTTTCACATCCCAGGTGAGTAACCTGACCAAAATAGAGGCTGTTGTGGGGTGAGTGAGCATGTTGTGCTCAAAAGAATGTTCAGAGGTTCAAATTTTGCACTGAGACAGAGCTAAACAAGATTATGAAACCTTGAAATCATTTATGAAATGGGCACTTTCCAGCCAGTCCTATTATTTAATCATTTATGTGAGGGAATGTCTGAGTATGGACTCAGCTAGGCTGTACATACTTGAAGTGGAGCTGTACTTAGGTAACACCTAAGCAATCAACTAAGCTCAAAGTCATACACAACATCATTGTGGAAATGTACCCAGAGCTTTGTCACATTTTTTGCATCCTGAAGCATGCAACATTCTCTGGAAACCCTGGGGAGCTGACCTCATCAGTGTGTCACAGTCACCTCATCAGTGTGTCACAGTCACTGTTAAATGGGTGAGCTCTGATTCCTGGTTCGCACTGCTCGTAGGCAGGGCTTGCTTAGCAGGAGCAGCCAGACTAAAAGGCACTGCATATTCCCTGAGGGACTTTACTGGCAGAGAGGAGGCTGAGCTCAGAAATCCTCCGGTGGATTTCTGCTTAATTCCCGTGCAGCACAGTGATGTGATGTTGATCATTTTGTTAGGGCTGAAACAAGAGACCTGCTTTTGTAATTGCTGTCTGCGGGGTCAGCGTGGATCATCTGGGCCAACCCCTTAGGTCCCGTGTGGCATTGCTCCAAAACCGATCACGTTAGGAGGGGGCCCTGGGGGTGCAGAAAACAGCTGGAACGAGATAATGTATTTTAAAAGGGCAGCAGGCTTATTTCCAGGCATGGGCACGGAGAGTGAACGCCATTCCCCAGTGGCATCACTGGGGGGAACAAGCCAATTTTGGTGACTTTGGACAGTGTTTTGCATGCAGGACGGGAATTAGCCCAAAACGCTTGCAGGGTGAGATATCCTGGGCAAAGGCTCAGAGCTTATGTCCCCATCGGGCCCTTGGCACCTCCAGTGACAGAATCACAGAACATTCTGGGTTGGAATGGACCCGCAGTGATCATCGACGCCAACTCTTCCAGTGAATGGTGCCTAAGGGGATGGAACCCACGGTGCTGTTGACACCGTGCTCTGCCCGAGTGGGCTGTGGCCACTGAGGGGCCCGTCGAGGCAGTGCGAGGGGAATTTAACCGCGCTCTCTGCTCCTCCCGCAGCGCACCCGGCAGTGCCGGCCCCGGAGCGACCCACGGCCACGGTCTCGCCTCTGCGGACGCCCAGCTCGCCCTCCCGCCTGCCCGCCGCGGCCATTCGGCCTCACCCCGCCGTGTCCCCGCAGCACGGCCACCAGCCGCCCGCCCCGGGGGCGCGGCCCCTCATCCCGCTCACCTCCGCCGCCGCCGCCATCACCCCGCCCAACGTCAGCGCCGCGCACCTCAACGGGGACGTGGGCGCCGGGCCCCTGGGCGGGCCCGCCGCGCCCGGGCCTGCCGCCAAGCCCGAGGAGAGGAAGAACGAGAAGGTAAGGGCCGGAGCCTCGGCCGAGCCTCCTGCCGCGGCCACATCGCCTCCCGGGGCTCTTGAGGAGGCACCCTGCGGAAAACGGTTTCCATTGCCACACAGCTTGGGCATCCTCATCTCCTGTTGCCACACTTTCCCCCCGCCACCATCCTCAACAATGCTCTCGCGTTACCTGCTCGCGGATGAGAAACAAGGTTGAGTGCGCTGAATTTGTGTGTTTCTTCCAATGATCAGCGCCGAGATCTGCAGATTTGCAGTGGTGCAGCGAGATGCTGTAGCGGGCTCTTGGCCATCAGAACCGGCTGGCCAAGTCAGAATCCGGCTGCCTCCCTACGTCAGGGAGGCCGATGGCGGCACCAGCCACGCAGCCGGCGCCTCGGGCGCGGTAAAACATTGGCTCGTGAGTGGCAGGAGCTGTTTGGCTCTTCCACAAACATCTCAGTTTCTTCAAGAAACTTCCATTGGCATGGCACAGCCCAAAGAGAAGTTGTTGATTGGGTACTGCTCGATGGGATGTAGGTACAGTGTGCTGTAGGGTCAGTTTCTTAGGAGCCAGCAGTGGGACCGATAGCTAGGTACCTGGCACACCTTGCTAAGGAAGGCCAGCGAGGAGAGCTGCTTTAAGCTCCCAGCCTTTTAGGTTCTTGGCAGATATTTTGCTTTGATTAAATGTTTACATTGTGTCAGCAGTTCCCATATATCAATGCTGAAGATTATCTCTGTAGTAGCTAGCAGAGCGAGATCCTGGTTTGTATCTGAGTAGGAGGAAGAGATGTGGGGGCCTGCTTTTCCTTTGAACCTGAAAAAAATCCTTTCCATATGTTCCCTGAGCTCTTTTCTCTGGTGACAGACACATATAGAGTAAACAGTTTCTTTGTACATGGTAATGCTGAGGTGGTGGGTCTCATGTGTCCTCAAGGCCACAGATAACCCCTATTTGCACAAAATGAAGAATACAAGCTTTAAAATGCTTTCCCTAGTCCTGTCTTGAATTTTCTCCAAATGCATTTTGGTGAAAGAAGAAGGGTGTAGAAATTCTGCGCTGGATGTGACATTTAGGTACTTGCTTTCAAAGAACAACTCTCAGGTGTGTGTCAAAGCTGCATGTGATGGAAGCAGAACAACACCTGCTACTTCTGCAAGTCCACGGAAGGGAGTAGCATTTGGCAGGAGGTGGTAGAGCTGCCCATTGCCTCAGAGCATTGCATACTGAGTTATTTATTATTTCCTAAAACACATTAAGTGAGAGGTCCACATATTTTAATTCATGTGATACTGCACACTGGAAGTTTGTGGGCAAAATTCTATCAAGCACAGCCCTAAGATACTGGTTAATCTTCCCCAAGCTGTTACAGCTTAAAGTTACTGAATTGGGATGCAGAGAAGTTAAGAGGTTTTTGAACTCTCTGCATGAAGGAGAGAAGAAAATAATATGCAACATCATTGCAATGGGTGTTGCCAAAGACCATTTCACTATCTGGGAAGTATCAGAGAGAAGTGACAGCAAAAATTGTCATTTCTGACTTGATTGGGTAATACCTAACTGCCCTGGCTGAGCAACATATTCCTGAATCTTGTCCATGTTATAGTTCACTTTCATTTCAGAAAGATCTGAATTAGCAATGTTTCCTTTCCCGTTAGAAATAGTGACTGATGTTTGGCCAGATAAGTTGTTACTACTCTTTGGTAAGCCCAAATATTTCTTTGAAGCAATTGAGAGCTTGGATAATGTCAGAATAAAAGCCATATAACTATTCAGAAAGACATCTGTGTCAGAACCATATCTGCAACAGGGCTTGGTATTTTCAGAGTGAAGGCTGATTGGGCAGGTTTTTTGGTAAACAGGAAAGTGTCAACACTCAGAGGGAATATCACTGGAGAAAGGCAGTATCTGTTAGCAGTGCACGTAATAAGAAAAAATCAGACAAGATCGAGGAGCAAAAAACAGAAGGAGGAACACAGCTAGCAAGCTCTCAGATAAGCAAAGATCAGAAGCAATTTTTCTGAGTTCAGTTTCACTATATTAATCAGTCAGGTATTTTGAGATGAAAGGAATAGAGGGGAAGTTAGTAAGAGGAGAGGTAATAAGGTCTTCAGCTCTGTTGAACACAGGATGGAAGAAATGCACAGGTAATTATCTCCTGAGAAACTGAGATTAGCAAGTCACACATGATGTAAATTGTAGTGTGCAATAAAATTAGCCTTGTTGTTAGAATCAACAATTTTTGGTGTCCCAAAAATCCTGGCTTATTATTTACAGTGTCTTTTGTAGGATACCATTGAGAAAAAAGGCTGAATGATTAGAGAATAACTGACATAGGAGACATTTTCTTGTTATTAACCATGGTTTTCTTTTATGCAGAAATTGTCAGTGTGAGTTCACTATGGTACAGATGGCACACAGTACATCAAAAAGAAGTAGTTTGCATTCAGGGATGGACATGACAAGGATCCATTGTTTTTCATGGTTCTTTTGAGGGCTGTGGAGATAAATTGCAATTTTTGCCTTTATCACTCTAGTATGGTGAGATGTATTGGTCCTTGGGGAATTTTCTTCAGATTATAACTGTAGTAGCATTGATTGTCTGCTTGAAGGCTGGACTGGGAGATAGTGGGGGAAAGTGTTTTAAGATATGATCTTCTAAAAATTTATGGTTTATGATTTCCCACATTGATTCCACTCAGGGATGCTAAACGTGAGCTGCCAAGAGGCAGCTTCTGCAGTGAGTCCATGTATGCTGTTTGTGTTGCTTGTTCCAAGATGGAATCCGCTTCACCTCAGGAGTAGCCTCGCTGAGTTTATGGTGCAGTTGTCACTGTTAATGCTTTCCTCTGTGCTAAATGTTTATATGCCAATATCACGAGTTCCTGTTGGTGTGCAGCAGTCACATATAGGCACATCCCAGGATTTCTCTAAAATCAAGGGACTCCAACTTTTATTCATTTCCTTGTGGTTTAAATGCAACTGGCAGAAAGAATCCTACGGATTATGGTTTTCAAATCAGCATGAATGATTTTCTTGCTCATTTTCTATTAATATAGCAAATAAATCCTTAGGTCTATTTTTTGACATCTCTAGCTCTCTGCTTCAGCTTATTTCTTGAAGATCTTGATCCAAATTTCCAAAGCTGCAGGTAAACCTTGGTACTTACATTCATTTAGGTACCCTAATAATAGTGTCTTACTGTCATATTCCTGCTGATTTAATCAGGAGGTAAAGTTCTGCCTCCATGCCAGTCTTCACTTGTGATGCATCTCATCCTGGAGGATCCCATCTGCAACTGGGCTTGTGCTCCACATCTCAGCTCCTTGACCAGCCTCTGTCTGCTTAGGGAACAGTTTTGAGCATGGTCTCCTTTAGCAGCTGCTGATGGTAGCTGATGAAAAACTGTGCCACAGACAGTGCTTAAGTCCACTGTGCAACAGTACTTGGAAACTCCTCTGGCAGCCAAGCAGGCTGAGAAGTAGAGCACTTGAAAATCAAAGAAGTTTCAGAGCTGTACAGGCACAGTAGGAAGCAGCAGGAAAGGCAGCTCCCACAGGAGCAGCGCAGACACTGCAGGAATAACAAGTGGCCTGAGGAAAGGTGAGAGAGCATGGCACAAGTCAAAGAGGTAACAGTGGTCAGGGCATAGGAGAGAGAAGAGCACTGGCAGCTGCTGGGAGACAGAGCAGGGAGCACCAGAGAAAAGGTGCCAGTGGGGGGTCCAGGTGAAGGGTGCTGTGCAAAGCCCACAGGAAGGGGTCCTGAAACAGGGAAAGTTGAAATATAGGGTGAGAAATAAAGAAGGCAGCGGAAGAGAGGAAAGTGTGAAGGATACTTCCTCAAATACTTCGCACTTGAGGCATTTTTTTTTCTTTCTCCAAAAAAGAGGTTCCTTTCCCCAGAAGTAAAATACTAGCTTTTCCCCAGGGTCACTCAGTGCCAGGTTAGGGATAGGAGCATCCTTAAGATATCACAGGATCAGGAGAGAGATAAAACAAAGAGCAAATGGACAATATCCATTTCCTTTAAGGGTGTGGAGTGGTAGCAGGGTTCCTTTGAGCTCTTTGCCATTTGTTACTAATATCTGCATGTGTAGCCATCTGAAAGTCAAAAAATTCAGTCCCAGTTCCCAAATCTTCTGAACATCTGAAAGAAAGATGGAGATCTCAGCTGTACAGCAAAACTGTATGGTTTGGGGGACTTTTTAAATAGGGATCCTGCTTTTTTGGGCAGGGTGAATACTACCCAAGTTCAACTCCTAGATTACAGCTGAGAGCTGGTAATTATGGTATGACTACTGCTTTGACCTTGCTCAATTTTTGCTCTAATAGTTTCTGCTGTACATAATCTGGATTGATGCTTCATACCACTGATAAAACCACTTGTTTGAATGAATTAATGCATTTCTCATTAAATGAGCTCCTCATTATGTTAATCAAATCAAGCAAATCATGCTGGGTGGTTTGACCACTGTAATTAAACTTTCTTTAAAATCCACTCATTTGGCTTTTGATGAAGATTTTGATTAAACTCTTCCAAAATGTCTGGCCCAAGAGCTGGCAGAGAGGAAAATAAGAGCTTGCACTATCAAGCAAGTCATTAATTCATCACTGTGTTACAGCAATTCCTTACCGTTTTACCTAGCCAGAGTATAGTGAAATATTTGAAAATTGGAAGTGTAAAATTAAACATTTCTTTCAAGTATGCTGAGAGAACTAGTCTGTTTGCAGCTTTAAATTTAAGAACTGTGTCCCTGGAATATATAGAGGATCTAGATTAACAAGTCACAACAAATGGGCAAATACACTAGGCTGCTGTTTCCTGATGTTAAGATAAGAAGAGAAACATCTTCAGAAAATTACTTTGAACACACATCAACAGTTTTGCATGTGGAGACTGAATCAGTAAACATCTGTCTGTTTTCACCAGTGTCACTCACTTTCTCAAGTATCAGTCCTGCTCAAAATGAATGCATTCCTCAGATGATACAGTATATTTGGCATGATGCTGGTGTGAGAACTACATTGCAAAACAGAACAAGCCAAGGCCTGTTTTTTGGCCCTGTAAATGTCCCTGCATGACTTGTATCCATGCTTCTAAGCCTTTTTCTTGCCCAAAATAGGATGGCTACATCTAGACTGCTCATCAAGAATGTCCTGGTAAGTGGTGTGACACAAACCATGCTCCTGTGTTGTCCTGGGAAGTTGCTAGTTCATAGAACCATAAAATATCCTGAGTTGGAAGGGACCCACAAGGATCATTAAGTTCGACTCCTGGCCCTGGACAACCCCAAGAAACACACCCTGTACTCGGGAACACTGTCCAAATGCTTCTTGAACTTTGTTGGGCTGGTGCTGTTACCACTTCCCTGGAGAGCCTGTTCCAGTGCCCAGCCACCCTCTGGGTGAAGAACCTTTTCCTGATACCAACCTAGACCTCCCCTGGCACAACTTCAGGCCATTGCCTTGGGTCCTGTCATTGGGCACCAGAGAGAAGAGATCAATGCCTGCTCCTGCACCACTCCTCATGAAGAAGTTGTAGATTGTTGTGAGGTCTCCTCTCATTCTCCAGGATGAGATAAGTTACCTCAGAAGCTCCTCACATGAGTTCCCCTCAAGGCTCTTCATCATCTTCATAGCCCTTCTTTGGTTGCTCTCTCATCGCTTTATATGTTTCTTATATTGTGGGCCCAATATAACTGCACACAGGACTTGAGGTGAGGCTGCACCAGTGCAGAGTAGAGCAGGAAGTTGATATAAGCCAAACCCACAAAGGTTAATGGATGCAGACATAAGTTTGTTGCTAAATCCTGACCTTGTCTTTTATGCCTGAATAGACATGACCAGAGAGACGCTCTCCGCCACTCCCCTTTCCTTCAGTGCCTTTCTCTTCCTTTTCCTAAATTGCAGCCCAGTGCCCAGTCCTACCTGGCAGCATTGCTCAGTGCAGGCCTCCTGCACACTTAGTCATCCATCCTGGCTTTATGTAGGGTTGGAGACTAGATAAAAGGCCCTTTAGAAATTTGGCTTCATAAACTCTTGAGATGCTCTTTGACCTTAGTTATTACAGCTATCCAATTAAGCTATCAATTATCAGCCTGAAACTGTCTGAAGAAGCAGATCCTACACAGTTATGCACTTTCAATTTTACTTACCGTTAGTTTCTGCATTGCAACTTCATCTCATATTAACTTGTCCCTGAGTGAAAGGGATTTATCACTTCATATCCCCAAAAATATTTTAATTCCTTATCCAGAAAATGAAAGATCAGTCTCAAAACTGAAGTGTTGAGCACTTGCAAGGACTTTGTAGATATAAAATGATGTGACAAAAATAGTGGTCACCTGTGATGAGTAGAGGAAGCTAAGGACACAATTGATGCAAGCAGGTTTTTAAGATAGCAAGTCAGTAACGCTGATCCTGAGTTTTTGGAAGAGGAATTCAGTCTTCCTAGCAGATATGAAATTATTTAACATTTTTCAATTTGGGAAAAGTATTTCTCTTTTTTCAACTAAGAAAGCCCACTAAGTTGCACAGGTGTGGAATGGAACTATAACAACCAAGTGATTAAATGAAAACAGTGCAAGACAACAATTAAAAAATGGCACAAGAGCAGAAGATCCTGACTTGAATTCTTAGAATAAGTGTAGGATGTGTTAAGAGGGAGAAACATTGGAATAGTAATCTAAAGGTTTGCATCAAAAAGAATAAATTCTGTGACACTAATTTTCCTCTGTAAGACATCTGAGTTGATCCAGGAGCCACCAACACCAGCATTTCACTGATCATTTTCAGAATCAGCTATGACTTTTCAATGTAACGTGTTCCAGTTTGTTTCTTGGTAAGGATGTTTTAGTCTGGAATATTTTAGTTCAGTTCTCTCAAGATTTGTACACAGAATACATACTGTTAATCCATTTCCTCTCAACAAAGGCAAGGGGGCTGTCTTCATCACAAATGAGCCACTGCTTCCCATGCTCCAGAAAGTGAATCTTGGCTCAGTGACCAACAAGTGATTCACCAGAAACTTGGCCAGGGAGTGGAAACCTCTTTTTCTGGTCATGTGAACTCAGGCCACAGAGTTTTGTTTTAGGGCAGAAAAGTCATGTTTAAAATCTCTCCAGCACCTTCTCCTTCATCGTTAGAGCTCAGTTTGAAAGGACAAAAACCTGGCAACTCCGCGATGAATATTTTAAGGCTGGCAAATTACCCAGCCAAAAGCATGAGCCCCAGCTGTCAAAACATGGAAAACTTAAGCTTTACAATAAAACAGATTTCTGTTATTTCTGACTGGCTGGGATTCTTTTGCTTAGATCAAGGGCAGTAAGTCATTGATCAAAATTTCTTTTTCTTCTTCACATTTTTGATGTTAGGAAATGCTTTCAAACTCCCCACAGATATTTCGAGCACTGACTTTGCTGCCAAGCAGTCTCCGAAAGCTATTCCTTTTTTCTTTCCTCCCCTCCCACCTCTGCTTATCTGCCTCACAGTGCTGTCACAGGATTTCTCAAGTGTCCGCAGTGGATTTCTCTAACACTCTTTTGAGTGGTTCTGTGCTGCATTCTATGGCCTTAAGGGGAAGCAGATCCTGAGGAAGAAAAGATGGGGAGTGCTTTAACTTCAAGAGAAAATTCAGTTTATCTACTAACTCGAGATGAAGCTGTTTGGATGCCAAGGCACAGAATTCTTCTGGCACCTGTAGAGACCTAATTTTATAGCACAGAGGACCAATGAGCTTTTGCTAAATCTTTAGCATGGCTTGAGGAAGAAAGTAGAACTGACAACAGAAAGAGCATGCAAGGGAGCACTGGAAGCAGAAGGCTGGAGGCGTATGTGTGCGCGAGTGTGTGTCTGCGTGTGAGCATCCCGGCACTGGCGTTCCCATGGCATTCCCCTGCCTGCAGAAGAAATCATGCAGGACCAGATGGTGGATGGGGCCAGGCTGTGGGTGGGGATGGCAAGTACATCCCTGGATTAGTTGGGTGAACTGTAAGCGATCTTGTGCTATCAGTGGGAGACATTGACACATTCCGCCTGTTGCGGGATCACAGAGGCCAGTCCTCACCCCAGACCACACAGCTCTGCAGCTGAGCATCCCCTCATGGCTTCTGCCCTCTCCCTGCCCTGTTCCTGAAGAACATGTCTCGATCTCTTATTCCTTCATGACATCAAGCTCTCAATCTTCATGCATGGGTTAAAAAACCCAGAGTGTGAATGCTCTTCCTGTCCCTGTAGTTCTGCTTTCTGCCTGAAGCAGTAACACACAGAGCTGGCATGAGCTGACACTACCCCACCATTCCCAGGAAGGAAGACAGAAACCATTCCAGCAGAAAAGCAGAGTAGGAAGCGGGATGCCTTGAAAACAATGAAACGACTTGCAGTGTGTCAGAGTTGGTGGCATCTTGGCGTCCCACACATTCGGGACTCATTTGTTTTCTTCAGCAGTTTTCCAACTGTGAATTCACAAGCCAGTAAGTACTAAACCACCAAAAAGCAACAGAGATTACTCACTGAGCTACAAGAATTTAAAGTGCCAATGCAGGTTTTTTTGGAGACAAAGTCTGAAATTTTCTTGTGAAAATTGTCTCTAATCAACTTTTCAATGCCCATGTTTCTTTTTCCTAGGTGGGTTAAAATATCTGCAATCAATGCAGAAATCTTTCAGCAAGCTCTGCTAGAAGTATTACGTAAACTGAAAGAAATTGCAGTTTCTGACAAAACATCAATACTGTAGGAATAGCATGTTAAAACAGTCAACAAATATCTGTGGCATGCTTCTATTTTTGTTATGTAACTTGAGGGCATAAACAAGTTTTAGTGGAGGGATATTTATCCTATTTTGTACACTTTTGTTTATTATTCATATTGCAGAAGCAGCATAAAAATTTACGAGCCCTCCACTTTTCTTTTACCAAATGGCAAAGCCAATTTAGAGTCAGTCTGGGTTGTTTGGGTTTTTTTTTGACTGAATGTCTCAAGCATCTAGTAATTCTCTTTGGACCAAGTGCACGTCTCTGAAGGACTGAAAAAAGACGTTACTATTTTGCCCTCTGGAGAAAAGATCAGTCTCAGGAATTCAAAAAGTACACCATGCAAAAGTCACTTTTCTGACACTACATCTGCAGGCTGCCTGTAATCAATTAATATAGTGTGTTATGCAGTCAACCTTTTAAAAAGCAATTTATTATAAAGGCAGAACTCAACCTCTTGCTTTGCCTTTTTTTGCCTATATTTTATTTGGTTCCTATTCACTGACATGCTTCTGTAAGTTAAGACTACAGAAGCTGTAATACTAGCCTTCAGTCCCAGATCACTGTATTCAGCACACTAGGAGCGGACTGATGAAGCACTGGGCTTCGTCACCACATGCCTCAGGGAGAGAAGACTAATTTAATGCAAGTCCATGGCCAACTTATTTTGCAGTAAAGTAGATTTCCTATGCTGTAGGTTTTTGTCCAAATTCATGATCACTCCAGAACTAGTACATTTTTAAGTGGAACTAGGTGGCTTTTTATGACCTCAGAGATCTCTATTCCCTCCTGTACAACATCGTGTTATTTTTTATATCTTTAGTTTTGAGACAGAAAAGGGAGGATGTCAGACAGGCAGATCCTGTCAATACAAGGTTGCCTGCTGTGGCAAGGGAAATGTATAAGCTAGGCTTTGACCAGGACATAAAAGAGGGAACTGATTTTCCAACTTTTAAAATTTTTCTGGACAGGTTTTAGATCTAAACCAGATACTCCTGGTTGGCAGACTTAGAGTGAACCTGACTGAGAGATACAACTGGCCAGTAGAGACAGTGGCACAGGGGAGGTAGTAAGGATGGTGGCCCCAAAGCCTGGAATGGATTTCCATTCATCTGCTGTGAGAAAGTCAGGTGGATGCCAACTACCCAGCTTTTCTTGAGATGCCTAACTTTTCTTGAAATTGTTCCATTAAGACAATTCTGCAACTTCCCTGAACAATCCATTCCCTCCTTTCATATTCCTCAGGTGAGAAAATTCCCTATTATCCCTCACAAATCTTTCATGGTTATAACTCAGTCTTACTTCTTCATGTCTTGCTCCAGATGAAACTGCTGATCAGCTTTCTCTTGACAGCCTTTCACATGTTCAAGAACTAATAATGTGTTTGGTCCTTGAGAATTTTCTTTCAACCTCACTGAGTCCAGTTCCTAGCCTTTCTTCACAGTTATGTTTTCTAGACCTCCAGTTACACTTTCATCTCTCCCCGGGCAGTCTTCAGCTTGCTGGAGTGTTAGAGAGCAGTGTCCCAGAGTAGGGTTGTGCTGAGATCTTGTTAGTGCAAGCTAGGGTGGAATAACACTTTCCATTACTTATATATAAAGTTGTTTACAGATAAAGCTTGTCTTTTTCACAACAGCATCTTGACTCACTCCCAGTTTGTGACCCAGTAGAACTTCTATGTCCCTTTGCAGAGCTGCTGGCTGGCCAGTCACTCCTCATATTGCAGCATTTGATTTCTCATTCCTAACAGTTGTATATCATGCTTGTCTTTGCAGATTTCATGATGGTGACTTGGGATAATTTCTCCCTTATAGGAAAATTGTTTTAAATTCTTACCCTGTTAATCCTACTGTTGTGGATCAACCCTGGCAGGCAGCTTAGACTAGATTTACACAGCCACTCACTTGCTCCCTGCCACAGTGGGAAGGGGGAAAGAATCAGTAAAAGTGAGAAAACTCATGGAATGGCATAAAGATACTTTAATAGGTAAAGCAAAAACTGTGCACGCAAGCAAAGCCAATCAAGGAATTCACTCATCATTTCCCACTGACAGGCAGGTCTTCAGGTCTGTTACAGTAATGGTGATTTGGAGTGACAAACATCATCACCCTGAATGTGCCCCACTTCCTACCTCTTCCCCAGGCTTTCAATTGCTGAGCATGACACCATATGGTCTGATATATCAATTTGGTCACTTGGGGTCAGCTGTCCTGGCTGTGTCCCTTCCCAGCTTCTTGTACACCCCAGCCCCTTTGTTGGTGGGGTGGGTGAGAGGCAGAAAAAGCCTTAACAATGTGCAAGGGCTGCTTGCAAACTAAAACAGGGTGTGTTATTAACATTGTGTTCTCACAAATCCAAAATATAGCACCATACAAGCTACTAAGAAAATTAACTCTGTCCCAGGTAAAGCCAGGACACTACTTGTGGACACAATCAGCTCAGTACCCACTGCTAGTTTTAGAAGTACACTCAGTAGCTCATGCAGCAAGTAATTAAAGGGAAGATTGACTAGCACTGGGACTGAGACAAGCCCTGATCGTACATACTTGAAATGTCCTCATGGTTTGACAGAAAATCATTAACTGGAAAACATTGCAAAGCAACTGGTAGCATCTGCTTATCTGTAGTTGGAATTCTTGCATGAGTAATGCTGAGTTAAAAAGAGGGGGGCTGGAAGGTGCTCCTCAAACACACACACTGCTGTTCTGGCAGGAAGAAGTTGAAAGAACAAACCTGTGCAAGATATTCATCATATTGCCTACTCTGCTCTGGGAAGATTGTCAGATTCGGGAAAATAATCATATTACAGGACCTTGAATAGAAGTTGTGATTGTTTAACTAATGGGCTACTAATTCTGCTGTCTTTATAGGCAGAGACATTCCAATCAACCAGGATCAAATTGAGGATGGGACAATTTTAAGTTAATATTTGCCCACTCTGTTTTGCTAAAATGAAAATAAGAAAGCCTGCCAGTCTGTCAATCAACCCCTGCAGTTTTCCACCATTATCTGACTTGAGTAAAGGGTTTTTCATCTTCATCTGTGGTAGGCAGGCTCAGAGATGGAATGACAAAGCTGTCATTTCTGCTCCAATGCAGTAGTGATTTTATCTTTATATAGTTTCCATCATTTTCAGATGTGAGCTGTATTTGCCCAACATCTTCACAAAAGCATTTTTAACCTATGTGTTAAAACTGACCATTTGTTTCCATTGGTTGGCAGGATTCACCATTTGTTTCAGGTCACACTGGCCTCTTCTGCATCAGTCAAATAGCTGGCAGAGTGAAGAGGAGTATGCTGTATATGTGCTGTCACTGGTAATTATTTCTGCAGTAGTTGCAAATGAAAACACCAACCAGATGTCACTGTCTTATTGCATAGCACAATCCAGACATGCAACAAATCTGTGTTCAGAGAGCACTTGAGGTTACAGATGTGAGTCTGTGTGTAGCCCATGTGAGATGCTTCTCACGGGCTGCATCACTGATACTACCCTACTGTCAGCACTGGCATAAAGCATATCCTCACACATCTTGGGTTACCCAAATCACTTCAGGTCTGACATTGGAGCTAACGTGTTTTGTCTTGGGATAGAATGAGGCAATGGAGAACATGGGCTTGGGTAGTACAAGTGACAAGCAGTAATTAGTTAAATCAGTGTAACTCAGTTGCACTTCATTACATGGTCATATCTGCAGGTCATTTGGCAGGGAAAAAGAAGAGGGCTAAACAGACAAATGAAAAGAAGGTAGAATGGAGGGACAGGATAGCAAAGTAAAACCAGGGTTAGTACAAAAGTGGAAAAAAAAGCCACAGTGCTATTGGCTCCCCTTCTGTTCTTATGCCCTACTTATTCCCTTTGGTTAGCTCCATATATCATTGCTGATTCTTCTTGCTCTGCACTTTAATTTAACAAAGAGGAATTTTTTGTTCCTAAGGATCTGTCTTTAGTATAGGGTATTTTAAGCAAATGGGGGGGGGGGGGGGCGGTGGGTAGCATTTGTGTGGGTTTTTAAGCAGAAGAGAGGATGCTCTTATGACATAGGCTGCCAAGACTTGGAAAAGCAAGTTTTTTGCCATGGCAAAGCTCTCAAGTAATTACAACCCAAGTGTTGTGGCATTTGGAAAGTGACAGTTCCTTGGTGCCTTTACCAAAGAAATTGTCATTTACATGCCTGGTCATTCCTCTGACACCCACTTTCTTTGCAAAACTTTAAAATTATTCTGGGTTTCTTTCTTTTTTTTTTTTTTTTAAGGGTATACTCAATCAGTAGATTTTCATGAGAGAAAACTATTTCATCTATCTTAGTGTGTCCTAGGAGTAATTCACAGGGCTTGGAAATATAGTAGGAGTGAAAATGCCTGTGGCACAGCTGACAGTGGAGGTTACAGAAACCTCAGCTGCTTTACCTGCGACTCCCTGCACGCCCCTGTGTGCTCAGAGGCTGAGCTTCTCTTACACCCAGAAAAGAAGCCATCAGCTGGAGCATGTTAGTAATATCACTTGCTTTGTTTGAGATACACTGTCACGATGGTAGGAGGGAGTAGGGACAAGGCCTGATGTTTTTAATGCATGAAATCGGAAAATTCTGGGTAATGCTCAGATTTGATGATGTGACAGCTGCCAAAACTGGAGGTCAGCCTTCAGAGAGCAAAACTTCCATGCTCGTGGCTTTGGTGGTGTCAGGGACCTGCTTCGAAAATGTCAGACCATCTGAGGACCATTATGGCTCCTCTCATTCCTGTCCCCACTCAGTCCAGGATGCCCCAGCAGCAGTGCAAAGCCCAGATAATTTTCAGAAATAGAGGCAAGAGGAGCTTCTGCTTTGATCCCCTCTAGGCCACAGTCCTTGCAAGTGTGATGTAGTCTGTCAGTCTCAGATGACTCCTCTGTCTCCAGCTAAACACATCTTTTAGGAGCTGTTTAATCCTTGGAAGGAATTATTTCACCATAATGAGTATACACACAAATTCTGGCAATTTTGCACTGTCCACTGATGGACCTTTTTTTTCTTCAAGTGGGGAATGGATTTTAGAGGAGAATAATCCTCCTGTGATACCCGATTTTTCCACAAGCAATATTTCCTCTGAGTGCAAGCCAGCCCAATACCATGTAGGTTGTTGGAAGTACTGAAATTACAGCCTGAGGTGGCACAGCTGCTGGAACAAGATCAACCAAGCGGGAATAAATACATCAGGGATAAAGCACAAGATGGCCTCCACTAATCTAAACCATTTACCCTCAGGTATCTGCTTTCCATAGAAGTACAAGTGTCACTTGCCTGTCATTTGACAAGATTACAAAGGAAGGCCAAGCAATTTTAACTGTTTGCTCCTGAAACAAAATCTATCCCTCATGATTGGGTAGAGCCAGAGCCAACTACGTGTAAGACTAAAGCATGTTGAAGCACCTTGTGACTTCTGTCATTGATTCTCTTTCATTCAGGCATTCAGTAAGTGAGATTGCTCTGGCTTTCTGCAAAATGTGAGTGTTGTTCCCGATGCTTCCCAGGACCAATAAATCATTTTCACTTCCTTAGGAGAGATAAGGAGCAGCAAGCTAACCAGTCAGTCTAAATCATCTTATTTAGAAACTTCAATTTTAAGTAGTTTATCTAGCAGTTAATTTCTTTCTACATCTTTTTCTCATTTCAGAATCCTGTGCTGTCAGTCAAGCTGTGATAGATTATCCTCTAGTTTGAATAAATATACCTCAAGTTTCACAAGAATGCTTATGGTCTATCCAGCTGTTTTGCTTCAATTCACAAGAAAGTACAGCTAGTATACCACACTTACCTAGATCATTTAGGCACCTTGATTTGTATTAAAACAAAGGTGTAACATTTCTGGGCTTCAGATTAGGTTAGGTCCTCAAGTCACAGTTTATCATAGTGTAGGAGACCCTCATGGTAGCTGCAAGGAAGCCCTTGGCGTGTACAAAGACCGTGCCATGTCAGGTCAGGAAGCAAGCTGGTATCCAAGAAGGAATAGGGCCTTGTCAGCCCTGTCACCGGTGCTTTTGTGGCTCCTTGGTGCAGTGTGAGTGCAGCAACCCTTGATCTGTGGTTGCACAGCAGAGATGGAGCTGAGGAATCCAAATAGCAGTTGCAGGGCTGTGAAAGTGCTCTGGGGTTGCAGTTCCCAGCCCTTTGTGTCTCTCCCTTGGCTGACAGTGCATCCTGATGGCTGCCTTTTGCCCTCTCTCAGACCCTTGCAGCTGAGGAAGTCTCTGAACAGCTGATTTCCCAAAACTGAGAGGGCACAGGGGAGGGCTCATTCCTGACTTTGTCCTGTTTCCTAGGCTTTTGCCAAAATACCTAAATTTTTTACCATAGCAATAATTCTGAGAACGTTAGTGTTTTTATGGTCTCTTTATAGCGAGGTGGAGTTACCCTGTGTGTGCTCTAAGTATGGTTTCATTTACCTATTGGGATTTACTGAAGCAGAGTTTGGATTCATACCACTGTTTTAATAGGCCTTGCTAGGTCTGTTCTCCATTAATTTGTCTAATCCCCTTTGAACCTCTTCATACTTTTGGCTTCCACAATACTATGTGCATGAAGTCTCCTTTTAATTATGTGTTGTGTGAAAAAGTGCTTCCTATTTTTTAGTTTCAACCATTTGCCTGATAATCTCATTTAGGTTCCCCCTAATTCCTGTGCTGTGGGAAAAAAACAGTCCATTTCCCACTTACTGTCTCCACAGGAAGGGATGTTGTAGGTGAATATTTCCTGTCAGTTTTCTGTTTTCCAGGCATGTCAAAAGTGTACACTTTATGCCTCTCTATGTAGGCATGGTGGTGGGCAGGAGACTGGAGCAGAGAGGGGAGATCCCAGTGCTTTGAGCAGAACTTCCCTTACTTGTGTAGGATAATTGAAATCCAGTGGATTGCTAAGCAAAGAAAGAAGCTGAACGTCAAATGTAGAAGGATATCAGGCCTACTCCTTTCTTTCATGTACAAAAGAGGTTGCTCACACTTCAAAGGAAGAGGTGGACTAAAACACATCCATCTGGCCTTAGTTCTAGAGAGGGTGGCTGCTTGGAAGTAAGTGGAAATGTCACACAGTCTTCTTGAGAACCACGGTTTCATCACTTCTTTGGTGGTATTCTTGCATTTCAGTTTATCTGTACACAGTTTTGAGTTACTTCATCACAGCAGCAGTTTTCAATTCCCTGTGTGTGTTTCAGCTGTTCCTGTGAAAAGGTAGCACTAAAACTCCTACAGTATCAGTGGAGCAGGTCATCTGTCCCTCATTCCCCATTAGCCATGTTAGAGTCTCTTTCACCTTCTACCTCTTCTGAATTCAGCAGCCTCCAGGAAGCTTAATAGCTGACACTCTCTGCTTCCTCTTCTGTTTGTTGGGTTTTTTTTCCTTTGAGCTAACCTTTGACTTTGATCCAGTGTTTGAAAAATCTAATATTCAATCTAAATTGAATATTGAAATATATTTTTAGATTCCTTCTTTATCTCTTTTGTAGTCTCTAGAGCCTTGCAGCCGCCTCAGTTCAACAAAAGCACATGATGAAGTGCCTATGTGCTTTGCTGTATTGAGACCTGAACACTAATTTCTTATTCTGTTTTGTTTTCAAAACATTTGAAATTCCCAGTCAAGCCTAGCAATATATTTTACCCCTTTTTTCCCCTGTTTTTAATAATAGCTATCTTCAAATAAATAATAAATAAATATATTATTTTGTGCACATCTGTATGTTACTGTCACTGGAATTTAAAAGCTAAAGATACTATGATCCTAAAATCCTTTTTGTTTCTTGGCATATAACATACTGAGATTATAATAATAGACTTGTGGCCAGGAGCAGCTGTCTCCATTAAAAACTAAATCTTTGGCAAGTATTTTCATACAGTATATAATACCAGACTAGTCTTTCCCTAAAATCAGAAGAAAATGTATAGTAAATAATCGCTGTTGTTTTATTCAGTATGTCATCAATGTCTCATGTGAAACAGTGGCAAATTGCACATAATAAATACATATCCAAAGATATTCTAGACCTGAAGCTTCTCTTTGAGATGGTATTGGTTTGGGGGGCGTTGGCAGGGCTTTTTGAATGATTATCAAAATCTCAAGTCAAATAATTTCACAGATTTTAAAAACCCAGATAGCTTTTTTCCTCAGAGACATAATCCAAAATATGACCTACTGTTTCAATGCAAGCATCAATCACCAGAAGACATGTTGGAATCAGAATAAAAATGCACTGTTCTCCAGCCACTAACTCACATTTACTCAAACAGGCAGTGACCAAGTTAAACAAGCAATTAAAGTGGTGTTTTGGGGGTACTGACTGATAGATGAGTTCCTGATTTGTGAGGGCATTTGCGCCCTCATAAGGCTCGGGGCAACATTTAAGCAGTTTTGTTTCTTTTTTCTTCATTTCTAAATGAACCCTCTTCTTCTCCCTCTGGCTTTCTTATCTACTGATGTAACTGGTGTTGCATGAGAAATTACCTCATTTCAGTGACTGGGGACAGCTTTTCTATCAGCTGCAGTAAGGTTTCCTCATTTGTTTAATGAACCTGGATAGGTAGAAAATTAAGTATTAGGAACTGCAGAGGAAGAAAACTAAACCAGGTAGTTCTGTGTATTTGGGTGCTTTAAAAAAATATAACTGTATTAATAAAACCAGTACAGGTAATTGCTGTTTAGATTATGGCGTGATTATTGCTTTGCAGACAAGGGACTCCGTTATCACTCAGTCATCAATGAATTAGCTGCATTCTGTGCTCATCTCATCCCTGAAGCTGAAAGAAGAGCTAGTTATTATCTTCAAGTGAGTTATTAATGAGGGGAAAAATCATCCCCAATTACTGTGAAGCAAAATATTTCAACATTTACGTATCTCAGAATTTATTTTTGATCTAATTCTTCGTAAGTCAGACAGCATGCACTTTTCCAAGCATTCTCACTGTGGCGTATTGAGAGGAACACCTGTCCAAGTGCTGGCTTCCCTAAGGGTGTGCTGCAGGGTCACAGAAGTGCTGCCCATCCTGTCCTTGTGCTGCTAGAGACTGATTTCCTCTGAGATTCCTTCATGCTACACCATAGGAACAGAGCCTCCACTGTCAGCTGTGCCAGAGAAAAAATTCTGAGTTGTCTATATTGTCTGTATTCACAGACCATTTTTTTATTCTTAATTAGAAACAGCATGGATTTTATTTGTAAGAGCTAATTTTGTTCTTTTGCTTTCCATTGAATCCTTTTGAAATTAATAATTTGGAATTTTTGACTCTGAACGTCCTAGAATAAAACCTGGGCAACACAAAGGTGATGATCTAAATTCATATAAACATGTGGGCATGTTTAACCAGGAGATGGAGTAGTGCTGTCCATACTGAATCCATCCATCAACACAGATGTGAAGGTCTGACCTTGGCAGATTCAGAGGGTAGGGATGTCAAACACAGTTTGCAGTCAATTGGAAATGTAGCTACTAGACAAAGAAAACTCAATAATTACACAGCTGTTTCAGTAGATTACAGATTTCCTAGAAAACAATAAAACAACTATCTGTGAATAGAAAAAAAGTAAACAATCTTTTTTTTAATTCAAAAACATTTCTGAAAGTCATCAGATAATGTCCCCTGTAAACTTCTTATCTCTTTTCAAAAGCAACAGAGTCTGTAACCAATGGATGTAGATTTCTTTACAGCATTTATGCCCATTAATGCTTCATTGATTTACAGTGAAACTGCTGAAGGACTGTCTTGAATAGACATATAAATATTAATTTCTTGTGAAGGATGGCTGCTATTACACTAAATATTAAATGAATTCATAATACTTGGACATTTGCTATAAATCACTACTGGGACTGCGTACTAACAACCCATTCCCTTTTTTTTAATATTAAAGAATGGAAAAGAGCTGGTTGCTCCCAAAGAAATGTAGAGCTTTGTAACACTAGAATCATTAACGAGTTCCCACAGCACAAGAAGGAGTTTCAGCTTAGTCCCATTTTACAGATAGAGGAAGGCATGTAGTGGTTTAGGTTGAACTGCTGATCATAGAAGGTTCAAACCCAATCTGTTTCTCATGAGAGACATCGCAGTAAATTACCAGTTCCTGACAGTCCTTCTTTTGCTTGAAATGCTCTGAGCAGTGTCAGCAGAGGATCTGGCCATGTGATACCAGAAGTCTGAGAGGCAGGCTCAAAGGGAGAAAGAGCTGGACATGTTGTCTGATCTCCACGCACACAAAGTGGTTGGTATCAGGTCTCCTCTAGATATCTTGCCCAAGGCCACGACTTGAAGGATGGTACTGCTCAGGTTTTGACTGGGCTTAGCAATTGAACTAAGTCGTCTTCTGTCTTCCAAGACCATAGATCGTAATTTCAAAATTTAGTAAAATGCTCAGCAGGGGCTAAAAATCAATTCTTTATTTTTCCTTTTATTAAAGTTCATTATAGCTTTTCTGTTTCTGTAGGGATAGTAGCTTAAGAGTAGAAATTTATGCCAGGGCTAACCCTGTAGAGTAGAAGCCATTCTTGTAAACAAAACTGAATGATTGCCAGACTCATCTGCTTTTTAATGTGTAGATGGGTGTGAGCACCTCCTTCATTCAAAATATTTTTGCTCCTGTGCCTTAAATGATCTAAGTTGCACAAGGTTTTTTAATGAAAATTTGCCAAGGTATTAAAATTAGAAGCAAAAATTAGAAAAGCTGCTACCACATAGGAGTATTAATTGTTCGTTATATAGGGCTTTAGTTCACATAGTTTCTTTGCATTTGCAAGACTGCCAGTTAGAGAGGCTCAAAGTGCTCACTGCTGCACAAGAGCTGTTTCTCCAGAGCCCCTCGATGGCTATTGTATTCTGTCACTGACCTTTGGACACCTTCAAATGCATATTGACACAGGATGCTGGGATCATTAGAACTATTGTTTCAGTGTGCCACAGGGAGAGAAGAGTTTTGCAGTGAAGAGCTTTAGAATTTTACATAATGATGACAGCAACAATACTTCTTAATTAGACAGTGAGAGAAAAACTAAAGCATTTTATCTGGTATTTCAGGTGAATTCCAGAAAGCACACTTCCCATATAGTCCCTTCCCATCAGGGAAAGATGATATTTATCGGGGGCATTTTGTCTGCTTTTCTATTGTTTCCAGGAGAATTGATTTAATTTTTTTGACCTGGTGGTGCCATATGGCCAGCCTCCCTTACCTTCCATGGATTCTGCCTGGGTGAACATCTTGACAGGATGGAGCCTTTCATCCTGTAAGTGCAGAACACTCTTTTAGAGCATAACCGGTGTTACGCAGGAGACCAGGATCTGGATGCACAGTTCAGACTCTGCTCTTCAAAAATCAGTGGACTTTGGATCTGTGACAACTGTGCTTCATTTTAACTCTTCTGTGTCTTGACATCTAAGGTATTTCTGTTACCAGTCCATGACAGTTAAAGAGTGCAAATAAGAACTTTGGAAGCAGAAATACCAGACACTCCAAGTACATTTACTGTAGTAAATCCAAGCATCTTCTAAAAGCTTATATTTATTTTATTGTAGCCTTTCTATTCTTTAAAGCTGCTTTGAGAAATTACTTCAGCAGTCATAACATCAAAGAGCATAATTTTAAACCTTGCATGGGACATTTTGTCTACAGAGAATAAATAAATTACTGGCTTGTATTTCCAATGAGTGTTCCTACTTGAATATATAGAGAGAGTTTCTGTTCCATAAGTCTTGCCGTTTCTGGGTTTGATTTTATCCCCTGGGATCCTATTATTGAACAAATTATCAAATACAGCTAAACTTCACATCCCTGAGCCTCTGAAGAAAGCTTGGGTAATGGCTTGCACTTCTGACAAAAGAGGAAGAAATCTAATAAACCTTTGCAAAACTTCTAGTATCATTTTTAAAAAATGGAAAAGCTTACTGTACAGCATTGCTAGTTGCAACTCTAGCCTAGCGTTGTGGAGCATGTACGAGAGGATGGTCAGTTTCTACATACAAACCTCTAGCCAAAAAACTTTCAAGATGAAGGACATAGTATTTGGTATTTGTGTGTGCTTGAGGTAAATGTGCAGCAGGATTTCTCACACTGTTATAAAATTCAAAAGGTCAGATGTGTTTCCTCAGGAACACAGGCTAAACTTTTTCTCCCCGTTAATTGAAAGGGTGCTGTTACCATCTTTTCATTTCTCTGAGTCAGAAATCCTTGTAGAACTTTGAAGCCTCCCATGTACTGCCACTGCAATTGCCAATTGTGAATTTTGTGTTCTATCTTAAACATCAAGGTGATACCTTTACCTTAACACTTGAGGGGATGTGACCCGCTTCTGGGAGGGAGACACGAGTAGTTATTGCTGTGTGATGCAGGATGAGAAGGCGGGCATGTTCTGGAAAGAGCTGTTAAACCAAGTTCTCGTGCCTCCATTCTCCCTCCTGTAAATCTGCATCAGTTAGTAAAAGAGGCAGTAATGATGAATGCTTCTCTTGCAGTGGGCTGGGATCTGAAATCTCTCCTCAGCCCATTGTGCTTCCCAGCAGAGGTTTTTAGCCATGGGTCCTGACTTCTTACTTGTGGGATGTATCTCTATTGAGGGACAGGATTATTCTTCAAGAGAGAGGGCAGCACTCTGCTTGCTGTCTTCTCTGTGTGAGAAGTTTGTATCTTTGCTGTGCCAGTGTAGCTGCACTCTTTCTTTCAAAAGGCACATGATCACTGCCTGGATAGATTTGAAAATGGAGATAATCTTTGCAGTATGTTTGGTCCTTACTCTATTAAATTAGTTGAAGCTCTTTTCAATGGGGAGGGATTTTCATAGGATCAAGTTCTGCCTGGATCCACCCCTATGGCAGTTTTGAGAGGTTTTTTGCCTCACACATTGAGATTCACCAAAACGAAAGCAAAGGGAATTGGTAGATCTGCTCACTGCCCATGTTTTGTTTGGTTCCTTTGCAGAAGGAGAAGAAGAGTGGGCTGTTGAAACTTCTGGCAGGAGCATCAACAAAAAAGAAGTCACGGTCCCCACCATCTGTGTCCCCCACGCACGACCCCCAGACAGCCCTTGAAGGAGTTCTGCAGGGGGCAGTGGGGCCGGAGCTGTCCTCCCTCTCCAGCCACGGCAGAGCCGGCTCGTGTCCTATCGAGAGTGAAATGCAAGGAGCCATGGGGCTGGAGCCTCTGCACAGGAAAACAGGCTCCTTGGATTTGAATTTTTCCATCCCTTCACCTGCCAGGCCACCCCTCTCTTCCATGGCAGCTATTCGGCCAGAGCCCAAGCCTTTGCCCCGGGAAAGGTAAGTTGTGTTTCTCCTGAGGTTGCCTGCATCCACAGGGAGCAATTGGAGGAGGGATGAAAGTTTAAATGGCTCAAGGGTTGTTGCAGTTTTGGTGTTGTGTAGATTGGCTGTACGTGGCTCAGCTGTCTTTTAGGAAGACAGGGCTTACAGGCATCAGACCACTGAAAATCATTTGGTACACCGTGCAGGTTTAAAGAAATGTTTAAGAGCATCTGTCCATGACACTCCACAGCCCTGGTCTAAATGTGGAGGACAGCACTGTTTTCTCAGCCCAAATGGTGTAAATGCTGTTGGCAAATGCCACATTTTAAATGGGGTTCCAGTATTTTAACTTAAAGGACTTGACATACTATGTCCCACTTGGACATGTCCTGTTCTGCAATACCAAAGACGGTTGCAAATTCTTCCTGTTTAAAATACTTACAGATAAGGCCATCTTCAGTGACCTGTTACCAAAAATGTAGCTCATTTCTAGAGAGGGATGTACAAGTGATTCTGGAGTTCATTTCAGCAGCCTGCTCTCCACCTTGGTACCTCGGGGTAGCTGACTTCACAAACCTGAAAAAAGAAGAATAGGAATACCAAAATACAAAAGCAGGAGGGGAGAGAGGAAACTGACCACAAAAGAGCTAGGGAGTTGTAGAAAAGAGATAGATCTCCATGTGCAGAGTCACACTGGCTTCAGGGAAATGTTTCCTACAGGACTGCAGCTTGAGGACTGGAAAGGGAATAGATAATACACAGCTACAGTGCTGTTGAAACGCTTTCCACTTGGAAGGTGATTGAGGAAAACACGTTTTTTACAAAAGCATTGAAGAATTTTCAAAAAGCTGTTCAGGGAACAGTCTTGAATTGGTATTTAAAACAATTTTGAAATAACATTAAAATCACAGAAGTCGGAAAAAAACTATTTTTGTCTGAAGGTATGGAAGAAGCTGAAGGGAATGGACTGGGCAAGGCACCTGATCTTGAATCCTATTGGGATTATGAAGCAGATGATGCACAGAAAGGGACATTACAGGACTGTCCATACCTTATACAGTGTTTTACTGAATGCAGTTGGAATTTGGTTAAGAAGGTGACAGTGACACCGTAACAAACTTTTCTAAGGCATCTGGTTTGTTACCATAAAACCTCTTGCTGAGTAAACTGTACACAACCAGCCCAGCAGATACTAAATGGATTGAAAATTGATTCACTGACATCAAATCAAACTCTACATCCGAAATCACTAGAAACTCTTATTCATGTACGTAGTGCAGCCCAACAAGAGTGGGGTCCTGAACCTGAGCTGTCGACATAAAACCTGTGCTGTTGCAGGATGAGGACTGAAGTGGAGATGGGTGATGGGTAGGGCAGATCTGTTGGTACAGAGCTAATTCAGCTCCTGGTCTGGTGAACACAGAGTAACAGCGTATTTCAGAAGAGGCAAATCTCATGCAAAGTGAAGTGGACTCAGAGAAGCATCATAAGAAAAATGGAAGATTTAAAACTATGTACTTGCAATGAGAGACACAGGGAGCTCTAGCACGCTTGGTAAAGAGTGTAGGGATGGCATGGTAACAGTCTGTAAGAGACTGCAGTCAGGACAGACATGGGAATATTTTTACACTAGATTTGGCTTTTTTTTTTGAAAGAGATACTTTTGTTCAGGTGCAGCTGTTAGACTTGAAGCAGAAATAAATACAGGGAAGTCCATCAGCATTGTAATGAAGGCAGTGAGAACAGACTATCTCAGTCGTCTCTTGCCCTTAAAATCCATGAAAAAGTAATTTACTAAAAGGAGTGAAAAACCAATCCCTATTTAGGCACACTTAATTTGGTCTACATCAGTTCAGATTAATGCTATAAGAAAAGCTAAATCAATATAAACCAGATTTAGCATGAGTGTAACTAAATCAGTGGGCTGCTGCACCTTTAGTTAAATGTAGCCATGAAGAGAAGCTGGGAACTACAGCCCCTGATGTCTCCAGAGCTGGATGTTAATATGCTGCTCTCAAAGCTTTACTACAGAGAACTCCAGACACATTATTTTATTAAATAGGGCTATGCCAGGGCTAGTCCCATACCCTACAAATTTCTCAGTCCACCTCAGGGTGGTCCAGGTAAGGAAACATTTAAGTGATGGCTATTTTAAGTGGCAGAATAGAACCAGAAAGACAAAGGTTACCTACATTCTCTTAGCTGTGCTGGAATCAGGAGCAATAGATTTAGAGTGCTAAAACTGAGTAAATACTTCCAGCTGCAGTATATGGTGATAAGGAACTTACTCTGATTTTACGTATTTTGATTCCTGAGTCTTAAATCTGAAAATAAGCTATAATTGAAGGAACCATAATTATACACAGCAGGCAAGATTCTTTAATTGATTTATGAATTAACTTCCATATCATTGGTGTATCTGCATTCCTTAACTGATCATATGGGTTTTTTCATGTCCATAATGGGAAATATTAATTACCTTCATGCACTAGGAAGGATAATGCTTAGTCCTGAAATAATCTGAGCAGATACATTAAACACTTGTCTGCTAGAAATTCATCCCACATCCATCTGTGCTCATTAAATCATCAGATTTCTCAGAAGTACCAAGTTATATTTTTTTTAAAACAAATTATGGTTTTCAAACCACTTGTTCTTTTCACATCTGGCAATGGAGCAACTTGCATTCAACGTCACTCAGCTCCATATTTTGCTTGTTTGCATTTTGGTGCATTTCATCCACACAGTAGGAGCAATTCTCTGAGAAAGAAAAGGGAGGAGAGGGAAGAAAAGGTTAGGTAAACAGATTCAGATGCTGGAAAAAATTTTAAAAAGCTGCAAAGCATTTCAGTACACTTAGCTGTACTTGGCTTTCTGTATCCCAACGCCCATCTGTGCACACAGAAACAGAGCACTGAAAGGTTGGAAGAAGTAGCACATTCCTTAATATTTACGGCATTCAAAATGAGGCTCATGCAGGCAGCAGAGCACCGCTACTTTTCCTATGGTGGTTGGCTTCAGCTCCAGCACTCACCACATCCAGGTTACAGATCAAACCCAGTGCACCACGAGGTGCATTAAAGGGCTCTGATTGCTTGCAGCTCACTCACTATTTAAGGGATGAATTGCCTATTCTGCTGCCTGACAGTGCAGACCTTTCTGGGAGTTGCAGCCAGGTAGACAGAAAGGTGAAGCAAGCTTAACCCTCTTGGTGGTGCTGTTAATGTTTATACTCTCAGTCTCTCCTTTTTTTTTTTTTTACATAAAGAGGAAAACAATTATCTTCTTCTTGGTATTTCAAAGCCTGGCTATGGATGACTGGATTAGGAAGGAAATTGCTCCTAGCTCTCCTGTCATTTAGCCTTCATATTAGTCTAGTTTGCTGGGGTAGTCAGAGCCCATCTCTGCCTTCTGGGTGTAGTTTCCACTAGCAGTTTATAAAACCACATTCCTTCAGATGCTCTCTGCCATAAAGCATCCAGCAATACAAGCAGCAGAGCAGAGAAATTTCCCAGGAGGTGTCCTTGTCACTTCATGTGGCAGTGATTGACTGCCAAGTGAATATCCCATCAGGCTGTGTGTGCCCCACACACCCTTTTCCACCTACTGCTCCGTCCAGTTTCTGCTGGTGCAAGAAACAGGACCAGTACAGGGATGCACTGTGGTGAGGCAAGCACTGGGAGCCTTGCCCACATCCCACCAATACCGTTGGCTCACAGGAGGGATGGGCTGTGTGCCTGGCAGCACCAAAACAAAATACTTCCCTTGCCACCCCCTTCAAGAAAATGTGACTGTACATTAAGCAAAACAGGAGAGTTGAGTGTGCGTGTGTGTGCGTGAGTCATGTTCCCCTGGCTGCCTGGCACTGTTCCCAGAGGCGAACCTGAGTAAAACATGTCACGCGTTGTTGACTCCTTTATAGGAGCTGGCACTGACTCTGCCGTGCTATATTGTGATAAAGCAGCTGTGGCCAGACTTACTGTCACGACTGGCATATCTGTACTGCGTCCTATGGTTTTCATGCAGCCTTCAACCAAGTTACAACCACAACAGTGCTGCAGAATAAGATGGGAGCAGTAAGTTTGACCTTGAAAATAGATCCCTCCATGTTTCCATGTATCTTTCTACAAATCACTGCCACATTAGAAATTGAGCTCCCAATTCAAGGAAGCATTCAGGCATGTGCTTAATACCCATTGACTTCAATTTTGCTGTGCTCGTATGTCTTCTTTGCCAAAAAGGAAAGCAGAAGAAGGGTTCTTTTCATTCCTGGAAAGTGATATTAGAGAAATGACCCAAGGAGTAACTTCTGACTGAACAGTGACACCTATTCACATGGTTAAGTGCTTCTCTGAGTAGGGATACCTGCCTTACGACTGGGAAACAATCATCAGCCATCTCAGAAATTGAATCCTGAGATATTTCCAGAAAAAAGGTAAAAAACCCAACTGAGACTTGTTCTTCTAAGGCTGCTGATTCAGTCACCATATTATGGAGAAGCAGGTTTTGCCTTGTAGTCTGCAGAGGTGCTTTGCAGGTCCCTGCAACTTGCCAGTGAAAGGATAAAAAAACAGAGCTCCACTGATAAACAAAAGCAATGGTTAACTGGGCTAGATGCTCCGTTGGCACTGAGTATCCACTGCCTCCAAAACTATGTATCCCTAATGCATAAGAGACCTATTGGAATCACAGGACTGGATTCATGCAACTTGTCCTTAGTGCATGATACTTGAAACAGGAACTTGCATTAAGCATCCAAATTCAAGCACACTAAATGGAATCAGATTGGAGGTTAGTCCTGCCGACCTAATTTGTCTCATTGCACATTTTCTTAAGTTGCTCTTGTTCCATCAGTGTTCTGGATACACATAGTTACTCAAGTGAGTATTTGGGGTTTTTTTTAGCATGCCCATGGCTGAGTTCAGCCATTAATTACTGATCAGTTCTGATCAGTATTGTTTGGTGTCTGCCTGCACACTGACAGAGGGCCTGCATGAGTCATTCAGACCAGACAGACTCCTACGCTGGCAGTGTGCATGAGATGAGTGTCTCCCTGTGGAAAGTGTGGCACGAGGCTCTGCAGCTGAAGGAGTCAGAGAAGCCTCTTTGCCCTCATCTGCACTACTCAGTGCATTTCATCATGGTCGCTTGCTAGAGATACTCCAACCTCTGCAAAAGGTGGGGTGGCTCCCCTGTCAGAGCCTTGACTCACATCCAGAGCAGCATCTTGTACACTAAATGAAGCAGGCATCCTACGGGAAAAATAGAATGCAATCATAAAATGAAAGATTATATTGCAAGGCAGCAGAAGTGAAGTCATGGACAATTTTATTGGCTGTTTTCTTCATCTCAGATGCATGGGTGTGAAACACTTGTGTTCTTTTAAGATTGTAGATGTCTTTATGTATCTACACACATGATATTTTTAATCATTTTGCTTCTTTAAAAGAAACAAAACCAGAACTTCCATCATGTGACATCTGTTTGAGGTTAGGAGTCTTATTTGCACCTTCCAGATTTCAGTAGGAGTAGCAAAGGGAGGGCTGGGTGGGAAAGTATTTCTTTTGGCTGTGAAAACAAGTGCTATGAAGACGGGACAAGGGGATTGCAAGGTCTTTCCTCACAGCAGAGGATGAACTTATTTCCAGCTCAGTGAGATAATTGCTGCCAGGGTGCCCATCCCACCCTCAACCCCAGTGCCAGCCTCCACTATGCAGTCTCCTACTTTGTGGGATGCCATGTTCCTGCCCCAGGCTCCCTCCCACCAGGGCTTTTTGTTCTCCCAGACTCAGCTCAGCAAAGCTTCCCCCCTCGGCAGCCATACCCACACCTTTTATCAGGGCTTCCAGTTTTCGTCACAGTCACATTTCTTCCTCTGCTCCCAGTTTTCCTCCCATCAGACTCCCTCTTCCTCCACCTCATCCCTTACTTTACCTCACTCTCCCGCTCCCTTGGGTTTCTCTGGCCAGGCAAAACCCATCCTCAGTACTTGCAGCCTCTCCTCGTGTATTATCTCTTGTGCACCAAGGACCCTTCCCAGGCCACTGCCCATCCTGGACAGTAGCCTCCAGAGATGAAGTGCCCAATCCAAGGATGCCGCAGCAGCCAGCAGTGAGGATGTCCAACATCAAGTCTGTCCCCTAAGAGAAAAATACAAGTGAGGCCCAGTGCTAAGAAAGGAAGAGAAATGCAACTTCTGAGGTCCCACAGAGCTAGGACAGCTTGGAGCATGAATCAACAGAGATTTTACTTTCGGTGCTCATACAAGCCTAAACATGTGCCATTTTGGGGGGGTTGAGTGTTTTTAACCTGGCTGGGAGCAGGTGATTTTCTGAAGGAACACCATCCCTGACAGACCAGTGGGACCACAGGACAGGTGTTTGCTTCCAAATATAGGACCTGAGAGCAGCTTGTGGAAGTGCTCATGTGGGTCCTGCTGGTGCTACAAAAACCCCTCGTGTTATTTTGGAAGTGATGAGGCCATTGGGCTTTATGTTGGACCCTCAGCCTGATACAGCCAACTGCTGTGGAGAATTTGGGCCAAAACGATTAACATTTGACAGAATTGTAACTATATAAGACAGAGCTACACAATTTACACCAGAAAATACCAAATATTGTTAATAGTGGTCAGATGTGGTTGCACATTTGTCATCATCATTATCACCCAGCTAATTAGCATTTTTGAAAGTTGGTAATTTAGAGGTGGAATGTGACACAGACAAAATTGAGAAAACTGAGATCCATCTAAAATTCCAAGTGACAGTTTGGTATAGGAAAACCTACAATTTTATACCATCTTCTCAAAAAGGGGTCAAATGGGGAAATAAAAGGAGGAGATATAAATAGAAGTATCCTGGACTGCCTTTTAGGGAGTGAGGGAGGATGTCTGGGAGAAGAGACCTTTTCTGCCAAAAAAATATGGCTAATAGCTGTCCTTGCAATTCCGTTCCAGAGGATACGCGAGGCTGAGGTGCCACCTGGAGGTGTGGAGGGGCGGCACAGCTCCCTGTGCCAGCGCGGTGCGGGATGCACTGCCCTGCGGGGCTGCCTCTGCCAGGCTCCGCTTCAAACCTCTCGTGGGAAAAGGCATCGCATCTTCTTCCATCTCTCACAGAGGAGTTCTTAACTGATTTGCAAGGTCTTTCATGGCTAATACTTTGTTATTCTGTCAAAAACCTCTTCGGTACTATCTTGTAAGGTAGTGTAGTTAATTAAATTTAAACCATAGCATTTAGGGTTTCCCAAATGGGAAAAACTGCCTCATTTTTTTAATTCAGTGACTGAGATTTATTTCTCTAAGTTGCTTAGAGAAGATGCCTTGTAGAACCCCTTTTATGATAGTGCACACATTCCTTTAGAGTGTGGTCACCTGCCTCCTCATGTGAACCATGTAGGAACTAACAGCTCATCACTCTGAGGATTTAGTTTTGCTTTAAAAGGATGTCTCTGTGCTTTTGGTATAACACGAGGTGCTGGCAGTGCCAGCTGCGTCTTCAGAGTAACCCTGCCCAAGACACCATCTTTTTCAGAAGTCTGTGAGTACCTCCACAGCACTCAACTAGTGTTGAGGTCCAACCTTTTTTCTTTCTTAAGGCCTCTTGAGTTCCTGATGCAGAGCTCCGGTGGGCTGTGATTGTGCATAAGAGTAGTGAGATCTGAAACTTGGCATCATCTTAGCTGAAATTTTTCCACTCTGATAATTTAATTAATCAACACTGCAGCAGAGTGTTTGAAATAATGTGTGCATTCATTTGCATAATGAGTGTAATTGGCAAAGCTTCATATTATAAGTGTAGCAGTTCCACAGATGATAACTTGATAGACCGTTTTCCTGCACACGTTTCAACCCCTGTTATTTGCTTTTCCACAGAGGAAGGAAGTGACAACTAGATTTATTAACCAAAGTACAGAGAAGACCGGAAAATTGTTGATGGCACTTGAACACATATATTTTCCACTACTGTGTTGCTCTGTCAAGATAAAAAAACCATAGTCAGGTATTAGAACAGAACCCCTGCTCGAAATGGAGTTTAATGCTTTTCCAAGTAATGGGTTGTTTGACTGTGGAGATGTCCAGCCATGGAGTCAAAGCTGGTGTTTGCAGTGTCATGCCAAAGTGGAGTGCCTAGTTTCAGAATGGAAGTCACTAGGCACCTGAGCAAAGTCTGCTAAGAAAGTGGGTGCCTGCCACTGGAGAGCCCCTTGCTTTGGTATTGTCTCACTGGGGATGGCCTCAGGGCATGGTCCACAGCCTCCAGGGCATGTTCAAGTCTCCAGGGACAAGATATTATCTTAAATAGTACTTATCTTGTTACAAACAGGACTCAAGCATTGGTGGCCAGGCAGCAGTTGTGAATATATTAATTGTCAGGAGATGGACTTTAGGTAATCAATTGGCAACTTTTAACAATCTTACTATATTCATTACTTTGCAATTAGCAAGACAGTTACTGACTGTTAACCAAATGCCAGATGACTGCAGAAGTGCTGAAGGAAAAAAAACAACCATGCAGTACAAATATATTCCCCGCTCTGCACACAAGTGCATTGATATAAAATGGCCCAGTCTGTGCTCTCAGAAGGACGCCTGCTGATAAGCTCTGAGTGCAAAATAGCTGTATCAGGCTCAGACACATCATTACTTCATTGAAATGAAGTGACACTTGAAAACTAAGTTCCCAAAGAGCTCTGTGAATGGTTCAGGACTGGGGCTCCCCGTTGGTTTGGAGAGTGCTTTGAATGTCACTTGATACCTCTCCATTTTGGCTTCCCTTCCTGGTTGGAGGGACCCAGAGTACATTCTCAAGAAACATTATAAGAGAAAAAATGTGAACTGCTTTAGCTAACACCTGCTGGTGTCACAGACAGTGGAAGAATTGCAAACCTCATTTTTCATCATCGGTGGACAAGGGAAGGGAGCATATCATATGGGAGCATACAGAAGTCTGGACTTCTGTAAGGTCTTTGACATGGTCCCTCACATCTCTCTCTATATTGGAGAAGGATGGATTTCATGGGTGGACTGTTTGGTGGATCAGCAATTGGTTGGACGGTCACATCCAGAGGGTTGTGGTGCATGGCTCATGGTCCATGGCTAATGGACACTGGTGATGGGTGGTGTCCCTCAGGGGTCCACACTGGGACCAGTGCTGTTCAATGTCTTCATCAATAACATAGGTGGTGGGATTGAGGGGACCCTCAGGACGTTTGCAGATGACACCAAGGTGATTTATGCAGTTGACACATGGGGTCTGAGCAACCTGCTTGAGTTGAAAAGATCCCTGCCTGTGGCAGAGGGGTTGAGCTAGATGACCTTTAAAGTCCCTTCCAGCTCAAACTGTTCTGTCATTCTATGACACTATGATTTTTGGATGGAGCAAATGCAGAGCTGAACAAGACGTGTTACATCAGAGATGCAACACTAGGATAAAGCAGCCAAGTCCTGGCACAGGCTCAGCACACAGCTGGGGGCAGGGACACCATGAGTGGTCCATCCATTTGACAACACATTTCTGCTTTCATGGACTGCCTCCAGAGTACGTCCTGGTCCATTGTCCAGCCAAGCTGGCCGGAAATGTCCATCTTACTCAGTTTTAGTAGAAAATGTAGCTGCATTGCATACAACTAGTGTGTGAAAATATAAGCTACTGATATTTCCAGAAGTTTTTTTTCCCAAGATCTCTGGTACTGGTGCCCAGCTGCTCCCACCAAGCACAGATTAACCAAGTGTTTGCACATTTTCTTCTCCAAAGGTACCGCGTTGTGGTCCCGTACCCACCGCAGAGCGAGGCAGAGATCGAACTGAAGGAGGGTGACATTGTGTTTGTGCACAAGAAGCGGGAGGACGGCTGGTACAAAGGGACATTGCAGAGGAACGGCAGGACGGGCCTCTTCCCCGGGAGCTTTGTCGAGAGCTTCTGAGGACAAATCGCCGCTCTCTCAACTTTCAGGGGAAACTGCATAGCACAAGAAGAGACAGCAAAGAGAAACTGGACTGATAACCACTGCCATTTTTATTTCCAAAGACTTCCCCCAGGCCCTTCAGTCTGCAGTTCTGGAGACACGGTGCCCTGCTGTGCTCCCGAGACCGTGTGCGGTGCATACAGTGGTATGTTGAAGTAGTGCCTTCCACCTGGAATCACAGACTGAAAGGACCCCCATCTGGACTGTAGTAACCTAAACTCTGGCTGTTAACCTTTTGTGTAAATTATAGAAAAGATATCTTTAAAAAGAATTAAGAGGAAAGCTGTTATATTGCTGTAACTTATTTGTCAGAGCTGCAGTGTTCTTATTACTGGCCTATGCAAGATGGATTTGAGAGTTCAAGAAGGTGTGCTAGGAGGATTTTAAACTGGGATTTTGTTTTTACCAAGGGCAGAAGTGGGGAGGGTGGAGAAAACCCCAGCTAAAGATCAGTGCATCATTGTGCAAGTAAGAACGAGAAGTCAAAAATGTTTATGTCATGCTTTCTATATACCTCAAAGATACGCTGCGCAGGTTTGTCAGTGCGTGTTGGTGTTAAGTACCCAGAGTGCTGCACCACCCCATGTCCTGGCACTGCTGCCAGGGAGGTCCTGCAGGAAGTACAGCTCCACCATTAAACCGTGGTTATTTGAGCAGAATCCCTTTTGCCTGTCTTCTGCCCGTGTTATATACAGCATGGATTTTTGTCCTTTGGTATCACTTTCCATTGCTTTTTTGTACGATGTACCTTTTTACTGTAAGAATTGCTCTACTTTATATATATTCCTACTAGATCAGACATTTCCTCTTTTTCATACATCTGGTGCTATTTTTTTTAATTGTTAAAGATTTGGTTAAACAGAGAGGCTGCAACAAGATTTGCATTCAACATACGAAATTAGAAACGTACCTGAAGATTGAGATCAGACTGCTTGTTCTTGCATCATAGAGGAAAAGAGAAAGAGCTGCATGGTCATCGATATACCTGGGGGAGCTGTCTGTGCAACACACACATGCTTGCTCTCTCCTGCATAGAGTGGCTGAAGACCCATGCTGAAGCACAGCGTTCTGTCTGGAGAGTGATAATGACTCCAGAATTGGAAGTAATTCCCAGAGGAGTCATTTTAATTGACTTTTTCATGGCAATAAGAAGAACACTGCAGGTTCTAGCACACACAGGGACCGTGGAGTTTTCCTCTGTTGTTGCATGACAGAGACAAGAGCTGATCTGCGACAGCAGTAATTAGTGTTATGGAAATGTGATTTCTTACTGTAGAAATGTACAGTTCTGGAGACTGTTGGATTTCTTAACGTCGTCAAGCTACAATACAAACTGTATCAGGCAATATAAGCTTCCATCTACCAGGGACTTAAAGGTGCAATAAATGTAAGGTGAGTTTAGCCAGTAATTTGTATGAAAAAGAATGAGAAAAAAAAGTCATAATGCAATTGTTGAGAGTATTTAAAAAGACATCAGCTCTTGAAGAGTGAATTGTGTTGAAAGGCCTTTCATAGCTGTATCCGTACCTTGCCCCTGACAGCAGCTGGCAGTTTGCCAAAGCCCACATGTGGTGGGTGTTTAAAAGCGTGTCGGAGGCACTGTAAACTGGAGATGATCTTATTAAAACACAGAGGCCCGGTGGGTGAACATCATCACTGCGTTACCAGTATTTCATATGCGAAGGTGTAAGTTTTGTTTTCATTCAAGCTGTGTGTACTAGTACATATCAAAACCCATGTAAGTGAGCATTCCTGTTTAAGTTCAGCTCTGTGACTTTGTTCTCTGTAAAATAAGTTCTTCTTGCTGTCACATGTTAACAAACCAATTCCAGAAACACAGTTCATGGCCAAGTATAGCACCTTCAAACCAGGAGGCATCACTTTCAGGGTGTTTCTTTTTATACTTGATGTTGCCGCATTTGTTGATATTCCAGATTGTAATGAGTCAGTCACTAAAAATTTAGTTACTGTTAAGAGGAAATTGCCTTTTTATAACCAATAAGAGACTGAAGAAACGTCTTCTGGAAAGACTAGCTTGAGATTAGAGCCATATCTGTTCCACTTATTTGGTCCAGGTCAGAACTGGTGTCACTGCACCTCAAACAGTAAACTGCACATTTAGGCAGTCAGCAATGCCAAAATGTGTGTTATTGATTCCAATAAAAGTTCTGGGTTAGATCTGTCAGAGATGAGATTTTTTCTGACAACTTACAGCGGTTAAAACGCTCTTAAAATTCTGTTCCATGGTGTACTTACTACAGTCAGAAAAACGAAACAGGATGACAGCTTGCATGCTGCCTATTCTGTTTAGCCAGATCTTAAAATGGTTCCAGATTGCCACCGTTTTATACTTAACTCTAAGAGGACAAAAGTTGGTGTGTGAGAGGATCAAGGAAAACATGCAGATGTCATATCATTAAATCAGTGCTTTAAAATACATTTTGCAAGGAGGATGATGGTTTTTTGAATGGTCGACAACCCTTCCAGTCATACCTTCTTCTAAGAAAAAATTGTGGGGTAGGGGGGAGGAGGTGTTCTATTTTGATAGCAGCTATTTCTGGGCCCTCTTTATTGCTTATCACAGTGTGGGTTACTGAGTAATCTTCTTGGACAAATCACTTCCATGCCAGGAGCACAATGGTACAAAACCATGATCCAGTGTCATTCAGAAAGTTCTGAGAGAAGTTTGACTTATACTGTGGTCTAGTTTTTACCTGTCATGCCAGAAAAAGAGGGAGGAGGGGGCGTCTCCATCTCCTGCAACAGGGCGGGGAAAAGATTCCTTCTGGTGGCCTCAGTTTGTAAAATGCCAGGTTTGTTCTTCTAGAAATGGGTTCAAGTAATTGAACAATTCCTTTGAACTTTGCACAGCTCAGAAAATGTTTTTGTTATACATGAATGTTAACGTGGTTTAGGAAATGTTGGCAGATATGAGTACAAATGAACTACAATGACTGTGTTTCTGATTCTTTAAATAAAATAAGTATTAAGGCAACTCGACTGAGGTTTCTCTCTCTATTAGACAACAAGATGAACAAGCAATGTAAGTGGCTCTGAGGCTTGCAAAGAAAACAGGGAAGACTCCTCTGCAAACCCTGTAGTAATTCCCACATAAATAAAAACCTGTTAGGAGTAAGAGATGCCTGAACAGGAGTCAGAATCTCTGGTTCTTCTTTTGCCACGTATTTCTTCAAGATCTTGAGAAGTTAACAACTTACCTATGGAGAAGAGGTGTGTAGGTCCAGAGAAGGAGAGTGGGTACAGGCCAGGAAGAGGCAGCAGGGTGCCAAGGTAAGGCTGTGGCAGAGAGGCTAGGAAGGGATGTGGAAGCAAAAAATTGGCAAGAGCAGCCTCTAATAGTGTAAATGAGCTTCAGGGGTGCTCTGAGGTCACCTGGTGGGTAGAGCAGGTTTGTGGGCAGAGGAGGACCCCTTTCCTCCTGCCCTGGGTAGGCTTGGGCGTGGTGTCAGCAGGGTCCGTGTGTGCTCTAGGCAGCGTACAGCCAAGGAGCTGGAAAAGAGGGAAGGAGCAGGTTGTACCCTGGCCAACTGAATGCCTCAACTCAGCTGAGGGGTGTAAGCCCATTTTTGGACAAGGCCTGAGATTCCCATTCAGCAGCACAGAGCAGAGCATCTGGAGGGGGAACCTGAGTCCATGGTCTGGATATGTTTGCCTTGATTTGGCTGGGAAACGCCTGTGGAAGAGGCACCCACAGGCGGTGATTCTTTGCACAGTTAGGAGCACATTAGGGCAGGGATGAGCGAGGCACAGCTACCTCACCAGGTCATCTGCGTGGGAGGTGACACGAGTCTCTTTTTGCCCCAGCTGGATCCTGAGTCAAAATTCTGAAATGTGGGAACCACCAGAATTTAAATGCAGGCAGGCAACACCTTTCCCTGTGCTAGGCCTTGCTGGCTGTCTGACAAGCAGTGTGGTGCAAAACGCTGCACAGAGGAGCCTGCCAGCTACTTCCAAGCTGGCCTGGCGTGCCAGTCCCCTCCATGCTTTGCCAGGTCCTGTTCCTCTGGCATTTCTCTGTCCCCTGCTGCCAGCACATAACACACACCTCACCCAGCCTTCATACTGCATGTGGCCCTGTGCTTCTGCAGTGCCTGACAGAAATTTAGTCCATGTTTTGAAAGAAAAATAATCATTGTAAAATTGTTACACAGTTTGACTGTTCCTAAATGCTCATGGAGAGCAGAACCACCTGGACAACATCTGCAGGGCTTTCCTGCAGCCAAAAGCTCTTCCTGACATCAGCAGCTCCTTACACATGGTGAACCTGGCAGCTACATGGCTTGGTTAGTTGGTGCCAAACCAAATAAATGAGCTGTACTGGAAGGAAAGCCAAGAGGTGCTACAGTCTGGAGAAGGCCCTGTCTTCACGCCCCAGCCTTTCATGTAGCAAAAATAACTTTCCAAGTGGTCACAGATGTATTTCCAATCACTGGGGCATGGGAGTCTACCCTCCCTTCAGAAAACCACGTTATTTTTCTCAGCCACCAAGCAGCACCACCTGCCCCACAGTGCTGCAGAGGGGCCACGAGCCAGAACACCAAAGAGCTTGTCCCAAGGTGGTCCCCTCACAGCATGTGCCAGACAGCCTGTCTGAGTCTCCCTTGTTTACAGCTCAGCTCAGCTGCAGGTGAACCTGCCTCTGCTTGGGTCTCTTCTTTGCTCCCTAGGGAGACCCCAGCAGTGCCAGGGAAGGACAGCCAGCATCCTGCTGACTCGGCCAGGGAGCTACTGAAAACTGTTTCCAGCACAAAGGGCTGTTTTGCACCAGCCAAGATGCAATGCAGCGTTTTTGCAAAGGCACCAGGAATGGTCCTGCACACAGGATTACGAGCTTTGTGACCTTCTGTGTGACACACACGTGTGTGCGCAGAAAAGCCCGTGAGCAAGGAGTGCTGCCGGGAAATGGGGCTGCACCAGTGCTACCTGCCCACCCCTCTCAGAGAGGGCACTGGAAAGGACAGCAATGGCGTTTAGTTTAGTTTAGTTTAGTTTAGTTTAGTTTAGTTTAGTTTAGTTTAGTTTAGACTGGCATTTCCCCCAAGGCATCCCTAGGGGAAATGCCTTGCCTGGGGAAACCTTGGGTTGGTCAATGCCGTCAGTGCTGCGCTCCAGCAAATGACAGGGGTGAGAGATGGAGGAGCTGCCTTTGGTGGAGCGGTTGCTGTCATGCATGGAATCCTCGTGGGAACACAGGAGTGATGGGGGCACAGCTAAGTAAGGGGGCAGAGGAAAAATGAAGTCATTAAGACAGAAGGGAAGGCAGAATTGTCTCAACTTACTGTCAGAGAAGGAAAGCATAGTACATTTGTGTTCTGCATCTGCACAAGGGCTGGGTAGAGCTGCTGTCAGTCATGTCAGTGTGTGCAACCCCCCCGGCCCCAGAGTGTAGCTGTGGGGTGTGCACGGCAGGAGTGGAGGGCAATCCCATCGCCAGGAGGGCATGTCCTCTGCCATCCCACTGGCCAAGGAGAACCACAATGAGGGCTTAAGGGCCAGGGTCCCCAAGGATGGCACTGGCACAGCCCGGGGGACTCTGGAGACAGGGCAGTGTCTGGCAGTGCATGCCCAGCTGCTGAGTGGATACATACCCAAGGAATCCCACTGGGACCCCTGGCTTTGCCACTGAATCAGGCTGGGAGTCGAAGTCTGGCACATCCCCGGCCCAGGGGTGTGACCCTGCCCCACATCACTGCTGCCTCCATGAGCCAAGGGGTCTGGGAGCTGCCCCCACACCTTTCTCCCTAGCCACAGCAGAGAGGCATTCTCTTTCCCCTCCTCATGTGTATGTCAAATTTGCCCTACAGCTGACCACTGGAAAATCAGCTTCGAAGACAGGAGGGCAATTTGTTAAGGTTTTTCTCTCTCCCCTCCCCAGATAATTGTCTGGGATCTGCATTAATGGAAACATAAATTGACTGCCACTCTGCTAAATGACAATCAGGTTTTGTTTGACGGAGCTAGGAAGTATCTTATCCTGAACATTGGCACCAAACAATCTAAATGCAAATTGCAAAATGTTTGGGGGTAAGGAGGCTGTTTATCTTCTGATGAGGTTACATAATAATGCAGAGGGGAGAGAGAATTGCCTTTCAGTTCCTAAAGGCTATCAAAAAGTGTGATGGTTAAACCGTGAGGCCAGTGTTTACATTTTATTTTAATGGAGCAGATTCAGTTATTTGGCGTGGATTTTCTTCTAACAAATCACTTTTTTAACAAGATGCATCACGGCAGCATTTCAACCATAATTCAGCAATTCTCAGGCACCCAGGTTAGCGTGGAAAATGACAGAGCAGCCACCATTTTAATCCTGTTATGTCTATTGCTCCCAGCTTGTTCTCCTCTGATGAAACACACTGCTGTGCCTCGAAGAGGCAGGAAAACATTTGCTGCACTTGTGGCCTATTTCTCTTGTTAGATTACCAGGTTTATACACTCCGGCACTGCCCAGGTATCTCCAATGCTCTTACACAGGAACAGTTACAGGACACAGCTGAAAACATGAAATGCAACCACGACCAGCTGCTTCCCGAGACACCAGCACAGGCTGGGGTTACTTCTCATGCTGGATGCCCCACGCTGGATGTGCAGCAGCTTTTGTGCCAGTTGGTTGTAAAACAGAAGTCACTGCCCAAGTCAGACCTTTCAGACCTGTTCAGCACAGCTCTCCTGCACAGCGCTCCACACTTCTGGGGCACCACGCCACCCAGGCATCTACAGCAGTGCCTGAGCTGGCATCTGTGCCCTGTGGCATCTTCCACTAAAGATTTTCTTTAGTCTTGTCCTGGAAGGAAAAGGTGTCCACGGCAGCCCAGGGGGTCCAATAACTTGAAGCTTTCAGCAGCTTGCAGAACTGGTCTCCTTGAAGTTTTTCCACTCCAAGTTTGTAATCTAATCTTCTCAGAGTTTGATTTAGACTTCTGCATTTCTCCATAAATTAAGAAGCAGGCTTGAGTTTACTCCAAGAGTTTTGCTCATCTGGGAGGCAAAGGAAGGAAAGGATTAATGTGTCATTTTTATTTTCCCATTTAAATATGTCTCATACAAAAAAATGAGCATGAATCTCTGCAAGGCAGGAAAAAAGCAATAGATCTGTGAAACTGACACAAGTTGTGTGTGTATAAATTGTTGGGCCTGTAGATCACTTGGTGTAGACCAGCCAAATAGCTCACACAAATCTACGAATAAAAGCACATTTGAACGTAAGTGGATACCACAGGAAAGACCACGATAATCTGGATTTATAGAAAGGGGAATCAGTGAGTAGTGGTTGTAGCCCCTTTCAGGAGGCAGTAGCCAGGATTTTGGTTTCATCTGCTGCCTCTGTGACAGAGACCTTTAGGGAGCAGCCAGGGCATCCCTTGAAAGGGACTCAACCATGGGAGAGGAGGACCATGGGCAGTTTCACAAATTCAACCAATTTTAGAACGCCTGTTGAACTTACTGCTGCTGGAAAGCACAGCAGGTGATTTTCCAAAGGCTTTGAGGAGGTGGCTGACAGCCTGCAGCTCTTGGGAGCAGCCAAGATGAGGGACAGACGGTGATTATTGCTCCACAAGCTGAACACAGGGTGTGACTCTTGGGGTCTCCTGTGCAGGGCCTGGAGTTGGACTTGATGATTCTTATGGGTCCCTTCCAACTCAGCTTCTTCTGTGAGCATTCCCTGAGCTTGCGATGGACTTTGCCTTCACTACTGTGATAAATACATATGTGTAACACGTAAACCACACACGTGTATACATGCATTTACACACACATCTCTTTATCCATGTCACCATCACTCCTTTAGTGCCAGAAAAGAGCCAGACACTCTTGCTGAGCTGTATGCCATCCTGATTGATGTCATTTAAGATGGTCCAGGGTTACCTGTGTTTGCAACTAGAGCACGGGGTGCACTGGAAGAGTTTCAGATGTCAGCTGTAAAGCAGCACCAGGAAGTGAGGAAAACCACCCTGAGGTCTGAGCTGTGACTGCCTGGTTTGAAGGGCATGGTCGTTCTGGCAGTCTGTGAATTTCCTCTGATGACCTCCCACCAGTTTGGAGATGCAGCAATAGGATCCATTTAAAAATCATGCCCTTTCCAAAAAGCTTAAACTTTCTATTAATGTCAGGAGTCTGAAACAGATACTTTAAATGGAAACTGAAGCAAAAGATGAAGTCCTCCTTCCTTCAATTCTCCAGTCCTCACAGAATAGCCTTAATTAAATAGAGCAGCACTCATTCAGATTTAAAGGCATTCTTGGGCATTTCCCATGGTTAATATGAAGAGCAGTTGTAGCTCCATCCATTTACCCTGACCATAGGACAGTAAATTGCTCGGGAAATTCATACCAAATTAAAGCTAGATTTTGCCCAAGACAGTTTGTTAAAAGCACTGCTTTGCTTTGTCTGAATAAATATTCATTAGCTGAGAGAGGGGAGCACAAGACAGCCAGGGAGAGTAACTGGGGCGGGGAGGACCAGGTCTGGCAGTGTCTGGTTATTTACATGAAGCAGAGAGCCAGTAATGCCCTGAGGCACCTTCCAGCCTCCACATTCCCCATCCTGGGGGTCAGACACTGTGCTGGAAGGGGAGCCAGCAGCTCAGGGGCTTGTCCCAAGGATATGGAGAATCACATCACTGCCTCAGTACTGGCTGGTGCCTGAAGCAAAGCCACCTTAGACATGCCTGCATACTCCAGCAGCTGGTGGGGCAGCATCTCCCACCACCCCTTCTGCACTGCCAGGCAACTCCAGAGGTTCAGCACAAGCAGGAAGGGATGAAGCAACCCACAGCACTTTGGCCCAGCCCCAGGAGTGGGGCTCATCTATCAATAATATGGCCCCTTCCCTGTCATCCCCTCCCTGTGCCAACTCGGGCAGCAGCAGGGTGCAGGTCAGGGCAGCATTTGAGACCCCTGGGCAGTGCTGGGTCACCCACCAGCCCAGGCACAGCCATCCCTGCTACCGAACCACATCATCCCTGGGGGCTCAGTCCAAGAGCAGGACTGCTAAATGTGGGCATCCAAACCCCCTCTGGGCCGTGGGGTGCGTGCAGGGGCCACTGCCAGCATGGCTGCAGCTTGAGAAGAAGCTCCCCAGGCCAGCCAATTTTCTCACCAACTACTTCAGGTTCACAAAGATGCACAGAAGCTTTTATTGTGCTGCTCTTCTCAGCAGTGAGGAGAGGAAACTGCACTCTGGAACCCCTCGACTGAAGCGTCCTGCTGATTTCAGTGCTGGTGAAATGGCAGCAGTGCAGAGGGGTCCTGCAGCAGTGCAGAGGGGTCCTGCAGCAGTGCAGAGGGGTCCTGCAGCAGTGCAGGCTGGTGTCACAGCCCTGCAGCTGATGATGCCCAGCACTGCACCCCCCCTGCTCAGCACAGCCCTAGGGGAATGCAAGGATGCAAACTCACTGGGTGATGGTGGGACAAGGGAGCTGCTGCTCCACCCTTGCTGGGGCAGGGCCACAGCTCAGAAAGGGACATCCAGCCAGTCATCCTCATTAGTCATGGACCACTCTTGGTAGATAGTTATAAAGTGATTTATTTTGTCATTAGCCTTATCTTGTTTTCTAAAGCTGATTTAGTTTCTAAACTATATTCATCTTTGCACTTCCCATTAATCTCCTTGGTTTGATAGACTAAATTAACCTTTTTGAGGACAAATTAAATTTCTTTAACTTTTTTGTGGTCAAAAAAATTCAGGGGAATTTTTTCCCCTCAGTTATATTTTACTGAAATATCAGAATTATACTTGTGTGCATCTCTGTAATCCAGGCACTGGGGATTTTTTTTTCCTGAGGCCTCTGCTAATTTTTGTACTGAAGCCTTCCTACCACATCCCAGATGTTAATAAAATTGGAAATGAGCTGCACCAAGAATGCAAGGGAGGCAGAAAAAAACGTGATGAGGGACGGTCCCTCCTATCAATAAAATCTGCCGCATTTCTCCAGGCAGTATGTGAAATATAGCGGGCACATAATCCACACGGCAATAAAAGGCTGCCACATGCCTCCCCAGCACCCGGGGAGCTATCATTTTCAATTAGGAACAAAAGCCTCTGGCATGTGACAGCAGCAGCAGAAGAACTGAACACAGTTAAGGCAAAATTTAGTTTCATTATGGCTTGATGCTGATTACAGTTTTTTCTTTGTTTTCTCACCGAGTCCCTCTGTCATCATATGGGAGGGAGCGTGGCTGTACAGGCTTTTCTCATGGCTTGAGCACAACCAGAAGTGAGTCGAGGAGACCCTAAATTGATGTTTTTAAGAGGACTGCAGCACAGACCTTTACAGCAAAATGGGCTTTGGGCTTGATTTTAGCTCCTTTAAGCCATTGCTTTTCCTTGGGCAAACTGATAATATGCATTTGAAAATCCACTCTTGGTGCCTGCTCCTTTCCCTCTGCTGACAGCTTCAAGTGCTCATATGATGCAGCAGTGAAGGAAGGCATGGTGCCAGGCATGCCCCAGACTTAATAAAATTACAGCAAATCCAATATATTAGTCAGAGCACATCTCTTTCATGTCTCACTTAAACCTCCACCGTACCCTAATAAGTATAGCTCAGTTTTTACCTCCAGTTTTCAGAAGCTAGTTACAACATTGCCTGCCTTTATTAAAGTATTTCTTATGTTTTTAAATTAATAATTTTTGCAACCTAGTTCTATATAGTTCAATTTTTTACATGTGCCAGATTCATATCTTCTGTTTTCTTTTTTCTAAATGTTTATAGAGTCTTTTCAGCACAGGGAGAGAGATGTGAGCTCAGAACAACCTCTGCCACTGCCTTGCCTGACCCTGGCTGAGGCCACCCATGCCTCTGCATGCTTTTCTTGGTCTGAGCTCAGCAGGAGCTGAGGCACACAGGGGGAGGTGGATTGGATGTTCCAGCCCGGGGGTGCCCAGTGAGGGTGCAGCTCTGGCCCAGGGGTGATGGGGCTGCCATGGCCAACACCCGGTGACCACAGAACCGTGAGTGCCAGCAGGGGGGCCGTGCAGAGGGCACCCCTCTGCCACCAGGCCCAGAGCCCCAACAAGGACTGCAAGTAAGCCCATGGTTGTTCATCTGCTGGTGGGTCCTGCTCTGTTCTTCTTCTGCACCGTTGGCTTTTTCCTTCCTCCTCTTCAGCCCATTTCTGTCCTCCATCCCTTGTGGTCCCAAAGTTCCAACTCCAATCCTTATCCAAGACCACAGGACCTGTGAAGCCTGTACAGACACAAAGCAGACTAGCACGTCCACCAGCAACCAGCATAAAAGAGCTCCTGGCTGCTAATGTTTTTATTCAGCTCTTGTGAAAATATAAGTGTAGAGAAACATTGAATAAGTGCTCTTCCTGCTCTAATCTGCCATTTGGGGAATTACCATATTTTATGCATCCAGTGCAAAGTGCTTTACCTCTGAAGTAACGGATAAGTATGCACAGACTCACCCATGTAAAATTGCCCACAGCCCTGCCTCTTATCACCTACTCAATTTCTGTGCAAGCCTGAAGGGAGCTCCAGCCCTGAGACAGCAATTATCATACTTATCCCATGTCTTACAAAATGACAGAAATTGAGTCTTTGATAGGTGCTCATATTAGGCCCAGAAAGATTATTTTCTAGCACTCCTGGCCACAGGGAAATGTCCTTGTTTCAGAGCTAAACATGAACAGAGATCCCAGGGCCCATGTGGATCACAGAATCATAAAATATCCTGAGTTGGAAGAGACCCATAGGAATTATCAAATCCACCTCCTGGCCATGCACAGGATAGCCCAAGAACGACGCCATGAGCTGAAAGTGTTGTCCAAACACTTCTTGAACTCTGTCAGGGTTGGTGCTATCCCCACTTCCCTGGGGAGTCTGTTTCCAGTGCCCAGCCACCCTCTGGATGAAGAATATTTTTCTAATATCCAATCTAAACCTCCCCTGACTCAATTTCAGGCCATGCCCTCAGGTCCCCATCACTGGTCATCAGTGAGAGATCAATGCCTGCCCCTCTGATTCCCCTTGAGATCAAGCTGCAGGAAGCTATGAGGTCTCCCCTCAGCCTCCTTTTCTCTAGGCTGAACAAACCAAGTGACCTCAGCCAGGGAAGAGCAAGGAAGGTTTGAATCCCAAGTTCAGCCCCTCTCTCTCCATACAACTTCTTCCACTTCAAAGTTTTAAACACTGAGGCTTCTTGGAAAGTGTCCCTGGCCAGGTTGCTGCCATGCCACTCAATAAATACACTGCCATACAGATGGTCTGGAATCTTCAAGCACCAGCAAATGCTAAAAGTTCTCTCTGATATCAACAGTTCCAGTAGAGCTGTGTACCCATTGCATCAGGGTTTCAGGCTGGGCCAGGAGGGGTTGGAGAGCCCCCATTCCTCAGGGGTCCCTCGGGGCTAATCCAGCTTTTCACACCAGTGGCATGCAGATGGCCCCAAGCCAGCTGTACCACACTCACCAGCAGGAGCACAAGGCTCAGCTTTCACCAACTTGTCACTGCTTCATTCCTGCAGGGCACACAGCAGAGGAGCAGGCTGGAGGAGGGGAGCACGTGTCCTGGCACACAGCCGAGCTGATGTCAAGCTGGTACCTTCTCATTAGTCTTTATGGTTACAGCCATAGAAGTGAGCATGGAGAAATGATACAAGGGGGCCTGAAAAGTTTATGTATCCTGCACAGTCAAAAGACAAGAATAACCTGGAGAAGGTGCAAGCCAATATTCCTGAGGAAAGTAACCAAACCCAGAGACATTTCATGAAGAGGCACTCAGAAAGCACGGGCTAATATATGCCTGCAAAGCAAGAGATGAAGAACGAGCATGTGCATGTGTGAAAAAGACCAAACAGGAGCCTGGAAGACCCTTTCTCAGTGGGAACTACATGGCACTAAAAACATGGGGTCATATTGCAGTTTTAAGGACATTGAGATCCGCATTTAATTTCCGCACAGTCGATCTGCGATAGCATTGTCTGCAGGGAAGGATGCAGAAATCCCTCCCTGCCCCTGAGCAAGAGCCTCTGCCTTGCTAAGAACCATGGTGCAGGGGGGTGCAGGCAGCTTCACCACAGACATGTGTCCCCAGAAAAGTGCCACCAGCACTGCAGAGTTCCTCCCTCCTGCTGCTTTCCTTTGGGTGTCATGGCACATGGTCCTGTGCTGCAGATGTGACACTGCTGCTGTGCATAGAAAAGTGGTCATTTGATAAATAATGAGCAAATCTTCCCATGCAGGACTCAGCAAGTTCTTATGTTCAACACTTTTGCAAAAGGATGGCAAATGTTACTTCTTGTCCATGCTGCATTTGCATTACATGAACCAAAAGCTTGCAGTTAACCATCATGAGCCTGCACTGCATTCCCAGGGAAGTCTCATCCCTCAGGGCAGATTGTGCAGCTGCATCAGCCCTGCTGCCAGCAGCTCCCTGGCAGGCTGCAGACACTAAGCAAGGGGATAAGACCCTTATGACCTACAAATGAAATCACAGAGAAGCATGGAAAGAAAAAGCAAGCTGGTGCTGGAATGGGAAGCAACAGAGAAAGAGATACCAATTATTTTTCTCTTTGATAAAATGCTCAGGTTTAATCCCCAAACTTTTTGAACATTAGCCCCAAAGTAAAAACATCCTTTGAAAATCAGCCCATTCCCTGCTACCACCAGCTGAGCAATTGGGGCATTTATCCGAAGGGCAAAGAGGTAGTGACAGCCCTCATTTCTTACCGAGTGAAGATAGAGCAGTTCCATCAGGCTCTGAAGATGTTCTTCCAGCCACCAAGCAAGGCTGAGGCTCAGGCATCCTGCTGATCACCCGGCATGAGCAGTGCCTCTCGCTGCCTAGCTCAGATCCTGTTCACCCCAGAGCATCATCAGGATGCCCAAGGCATTAACACACAAGCCCTGAACAAATCCTGTCCAGCAGTTTGAAGGATAAACTTCCATGGCAGATGGGTGTTGAGACCACACTGACCCTCTTGTGCCAGAGAACAAAATGTTTCATTGTGTCCAGAGGAGCAGTTTGTGGTGAATGAAACGAAATTACAGGGTTTTTTTCATTGGGTTTTGTTCAGAAAGGAGAAGAAAAAGCTTTCTCTTCAGGGTTCTGTAGGAGCCAAGACTCAAGTCTTGCCTTTGATGGAAAGAGAAACTACTACTCCTGCCACTGCTGAATCTCAGCTGGTGAACTTTCCTTCTTTAATTTCTAACATTTGCTGCAACAGAACTACTCTTGCCCTACTGCCCCTCCTTAAAAGGATCAGACATCACCCACTCCAACACCAAAAGGTGTCACGTCACAAATCCCAGGTGGAAGTTCTTTCTTTTAAATAGTTTCCTGTTGTCTTACCTGGTTATACTTTTAATCTCTACTTTGATCTACTTCCAAACCCATCCTCAGACACCAGAGGAAGCAGTGAGCATCTGCACGGTGCCTGACAGAGCCAAAGTACCTTCCAGCTCCAGTGTCAACACAGCAGGACAGGGACATCAGCTGTGCAGTTTTTACTTTGAAGGGTATTTTTTGGATGTAAACCACTGAGTATACTACCAAAGAGCATTCTTTTGAACCTAAGTAATGCACATTTTCAGCTTTAAGGCTGAGAACCTTCACCAGATTTAGTGAGCAAGCGGCTAAGATGAAAGAGGAAGGATATGCTGTTATGTCTAGAATTAAAAGAAAATAAAAATGTGCAACAACAAAATACACTGTTAAACTGGTTTAAATCAAAATAATCTCTTGTGTGTTTGACAACTAAGATGAGACACAAAAATCTCAAGAGTCTTCCACATCCAAGCATTACAACACACTGTATCAGCTCCCACCTTGGGAAGGTCAGGATTTTCCCGACTATCCACGCCACGCCCTCCCCAGCCGCTCTCCTCTCTGCCCCCGGGTTGCTCATGTCAAAAACCTCATCCCTGCCAGACAGCTTCCTACATCCCACGCTGCTGAATCCTCCCTGCCCCTCTCACAGAGTACAGACTGCCCGAGGACTTCCATTCTGGCTGCTTCGGAGGAGTAAAATCCTGACAATCCTTTAATGTTCGCTTTGTAAAGTGAAGCTTTCACAGCTTTCCTTTGCTTGCAGGTTTGTTTTTATGCTTAAACATAATTTTTGGCTGGCAGCACGACACAGATTCAGGAGCTCCATCCTCTCTGGGGTGATCATGTAGCACCCCTCACTGGCAGCCTCCATAAAAGAGCCTTTAAAATACAAAGAGAAGAAATAAACCCAAAAATGTACCAAATAGACAATCCAGAGAAATCCACTGACAGCAACCACAATATACTTTCCCCTCCAAATTTCAAAGAAATTTCATTTCTAAGACAATTGTAATATTTTTTAAAAACCAGTCTTTCCTGCAAACAGATCTGGTTTTTCAAAAAACAGTCTCATATCTACTTTTTTCTATAAAGCTACAGGAAAACATTTCATTTGAAGAATCCTTTTACTAAATCATTAACTGGGTTTGAACGATCAAAGGTAAGCAGATTAAAATACACATCCAGAGGAGAGCAGATGATACAAAATACACATCCAGAGGACACTTCAGTTGGTGTGTCTCTAACATTTTCCATAGTTACAAGATCAGGGATAATTTTGTAGTCTTTATTCAGTCTTGACTGAATGCTGGCCAGCATAAAATTAATTTATTTGAAATCACACACATCTGTAAATTCCTCTGCAGTTTTGGGTGGGCTACTTGCCATTTTTAGTATATTTCAACTTCATATCAAACAGAAAATACTTTATTTTTCCTATCCAGTTAAACTCACCAATGCATCTGCAACCTCCCAGGCTGCACAAGGCAGGGCCCACAGATTTCTGCATGGGGGTTTTGTCTTTCTGTTAAGAGGGCAAGGAATTTATTACTTCAGGTATTACATTCTGAGATATGACATTTGTATTACTGCACCTTGTAAAATTTTAAAGCTGTAAATAATCTTTTAGAAATACATATGGATTGTATGGGGTTTTTTTAACCATCCTATCCAGGCAAATTTTCAAACAAGGCTTTTAGCAACAGGCATATTAGGCTGTAATTCCTTTATTTGCCTACTTAGAGTGTCACAACCTCACCCAACTGTTTGCAGCAATTGTTAATTCACAGCTTGCAATGTGTATCTTTACTTTTTGATCCAGTAGTTCTGCCAATATGCAAACTCCATTATAACATCCCACAAAACTCTTGAGCAACACTCCTGACCTCGCAGGCACAGAATGGCACATTCAAAACACACAAAACATAAACAGGCATGCAAGCCCTTACTGGGCAATCTGCTGTGCCACCCACCATAACTACATTTCACTTACCAAGAATATTACCAGCAGTACTATCAGGTTATTGTGATCTTTGGTTTCTGTGATCATATTTTCAATGATTGCATTCATAAACTGAACTACTTCTAGCCCCACCAAAGCCAGACTAGTGAGGTCAGGGATGAGTCTGAGGTCTGATTGAGACAGGAGGTTACAAAGCACTTTCTGGCAAGCACCAGCTATCAGGGCCAGAGTGCTGCCTTCCCAGAAACAGTTTCAGGGATGTTAAATCTCTATGTGAGTTCCTCTCTTAACACCCAAGTGGCTGGGAAATCGAGATGCTACACCATAAAGCATTGGAATTTTGTATTTAGGGAAACCAAGGTCTCATATAAACTTAACCCTAGTCAGAATTCAGAATGCATTTTCTTCTTTACATAGATCACTTTCCACAAAAACTCTTCTGTTTTATTTATCAGTCAAAACAACAGTAGGATTGAGATCCATCTACAAGTTTGGGGAGCAGAGGCCTGTGCATTTTACCAGCAAAGGATGTTAGCCCAAGTACCTAGTCCATCACAGATTTCCTGTGGGACTGTAACTACACATTCAAAACGATGATGTATTTTCTTCCATGGCTCATTGTTACCGAGCGGGTGCAAATTTAAAAAAAAAAAAAAAAATCTGAATATGCTTAAAAATCTGAGCCCTACACACTGTGCATTTCACTTCCCAATGCAATATCTTTCAATTTCTTTGTGAGAATAAATACAATGGAAATTGAGTAGCACTCAGAAGATACCTTGACTTGCCTAAGAGATTTATTCCCTTGAGAAGCTGGCATAGGCAAAAAGAACTTCTGTAACTTTGGAGACAAAATACACATGCCAATCTCAAACCCTACCACAACAGGCAATGGAATTACTTCTCACATGTAGGTATTCACACTGCACATTTTTACATTTTAAATTATTAGGGGTATATACTGATTTGACTTTGGGGCAAAGCCTGGATGTCATTCATCTGTGAACACAGCCACAAACCAGCACTGGTATTTTGCATTCCTCTGCACAGGGCATCAATACTGCCTGCTGTGGTCTAACCTGGTATGCATTTTTCACCAGAGCCTGCAAGTCAAATGAGTCCTGTCACACCCCACAATGTGATGGGGGTAACAAAACATTTGAGGAAAGGCTGTGACAGAGTTCTGTGTGTCCTGTCTGCCTGGCTGCTTGCACACCTTGTCAGTTGGATAAGCCAAAATGCACTGGAATCGTTGTGTAGCCAGAAGCTCAAAGGACTGACCATCTTCACACTGCCAGCACAAGTGGAAATGGAACTCAGTCTCTGCCTTTCCCCACACTTAGCAATGAAACCAAAGCAGAAGCCATGAAAAACAGCTATGCAGACACAGCACCTTCTCATCATCTTTCTAAACACGCCAGTTATTCTCTCTTCTCTCCAAAGGGGTGATGACTACTGGTCTGCTTCTTTGAAGCCTCAGGTGAAGGAGTTAACATCTTCCAGAGAAGGGAGCAGGTCCATATTCCCATTCCGTGAGGACGGAGGTGTAAAATCTGCAGAGAGCTCTGCCCTGCTGTCTCTTCTCAGCAGGAACAATCAGGCCCCCAAAGGCATGTGGACTAATGGGGTAGTAAAGATTTCCGACTCTCAGCACAAGGGAAGGCAGAAACTGCAGGCAGGCATCCAGAACAAGCGTTAACCACCAAAATACAGCACACTTGAACTGATCAGGAATCACAGCCTAAGGCCCACTCTTAGCTAACCTCTGTCACTTGCTGTGAGTCGTCTATACATCCATGAACACCAGCAGGCATGAGACACATCTCTCTATGTACACTAACAAAAAAGTATGGATTTGTATACATAAATAGGAATATATCAAAATCCTTCATACTTGGATATGAAAATTAGAGAAAGGCAAATTTCTGCCAGAAGCCAGAATATAATTATGAAATCCTTGGTTTGGTGGGCTTCTCGTTTATGAAAATTGCACTTATAAAGTGTGATACATTGAAGTGCCCAGAGAGATTATTCCTAATGATCATGAGTACATGCACCCCCTAAATAAAGAGACACTTATAGATCTGTTGCCAAAAGACACTTGTGTAGCTCCAAAAATACTCTTTTTCGGAAAGTTTAAAGCTCACAAGATGGTCACCCAGAAACCATCCTGATACATCTCACTTGTATTTCTCAACAAGAAAAATATGCTGTTTTCTCACACCTTTCTAGGAAATAATTTTAAAATATTTTGGCTCAGAATGAGGTGCTCTCTCATAGATGTATTCTTAGGTCTTCAAACTTTAAAGACTGATTCCAGCATTTTAATGCCCTAGCACATAATCAAGCACATCAGCTCAGAGCTCTCACAGCATGCACTTTTATGTTGCCTTCTGTGCTTACACTTTTGTTTCTACAGAAAGTAACTTAGTATTTTCTTAACATTTGAAGAAAAACGAATTGTTTGTGATAAATGAGCTACAGAATTACAAAACTGCTGATGCTGGGAGAGGGCCTCTGGGGCCCACCTACTCCAAACCCCTGACAAAAGCAGGTTTACCTAGACGGGGCTGTTCAGGGCCAGTGACACAGCTGCTCAGTGCCACCCTCCTTTCCCCAAAGGCAAAAGCCATGTGCTTTGAGCGCGCCCTAGCGAACATCCTGCTGAAGCTCTTTTTGTCTGGTTTAAAATCCTGCAAGTTTCTCCATTTAACTATCAGTGTAGTCCGCCTTGATGCTGGGGTCTGGATTTTTAAAAATACATTTATTAAAGCAAACGTGGAGACGTAGATGCCTCAGTACTTCATAAAAATCCAGGTGGGTATTTTACCCATCCATGAATTACAATAAATTACTTTTTGCAGTGATTCACTGAATGTGAATTACAGAAGTCTTCACAAAGGTCTTGAAAAATTACTCATTTTTCTTTTGAGTATTTTTCTTCTCCTTGCAGTACTAAAATTAAATTTACCTAAAATTAAACCATATGACTAAGATCATATTCCAGATGCTTCTTGAACTCTGACAGGCTCGGTGCTGTAACCACTGTTCTGGGGAGCCTGTTCCAACCATCCTCCCAGTGAAAAGTCTTTTCCTAATGTTCAGTCTGAACTTCCTCTGAACCTTCTGGCACTTGCTCCTGTTAATATCCATCAGCTGGGGACTGCACAGCTCTGTAGCTTATCCAGACATCTCTGTAAGGCCTCTATACCCTAGAGGGAATCCACAGCTTCCCTAATTTAGTATCATCAGTAAACTTCCTTAATTTACATTCAACTCCTGTGTGTACAACTCGGTTCATTTATAAAAACATTAAAGAGCACTGACCCTAAAAGTGAGCCCTGGAGTGACTGACTGCCAGCTTGATGTAACCCCATACACTGCAACTCTTTGAGCCCAACCTGTCAGCCAGATTTAAGATAAAACTCCTTACTGGCTGTGTCTTGTTACTGGCAAAGCAACTTTAAAGACAGAGTTGTGAATAAATATACAAAATATATACGGAAAATAACCTTAAGAAAAGGAGTCAAAACCACAAACCCTTCAGATTTGTAAAGGGTGTAAATAATCTTGCAGCTGCCACTTGCAGAAGGTACCATAACAATAAAGAGACCTTAGTAAGTGGTCCTGAAACCATTTCACATGCAGGATAAACCACTCCAAAGTGTCCAGTTGAAAAGCACACGGCTAAGATAAACAACAAGGAGACATATATGTTTTTATTTAACACCACTATTAATTCTCCACTTCCAGACAATATTGTTAGTCGTTCCTTTATAATTCTTTGAATTGCATTTGACTGTCAGGCTGCAATGTGCACTTGTGCTCTTACCTGGTATCTCATCTTTGGGAAACTTAAAGTAGCAGTGGAATTTCCCACACTTACAGATGATTCTCCACTGTTTAAATGAATATAAGGAAACAAAAAGGAAAACTCACAAGCTCTCTCACTTTGTGCTATGTTGTTTTTGTGCTACAACTGAACAACCCTCTTTGGACTGTCACCTGTTCCAGAGACCTGCACAGGTGCCTGCACAGTTTTGTTTTGCTGCTGAATCCTACAGGGCCAGCACGTGCAAGTGCACAGAAACCCATCTGACCAAGGCATGTGGTACCACATGTCCCTGTTCATGGTTCCCAGCTGTCAAAGCACAGCACATCCTCTAGCACTGGCCAGGCACAGAGCTATCTAGGTCAAACAGTACTTAACTATTCTCAGTCTTTGTCCTCAGCAAAGTGGCCAGACTATAGACAGCTAAATCTGTCTTTTGATGCAGTTTTGTAACACTCATGAAGAGCTGTGCTTGGGCTAACTAACATCAGACTGGGATAGCAGACTGGAAATAATTGAGTGCTGACAATATGCATCATTCCATTATTATTACATTCTGTTCTAGATCACTTGATAACACTTCCAAATCATTTTAAAAAATATCTTTTTCTTTTAATTTGACTGTTACCTCCTTTAAGAAAGGCATATTCCTTATTTCTAATCCAACAAATGCAAACAGCCCAGTCAATGGTACGAAGTCACACAAAAAATAGTCTTTCATCAAACTACATTCTGGTCAGGAAGGAGCAATCACAGGCATGGCCCTGCCCCATTTTTTTCTCTTGAACAAAGTTATATGTTGGATGAGTGTGTGGACCAAATGAGTGTCTCCTCTTAACCTTTTCCTCCTATGTTACAACTTGTTCTGTCTGTAGAGATGATGGAATTAGCAGTTTGACTCTTTCCTGGTCAATGAAGGGTTTATGTCTCATTATCTATTCCTTTTCACTGGTACTGAAGGAAAACAATCTTTTATGTACAGACTGGGGAGAATATTGATTGAGAACAGCCCTGCAGAAGACTTGGGGATGATGGTTCAAGGAAAACACAACATGAGCAGGCAATGTGAGCTCACAGTTCAGAAGGCCAACCATGTCCTGGGCTGCATCCCAAGCAGGGTGAGAGAGGGGACTCTGGCCCTCTACTCTGCTCTTGTGAGACCCCACCTGAATTCCAGGATCCCGCTCTGGATGGAACATGGAATTGGTGGAGCAAGTCCAGAGGAGGGCCACAAAGTTAATAAGAGGACTGGAGCACCTAGCCTACAAAGACAGGCTGAGAAAGTTGGGACTGTTCAGTCCAGAGAAGAGAAGGTTGTGAGGAACAAACCTTGCAGTATTTGGAGGAGGCCTACAGGGAAGCCAGAGAGAGACTCTGTCAGGAACTATAGTGATGGCACAAGGAGCAACGGGTACAAATTAAAAGAAGGGAAATTTAGGTTAGCTATTAGGAAGAAATTCTTTACAGTGAGGGTGGTGAGGACTGGAACAGCTTGCCCCCAGGGAGGTTGTGGATGTCCCATCCCTGGCAGGTTCAAAGGCAGGTTGGATGAAGCATTGAGTAGCCTGGTCTAGTGGGAGGTGTCCTTGTCCACATCAGGGGCTTAGGACTAGTTGATTTTTAAGGTCTATTCCACCCCTTCAAAACGATATGGTATGCATGACTGTGTGAGTAAGAGAGAAGGTGAGGTTGGTGACTGAACAGCTGCCCAGGGCAGTGGTCATGACACCAAGTCTGTCAGAGTTCAAGGAAGTGTCTGGACAATGTTCTTAGTCATGGTTTGGATTTCATGGTAGTCTTGCAAGGAGCAGAGAGCTGGAGTCAATGAACCTTAAGGGCCTCTTCCAACTCCTTATGGTTTCTTTCAACTTGAGATATTCCATGACTATATGGTAAGTACAGTGGTATATCACAAGTCACACTGCCCTTCTGGTACAGGTCACACAAGTCATCTATTTTTTCCAATCAATAAATGACCTAAGATATTTAAGACAGGTATTTTTCAGTTAAATGTGAAATCTTACTCCTTTTTAATAACACATGAGGGACAGGAAGCAGAACAAGAGTAACACTTAAGCAAAACCAATCTATTTTATTTCTGTCAAGTCAGTATTTCATTTTTAAACAATCAAACAACACAACTCCAGAGAACTTACAGTTTCCCATTAGTTATCATGACTACTGAAAACATACAAAGCACTTAGAAATTGTTTTAACCAACCTGGAGTTTTTGTAAATCTTCATCTGTAACTGAATACCACAGTCAAAACCATCAAATATAGGTACTTTCCATCCTGAGTTAGTAATATCAGATGAACTATCCTGCAACACTACAGCACTGCAAAAATATCCCAGTAATTTTGATTAAAAAGAAAGTACCTGAAATTGAGAACTCTGCTTGTTACATAAAAGCCTATAAACAAAAATCTGTCAGCAAAATCAGTAAATGGCTCAAATATGTCAGTAGTTGTATTAAATAACACTTAGTGGACTAATAAACAATACAATTTGAAAAGAACTCTTTAGGAAGCTTGTAGTGGCTATATTCACTGAATACTTTTGCAGTACATTCTTCACAGACTGAATGGAACTGTTTATGACAGGAACACCTTTGGCACAATGCATTTAAATTAAAGCAAGCTGACCACACTTATGTAAGGCAAACACCTATCAAGGCAGAGCTGTAACAGAAAGCCTGTGATGATAATGACAGTAACCACCACACTGTGTGTGTGTACAGATCATGCTTAAAAATTCTTCTTTTGCAGAATGCAGCAAGAGATATAAGCCAAACATTTTAGTAAGAAACCAGAACTCCTATACCTTCAAGAGCACACCATGAATCACTGCTTCCTCATGAGAAATTATCAATATTGTGTCTTCTGTCATCAGTATTACATAAAGCTGGAACTGAAAAACCACAGCAAGCATATAAACTTGACATACTCTGAAGAAATAAAACAAAACCAGAGGAGTTACTCATAGTAGTGCAGATAATGACTTCTGTTACCAAGAATTCCACTTTCATATGTAAATCCAGAAAAAAAAGGAATGAACCTAGGAGAAGAAATTCGGTAACAGTAGCTGAAATGCAATAACTTTTTTCAAATTAGGCTTCTAGCATACACCCAAAAATGTCAAAGCTTGATGATATCTGTGGAAATATGAGCACCAATGTAGCTTCTAAATTTTTTCCGAATCTAGCAATTATAAATAAATTCAGAACCAAGAAAACTGCTTTCAACTGCAGGAAGTTATTAATTAACAAAATGTTATCTGCAGTAAAAAGCTATCAGGAAAGAAAATGAGTAAATAAATTGACTTCTGGTTTTGGAGGAGAAAAACATTTAAGTCAATTTAATTTAATATATGAGTATTTAATTCAATTTTTTTAATATAAAACAGTTGGGCATGTTATTCTGGACACTACTTTTGAAAGTATTTCTGAATTTTCACAATTTATTCAAGTTCTTCTTTTGAAAGTGGTAAAAGAAAGAAGTGGGTGGCTGGGAAGAAAGTGAAATCTTTACTGGGTCATATTCTGCACTTCATGTTTTTACAGTCAATTTTATCAATCTCTTCTCTCAAAAATCTGTACTAGGAAGGCACATCTAATATGGGCCAACAGGAGTTAGACTGCTTCATAAAACTATTAACATATCCTACATTCAAAACCTGAGTGCTGCAATCAAATACTATTCCTGAAATTCCCTGGGTGACTTTCTCTCTCTAACTCCTCCTTTTCACTCTCCCTCTCGCTTTGCTCTCCAACATTCACAGTTCCTTCATCTCTGTCATGAGAGCACTGGACTTCAAGTTGAAAATCTTGGTTCTTTCATGGAAAAAATAAAAGAAAGACAAAACAGTGCTCATAGAACATATAGCAATTACTCTAACAGTAAATCCAAGCATGAGGGTATTTCACACACTTCTGTCTTCTTATCACAGAACAGGAGCATGTTTCTGTCTTTTCTAAAAGATTACTGAAATTTGAGTTACAGAAGGGAATGTGAAGAATCTTTTTATTGCTGCCTCTGATGAATAGCATCAGCACTTACTTTTTGCAGTCCTTGTGTCTTCAAACTAACAACAGGGGTAGAGACAAACACTTTTGACTGAATCGATACAATGGTAGCTTTCTTCTCAATAAACTGAGCTATTTCATCTTCCAGAAGTTTTTTCTTTTCCTCTAATTTCAGCTCTTCATCTTGATGCATTAGCATAAGATGTTCAAATTTAGTCAGTACCTATTTAAAGAAAGCACAAAAAATAACATTTCCAACTGACAACACAAGGTGGTGATATCACAATATAAAAACCCTCTGCAAATTAAAAGTAAAACTCATCTCAACTTGTGTTAATGGTTGTTAGAAATTACAGTTATTTCCCCAAACTGTTAAGACTAAAAAACAACAATACAGAAAAATAATAACTTTTATCTGTTAAAACATGACTGTTCTCATGATCCAGGCTATTACACTCAAAGTACACGTGGAAAACACAGAAAGCACTAAGTGAATACTACATTCCCTACTACATTTTACTGTATCTTTATTGTATCAAAATAAGGAGGCCTTTAGTGATGAACCAATAATCAACAGACAGATTAAATCAAGATGTCTCAAGTAGAATACAGTTCCCTAAAATCAGGTGGGGAAGTGTATATTGATCAGATTTAAATATTAGTAAGTACACACAGTTAGTCTGGTTGGGAAGTTATTGGTGGGCTGCAAGAAGCCACCTACTTTTCTACTGTAACTGTTCTTTGATATTTTTTTAACATATTAATGCATTTTAGCTTCCAGATGTATTTTGACCACCTTAAACCTACTGTGAAGTTGTGTGTGACAACAAAAGGGGTACTTAATCCTTCCTCATCTCCCATTTCCCCACACAGAAATTCTCCTAGAATCCTGCTTTTGCAAAGAAGAAACTAAGACTACAAATGTAACGGTATGCCTGCTGTACACAGCAGAGCTGACTGATTTTATAGGTGCACCTACAAGTTTCCTCCAAATGAAGGATGTGAAAGAAATCTGAAGTACAACAGGAATTTTGGTTTTCTTTAGCTCCAGATACAAAATTGGTTTTCTTTAGCTCCAGATACAAAATATAGCAGCAAGAGTACATAGCAAATATTCTTTAGGAGTGATTGCATGATCACTTTCCCACATCAGGAACTTAATATCCATAATTCTGCAATATGCAGAGCTCACAAACTACTTGGCATAAATCATACAAGGATAATAGCAAAGAGTTAGCACTGATGCTGTGTAAGACCTTGCTGAACCTGCTTTGAACATGACTAAGCATTCCTTCAAGTGGACTGCCTCATACTGAGAAAGACTGAATCTGACTTTTTCTTTCTTCACAAGTAGTATGGGTGTCTTAACGGATTTAGAAAACAACTATTAAGCCACCTTCTTATTTAAAACATGCACCTGAGTACCCCAAAAAAACCTGCTACAGCATTGCTGGGGGACTGAGGTACAGAAAGGAAAATTAATAAAAGTACACAGGTTTCCAATTTCAATTAGACCAGTGTTTTAATATAAATATGCGTGACCACAATAAGAGTCTGGTAGAAAGTAGATGAGAAGCTCCTATCTTGCTAGTCCAGCTTGACAGGACTAAATCTTCAAAAACAGAGCCAAGAAATATTTCACATCTTCAATCAATCTTAAGGCAGCTGAGATGAGATTTTGAAACCAGAACTGAAACAAACCAACAAAATACCACACACGCACACTTTCAAACTTCTCAGCATGAGGGCTGAGTTTAGACTTAATAACAGAATCCGGAAGTCAGGCAAACACGCATGACCCACTCTGAAAAGATTTTTTCCTAAAAACTCGGTTTTTGCAGAGCAATCTATGCACGAAAAGCACTTACTGAGCTGTTATGGCATACCAATGTTTCTCACCACACTGCTAGAGAAGACACACAACCATAATATTCATCAGTCTCTTCACTGTATCACCTCCTACTCTATAGATTCGTACCAGCTATCTATCAAAGCCTTTAGACCACAGGCTCCTGACTTCCTGTAATAAGAATGCCATTTATAGAATCACAGAATCATGTACCCTGGGAAAGATCTTTAAGATAGTCAAGTCCAAGCACAAACCCAGCACTGCCAAGTCCACTGCTAAACCATGTCCCCAAGTGCCACATCTACACAACATCTAAATACCTCCAGGCATGGCGACTCACCACTTACCTGGGCAGCCTGTTCTCCAACACTTAACAACCCTTTCAGTGAAGACATTTTTCCTAATATCCAGTCTAAACCTCCCATGACTCAACTTGAAGTCCATTTCCTCTCATGTTGTCACTTAGCACTTGGGAGAAAAGACAAACCCCAAAATCATCACACTTGTCCTTCCAGGTAGTTGCAGAGAGCAATAAAATCTCCCTTGAGCCTTCTTTATTTCAGGCTAAACAACCAACCCCAGCTGCCTCAGCTGCTTCTCACAAGATATATTCTCTTGTTTGCTGGTGTCTAATCAATCTGCTAATCCAATCAACCTGTGTAATCAAACTGCTTTTGATTTCAAGCATTACTGTCCTCAAAACATTAGGAAATTATAAATATCAACCAGTGATTTTGTTAACAACTTAGCTGTTCCAAATCTCAGAAAACAAACACAAGACAGACAGGCATGCTTGCCTGTTGCTCTGCCTCTTCCAACATTGCTGCTTTTTCGTTCACTCTCTGCAAAAATCGTTGTTTAATCTCCTCTTCTTTTCTTTCCATTTCAAGGCAGAACTCGAGCCTCTTTGCCTCAATGACTTCCTGCAGACTGAAGTTCAAAAATGTAAGCAACTCTCCTGCAAGCTGCTTTATTCAGTATGGAAAACCAACAATCTAGAAAATTATTTAAACAATTAATACTCATCTGAAATATTAATTTCTACAGCTTCCCACATAAAAAAATCATAAAGAAACCTAAACAGAAGCAAGCATCTTATCTTTCTATTTTTTTATTTACATAAACAACCCTGAGTAAAATTACTTATGCTAACAGCTCCTGGGCAATTTACATTTCAAAGTGAATGCAACACTTCAGGCATCTCATGTTCTAAAGACTAGATTTATACCTTTCTGACTCCAACAAGTATAAGCTGCTTCTTTAAGTTGCTTACCACTACTACACTGAAATTGCCAGAAAAATCTCCCAAAATTTCCGCATTGTGAAACCTCAGTCTTCAAGTAGGACCATACAAAAACAATTAATCTGGAGCATTAATGTAACAAAAAAATAACTGTTCCTATATGAAAATGAAAGAAAGTAACAGGATCTTCAAAACACAAAGCACTCTTTTTGTAATGTCAAAATTTAAATATGGAAGAATTACATTAATATAGAATGAATTCAATTTCCTAAGTAGTTCAACATCCAAAACACAGGGTACTTTACAACATGCAACAGCCAAAACCCCGAGACTGCATTTTTTTTTCAGCTGGATCCCCTCTTCCAGAAGCAAATAAACTGCATATATACCATACTTATATTTGAAACTATATAGGAACAGTAAATTAGTTCAGATCATTGAGCAAATCTCTGGCAGAAAACCAAGTCAGCAAGTAAATCAAACATTTTGTTACTTTTAAATCTATGCCTCCCTTCTCTTTTCAGTACACAAGATAATTTTTTTCCTCTAAACAACAGTTACTTGAAATTGAGATACTTCTTTAATGTCAAAGCATATCATAGCAAATTAAAAGATGCTAGTAATTTACTCATATGAATAAATAACTAGAGGTTTGACATTTTCAGGGTCTATACTACCAGGCAGTGCTGGCAGGAAACATTGTGCTTTTCAAGAAATATGAATGGAGCTCGTACACACATGTACCTCATACACCAAACTTCCCTTGGAAAGCAAACCTGTTTAATGACACAAGTTCTTCCATCAAAACATTCACCACAAACTTCTCTAAGTCACACGATTGCAGAGAGCAGAACTGGTAGACCACAGACAGCTGTGTTAATGGTTATTGGAAACCCAAAAGCATTGTCTTCTATGATATTGGGCTCAAGAACAGAACAAACCATGGATAATGTTCTAGCTTTCTTCTGGGGCTGTTCTTTACACCTTTCATCTCTTCTAACACTTGCTGAGTGCTGACTAGTCAGCCCTTTCCAGCTAACATGAGTTACTATCCTTTGCCAGGTAACTCATGCCTTCCACCTTCATGTAAAATAAATAGGTATGTATATTAAGTATTTCATTTTGATTTATACTTCTAATATACATACACACTTATGGTTTTGACCTATCTTTTATTGTTTCTATTTAAACCATTTATAAATGGAAAAACTTCCCCCCCCCAAAAAAAATCCAAAGAGTTAATTATTTAGAGCAACACTAAGCTTAAACAGCTCTCTTCTATCTTTATATTTAGGGTGACTGGGCAGTTTCTCAATCTTAAAGTTTCTTATTTGTATTCAAAATATCATCTAAAGAGAGAAGAAACATCTTGAAATTGTAGATGCAGACAATGTTCGTACAATATGAAGGTCAGAGCACTCCTCCTACTCTATCTTATTCGAGCACTACATGGCAACAAAATAAATTCAGAACAGTTACCCTTTTGTGTTTGGTTTTGTTTTTGGGGCTTTTAATCAGCTGTGAAGTAACTGAGGTCACCCTGAAATTCTAAATCCCTAAATCCACATGGAACAGGGGCATGGTTTTCACACAGATATATTAATTCCCACTATCTCTAAGTTTAGACAATAATGCTACAGCACAGGTTTTTCAAATGCTAGCAATCTCACACTATACATGCTTCTGCACACAGTGTCAGTTCTGATAGATAAAATGCTGCCTTTGGGAATAATAAAGCTGCTAGAGCAAATGCTAGACTAAGTTAACATGCTGCAATCACACCCTCATTTCTTTATGTGGACATCTTTAGACCCAGACTAGGTTACTTTATCACAGAAAAGCAATTTTGTGTTGAAATTAGTAAAAGATTAACTTTGAAGACATTCAACTCAGTAACTAATCATATTACACATAGAAAAAAGATGAGAAATAAAAGTGTATTTTTTTAAATTTACCATGCAGGTGGTTGTGGATGCCATTAAGTGTTCGAGGGGAAGTGTGGAAGTGTTCAAGGCCAGGACTGGATGGGGCTTTGAGCAACCTAGTTTGGTGGACGGTGTTCCTGTGCATGGTAGGTGGGTTGGAACTAGATGGTCTTTGAGGTCTCTTTCAGTCCCAACCATTCTATGACTCCTTGAAATACCCCCTCCCCCTGGACTGAGCTGTTCTGGAAATCACCAAGACAACTAAACCAAAACTTCCTTTTCTGCGTGTGGCGTACCAGCAACACAACAACCCAAACACTCTTTGGTGTTAGGAGATTTGGGGAGGAAGGAAAAACAGTCCACCAAATCTTAAGCCAATCCTTTCAACATTACTACATCCACTGCTCACAGTAAAATATTTTTTGGTTTAGCTGAAGACTGGTTTCACTGCTTCTCATTTAGCACATTATGAAAATCACATTCACGGGTTCTCTCATTCTTCTGGCTTAGACATCCAGAATGTTACACTCTGTCCAAAGACACTTGCAAAATTTAAATGTTATAACTAATTACTTAAATAATGTATGCTTACTGAGGTTTTGGAGTAAGGGATTGTGAACAAAGTCTAAACTAATCATACATACCAGCACTACCACCTGCCTTTCTACAGGAGCATAGCTGTGACATACAGTTTTTTCTGTCTGCATGAGACTGAAAGTATGGAAGCCTAAAATTGCAAATCAGTCACATTATGTTCATAAATAAAGACTCTGAAGTGAATTCTACTCTCAGTGGAACACAATGTGCAAATACATGTGAACAATACAGATATTTAAAGTTCATCAATTACACTTTTAAAAGCTTTCAAATTTGAAAGTAACATTTGTAACTTTTTGCATAACATTTGACTATCAATTAATGTATATCAGAAAAACAAACAAACAAAAAAACCACTAAAAAAAAACCAAACAAAAATATTAAATACCTAGTAGAAGGTGCTTCTAGCACAGTGCTTTGACTCAGACCACTAGCTCAGTTGATATCAAGCAATAATAAGGATGTGGTAGACCTAAAGAAATTACCAATTTTCCAGTAGAGGCATGAAAAAGAGGTATTTTGGGTGTGGTCCAATCTCATCCTAAAATGGTTAAAATATTTAGCTCAAATGAGAAGGTCTGCAGCTGGTCAGATGAACTCCATTGCCAAGGACTTCTCAAGAAAAAGGTCTAATAGCCTTTCAAATTTTAGGTTTCTTGTCTTAGACATGACAAGAGTAATGTCAACCTTCCTCTACATATAAAATTATTCATATCATTGAATCTTTCCTGGTTTTCTGTTATCATATTCAAAACATTCTGAAAAATAAACAAGCTTAAAAACTGCAAGGTCTGAATATCCCAGTTTCGGGGAGGAAAAAAACATAGAATGATTCCTCACATACTGAGAAACTAAGATGCTTATGTTACAACTATGTTTAATTGCAATTATAATGGAGAACAAACTGAAATTATGATGACAGAAAAACAACTAACCCAGAAAATTATTAACATCAGCAAATCTAAAGACGGAAGCATACAATCTGAGTATCAATCCTCAGCTGTTTTCCACAGACCCTGGCCTATCAGTTTTCTTCTTTCAAAACAAAAATGTGCCCATATGAAACAACTTTAATTGAAAAATGGACTTAACAAAATGTCCAACTTCAAAACACTACCAGTCCTTTCCTCCCTTGCAAACACTTAGGCTAAAACTAGCTATGTGTGTGTATATTTAGAAGTTTGTTTTCCTGGAAGCACTCTTCATGTCTAGATTTCTGTTTTCAAGTGTTCCAAATTTTACCATTCTAAACACCACAGCAATTATCTCTTGCTAAGAATGACCTGAAACTAGGAATTCATGTTCCTAATGGACATAATTGGACCATCAAAAAGGCAGGACCAGACCATCTGCACACACACAGAAAACCTTATCTTTACTTTTCAAATATAAAGAAATGCAAATGCCAATTTCAAAATTTAAAAAAAAATATTTTTTTTAATTTCAGCAAAAATTTAGAAAATGTAAAAAACCCACTTCCTGAATTTTATATCCAACAGTTACTGCATAAAATGCATAAGCCACACCCTAAACACTCTGCTATCCATTGATTTCATTACTTCATTCTTAGAATGCATTGCAAACTAACAAATTTAAAAGTTATTATGAAATAGCTTCACCAAAAATACAGAATTAGGAAACAGGTGTTTTAAAAGTCACTTAAGATTATCTTTATTTTCCCTTCTCAGTAGAAATAATAAAATCTTAATTTTAAAAATTATAATACTATAAATTATAAATTTATATATATGAATAAAATATAATTATAAAAAATAAATCTTTATTTTCCCTCTCTCTAGTAATAAAGGTGCAACTATATATTGGTAGTGTATGCTGAAACCATCTCCTTCCACAACTTCCATAAAAAAGTGAAACTTGCCAACATATTTTTTCACATGTAAGAGTGAAAGCCTTTAGAGATGTCTGCCCACAACCTACCTCACAAGGTGGCTGGACATCCAAGAATTACTGGTTTGGCTTTGCAGTAGCATACAATTTTGGATGAACAAACTGCTGTCCTACTTCTAAATCCGAAAGAGTAGTACAGGAACTTCACAGGCAGCTTCTTCCCAGCATGCCAAAAGTCAGGGCACATGTGCTGCTCAAGTGTCAGTGTTCAAATGTTACAAACAGCCAATTACCCAAGTCTAGCAAAGGTTTTCTAAATTTACATTATTATCAAATTTAGTATGTAGACAGCTACATCACAGGCACAAAATATGAATTCTCTACATGCATTCTGATCATTATTTACACAACAAGCATGAAATTTTAATCTTCAGGCATATTCTGCTATGCAATATTAATTATACTCTAAAACTACAGCTCTTAGAATCCACATGTATATACTGTAAACATCTTTAAGGACAAAGAGGATGACAAATTAGTAACACATTTTTGCCTAAAACAATTGGATAGTCCCTATTCTAAAAGTTATTTAGATGTACAAGCAAACTGGGAAGCACTGAACTTCCTCCATGTAAAAAGACATTCTCTATCACATTGCTGAGGATTTTTTTTTATTTTTGTGTTTCCTCGGTAATCTGGTAAAACACCTTATGGGTAAGGCTGCACTAATCTGCCAATTACACTGCAAACACATCCTCTAAATTCTCTTACATGTTTATGGTATAATAAAATGTCTCTTCCAAAACACCTTCTCTTTCAGACCTCAGCATCATTCACTATGCCACATTACTGAGGGACAACCACATCCATCCTAGTCTTATTTTTCTCTTCCTGCTGCAGTAAATCTGGGAAAAAGTTCATTTTTCTAGATTCTTATGGAATATCTATTCTCATCCTTCCAAAACAATTACATTTTCAGTAATTTACCAAAACTAATTATTAAGTGTACTTTCTTGCCAAAACTCTCTCAATAAAGCTGACATCTAGTGGGCTGTACATAAAATTCACACACCAGAGAGAACTCAGTTCTTCTGTATGTCCAAGAAGCAAACAACTTCTAAATGAACTCCAAAGTGTAAAATACTGGGACATTCTGATGTGAACCTGACACTTCAGGCTGTTAAAAAACCACAAACTGTGTAGGGGTTTTACAAAGGTAATTCCTTTGTTTGTAGAAGAAAACACTTCTATGGATGATGGTTTTTATAATTTAACTCTTATCCTGAGATGGCTGTACATCATGAAATCCAGCTTCAGAAACGCCAAAGGTACTGGAATCAATATTGCCATGAATAAATCTCTAAAAAAAAGTCTTCCATACATAAGGATAACAAGACATCAGCTGTTAACACAGGTTCTTAAACTAAACCTAAACCAAATGAAAATTCTATGGTTAATTTCAGTTGGTTTTAAACCTCTTTCACCTTTGCTTCTCTTTCCATGAAAAGGATATATTACATTCTTGTTAAGTCAAGTCTTCAGTTAAAAGAACAGTCCCACGCATAAAGAAAAAACAAAGAAATCTGGAAGAGGGAGATGAGAGAACTGGAAGTAAAAGATTAAACAAAATGGATATAGAAATTGTAAATGGTTCCTGCAGAAAGCAGCTTTACCACATGGAAGAACTGAGTGTCTATAACCTTCCACTTAACTTTCCTTTGGAATCCTCTTTTAACTCTCTACAGACCAGCAAGAGATTTCTTGACCTGAAAATGCTAAGACATTTGTTATTATGGCAGATAATGCGGGAAGCCAACAGCATAACCACTTATTTTGTAAAAGTTTTTCTTTCAGTTCCTTCTGAACCTCAAATCCAATCAAACCAGTATTCAGAATCAGACATTCCTAAGAAAGAAAGTAAAACATAATACTAATATATAATGAAAATTATTTAAAAGTTCATAAAGCACAGGTACCTAAAGAAAACTGACATGCTTCCTGAGAAAAATTAAAATCCTCAGGTTCATTATAGAAGAGAATGATTCCAGAAATACAATTGGCTTTCATGTTTTTAAAAAGAATGCTCATTTACACCCATATAGTTCCCCATGAAGGTAACTGAATGAAGAGCTACATCCTTCAATTAAAAAAAATATTCTTTCCTTCTTAGAAAACTTATTTTATGTGTGAACACTGCTCTGCATTGGGTTGATGTGAACAGATGCTGGAAATGAATGCACATTAAATCCTTTACCTGACTGGTTTGTTCTCAGGGCCAATGTCTCTGCAACCCAACTTTTCCAGTCTGCAGCATCTGTACAACTCATAATATGCACGAGTCTTCTCTCTTAAGTCTTCCATATTTCTGCAAAGCATCCTGCGAAGCCTTAAAGTGTCACAGTGGCTCTCATTTTCCACTAATCAGTAAAAGGAGATTTTATTATTATGTAGAAGTAGCAAAATAGTCAAAATACATTTTAAACAGCATCACTTACCTTTTCCTAGAAGTACATTTAGTGAACAAAGTATCTTGTTTATTATACCTCTTATATTCCTTATCATGTCTAATAGACACACTGAAATACTGAAGACCTGTAAGTACTGGTGAACATATTTCAACCTGTCCTGATTTCCTGTTTGAGCTGAACAATACCACATTTCTCTCTTTTTTAACCCTCTTTACTGACAATCATAAATGCTTGAAATTTGGTAGCACTAGAGGTACTGTCACTATCCTAACCTACCCAAATACTACGTACAGCACCTCATACCTTGATCCCAAAGATGCATCAGTGTGAATGAAACTAGAAATTAGTGCATGCCTCAAGTATTAATTGCTAAATTCCTTATACTGTTGATCCAAAATATAATCAGTCTGGCATCACTGAAACTGCCCCTTGTATTATTGGTGAATTTTATACTTCAACAACAGCAAAAATCTTGTAAAAATACTCCTAAGAATTCCTTTACCTTTTACAATGCCCCAAGGGTACTGACGAGCTCTCACCATTTTGTTTCCAATTTTCACCTTCTCCATACTTCCTACCACAGCAAATGGCAAATAACCCTGTAGGAGTCATACCAATAAAGTCTTATCTGTCAGCATTCTTATGTTAAAACATAAAAACACTTCAGAAATAAATTAAGGAGGAAAACACCATTTCAGGAAAAGCCAACAGGCAGTTTAAAACCAGAAACCACAACTAGGAGATCAGTACCTAGGCAGTACCTACTGATAAAAATCTCAAACTAGAATAGAAGCAGAAGGAGCAGCTGACAGATCCAGATGGGTGTGTTGACAGCTCAGGGGAACCTCAACAGTCTGGAGAAATGGGCCAACAGGCACTTCATGAAGTAGAAATGAGAGCAATGCTAAGTCCTGCATGTCAGGAGGAATAAGGCCATGCCCCAGCACACGCTGGGGGCCAACTGTCTGGACAGGCACTTTGCAGAATAAGACATGGGGGCAGTGACCTGGTGAACAGCAGCTTGTCCCTGATTCAGCAGGTCTGTCCCAATGGCAAAGGCAGCCAACTACATCCTGAGCTGCACTGGAAATGTCAGCTCCAAACAGAAAACTGCTCTAGAACATATGACTCAATTCAGTCAGAGCTCACATCCCAGTAACACCCACGTGACAATCACACATTGGAGGCTGTGCTGTGGTTACTGCTGTGGGCTTGGCACACAGACAGGCTGGGCACTGACTGCCTGCCTGCTGACCCACAACAGCTGACCAAATAAAGAAACACCATTACCTGGAAAATAAATCACCAGCACAGCATGGAAGTGGTAAGTAACAAACCACCACATTTCCCCACAGGAAAAGGACCTGTTACTGATCAACAGCTGCACATTCTCACTCCCTGGCTGGGTAACAGGGGCTGGGAATGCACAGCCATGGGCTCTGGCATCCTGGCTCCTTTTCCCTCCTTTCAAACCCCAGTACACACAAACATGTTCATGTGCACCTACAAACACGTGCACAAGAGCAGCAAATACAGAGCACTCAAGGCAAAGCCATCTAGCTTCACAGCCTTAGGTGAAAGCTGGCAGCTACCTGGGACAATCGGAAAGGACGACAGAAATTATGCCAGAGTTACATCTCACTTTTTCATCCCCAGAGAAAATCTGTCCTAACTCCAAAAGAAAGTACTAAATAAAAGAAAAAAAGCAAGTGGAAAACTTGTTATTGTAGAAAGTTGTAGACATGAGGCATCTAAATATCTTCTCTACCAGATGTAAAATTATATCTGTTGAGGAAAAGAGCAAAGTCAATCTGTCCATCCACAATAGTAATTATACCTTAATTAACCAGGTATTAGAAAAACCACGGATGCATGAGAACCTCTTTTCTGTTACAGGTGTCAACAGCAGGGGTGCAGGAAGACTTGCAAGTAGGGAAAAAAACCCAACACATAAGACCTTTTTAAGGAGAAGAATAAACAAACTTGTGACATGCAAACTTACAGGCTTAAAGACAACGGTGAAAGCAGTGACCTTAATCAGCATTAGAGAATGATCCTTCACTGAAATATCAATGACAAATTTTTGTCGTTTACTTACATTTGTGATGGTATTAATCTCAGAAACGGTTTCATCATCAGTAGGAAACTGGTATATCCGGATGCCATTACTAACTAATTCACTCATTATTTTCCTCTTGAACTCTTGTAGCTCAGTTTTAGAAATGCTGTCTGCTTTGCCTATAACTGGTATAATGTTCACCTACAAATGACATAAATTATATGAAATGTGTGAGACTACAATTTTGAGGCGACAACTTTTGTAAATAGAATTGTTTTCTAATTAGCTGTTTCAAATTTCCTCCGCAGTCCATCCATTGATACCACATTTTCACAAACATTGAAAAATATTCTCATGGGCATCATTTAACTAACTAGCAACCAATATACTCCCTTAAAAGTAACTGATTCTAAGAACAAGGAAGGAGGTCTCATAGAGGGAAGTACTCAAAGGAAAGCAATGCCTACTTATTAACTAAATGCCATTAAGTATTTATATCTCGGTTAGAAAAAAATAGATTGTTTAGCTTATAGCAGCAGGGGACACGGCTCAGGTGTTAAATGAAAGCTGACAGTCTAAATACACAAAGAAAAGGAAGCTGGCTACCAAAGCCTGCCTACCCCCAAGCCCCTTCCTGGGGATCCTTTCAGCTACATCCTCTTCACCCTAACACTGCAGCACAGTTTCTCCAGTACCTGACACGAGCAGAGGAACGACAAAGGCTAAAGCCTCTCACTTACCAGTCTTTACACTAATTATTCAGAACACTGAATTCAGTTCTATTAAACTGCCCTATTTTCTAAAATAGTTATGGTAGTAAGTTGGAAGGCATCAGATGCCAATTTTTTCTTACAAATACTATCACCACTCCCAAAATACACCTTTTTCAGAACTAAATGGACATAATGAATGCAAATATCCAAATATCTTGAAAGAACAACATAAATAACTCTTCCAGATTTCAGAAGATGAAGAGTTTTACATCTTAGATGTAAATACATCTTTACATTCTTAGATGAAGAGTTCCTTGATCACAGATTCAAAAAGGAAAGAGAGGAAAAGAAAAAAAAGGAAAAAAAGGAAAAAAAGGAAAAAAACCACACACTTTCTTTTGGGACAGCTGTGGATTCTTCTGAATATTCTGTCTGAATGGAAATGCCTAAATGTCAAGAACAGAGTCAAAATGGATATTTTTCAAATAAGACTTCTGTCTTAAGCAAAATGTCCCCAAGAAAAAGAAGCAAGTCAGCTCTGAAGTATGGCTTCCAAAATTACCTGATGATAGTCTTTAATTGTGGAGCACACCTGCTCTAAGCACATATGGGGTAAAATATCAAAAATCAAATAAAATTACAGAATATTTTTTTTAATAACTGAACTAATTTAGAATTGTATAAACACTCTGTTACAGCTAGGATTAATTCACACCTTCAATCAAATTAGCTGAGGGGACATCAACTTAGGTTTTCTCCAATATAGGTCTAAAAATGGATGGAACACAGAGTCCTCAGAATTAAATTAACCTCTACTCTTTTTCAACATGAAAGTTGTCTTTTCAACGTGAACGTTTTTCAGGCACTCACTAAGTAGGAGAGAATTTCTTAGGAAATAAATAGCAGAGAAAACCGACCAAGGAGAACAGTAAAAAGCAAAATCATCAGAAACTGTAATTACAGCTATCAACACTGACATTAGATCATCACAATTATATAAAAATTGAAAAGCATAAAATTTACTCTGGCTTTAGATAAGCAACAAGGAAAAGAAATACATGTATTTGAAATTGCAGGTTGCAAGAGCAGGCTGATTTAAACATATCTCTATGAATCAATATAAAAATTTCTAAAAAACCCAAACTAACTCCCCACGATACTTTACTGATTTAACCATAACCTGCATACAATTCTGAGAGCATGAATTAGAACTGCAGAGCTCGTAATTGAATAATCACTATTTCCAGCAAGAAAGAGCACAGGAAAAGATTCCCTTTGACTGTGAATGAAATCTGGATGGTCTGTAGTGATGCCATCCTAAGCAAAACTATATGATTCTGCAATGTCTAAGTGCTAGTGTCCAAGTTCTTAGCTAGTCATCCGATTCATAAAAGAGAAAAAATGAATTGACCATAGATACTCTGTTTTTTCTTCAAGGACTGCAGAGTACAGGATGAACCTAATCTAGTCCAAGAACCCTCTCTACCTCTGAGCTGTGTAATCTGCTATTGTTTTGTAGCAACAGACCGTAACAAAAGCACACAGTGTACACTGTAGTGGATTTAGGAAGAAACTCAAGACAGCTTTTGACATAGATTTACACATTTGATTGGTGTATGTGGCTGTACTATCTTCTCTTAAGGGAATCCTGTACTCAGTGAATGCATCCAGGGACTACCACATCCTAGGAAATTCCGAGTTCTTAATTGCCACTGGGAGGATTCAGTACTAAAAGCACCACAAACATGCTCCACAATGAGATGGAAACAAAACTACAGTTAAAGCACACAACTCTTTCTGTGTGTACATGGATATTTTAGTAGTAAGATCAGAAAGAATCCATTGAAAAGGGATAAAACAACAGAGTTACATACGGTTCATGCTCTCTCTGTGCCAAAGCAGAACTAAAAATATTTACAGTAGGTGGCTAGAAGCCAAAGTTCCCCAAAGCAGAATTACTTTTGATTTATCCTGATGGAAGTATTTTCTTAGAATGCTGGGACTCGAAGATCTATATCCTTTTCTTTTGAAAGAAACACAGTTTTAAAGGAAGTTAAGTAAAGAGAGGGCACAACCTAGAAACCAACAACATAGCACACAGAAATGACCCTGCTGTCTCCTACCTTTGTACCACCATACCTTCCCTTCTCTGCTCTTGAGAAGTTCAAAATGCAAAATACATCCACAAACAAAGTAACAAAAATCCCAAATGTCCTTATCAAGCACAAATGTGGACTAGGCGGCTGATTTAATCCTTGTTATCTTGGAAAAACTTCTCACAAACAAGAAAGTGCAGAAAAAAAATTTAGCAGGAGGGGCTCTAGTAAAGCACAAAGGAAAACGCAAAAGGCAAAATTAAATCCAAATAATATAAGGTTTCTCCAAATAGGTTAAACATTTAGCTTCACACAGCCCTGTTACAGGAAGAAAGTTAAGGATTTAGAAAATGCAAGTAATTTCACTAGAAACTGCTATTTTAAAGCTTTCTAAACAAATCAAGATGTTAAAACACTACTGCAGTCTATCATAGGAAAAGCCATGTTGGCAGGGTGTTCTGTTCACGGCTCTTCAATTATCTATAACAAAGATCTTCACAGTGCTGCAGAGCTTTTGAAATGCCAACTTTCCAGCAGTTCCAAAACTGCTGGAAACACAACTGCTAGAAACAAGCTTGACTAGAAATACTACAGCACTTATGGAAGGTACCCTATCCAATCTCATTGTTTACTGTTTAATGAAAGCAAAGTTGGTGTGGTTCTACTTTTCTTAATATTTTTTTAAACTTTGTTGTGCTTCTTATTTCAATGTTCTTGCTATATCTGTCTCCTTTTGATTTGTAAATAAACAAGTGATGAAATGCAAGCTACTTGTGGAGCCCGTTCATTCTGAACTTTAAGTATATCAGTACCAAAAAACATTACAAAATTAAATGCATTGATACAGAACTGAAAGATGGTAGTGGATGGTAGTGGGCCTAAAAGCTACAAGATGCTTTAGAAAGTAAGACAAATTCTTGGAACTGTTTCCAAGTCTTACCTTACTGTCTAGGCTTCTCATAGTTAACAAATCTATGGTTTTTAGAGAACGGCCTGTAGGTGAAATGAAATAGAGGCAGACATGGATGCGAGTATCATGGTAGCTAAATAAAGAACGCATAACTTTCAGCTCTTCCTCGAGATAGGCTTCAAATTGTGCATCTATATAATCCACTATTGGCTGATAGCTGTAGGAAATAAAATTTAATAACCAGATATTAGCTACTCCTAAACAGAGACAGACTAAGAAGGGAATTCTCTTGTACTGTTCTGCGAATTTTTGCTTTACGTGTCAAAAGACTGCTCAAGTAGGGCAGAAAATTACGTGTAGAGACTAATCCTCGTTTCTCAAAAGCTACTCAAAAAAGAATTGTGCATCTAATACAAACAAAATATTTCCTAGCTACCACTAGTGAAAAAAGCTACATAGAGTTAATTATGATTATAACCAGACTTCCCAAGTGAAGTTTTTAAATCTTTGCAATTAAGCTGTGCAAATGCAGAACTCCTATATACAAGGAAGACACAACAACCTCTTAGGTACAATACAGGAAAAGACAGGATATGCAACTAATAGTACTAAGAAACAGAATTAACTTTATCTTCTGAAATACTGTACATGAGAGAGTTGTTAAACCATAGACAAAAGTTAAAATGAGAGATGTTAGAGAATAAAAATCTGATTTACAGTAAGTACAGTTTAAGTTTACTTCATCCTACTTAAAACCAGATTCTAATGTGCTTTCAAAAATAAAGCTTTGCTAGATGTAAAAGTAGTGCACCCTCACATTTCTTCTGCTCCACGAAGTTTACAAACCATATCAAATGCTATTGAAATCCAGAAGCAGGTGTTATACACAAAATCAAAAGAACAAAAAGGCACCTCATATACCACACATCAAAACACCTAATAGCTATACCAGTATCTACTTGTGCCTCCTTCATCCAACTCACCAGCAGTAGCAATTATCCTGTCATACCATAAGCCACAGATGTCATGATAACCTTAATGTGACTCTCTAACCTTTTATTATATGAATATTACCATTTAGGTACTCACATAATAAATTCTTTACAATTAAGCTGAAAGAAACAAAATCTGCTATGACAGTTCAGTCCTGGAAAAAATTCACAAAAGCAGAGACTCAAAAAAAGTTCTGAAAGATGCCAGTGTGCTTGCTTCTACATCTTCCAACTAAGCTGTGTGACACAAAAAACAAAGGCCTTCAGTAATCCACATAATGTTTATCCCAGTTTAAGGTCTTCAACAAATTATAATCAATATAATAAAAACCCTGTAGATCTAATCTATATAATCTACAGTACTTTATAATCTGCTTGGCTGTTTAAAAACCCTCCCACTGAACTCCTTGGTTTTCTTCACCCCAAAAGAAACTACTGCATGTACACACATTTATAGAAGATTATGTCATAAAGAAAAGGGGAGAGTTATAAAATAATTTCTTACATGAGAAGAACAATGTATTTACTTTGGCACACGGGGAAAACACTTAACCATCTATTTGGAACACATGTAAGACAACTACTTACTACAAAGGCCAAAGAAAAATCAACTTGCAATTAAGATCAAAACTTCAGCATAACATAAGTAACAAGAGGGTACTTACGTATCTGCTTTGTTCACCTGGTCACCAAATCCCACAGTTTTTACAATGGTCAGCTTCAAAAGAACATTACTTTCCTGGAGTTCACAAGTCTGGGCTCTAAGTTGCACACTTGACAGAAAATGTGTTGATGGAGGGTCCTCAAAATTGGTGTTAAACAAACTGCTCATCAAGGCTGATTTCCCAATTCCAGTTTCCCCTAGATAAACAGAAGGGTTGGAGAAGACATTTTGTACATCCAATAAATACATAATAATCACAGAAAGACTATACAAAATCTTCTCAATTGATTTCTCTGAGCAAAACATATTTGTGCATTATTTTAGTGAACGCTGAATATATTTTCATTCTTTTTTTTTTCATCCTACATATAAGGGTCAATTACCAGGTAATAAATAAAGAGCAGAACAGTGTCTTGACACTTTGGTTTCTTTAAAAGTGTAAACTAACTTCCTATAAATTTTAGAAAGTTAAGTAGCTAGCTGTGAAACCAGAGATTCAACAAAGGGTTTTTAAGAATAAGTGTAAAATATTAGAGCAAAACATTTGATAGGTATAGAAACATTTCAGTAATACCACCTTGGAATTTTAGAGTTTTTTAATCTGAAACTCTTTGTTACAAGTGTAAGCCCAGTTTACTCAAAAAAATCCAAAAAGACTGCTGATAAATGAATAAATAACTTATCCATTTTCAGCATTTTTTGGTCTTCACATTGTTTATGAAAATGCTACATACAAACCCAAATAAACAAACTTGGGAGAAGGGGTGAAATTATAGTTCATGCTTAACATTAAAGAAACTGTTTAACAACACAACTAGATTTAAATTTCAGTTGCTTCCTAAGATGGGTATACCACTAAAACCTTAAATCATCCAGATACTACTCACCAATGCAAAGAATGTTGAAGCAGAAGCCATGTTTGATGGATTTCCTAAGCAGTTGGTCAGGTAAGCTATCAAACCCAACATGCGCAGACAAGGACAAAGTTCGACAGCCAACATTTTGCTACGGAAAAATAACTTTAAAATATCAGTTAACAATAGAAATAAATTAAATCTACTAGAAAGCTAGAATTCGTTCCATATGATTTCACACACAACGAAGAAAAGCCAAAGTCTGAAAAAAAACCAGACTTGTCAAATCAGCTCTACTCCATGATTCCAGAAAAAAAAATTAAATTTAAATTTACAGGATGATTTGCAGGCTTAAAAAAAAATGCAGGTTCCCCCCCGCAAAAAAAACCCCAAACAAACTTTATGAAATGTGAATGAAATGAAGAAGTCCAACTGAAAATTAAACTGAAAACTGTAGGGAGAAAATGGATCATAGTTGGTTTGCTCTTAGAAATTAGGAAAAAGTACTAAATACAATCAAAGCATCAGAATTCAAAATAGAGAGCACGATCAGAGGAAGGTGTATGTATGTTATCAAACAACTCATTCGGAGGAGCTGGAACTGAAATTGCTATTTAGGTAAACTAAAACATTATCTACACTCACTATATGCACCAGAACTCTGAGACAGCATTCTATCTATCTTATTAGAAATATCTAAAGGTGTGCATTTCTTTCCAAACATCAGCTAGCAATCTAGCACCATGACATCAAGGCAGTGAACATAATAAAATGCATAAGGCTAAAAGGACGTATCTGGATTCATACAAATAAACTGTATTTTTAAACAAACATTACATATCAGAAGTAGGAACAGTGACAGGTCCATGCTATTCTTTGTCTTACATTTCGAATCCACATGGAATTGGAAACCATTACTGTTTCCCATGAACATGTACATGGTCAACAGTAGGAAATACTTAAAGTTAACACTTAAAAGCCCATTAAAGTGACACCTTTTCTAATAGGTATGCACAGCAAGTCTCAGAATTCTTGTAGCTAGAAGGATATGGACATTCCTCACAGCATATACTCATCCTCTTCTTTATTTGCACAAGACTTCTTTGTATGGGCTTACAGACTGCACTAACTGCAATCATTTTAGATTCCTGTAATTAAATAATTCCATTTTAAACTAATATGAGGGAAAATGCATATACAAAGTGAACACTTTAAAGAGAAAAATATGACATCTTTGGGCTACTAAAAAAATGTGCATTCAAAGCATGTCATAAAATTTCTCAAGTCATTATACCAGAAGAAAATTACTGTTAAAAAGTTCTGAGAAACACTGAGAACTGTCAGTTTCCTGTCTATTTAAAGAAAAATGTATCTGAGATAGGGTGGCTGCACATCCAAGAAGTCTAGCTACTCAGTCTGATACTCAAAGCACTTCTATTGCCATTAGGATAAGACAGTTCCTCTAACACAAACCATTCAGCCTCCACACCAAAGCCAGCGCTAGAGGCTCAGCATGACTGCAGAAGGGAGGCCTTTTACCTTCATGTCACCAGCCTAAATCCCACCCCTGCTGGGCTAGCCTCAAAATCTCTGCACTGCCATTTGTAACTCCCCAGGAAAACAAAACAGAAACAAACACAAACCAAACAAACAAAAAACCCACCACAAACACACAACCTAGCAGGAATAAATTTATTTCCTTCTGATGTCCAGGTGTTAGAAAGATAAATTACTTTGTCAGTAGAACTGCCTTCCTAAGGTTTAGGATTTGACATGCTTCGGTGATCTGAGACCTGAAGGAGGTTAATAAAGCTTGGGGAGAAGGATGTGTTAATGATAGTGGACACAAAGAATACAAAATTTATGGACCACAAGGACATTTGGCAGAACTCCCAATATAAAGAAAAAACTAACAAAGTCAACTCAGCAATTTTGCTGAAATCAACTCCCACTGAGTCAGCTCCAAGGCAATTTTGGCAGGAGGAGATTGTGACCATCGACTCATGGACCACCAACTCAAGCAACCCACCAACCCAAAGGAAGAGAAAGACTGCGAATGTGGACTGATTAGCATGACAAACAAGAGACTCTCTAACCAACATAAGGTAGAACACTAATTAAGAAAACTATGCAACTAGTAGCCAATGACCCTTGATTTCCTTGTTTGCTAAAATGTATAAATGTAATTTTGGTCACTGGGCAGCTAGCATTTTGTGGGTTATCACCTAGCGCCCTACTTTGCACAAACCAGAATAAAGAATAAAAGTAGTTTGTAGTGTGTAAATTACACTGCTACCCACCAAGCAGTGAGCCCTCATTCAGGACATCTCCCTTCCTTACAGAAGAATCACTGTGTAAACCTATTCCACCTGACCGCAACTGAAGCATTCTCTTAATAGAAAAGCAGTAGCCCACATTTTTCCTTCTGAAATTTTCCAAGAACATCGGGTGTTTGTCCCTCTGCTACTGTCTAACAAATACGCAGAGAAATTAAGACCACTAAACTGACCAGGTGATACCTGCACTCTTACTACTTCCAAAAGAAATATCAGCTAGTTGATCACCTCATTGGTATCACCTAAATATCACCTAAATCACATCTTATTCCTTCCCTCACACCCTCTTTAAAGGTTGATGGCATAACTAATACGTCTAGATTCCTTCAGATTCATTACATTGGATGGGGCTCTGAGTAACATGATCCAGTGAAAACTGTCCCTGCCCAGAGCAGGAGGATTGGAACCAGACAATCTTTTTGAGATCACTTCCAACCCAAACCATTCTAGGGTTCTGTGATTTAGGCAAATATTTTGGTTTATATAAAGTTACATTGCCCATTAAGACAGCATGAAAAAACCCCATAGTCCGAGACAGCGTAACATTTAAAAATTATTCTTTCAGAAAGGAAGTTTTCAAAATAGTTATCTTTTAAAGTTGCCGTGTATTTCTGACTAAAACGGCACACCATGCTGCACCAAAGCAAAAGCCAGGTCTCAGACGGCATGCACCACTCTGCATAAGCCTCTGCAGAACCAGATTAGCAGTACAAGCAAGAAACTAGCTTGCTACTGGGTTTGTAGATGTGACTGAAATTTGTCCTCCAGGACTCGAAGAAAGCCGTGAGCAGTGTGTGGTTATGCCGGGGGTCAGGGTCCCGCCAGCCTCAGGGGGCTATGCGGAGGCTCTGGGAAGGATGCTGCGGTCCCAGCAGCCAGGAGGGCACCCCCATTACCGTGCCCATGGGCACCTCAAATGTGACTCTTCCTGAGCCCCGAGTTTTCCACAGGCATAGGAACTACGCTCCAGGGGAGCTACGGCTCCAGCACTGCCGTGCGGATGGGTCCAATGTCTTCAGAACACAAAGCTGACAGCTTTGTCAGTACACAGAAGTAGTTCTTCACTAGATAAGATTCAACTTACTACTTGAAATACGCGATACGCCACGGGACCGCTAAGAAGAGTGACATTTGAAAACAAGTTTCTTTAACAAGTGTTTTGTAAGTCTGGCAGCTCAGGGTACTAGAGGCGTGAGGACGGAGTTTTCATCTCCCACGCTAACTCGACCCCCACCCTGAGGCGGCCCTCACCAGCGCCCGGCACGGACCAGGGGCAGCGAGGGCAGGAGGTACAGGCGGTACACACAGACCACCTCTTCGCACGGTCTGACCGCCACCCTCCTTCCCCTCCTGGTGCCGGCGCTGCCGGGCCCCTCCGTTCCCTCAGCCGCCACGGGCTCACCCCCGGCGCAGGGGCTGCACACCAGCCGCTCCCGGCACCGCCGAAGGGACTTACCGGGTGCCGACGGGCATCGAAAGAGGCCATAGCCCCGCCTGGCGAGACAGAGAAGGAGGGAGCAGAGCAGGGAGGGAAAGACGCGGCCAAAACTACCGCCGAAAGGGAGAGCCACGCGTCGGGGAGGGGCGCGGGGAGGGGATGCGGCCGCGGCTCCGCCGCCGGGGCGGGCACTGGTGGCGGGCGCCTCCCGGCCGGAGGGCGGCGCGGTGCCGCCGCCGCGGCAGTGATTGCCGGGCATGCTGCCGCCGGGAGGAGGGGCTCGGGCAGCGGCGGCTATACCGCGCCCGCACCACCGCTGCCATCACCAGCAGCGGCAGTAGCAGCAGGAGGAGTGCCGGCGGCGCGATGGGGTAGCGGCGGCGATGGCGGAGCCGGCGGAGCTGCAGCAGGAGTCAGTGGTGCGGTTCCTGGCGGAGCGGGGCGGGCGGGCGCGCAACGCGGAGCTGCTGGAGCATTTCCGGGACTGGCTGAACCCCGCGGAGCCCTCCCGCCGCGCCGCCGCCCGGCACCGCTTCAAGGAGCTGGTCAACGCAGTGGCCACCGTGCGCCAAGAGCCCGGCACCGGCGTCAAGTACGTGCACCTCCGCCGCCGGTACTGCGAGCCCCTCGCCGCCGCCCCCTTGACCACCGGGGAGCAGGAGCCGGCGGCGGAGAGCAGCGCGAAGCAGCCGAGCCCGCCGCCCTCCCCACGGGCAGGCGCTGAGGAGACGCCGCCGGCAACAGGCGAGGATGCCGGCAGCCGCCCGCAGCCCCCGGGGCAGCGGGGCGAGCCGCCCCGGCCGTGCCCGGCGGTGGCTGGAGGCCAGCGGAGGGGCTCCCGCCGGGGGCCGCCACCCAGGCGCGGCGAAGGCGGCGGTAGCAGCGAGGAGACCGTGATAGCGGCGGGCCCGGGGCGGCCCCCGGCGGCGGACGAGGCGGGGGCGGCGGAGGGAGCCTCCGGGGCGGCGGCCCAGGGCGGTGGCCGGCGGAGCCTGCGGGAGGCGGCGCGGGGCAGCTCCCCTCAGCTGAAGCGCGGCGCCCTCCCCGGCGGGGGCCGCGGCCGCGACTCGGACAGCGCCTCGGTGGCCTCGTCCTCCGCCGAGGAGGAGGGGAGCACCACCGGCTCCGTGGCACTGGACCCCTTGGAGCACGCCTGGATGCTGTCGGCCTCGGACGGGCGGTGGGAGAGCCTGGAGGGGCTGTTGAGCTGCGAGCCGGCGCTGCTCTGCAAGCGGGACTTCATCACCGGCTTCACAGTGCTGCACTGGGCCGCCAAGCACGGGCGGCAGGAGCTGCTGGCCACGCTGGTCAACTTCGCCCGGCGGCACGGGCTGCCCGTGGACATCAACGCCCGCACGAGCGGCGGGCACACGGCGCTGCACATCGCCGCCATGCACGGCCACGCCGAGGTCGTGAAGCTGCTGGTGGGAGCCTACGACGCCGACGTGGACATCCGCGACTACAGCGGGCGTAAGGCTGCGCACTACCTGCACCAGGGCACCTCGGGGGACATGCGGAGCCTTGTGGGGGCCCTTGAGGAGGAGGAGGAGGAGGAAGAAGGGAATGCTGGCAATGGGAGCGGGCGCTGGAGGCTCTCCAAGGTGTTGCCGTCTAATCTCATGAACTACCGGCTCTCCCACCACCATCACGGCACTGGGGAGGAAGCTGAAGGTACGGATGGGGCAGCGGTGCTAGGCAAAGGCAAGGAGATGACCAGGAAAGCCTCTGGCAGCGGGCGGATGAAACCTCGGCTTAATAAGATCCGCTTCAGGACTCAGATCATCCACAACACGCCCTCCTTTCGTGGTGACACTGAGGAGGAAGAACATGAGGAGAAATCCCTGAAATCGTCGTTCAAACTCAGGCCGAAGTCCAACGTGTTTGGATAAGGCCAGGGAGCAGGAGGTCTGGGAGGTGGATGCACGGACCAAAGTGCCCTCAGGTGTAGCACAGAAGGTGAGGCAGGTACGAGTGGGTGCTCATCTACACTCATGGACTCTGGCCAGAAGGGTCCTGAGTTTCTTGCTTTAACTCCCAGTTCGGTGTGGTCAGTGAGGCCAGCAGGTCACCAGGGCTCTGGGAGCAGCTGCTTCAGCCGGGCCCTCAGTGCTGAAATGGGAGGCAGTGGGTGGGTTGAGAAACACTGGGGTGTTTAAAAGCTGTGCTCCTTTCTCTCTAAAAGCAGGCTTTGGGATGGTAAATCTGTGTTAGTGGATCTACTAGGATTAGTGAAGTGAGTGGGGGAAAGAAAAGTGCAAATGCTTTACCCTTACATTATCAACTGGTACTATAAACTATCGGCAAACAACTTGCTGTGTCAGAAGAACACCTCAGTAATATACAAGTATACCTTAAGTTTCTCTTTAACAGCAATACCACCTGGTACAGTGTGGAGTTGGGTACACAAAATGAGATGGTAGAGAATGGTTTCCTGTCAGAATCCAAGCTTCAATCCATCAAAGAGTTGAGCCTGTGTTGACTTTATGCATTGAAATTTGCTTGATTTGACATCATGAATATATTATTTAAAAAAATCCATTGCACTGCAAGCAATGAATAAAGTTAACCATGTGCAGAAGTCTTTGCTGTCTGAGGTACTACTGAGCTTGCTTATCACTGTTGGAATACTAATACAAGGTAATAGAGGCAAAGAGTTTTTATATATATTTGGTATCTTATGTTTTGTCTTAGGCAAAGCAATTTTATTTTAATCACTGTGAATTCTCAAGTGCCAGACCTAGCGCAGTTCCAGTTATTGAGTCTGGTCAGTTCTTGTTAATGTTCTTTGTGTAACTCACTGCATTTAAAATCAGAAAATTGTGTTATAATGTGTGACCTGTGAAAGTGTTCTCTTTTAGAATAAAGGAGCACAGACACCATTGCATGAAACCTTCATGAAACTCTAATATGGTTCTCTAATATGTGGTAGCTACAGGTCTGTGTTCACTAGTAACTTGTGTGCCAATCCCTTCAACTGACACTGCAGAAATAGAGAAAAAATAAAAGAGGAAGAAGAAAAAAACAAGGAAGGTGTGTGAATTCACGCAGAGGGTGAAAAAGTAGAACTCCAAAACTCTCTCCCTGCTTATCATTCTGAATGAAGCAGCATAATTACGTATTCTAGTTAATGGTAGCAGTGGTGTTTGAGTTCTTTTAAACCAATATTTCTAGAGAAGTGATAGCCAAGGCTTTGAACTGTTGTTTGACAATCTGGTAAGTCTTAATCTGATTGACGAGCCTATCCGTCTGCTAAAGCTTTCGGAAACCTTGAATCTTGTTTGTCTGCTTTAAAGGTAGCAGTTCCAGTGGAATCTAGGAGGCATATTTATGTCCATATTCAGCTTTCCTTAAGAGCTGAGGTATTCAGCTGACCCTGGATCCTCAGTGCTACTCAGTGTAGCAGCTCATCTGTGTTTAGTTGTTAAAGTATGGCCAGTTTCAATGCAGCATCTGTCAAAGCATGTTTCGAGTTGGCTTCCTTAAGATGCATGTGCGTGCCTGGCCTGTAACTAACCAAAAGTAGATAGGCTTTGACATGTTAAAATCCAAATTCGAGACGCGGATTAAATGCATGCCACAAGCTGTAGAACACCTCACGGGAAAACTGCTGCTGGGAGTGTGCACTTTTGAGGTAACAGCTCTGTGGCTGTTGCTAGTGACTTACATTTCTTGTATCAACGTGAAGGAAGTGCTACTGAAGCATTGGCATCAGACTTTCCATGCAGATAAACAACCAGCTTCTGCATTTCATGTGTCAAAACCTAATAAATGACAGTGTTTGCACAGGCATGCAAGTGACACTTGACTATTTCTGGAAAAGGCTGTGTTAAAAATAATATAGAACCTCTGCATAGGTGCTGGTCATTACTTCTGTGCAAAAAGACTAGAAATTATAGAGGTTCACCTTTAGTTTACAGTTTATAAGCTATAATGTTACAGATTTCATGTGCCTTCATTTTGGGTTGGTTGCCACAAATGCAATGGATAAAATCAGCTTGCAAAACTTTGTCTTTATGACTGTGGGATGGGACCAGAAATTTTCCCTCAGTTGTTCTTGTTTAAACTGTACACCTGTACAGTGAGGAGTCTGAAACAGGGGGGATTAATCATACACGCTATGATGTAGAGCTAATTCTGTTGTAACAGAAAAGATAATTAAATGCCTACGTCTTAAACATTTGTCTGCAAGATAAATAGGTTTTAGATTTCTATAGGAAGGAATTTTCTGACTGAACACTTAAAACATAAATATTCTTTGGTATGGGCACATCTGAATTGGGCACATACTCCATGCAACTACTGATGTCCAAACCTTATTACAGTTGTTTTCTGCTTTGAGAGTTTATAGTTCTTCCATATAGGCTGTTGGGTGAAATGTTTCTCTCTTCACATGCAAGTAGCAAAGAATTGCACAGAAATACTGAGTCTTAGACAGCTGTTGGGTTCTAGGGAAATAATTTGAGGGTTTCAAATAGAGCATATGTTGGATTTTAAGAGACTAACTGGAATATAATGTTACACAATACAGTAGAACTTTTCAAATTATTAAGGGAACTTGAAAAATGATGAAAAGATGCCTCATTTATAACTCATTATTTGAAGTATCAAAGTAAAATTGCTAGTCCACTGATAATGTTTAGCTGTCAGTTAATGAAATGTCATGGTAATGGTCCAAAGGTCTTTGCAAGGTGGGATGCAACAGAGCAAATATCTCTTTTGGTGTTTGAGATATACTAAAGAATGGCTGCATAACCACTCGTGTCTGTCTGCGCTATGGGAATAAAGCACTTTGATTTCACATTATGACTTGTCACATTCCACATGGTTACTTTTTATAACATGAGCTGAAACTTAATGGAGTTTTTTTGAGGTTGGAAAGACTTGATGCCCTATTTCAGTATATTTGCAGTCTAAAGGTGTGCTTGAGTAAAATATTTTGGATACTTTACCCAGAAGGATGTGACTGAAATAAAGTTGTATGGTACAGAAAACTGGAGCACTTACTGGTATCTTTTAAATGGTACGCCTGAAGTTACTGAATGTGTTCGTTCACTTTTTATGATGGTCTGTAAGGCAGCAAGACTGTAATGTAACATGTGGTATCTTTTTTTGTACTTTATGTTCGATAAATTTTAGAGGCCTGGAAGCCTCTGTTGGGTTTTATTAATACACTTTTTGTGGTTGTCCCTCTGAATGGTTATGAGTTAAGAATCTGTAAGCTTTAGTTTTATGAAATAAAAAGAGCTCATGAATGCTCTGAATTGTCTCCTGTATACTACATACTTAGAGGCATATTGGCTGTTAAAACTATCTACTGGTTTGTGTTGGATTTTTTTTTTCATTATTATTTAATATCTATAATTTTTAGGATGTTTGATGCTGTCTAGCACTTAAGCAGTAAGACACAGAAAAAATACAGTAGAGTTTTTTGCAAGACTAACATTTTTCTTTGCCAGCTACTTTCTAATAACTCATGTCAAAGTAAATGAAGACACAACAATTTTCGTTGTAGACAAATATGTCTAAATAAGGGCCTGGGAGAGTGGCATTGCTTTACGTAAAATAGCATCCTGACCTTACTTCTGTGCAGCTTAATATCTCTGACTCTGGAAAGACTAATACTAGTTTTAGTCACTGTGTAAAGGTCAACACCTAATTAAAAGAGGTTTAGGATTAAGGTATTTTGTAATGTGTCTTAACTACAGCTGGTGGCTACTGTAAAGGGAAGTGTCATCACCAAGATAGACTGGGATTTTGGTGTATCTAAAATTTTTTTGAAGCTGTTGCCTTACCAGAAGATATTTTAAAACCTCATATGGCCAGTAGCTCCTAACAGACATACAGATTTATGCTTAAACTTAAAGAAAGTCTCAGCTGTTACCATGCTGGTGGATCAGGATGCATGCAGCTCCAAGCCAAGCAACCCTAAATCATCAGTATGGTGACACAAGTGAGAGAAGAAGGGAGGAGGAAGTGTTCTTGGAAACTTAGGAGAGAGCAGAGGCCTGTGAAAGTAGCCGAGGTTATGGGGGAAGTGAAGGACTTGGTAGAAGAGCAGTCTCCGTGGGGTTTGCTGATCATGTGATGGCTTGACTAGTTCTTTAGAAAATTGTATCTAAACATCTCTCCTACAGAGTAATAGTTGACAGAGATGGCTTGCTGAGAACTCTTAACATAAATTAATGTCTGATGCTAAGTATTTTAGTTGGCCCTCTTACCAACATTTCTTTGTGTGACTAGTACTGTTTGCAAAAGCACAAACAACTCTTGTGTCCAGTGTAGCTACAGCTGTTGCTGCACAGTCCTGGTACATCAGAATAGCCCAGCTTAACTTCAGGCTTCTCACTGGAAGAGAAGCTATTCAGCATTGCATTGCTAACTTATTTTTCCATTACCTAGACAGGAGGGCTAAGGAGATTACAGTCCTGACTCAATACACCTTGGGTTATATGGAACGCATATGAACCTGAAGGCAGCGGGCTAAACTCAGAGACTTCATCCAGAAAAAAAAGTTGTTGAGTTAGACATTTTGTTTCCTTGTTGGCAAGGAAGAAAAAAGTATATACTTTCATTTTTTCATGTCCTCATCTGAGTATGCAAAGAGGAAGAAGTCTGAGATTAATAGAAGGTATTGGGAGAGGGACTAGCTTTTTAGTTTGTGCTAAACTCTGAGCAGTTTGACAGAAAAAAATGAAACATGCTTTTGAATTCCTAGTTTTGTTATAATGAAACATCATTTTACAGCTGTTCCACAATTTATCTTCTATGATTTTTCAGTTCAGCCAAATTTAGTGTTGACGTGTCCTAATGTGCACTTATTGGAAAAACTGAGCCAACCTAAGCGGGTTTATGTCTGCTTTTAATAAAACTGTGTTACAAGTTAGGTAATTCATCTGCTGTGGTAAAACCTTAAAGAAACCATATTCTGAGTCTTACAAGGAATGAAGCTGCTAGTGGTGCGTGAGATGCCCTTAGAGCAGGTAACACTCAGGTCAAGGTGCAAAAGCATCCCGTGTTCTTTCAACTAGACCAGCCATGCCGAATGAACCATTGTGGTGTAGTTAGGTGCATCTGCCCTCCTGCACAGACAGCTGTGAACTCTCCCCTCCCCTGGATCACATTAATTTAACCTGCCCTTGTTTCATTGAGAGGCGTTTGGCAAACCCACAGTGGGACTGATGAGAATGATGGAACTGAACAGATCCGTGGCCATGCATGGCTCTGCATCAGTGCAGACTGAAGCTGACTGCTGTGAGTCTAAAGCAGAAAGCCTGTAGAATGAATCCCTGCATCTCTGTAGACTTTGTAAACCTAATCTCAAATGCTACTAACTACCAGAATAATTCAGTCATGTGGGCTGTATCTGGGCACTTCCTCAGTACTTCTTTGCTGAAGCCAGAAGCCTTTCACTTTTTCTGGCTGGCTGTTGGGCTCTCCCATTTATTTCACTTTGCAGTTCTTTAAGAGTGCCTGAGAAACTGGTAGCAGGGTGGGCATAAATAACAGATGTCTGTTTTTAAAGCTGGGTGGGGTGATGGTTGTTTGGGTGGAGTGGTCGACTATACCGGAACGGGGGGGTAGGTCCTTTTAAAGAAGAGATAAAGTATGTCTGCAATATATGTTGAGGCACAGAAATCCCTTGGGACATTTCATACTAAAGAGGTGCTGTCCCTTTTAGTGTTTTAAATACAGAAAGACAAAGTTAACTGTGCAGACTGTTTAGATTTCTCCGTTCACTGGGCATACACTTGCACAGTATAAAGCATCCAAGTACCAAAAAACATGTTTGTAACACTTGAATATATAAGAACATCTATATTTACTATTTCTTTTCCTTGTTACCTGCAGCATAGTATCTTACTATAGATACATCTTATGGGAATGACTGTGACAGTTTGGGACAGTATAATTAAAGGAATGTAGGTAAGTCCTGCTGGTTCAGCTGCTTCCCACAGCAGGACCATTAGCTGCCAACCTCACACTTGTCTTCTGCATCTTGAAACGTCCCCTTCTGTCACAGCTGGGCTGGGTGGAACAGACTGTGGGTGTCATAGCTGCCACCCCTGCAGTCTGCAGCTGCCCCGTGTGGGCTCCAGCCCTGGTAAGTCTGAGGCCTTTTGAGGCTGCTGGCAGTTCATCCTTGGCTGGGGATGGAAGCAGAGATGCTACATCATTTCATTTACCTGGGACATTTACACAGGTATGACACTTTCACATGTGAATAATGACATGAACTGAACTATGGGTGAAACTGGAGGGCTGAGAAGACTTTTGGTGTTAAATGGTGCCAAGTACCTCATATAGCTGACATAGCTAATGAACAGTCTGTTATTAATCCCTAGCTACTGACAGAAATAAGTTAGATCAACACTAAACAGTAGCTACAGGAAACCAAAGAGTTGCTGCAAGGTTATTATATCTGTTCATAAGATACATCATTGTACTTGAAGATATCTCATTAAGGATTTTTTGTTTTTGCAAAATGAGTTAATTGTGTCATGGGTAAGAGCTTGCAGCACTACATCCCCCGTATGTCTTTTATGGGCTATATAGTATGTCACTGACAGCTGTCAGCATGCCTGGCAATATTAGGCTTTTGGGTATTAATTTTAAATTTTCTCAACTTTGAAAGTCTGCTTCAAGTTCCTGCAGTAATCTCAACTTCCTTGTAGCCAAATTTTTGTTTCTGGGATAACTAAAGTGCTGGGCAGTTATTGAACTTGTGTATGCAAGGGAAATGTGGTAGTGGCCTTTATCCAGTGTTTTCATTTGTGGGGCTTAAACAAAAGGAGAACACAAATCTTTTCCTGGATCTGGAGTAAATTTATCTGAAGCAATATTTGCAAATAGGTAAACATTAAGCAGAGACTTCTGCTGTATGCACTGAAGGACTGCTTTTTTCTCTCTGGTATATCAGTTGTACAGAACTGATTGTTATTATTTTTTACATCATTGCGAAGTTTATGATTTAGATCAGAACAGGTAACAAATCAGAGAATTCTAAATAAAGTGTGGTTCCTTCTAGACTGGAACTTTGGCTAAAAACAAAGCAACTTGTTTTCCACTAGGTAGCAAAGTCCTGCTGTGAAAAAGTCTCCTGATGGTGCTTGGCAATGCGCAGAGCTCTTCTGTACTTACCCTCTTCTTTCCCAGCTACTTTCCGTGCATCCCCTTCTTTCTGTCTCTATTTTTCAGTGGCTTGAATTCTATAAGTACTGATTAATAGAGCTATAAAGCTCAGAAAAGGGGGATGCTTCAAATAAAGAAATTTCTTTATTAAGAATTAAATGGAAAAACTAAACATAAGCTTTCCTTTTCCACTTGAAATTTTAGGTGTGGAAATATCAAAAATTGTTTTGATGATAAAGGTCTCCACATACATAATTTTAATTATAACAGAGGCAAAACTTAAAGTTGGTGGGCAAAGGTGGAAAAAGACCACAATTCCTCCTTCAGGTTTTACTGTTGTGTACCTTAGTCAACACTGTGAATCATACTCTGCTTTGAATTAGAAACACTGCACATGGTTCACAGGATTTCCAATTATTATTTCATTAACCATGCCAAAAGTAGTATATTTTTCAATGGGTCCTTAATGGGGTATCTGGCTAACTGGGATGCCCACATCATACACATGAGCCCCTTTTGATCCCTGTGTGACTGAATCTAAATTCTGGAAAACTTTGCCTCACAGGATGCCTCACATCCTGTTGAAAGTAGAATACAGTAACTTTATAGATGACTAACATTTTGAAAGTTCACTTTCCTACACACCCTTCAAACTGAAATGCCTGTTGTAAAGACAGTGGAAAAAAAAGCAATCCATCTCAAACATGCCAATAGACATAGTGAGAAAGAAGTACAGGGCAACAGCTCCTGTCTTTGTAGCTGTTGAATGATTTTAATATTCCACGTTCCACACTAGTGCTCTTCAGGGGGCCTTTTCTGGTTTAAATCCCTCTGACCTGTTATAGAAGTGGGTCAATAATGAAGAATTACCCACTCTCAGAATACTGCTTCTTCCCCAGTGTTCTTTTTGGAAAGGAATTGTTGCAACTGTTGTTTGCTCTTCTTGTTGCCATTGTGGCTTTTTTTTAGTGGTCCTTTGCAGGCTTAGGAAAGTTTTGTCTGCTTGTTTGACTTAAGATTGAATAAAACAACAGGGAAATTATACTGAAGAAGTGGAAATTGATTGATTGGGAGAGGAGGAAATGCATTAAGCTGTCAAAACTTGTGCTGATGACATTGGCAGTCAGTATCCCATAATATCAGATATTTTCAAATACGGGAAAGGATATCAAGACTTACCTACAGTGTCTAGAATCTTTGTAGCCTGCTTAAATGGTGGCAGCCAGGCAGGATCATGCCTGCAAAATAGATCAAATGTATGCAGACACATACAAAAAAGAAAAGGCATAATGCTTTTGACTAGATGTTTTCCTACTTTTCCCTAGCACCTCACTATGACTTTCCTGGGAGCCAGTCAACTCGTTTCAAGATCTTCTAGAAAACATTTGACATTCATGAAATTTCAAATAACACTGAAGGAGTATCATTAAAACTTCAAATCTTTATCCTTGAAACTTAGTTTCAAGGACGCAATTGCATTCAGGCTTAACTGATAAAATATTCTTAGGAATGAACTTAAGCCCAGCCTAGTCAATGAATGTATGTGGAAATCAGCGTGTGACTGCAAGACTGGCTGCAAGGCTTTAGCTGACAATTGGCGTTTATATCCTGGCATGGATAGCTAACTGCCCTAATGATGAGTGCTACAGAAAACCTACTATGTGTGTCTAAGAAACTAATTGCTGAAAAAATACCTCTGTTGAAAAAATGGTTTTTGAAATTTTGTCTAATATTGCAGTGTAATTTTACCTATCTACCTGTTAGAATCAAATTAACCTTTATTTAATTAATGCTGCTCCCTGTAATCTGGTGTGGGTTTTTTTGTTGGTTTTTTTGTTTGGGTGGTTTTTTTTTTTTTTTTTTTTTTTTTTTTTTTTTTTTTTTTTGTGGAGTGTGAAGAAAAAGAATCCAGTTGTTATTACAGGATCTTCAGGTTCCCATGTTTCATCAGAACAGCAGAATTTCCCTACCCATACAGAGCATCTGTAGATTCTCTGCAGACACTATTAAACTGCTTCCAATAAGAATGGGAAATACTGCCTAAAATAGACCCAAAAATTAAAAGTCTGAGGAAATATGAGGCACACAAATACTGTATGAGTTGTCCAAGTTAACACAGGAAGACTGTGAATAAGAAGTACTGTATCCAAAAAAAACCCCTGTTTTGCCAAATTCTCATTAAATCTCAATCCTACAATCTTAAATATGGAATTTATGTGGGATTCAAATATTTCCTAATTTTAGAGTTTTTGACTAACATCTTTAAATAGTCACAGTTTCTTCACTCCCACGAATGATAACTTTGCATTTGCTGGTTGTCTCCTTTTTTTTCCCTCCACCCTGTGGCTTGCACTGACAATGTGGCAATTCACAAATGAGTGGGTGACATAAAAATGTCACTGTTAATCCTCACTGGTATTGATGCAAAAGGTCTATTTATGTTTGCTGGCTGAATCCTGCATCTAACAGAAGGCATTTATTAGTCTGATGTTAGAATAATTGTTTCTTTAATGACATGTGATGTTATATGTGATTATGCACAGAAGCAGAAAAGACAGCTGATGGAATTACAGTGCAAATTACAGTCTCACAGGGAGATAATAATAAAATCTTAGGGTTTTTTTGCTGACAATTGCTCTATATTACACTAATTTACATCCATTGCTTCTACTTCACTCCAGAACTATGATTAACTACGACTTCCTTATGTTTGACCTTAGCTACACTTTATTCATGTCAAGTGCAGGAATAAATTTGAGGCAGGTGTCTATCAGACAACTTGTATTTTATCAGCAGCAGTATCAACATCTTGAATTGAGCAGGATCTACAGGACTGATATGGTCATCAAAGAGTTAAATTACTGTGTCAGTTACTCTTTTTAATCTTTCTAAAGTCAAAAGAGGGAATAAAGACTTTCTGAGGTGCTTTTAAGCCAACATAAATTGTTATGGTAATTATGCAATAGAGGGCCAGAGTTCTCCATGATTGGAATACCACAAACTATGTCACAGCAAATTATGGCATTGCAGATCAATTGTTAGTCCACAGTTTACAGAGTAAATTCAAGAAGTTACTCCATCCAACTTTTCTTTCTTTCGTTATGTTCTGGTAATTAGCTTCAAAAGAGCCACATTAATGTACAAGCCCTGTACCACTGTGTGAATAACCATCTGCTTCTCTGAGCTCTGCCACAGAATGCTCTGTGCCTCAGAGCTTAAGAACTGCTGCTCCAGGGTAAAAAGTGTTTCCTTGTTTTGGAAACACTAAAATAGTCAATAAGCAAGTTTGGTGTTTTGGAACCCTGGCCATCTGAAAAGCTCTGAAGTAGCAAACCAGCACCTGAAGGTGTCTTTATGCACGTTTCTTGATCCTGTGGTTTGATGTTATACCTGTGCAGACCCACCTGGGCTTACACAGGAAAGACATTGATTCCCCCTGTTCCATGCCCATCCCACTCCCAGATATGTGCACCCACAGCCTCTTACAAGGGACCGTGGAGGGTGAGGTCCTTTAACCTGCTACCGAACCAAAAGCTGAGCTGCCATTGCCGTTGGAATGAACTATGGTCTCCCTGAGGACTTTAGTTCCACCTCAGGGTCAAAACCAGATGAACAAGGATTTTACAAAAGAACTTTTTGATTTGGACAGTGGGAAATACTTCAAAACCAAAAGCTACAAAGGGAGTTGCTTCTTGTTTTCTCAGAGGGACTTGGTTCATACTCATTTCCTCAAAAGATATTGGGAAGGTTGCGGGCAAGGGTATAGAGTCTGTTCTTTCAAGGGGGGCAGCAGACTGATAGATCTTGTATGACTAGCTAAATTAAAGTAATTTTCTATGTAACTCTGCAATAATTCTCATTGGATCTCTGCTCGGATCTATTCCTTTTTCTTCTTCTAAGAGTTCTACAGATTTGTTTCCTCACCTCACATTACAGTGTAACCTGTTAGGCTCTCTATACAAATAGGTAATGGTGTTCACACCAGGGAGCTTCCAGGGGCAGAGGAATATAACACTTTGCAGCACACAATACTGCTCATCTGCAGCATTCTTTACAAACTATGCAGCAGTCATTAATGTGGAGGAAAAAAGAAAGGAACAATGACAACCAGAAGAGATGACTTAAGAAGAAACCTAATGCCTCCCTAATTTCTACTCTGAGTGTTATATCAAGCTGCAGTTCTCCCATGCTTGGATTGTTAAAGAATGGGTACTTAAGCTCCAAACCCATTAAGCTACCTCTGCTCATGTAAGATTTAAAAGAAACAACGGCCAGAAAGCAACAATCAAAATTTGCACTGAACTAACCAAGTCCTCCTTAACAAATCTTTGTGGGTTTGACCAAAAAAGAATGAAACCAGAAGTAGTCAGAAGTTTAAGAAAACAACATAATAACAGCTCCCTTTAAAATAATTGGGACAAACTCTAGCACAACTGGCTCCTGCTTTACTAGAAAAAGAATAATAACAATAACCTTCGGTCAATGATTCTTTTCCTGCCAGGGTTTCTAGATTGTTGTAGCCCCTAAATGCCAGCTTGAATTTAAGAACTTGATGATTTTTTTTTCATCACCATGGAAAGTATTCAATTTTTCAGCACTTTTGTATGCGTAACAGTTTTTCTGTGTTTGTTCTCTGACATTATATTCCATGAGTTTGGTACTTATAAAGGGTCAGAGCTGAAGCTAGTACTGCTCAGGAAGACATTGTCATTCTGCAATTAAATAATTTATATCAAAATTTTCCAAGCTGGACATGGGGATTTCCTCATACTATTTAATGAAATATATGTGGCTAAACCTCCTTTCCTGTTTAAAAGTCTCAAATTAATTTTTTCTACAGAATCTCAACCTCCCAAATTTGCAGTTTAAGCTGTTCTCCTTACAAGCTTTGCTTGAAATCCAGAAAGCCCCTTCTCATCCACATTCCTCAGCATTTCAGTTCTGCTGCTAAACAGCAGCGACTGTCAAGTTGGGATAGCAGCACAAGAGGCAGGAACTGAAACTGGTGTTGTAGCGTTCTTAGGCTGTGTACTGAAACCAACTCAAACCAGAACACTTACACAGAAAAACAGAAATCATGCCAGCAGTAACCCATAGTGACGTGGTTGCATTTGAATGACACTTTCAGCTGTCTTCACATTATTTATCTTTTTGGACTTTCTTGGTAGGGACAAACCCTGGGTATTTGAGGCTGGTTTGTTGACATGATGAGAAACAATGATGCTGTAAATTCACAGGAGCTGGGAGGGGAGAAAAAAGACAAACTTGGAGCAATCCTCAGTCCAAAGCCATAGTTTTCACTGGCACTGTTTAGAACATGCCTACCAACTCCTCAAGGCTTCTGCTTCCTAGTGTAAGGGGTACATACTCCATGCCCCCAAACAAACTGGTTTTTCGCCTAAACTCAGAACTGCTACACAGGGAAAAAGATATTGCAGCATTATGAATCCTGGAGAAAGGTGACAGATTCTTATAGCGCAGGAACAGACTTCTTGGAGCTATACAATCAGAGTACAATTAGAGTAGATGAGCTCCCAGGTGCTGCAAACTGAGCTCTGTCCTGCTCACACTGGGTGAGAGACCTCGAGCTCTTCCAAGTACTGGAATGAAGCACCAACTGAAACTTGTCCTCACCAAAAATAACCCTACCAAAAGTAAAAGGTGAGCAGTTTCTGCCAGGTGAGAATTGGTTCACAGGTTCTCATCTGAGAGCCAGAGATGGGGCAAAGCCAAGTCCAGTGGAGAACGGCTGGGCTGTCCCTTCTGGCAGTGGCAAACTGCTGATAACCCTGTGATGTGCTGTGTGGGTACACCCCAAAGATTGCACAAAATCCTCACTGCATCCTGAACACCACATCATGTAGTTTAGTTTAAACCTGTATTACTGTCATTCCCAGGCTAATGGCAGTTATTTTATTTGTGGTTTCATTCCCTTAATGCCAGAATTCACACAGATGTATTTGCAATTTCTGCGCCTTAAATTTTTATCTTACTTATGCTAATGCATTTTTCATCTAGCCCAGCTTTTCCTGCCTGTGAGGACTTCTGTCTTCTTCTTCCCAAGACAAGTGAAGCATCACCTCTCCTGAGACCAGCAAATGCTTCCAAATGCAGTACTTGGCAAATGGCAACTCACAGAAGAGTGACCTGATGAAAATATTATTGTGCAACTGAATATGCAAATGAAGGGGTTGGTCCCTTAAGTGTGCTCAGAGAGAATGAGTACAGGGAGACCAGCCAAATCAGAACAAAATGGAATGGAGAGATCCTAACCACTTAAATATGCTTGCTTGTAAATGACAATGGAGTCTCCCTAGCCAGAACCTGCTGTACCAGAAGACTGGTTTAGCTGAATAGGAGCCCCCTACTGTGCAGGGTGATTGCCATCAGAGTTTCTGTGCTGTGGTTTATAGGTTTTGTGTCTTTGCTTTGTCCTATACCAAAACACTTTTTTTTTTAATCCATGGAGTACATAGTGTATGCAGAAAGCAAGCAAACACTACTTTGCAGCAATATGTCCTTTCAAATAATGACATACTGCCAAAATACTCCAATTGGAAAGTTTCCACTGAGTTATATATGAAGATGGGGCTTTATACTTACAGGTTCGGTTATGTCTCACACACCTTACAGTCCCATCTTCCATCAGATTAATATAAATTTGCTTCTGCAGGTGGATACTTCTTCCTAGAAATAAGCACTTCCAGCTCAAGATGGTTAAGCCATTACAAGGCAGTACAGTTCATGTGCAGATAGGGTTTTAGAGCTAAGACATCCTGCCCTCAGGAGTAGGAATCTCTCTCATGTTTTTGGCAGAATTTTTTTTTCCCTTCTCTCTATTAGCAGCAGCAAATAGCTGTTTGATAATGGCTTTGCAAATACAGCAAATACAGCTTCTGGGAAGATCAACAAGAAGACATAACCTGAAGCATAAACTGAAAATCAGACAAAAAGTGATTTGAAAATTTGGGATGAAGTTGAAGGGTAAACAACAGAGCTGCACCTGGTCTATCAATACCAAGGCAACACTCATGTTTTCCCAGCAGAATCAGTCGAAGTGTGAACTCAAGATGCCCAGTCCCTTTGCTCTTAGAAGCGAGAGGCTGGTGCATCAACAGCTGACCCAGAGAGGGAGAGGGGAGGGCTCCTCCCTCTGGAATTTCCTCTGAGTCTGGGTGGCATCTCAGGTGCCACACACAAACAAGGAAGGGGGTCACAAAAATCAGCGTTCTAGTGTCTATTCCTTAAATCCATATATACAGGAAGTCTAAATGGGTTACGCTGTCAGTAAGAATTTCTGCTTATTTTAGCATCCATATGGAGCTCGCTCTCTTACCAGATTAAAGTTGTTTCAGAACAAGAGGTTTTGATTTTCTTCCATTGGCTCAGGACATCTCCATCTGTGTACATTGTAGGCTGGGAGCCCCAGGTGGATTCATTTTCTCTGAGTCCTGCCAGCAAACCAGGACTGGGCCCCTCTGGACACTCGCCAGAGGAGATGGGCAGCAGGGCCTGCAACTCCTGTCTCCCATGGCTGTTTGCATCCCACTCCTGTTCTCTCCTCTTCCCACCTGGAAAGCAACTTACATGCACAAATGAGGGATTCTTTCTCAGAGAAGTTTCAGTAATGCTTCGAGCTTTTGTGATTTGATGCTGGGCTATAATTGTCTATTAAGAGAAAAAAATAAAATTCTTTTTAAGAAAATAGTTTGTTTCACTTCTGCTTTTTTCAAAATGAAATGGATTTCTTTTGACCTTTCTGACTTGGTAGTTCCTTGAAATTTACTTTCTATTATGTTTCATTATGGCAATGCTCAAAGCAGAAAAAATAATGCATTTTAATAAAATCAGGTATTTATTTTATACTGAAATTATTTTTCTCAAACCTTTTAATTTCACCAACCATTTCTAAAAGGTTTCTGTTTTGATGTAACTCAAAATTATTTTTCCCTGTCCTTTCTTTCTGAACTACCTGTGGGTCAAAATATCCATTATCTTCATTATCCTATTTCCAGGTGGCATAAATAACCAGGATCTGGTTTCAGAGAAAGATATTTTCCTTATTGATAATTTTATGCAGAAATTCTTAACTTTCTTATTAAAAAAAATGGAAATATTTGAGAGCTCTCATCGTAACAATAGCCAGAACATACTGCCTGTGATAAGTTCTGTAGAAACTACGGCTCCCACACATTATCTGAAGATGAGCCAGAAAGTAAAAGGACATGAGAGGAAATGAGGCATCTTGAGAAATGCATTCATTTTGGATCAGGCTTCAGAGCATTTTCGCTCTCTGAGTATTGGAATTTGTCTTTCAGAAATCCTTAGGAGACAAATTTTATTTAGACATTCAAATTCATGGCATTCCATATGGATTTAATGTTTAGCTTATTTAATTCTTGTCAATGAACTCAGTCCTTGTCACTGTGGAGGTCTGACATTCCTGTCCTTCCAGCTATTTTTTAAAAATCTGTTAAGCAGAGACAACATCAATACTTTCCTCAGATGGTTCCTTTATCTCATAAAGTTCCTTCCTACAGACCACACTTCAAGCACACTACCCCAGGAGTTGGGTCAGTTCTCTGCTAGTTTAAAGGACCTTTATTTTGTGCAGAGGAGTTTGTAGAACTGCAACTTTGGACTGTCAGTGTGTATATTGTAGCCACTGGGGCTATTTACATGAGAGGACTGGCAGAGCATTCTTACTCTGGAATATGGCACACTTTAAAAAAGAAGAGTTCATGAACAAGGCAATGATAAAAAAATCCTTTCACCAATACCCATTACACCCGAGTATCTAATGTGAAAAAATTAAGAACGATTGTTTTCTAAAATAATTTTGTATCTGGAAGTGATTTTGAAAACAAGCACACATCACAGACTTAAAAAGAGGCTAAAAAAAGTAAACAGATGGTCAGTTACCAAATTAGATGCAATCAGGATATGGAAAGATAATTTATCATATTCCTTCTTTCCAGCTTTTCATATAGACACTGGACTTGGCAAGCTCTTTATCTGCTCTGAAGAGTGCTTACAGTAGAGCTGAGAGCTCTGAACCCTTCCAGACCCAGCAAATCTAGCTTTTTGCAGGCTTAGTCCTACCAGCCACTACCCCTGAGGTGCTGGGTGCTTTGGCTTCACGGGTTCATTTGCCCTTCCATGATTTCACAGTGCAATAAATCCAGCATTAGGGCTCTAAGGTCAAAATCACTGCAGACACACAATGTAAAGTGCTGACTTACACCAAACCCTTGCTGCTGAGTCAAGTTTTCATTGTTAATCTGTTGTGCTGGCAGGGTTGGGGGGTTTTTTGTAGGAGCTTTAGTATCATCTGTTTGTGCTGCTGGAGCTTTATGCTGGATCACCCATCATCTCCTGGCCAGCCTAGGCATGGCACAAATCCCGTGTCACACTCTTCCTGACCCCGTGGGGCTGGGACCTTGTGTCTTTGCCTGATCCAGGTTATCTCTGGCCTGTCATGTTCAGTGCCAGATTCTGACACCCTGTTTTCTGCTGCATGTGTACAGCTCCAGGCTGAGTGCCTTTCAGTAGCAAATGTGTTGTTCTGGTTATTCTTTCACTTCCCTGGAAGGTTTTGGAGCAAATCAGCATAGGGCAGGGAATGCAGTAACCAAAACAGGATGGGGGACTACTGCAACTGAAGCCAGGGAAAGCCTCTTTCTCTGTTTCCCCTTCCCTTGGCCATGTATTCAATATCTCTGCTGTGCTAGACTGCCATATAGCTTCCCCCAAGTCAGAAGTGCAGTGAATCCACCTTGCAGTGGCTGCTGCAGCCTGTCTCACTGCCCTGCTCGCTGGAGGATGGAGCAGGGGCTGAGGCCAGCCCTGCTGCCAGGGTGCCATTGTACTGTGTGCAATATGGATGCAATTAGACAATTTTTTGTCTAATTGCATTTGTCTAACCTACCTGCTCCCACAGCTCCTTGTTTCCCAAGGAGGGAGACCAGCCCCTTGCCTTCCCAAACCCTGCTCTTCCCCAATATACAATTCCTTCCTTGCCAGCTATCTAACGCTTTAGTGAGTAGATCTAGTTCCCTGCTTAAGACCCAGCAGGGATTCAGTTTTCCTTATCTTTCTGCCAGCTTAACGAAATAAAAGAAGGGTCAGAGAAGCACCAGTGCCCAGCCAAATGATACGGTAGTAGGAAATATTTGAGAGACGGAGGAAGAAGGCAGTGGCGGCACTGGCACAGCAGCACCTTCTTCAGCAGGCTTTAGTCTGTGCTGGCTAACCAGCAATACTATTCCCTAAAATCACTATGTCATACATAAGGTAAATATGACCTATGAAGCCTAAAACCAGGGTGTAACACTGGATCTGTGAAAGGTGAGAGAAACAAGTTTGTGGTCATTTGTCTGTGCTTGTTCTTGTCCTCTGACCTGTGCCACTGGCAAAAGAACCCCATTAATGTTTAGCTAACATGTTTTTCCAAGGGGCTGGATAGAAATTTTCAACGCATTTTAACCACTCAAAACATTAGTCCTCTCTGCCAGTGGAGCCCTCTGATAGGAACCTATTGTAGTTCAGTTGCTCTGTCTGACCCTGGTCCAGAACTGTTTATCTCACTAGGTATCCAGGAAGGACAGATTTCATCCTGCCATGTTGTGACATTTTACTATTTTATTTCCTTCTCAGTGAGATTTAAGCTGTCAGAGATTTCTTAATTTCCATGGTGATGCAAGAGCCTATACTGTAGATCTACATGCTGGAAGACAGCTTTTTTTTGAGATTATTTCTGGCTTTTCCATTTCTACAAATAAGGTAGAGAATCTGGCAGCCAATTTGATACCCCAACAAAAAGGAAAATAACACAACTGCCCTTCAGAACTACAGTAAGTTCTTTGGGCACTGCCAGGTTTTCCAGAGGCACTTTGAAAGAGTGTTTTCTCTCTTTAGCACTCCTTCAGCCATGGACTGAGGACTCCTTCACCAGCACACCAGGGGCTGGGTGCTGCAAGCTGCACCCTGACGATCTGCAGGGCTTGTTTTGGGTCCCATGCCCCCTTCCCCTTGGCAAGGAATCTGCCTTGAGGGGATGTTGCCATGCTCCTTGGTCTTCACTCAAAACTGCAGTTGTGGAAGCACCACCTCAAACTGTTTTCCCAGGCTTAGTTAATATTTTAAATTTTAGCAAACTTTGGGCAGATCCCTGGCTTTTTTGTACAAAACTGCCTTGAGTAACCCAGATGTTTTCCTTTTCAGTTACAGACATGACAATGCCCCACAATTTCTGGTGAAATCTTTGTCATTTCACCTCATGTCTGTGAAACTGCAAAAGCAATTAGTGCAGATAATTAAATAGACCAAAGTCCTTTTCCTTGAGCTTATTTTAGACGGTACCTGATGCAGTGCAGAGTTACCTCCATGGAAGCAGGTCACACTCCATGCAGTCAGGCAGGGATTCCCTGTAACTCCTTCCATCTACAGATGACAATGGGATGGAGCCCCAGCTCAAAAGAGAGACACAGAGGATAACCATTTACCAACCATGTAGTGCTGCAGGACACAACTTGCAAATAGAGCCCAGTTGCTCTAGCCCAGTCTCCTGCTGATGTACCAGAGACCCTTGCCAGCACATCTTCTCCTAGGTCATCTAACAAGGTAGCTCCTAGGCTGGAAAATTGCTTTTGAAGCTGTAAACAGAGAACTAGCAAAGCTTATCAAGACTACTTCCTGCTTGGAGTAACTCACATTGTTCAATTTACTTGAGTATTGCTCTTGTTGAGATACTGCATGTTCTCTGAAACCTTGTCCAGATAAAAATAGATTGAGAAGATAGGAAATGCTTGATGTGGTCCTAATCATCAGGATGAAAGCCAGGAGAAACAGATTGTCCCCTGTCTACTATTAACGTAATTAATAGCTTCAAGTTATGCCAGGGGAGGTTTAGATTGGATTCTAGGAAACATTTCTTCACTGAAGTGTTGTCAAGCACTGGATCAGGCTGCCCAGGGAAATGGTGAGTCACCATCCTAGGAGGTATTTAAAAGACATGTAGATGTGGCACTTGAGGACCTGGTTTAGTGGTGGTTGGCAGAGCTGGACTAATGGTTGGATTCAATGACCTCAAGAGTCGTTTCCAATCTAAATTTTCTGTGATTCTGTGATTCAGATTAGCTTGGGTTTCAGTTCCCCTAGCCTGGCAACCTTCATAGCTAGATCTCCTTTGCATCACGGATGTCATGGCAGAGTGGCTGGGACACTTCTGTCCTATGCCAAGACTACAGTTACTGGTTCCAGCACTTCTGGTGGAGCAGCAAACACAGGCTTATGGATCAGTGCTGTCTAATCAATGTGAGTAGTGAAGACCTAAGTCTTAGAGCTGTCCTGATACCTCTGGCACATTTTCTTGTCCTGTTAGCAAGTTTTCCTACTATGTATTGGTCTCACATTAGCTTTTCCATATCGTGAGGCTGCAAAATTAAATTATAAATGTCTGATATTTGCTTTATTCAAGAACTTGGCATGAACCTGGTGGCATGATCCATCCCTTTTTTTAAAGTCAAGAGAAGTGAAAAGAAAGATCAGCAGGTTCCAAGCACCTCTGCTACATGCCCCCGGACTTGCACAAGAGCTTTATTGTATCCTGAGCTGCACAGAGAACAGCACTGCAGGGGCATATACCAGTTCCTACAGGCCTGCTCACTGCTCTTACTCATCCCCTCTCAGCGCTTTACGTGGACAAATTTTAGGTTAAGTGAAAGCAGCTATTTTGGCCAATTCAGTGTTTGCAAAACATGTTGGCGTGGTCACAAGAAGGGCATCTGGGAAGGGCTATGAAAGCTTTGCCAGCTTTCTGTTAACTCAGGTAGGCCATAGAAAAAGCTACCTCACTTTTATTACACATCTTGCACAGACATGTTCACACAGCAATCATGGCAATAAAGATGGATTGCCCCTTGAAAAAATTCCCCACAGCTGAAGCAATATATCTGATCAACACAGAGCCATGAGATCCTGCCACCTGAGCTTCACACTTAAAGATACTTTATTTTAGCTCTGGATCTGTCGCTTCATGCCCACAGGCAGGGTGAGATGGGGAAAACAGCAAAAGGTTATTGACTTAAAATCAAAATTCTCTGTGAAAGGGCACTTTTTAAATACAGCCACCCAAAACACAGCTGGGAAAAACAAATCCAGCTCCTATCAGTGCTTGTTGTATTGAGGTGAGGCCTTCTGCTTAGGTGCAGCTTCAGCTGCCATCTGCCACTTTTCCTCCCCAGCCCTCTTCTCTGTCTGGAGCCATCTGAGCAGACACAGCACCCTGGGCCAGCACAGCCAGGTGGGGGGAGGAGAAGCAAGGAGCTGAGTTCAAAGCTCCAGACATTGCTGCTGGAAGATTTTCCACCTGCCCAAATGTTCTCTGATTCACCATCTGCTCGAGGCTGAACAATAGAGGAATTACAACTGAAACAGCTACTGAAGAACACGGCTAAATGCGACTGCGGTGCCTTTTGCCTACTTGGCTGCCTGGCTCCTTGTGACGGGTTCGTGGCACCTACCCAAACCTGACTCAGAGCTGCTCCAAGAAATACTGGGGATTTGTTAGTTTGTGAAAAGTGAAGAGAGTTAGACCCTGCAAGATTTGCAAATGGGTAGCTGACCTCTGAAACAGAGATGGGAATCACTCACCTTCAGTGTCAAACGGTATCTAGGGGAGAAAGCAATTGCCTTTATCCCTCCTCCTGGGCACAGAGTGGAGTGCAAAGTCATGTAACCACCTGGAGAAGTTTTAATAAATAAATGTATGGTGAAAGTTTAAAAGCTTGCTGCTTTCTACTGAGCAGACTGTCTTCTGGGGCTGTGGCTGCCTGGCTCCAAGGGAAAAGTCTGTGGTTGATACTGGCACCTTGGCTGTTTACTGCAGAAAAGAGGAGGTTCCAATCCCACAAAGGAAAAGCTGAAATCTTAATGCCATCAGTAAGAAATGGGAGGAAGGAATTATTTTATCACACATAATGAGTGGTAAAATGAGAAGGAAGTAACCACCTTCAGGTCTGAAGCTGAGTCCCAGTTTTACAGCAGCAGACTGGCACACAAGTGTTTCTGGCCAACAACCGAGTCTCTTCAGAGGTCAGAGATTTGCTGGTTCCTGCCCATTGCAAACATCCATAACCTGATGGTGACTACTGGCCCATGTACCAAACAGCTGATGAGGATATACTTAATCTGTCTATGTCACACTAAGATTGCTAGATAATTAAAAATGAAAACTCAACCCCAGACCTGCAGTGATAATGTCAGATGAGGATATTATTGGCATTAAATTGCTTCACTCTCACATCCCATCCCTTCCAGATGGGAATTATTTGTACTTGGATAAGTGCAAAATCTTTAATTAGCGTGCTCAGAGAGTCATAGATTTAAAAATCTACACAAGACAAAAATAGGAACAATTATTATTCCTATGATTATCTTTTCTATTACTAACTGTTTAAAAATATGTATAATATGCTAAATATGGGTACTTATTACTTCCTTTGTTTAACTCTTTATTATTTTAACTATTCACAATTTTTTTTACTACTTTTGCTTTAACTCCTTGATATTCTTATCAAGAGCCTGATCCTGTTGGGTTAAGAGGTCCAGAGAAAAGTAGGAGATAGTCATCACCCCAGATTTTACAGTTTAATTGCAGTACAAGACAAGAGAGTGATCAAGTGCTGAGGCAAAGCGAGGCCGTGCAGTTTGTAATAGTTGGCCCACTGCTTGCTGATGGGTATCTGTGAGGTTTGGTGGAAAGTCAAAGAAGGATTGTGAGGAGGGGTTGTAAGGAGGATCAGGGGATCACTTCAACAATTCCTGTGTGGAATGGGTATTTCAGTAAAATGGGAGAAGTCTTGGTGCTTCTCTTAAAGGTGCTTCATGAGTGGGGCTACTCAGGCAGGGGCCTCCGCCACCCTGGCTTGTTCACCGTATTTTTTGCTGCTAAAGAGGGTCACATTTGTGGTGCAGACGAGACACAACTGCCTTTGTGAAATGCTGTTTGAGTTACCCTTTGCATAGCAGAAAATTGTTGAAACTGAGAAGTGTCAATTCCAGTGTTCCTCAACATTTGTTGTTGAAGAAGGACATGAGACCATCTGTACAGCAATGTCACAGAGATTTGCACTTACAACCACAGAAAAGGGCCAAAGTCTGAAGGCTTGTCTCTCTCCAGTACTTCTATTTGATGTTCTTCAGCCGTATTAGTGAGTGATTGTGTGGGCAGTTGTTTACAAATACCCTTCTGCAGTCTTTTCCTGGATCACATTCTCATGTTTCATGGAGCGATCACAGACTGCAGAACTCTGATTTTACCCATCTTGTGGCTGGAAGTGTGGCCAACTGTACTTCAAATCAGCTGCACTTCAAACAGTTGTTGAGCTGCTACCCAGGTGTGAGCACGGGCAGCTGGCAGCCAGCCTGGGCTGCTGCCAAGCGGGTCAGAGCATGGAGATGGTGAAGAGCAGGAAGGTGATGTGTTCTGAGGAGTTCTGCTTGATCCGATGGCAGCCAAGGAGTGGCACCTCCACAAGCAAGGGGCACAGCAACAGGCCAAGACAAACCTTTGCAGAGACAGGCGTTTTACACAGAAAGGTGTTTAGGCAGTGATGGTCCCAGCTAATTCCTGCTCATGGTAGTTTTCTGTTCCAAGTAGTTGTGCAGCAGGGAACTACATCTCAGGTTATTTACTGCTTTGCATTAAAAAGAATAGAATTAAGGTTGCAGAAATTAGGAAGAACTATTTCAAAACAGATCGCTATCAGTGCAAAAAAGAGTTGCAATGAAATATATTTGTGGCTTCATATGTTTTCTTAGAAGATTGATATGGGTTTGGCCACATTTTCTTTGGGAAGAAAACCGTGAGACATCGCTTTTTTACTTTTCTAGTTTTTACATTGTGTGTGCCCTGCATTGGAGACAGTAATTCCTTCTAAATAACATTATATTCTTTCCACAGTACACCCTATTACTCAGGTATAGAAAATCTGTGGCTAAACCCTGCTGTCTGTGCTACCTGCCAGTGTACTGGAAATGAGTAATCCTCAGAAGTAGAAGTAGAATAAACACCCTTACAGAGGAAAAAGGCCCCTCCTTTCCTAAGAATGGAAAGTTTGGGAACAAACATTATTTAACAGACTTATCTTATTCATAAGTAAAGGGAAAAAAAGGGCATCCCACGAGGGATACAACTAATACTAAGGACATTGTCTTGTTAAAGGTCAGGCTAGCATGCCAGAGTGCTTTGACACTAAACAAATTCCCTGCTTGAGAAGCTAATGTAATATAAGGAACTTCCACAACATTTCAAAGCTACAATAATAATAATATATTAATATTACTGACCAGACACAATGAGAAAATACTTGTCTCCTTTTTTAAGATGTGTGCACATTTTAGAGATTCCACCACTGGCAGAGGCTTAATATGCAGGAACATTAGGGCATTTTACCTTGAACATGTTTGCAGGACTCAAGTTATTGCTTTAACTCCTCTCACTTCCATATACAAGAAATTGAAACCCAACCATCAGTTTTTTCACCAAGAGCCCACAGGAAGGAGTTTCAGTCTCATAGCCTCAAAGAATGCAAAGTATACTGAATCAGACCCCCTAAAAACTCCTCCTAAAAATGAGATTTGGTTTGCTTCTTTGGTTGTTACTTTTTTTAACAACAATCTTCTTTTAGTTCAAATATAGCAGGCTGGAAATAGAGCTTTTTATTTTTCAGTTTCTAATCCTTAAGGCTACAAATAATTAAAATTTTGCAAACATTTTAAAAGAGGTTTTCCTCTCTAAAACTGGGGAAAGAAACTTTCAGAATGAAAAGACCCAGCAGGTATTTTTGGTAAAAACCCATTAAATTCTACAGTCCTGGAGTATTATAATGAGTATATGCAGTAATTAATGCTGCAGTACAATGTACTGTGGTCTGACATAACATAAATAAAACCACTTTCAGTGAAGGTGAAGACTTTTGATGACAAGTAATAGATCATTTTCCATTTTTTGGAGAGAATGGTTGATGGTGTCTTCCTAAGGATATGTTTTCCTTTTAGCCACTTCTTATTTTCTCATCCTTGTCTGGGTCCTCAGCAGAGTCTAAATGAGTACAATAAATGCTGCAGAAAAATAGGACATGTAACAGGTCATTCGTGGTAGAACAAGCAATCAGAATTTTTTTTGGTGGAACAAGAATGACAACCAAAACCCACCTTCCCTACCTTGTACACATGGATAATATCAAAACACTTAGAATATCATTAAACATTTTATTTGCTAGACAGATATCAGCCATCTTCAGGCAGGTTTCTGGAGCAGATTGGGCCACACTGCCAATGTGTGATAGGAGACCCTTTGGAGGGAAAGGAAACCTTTCAGCAAAGTGAATGGGGACAGACAAAGCAGGACTGGGAATTCAGATGCCCCTCTGATCAGCCTGCTCAGTGGTAGGTAAGGAGGCTGAGGGTGAGGAGCTCGGCAGGAGCCTGGGCTAGCCAGTCTGGAGATCAAAGCACAATATTTCCCTTGATGCAGGTCAGCATAAGGCCTTGCCATCTGACCACAAACACTGACAAAGTACACTTGAGCCATGTTTTAATAGGGACTTATCTGGTGTGCTGCTACCAGGGCTAAACCATAAAACTGTATTTCTGGCCGGGATGAATGCTAACCTTCACTGAACCAAAGAGACTTTCTTCCTGAGGGAAACTCCCAGCACTTTTCCATGAACTGAGTCTAATCCTTAAGACTAGCATAACTCCTGGGAGAGTAGTCATCAAGTTCATGATACATTTGAGTGCTGCTTCTCCTCTCTAGGGTATGTGCTTGCAGATATGACAGGCCAAGTGAAGACACCTGGAAGAGGCTATTCTTTGCAATAAAAGCTAATGACTTTCTGCAGTTGTAAGTAAGTAACAGTGTTGCAGACACGTAATATAAAATACAATGAACCCTTCAAAAATAACTCTGAGGCCCTGAAATAACTCAGAGCACCAGACTGTACAGTTGGTGTAATTCCTGCACCCATCACATTTCTTAACAGGCTGATGACAGACCCTGAGGCTACACATGCACAGAGTCTTGAATCATAAGTATGGGCAGGTTACAGGTGGGTGACAAGGAATGATGCTGGGACAGATAGAATCCAGTGAAAATGCAGAGATGCTTATTACTGCAGATAGAGGGCTGGATGCATCTTTCTGGAGTACAGCATTCTCAGAGCTTGATCCAAAAATGGTTGCTTAGGTTTCCTGTACAGTTGTGAGTGTCTGAAACAAGACAGATGACATGCCTGCTGGAGATGCACACACGTGGCTGTTGTTCCCTGGCCACAGAAGGAGCACGGGCCCTGGGAGGGTGCAGCAGTGCTCAGACAGCCACAGCTGAATGGGGCATCCCACACAAGATGATTAATTGTGTTGTGTGTGCAGTGCTCAGAGCAGGGCATCATGCCCCTTTTCTTCTTGTAGGCAAATAGTCCTGTGACTACAATAATATCATCAAGAGATGTTCTGTCTGCAGGAGCAGGATTTCATGGGAACTGAGTGTTTTATTGCTCCAGAGAGACACTGGCATCCAGCTGATACCCCTATAAGAAACACACATTCAAGAAACACACATTTTGACACACGTTTTGAACTGACCCAACCAAAAATGTCTCCTATCGTGGGAGGTAAATGGAGGGCAAGGTCCTTGGGGCAGCACAGGGCAAACTTTCATCTGTGAAAAAACAATGGGAGAGACACTGTCTGAAGTCATAGAGGAATGGTGCTCTCCTTCACATCCCTGCTGTCAGCCTGGGCTTTTCTGCTCTCCCAGTGCCAGTCGATGTGGAATGAGTCACTACAGCAGCTTGATGAAGCAGCAAGCCGTGAACACATTTCCTTGTGTTATCTAATGGTGAAACACAGAGGATGTGGCTAATTAGGGAATCATCCTCACCCTGGCAGATTTTCTCAAATGGAAATGGGTTTTGAGGTTTGCTGACTGCTGAGGGTGAAGCTGCTGAGTAGGTAGTCACAGAAGCATTTAAATGTACCTACTCCTCTGCAGGTTACCTGCTTTGCAGCAATAGCCACAAATATGTCAAAAAATGTAAAAAATGCAAAAGATTTAAAATACAGGCATTTTTTTTCTGTTAACTCATCTGAAACCATGACAAAGCTGTGAATGGTCATGTCAAAGAGCTATGGATGGGGGATGAAAGTAATTTGCTGCCAAGGGTGGCAACAAACCCACAAGCCATCTGAGTGTAAGCCATTCTGTCAGCAGATGCAGCTATGGCTTTTTTCTTTCTTTCTTTCTTTTCTTTCTTTCTTTCTTTCTTTCTTTCTTTCTTTCTTTCTTTCTTTCTTTCTTTCTTTCTTTCTTTCTTTCTTTCTTTCTTTCTTTCTTTCTTTCTGTGAACAGTATCCTTGTTTCTGACTCGAATTATATTTGATTTCTGTTCATCTTCTCAGGAAGAGGATTTTTGTGTTTGTTTGTTTTGCCTTTTCCAGTGTATTTCGAGCTCTAGAACACAAATGTATTTGTATGGGGATAACAAGGAACATGGTTTAAAGAAACATAACTAGAATGAATCATTGTAGACATGGTTGATAGTTCTGGCTAGAAAAATACCTTGGTTTCAATTGTTTATAACTTTGAACATATGGTCTGAAATTTTCCATTCTCTGACTTCAGTTTGATTTAATCAAAGGCTTTGGGCAAGAGGAAGATCGTTCCTTTCCATGTCAGCTGAAGGGGACAAGGCACTGCAGAATAACACCAAAGTGGTGTTTTCACATAGAAAATTATGTAAAGCTTGAGATATCACCATCCTTGTGAGGAAAAAAATAGCAGTTTGGCATAAAATGTGCTTTTTCCTATTTCCAGGTTACAAATGTCAGAAAAAACTGAGTTGCATATGCTTAGTAGAGACAAGGTAACAACTTTTACATTTGTTTTCTGAAAACATGGTCAACTTTAGAGTTGCATAGGCCCTTCTCTTTAAATGCAGTTTCTCTACTCTCCTAGACAGAGGAGCTGAGACTAGGAATCACAGACTTACTATGTTGGGCAAGACCTTCAAGATCATTGAGTCCAACCCATGCCATAACACCTCAACTAGACCATGGCACTGAGTGCCACATCCAGTCTTTTTTTAAACACATCCAAGGGTGGTGATTCCACCACCTCCCCAGGCAGACCATTCCAGTACTTTACCACTCTGTACAAAAAAGAAAAAAAAAGGACTAGGAAGTGGTGATAAAGTTTTTGAAGGGTCTAAGTACCATTTGCTTTGGTAGTTTTAAGTTACAGCCTTAGGAAGTGTCAGCCTCATGTACAGCATGTCTGGCTGTGCTCCCTTACTTTTTTCTGCCTTCTCTGCAGCAGGAGCTGATCTGACAGTCCCAGTGGTGACCCTTGGGAGTGATGGTTACAAGAGAATCAGGCACTTTGCAGAGATGACATACCCTTGGATATACTCCTGTCTAACAGCAGTAACAAATCCAGTGATTGATAAGTAATCCAATGATTCCAGTGCCTACCACTGCACTGGGGAAGGAGCCTGGATTTATTAGTGAAAAGACGCAAATGCTCATCCCAATACAAAAACAAAACAAAACAAAACAGAACAAAGGAAAATCATCCAAATTAACCTCCAAAATATCAAAAGCAACAAGGCTAACTATTTATTATTAATTGTGCTGCAATAGCTAGAATTCAGTGTAAAGATAGATCTAAAATTTACTGGGGAGATGCATTGTAAAAGAAAGTTTTCAGCCTATATGAATTGAAACATGTGTAATTACATAGTTTGTTGTGTGAGTAAACACACAAGAAGAAGAGAACAGGATCCACAAAAATACCCAACATTCACATGGCCAGAGGAGCATGTCTCCAGTCCGGGCAAGCTGGTATCTCATTCTGCCTAAATTTTCACTCTCTGTGACCATCAGTTCATGTATGTGCCAATCTCCTTGAAAGGGGAAGAATAAGGCCCTCCCAGGAATATGGGCTTGATCTCAAGTTCAAGAAAAAATCAGTGCTTTACCACTGTTTTCAACAACGCCTGTGCAGAAATGAATACAAGAAAATAATCTTGTTCACATCCAGTACAGTAACTCCCCAAAGCAGCAACAGGCTGTTGGCTTCTCCCTCACATACAACTGCAAAGACTGAAGCATCTGTAACACATCTTTGGGGTTTTTTTTTTAACTCCCTGTTCTGCTTGTGGCAATGGACTGGAGCGATGGCAGAAATGTGCAGAGCACCCAGCGCCCTGGCCAAGAGCCAGCCAACTTGTGTCCTCTCTGGTTACCAGATCACAAGCATCAGGGAAATGATGTAGCTGCAAGAAAGGCTGAGGTCAACAGCTGAAATCTGCTCTTTGTTGGGTTTTAAAGTGTTTCCCTCCAGGCCCCAGCCAAAAGTTGCCGAGACAGATTGAAGAGAGAACATTTTAAGGGAAGAGCACGTTGGGCACTAAAAGCCCAGCTCTGCAGGTGGAGGAGGATGTGAGCAGTGGGGCAGCGAGGGGGAAGAGCAGAGAGGGAAGCAAAGAGCTGGTGCAGGTGTTCCTGCCAGAGCACCATGGACAGGAACAAACACTGTACACTAAAGCAGGAGTTGCTCTGCATCAAAACCAAAGAAAGAAGGGACAGTTTTCCGATTTCTGACTATGCATAGCCAAAATATCTCAGGAACTCCTTCAAAATTTCACCCACAAACCAATGAAATATTAAATCACCAGTGATTTAATGGGATTTCCAGCATTGTCCAGGAAAATTACACTGAAAAGGTTTTTTTTTGAAAGACGGTATTATAGCAGAATTTAAACTTAAGGCAGAAAAACAATTCAAATGCAAACACCGTCTCCTCAACTAATCCTGCTCAGAAATCTTTTCTTAGCATGAGATAGAAATCCATGTTAAATCCTCTCCTGTTTAGAGTGAGGACATTTTGGAAGTTGTTACTTTACAGATGACATCCAAACAGCACTTAAAACATGGCAGAAATTTTAATAAGTATCTGTCAGCTTAATCTAAAATCACAGTGAAAAGACATTCAAGGGTCAAATATCAGGCAGTGTTGTTTCTACTCTCAGAAGGAAGTTTTCTCATCTGCATAACCTGAAGTTCTCTCTCCTCTTTCTTGAGCAAGGTCATCTGTGGGCAAACCAGGGCCCGAAAGTCACCATTAAAATCAAATGGCAGCTTCATTCCTATCCTCACTGCAAAACACATCAAATCCTGACACCTCACTTTACTTGCCAATAACACTTCAGGGTGGAAGTACAAACCAATGCAGGTTCATCAATTACCAGTCAAGAAAAAATTCTGTAATCAGTGAGTCCGAAGTTCTAAAAAACACAGGCTTTAGGAGTGTCCCAAAAGAGATTCAATTTGAGTCAAAGTTACTCCTACAAACCAGAATTCATGCAGGGAGCCTTTTGTCTTAATGCTGTGTGTTTGGAAAAAGGTGGTATTTTTAAATCATAACAGCTTGCTATAAGACAAAAAAGAAAAAAAACATACTGAAGGAAAACTTGCTTTTGAATATACCAGTGGCAATAAAAACATAACATTTGCTCCAGTAAATTTAGCATCCAAAAGAGAAGCTTTAAGGCTATCTCTTTTTGTTTACACTGAACTTGCACAGTCCCTCTCCTCTCCTCTCCTCTCCTCTCCTCTCCTCTCCTCTCCTCTCCTCTCCTCTCCTCTCCTCTCCTCTCCTCTCCTCTCCTCTCCTCTCCTCTCCTCTCCTCTCCTCTCCTCTCCTCTCCTCTCCTCTCCTCTCCTCTCCTCTCCTCTCCTCTCCTCTCCTCTCCTCTCCTCTCCTCTCCTCTCCTCTCCTCTCCTCTCCTCTCCTCTCCTCTCCTCTCCTCTCCTCTCCTCTCCTCTCCTCTCCTCTCCTCTCCTCTCCTCTCCTCTCCTCTCCTCTCCTCTCCTCTCCTCTCCTCTCCTCTCCTCTCCTCTCCTCTCCTCTCCTCACTGATCTCATCACAGTGGAATGTGAATGCCTTCTAACCACACATCAAATGATGCCTCCAGGTGCTGTCATACCTGGTTTGCTGTCTTCCTTATCATCTCCCCAAGGCAAGATGGGTATCTGTGGTGTTTTCAAAGAGGCTTTTTTTAGATGTACCTGCTGCTCTATGTTTATATTAGATTAGACAGATTGAAGAAGTACACGTGATGCTCACAGATGACAACACAATTGTGTAATTCCAAATGTCATCTTAGTTGTTTAGTCTTTCTATTTCAACACTTGTTTTTCATGTTTTGTAGCTTTAACATCCTTATCCCTAACACAAGCTGCTTCCTAATTCTTTTGCAGACTCCTGTATGAACTACTCCTGTAATGAGGTATTTAAAAATTGCTTGTTCTCTGCAGTGCATTCCTGTCTCAATCACAAGTCAGTGTCCTCCTTGCAGCTGAATGTTGGGGGGGGTTTGTTGCAAGTTACTTTTTAACATTGTTGTTTCTCTGTCCTGGCTTGTCCTACCCATATGCAAACAGTCAGCACAACCAAGAGGAACAGGGTGAACAGCTGGGCTGGGGGAAGAAGTGGGAAATTATTCAGCTGCTTTCACTGCCAAAGCAAACACATTGTGTACCTGCACCATCAGCACATGGTAGTCAGGCTTTAAAAAAAGAAGGAAAAGAAAAAAAGAAAAAAGGAACAAAGAATACTCCCATGATACAGAAGATGTGTCATGCACAGTACAACATGTGGTAAAGGACAACTACCCTCAGTCTGGCTGGGTGGGGAGATTTCTGCATGGTGAGCCCCTTGCATGAGCTTCTGTGTCAGAAGAACATTTGCTGCCCTGGGGTAAGTGGCAAAGGGCATGTTTCCTGCACCCAGTCATTGGGTGAGAGATTAACAAAAGTTCCCTCTGTTGTGTTGTTCCCTATAACCAATTGTAGCCTCAGAGTCCAGGCTCTTAATTCCCAAATCTGAAAGAAGGCAGAGGGAAAAGTCTCATGGTTTTGGTGAACAGCATGATGTCCAGTTTCTTGTCCTGAGAACTCTTCCTAAAATTTCACAGTTCTATTGTCAGAAAAAAATGTTCTGGGAACACTGGCACGGTGGTGGATGTTGTGATACTGTCTCAGCCAGAGCAGGACAGCCAGTCCATGTACTCCAGAGCAGTTATTGTAAAGGACTGCTTGTTACACTGAATTGATTCAGATAAGCTGTGCTGACTTTAACAGAAATGCAGTTTCACCCATGCTTGGGGGATGCATTGCTTTGACTCGAACTTGTCTAATTGCACTCATGGAAAAACCATGTACAGGCGAGCCCTAAGATCCTCAGTTCCCAGTGACTTGTTTTTGACTCATGGCCATGCTGAGAAAAGGCAAGACTGTGCTTGTGTAGTCAGCAGATGAAAGTTGTCACACTAGAAATACCATTATGACAAGATTAGCATTGTGTGGAATTGTAATAATTAGTTAGCACACCAGCATATAAATAAAAAGACAAATTGCTGACAAAAAACTTTTTCATATTGGTTGCAAATACAAGTCGAGAGGATGGATGCTTTCAAAATAAGGAGGAGGTATGAGAGCTTTTGTTTGACCTATGATACATCCCTTGAACACTATTTTCCTCGGGAGGATTTTGATAGAATTCCCATGGTGGCTCAGTCTGGCTGCTTTATTAGAATTTTGCCAAACATCCACAGAATATTAAACAACAATATATACAGATAAAATCAGTTCTGGAAAACAGCCAGCATTTTCCTGCAAAGCATTAAAAAGGAAGTGTTCTTTATGAACCTGGCAAAAAAGCACAAAGAGTTGAATAAATTCTTGTAATTTAGGGAAGGGGGGGGTGTTATTTTTCTCTGGGTTTTACTCTTTTAAAATGGAATTGAAGATTAAAAAATGTACTTGGTGAGAGGCACAAGGACTGTCCTACCTCCTGCTCAGGGCAGATGAAGGGCATGGAGGGTACTTTGTCACACACACTGCAGCTTTACCCCGATGCTGTGAGTGTGAGCTGCCCAGGGCTGTGTGTTGGAGGTGCAGCCTTCCCATGGCTTCAGCTGGCCCTGGAGCCTGTGCACCAGCACTGGCCTGCACAGCATCTGCTCCCCTCTCCTGCTGACAGACTTAATTTTAGCTCCAAGCCAAAGGAAAACACAGAGGCCACATTTTTTTGTCTGTTGTTCCTGCATAAATGTTTCCTAACCCAGTATCTTGATGAGTATTTCAACCTCAATGGAATGATTTGGTAGACAACCTAAGAGGTGTACAAACCCAAGGGCACAGAGTAGGGGCAGCAAGTGGAATCAAAACACAGCTGGGAAGCAATGTGTTCTCCTCCTCATGGGAAAAGTATGGCACACAAAGAGGCCTCTACCAGGACAAGAAAACTGGATGGCAGACAGGAATTTCAGTATTCTGACCACACATGCACAACTCTTTCAGCAAACCACACTGGCCATGACATGGCTCAGATGGGATGGGCCCTCTGTTGTGAGCTATGCCTGTGCCCTGTGCATTGCCTGGATAATCTTCCATAGTCTGAAGCCTGCCATCAGTGGGATGGGCTTTCTGCAGTCTTGCATATGAGTTTCCAAATTCTATATCCCAGAAAGTCTATCTGTCCTGTCTCCACAAGATTTGCAGGTGTTTCCTACCAAAGGCACACTGGGCTGTACATAACCACAAGCACAAATCATATGTACCTTTTTTGTGTCTGTTTAAAAACAAGAAGACTCGAGAATTACCTTCACTGTAACTTTATGATGAAAACTTTGAGCACCTTGGGTAAATGTGGCAGGGATTAATATTATATTGTGAAGATGCTGTAATTTTTATGAGTTTGCCATTATTCACTTGGTTGCAAGGAGTTAAATCAGAAGTGGGTAACTGGACGGGGAAAAAAATTGGGAAAGGCCATGATGGCAAGCCAAGGTGGGGTTCATCCAATACCATGAGCCCATTGCAAAGCAGCAGTGAAGTGGGGAACGCCCTCTGAGTGTCTGGCTGGTGAGAACCCAGATCTGGAGTAAGGACAAAAGAGGAGACCAAAAGCTCAGACTCACCACAGACAGAGGCTGTAGAGTGCCCAGAAGAGCTGAGACTGTTGGACCAACAGACCTGGTAATGGTTGTGGCAGGAGAAGCTGGAGAGTGCCCCAAAGGCACCAATTTACCCCAGTGAGTACCCTTAAAGAGAGGCACTTGTGAAGCAGGCATGTCCCTGAACACACCTTCTTCTAGGGCCTTGGCTGGTTTTAGGAGAAATAAGTGACTGTTTGGAAACACACATTAAACCATAAGCCAATAAATATGGTGGGCTTTTTCCTACCAGAGTATTTTGCAGGAGTTTTGAGTACACAAATAAATGCTACCTGAACCCTGAGTAAGTGTGGTGTTCCCTGCAGTGAAGTGATTAAATTCACTCTCATCATCTTTGTTTAAATGGTTGTGACACAATAATCAAATATGTAGAAATGATTCATGCCAATTTAAATTGGTGTATTAAGAAAGCACCATAGTTTCCAAGCACAAAAGAGACAGGCAGATGCATTTAAAATAAAAATATGTTGCAACGTGAGGTAGGGGACTACACAGTTGAAAAATAAAAACAATATAAAGAAATTCAAGACTTACAATTCTTGAAAGAGTCTCAAGATTCTTCCTTGACACAATCAGTGTAATCAAACTGCTCACTGGTGACACTGCCTTCCCTTGGGTTCAGCTCAGCTGCTCCCACAACAGGGCTTGGCTATGTGTGTCCTGCAGCACGGGTGAGCAGAGGTGTTTTGAACTTCTCCTCCACCTGAGATCCACATTCTTGAGAACTGGTTTATCACCAGGACCCACCAATGTGCCAGCCTGACTGCCCCAGCCCACACCTCTCACACACTCCTTTCCTAGCTCGTGTACAGCCAGTGACTCTTGGCAGAGTCAGTGCTGTCAGCCTCAACTGCTGATGCCAGAAATCATGTCCCACCAGGAATAATCTGAAGATACAAGGACCTCATGAACTCGACTTGCCTGCAGGGGTTTGAATTCCTTATGCACCACATGTGATAGCAAAACCAATTCTAACCGAATTGCTGAAGCACAGCCACAGTGACATTTAAGAACCACCAAACACATTAACAATTGCATTTGGAGACCAGCAATTTTACACTGTGCTCCACCCAAGAAACTGGAACAGCACTATTTGCAATCATGATTATTCTTAGCTAAGTTGCCATGGAACAAAGCCTGGTTAATCCTAATGGACTGATTCAGGAACAATCTCTCTTTCTAATCTTATTGCCTAATTCTCTATCACTCCCATTAGGTTAGTATTTATTTAAGACATAAGAACAGCAAGATTTTCAAGGAGTCGTCATTTCACCATGTAGAATGGTAGTAGCAGCACAGTCCTCTCACTAAGAATAATAAAGGATGTTTTTGTTTCTCTTTGAAGCAAGCAGGGTAAAGAGCTTTCCTCCCAGAAGCAGATCAAACCTCCATTGAATTTTCCTTGAATTCACAGGATTTAGTACACGATTCCATGTGTTCCTTTGAGCCTTGGAAATGACAAACATTTGGTCAGAGAAATGAATGTTTTGGGGAACATGTATATAATAAGATAGATGTGCTGCTAAAAGAAGTTACTGCACTTTGCCATTTTTCTGGTGCCAACTTCACAGGCACCTTTCTTCTATCACCTAAGCAGTAGTCTGGCCTCTTCTGTTTGCTGATACATAACATTGATTTCAAATACTTCACAAGCCTCCAGGAAACCAGTCAAGAAGTGTTGTATGTGTTAGCATCCCCCAGGGAATGCAGGCAGCCCAGCAACACAGCAGGAGTCTGCTATAAATGGCTTTGTGTCGCAATCAAGTTCATGGGGGAGAAGCTCCTGCGATGTCCAGTCACTCAGTTCCTCCAGACTCTGCCTTGCAAGTGTATTGCAAGACTTTCAAGGTAGCTGACTCATATATTGTGACATAGTTCTTAGCAACAAGGTGTGTGCAGAAGCACCACGGGGAGAGGTGAAGTCGTGATGGATTTTTTGAGAATTGATATAGCAGAAATTAAATCATGGTCAGATAGTGGAAAGGAGATACTGGGGAAAAGAATACCACTCATATTTGCAATGTGCCTCACACAGAAACACACAGATCTCCTTTAATAAATCCCTGGAAAAAGCCATGCAAGCTCTCTGCTTGCAGAGCTAAGCTTGCAGTGATTAAAGCCACAGTAATATTTTCTTTACAAGAAGCAGCACCATAAGGTCACTGCAGACATCACCACTCCACTCAGGGTTATGGAGAATAAGGTAATTTAATTTTAAAGTGCCTCACCACTGGAATAAATATGAGAAAGATATTAAAGCCAGCCCTGACCTGAAAATTGAGGTATCCAAAGCAAATAAGAGTTTTGATGAAACAGATGGTAACCATAATTAACTTTGGCATTTTCTGCCGTAAACCACATAGTTTTAACTCAATTAGTTGGGCTTTTTTTCTTTTTTTTTCTTTTTTAATTAAACAAACCCACTTCCATCTAATCAGCAATGAGTTTACAGCCAAACAATAAAATAGCCAGTTTTAAGAAATCTGGATAGGACACAGCCCAGGACAACAACCATCAAAGGCTCCAGTGCCTGCTTTCTCTTGGCTGGGAGGTTGTGGAGTTGCTGCTCCAGAGCCTGGCAGGAGTCCTGCCCTGTGCTGGGATCATATCTGTTTGTTTACACAAAATGTAAAAAACCCATCCTGCAGCTGCTGCAAAGCAATGTGAACTATGCTGCACAAGCCAGGGGCGGTGGGTTAATTTTCTGTTATTTATCAGCAAAACTGGAATCTTCAGCTATTTGCACACAAATGTGGCGACATAAACCAGTTTTGATAAATAGCTCTGGTTCTGTTGTAAACACATAGGTATTTGAATCTTTCCTTGCTGCTTCGAAACCACAATGAAGGCTATGTATGCCAACAATCCTGCCTCAGACCATTTATCTTATTTTGTCAGTTCATCTTGCAGCAGGAGCCCATTACTCAAAAGCAGCATTTGCTTCCAAGTGATGTGGCCATTCCTTATGATCATTTCAATACAATGAAGACATCTCTACAACTTTACTTTTGTCGCTTTAGTAGGAAGTTAAAATTCAAAAAAATTCTCACTGACAGGATGGAAAGATCAAATTATGAAAGTCTCCTGACTTGTGTCTGATCATTTTTGTAACACCTAAGAGCGGATGTGTGCCAGAGACGTCTGAAATTGATTATGAAATTGAGGGAATGAACGATTTCTGATATTTTTTTACTGTAAATGAAGCAGGAAGGCTCCCATGGCCAAGGCAGTATGTTTGTATTTTCTCCCCATTAACAACATTTTGACCATGTCAAGGCTAAGTTCGTCATTTCGCTTGTTCAGTTTCATTATTGCCTGGAGTAATGAGAGCAGAGAGAAAAAATGCTGGAGATGGCCCAGACCACAGCAAGTCAATGCAAAATGATGAAGGACAGACATTTCAGGGCTTGTTTGTATTTTGTATATGCAAACTGCTCTTGCCTCTGTAAGTCAAGTTGTGCACAGCTTCACTCAGGAAAAATTCCCTAGGATTTCAAGGGGAAATATGACTGCAGATGGGCAGGCTGCATCTGAAGGCAATGTCTCAGAGCGCAGATGTAACACAGAACCACAGAAAGGTTTGGGTTGTAAAGGACCTCAAAGATGATCTTGTGCCACCCCCCCTGCCATGGACACCCTCCACTGGACCAAGTTGCTCAAAGATCCATCCAACCTGGCCTGGAACAAATCCAGGGTTGGGGCATCCACAAAATTTCTGGGCAACCTGTTCCAGTGCCTCACCACACTCACAGTAAAGAACTTCTCCCTTATATCTAATTCAATATTAGATAAGATATAATAAATAAATACATATGTCTCCAACACAGTGACAGCAAGACAGTCATTGTCTTGCTGTGCACCAGTAAGTGCTGTCAGTGCTGGGAGTGGGAGCATACCAAACCCAGCCAGTGCTACCACTGCCTTCCAGGCAGATTTTCTATGACACCACCAGCTACACCTGGATTCTCATGTTCAGATTTCTTACTTGGACACTGTCCTCTCTCTGCTCAAACCTGGGAGAGTTGAACCTGGATCTAAATGTGGTTCTCACATTTCTTCTCTCTTCCATCTCACTAGTTCCCTCCAGTGCATTTCTGTGTGACTCTGTATCAGGGTGTGATTTCTGTGTGTCCTTCTCAGTGTAAGCTTTGGGTGAGAAACTGCTGGGGTCTTCCACAAAAGCAGAGGGAGCTGCAACTGCTGTGAGCAAGACTTGAAGGGAGTGCTCATGGCCCTGCTTCATCCCCTCACCTTCTGGCAGTCAATAGGTCTGAGATTTTTAAACCCCCTTGCCAGCCACAGGCTGTCTCTCTCTGCTGTGGACCGAACTGAAATCCTCTTTGCACTTCCAGACTCATGCCCAGCACGGGTCCTTGGCACAGCAGGTTGGCACTGGGGCCTGGAGCACAGCCCAGCACTCCAACGCCTCCCTGGGAAGGGCAGACCCCTCTGAAACTCCCTCACAGCTTTTTCTTACCAAGGTGAGAGGAGCAGTGTCCTAAAGAACAAAAGAGAGGTCATTCTTTGGTGATTACATAAATGTTTTGAGCACCTTTGTAAATAATGGGAATACTGCACAGCAGGGAGGGGTGTCAAGAAAACAAACAAGGGCTTTAAAACAAAAGACTCAGGATACCCTGGTGAGGAAATCAGTCATAGGAGGGCCAAAATTAATTCACCAGAGCAAGGACAAAAGCCCAGAGCCAATCATTGGTATATTGTTATTATTATTGTGTGTATGTGTATTTAGCACGTTTAAAGCTGATCTGCTCATCAATTGCTCTGTAGCTCCCTCTAATGACAGCTTTACCAAAACTGGGCTCCGGGAGGCAGAGAACAATAAAACTTCTGTGCTCTTGATGTAGCACAGGATCGTACAGTCACTGAACAGTTTGGGTTGGAAGGGGCCTTAAAACCCCTCCAGTTACAAACCCTTCTGCCCTGGGCAGGGACACCTTCCACTGGCCCAGCCCGCCTTGAACACCTCCAGGGATGGGGCATCTGCAACTCCTCTGGGCAAGAGATCAGAAAACAAAAAATAGCTGATACAGTCAATCCTCAGGCAGATTTCTTTGCAGCTACAACAGAGGTACTGCCTAATCAAGAAATGTGTTGCTGATCCCAGAGCAAATTAAAAGAAATGGATAATAGGGAGACTAAAAAAAAAATGATATCATGAAACAATGCACAATGTCAGAGCATAGGATCATTTCAAATATAACATCCATACTGAATTAGTTGAAAATTAATTATAGAAGCCCATATATTACAATTCAATGAGAAGCCATAATTCCTCTTGTGTAGATGAAAATGTACAGTACATCTTGCAACACATCAGTGAGAATTTCCACACTAATATTTTCTGACACTTTGTACTCCTGTAGTCACTGTGAACACCCTAGAGATCGACACAGTCCAAAGAGGGTAAAGTCTGTTTGGTTTCCAGTTCTGAAAATTATTTTAGTTGTGTAATCTTCAGGAAGTTAGCTATGAGAGAAAGCTGTAACAAAACAACCTCTAACTTGTGAACAAGTGACACTTGTAAAAGCCATGCTGTATTTGCACACACATACCCTCTGTCCAATGTGTATTTCTCTCATATGCATGTCAGGAACGTTTAGTTTGTTTAAGGGTTTGTTTGTGTCAACTCCAACCTGGCTTTAGCCACAGCAATTTTTTTGGGGGAGGAGAAATTAATATTCCATACTGTCTCTTATTTTTAATGCTGGCTTTGAAACAAAGACATTTGTTTCAAAGTATAGAGGAAGAGTCTTAATGGACAATAGGCTGGGTACAGAGAAGAACAGCATTTGGAAACTAGAGGAAAACAATATTTCACAGTCCATTGGGTATAATGCCCAATAAAAAAATAAATAAATAAAATTGGGTATAATTTCCACATAACTAATTATGCAGCAAAATACTTTAAGAAAACCATTTAACATTCTAATACACATTGATTTGCCTCACAGTGAAGTAGAAAGCATTTCATTTGACAGGGAGGCCTGTGGCTCAGCTGATACAAGTCCCAGAGTGCTCAGTGGCAGGGCTTGGAAGGAACCTGAAGTTCACATAGTGAAGGACTCATTCAAATAGGAATATTTTGGTCTGTGTATTTGGCTACATGTAGAACCACAGAACCATAGAACTCTTTAGGCTGGAAAGGTCTCTTAGTTCATCGAGTCCCACTGTTAATGTAGCACTGCAAGCTCCATCACCAGACCATATCCCCAAGAGCCAGATCTATCTGTCAATACCTCCAGGACAGTGACTCCCTGATCTGCCTGCTCTAGCCTGCCTGGCTCGACACTCCTTTTGGTGAAGAAATTTTTCCTATTATGTGCATGCTCTTTTGCTAATAATTACTACCTACCCTTCACCCCCACGTGACTTTTCATGCCTCTTTTGGATGTTAACATCCCATTTGCACTATAGTGGGATGCTTCATCTAACCATAAATGTAGTCAGTTAGAAATCATTCTGGTTTTGAAAAAAATTATAGTCAAGGCATTTTAAGAGACTAATTTCTGTTTTAGAAATCACACAGGTAAACAGTTCAACCAAAAGGGGCTAAGGAACCGAGCACAGACAAAAGGAGTCAGGCAGCTGAGAGCAGTAACCCCTTAAGCCAAAGCCACAGCAGAAAGGTCATTACATTATCTCTTTAGTGCACATATGGTCCTCATGTAAAAAGCTTCTGTCCCATCTGTGAGGTTGCTCTACCAATATGAGTTAATGACATGCTGAGACATCATTTCAACAGCAGAGTTGATTTTCTCCAAACTCTTCATTTGGTCATTACCAGCTCTCCTCTTCTCCAAAATAAAACAGCACAGGGTATCACCGAGCCAATTCAGGTCTGTAGCACCGGCACTGATGAGTCCTTATAATGTTACATATTTAGAAACTGCAGAAGGACGGAAAACAGAAGTACCTTTAAGATTTCTTCAATGCCCATCCCTCTGCTTTCCTTTAATTTTCAGAAATATTCTGTCTCTAGAGTCAGCATAAGTATGAATTTTATAGAATCCCAGTGATAACCAAAGTATTCACCTTTAACAGGTTTTAATCATTTTTTATCAGAACTACAAAAAATTAAATATTTGTCAGCAGGGAAATCTGGAGCACCTTTCTGTAGTTTTTTGAATAGGGGTGCAGCATTTGTTCTTCTCCAGTGACAGGGAACTTTTCCCAAGCTCCATCAAAGATGATATACAATAGCCATGGATGGCAGCCAATTCTCACAGCACCCTGGACACCACCCCTAGGGTGCCACAGAGGTGTGTGAGTTGAGTTCTCTTGAGTCACTCCTGACTCAACCCTCTCTGATGGTAGCTCTTCCACTACTTCCACCCTTTGACTAAACAGAGAGGCGTGGGAGACCCTGCTGGTTAAGAAAAGACAAAAGGTGGCACTGGATACATCAGACCTGTGTGTGCCTGCAGCCACCAATCCACCCACCCTCCACCCCACTTGGTTACAATCCCGTTTTCTTTGCTCAGGTCTTTTCCCACTAATGCAGCAGTAACTATTGGCTTTGTGTGGCCAGGCTTGGGTAGTAGGGGGCTATGGGGAGAGGGGGGAGGGTCTTCTGTAGGAAGCTGCCAGAAACTTCACCCTCTTGTGTTTGTGAACATCTGACTACTAACCAGAAATACACAGCATGGATGCTGTAACCGATAAAACTTTTAGTCTTCTGCAGTCAGGATGACATATACATATATCAGGTAACTTTTTCTTAATGCAAGCATTTAATTTTCCCCATTAGGTTTAAAGAATTTATTTTTATTTTTACTTTTTAAATGCAGGTTTGGGAGTTACTTAAAAGTTGTTTTTCCTCAGTATGTTTCAAGTTCTGAGGCTGTACATGGAGGAAGAACAAGGAATAAAACTAAACACTGAGTGTACAAAGAGCAGAACAACTGTTTTTAATTTTTTTCTCTTGCAGCACTGGAGTAAGCCTCTGGGAATAAATGGCTGCTTTTCCACCGAGTTTCACTTAAACTCTGGAGTTTGAGGTTTTGGGTTTCAGAAGGTTGTACACTTTGATGAGTCAATATTAGTATAAGCATTTGAGACAGGGAATCAGAACATCTGGTTTTGATACCTGCACAAACCTCTGTTGCAGTCATGGAGTGTCTAGGTACAATGAGGGCTACCCTGCAGCTTCAGCAGAACAGCAAGTCTCAACTACAACACAAGGGCTCAGCTCAGCTGATGAGACACTAAGCACACAAACACAGTTTATCCATTGTGCTGGGGGTTAGCACTTGTGGCTTGGGCACTCTTTCACAAGGTAGAAGAAAAATCTTGCCTGAGCATTCAGTAAGACAGACTAAAAAGGTAGAGAGGCAGTGAAAGAAACCAACCCAGAAGACAAGTGACAGATAAAAGGCAGATGTGAAGAAATAATGCAACTGAGTTGTCAGGACATCATTGATAAGCAACTTAGCCAGTATATTGGTTATTGAGGGTGCAGTTTCAGAGTTACCATAAGCCCATCTGAACTCACTGTCTGAAAGAGAGAGGAAAGAGAGAGGAAAGAGAGAGGAAAGAGAGAGGAAAGAGAGAGGAAAGAGAGAGGAAAGAGAGAGGAAAGAGAGAGGAAAGAGGGAGGAAAGGGAGGAAAGAGAGAGGAAAGAGAGAGGAAAGAGGGAGGAAAGAGGGAGGAAAGAGGGAGGAAAGAGGGAGGAAAGAGGGACGAAAGAGGGAGGAAAGAGAGAGGAAAGAGAGAGGAGAGAGAGAGGAGAGAGAGAGGAAAGAGAGAGGAAAGAGAAGAAAGCCTACTCTTTTGATTGTACAGCTCAGAATACCTGGTCAAGTATGCCAGACAATACAAATTAGCAAGAATTCCTTTGACTAGACTTCTACTAAATGAACTAAAATTTAATACTTCTTTTATAGACTCTTTCTCAAACTAGACCACTGTGAAGCACAGAATTCTTATTTTAAAACACTAAATCCTAAATGGTGTTTAGGGGTTTTTTACACAATTAATTTACCCATTAATGTATGGCAAATCATGCCAGTAACATTTTATGCTTTTATAGTCTCATGGTTACATTCCGTATTTCTCTGATCTAGAGATAAGCAACATACTGATATAGCAAGGCAGCTACTCAGACACTCTCAGCTATGCTGAAATATTACTGAAACTAGTAATTCTTGCAAGAATCTCACCCCAAATATAAAATTAAATGAAGCTGTAACCTGAGACAAAAATGGCGTTTTCTGACAAACACCTCCAAGTTCTCCGCAGAAGACTGTAACAGTGTGTCTTTTTGGAGTGTAGCTACAGCCTAATTAAATCCCGTCAGCCTCTCCAGTGGAGAAACTGCTTGGGAAAAATTCGGGCAAAGCAATCAAGCCACACAAACACACACCTCACGGCTAGCTCAAGCAAGGAGAGGCAGAAGGCTCTCGGCCACAGATTAGCTCCAGCGAGGTTTATTCCACGTGCCGAAGGAAACCAACGGGCCCAAAGAGAGCGAACCATGTGGTTTTCTGTTGTACAGCGTCTCAGGTTTGTGGGCGGTACAAGGGGCAGGGCAGGGGGCAAGTGGCCATAGGGAAGACAGAAACTGGACCCCAGGCCCCACGGACAATGGGGGATCAGGGAAAGGGACACCATGGGAGAGGGATGGACATGGGGAAACCCAGAGAGCAGAATGTGCAGTGCTTGCAAAGAACCATGGGGGGAAGCCTTGTTACATATGGAAGGGGTATCTTTAACCCTCACTTTTCCAAGGCAAGGCAGTTGGGAATTCTTTTAAGGACACAAGGGACTCCACAGAAGACTACTTTTAGTTTGACTGAATGAATGCTGGTGAAAACGTACCTTAAAAACATGACTGGGCATTCCATACAACTAACCACTTTTTGCCATAAAAAGACAAAGATAAGTTTGGATTGCATATATGGCCGCAGCTAACATCCTTCTGTAACATCCTCTGATGTTTCTTTATTGCTTCCATTTCGTACTTTCCCTTTAGCATTCTTCACAAAAAGGATTGAAACCAGTGTCCTTCCAAGAGTACACAGAAGAGATTCCTCTCCAAGGATAGAGATTGTATAAAAGGAACTGCCTAAAAGTTCTTACAGAAGCATTTTCTCGATCATATATATGATCTATTAGTGTAAAACCCTTTAAAAAGTTAGAGAACCTGAAAGTTGAACATTGTATTACACCCAAGTATATATTGAAGACATGCTGCAAAGTCAGGAGATTATTTCACTATGCTGACTTTCATTACTAAATATTATATGCCATTGCAAGAAATAACATGTTCTAACACTAGGGAAGTAAAGAATGACCGTATGATTCTGTACTGTCCTGAATGAGTCACTTTTACTGGCTTTTAGCTAACACCACTCTTTCCACACTGAACTGCAGCCACAGGACATACACAGTAAGTCACAGAATGCATGTGAACTATTCATATAGACATAGGAAGGGAACTCTTTCATTTAATAAACAGCACTAAGACATCACCTGAGTGTAGAGCTTTAAATACCTTCGTCCTTTCTTACAGAAATCCTCTTGAAAGACAACAAAGATAAAATTACAAGCATCAGTCAAACCAATCTGAAGTTCTTTGGCTGGAGCGTACACCTGGAGACTTTTTATTATTAATTTAACACTAACACCTTCATACCCTAAACCAATATTTAAAACAGCTTGTCTAGGCATAATTCAGCTGGAGAGGAATTCCTTCTTCTTTGTGCTGCCTCCATTTAAAGTCTACCTTTCTGCTGGATTATAAAGTACTTACATGTTTTTAACAAATAATACAGAAGTCACACAAAGGCCAGCATCCTAAATAACAGTGCATAAATTCTTGTTTTCCTTCATTTACATCTGACAAGTTCTTCCAAAAGAGATGGGAAATTTAGACTAACCTACCTTAGTGATGACTGAGGCTGACTGGGAAGTTAAAGCTTTCAAAGCAGACCTCCTGGGTAATTTTATCTCTTGTTGCCAAAGATAATTAAAAGATACTACCTTAAACACATAGGTTTTGTTCTTAAAAAAACAAAACAAAACAGATTATGACCAACACCAGGTTGGGTTTCTTTTATTGTTAAAACATTAAAGCATAACATTTCACCAAATACAGGAAATTCAGGGGTTGTCTGACATTACAAATATCTGTATCATCAAGAGAAAGTGTTGAGCTATACATAGTCTGACGTTAATCTATCAATTTAATGTTTATTAGTACATGACTAAAACATGGCCAAAATACAGAACCACAAAATAAGTACCTTGATGCTTCTAAATCTGAGACAAGTCAGAGAACTGAGTGCAATAAATTTCCAGCAAATGTCTATACACTCAATTACAACCTCAGGGCAAAATCATTCCAGGAATTTTGGTAGTTCCTCATATTCCGGCTCATTCACATTCAATTTAGTGAGAATTTTGATTTGAGAACTTGATAAAAACATTTTTAAAAATACAACATTTAACAAATGTGAAAAAAGAAGTTGTCTTCACAGGAAAATATGGATTGCTTGCCACTCCAGTCCTTAATTGCCTATATGTTTTACAAATCTTTACAAAACTAATTTGTATCCATTTTGGTTTCAAAAACATAGTACATCTGAAAAATAAAATATGACTCTACTGATGGGTAATACAAAGACATGAACACGCATTTAAAATTACTTTCAAAAGTAAATCTTTTCAGTAATACAGCTATAAGACAAGTTAAACATAGTACAATAAACCATGCATCTTCTGACTTGTCAGATCAGCTAAACTACTCGGTTAACATACAGTAACAATTTTGAACACTTTGTTAATTCAGCTTTTCTAGCACAAGGAAAAAAAACAGATTAAATTTGTTCTTCAAGTGGTTCAAGGCTGTCCAAGTGTTTTTTAGGTGTATCATCACTATGACGGCTTTGGCAATGGGTTAAATGTTTCTTAAAGCCTCGGGGAAAATTTGATTCAAAATTACAACGGGGACACTTCAACAAACTTTGACCATGAGCAGCAACATGATTTTTAAGAAGAGACTCCAAGAGAAAAGCTTTACCACATATTTTACATTGGTATGGGCTTTGAACATTATGCTTGTTAACTAAATGGTGCAAGACAGCACCTTTTTTCATTGCTCGACAGCAACAAATTTTGCAGTAATACTTTCCCTTGCCACGCTTCATGTATTTTGCTATTTCTTCTTCAGAGATGAAAGCCTCTTTCTCTTCAGTAAACTGAAGCACACACTGTGGCTGCGTAGGAGTAGTTGCATCCATTTTGCTCTCTTTGCTGTAATCAGATGACTCCATATCATACTGCTCTTGGTCACTGTTGGATTCTTGTTCCTTTATCTCCATTGAGTCCACTGCTGTTTTTCCACACTCACTGCTATTTAGTTCAGAATCTGAGTTCTCCTGGTTCTCCTTCTTGGGCTTCTTTTTTGGGCATGAATATAACATGTGTTCTGGTGATTCTTTGGCTAATATTGATTGTTCATCCTGGGAGAATAAATCATCCAGTGGTTTCTGATCATCTAAACTGTGAGAGAGAAAGTCACTCTCACCAGACTCACTAGGTGTTTGGGGCTCAGAGAAAAAGCCCGAAGCAGACTTGTGAGGCTCGGAAAACAGGATGTTCTTCTGGATTTCAGAAGGTACAGTAGTTTCAGCGTGTCTCTGGACATCAGAGGATAGAGCAGCAGCAGGCTTCTGCATCTCAGAGAATACAGCATGCTTTTGAACATCAGGGGAAACAGCAGATTTCTGGCAGTCTGTGAAAACAGCTTGCTTGAGTGTCTCAGGAGAAACAGGAGTAGGTTTCTGGGACTCAGTAAAGAGGCCATGTTTCAGAACTTCAGGAGATGTGGATTTCTGAGACTCTAGAAAGGAAATAGGCTCCTGAACTTCAGAGGAAATGGAAGTGAGTTTTTGGGCTTCAGAAAACAGGGCATGCTTCTGGACTTCAGAAGAAACAAGAGCGGGTTTTTGGGCTTCAGAATACAGAGCTTGTTTTTGACCTTCAGTAGAAACAGCAGAAGTAGACGTCTGATTCTGGGGCTCAGAAAAGACAGCACGTTTCTGGACATCAGTAGAGGCAGTAGGATTAGATTTACGAGTCTCTGGGAACAACACTCTTTTCCGAGGTTCAGGGAAATGAGCCCGTTTCTGAATCTCAGACGAAGCAGCAGAGGTGGATTTCTGAGTTTCAGGAAAATACAGAGATTTCCGCGACTCAGAGAGTTTCCAAGATTCGGGAGATACTGAAACACCAGGCTTACGGACCTCAGGAAAGAAAGAAGGCTTCCAAGAGTCAGAGGAAACAGTGTGACTAGACTTTCGAAGCTCAGGAGAAACAGGGGGAGAATGCTTCCATGTGTCAGGCGACAGAACAGGTTTCCAGCCTTCAGGGTAAACAGATGAGATGGGTTTCCAGGGCTCAGAAGAAACAAGAGTAGACTTCTGGGTGTCAGAAAAGGATGTAGACTTACACGAATCAGAAACAACCCTCCTGGGCTCTGGCAACACAACCGAACCAGGCCTTCGGGACTCAGGGGCAGACCTCCGGGATTCTACGGACACTGACATGGCAGGCTTTGAAGCCCAGGGAGAAACTGAGGAAGACTTCTGCGCTTCGTGAGGTGAACACCTCCAGGACTCGGGGGAAACAGGAGGACCAGGTCTCCACGACTCCGGTGAAACTGCAGAAGCAGGCCTCCGGGCTTCAGGAGAGGAAGCAGAAGCGGGCCTACGCATTTGAGAGGGATGCCTTCGTGGCTCAGGAGATGCAGCTGGGGCATACCTCCGCGGTTCAGGGGACACTGCTGAAGGAGGTTTCTTTGGCTCTGGTGACACGGCTGGGGAGTATCTGCGGGGCTCCGGAGACACAGCGGGAGAATGGCGCCGGGGCTCTGGTGATAAGGCAGGGGAATGCCGACGGGGCTCTGGAGACGTTGTTGGGGAGTGCCAACGGGGCTCTGGAGACACTGCTGGGGCTGGCTTCTGTGGGTCAGGGGACACAGCAGGAGATGGCTTCTGTGGGTCAGGGGACACAGCAGGAGATGGCTTCTGTGGGTCAGGGGACACAGCAGGAGACGGCTTCTGCGGGTCAGGGGACACAGTAGGAGACGGCTTCTGCAGGTCAGGAGACACAGCAGGAGACGGCTTCTGTGGATCAGGAGACACAGCAGGAGACGGCTTCTGCAGGTCAGGAGACACAGCAGGAGACACAGCAGGAGACGGCTTCTGTGGGTCAGGAGACACAGATGAGGCTGACTTCTCTGGATCAGGAGACGTGGCCTGGGCTGACTTTTCCGGATCTGGGGACACAGTCTGGACTGACTTCTCTGGCTCTGAGGAAGTCACCTGAGCAGACTTCTGGGGCTCTGGAGACACAGAAGATGTCTGAAGCTTGGGGGAAACAACAGTTTCAGATTGGGGGAGTTCGGGAGAAAGGGCAGGTTTGCATGACTCGGAGGAAAGGGTAGGCTTCTGTGGCTCCAACGTGACACTTTTTTTCGATGAATCTGAATCTCCTTCTACCTGTTGCTCTTTCTGCTCTTCATTCCACTTCTCAGGTGCTGCATGCTGTGCTTTGATGTGATAATATACGTTGCAATACATCTTGCTAGTAAAGAAACATTTATGGCAGTGAAACAGTTTTGCACTTTTTTGATAAAATATAAGTTTACCCAAGCCAGCAGTATCCATTTCATCACAATACTCTGGGTGAACGGTACCCATATGAATTTGTATATTTTCATAGTCGGTTCCCCTGAAGCTGCAGTAGTCACACTCCAAGCGCTCTGTGGGTTTACGTAGTATCTGCAACATGTCCATTTTTCTATAGGCAGTAACAGTTTCCACAGCACTGCACCTTTTAAAAGGAATTTTCAGTTCCTGCAATAAAGGAAAAAGATCTGTATAGTTATCTGTCCACGTTAATTTCAACTCTGTCATTCCTAAATAACCACATGGGCTTTCCCCTGCTCATCCCCGTTCCTTTTTAGAATGCATAAATTTTGCACAGATACTGACTACTTCATAGAGAAATCCAAACATAGGCATCACCAAGTCCTGAAAGTCATTTTGCATTGGTAAAACTTGAAAAAACAAAGCTTATATTTACCAACAGGCCTTTCAACCAATGTAAAAGAACTGGAAGAAAAGATAAAAAGAAGAACCCAGGTGATGAAGAGCAAAGTTTGAATTTCATTTGATAAATGTGACTTGTTGTCTCCATTGTCTCATCTTCCCATATTTGATGTGCTTTTATTGACACTGTATTATTTACATTATACATGTAAAATGAAAACAGAAAGTACCTTGGAAAGTACTTGAAACACTGCCACTGAGATAAGACCATTTAAATAATGCATCTCCATCACTAAATTTCGAAACAAATCAGCAGTTTCCGACAAAGACCAAAAAAAAATCAAGAAAATAGCAGCCTAAAGCCTAAGCTGTTTTCATCTGTCAAATACTAACTTCCTTTCATTAATTACATGAAAAAAAATAATGCTGATCATAAAAACATCTATTATGAAAAGGACATTTCCTGTTCCATTATTTCATCTGTTGCCCCAATAGTAGCAAAAATACTATTTAAGAAAAACAGCAGGGGTTTTTTTCCCAGTTAGTATGATTAACATTCTGCTGTATCCAGAACAGTTTTCCTCACCCCAAAGATGGAAATTCCTCAAAATGAATGGTTTTTACAAGACTTTAAAAAGCCCAATATAACAACAACAAAAACAAACAAACAAAAAAGACCCCAAAAACCAAACAACCCATCCCCCCAACATAAACAGCCCTTAATGATTTGGCTAGATTCCCCTATTTCCAACAGAACTTAACCAGATTAGCTACTCCAGTAAGCAGAAAAACAAGTCTAGCCATATTCTGTAAGTTACATTGACATAAAAGTGGAAGGTAAAAAGGACATTCAAGTGAAATGCACGCACTTTTTTTTTGTAGGCTGAAATTAAACAGTTGTTACATGATTAATCATGCTAAGCTATCAACCTAATTTTGGGGGGTCTCATAAAACACACTGCTTCAAAACACCCAAAATTGTTGTTTTATTTTAACATTAATTTACCTGTCTAAATATATATTAGACTAACAAGTCTAAAAATATGCATTCAAAGCAAGTTTTCCTAATTTATTCCTAAAGCATTTTCCCCCTGGTTTCTTATGGAAATGAGGCTTAGACAAACACATTGCCCTACAGTCAACGCCAATCAAACTGGACAAAGCAATCCGGCCTTACTTTGCATTTCTACACCTTTCATGAAAATCAGGAACTAGAGAATGCAAGCAATGCCTCCACTGAGGCAGAATATGTCACTCAGCAGCGACTTCTGTTTAGCCTCTACACAAACAGTCTCAAAATATTCAGAGCAAGCAGTGCCTGATTCAGCTTGTAATTAGGGAAAGGGGAAAGAATTAAAAATACTACAGCAGTGAGCTGCTTTGGGCTTGGGGCAGAGACAGAATGAAAGCAAATTAGCAGTACTGCTGAAGGATGAGATGGATACAGCAAAAAAAACAGGAAAGAAGGATTGGCTGAGGAGCAAGAGAGCACAAATCCTTAAGAAATAGAAGTTCACTGGCTCAACTGCTTACGGAACAACTCCTTTGCATGCACTCTGAGTACACACTTCACATTAAGTCACAGGAACAGGTAGATTTCCAATAGAGAAGCATGGTGGAACCACATACAGAGCTTTAAGGATCCTGCTTTACAACCATGAGGCAAACGAACAGCATCCGACCACAACCTAGCTACAAACAAGAAGTAATTACTGTGCTCTACAAACACTGAAGTGGAAGGACCTTTGGGGTATAAGCTGCAGCTTCCCAGCACTGCTGGCAGCCATACAAAAGACATCCCAAATTGTAGCCCACACCACATTCAGTGTTAACCCAAAACACTTCCCAACATCGTATAACAATTTTTTTATGTCTGTAAAAGACGAAAACAAAACAGAAAGATGACAGCAGTGCTCAGTGGGCTGTACCTCTGCAACAGAAAATAACTTAACAATTGTAAAAATTCATAGTACATCATGTTTTAGTACTCCAAAAGTGCTTCAAGTGTTTATGAACTACAGTTTATGTTTTGTTTGCAAGACTTGGGACAATGGGATGAAAGGAAGATTCAAACTTGAAAGCAATATTGCTGATATGAGTGAAGTAAAAAGGTTTGGGTTTTTTTTTAATCAAATCACAGCAGAACATAATTAGGACAATAAAGACATATTGCGGTAATCTTTTAGACTTGAAAGGGAATTTGTCCATTCCAAAATTGGTTGTAAACCTGATTTATCCATTTTCTTTTCACTAGAACACCAAAAAAGGGCTTTTCCAAATTGTATTTACGATAAAATTTATAACAAAGTTTACAACAAAGTTTACCAGACAATCTTTTCTACTCTCTTCATAATTTCCTTGCTCTCCGCTTGTCACCTGTTGCCCTTGCTGCAGTTTTTTGTTATTCACTGAAATACACTTCACCCTACCTCCCATCCTCTTCTTTTTATTCAGTTCTACCTTACTTTATGATGAAAATTCCCACTTTCTTTACAAATACAACAGTTAAAAAAAGTCATTAGAACCCTTCCACAAATTGTCTAAACTGCTGCCAAGCTTTTTGACCATGAGATTATTTTGAAACCAAAGAAGTTACAAGCAGTCTAGACATCCAAAAGTCTTGACAGCCTTTTGTATAAGAAATAACATTAAAGAGCTGAGGGCACTTTCTCTCACATTGCCATCACTCACCATTTTCAGTTTTGTAGCTCAGCCCACTGTGTCTGGCAGCCGCTGAAGGAACTGCCTCTTCTGCTGAAATCTCTACTTCACTGAGGCATCCTACTGAGCAAGACAACTCTTCTGTATTGTAGCACCTTAGGCTGCAAGTCCATGGAATAGTAAATCTAGTTTTAGAACAGTTACTGACATCAGTAACAAATTTAAACAGCGCTGAGCCCCTACTAACTCATGTTGTCAATTTCAATTTGTTGAAACACGTCTGAAAGAATAAACTCAGATGTTGCTGGTTCACTTAGCACAATTCAAAATAGCTAGTTTGAAAGATTTTCCTACCAAGCCCTCCAGATGCCTTCTCAATATTGAGCTCCAATACCACTGCCTCTACATGGTTTTGGTTGCTGCCCTCCTCTGTATCAGGTTTATCACAAAGATGACTGCTTCATGCTGCTCTTTGCCATCAGCTCCTGCATCAGAACTTGTTCTGCACTGGATCCTGGCTTGCCTAGTTGGGTGAAAGTGCAAGGAACAACATGTCACTGTTTTCTGAAGAGTCCCATAAGAGCAGAGTCAGCCAGCCTAGAAACCACGTGCTCAGTAACCAGGTCCCCATGGCCTTGGGGTCCTGCATGAACCGTGGTGTAATCTGTGCTCAGCAGCATCCTTTTGGAAGCACTAAGAGATGGACCATGCTCCCTCTGTGTCCCTCTGCATTACTACAGAAGTTAGGGGGAACCAGCTCTGTGCTGCTGCAAATCAAACCCATAAAAAAGGGTAAGGAAAATAACGGGTGTGATCAATCTGTCAGGGTGCTCCATGTGCACTGCAGAGAACCGGCCCAAGCACTAAATCCCAGTATTATTCTAGTCCTCTGAAGCTTTTTGAGGAGGAGTATGAATTCCAAGATGAAGATCAAATTGTCATGAGAAACAGCTTCTCCATGAAACAAAACAGAAGGCAGATGGTCACTGGACTATCTCTCAAGAGTTCTTGAATACTCCTAGGAGGACAAAGAAGTTGCCACCTCTGCAAGTACAAAGAACTGCTGTGCAGGATCCAGGCCACTTTGTTTAGCTGAACACTCTGCCAGGCTGTAACTGTTTTGTAAAAAGGACACCTGAGCATTCCCCTGTTTGAACTCTCAGTTAACAGGGTGTGCAGTGCAGCAGTGGCTATAACTGAGGCTGTGCTGCATGCCACTGTAACACTACAAAGCACAACACATTCCTTAATTGCTCTTTCTGTATTCCCTCCTACTTTTCTCACTTGCCATGGCTGCAACACTGAGAAAACAAATACAGATGCAGCCAAACAGAACTAATTATCTGTTCTGAGAACACACTACAACTGAAGCAGAAGCCTGAAGCCCAGCATTTATGGTTGTCCTGCATCCACATCCCGTCCTCAAGATAAAATACTGTGATTCAACTAAGATTATGGGGCTTGCAATACTAAATTTTAACTTAAGGCAGCCAAGACTCATTCAGAGTCTTCCTAAGGCATGACATTTCCCACTGAAATCTACCTGAACAGGTAAGTGCTTCTGGCTGAAAGCTCACTATATCCTCAGGTATCAAGCACAGTAAGAGCCTCAGCACCAACTCAGCTCTTACCTGACTTGAAGTGGCACAGATCAATGTCCATCACTCAGGTTTAAAGCTGCCTGAAGAAACACAAATCTTAGCAGGGAGACCACTGGCCCCTACTGCTGCTCCATCAGTCACCTCTCCCAGCCCCTCTTTCATGTGTTTAGAACCTACATACAAAGGTTCCTACCTCTAACTCTCTCCTCCCTCCACTGAGATGCTGAAGATCCTGACACCAGTTCCTGTTCCCTAGACTGCAGTTCTGGCCACAATCTCCTGCACCAGGGGAAGAACAGAAAAACAGCATGGGGAATGGGTTGGTAAAAAGGGCATGTATCTACCTGAGAAAAGAACAACCATCACTGCTTTTCTTGATTTGTTTTTAGCAGCCAAGAGGCTAAAGTCATGATTCAGCAGAAAGAAGAAGTATCCAGGAAGTCAGAGGCAGTGAGATAACCACAAATTCAACCAGAAGTTGGTTATGAGTATCGCAAGGCAGCCACAGAGTGCAGTCAAAAGCATCAGAAGTTTCTGTTGAGCTCACGTTGAATTGAGCAATAGGAACATCCTAAGCTAATGCACAGAGAGGAGAGACCTCCTGATTGTCTTCTCAGCCAACACATCCAGCCATGGCAGAGATGGTTCCTGGATTCCAGGTCCCATCTTTCATAAGGATCCCACTTAAGATTAAGCTGCATTTCCTACAGCCTCTCAAAAACCTCCCAGTGGAAGAAAAGTGGAAAAATGCAGAGGAGATACCTACACAAAAGAAGGAATGGCAGGGGATGGCACAACACGACTCTGTCAGTGAACAAGATGTCTCTACTTTTTAACTCCACTCCAATTTCATAGCTACAAGTCTTCCAATCATTTCTGGTAATTTTTAATAAACAGATTCTACACTTAACATTGCAACATATATACCTGCATTTTTCCCTCTACAGAAGATAAGCTTCGCCCAAGGAAAGTGACAGAAGACTCGAAGCTAAAGATCTAGACTGTCTGTGAGCACAGAAAATTAGATTTCTTTTAACATTACATGACGAAATTCAGAACACAGCAACGAGTAGTCTGCCACATCATTCTTCAAAATCAGACTGTCTTGGTTCTCACTTGCAGAAGAATCTGTAACTCTTTTTCTCTCAATAAACAATTAAGCCTGGTAAAACACAAGCAGATAGAGGACATGCAACATACTTCAGTGACACCAACACAGCTGCGTAAATGATCCAGAAGAAAGCTCTGTGATTTTCTGCAATGCCCTAAAACCACACATAAGATTCCCTATACCAGGAAGGATCTACACTGCACAGGAAGGATCCCTGTTTATTTTCATCAGCCTTGGAAGTTTCTTGCAGGCAAACAGTTCAGTCATAACCTCTGTCAGTGAGGAGGGTCAATGGTGAATTTGGTCCCAGCAAAAGAAAGCTGGGTAAGCGAGACACAGCAGCATCACTGCCCTCTTCTAGCAGGAATAGATCCAGACTTTTGCTGGTTTTAAGCAAAAGGAAAAATTACATGTTCTTGCAGTGCCAAAACGTAAATAGCAATCTGGTGGCAGCACGATGCTTCTCTTGAAGCTACATCCCTGTGTTGTGACTGACAAAGAGAAGCTTAGCTCCCAGAGGAAGCTGCACACAAACATCCCACAGTGGGGCAGAGCAGGCACTTCCCAAGGCATTAGGCAGGTAAGGGCATCACTTCCAAGGCACCATGAACAAGGCAGGCAGCCCCATGCTCCTGCTAGTCCAGAAGTGTCCACAGTATCTGACTACAACCCCACATCTGAGCTCCCAGCCACCAGCCAGTCTATTCAGGCTAAGTTCCATCAGCAACAATAGCTGAACAAGGTCTTTAAAATTACACAGCTACACAAGGCACAAACACTCCAACCCAACCAGCCACCAGCCACTGAAACACTAAAATATGCTAAGAACATGGGAGGCACCAGATCCAGGCAGAAAATGCTGTATTATGAAGTTCTATGTTTCCAGGAAAGGTTCAAGTCAGAGGAGATCTACAAAGTGACAATACTTGATGCACACGCAGATGCCTTAAGAAAGCATCCAGACCTGCGGCAATTTTACAATATTTCAATCTTTGTTAAGAGAATGGCAAGTCTACACAACATTAGTTCTCAATACAAGATCTAACAACAGTCTAAACTGCAGAATAAAATCAAAGTACCTTTGACAGATTCAAGATAGAAATTAATTCTATGAACTTCTGACACAGCTAACTCCAAGTTCACAATTCCACTTAGCTGGCTTCCAAAAACGGCCTCCAAAACCTTATTGCTGCTCAGTGCTGTGCCTGAGCTAATGAAATGCCACTAGACCCACTAGAGCATCACAACCTAGTCAAGAACTGGGTTATGGTTGTGAAACTTGGTGGTAACTGCCTAAGAATTCCACTTACACTACCCTGAAAGAATATGGGGTTCAAGGGAAGATTATGGAAGAGAAATATGAAATCCAAAGTTTCTATATTCCTTACTTGCAAAAAATTCATAGAATCACTGAGGTTGGAAAATACCTCTAAGATCATCGAGCTCCAACCTATGACTGAACACCACCTTGTCAGGTAGACCATGGCACTCAGTGCCACATCCAGTCTTTCCTTCGACACCTGCAGGGCCAGTGACTCCAACACCACCCTGGACAGCCCATTCCAATGTCTAATCTCTTTCACAGTGAAGAAATTCTTCCTAATGTCCAATCTAAACGTCCGCTGGTAAAATTTAAGATGATGTCCTCTAGTCCTGTCACTTGTTGCCTGGGAGGAGAGGCCGACCCCCACCTGGCTACAGCCTCCTTTCAGGTGCTTACAGAGAGCGGCAAGGTCCCCTCCGAGCCTCCTGTTCTCCAGGCTGCACCACCCCGGCTCCCTCAGCGCTCCTCAGGACACGCTCTCCAGCACTGCTGCGAGCCGTGGTTCTGCACCTGCTTCTCCGCTCCCACGTGCGACGCAGCCGCTCCCGGCAGCTATTTCTGTCACCGGGGAAGGGCCCGCTCCCGCCGGGGACGCGTCCCGTGCCGAACTCGCTAGCCCAGGGAGGCGGACTGGCAGCGTGCTCCTCCCGCCCCTCGCTCTGCCGGCATCGCTTGAACTTTCCTGCGGGAAGGGGCTGCCTGCGGGCTCGGCTTTCCCGGGGCCGCCGGCTCCCCGCTGCCCGGCCCTCCCGGGGCCGCACCCCCGGGGCCGCGGGCCACGCCGCCCGCCCATTCACCCCGCCCCTCCGGGCGCTCTCCCTCGCCGCCTCCCCTCTCCCTCTTCCCTCCCGTGCGCGGCCCCGCCGGTTTTGTTCCCCCCGCGCCGGCACCGGCGGCCGCCGCCGCCCCCCGCGCGGCGGGGGCTGGACAAGGGGAAGGCCCAGGCCCGATGCCCAGGGGGAGGGAGGGAAGCGCGGCGGGCCCGGCCGGCGCTGTCGGGGGGCGAGCGGGACGCGGCGCCCGCACTCACCGATCGGCACCTCCGGGACGGCGGGCGCGGGGCCGGGGGGGCCGGGCCGGGCTCCCCCCGCCAATGGCGGCGGCGGCGGCGGCGGGAGGCGGGGCCGGGTCACGTGCCGCGGCCGCGGCGGCGGGGACGGGGCGGGGCCGGGGCCGGGCCGCGCCGCGCCGCGCCCGCCGGCAGGGGGCGCTGCCGCGCAGGGGCCCGGCCTTGCCTGGGAGCCTGGGGGGGTCTGCCCAGGGCAGCGAGAGTTCCAGAATGCCAGAAACGCGGAGCCGCGAAGTCACAAAGTAGGCTGCAAAAGACCTCTGAGATCCCCGACCATGACCAAACACCACCGTGTCAACAAGAACATGGCCCTCGGTGCCATGTCCAGCTTTCCTTGTACACCTCCAAGGATGGTGACTCCACCACTTCCCTGGGCAGCCCATTCCAATAACACTCACCTCTGAGTGAGGAAAATCTTCCTGATATGCAATCTAAGAATCCCTTGTTCAGTCTAAGACTGTGTCCTCTCATCCTGTTGCTGGCTGCCTGGGAGGAGGGCCTGACCCCGTCTGGCTACAGCCTCCTTTGAGGTAAATGTTGAGAGTGGTCAGGTCTGCCCTGAGCCTCCTCTTCTCCAGGCTGAACACCCCCGGCTCCCTCAGGCGCTCCCTGTAGGACACCCGCTCTATCGCCCTTCTCTGGATCTGCTCCAGCCCATTAATATCCCTTGAGGGGACTGAGGGGCCCAGGGATGGACACAGGATTTGAGGTGTGGGCTCACTAGTGCCAAATGTGCCACGCCTCAGGTACTGTGTCCAGTTCTGGACCCCTCAGTCCAGGAATTGATTTTTGTCTTTCAGTTTTTGCAGTGCTTTTTGACCAGTGTGGAAAGAATGACAGACTAACAGAATGACAGAACCAATTAATTTGGAAAAGACCTGTGAGATCAACTCCAGCCTATGACTGAACACTCCCATGTCAACCAGACCACAGCAATAGGTATCATGTCCAGTTTTTCCTTTAACAACTCCAGGGAGGGTTACTACTGCCTGGAGGTGTTTAAGGAAAGACTCTCTGGAGGCTGAGGGGCATTTTGTTAGGACAGAAGGTGTGGGTAACACACGTTCTTGTTACTAGATCCCTTGGGTTACGTTAATGTGAAACAATCAGTATTTGTGAATAAACAATGTAGGGTTTATTACAGAACACCTTGGTTGCAAAGGAAAAGAGGTATGGATCTCTTTTGGTGGTTATTATCTATAGTAATACCAGATGAAAGCATTGCAATATGAAGGTGCAACAACATCACCCAAGGATACAGACCAGGGTTAAGAAAGAAAGAGAAAGGACATGAAAAGGAAAGAAGGAAAAGAAAGGGGAGGTTCGGAGAGGAGAGGTTCGGAGAGGTTCGGAGAGGTTCGGTTCGGAGAGGAGAGGTTCGGAGAGGTTCGGAGAGGTTCGGAGAGGTTCGGAGAGGTTCGGAGAGGTTCGGAGAGGTTCGGAGAGGTTCGGAGAGGAGAGGTTCGGAGAGGAGAGGTTCGGAGAGGAGAGGTTCGGAGAGGAGAGGTTCGGAGAGGAGAGGTTCGGAGAGGAGAGGTTCGGAGAGGTTCGGAGAGGTTCGGAGAGGAGAGGAGAGGAGAGGAGAGGAGAGGAGAGGAGAGGTTCGGAGAGGAGAGGAGAGGTTCGGAGAGGAGAGGAGAGGTTCGGAGAGGAGAGGTTCGGAGAGGAGAGGTTCGGAGAGGAGAGGTTCGGAGAGGTTCGGTTCGGAGAGGAGAGGTTCGGAGAGGTTCGGAGAGGTTCGGAGAGGTTCGGAGAGGTTCGGAGAGGAGAGGTTCGGAGAGGAGAGGTTCGGAGAGGAGAGGTTCGGAGAGGTTCGGAGAGGTTCGGAGAGGTTCGGAGAGGTTCGGAGAGGTTCGGAGAGGTTCGGAGAGGTTCGGAGAGGAGAGGAGAGGAGAGGAGAGGAGAGGAGAGGAGAGGAGAGGAGAGGAGAGGAGAGGAGAGGAGAGGAGAGGAGAGGAGAGGAGAGGAGAGGAGAGGTTCGGAGAGGAGAGGAGAGGTTCGGAGAGGAGAGGAGAGGTTCGGAGAGGAGAGGTTCGGAGAGGAGAGGTTCGGAGAGGAGAGGTTCGGAGAGGAGAGGTTCGGAGAGGAGAGGTTCGGAGAGGAGAGGTTCGGAGAGGAGAGGAGAGGAGAGGAGAGGAGAGGAGAGGAGAGGAGAGGAGAGGAGAGGAGAGGAGAGGAGAGGAGAGGAGAGGAGAGGAGAGGAGAGGAGAGGAGAGGAGAGGAGAGGAGAGGAGAGGAGAGAGGAAAGAAAAAAAAAGGAAAGGAAAGGGTGAGGATCTCACCACCCTAAGCCTCACAAGACTTGGTTGCTGTACAGGCTTGGTCGAAGTGGTGGTCGAGTGATGAGGGAAGTCTCAAAGAAATGGTGGGGGAAAACTGGTGGAACAATCATCTCTTGGGTTTATATTCACTCAGGTTCAGGTGAATATAAATCAGGTTCCTCCTCAGGAGCAGCGAGCTTGATGTAATACTGTAGCTCATGGGGTGCTTCGAGAGTCCCACGATCCCGAGGACAACAAGCTGCCCGTCCTAGTAGCACAGTTGAGTCAGTTGTGCCCCATTATGTCACATCAGCAGAGATAAACACGCCCAGGTCACACAAGAACTCCACAGCATTTCCCGGGGGGAGGAGGGGGAGCACAGCTTAGCATGACAAGGGGCACAATCCTCTGCACAGGATCCATCTCCTGTCTCACTCACAGCCCATCATTCTCCCTGTGCCTTATCAGATCAGCGGTTTAAGCCATTACACAACTAAAAGTTCACCTGCTCCATCTCAACCAAGCACCCTGGGGTCTCCATTAATGAAGAATGTTTTGTGTCATTGCCTCAATATTTCACTCTTACATGTCCTCATTGCTCTCTACATCTTCCAGAGGAGGGAAGCAGAGGGAAAGATGCTAAGCTTTTCTCCCTGGTACTGAGAGGACATGGGGAATGGCTCAGAGCTCCTTCAGGGAAGGTTCAGGCTGGACATTCGGCAGCATTTCCTTACCAAGAGGGCAGTCTCTGTGTCAGGCAGCATTTAGCAGTGATCTGTTGCATCCCCTGGCTGCTTGGATAGAAGCAGTATTTTTCACCAGGTTATCTAAGTTTCCAACAAAATCAATCCTACACATGCTTTGAAAATGTAGCGGAAATGTAGTGATCAACTACAGTTACTGATTGATGAGGAATTTCTTTCTTAATTCCACCTCTAGATGTCATGGAGATATCTAGCACTGCAGGCTAGATACCCTCCTGATCCTCTGTGTAGTCATGTCCCAGGCTCATATCTCTTTGACTCCAGGTTATACATTCCTCATTGGGGATTGTGGTTTTCCCATGACTAACAAAAACCAACTGGTTGTTTCCATCCAAGTCTTCAGCTAAGAGTGCTCTTGCTACTCATCTCCCTTGTACTTGCATTTTATCTTGTTTTTATTACTCAAAATGCTGGCTCCTGCTTTGTTCATTCATGGAAATTGCATGTAAAGTCAACCCAAGGCCAGCTAATAATGTGTCATTCTCACTTGATGCTGAGCTTTTCATCTCTTTCTGGTCTGCCAGTGCTTTCACTCATCCTACAGGTTTTGAATTAATTTCCAGCTTCTGTAGTTAATAGAATAATTTCCATTGAGAATGGAATCAAACACTTAATTATCCAGATAAACAAGGTGTACCCCATTAGGTTTCTTCTTAGACAGACTAAGTAAACTTCTTTTTCCATGCTACTATTACCTGTAGATGATTTGGGTACTTGGAGGATTTCCTTTCAACCTAGGCAAGAAGTTTTCTCAAAGGAGGTAAAGAAATCTCACTTTTTTTTTTTTTTTTCCCTGCACTAGCAAACAGAGACTAGGTAAAGAACACATCTCCACCGTAGTGAATAACTTTTTTTCCTTTACATCTAGGGATTTCATTTGATTTATGAAATCATGCTAAAGTTTCATAAGTCTCCCCACTTTCAGTCACTATTATGGTGAAAAACACTTGAATAAAGTTTGCAGTTCTAGGGGTTTTTTTAATAACCAAAATGTAAAAAAAATTGCCATATTCACCTGTGAAGTCTCTCAGTAAAAATGCCAGCAGGCTTTTGAATATATGGAGTTTAATCATCCTAGACAGCTATTTTTTTTCATTCAATTCCCTCCCTTAGGCCTCTAAATTACTTTCTGAAATGGCCTTTTTCTTCTTATTATGTGGTAGTAACTGTAAGAAATAGAGCAACAAAATTGTTACCTAACACTGTAGCTATGGAGAGCTCACAATTCATTGGAGATACATCTAAATACCTCCTGAATATTTTTTTTTACCTTATGTAACATATTCCCAAGTGTTTTCCTCTTTGTTATTTGATCCTTAATTAGGGAACTTAAAAGTTTCCAATATACAATCAACTTTAATCTTTGTATTTCAGGATGTTGTTAAATGTTAAGGAAACAAGACTGAGCCTCTTCAGCCCTGGAAGTGTTTCCATTTTTCCTTTGATATCCCGATTTTCTTGACTGAATGCCTGAGAACATAACTGGACATGTGCTGTTGTTTCTGGATGCTGATGATCTTCAACAGCTGTCAAAACCGTGCAAGAGCTTCCAGCAGGTAATGTCATAAATTGATGCCCATATTCAAGTTCATTGTTAAGAAACAAGGTGAGGTGGAACTTCCCTTCACTTTCATCCAGCAGAACCATCTGCATTTCTGCATAGCCAGACATAGGGAGCAGCACAACACACACATACCTGGGCACAGATCAGTAGTGACAGGCCAAGCCCTTCATGCTGTGGACAATCCAAAGCCAAGCCCCTGTTTGGCCAGCTGGAGCCTTCCAGAATTACTTTTCAATCTGTTCACTAGAGTTGGCAACTGAGATCCTGGCAGAAGAAAAAACCCAAAACACCAATATTGTAAAAGACCCAGCCCGCCTCCACCCCCTCCACCCCCTCCTTCAACTTTTATGCACAATCTTCAAATTTGATTTTAGACTATATCAACATTTTTAAAGAGTAGGGAAGGGAAAAAAATCTCCCATTTCTGCATGTTTTTGTATATCTTGCCTTCTGCACATGTTGGGAGCCATTTATGGCTCTGGCTTGGACCATGAGTCTATATGCCCTTTTTGCTAATCTTTACCCCTTTGGAACATGTTGGAGATTTTTTTTTTTTAAATAATCCAGGCTGTTAATTAGAATTGAGCAAAGAATGCTGCAGTCCAATGTCTTGTGTGTTTGTGTCAATTAGAATCAAAACACTGTAATATTTATGTGACAGTAATGAGCCTCTGACAGTATTAATGAAATTGTAGATGGGATATGCAAATGGGGCCTATTCAGGAGATCACATGTGGCCTAGTGAAGTGTAAAGCACAAAATATATCTGGAAATATTTATTTTTGAGTTATGTAACAATGAAGAACTTTGGGAGAGGGTTTAACTGCTAAGAGGGAAAGCAGCACTTGGTAAGATGACATTTTCAGTCTTCAGGAAGTTCAATGAAAAGCTCAAGTGGAGGCATAGAAGACAAAGTGAATGCCTTTAAGTCACTTAGAAATTATCAGATAAGATTCTGGTTTCCCATTTGTTTCAGATATTTTTTTTTTCCTAATGAAACAGTTATAAATAAGTAACTTGAGAATTTTAAGTCTCTCCTCTCATCATATATGACTCAAACAGCACCACCAACTCACAAGAAATTTTCCACTGATTTTCAACATTCCATCAGGTTTGGGGACAGAAGTATTACTCCACTTTCCTTTTTAGGCATATTGTATTCTGATATTCAATATTATTTTGTGTCCCATGAGTGGGTTGTGTCATGTTTATATTTCAGGCTTTTGTTTGGGCCGTTTCAGAACTAATACTCCAAATACTCCAAATACTGCCAACAGAGAAACTCCCTTCAGCATGAAGAGCAGTGTTGGCTTAACCACAGATGGACCTCCAAAGACTCTCCAAAAACAACTTTCAGCCATGTGGTTTTAAATGAAAAGAAGCAACAGAATATATTTAAAAACTGAATGTGCAGGTGTCAGTACAATGTTTGGAGTTTAATAAGCTCCTCTTTAAAGCTGCAACAAGGACAAATGCAGGGATTTTAACCAAATATTCACATTCCACATCAGTTTACTGTAACACAATAGCTCAGGACAGAGTGGAGCCCAATCTCCTTTTGACAGAGTGATTTCCATCTTCCTAAATGTCAATGATCTTTGAATTCAATAAGAAACAGGGCAACAGAAATTCGGTGAAGCTATCAAGTGGGTGAAGGTTTTTAATTAAATGTAGAACATTATATTTTAAAAGCAAGAAAACAGATGGCACTGAAGTCAGCTGTGATGTAACCAGACACGACTCTCATTCCGTGGGGATGCTGTCTCTACTTTCAGCTAAGCTGAATTTGCAAAACAAAGTTACTATTGTGGCAATGAAGCTCTCACGCCACGATGAGTTTGCACAAAGGCAGGCAGCAAGCCTGCATTTATTTGATGTCATTGGGAGAAGCATAAAAGAACAAGTGAGCACAGAGCAGGTGGTAGCTCCTCCTGCCTGGCTGCCCCAGCAAGGGAAGCAAGCTCAGGCCCTGCTGCATTCCTGTGCAGGAGGTATTGGAGCACAGACTTGAAAACATATTCTGTTGCTTTAGCCATTGCACTTTGTAGCATTCCCATGAGGTCCATGCCAAATTCCAGCAGGCAGCCGTCCCTGCAGATACGGCTGTACAGCTTCCCATCCCAAACCCGATTCCTGTTTCCACAGGCACAGGCCCTCCTGGTGGCATTGCCCAAGATGGCCATGAGCTCAGCGAGGGGAAGCCCAGCGAGGGCATTTTCCCTGTTGGCAGCAGGGGTAACTGCAGCACAGAGCCTGCAGGCCACACTCCCACCTGCCCTGGGCTCCTGGTGCTCCTGCCTTGCTGCTCCAGTCTCCCCTGAGCTACTTGTGGCAGGTGTAGTTGGCCATAGCAGTGCTCAGGTCCTGCTGATGGTGGCCAGTACTCTCTACTGCCCCTCTCAGATGTGGGAAGCACAGATGCCACTACCTGCTGCATAAGAGGTTGTCCCAAGGGTTCCTCAAGTGGCACTGCCAAGCCTTCAGGCAGCTGGGGCTCCTTGGGATGCAGCTCAGGCTGAAGCTGTGTGCAGATGCTGACTACTGCACTCTCCACATCCAAATTTGAATGTCCTGAATATTCCTTCCATGTGAATACCTAAGTCAAAGGACAGGCTCTCTGCCTCTCTGGGCAGGAGGCTGCATTTACAAGAACACAACAATTTGTCAAAAGGCTGCAGGAATTTCTGTCTTGACCTGAATCTCCAGCTTGATCTGATGGACACAAGTGTTTAAGCTCTGACAGCTTTTACTGAGATGAGGTTTGAATGAGAAGTCCCAAATGGCAAAATACTACAAAATTACAGTGTTTAGTCAGTTCTCTATAATGCTATCAAGAGGTACTCATAACCAAGTAACTCGGGTGCACGTGGAGGAGAAGCCTGAAAACCAGAAGATACCAAACTCAAGTTGTGAGCATGTACAAAATCACAGATCTTCTGCACCCTGCCAGTCCTCTCACAAGTTAAACACACTCCCTGCCCCAGTCACCACAGGGCATCCAGGAAGGTGGGAAATGCTTTTGAGCAGATCCTCATCTGGTGAAGATCCCAGCTTGGCCCAGCTCTACTGCAGAATTTACCTGATGAGTTTCCTTGGATCAAGCTGGGATTTTTTCACTGAGGGGAAAGCCTCCCCTCCCAGTGTTCAGCCAGGACACCAAAATAAAATCCTTTCCCCTGTAGTCAGGATAAACTTGGCAAATGAGATAAACTTTAGAGGGAGGTAAACACAGATGATTCTCTAGCAGCAGTTTTACTTAATCTTGAAGTAATTTTAGTTGGCAGCTGACTTATGTAGCCTGATACTAAAATTCTTCTCAACTGTATTTTTATCTGCTTCTGAAGCAGGCAAAGCAGTATAATAGCATCTTACTTATTTTTTTCTGGAGTAATAGATGAAAAAATAGCACAGTATCACATCTCCAAATCATAGTCAAAATCTTTTATGCTTTTATTCTATTTAATGCTTAATATCTGGTAGAATACAATAAATCATTTTCAGTCTAAGACAATTAAATGTTATGCTTAATAATAATAAAATGTTCAGAGAGGATGAAAAAATAAATTAATATCTTACTATTTAACTTCAATGACATGACAAAGCAGGTCTGAGAATTTTTTCAGCTATAAAAGACAAATGAAGATATCCTGCCCTTTCATAAACACGTGAATCATTGAAACAAACAGAACACACACACACACAAGTGTATGTGCCTGCCTTAGAGGGCAGAATTTGGCCTACATCTTACAAAATGGGAGTTTGCAACTGACATTCATATGTGATTATTTTTTTAACAAATAAAACTGCAGAATGTTCATGTATCTTACATTTTCTAAATCCTGTTACTGCAACTTATATGAAACATTAGCATATAAAAAGTCATCACTGTACAACCATTTTTTTTGTGCAAAAGTCATTGTCAGAACAATAAAAAACAGCTAATTAATTAAAACCAGATTTATTGTTAATGTGCTGATGTTTGCATTAGCTGTCTTCTGTTTTAAGCACAAGGAATCTATTAAAACATAAAAGGCAAAAGTGGCTCAGAAAACGACAAACTCTCCAACAACATACTTGTAGCTTTACTAACACTTATCTGACACTATGGTTAATTGGAAACCAATGTAAACACCATGAGGTACAGATACCACTGGACATTCCTCACAACTGTGCAAACTGTGGGCCTCAATCCTACAAACACCACTGGCTCCAGAGCTTTGTCCCAGGGCTGGTCCCACCGAGTCCGACTGCAACACCCTGCAGCTGCCCCTGCTTTGCAGGAGGGCGTCCTGTGGACCCTCACGTCATGCAGCAAAGACGTGTAAAGTGCCTCAGATTTCAAACTGATGCAAATTTACATTTCATTTTAGACTCAAAAAGATGACATAGCTTCTGTAAAGTCTCATATAAATATTCCTTTAAAATTGTTAGAGGGTCTTCTATTTCAAGGTAAATCTAATAAAATACTTGAACTGCTTTTAAATGAGGCAAAGAGTGCTTGAGCTACTTTTTGTAAAAAAGCAAGAATACTCCTTGCTGTAAGATATTTTATATATCTCCAGTTATTCTTCCCTTTATTTTACAGAAAGTAAGAGGCAGAGCTATTATTATTTTTTTGATACAATTGCCTGTGGAGTTCTGAAACAGCCCATTGGATTTTTTGTGATGATGCTGAATCTTAAATTCATTCCTTTTCACAAGCCTTTTCCCCCAGATTGTTTTATTCTGCTTCTTCGGTCTTTTCAGAATTAGCTCCAGCTGAATTATCTGCTTCATACTTTTTATCAAGAGCATCTTCAAAGGATTTCCCACTGCAGTCAAAGGTTTTACTTGTAGGCCCCATGTGTGTTCGGGTGCGAGCTCCTGGCTGGTACAGCTGCATGGCTGGACGATCCTAGAGGGAAGGAGATAATGGTGAACACTCTGAGAAACCCACGGGGGACACATATCTGGAATTTTAAAAAATTTAAATCTTTATGAAGAAAGTAGATTTTGTGTTAGATTACTTTACATTTCATAAGAACCAGGAAAAAACGGAATGTAATGAAAATTGACTGGGTATTCAATATGTGTTGTTTATAAAACTATTCTTGGGAGCCAAACATTTTGAATAAATAAAAAATCCTGTAAAAATTAAAGCTCCTATGATACATTTGACATAACCAGGGAGAAATACTGCAGACAATTATCAAACATGGTATTACAAGTAAAAACAAAAGAAATGTTGCTACCTTCACTAACATCATCTGAGAAGAACAATAGCCTGTGCACTTGCAACTCTGCAGATGAATGTCAAATATAACCTATAAGCATAAAAATCCAAGACAGACCAGAGGACAGCTCAGCAGGTAGCTGTTAGAAAATTATCTTCAACTGATCATCAATTATTACCCAATCATTACCAGAATTTAAACATGCAATGCACATTTGAATTATACACATCAAAATAAAATTGCGGTTATTGTTCCACTTCATCTTGCCTTCCATACTGAGTACGATAATAGGCAAAGTAAAGTACCATATGAGCTTGTGCAGGCTCTGAGTGACCCAATCATACACATGCTGCTCTGAACCTGAGAAAATGGAAGAAAGAGCCAGTTTACACAGAAAAGAGACCTCAAACCTGCAAATGGTGATGCTCTGTAGCTCTTCAAAGCATTCTTTATTTTTTAGATTTTATTAGTAAAACACACCAGTTAGAAACTCTGCTTAAGAAGTCTTTTCCTGGTAAGGGTATTTTACTTTCACATAATGTTATGAAGCAACTGAAAGCTCACCAGTACCTGAGCTTCTTGATCAGTCTTGTGTTAAGTTTAGCAAACAGCCAGCAGCCTACT